>NC_140993.1:47010970-48236437 GCF_052327205.1 Somniosus microcephalus | reverse complement strand
TCTTTATGGTCAGCTCTTGGCATTTCAGGGCGTCGTAGTGATAGCATTGGGGGTTGCTCATTTGTAGGTGATTCCAAAATTTGGTGTGCTCTTTTTTGGACAGTGATTATTAATGGATATTGGCCTAGTTCCGCCCTGCATGCATTGTTACTGTTTCCTTTGCGTCCGGAGGATACTTTTACAGAATTCTGCATGTAGGATCTCCTTCCCCCTCTCTCTCTCCTTTCCCCCTCTCTCTCTCCTTCCCCCTCTCTCTCTCTCTCTCTCCTTCCCCCCCTCTCTCTCTCTCTCTTTCCCCCTCTCTCTCACTCTCTCTTCCTCCCTCTCTCTCTCTCTCTCTCCTTCCCCCTCTCTCTCTCTCCTTCCCTCTCTCTCTCTCTCTCTCTCTCGCCCCTCTCTCTTCTCTCTCTCTCTCTCTCCCCTTCTCTCTCTCTCTCTCATCTCTCCCCTTCTCTCTCTCTCTCTCCCCTTCTCTTCTCTCTCTCTCTCTCTCCTCCCCCCCTCTCTCTCTCTCCTTCCCCCACCTCGCTCTCCCTTCCCCCCTCTCTCCTTCCCCTCTCTCTCCTCTCCTTCCCCCTCTCTCTCTCCTTCCCCCTCTCTCTCTCCTTCCCCCTCTCTCTCTCCTCCCCCTCCTCTCTCCCCTCTCTCTCTCCTCCCCCTCTCTCTCTCTCCTTCCCCCTCTCTCTCTCCTTCCCCCTTCTCTCTCTCCTTCCCCCTTCTCTCTCTCCTTCCCCCTTCTCTCTCTCCTTCCCCCCCCTCTCTCTCTCTCTCTCCTCCCCTCTCTCTCTCTCTCCTTCCCCCCTCTCTCTCTCCTTCCCCCTTCTCTCTCTCCTTCCCTTCTCTCTCTCCTTCCCCCCTCTCTCTCTCTCTCCTTCCCCCCTCTCTCTCTCTCTCCTTCCCCCCTCTCTCTCCTTCCCCCCCCTCTCTCGCTCTCCTTCCCCCTCTCTCTCGCTCTCCTTCCCCCCTCTCTCTCTCGTCTTCCTTCCCCCTCTCTCTCGCTCTCCTTCCCCCCTCTCTCGCGCTCTCCTTCCCCCCTCTCTCTCTCCTTCCCCCTCTCTCCTTCCCCCCTCTCTCCTTCCCCCCTCTCTCCTTCCCCCTCTCTCCTTCCCCCCTCTCTCTCTCTCTCTCTCCTTCCCCCCTCTCTCTCTCTCTCTCTCTCCTTCCTCCCCCCTCTCTCTCTCTCTCTCCTTCCCCTCTCTCTCTCTCTCTCCTTCCCCCTCTCCTCTCTCTCTCCTTCCCCCTCTCTCTCTCTCTCCTTCCCCCTCTCTCCTCTCTCTCCTTCCCCCTCTCTCTCTCTCTCTCTCCTTCCCCCCTCTCTCTCTCTCCTTCCCCCCCTCGCTCTCCTTCCCCCCTCTCTCCTTCCCCCTCTCTCTCGCTCTCCTTCCCCCCTCTCTCTCGCTCTCCCTTCCCCCTCTCTCTCGCTCTCCTTCCCCCCTCTCTCTCGCTCTCCTTCCCCCCTCTCTCGCTCTCCTTCCCCCCTCTCTCTCGCTCTCCTTCCCCCCTCTCTCTCGCTCTCCTTCCCCCCTCTCTCTCGCTCTCCTTCCCCCCTCTCTCTCGCTCTCCTTCCCCCCTCTCTCTCGCTCTCCTTCCCCCCTCTCTCTCGCTCTCCTTCCCCCCTCTCTCTCTCTCTCTCCTTCCCCCTTCTCTCTCTCTCTCTCTCTCTCCTTCCCCCTCTCGCTCTCCTTCCCCCCTCTCTCTCGCTCTCCCTTCCCCCCCTCTCTCTCGCTCTCCTTCCCCCCTCTCTCTCGCTCTCCTTCCCCCCTCGCTCTCGCTCTCCTTCCCCCCTCTCTCTCGCTCTCCTTCCCCCCTCGCTCTCGCTCTCCTTCCCCCCTCTCTCTCCGCTCTCCTTCCCCCCTCTCTCTCGCTCTCCTCCCCCTCTCTCTCGCTCTCCTTCCCCCTCTCTCTCGCTCTCCTTCCCCCCTCTCTCTCTCTCCTTCCCCTCTCTCTCTCTCTCCTTCCCCCTCTCTCTCTCTCCCTCCTTCCCCCCTCTCTCTCTCTCTCTCCTTCCCCCCTCTCTCTCTCTCTCTCCTTCCCCCCTCTCTCTCTCTCTCTACTCCTTCCCCCCTCTCTCTCTCTCTCTCCTTCCCCCCCCCTCTCTCTCTCTCTCCTTCCCCCCCTCTCTCTCTCTCCTCCTTCCCCCCTCTCTCTCTCTCTCTCTCTCTCTCCTTCCCTCTCTCTCTCTCCTTCCCTCTCTCTCTCTCTCTCTCTCTCTCCTTCCCTCTCTCTCTCTCTCTCTCTCTCTCCTTCCCCCTCTCTCTCTCTCTCTCCTTCCCCCTCTCTCTCTCTCTCCTTCCCCCTCTCTCTCTCTCTCCTTCCCCCCTCTCTCTCTCCCTCCTTCCCCCTCTCTCCTCTCCCTCCCTCCCCCTCTCTCTCTCCCTCCTTCCCCCCTCTCTCATCTCCCTCCTTCCCCCTCTCTCTCTCCCTCCTTCCCCTCTCTCTCTCCCTCCTTCCCCCTCTCTCTCTCCCTCCTTCCCCCTCTCTCTCTCCCTCCTTCCCCCTCTCTCTCTCCCTCCTTCCCCCTCTCTCTCCCTCCTTCCCCCTCTCTCTCTCCCTCCTTCCCCCTCTCTCTCCCTCCTTCCCCCTCTCTCTCTCCCTCCTTCCCCCTCTCTCTCTCCCTCCTTCCCCTCTCTCTCCCCCTCCTTCCCCCCTCTCTCCTCTCCCTCCTTCCCCCTCTCTCTCTCCCTCCTTCCCCCTCTCTCTCTCCCTCCTTCCCCTCTCTCTCTCCCTCCTTCCCCCTCTCTCTCTCCTCCTTCCCCCCTCTCTCTCTCCCTCCTTCCCCCTCTCTCTCTCCCTCCTTCCCCCTCTCTCTCTCCCTCCTTCCCCCTCTCTCTCCCTCCTTCCCCCTCTCTCTCTCCCTCCTTCCCCCTCTCTCTCTCCCCCTCCTTCCCCCTCTCTCTCTCCCTCCTTCCCCCTCTCTCTCTCCCTCCTTCCCCCTCTCTCTCTCCCTCCTTCCCACCTCTCTCTCTCCCTCCTTCCCCCTCTCCCTCCTTCCCCCTCTCTCTCTCCCTCCTTCCCCTCTCTCTCTCTCCCTCCTTCCCCTCTCTCTCTCTCCCTCCTTCCCCCTCTCTCCCTCCCTCCTTCCCCCTCTCTCCCTCCTTCCCCCTCTCTCTCTCCCTCCTTCCCCCTCTCTCTCTCCCTCCTTCCCCCTCTCTCTCTCCCTCCTTCCCCCTCTCTCTCTCAATTCACAATTCACAATTCAAATCGCTTTATTGGCATGATAAGTTACATCTTATGTTGCCAAAGCATCAAAATACATTTATGGTTTACCACATAAACGCAGTTCTATTCATACAGTGTATAAACAGGTATATCCCTGAGTGTATAAATATACATTCGCATTGTTTAATATATATTCTTTTCTTAGTTTACTGGTTGGCTCTCTGTTCATGGCAAGCTGTAACATAGCGTGCCGCCAGTGTTATACAGCTTCTCTCCTCTCCCAGTAGGAATGGGAGTTTTTGGTTGTCATTCAGATTTCTGAAATCAGGGCATATTTGTGAGAATTTTTGGTAGAAAATTCTCCCTGATGCCCTGATATTTTCCACAAGCTGTGAGGAAGTGCATCTCTGTCTCCACCACTCCCTGACTGCAGTGCGAGCATATCCTGTCCTCTCTTGGCAGCCTGGTCTGCCTGTGTCTGCCTTTTTCGATCGCTAGGCTATGTTCGCTAAGTCTGTACCTTGTCAAGGTTCTTCTCAGTTTGTTATCCTTTACCATGGTCAGGTAATCAGCTATGTTGTATTGTCTGTTTAGGGCCAAGTAGCAATTGAGTTTGCTTTGGGTTTTTGTTGTTTCTGCCCAATATGTCAGATATTTTTCTTTTGCTTAGCGACGATTGTGTTGGGTCGAATTCTTTGTGTTACCCTGTCACTGTCCTGGGGCTGGGTATTGTTAGTAGTTACTTCAATGAGTCCCAGGACTAGTTGACTGAGGGTATTCTTCTTTATGGTCAGCTCTTGGCATTTCAGGGCGTCGTAGTGATAGCATTGGGGATTGCTCATTTGTAGGTGATTCCAAAATTTGGTGGCTCTTTTTTGGATAGTGATTATTAATGGATATTGGCCTAGTTCCGCCCTGCATGCATTGTTTACTGTTTTCCTTTGAGTCCGGAGGATACTTTTACAGAATTCTGCATGTAGGATCTCAATTGGGTGTTTGTCCCATTTTGCAAATTCTTGTTGAGTTAGCGGTCCCCATACCTCACTGCCATAGAGTGCAATTGGTTCAATTACTGATTTGAAAATTTTGAGCCAAATGCTAATTGGGATTTCTATTTGGATTGATTTTTTGATGGCATAGAAAGCCCTTCTTGCTTTCTCTTTCAGTTCATTCACAGCCAGTTTGAAGTTTCCCGTAGAACTGATTTTTAAGCCCAAGTATGTGTAGTTAGTGGTTTGTTCAATTTTGGTTGTTCCTACTGTGACATTTATTTTGGGGTCCCTGATGTTTGGATCTTTGCTGGAACACAAGGACTTTGGTTTTTGGGGATTTATTGTCAGGGCCAAGTCTGGCAGTACGACTCCAGCAGGTCCAGGTTTTGCTGTAGCCCCTCTTTAGTAGGTGACAGCAGAACCAGGTGTCTGCATAGAGGAGGAATTTAACCTTGGATTCATATAGGGTGAGGCCGGGTGCTGTAGATTGTTCAAGTAGTTTTGCCAATCCATTTATGTAAATATTAAAGAGTGTCGGTGAGATTGGCGAGCCCTGGCGTCACCCCCCGCCCCTGTGGGAAGTATTTTGTTTGTTTGTCTCCAATTTTAACTGCACATTTGT
Organism: Somniosus microcephalus; assembly: GCF_052327205.1. NCBI lineage: Eukaryota > Metazoa > Chordata > Chondrichthyes > Squaliformes > Somniosidae > Somniosus > Somniosus microcephalus. The sequence continues at coordinate 48,231,664 of NC_140993.1, read as the reverse complement.
TGTTTGTATACATTGATTTAATTACATCATATGTTTTCCCTCCTACCCCACTTTCGATAAGTTTCAGGAATAAACCGTCATGCCAGATGGAGTCGAAAGCCTTCTGGAAATCTACAAAGCATGTGTAGATTTTGCTTTGTCTCTCCCTCCTTCCCCCTCTCTCTCTCTCCATCCTTCCCCTCTCTCTCTCTCCCTCCTTCCCCCTCTCTCTCTCCCTCCTTCCCCCTCTCTCTCTCCCTCCTTCCCCCTCTCTCTCTCCCTCCTTCCCCCTCTCTCTCTCCCTCCTTCCCCCTCTCTCTCTCCTCCTTCCCCCCTTCTCTCTCCCCTCCTTCCCCCTCTCTCTCTCCCTCACCTTCCCCCTCTCTCTCTCCCTCCTTCCCCTCTCTCTCTCCCTCCCTCCCCCTCTCTCTCTCCCTCCTTCCCCCTCTCTCTCTCTCCCTCCTTCCCCTCTCTCTCTCACCCTCCTTCCCCCTCTCTCTCTCTCTCCCTCCTTCCCCCTCTCTCTCTCCCTCCTTCCCCTCTCTCTCTCTCCCTCCTTCCCCCTCTCTCTCTCCCTCCTTCCCCCTCTCTCTCTCTCCCTCCTTCCCCCTCTCTCTCTCTCCCTCCTTCCCCCTCTCTCTCTCTCCCTCCTTCCCCTCTCTCTCTCTCCCTCCTTCCCCTCTCTCTCTCTCCCTCCTTTCCCCCTCTCTCTCTCTCCCTCCTTCCCCTCTCTCTCTCTCCCTCCTTCCCCCCTCTCTCTCTCTCCCTCCTTCCCCCTCTCTCTCTCTCCTCCTTCCCCCTCTCTCTCTCTCCCTCCTTCCCCCTCTCTCTCTCTCCCTCCTTCCCCCTCTCTCTCTCTCCCTCCTTCCCCCTCTCTCATCTCTCCCTCCTTCCCCCTCTCTCTCTCCCTCCTTCCCCCTCTCTCTCTCTCCCTCCTTCCCCCTCTCTCTCTCTCCCTCCTTCCCCCCTCTCTCTCTCTCCCCTCCTTCCCCCTCTCTCTCTCTCCCTCCTTCCCCCTCTCTCTCTCTCCCTCCTTCCCCCTCTCTCTCTCTCCCTCCTTCCCCCTCTCTCTCTCTCCCTCCTTCCCCCTCTCTCTCTCTCTCCCTCCTTCCCCCTCTCTCTCTCCCTCCTTCCCCCTCTCTCTCTCTCCCTCCTTCCCCTCTCTCTCTCTCCCTCCTTCCCCCCTCTCTCTCTCTCCCTCCTTCCCCCTCTCTCTCTCTCCCTCCTTCCCCCTCTCTCTCTCTCCCTCCTTCCCTCTCTCTCTCTCCCTCCTTCCCCCTCTCTCTCTCTCCCTCCTTCCCCCTCTCTCTCTCTCCCTCCTTCCCCTCTCTCTCTCCCTCCTTCCCCCTCTCTCTCTCTCCCCTCCTTCCCCCTCTCTCTCTCTCCCTCCTTCCCCCTCTCTCTCTCTCCCTCCTTCCCCCTCTCTCTCTCTCCCTCCTTCCCCCTCTCTCTCTCCCTCCTTCCCCCTCTCTCTCTCTCCCTCCTTCCCCCTCTCTCTCTCTCCTCCTTCCCCCTCTCTCTCTCTCCCTCCTTCCCCCTCTCTCTCTCTCCCTCCTTCCCCCTCTCTCTCTCTCTCTCTTTCCCCCTCCCTCTCTCTCTCTCCTAACCACACTTGGAGTTACTGAGAACAGTTCCGGTCTCCATCTATTTCGTTCTGCCCTGCAGCTGCCTGTCAACCTGCTCGCGGGAGGGAGAGAGAGGGGGAGGAGGGAGAAAGTGAAGGGGGGGGGGAGTGAGAGAGAGGGGTGAGGGGGGAGAGAGGGGGGAGGGAGGGAGAGAGTGAAGGGGAGGGAGTGAGAGGGAGGGAGAGAGAGGTGGAGGGAGAGGAAGGGAGGGAGGGAGGGGGAGGGAGAGGGAGGGGGGAGTCAGAGACTCCTGACCAGACTCAGGGCATGGCAAGCTGTTGACCAGGCGAGACATACCCAAAACTGTAAAACCTGGGGTATATGGCTACTGGCGATCCCCATTAACAAAAAACAAAGTTAAAGAATCACATCCTGGGTGCTTAGGAAGAGTTCTTCAATCCCAACAGTTTTATAAACATGGCACAGGGTTCTTCAGTTCCTCGGCAATGCCGGGTACTCCAGCTAGTAACAAATAAAATTGGCACTGAGCCAGAGAAGGAGATAGTAGGACAGGTGACTAAAAGGTTGGGGAGAGGGGTAAGTTTTAGGGATGGTCTTGAAGGAGGAAAGAGGGGTGGAGAGAGAGGGAGGTTTAGGGAGGGAATTCCAGAACTTAGGGCCTAGAAGGCTGAAAGCAAGCTATCAATGGAACGAAGGGAGTGGGGGATGCGCAAGGGGCCAAAGTTGGAGGAATGCAAAGTTCTTGGAGAGTTGTAGGGCTGGAGGAGATTACAGAGATAGGGAGAGTTTTACACGAACAGGAGATTTTTTTAAATTGAGGCGTTGGTGGACTGGGCACCAATGTAGGTCAGCGGGCACAGGGATCATGGGTGATGCGTAATTGGTGCGAGTTATGATACGGGCAGCAGAGTTTTGGATGAGCTGAAGTTTATGGAGGGTTGAGGATGGGAGGCCGGCCAGGCGAGCGTTGGAATAGTCGAGTCTGTAGTTAACAAAAGCATGAATGAGGGTTTCAGTTGTAGGTAGGCTGAAGCAGGGGTGGAGACAGGCGATGCTTTGGAGGGAGAAGTAGGCTGTCTTTGTGATGAATAGAATATGGGATTGAAGCTCAGCTCAGAGTCAACTAGGACGTTGAGGTTGCAACAAACTGTCACCAGTAGCTGCCGGTGAAAATTTGAGATCCAACTAGTAATTCTCCAGAAGAATAACACTGAGAATCAAGTTTCAACTACAAGGTATGAAACACTAGACTTTTTCTATCTCAGTCGACAACAGGAACACTTCACATTAAATTAGTTCCTCTCCACACTTATTACTTCCTTAATGATGATGGAACAAAAACATCTTAATTAGTTATAACAATTGGTATCCACTGGCATTTGAGACACCTGCACTATTTCTTTATTAGTGCTTTATTATTTGAGTACTCAATCTATTCATCATGGGTATGAATGCAAACCCATGAGAGACGGTACACTGAAGCGCCAATATCCTGTGCTAAGGTACCGCGCTAACAGCTGTCAGTGTAATCCACGTAAATCTACTCAATCAAACACAATTACAAGGTCATTAAGAAAAAGGAAAGGTTATTAGTTTCGGTAGATCAACCTCATATTATGAATCGTTTCACTACCACCCGTTACTCTGTCATTTGGAAATAAATTACTTGAAGCATTCAAATGAGCAACCACATAGGTAGGTATCAGTGGATCAAATCAATTATTGACTACTCATCAAAACAAGAGAGATTTCTTGAGCACAAATCCAACTTCAATAAAATCAAAGCACTGCACTCTGAGCCTGCTTAATCCAAAAATAAACACTAGTTCCAAAACATAGATTCTGAGATTTAAAAAGAATGTTAATTTCCATTAGTGTATATAATGACTTGAATTAAAAAAGGTGAAGATTGTTCCGAGGTGGTTCCGAGAGTTTATCCAATGAGGACCTGAGCCATCACAAGAAAGCTTCAGGCTTAATCCCTGATCTGTGTTAAATCAGTTAATCACAACTGGGATAGCACTAAGGTACTACAATTAACCTCAGTTTGCTCAGTTTAATGAAGTGAAATTTCAGGGGTTCCAGTGCTGATTTCTAACCAGTGACCCCTGCTCGAAGTACACATATGGCTATGGAGTGAGGTAAGTCAGTCACTGTCAAATAGCCAAATACCAGAGTACGCACACACCCATGGAATCATACCTCAGCATGACTCAATGCCTTCAGGATTGAAGACAGAAGAGAAGAAAATTGGCAAGAGAATTAAGGGATAGTGCTGTGTAATGAAATGGTTCTCAGGTAGACTGCTGTTGAGCTCCACTTCAATACTTTGTCAATTGAGAAATCTACGTAAAAAGAAAAAGAAAAGCTTACATTTATATCGCGCCTTTCACAACCTGAGGATGTCCCAAAGCGATTTTGAAGTACTTCTGAAGTGTAGTCACTGTTGTAATGTAGGAAACGTGGCAGCCAATTGCGCACAACAAGCTCCCACAAACAGCAATGTGATAATGACCAGATCATTTTTTTTTTAGTAATGTTAGTTGAGCGATAAATATTGGCCAGGACACTGGGGAGAACTCCCCTGCTCTTCTTTGAAATAGTGCCATGGGATCTTTTACATCCACCGGAGAGAGCAGACGGGGCCTCGGTTTAACGTCTCATCGAAAGACGGCACCTATGACAGTACTGCACTGGAGTGTCAGCCTAGTTCTTGTGCTCAACTCTCTGGAGTGGGACTTGAACCCACGACCTTCTGACTCAAATGCTAGAGTGAAGCCACTGAGCAACGCCGAGGTAAATATTAACACCAAGGCTGAGAAAAGTAAGACAATGTAAATCAGGAAGGAGTGATTGGGTGACACCAAGCTTGAGTTCTAAAGTCTGTTAATTGTAGAAGAGAAAATTGAGGGATGTGAGGAGTTCCACAGTTTTCAGGTCTTGAGAAAACACAAGTAGACAGTGCATCTGCTGTAGGGTAAACTTCCTCAACTTTGGTTCCTGTTTAATTTTGTTATGGTGCCTTCCGCTGTTTATGAATATGGCAACAGGCCCTCCTGGATACCTTATGATGTTAATATATGTGGACAATGAAACAGATGGATGAATAAAAGAACACACAGTTCTCATCACATCCATTACCAAAAAAAACCTCAAAATTGTCTGGTAATTAGGCAATGTTTATGAGTTAATCAAATCATGAAATAAGGCCGAAAATTCCCAGACATTCCGGCATAACTTTGGCAGGCGTCAGCCAGGAAGCAGTTACATCGAGTCCCAGCCTTCCAAGAGAGTTTCCTCTTTGACCACTTGGAATGGAGCCTCCACCCATCACAAACATGGCCACTATCACCAGGGATCAGGACTGGGGACAGGAACTGTCTATGTTGAGAGTTCCCGTGTCCCAAGCTTTCATTGTGGCCTTGCATATAGTCAGTGGAGGTACTGCACCACTGGCAATAGTGAGGCCCAACTTGGGGTCAAGCTGGGATCATACTATAGACCCCAGAGTTTTGGGAGCAAGATGTAACTTAGTTTTTTATTAAAGCAGCACCCTTATGAAACTTGCTTCCAGTGGGAGGGGACCTAGCTCTCCCACTCTCCTCAGTGAGACATCCTATCGTCAGACTTTCCAGCGTTCCAAGTATGCAGATCACCATAGATACACCCCCAGTAGTATGGAAATTTACAGCCAAATTAAGGAACATCCTCCTTCAAACAATCTGTTGGAATCAGCAGCAGAGGGCCCCGGCAGTCACAACCCTGGTGTAACTGTCCACGGGTGAGTTCAATGATAGATTTTTGAATGGAGAAACATTTTATTTTTGTTAGCTGGTGTCCATTACCGTGCTTCGGCATCTCCAAGTTAAACCAAACTACTGAGAAATCCGCACAAGTAGAATCTCTGTTTCCTTGATATGGAATGCGCACCCTCTCCCCGTAGGGACGCATCGGGCCGGATATTCCGATCCCTACGGGTGGGTACGCGCTGTGTACCCACCGGTAGGGACATCAGAAATGCCGGTTTAAGGCATGCACACTGCATGCGCTGGAAACCGGCATTTCCGATCTGTCAAGAAAGCTCTTGACAGATCCTCCGGCTGCCCGGGAGCAGGGCCTCTGCGGGCAGAGAGTTCCGCTTTTTGGAGACCCTCCACCCGCAGAAAACCCTTACAATTCTTGTGCCTGGTAAAAGCAGGCGGCTTGCTTTTACCAGGATAAGAGTTGAAAAAAGTTTTTTTTTTTTAATTCTTCCCACTGATTTATCAGTTAAAAATACTTTAAAGAAAGGTAAGTTTATTTTTAGCCCCGTTAAAAACTTTAATTATTTTTTTCAAAAATTTAAATTTTTGTTTAAAATAGTTAATTTATGTAATTTCAAGTCTTTTTAAAAACGTGATTTTTAAAAAAATGTATTTAAAGTTTTACTATGTTTTGGGGTGATCTCCATTCATATATTTGACAGGTCTTCCTGTCAAATGTATGAAGGGAGATTCCCTTCTCTGATTGGCTCCCCATGGCTCACGTGATCCCAGGGACGCTGCGAACCACCTGCGCCTCTGGGATGCGTGGGCCCTGCGCACCGGCAGTTTGGAGAGGCCCAGCATCGGAACTGTGCGCGTCCCGGGAGCCCTCAGGTAAGGGCGTAGATTTTTCCAGATCGCAGCCCTCCGCCCGCGGGAGGCCTGCGATCGGAAAATCTGGGCCATCCTACTTATTAAAGCCCTCATAACTTAGATCCAGGTTTCCTTCGTGACTCCTAAAAGTGTGCGCAGGGGTACTGCTGAAGTCGTACCATCTAACACTGCATAGCTCACCAGCAGAAAGCACAAACTCCCGCTTCCCTGACCAGCTGGGACCACAGTACTCATTGGGGCACTGGTTTACAGGTTTATCTGGAGCCAGCCCTCTTCCCCCAATTCCCTCCAGGTTCCATCAATTGGTCAGGCTAGCTGGTCATCTCTAGTGTCCTGAAATCACGTAGTACTGACTGACTCAAAATTAACACACGTCACTACTGTAGGGGGTGGCGTGTGGTGGTGTTGTTTGGCGCGTATGTACGCCCAGTCAGCTATGCCCCTGACTGCTTTGTGAGTGGTTCGAATCGCTCCCACGCCCCTGGGTTCTAGACACCGGACTTAGGTACAAGGCGGCGGTACAGAGAAGACTCGAGTAGACAGGTGGTTGGATGTAAACAAAAACCAAGATTTTATTGGAGAGGAAAAACTTGATACAATCTTATGGGGAAAATTACTAGCGTACACTTCTACTGGCAAAATTACAAATGCAAAAGAATGATAATAACTATACTTATGCAGGGAATGGGGAACACACGGCACATCGAGGGAAAACAACTATCTTAACAATCCCCTTATCCTTATCCCACCCCTATATCTAACTAGATTAAGCTACGAGGGGTCAGAACTTCATGCTCACCAATCAAAAGGTTTGTTAGACTCAAAACAGCGGCGGGGTTCGGGGTTCGCTCTTGGTGCTCTCTGGAGCCTGCCGTCGTCACGTGGCCTCCAGGCGCTGCAAGGGTGTTGTCCAGGTTCGAGTACCCCAAAGTTAAAGTCTCTGTTTGGGTACTTTATCTTGCAGGGATGATTCTTCGTCGACAGCCACCAGATTGAGTTGGAGTGCAGTTATTCGAAGGTCGGCCGAGGCTGAAGTGCCCGATAATTCGAAACCTCCCCTCAGTTGGTCTTCTTCAGCCAGTCTTCCCTCCGGTGGTCTTCCCTCCTCCCCTCGTCGCGTCCCGCCTCGCCTGGCCTGAATTGTCCATGTCCGCCCAACCCGGTGCCGGGGCTAGTTCCAGATGGAGTGGGAAAAGGGCACGGGCAAAGGCTACGGGGTAAGCGCGGGACGGGGAAAGAGCGGGAGCCACGAGGGCGAGGGGCCGAAGAGCAGCAGCACCAGCACACCAACCAACAAAGAACACACCTAAGAAGCACCTTGCTACCCGAGGGGGCCTTCAATTATACCTTCGTCGAAAACCCTTATCTGCACGCCAAATCAGGTTAGTTCTTTGTTTTAATCTTGGCGGGCTATTTTAAATAATGGTAAAGCAATCCATACCAACTGGTTTTAGATGGCCGGTAATCGCATCTACTAGCCCGATAATTGGCTTGTATTGTCCTGAAAGTTCCTTGATGGGCCTGTCCGGTCTCGATAGCTCTGTTAATCTATTTCCGATAATATATGTAGACTGCTTGATGGCCTTAACTATAGGCCTAAACTGAATTTAGATTTGCCTCCAATTCGGTCTAATGCAGAATTCAGAGTCCTGTCTGGTTCCAAAATACAAAGTCTCTCTTCACAGAAGCCTACAGCTTGGTTTCGATTTCTCCAAGCTGTCTGCGTTGCAGAGTCCATTTTAAAATCTCACAAGCTTTCTGCCACGAGGCATGGATGCCATTTTGGGTACCCTTCTTGATTTAAAAAGTCCTCGCAGGGTCCCGTTTATTAATAACAGCCTTCGGGGAAATGCAGAAATTTTGCAAATCTTACACGATGCATGTTAGCCCCGATTTTAACCCAGAATGCCCAGAAAAACGGGGCAGGTGGATCACTAAAATGGCATTTGTGTGGCTTCATCCGGTGTTCCCAAAGCATTTCCACCTGTTGCCATTTTAACCAGGGATATTTCAGACACGGGAGGGCCGCCGGTCCCAGGTATGCGGGGGCCTAATTGAAGTGTGCAAGTGCCGGCCCAATAACGTCATTGGTGCCACAACGCCAAATTGTGGGAGGCCTGCACAGAGACAAATCCACAAGTGAGAGCTGGCTGGAGGCTGTAGCATGGCCAGAGGAGGCCAAGGTAAGTTTAATTTTATAATTTTTGAAAGCATTCCTTGAGGAGCAGGAGTGCCATGGCTTTCCCTCTTCCTCTCCTGACCGGTTATGGCTCTGAAACCACCTCAGAGAATCATAGAATGGTTAAAGAACGGAAAACGGCCATTTGGCCCGTCGAGCCCGTGCCGGTTCTCTGCAAGAGCACTTCAGCTAGTCCCACTCCCCCGCCCTTTCCCCATTGCCCTGCAATTTTTTTACCTTCAGGTGCTTATCCAACTTCCTTTTGAAAGCCGTGATTGAGTCTGCCTCCACCACCCTTTCAGGCAGTGCGTTCCAGATCCTAACCACTCACTGAGTAAAAAAGTTTTTCCTCATGTCGCCTTTGGTTCTTCTGCCAATCACCTTAAATCTGTGTCCTCTGGTTCTCGCCAATGGGAACAGTTTCTCTCTATCTACTCTGTCCAGGCCCCTCATGATTTTGAACACCTCTATTAAATCTCCTCTCAATCTTCTCTGCTCTAAGGAGAACAACCCCAGCTTCTCCAGTCTATCCACGTAACTGAAGTCCCTCATCCCTGGAATCATTCTTGTAAATCTTTTCTGCATCCTCTCTAAGGCCTTCACATCCTTCCTAAAGTGTGGTGCCCAGAATTAGACACAATATTCCAGTTGAGACCGAACCAGTGTTTTATACAAGTTCATCATAATTTCCATGCTATTGTACTCTATTCATGAAGCCCAGGATCCTGTAATCCTTTTTAACTGCTTTCTCAACCTACCCTGCCACCTTCAACGATTTGTGCACATACACCCCTAGGTCTCTCTGTTCATGCACCCCCTTTAGGATTCTACCCTTATTTTATATTGCCTCTCTTCATTCTCTCTACCAAAATGTATCACTTTGCACTTTTCTGCATTAAATTACATCTGCCACGTGTCTGTCCATTTCACCAGCCTGTCTATGTCCTCTCGAAGTCTATTACTCTCCTCCTCACTGTTCACTATACTTCCAAGTTTTCTGACATCTGCAAATTTTGAAATTGTGCCCTATACACCCACATCCAAGTCATTAATATATATCAAAAAAAGCAGTGGTCTAGAACCAACCGCTGGGGAACACCACTGTATACCTTCCTCCAGTCTGAAAAACAACCATTCACCACTACTCTCTGTTTCTTGTCACTTAGCCAATTTCGTATCCGTACTGTCACTGTCCCTTTTATTCCATGGGCTTCAACTTTGCTGGCAAGTCTATTATGTGGCACTTTGTTGATCGCCTTTTGAAAATCCATGTACACCACGTCCACCGCATTGCCCTCATCAACCCTCTCTGTTACCTCATCAAAAAACTTGATCATTTTGGTTGAACATGATTTGCCTTTAACAAATCCGTGCTGGCTTTCCTTAATTAATCCGCACTTATTAAAGTGACTGTTCATTTTGTCCCTGATCATTGTTTCTAAACGCTTCCCCACTACTGAGCTTAAACTGACTGGCCTGTAGTTGCTGGGTTTATCCTTGCACTCTTTTTTGAACAAGGTTGTAACATTTGCAATTCTCCAGTCCTCTGGCACCAGTCCCGTTTCTAAGGAAGATTAGAAGATTATGGCGAGTACCTCCACGATTTCTTCCTTCACTTCCCTCAGCGGCCTATGGTGCATCCCATCCCGTCCTGGTGACTTATCAAATTTAAGTTCAGCCAGCTTTTCTAGTACCTCCTCTTTTCAATTTTTATCCCATCCAGTATCTCCTCTACCTCCTCCTTCACTATGTCTATGGCAGCATCTTAGCAGAGGGGTCAAAAACCAGGGGGAACAGATTTAAAGTAATTGGTGGAAGGTTTAGAGGGGATTTGAGGGGAAATTTCTTCACCCAGAGGGTTGTGGAGGTCTGGAACTCACTGCCTGAAAGGGTGGTAGAGACAGGAACCCTAACCACATTTAAAAAGTACTTGGATGTGCACTTGGGAGGATCTAACCTGCAGGGCTACAGACCAAGAGCTGGGAAGTGGGATTAGGATGGATAGCTCTTTGTTGGCCGGCGCGGACACGATGGGCCGAAATGGCCTCCTTCCGTGCTGTAACTTTGTAAGATTCTATCTTCTTCCTTGGTGAAGACAGATGCAAAGTATTCATTTAGCACCTTAGCCATAACCTCTGCCTCCATGCGTAGGACTCCTTTTTGGTCCCTAATCGGCCCCACCCCGCCTCTTACTGCCCTTCGACTAATTATATGCCTATAGAAGACTTTTGGATTACCTTTTATGTTAGCTGCCATTCGATTCTCATACCCTCTCTTTGCCTCTCATTTTTTTTTCACTTCTCCTCTGAACTTTCTATATTTAGCCTGATTCTCAGATGTATTCTCGACCTGACATCTGTCTTGCCCTTCAGCACTTACCTGATGCTGGGGACCATTTCCTTGGGACCCTGGCAGTGTCCCACTTCCCCCCCAAACCCCACCCTCAATTCCTGCTCCTGCCTGCCGTCCATGATGTCACTCTCAATAATTTCACGAGAAAGACATTTGAAGCTTTCAAATGAAGGCCGGGAGTTAGAATGTCCCGGGCCTCACAGCAAGGAGTCCAGGCAACTTTCCCTCCCGCCCGCCCTAAGTTAAAATTGGGGCTGTTATCTTGTTGCCAACCAGTGCCCAGAAACCTTTCTTAGAATGACAAATGCAGACAGAAATCCATCTACATATTGAGCATTCAATTGGGTTTTTGTAACAAGCTCCTCGTTACATGTAACCTACCTTTGTCTGTGCGGTAATGACTGAATCTCCCTCTCAGTGAGTTTGTTCAGTTTTGGGTACTGTAGGACACGATCAAAGCCAAGTCACTAACTAAATTACAACCCCTGATGGAGTGTTAGCGAAAAGCAAGGAGGTATATGTACATTGGATAGTTTTACCTCACTGGAGATGGTTCTGGTATAAGGCAAAGCTGTCGTTAAATTAAAATCAGTTTCTCAGGCTTTATTGCATTTCAATGGATCCTGGTCACAAATGAATCATAGCAGCATCTGGTAGTATGTTTATATAGAGACCTATGTACAGCACATTAAAAAAAAAATCCAACAGGGCGTTCTCAATAAGCTGATTTGTTTTTAAGTAGAGCACTTGGCACAGTGCTTAAATGAAACACACAACCCTTGTGTGTCACTTTGTTCTACTTACCTACACTCCTGGCTGCTGCTTCAAATCAAGGCCCATTGGAGGTCACTTTTTTTTTTAAAGTGAACTCGAACTCTATGCAGGCAGTCATGAAAATCAGGTGCATGTGCAAACAGGAATCCAACATCAAGATATCATAACGCACAGTGCCACGTTGCTATGTCCCGGGTTCATTAAGGAGTTCATAGGGGTAATGTCCATTAGTAATATCGTTGTACAAAATCAGTATGAAACATCAAACAGCTGCATTATTCAAAGAACTATCATCATGTTTAGGATACATCTTCAAGTTGCAGCTGCTTACAAATTCCCTGATAATGTTGCTCACAATTTGAGCTGAGAGAAAAAAAAATGAGAATTTGATTGGATAAGGTTCAGTTTACGGAGGCCACCAGCTTTATATTTGAGACCACCATCAACAGTGGGAGGACAGGATAGCCACTGGGACTGGAAATCTGATTCATTTGTCTTCCCTTTAATCCAAAGATGCTGTGGCAAAATGTAGTGCTTTATTGAAGTCGTAAGATGAATCAGCTAACTCAGCACAAACAACTTCTCGCTCTAGTTTTTTAACCTACAACAACAGCTTGCATTAATATAGCGCCTTTAACATAGTAAAATGTCCCAAGGTGCTTCACAGGAGTGTTATCAGTCAAAATTTGACACATAAGGAGATATTAGGACAAATGACCAAAAGCTTGGTCAAAGAGGTAGATTTCTAAGAGTGTCTTAAAGGAGGGGAGGTAGAGAGGGTTAGGGAGGGAATTCCAGAGCTTAGGGCCTAAATAGACAGCTGAAGGCACAGCCAGGGTTGCATGCCAAAGTAGGTCAGCGAGCACAGAGGTGATCAGTGAGCGGGACTTGGTGTAATCAGGATACAGACAGCAGACTTATGAATGAGCTCAAGTGTACGGAGAATAAAAGATCTAGCTAGAAGTACAATTAAAGTAGAACTCCTAAGGATGGAAACATTTCTGAAATTTACCAAACAGAGACAAACAGGGTGGAGACGAAAGCTGCTTTTATACTTTAAAAAAAAATTCGATCCAGGGTTCATCAGTTGAATCCTGACATTAATGCTGCTAAATCCTTTTTCTGGCAGACAGGTAGGGCAATGGAAACAGATTTAACAGCATAAACATCATGCCCACAGAACCTGGCTCCCAGAATATGAATTAAAAGATGATAGAAAAGCTCAGAACTTTACAGCACATAAGGCGGCCATTCAGCCCAACTGATCTGTCCCAAATCTTTACTAGAACAATTCCAATGCCCCATTCTCTCCCCATAATCCTGTATCTTCCTCTGCTTAGAATATTTATCCAATTTCCCTTAAACGATGCAATGGACACTGCCTCAATTAGTCCCAGTGGCAAAGCACTCGATGCTCAAACGACTGTCTTAGTTTAGATTGTTCACCATTGACTTCGCAACCAGAGGAAAAAGACTTTCCCTGCTCACTCTATCAAAATCCTCATAGCCGAGTCCAGTCCCATCTTGCCAACACACACGCAATTTCAGGTAGGAATTACTGAATATGGCTCAAGGGCAAGAAACCTGCCTGACTTTCCCCTCCCTCGCCCAGGAACATGAGACTAATGGATTATGATAGCTTTAAAGCCTCATTCACCAAACAATGAGTAAATTGAAGAGAATTTTGGATCACTGATCAAGTGCTATGATCTACAAAACTTGCTTTTAAAGAAAACAAGCAAACATGCCCCAATTTCAACACCAGAATATAGAGGAAAAGGCCATTAGGCCCAAAAAGTTGTCCTTTTTTTTTTAGATTAGCCCCTTATACCCACCTTCTCATATCAGTTAGCCCTCCAAATAGCTGTAGTTTTCTCTTGAACCAACTTAAATTGTCTGCTTTTTTAGCCTCCCCTAATAATTTAATCAACGGCTCTATCACCCTTTCAGTGCAAAAGTACTGCCTGGCTTCCCTTATTACTAACTTTTAACTTGTATCCCCTGGTATTTGAACCCTTTAAATACTTGAATGGGGAAATATTTGCAGGGCTACGGGGCAAGAGCAGGGGAGTGAGACTAATTGGATAGTTTTTTCTAAGTGCCGGCACAGGCACGATGGGATTAATGGCCTCCCTCTGTGCTGTATCATTCTACGTTTTTTTTGCCACAACAAACAATTTGCCTGAACAAATACACAAAAATACAGACATCTCATGACAGAGGAACAGAAAACTTAGTACGTCCAAAGTGAAAACCTGTGGATCAGGTGAGCAGGACTCAGTACCCTGGGTGGGGAGCTGAATACTGTCTATACAGATTATGAGAATTTAATTTATGTAGAAATCCCATAGGATTACATAGGATATATGGCACAGAAACAGGCCATTCAGCCCAACCAGTCCATGCCGGCGTTTATGCTCCACTCGAGCCTCTTCCCGTCTTTCCTCATCTAAATCTATCAGCATAACCCTCTATTCCCTTTTCCCTCATATGCATATCTAGCCTCCCCTTAAATGCATCTATACTATTCACTTCAACCACTCCCTGTGGTAGCGAGTTCCACATTCTCACCACTCTTTAGGTAAAGAAGTTCCTTCTGAATTCCCTATTGGCTTTCTTGATGAATATCTTATATTGATGGCCTCTAGTTTTGCTCTTCCCCACAAGTGGAAACACTCTCTCTGTATCCACTCTATCAAAACCTTAAATCGAAGGAAAGAAAGTGTTGTAAATCGAATCCTTCTCGTTGTTGTAATCAGCAGAAAATAAAGAAGAAAATAAAAACAGAAGGACTGTTAGAAGTTTTCTCGACGTGAGAGCTGGCTGGGTCTCGCATCTGCTCCATAACATGTCTCCTAGGGAGCGAACATCTGTAATTTGGACGGCAGGCTTTGGATTTTATAAGCACAGTGTTTGCTGCTGCTAATCATTCAGCTCCAATATTGCACAACATCAAATGAGTGACAGCATGCTTCACCATCAGCACTGCAGTGAGTGAATCTAATTTGGAGGCTTCCCCTGGTGCAGGCTGGAGCAAACGTCTCAGTCCACTTGTTACAGTGTGCGACCATCTGCTAGCAAAGAGCACCATGAGCTCAGCCCGCAAGGACCGTCTTCATGGTTTCTAAAAGCAAACCACCAGCGCTGCAGACATTATTAATTGTTTCCAGTCACATGATTTGTCAGAGCAGAGTCAATCTTGTTGAATAAGAAACAGTAGTTTTGAACAAGGGCTCTTCAAAAAACAGTGAACAAACACTTAGGGAGGAATTTTAACCCCCACATTTAAAATGGAGCGGAGGACCTATCCACTGTCTTCCTGCTCTGTGGTAGCCGACCGCAATGTTAAATTGCAGGTGACAAGGACAACTCTTTGAAGCCGGCAGGGTCCTTCGTCAAATATGCAGATGGTGTCATCGGGGCCTGACTGCAATGTTAACCTGAGGCTTGAGTGACGAAGCAGTAGTGGCTTCCCCACCAGGCCTAACCTGATCAAGGACTAGAAGAGGCCCAGGTAAATTACAAAATTGTAAGGCTTCCTTGTGGGCCATGAAGAGTAGGAGTGTTCACCTGCCCCAGGCTTCCCTTCCTCCCACAACCACGATCGCTAACTGCCCACTGGCCAGACAGTGATTCCCGTCGGGATGGGAGGAAGTTTGATGTACGTTATAAAAATGAGGCCTGGGAGCTGAAATCTCTCCAGGCCTTTAGCAGCCTTGGCATTCGAGCTTACCCCACGCACCCATTCATCCCGCCTCCTGTTAAAATAGCAGATAAAGAAATTTCACACTAACATTATTGTATTGATAATCAAAGGACTCAATTTCAAGCTAAGTAAGCTTCCAGTAGTGCCCAATTGCTCCATTCATGTAATATTTAGAAGACTGAGAATGCAGAGGGTTCTCTTTTTTGTCTAGTTACTGTTACTCCTTCAGTCCCTATTAAGTAGCTATGTTCCATTTATCTATATATATGTAAAAAAAAGCAGTATGTCTGTCCGTCTGTCTGTCCGCTATACACTCAAAAGTTATAGAGCGTACCTACACATATGTTATATCAAAAGAAAGCTGATGATCAGGGGAGTGTCATAGGAGTATTTATTTTTTGGTCAGACAAAAATTGTTCAGACAGTATACAAAAAACGTTCAAAAATCCGCTCATTAGCGGTTGACCAATCCTACTGCTCATTAGCATTGAGTGGCGTGATGGTTGACCAATCCTACACTTCAGTGACCTGATGGTTGACCAATCGGTGTGTCACGGGCGGGACCTAATCCTGCAGCCTCCCGAAACTTCACCGCCATCGTTTCCCCTGCTTTTCCTCAACTGCGTGGGCCCGCCGGAGCGGGAGGTGAGTTGGGGTCACTCGGGCCGGGCCTCACAACCGCTCGGCCCGAGACACACAGCGGGGGACCGGCAGCGGCCGGCCGTCAACCGCGCGGCCCTCTAAACTGCCCTGGCAACGCCGGGCCCCCCCTGCTAGTCTATAATAAAGGTTTGAGAGCATCATATCTTGATGCATCATACTTTGAAACGTCATACTTTGAAGTGTAAAAAGTTTATATTAAGTAAAGAGAAAGGTAAGCAGTCATTTCATGCTGCCTTGTTCTGGTCTTGAACTGGGAATTTACACACACCTTCTAAACTGCAAACGTCACCTGCCAAATGGCAATTAAACTCTCGATAACTTCAGGGTGTGTTTACTTACAGGATTTAGACTTTGTGTGCTTAACCATAGATCCACCTTCGCAACAGGATACTGCATTGTGTGTTACATGGCATAATACCACTATCCTTATGAAACATGGAATCATCCAGCATATCGTGAGCAAAACTAAAGGGGTCTGTTAGTTCCTTATATAATTAGATCATAGAGAAGAAAAAAAACAAAGGGAGAGAAATTCGGTATCGCCCCATTTGGGGCGCAATTATCAGCCGGGCGCAAAGTTTAGCACCTGGTGCTAATTATCGCCTCCGACTGCAAACTTGGCTTCTATCGCCCCTGGAGATGATTGGAGCGCTAAATCAGGCGCTACACACCTGTCTTAAGGCACTAACGCCGAGGAGCGAGGCGTTACCTCAGAGCGCTGGCGAAGCCCATGTGATGTCAGTCAGCAATGGAACACAGACACACTGGTGCCAGCCAGTTCTTAAAGGGGAGGGTTGATCTTGCTCTCCATCCACACCCTGCTCATTGCAGCCTTGAATCTCAGCCTGGAGAGACCTGTACATCAAATCTGCTGGAAAGAACAATGGAGAGGCTCAGGGTGCAACCCCTGTAGTCTCTTCTAAATCAATGCAAGGAAGATCAAATCAAAATCAACCTGCAAATTGCTGCTCAGTACCCAAAACTCCTTCACACAGCATTGAATCTCTCCAGAAGTCTCTCTCTCTCAGAATGCGTGGTGCAAAAATGTCACCGACAAAAAAAGGCAGGAAGCAGTCGCCTTTAAATAGCGCTCCCCTAGTCCCTTTCTGACAGCATAACGCTCCCCTCAACCTGTCGTTGCTAGCGGCAGGCGGTAAAGGCAGGGGGCACCACTCAATTTCCGGTCCGGGGCGCTAACGGGGCGTTGCGCACTCGACCGACATCGCAATCTGCCGGTGCAGGAGATCGTGGCGGTAGTGTTTAGCGCCGCTGCAAATTGTCTAGTTAATTTTGCGTGCGGCGCAAACATCGCTGCGCCCGGGCGCTAGTTACTTTGCGCCCCATTAGCGCCCTCTTAAGGCGCAAACAACTGAATTTTTCCCCCAAAGGGTATTGGGCTTAAAATGAAGAAGAGGCCATGCCTAAATATGGTGAAACAGGCTTCAGTACATCAAATAACCCACACCCAGGTTGTTACTGAATTGTTTAAAAAGCACCATTTTGTCTCCCCTTCCTTCCTGAAGACGTTGACTCCTTCCTTGAATACTGGTCCATGGGCGCCAAGTGGCCATTCTTCATATGAGACCCTAGGCAGTGAGCATGGGCAGGCAACTAGATCCTGGGAAGCCACGTGGCTGAGTTTGGTCTTGTCAGCATCTGAAGACCAAACATGTGAACTTTCCAGCAGGGGTTACTAGATCGCAATCCAAAGCAGTAAACTTTGGCTTAATTTTGTCCTTCGCTATCCATGGGGCACCGAGGTCAATCGTAGCAATGGACTCACTACCCCAGTTGAGAAGAGCGAACTCAGCACATGCCAGGGAGTCAAATATGAAACTTCCTGGTCTGTAGACAGTATACTTACCAACTGAGTCACCGGGGGAGCATTCAATTTTCTTTTCCTTCTTGCTTAAAATGGAAATGTGGGCACAACAGCAGTAACGTATATTAATTAAGAAGTATGGATCCCTCAGTAAATTGCAGAGGATAAACAGAGTCAAGGCTGAGGAAGTGACGACAATTTTCTGCTTTGAACGGGGAACATCTGCTGTCGGGTACGGTGTACGGTAGCATAGTGGTTATGTTACTGGACTAGTAATCCTAGAGTTCTGACCTAATCCTTGGTTCAAATCCCACCACAGCAGCTGGGGAATTTAAAGTTCAGTTAATTAAATAAATCTGGAATAAAAAGCTAGTATCAGCCATGAAACTGCCAGATTGTCATAAAACACATCTGGTTCACTAATGTCCTTTAGGGAAAGAAACCTGCTGTCCTTGCCTGGTCTGGCCTCCAAGTAACTCCAGACCCACAGCAATGTGGTTGACTCTCAACTGCCCTCTGAAATGGCCGAGCAAGACACTCAGTTGTAACAAACCACTACAAAGAAGGATACTAACTCCCTATGGGAGTACGTTCACCACACTGGCCATAATCTTCCAATCCTCCTTGGATAGGGGGGTGGTGCCAGAGGACAGGAGAATTGCAAATGTTACACCCTTGTTCATAAAAGGGTGCAAGAATAAGCCCAGCAACTACAGGCCAGTAAGTTTAACCTCGGTAGTGGGGAAGGTTTGAGAAACGATAATCCAAGACAAAATTAACAGTCACTTGAACAAGAGTGGATTAATTAAGGAAAGCCAGTACGGACTTGTTAAAAGGCAAATCGTGTTTAACTAACTTGATTGATTTTTTTGATGAGGTAACAGAGAGAGTTGATGAGGGCAATGCGGTTGATTTGGTGTACATGGCGTGAGGCGTTTGATAAAGTGCCACAAAGTTGAAGCCCATGGAATAAAAGGGACAGTGGCAGCATGGATACGAAATTGGCTAAGTGACAGGAAACAGAGAGTAGTGGTGAACGGTTGTTTTTCGGACTGGAGGAAGGAATACAGTGGTGTTCCCCAAGGGTCAGTAGCAGGACCACTGCTTTTCTTGATATATATTAATGACTTAGACTTGGGGGTACAGGGCACAATGTCAATATTTGCAGATGACACAAAACTTAGAAGTACAGTGAATGGTGAGGATCGTGATAGACTTCAAGAGGACATAGGCTGGTGGAATGGGCAGGCAAGTGGCTGATGAAATTTAATGCAGAAAAGTGCAAAGTGATACATTTTGGTAGGAAGAACGAGGAGAGGCAATATAAACTAAAGAGTACAATTCTAAAGGGGGTGCACGAACAGAGAGACCTGGGGGTATATGTGCACAAATCGTTGAAGGGGGCAGGGCAGGTTGATAAAGCGGTTAAAAAAGCTTACGGGATCCTGGGCTTCATAAATAGGGGTATAAAGTACAAAAGCAAGGAAGTTATAATGAGCCTTTATAAAACACTGGTTCGGCCTCAACTGGAGTACTGCGTCCAATTCTGGGCACCGCACTATAGGAAAGATGTGAAGGCCTTAGCGAGGGTGCAGAAAAGATTTACAAGAATCATTCCAGGGATGAGGGACTTCAGTTATATGGATAGACTGGAGAAGCTGGGGTTGTTCTCTTTAGAGCAGAGAAGATTGAGAGGAGATTTGATAGAGGTGTTCAAATCATGAGGGGTCTAGACAGAGTAGATAGAGAGAAACTATTCCCATTGGCAGAAGGGTTGAGAACCAAAGGACACAGATTTAAGGTGATTGGCAGAAGAACCAAAGGAGACATGAGGAAAAACTTTTTTACGCAGCGAGTGGTTAGGATCTGGAATGCACTGCCTGAAAGCCTGGTGGAGGCAAATTCAATCGTGGCTTTCAAAAGGGAATTAGATAAGTACCTGAAGGTAAAAAAATTGCAGGTCTACAGGGAAAGGGCAGGGGAGTGGGACTAGCTGAAGTGCTCATGCAGAGAGCCGGCATGGGCTCGATGGGCCGAATGGCCTCTTTCTGTGCTGTAACCATTCTACACGGACTGCAGCGGTTCAAGAAGGCAGCTCACCACCACCTACTCAAGGGCAACTAGGGATGGGCAATAACTGTTGGGCAGCAATGCCCACATCCCCTGAACGAATAAAAAAAACAGCTCATATCAGCCTCTGTCTAAACCAGCACCAACGCAAAATCAATAATACTAAGTTACTGTTTAAGTACAATTACTAAATCAGGAAGAAAATCAGCATTAATTAAAAGAATATTCTAAAGGTAGTATGGATGAAAAGAACGTTAGAACACAAACAGATACTGGCTCTTGGCGGCAATAAGTGGGAACCCCCACTCTGCTTGGTTTCTAGTCTGAGGTGTGAAGCAGAGTCGATATTGTGTTCCTGCACAGAGGAGGGAAATGTTAGCGGGGAGAGGCATGCCTGGGCGATTTTTCTACACAACCTGGTCACGTCTAGTGCCTCCTGGCACAGCTGGCTATAGGGGCCACTGCCAGCAACAATAGAATGCTATAGCATAGGAGGAAGCCATTCAGCCCATCGTGGCAGCGCCAGCTCACAAAGAGCTACCACTTAGTCTCATTCCCCTGCCCTTGTCCCAAATGTTTATCCACTTCCCTTTTGAAAGCTTTTTGGGTTCTGCTTCCACCACTGTTTCCATGCCTGAACAACATAAGAACATGTCTCCTAACCCTTCCCAGTATTGGAGCAGCACCACCCGCAATCTCAGCAGCAATGGTGGGAGCGGAACAAATTACAGAGGCAACTTGGAAAAAGTAAATTTACAGTATATGAAAGGCACAGAATTATTGTGTGATAAGGTCCTTATGCATATCAAAATTCTTCAATCAAAAGAAACGTTTAAAAATGTTGTTTAAGTCTAATTTCAAAGCAATTGGGTTCCCCATCGTTCTTGATTTCCAAGGCTGAGGTAAAGCACGATGTTTAGACCAACAGTTGCAGGGTGTAATTCAGGCAGGAGCAGAGGTTCGTGCAAGTGTGCACGCACGCATGCACAGAGCTCTCGTGGCTGCAAAGGTGCGGATTTGCAGTCTGCTGTATAAATTAGCAACTTGCTAATTACAACAGCAGTCTAAACTCAGAGTTTCCACTTGTGGGGAAAAGCATAACTAGAGGTCATCAATATAAGATAGTCACCAAGAAATCAAATAGGGAATGCAGAAGAAACTTCTTTACCCAGAGAGTGGTGAGGATCTGGAACCCGCTACCACAGGGAGTGGTTGAAGCAAACAGTATAGATGCATTTATGGGTGTATCTAGCTAGATAAGCATATGAGGGAGAAGGGATTAGAGGGTTAGGCTGATTGAGTTAGATGAGGAAGGATGGGAGGAGGCTCGAGTGGAGCATAAATGCTGGCATGGACTGCTTGGGCTGAATGGCCTGTTTCTGTGCCGTATATTCTATGTAATTCTATATGTAAATCTATGTCAATATTCCACAAATCCTTTTACCAAGTTATCTCTTTTTTCTCCCTACCATATCTGGTTATTTTGTCAAAAACATTCTCAATGTGACACCGTTACATTTGTTCTTCTGCCAATTCCGCAATGTTACTCTCTTACGCAGCAGGTTACTGGTAAGCACTTCTAATGTTTCCTGCCACGAAATAATGCTAACAGCTGGCTGTCAGCAGCGATCAAGTCACTGCAGGAGGATGTCACAGGACAATCACAGCAGGTTCAATGTATATCAGCAACGTTTTGTAAAGCCTAATTAAAATAATTCAAAGCTTCCTGCTTGGTTTTGTTGGAATGTAAGAAACCCGTCCTCCCAACTCAACTAATTACCAAAATGCCCACTGAATTACAAATGCTACCTTCAGGTACAACTGCCTTCTAATGATGCATTTGCTGTGCATTCCAGCCGCCAGGCTGAGCATTTAATTCATTGTGTATGTGCCACAACATTCTGCACCTTGCCGAAGCCACGGCAGCTTTGTGGCTCCGTGCTGTGCACCAGCATGAACCAAGGATGGATTCCAGATGCTTTCCAGCATAAAATGTACCCTTGCTTACTGCAACATCTGCTGTGCAGGCTTGCTGGTGGCCAGATCAGTGCAAGGCACTGACTGCAAACTGTGGTCCTAACCGTGCCCTAGAGTTTGACTGGCAGCTCGGAAGGAAAGCAGGTCTGTGCTGAGTTGGCTCAGTTCAGCTAGGATACCGGCTGCAATGCTACAGTTGAGCTCAGCAACCTCAGGCCATGGTTCCTGCTCTTGAACGCTGTCCAGTGACTCCTACTGGGAAGTGCACATGCGTAGGCATCAGATGAGGATGGGATCAATAGCTTGCTGATATACACTATGCAAGCTCACACGCAAAGAATGGTCTTTCAGGCAAGGTACAGAGGGCACCCCAGCAACTGTGACACTAGCATGAATCAGTGGCTGTAAGAGAAGGGTAGAGAAAATTGCAGTGGATTGTTTGAAATTATACTTAAACATCTGGGAGAAAAAAAGAGAAAGTTCTCACAATCAATTTCCGACCGTGTTTCTTGCGAGGCAGTCTCTGGTATGAGGCAGCAATTCACCGATACCAGCTCAGCATTCTGCATCCTGTTTTCTTACCTGTGGGTCCTGTCAGTGTTGCCGTCAGCCTGTGAGGAATTCGGGGTGGGATTTTCAGTGCTGTGCGCACCTGGTAATACCTGGACAGAACAGGAAAGAAAGATTAGAGAAACCCGTTGCTTTGGCAGCATATCTTATGGTTTCATTGTGAAACATGTGGGAATTACAGCAGAACACTTGTATACTGATGGTATAGTATAATAGTCAAGATTCTTTTGCCTATAGTATCCAACCTCCCACTCTTTGTCATAACCTATCTTGTCTCTCTGTTTTATTCATATTATACTATGGCCAGCACGCCTCTGAACTTTCCTCTCATGTCCAAATATGCCATCCTACATGATTTTCTCCCTTCCTAAGTTCTGACTGTGTTGAAATCAAGACTCATTGCACAGTCCCCTACACTAATTCTTCCATAAAACTTCAAAATTGTGGAACTTCAACAATCCATCCTTCTTAAAATTTGCAGGCCATTAAAACCAAGCTCAACATCATCAAACTACTAACTCTTGAGTTGCCTGATCTTCTTTCCAACTGCAGGGAAATGGTGCTGTATAAAATCAGACCTTGAGAGGGGCTCAAATTCATTGCAGGCAAAAAGGAATGCATGCTCTCCTCCTAGGCTACAAATATTATATGTTCCTATGTTACTCTTTACAACCAAGCAGCGACCATGTCAGTATTTAAGAATAAGATAAATAGGTCATTGAAGGAAAAGGGAACAAAGGAACATGGGAACAAAGCGGGCACTAATAATTAGGACCACTGCTCATGTGGAGAATAAACATTAACACGAACTAGTTGGATCAAATGGCCAGTTTCTGTGTTTAAATTCCTATAGAAATTTTATTTTAAGTAGCCAATTTCATTGACAGGTTTACTGGTGAATCATTGCAGGGGAAGAAAAGTCAGAAGGACTGCCCTCCCACTGACTCGGAAAAAAATGACAAGGGATACATGGGCAGTAAGCCAGCTAGGTCTGGAAAAAAAAGCTGGGCCTAGTGAAGAGATGCCTTAACCCCATAAGAATCAACCAGCTGACCAGAAAAAAATTAAGTGAGGCTGCTAAAGAAATAGTGTGCCATATTTTTATTATTCTCAAGGAGAGTGTATAGTTAGTTGAATCAAGGTGAGATTTGATGACATCCGTTAATCTGAACGTTCACTTGCTGTCTATGAAATGAGGCAGCTCAATGATTTGAATCCGGCCTCGCCTCACTGCACTGTTCAGTCCTCCTATGGAAAGTTTGGGGAACTGGATGCGAGGCTAAACACAAAATCCAGTCCAGCTCAAAGGGATCCTGTTTTTACGGTTACGCTATTGTATAATTAGTTATTGAGCTGCGCAGGCAGAATATAAGCTGCTAAGGCCGCTTACAGGATTGACCAGCAGCACTGTACCTAAAAGGATATCCAAGGCAAGCCCAAAATTTATAACAGCGGGGCATATAGAACAGAAGGTTCCCCATTTGATTCACAGTCTATGCTGAATTAGCTGATCTCAGGTGACAGCAACTCGGATGCAAGCCCGGCTAGAGAAAGTAAAATAAAGCTGGCCAGGGTTCCCACACTCGATTGCGAGCCAATGATATCTGCTGCAAGATGTCTGTGTGAACATCGGGTGAGAAAAGGAGCGCATTCGGCTGGAATGCTGTCCATTAAATAAACTGCTAACGCTCGCTGTTCAAGCTTACACACAAAGGATGGCTACTCAGACAATCTTTGGTTTCCAACACTGCTCCAACCATGCTCATAGCAAATTTTTGGAACTGTATCTCATTTTGCCCCCATTTTGCTACTGTACGAACACTGACTTCACACCTTCTCTGTCTGCTCTATTTTCCAATGGGGTCTCAGTAGATGTCAATCTGTGTTCCCTTCCATTTTGGAGCCACATCGGATTTACTTTTTTGACTTTCAAATTCCTACATATTTAACCCTCCCTACACTTCGAAAACAAGAAAAGTAGTTTGTGTGTGCCCAGCATGGAGTGTACACATGCTCCTCAAAAGGGACACATACCACTTACAATAGCAAAATACTGCGGATGCTGGAAATCTGAAATAACAACAGAGTTTTTCCAGCGTTTTCTGTTGTTATTACACATACCAATTAGTTGATTTATGAGAACCTAGTACAGGTTGGCAAAAGGCTTAGGCACCCCTCTTTGTGCAAGGGGTACTGCTGAATATCAATCAACTAATACCACAGAGTAGTGGCAAACTTCCAGCTGCTTTGTCAGCTAGGATCACCCTAAATGTTAGGGCATTGCCTTACAGGGTAACTGAGTGGGGAAGGGTCCCATCCCCCAGGTCCCATTAATGAGCCAGGTTGGTGAGTCAATCATCAATAGTGTCCTTTTGTGCTTCAGACCTGCCTGGTTCAGATTTTGGATTATCACCATGGAGAGTTGAATTGATTCTGATCTTACATTGCCAAGTGTGCTATCTTGTGCACAACCTGACCCTACGAAGTCCTGACTTAACACTTCCACCCCTTCCACTAACCCCCAAGGAGGATACTCATTAGTTGGAAGATGAAAAAGCCCATCTTTTCTCTTTCATATACTGACTGACATTCTTTGCATTTTCAATATTTTCTGCAGAGGAAATAGTCTTTCCCTATTCACTCTACCAAAACCCTTCATAATTTAAAAAATCCTCCATTAAATCTCTTGTTAGACTTCTCTGCTGCAGTGGAAATCGCCCCAGTATCTGAAGCATTTCCCTGAAACAATAATTTCCTACTCTTGGCATTATCCTGGTGAATCTACGCTCTTTGTAGCTTCAATGTCCCTTTTATAATATTGGCCGCACAAAACTGCACACAGTACTCCAATTGTGGCTTAACTATGGTTTTGTGTAAATTTATCATTATTTCTTTACCCATGTACTCCATGCCCCTATTTATAAAACCCATAATTCTATTGGCCTTTATATGGTTTCATCTACCTGCACTTACACTTTCAAGGAAGTCTGTATTTGAGCCCACTGGCCTCACTGTTCATGCACACACTTCAGTGTCTTTGCATTAAGTAACTGCTCACATGTCTTGTTTTTTTCCTTCCAAAATGAATTGACCCACACTTATCCACATTCATTTGCAGCTGCCACCGGTCTTCCTCCTCACTGTTTGCCAAAGCTCTTGATTCTGTGCCTTCACCAAATTTTGAGATTTTGTTCCTTGTTCCAAAACATCTATATATACTTCAAGAACAAAATTGGATCAAGAACTGTCTGTTGAGGTCAAGCACTTCCGACACTTCTCCAGACTGAGCAACAACCGTTTACCTTAAACACTGTCCATCAATCAACTGCCCCATTTCTCTTATACCATATCCCTGAATTTTTCTAACAAGTCTCTTGTGAAACACCTTATTGAGCACTTTCTGAAAATCCATATGCAATACATCAACTGCATTTTCAGTCTATTCAGTCACTGCCTCAAAAAACTCAATTAAAGTTGTCAAACACAACTTGCCTTTGATGAATCAATGCTGGTGGTCTGAGGATTAACCCTTGCATTTCTATTTTGATCTTGAGTTATGGGTTCTAAGAGTTTGCCCAAAACTGATGCTATCGAAATACAGCAAGCACATCAGCTGCCTATTTGTGAAATTGACTGGTAGATATTAACTCTTGATCTCTACCTGCAGTTCTGCCCTCCTTATTTTCTGGGCATGGCCTGAATCGTTCTAGCCAACCTTATAAAAGACATTTTTGCAATCTGACCATGCTAGTTTTGGGCAAGGTTAACTTGAAGGTTAACAGTAGTTGGGGAAATGCTGGAATCTATTATAAAGGATGCAATAACTGGGCACTTAGAAACTAATAGTAAGATTGGGCAGAGTCAACATGGATTTATGAAAGGGAAGTCCTGTTTGACAAACCTATTGGAGTTCTTTGAGGATGTAACTACTGGAGTAGACAAAGGGGAACCAGTAGATGTGGCGCATTTGGATGTTCAGAACGCCTTCGATAAGGTCACACACAAGAGGTTGGTGAACAAAATTAAGGCACATGGAATTGGGGGTAATATACTAGCATGGATTGAGAATTGGGTAACAGACAGAAAACAAAGAGTAGGGATAAACAGGTCTTTTTCAGGATGGCAGGCTGTGACTAGTGGGATACCGCAAGGATTGGTGCTTGGGCCCCAGCTATTCACAATCTATATCAATGATTTGGATGAGGGGACTAAATGTAACATTTCCAAATTTGCTGATGACACAAAGCTAGGTGGCAGTGTCAGTTGCGAAGAGGATGTGAAGTGGCTTCAAGGGGATCTCGACAGGCTCAGTGAGTGGGCGAGAACATGGCAGATGGATTATAATGTGGATGAATGTGAAGTTATCCACTTTGGTAGAAAAAACAGAAAGGCAGAGTATTTCCTAAATGGTGAAAGATTGGGGAATGCAGATGCTCAAAGGGACCTGGGTGTCCTTGTACATGAGTCACTGAAAATGAATGTGCAGGTGCAGCAAGCCATTAGGAAGGCAAATGGTATGCTGGCCTTCATTATAAGAGGATTTGAGTGCAGGAGTAAAGAAGTCTTACTCCAATTATATAGGGCCTTGTGAGACCACACCTGGAGTACTGTGTACAATTTTGGTCTCCTTACCTAAGGAAGTATATACTTGCCATAGAGGGAGTGCAACGAAGGTTCACGAGATTGATTCCTGGGATGGCGGGACTGTCGTATGAGAAGAGATTGAGTAAACTAGGCCTGTATTCTCTTGAATTCAGAAGAATGAGAGGGGATCTCATTGAAGCATACAAAATTATTACAGGGCTTGATAGGGTGGATGCTGGAAAATGTTTCCCTTGGCTGGGGAGTCTGGAACCAAGGGCCACAGCCTCAGGATAAAGGGTAGGCCATTCAGGACTGAGGTGAGAAGAAATTTCTTCACACAGAGGGTGGTGAATCTTTGGAATTCCCTACCCCAGAGGGCTGTGGAGGCTCAGTCATTGGGTATATTCCAAACTGAAGTCGACAGACTTCTGACTAGTAAAGGCATCAAGGGAAATGGCGATAGGGCCGGTGAATAGAATTGAGGCAGAAGATCAGCCATGATTTCATTGAATAGTGGAGCAGGCTCGAAGGGCCGAATGGCCTACTCCTGCTCCTATTTCTTATGTTCTTATGAAACACTAGCCTATCTTTACTGTTTCAAAAGCTGATTGCCATTCTTTGCATTTTCAAAATGTTCTGCTTTTCTTTTCATCTCCAATCAACATGCAAAACCTGGAATCTACAAAAACCACATGAAAACACATCAAGCAGAATCTGTAGAACACTACTGAGTCTGTCTGTCTGTTGTGATCTGCCTTAGGGTAGGTCTTAACTCAAGTCTCACACAAGTGGTTCTTATGCCAATTACTGGGGAAGAGCAGCTGGGGTGGTTCCCCATTGCCTTCCTCACAGTTTTTATTTTTGGAGTACCTTCTCTTCAGTGGACGTTTTTTTTTCATCCTGGGATGTGGCGTCGCTGGCATTTATTACCCATGCCTAATTTCCCTTGATAAGGTAGTGGTGAGCCGCCTTCTTGAACCGCTGCAGTCCGTGTGGTGAAGGTACTCCCACAGTGCTGTTAGGGAGGGAGTTCCAGGATTTTGACCCAGCGACGATGAAGGAACGGTGATAAATGTCCACGTCAGGATGGTGTGTGGCTTGGAGGGGAACTTGGAGGTGATGGTGTTCCCATGCATCTGCTACCCTTATCCTTCTAGGTGGTAACGGTCGTGTGTTTGGGAGATGCTGTCGAAGAAGCCTTGGCAAGTTGCTGCAGTGCATCTTGTAGATGGTACACACTGTAGCCACTGTGTGCTGGTGGTGGAGGGAGTGAATGTTTAAGGTGGTGGATGGGGTGCCAATCAAACGGGCTGCTTTGCCCTGCTCTTGAGTGTTGTTGGAGCTGCACTCATCCAGGCAAGCAGAGAGTATTCCATCACACTCTTGACTTGGGCTTTGTAGATGGTGGAAAGGCTTTGGGTGCAACCAAGCTTGGCTGCAATCAAGACCAAAGAACCGCAGCTACCCTTTACAATGGGGGAGCCACCCACATCCATCAGATGCAAGTACCTCCACGGGCCGCCAACCCACTACTCTGAGCCAGCGCTCTAATCTCCTCTCGCCAGGGCTGGAGTGAGACGTGATACTCTACAATAACAAGAACTTGCATTTATATAACGCCTTTCTAACATATTAAAACGTCCCAAGGCTCTTCATAGGAGTATTATCAAACAAGGTTTGACACTGAGCCACATTAGGAGCTATTAGGACAGGTGACCAAAAGCTTGGTCAAAGAGGTAGGTTTTAAGGAGTGTCTTAAAGGAGGAGAGGTAGAGAGGCGGAGAGGTTTAGGGAGAAAATTCTAGAGCTTAGGGCCTAGACAGCTGAAGTTACAGTCATCAATGGTGGAGCGGTGAAAATCGATGAAGGAGGCCAGAATTAGAGGAGTGTAGAGATCTCAGAGGGTTGTAGGGCTGGAGGAGGGTACACAGATAGGGAGGGGCAAGGCCATGGCAAGATCGGAAAACAAGAATAAGAATTTTTAAAATTGAGGCTACTAAGTAATACTGGGAAAATTGTAAAAAGAAAGCTACTTTAAGGTGAGTGGGCAGCAAAATGCATGAACCACTCAGTAGGAGGGACAGTGGCACCAGACTGTGATCTCACATTGGCATCACTTCAACAGAATATGATTCTAGGACAGTAACAAGGAGAGCAGCCCCTGAAAATAAACATAATTATCAATTCCAAAATTGGTTCATTACCGAAGGGAAGATGTGTGGAGCCGAACAACTTTCTGATGGAGACAAATAAATTACCTTCCTAAACCTCTCCACCCCTCTACCACTCTCTCCTTCATTAAGGTGCTCCTTAAAACCCACCTCTATGACAAAGCTTTTGGTCATCTGTCCTAATATCTCCTAATGAAACTCAATGTTAACAGGGCACTTAGAAAACCATAATATGATTGGGCAGAGTCAACATGGATTTATGAAAGGGAAACAGGGTAGATAAGGGGGAACCAGTTGATGTGGTTTATTTGGATTTTCAAAAAGCATTTGCGAAGGTGCCATACAAGAGTTATTACACAAAATTAGGGCTCACGGGATTCAGGGTAATATATTAGCATGGACTGAGAACTGGCTAATGGACAGAAAAGAAAGAGTAGGAATAAATGGGCCATTTTCAGGTTGGCAGGCTGCAACTAATGAGGTACCGCAAGGATCAGTGCTTGGGACTCAGTTATTTACAATCTATATCAATGACTTAGATGAGGGAACTGAGTGTAATGTATTCAAGTTGGCTGACAATACAAAGCTAGGTGGGAAAGTAAGCTGTGAGGAGGACACAAAGAGGCTACAAAGAGATACAGACAGGTTAAATGAGTGGGCAAGAACGTGGCAGATGGAGTATAATGTGAGGTTATTTACTTTGGTAGGAAGAATAGAAAAACAAAATATTTTTTTAAATGGTGAGAAACTATTAAATGTTGGTGTTCAGAGGAATTTGGGTGTCCTTGTACAGGAAACACAGAAATGTAACTTGCAAGTAAAGCAAGCAATTAGGAAGGCAAATGGCATGTTGGCCTTTACTGCAAGGACGATGGAGTACAAGTGTAAGGACGTCTTCCTGCAATTGTACAGGGCTCTGGTGAGACCACACTTAGGGTAGAGTGTAAGGTTTTGGTCTCCGTACCTAAAGAAGGATATGCTTGCCTTGGCAGGATGCAACAAAGGTTCACTAGATTGATTCCTGGGATGAGGGGGTTGTCCTATGAGGAGAGATTGAGTAGATTGGGCCGATACTCTCTGGAGTTTAGAAGAATAAGAGGTGATGTTATTAAAGCATATAAGATTCTGAGAGGGTTTGATAGGGTAGATGCTGAGAGGATATTTCCCCTGACTGGAGAGTCTAGAACTAGGGGGCATAGTTTCAAGATAAGGGGTCAGCCATTTAAGACTGAGATGAGGAGAAATTTCTTCACTCAGAGGATTGCGAATCTTTGGAATTCTCCCCCAGAGGGCTGTAGGTGCTCAGTTGTTGAGTATATTCAAGGCTGAGATCACTAGATTTTTGGACTCTAAGGGAATCAAGGGATATGGGGATAGGGCAGGAAAATGGAGTTGAGGTAGAAGATCAGTCATGATCTTATTGAATGGTGGAGCAGGCTTGAAGTGCCGAATGGCCTACTCCTGCTCCTATTTCTTATGTTCTTATAAAGAGCTGGAGAGATCACTCAAGCATGACAGACAGTGCAAGGTATAGGCAATACAGTGACAGAAAAATAAACATGCATTTATTTTCCTCCCTTTTGCTCCTCTCCGAGCCTGAAGCTGCCGCCTGCTGTAGGATACGGTTCTGAAGCTGCCAGCAGCCTTCCAGTACCTCATCACAACAGTCCCAAGAAGACAGAGGGCAAAAAAATGACCAAGGGTTGAATTCTAGCAACTACTTTCACAGAGAAGTAGCCGTCAACAGATTCCAAAATGACAAAGAGATGCAAAGTGTTCTGTCCGGTACAAGGGGTAGATGCGCAGTAATTTAGACCCAATTGGCCATTCTTCATATGGAAGCATAGATGGTGAATTTCTCCAGGCTATTCAACGGTGAAAGGCATTTTAGCCAAGTCTATGCTGGCTTCAACTAATCATCTTACAGATTTATTTTTCAGAAGAGATCAGTGGATGGCAATCAGGAAACTTGACTAATCTTTGTTCTCCCGAGTCCAAGGACATTGGGGCCAGAGTTAGCGCCACAACTGGCTGAGGCCAGCAAACTCAGTGCACACTGCGGTAATAGCCACCATTTAATTAACTATAGAGAGATGAGACATTGATTTAGAATTTAAGAAAATGAAACTGACAAGCAGCTTGCTGGCTAAAGTGGTTTAAAAGCAATCAATCTAAATCCTGCAATCTAATATCTTAAGGTCTGCTTGTGGTATGCCATTCCATTTTCTCCAGTTACTTTCATTGAAACACTGAAGATGGATTTTGCTTTCACCAGTAAGTAATTGCTGATAGGGTAGATTTTATTCTTTCCCCTCCAGTTTTCTCTTTTTCTGAAGTCATGGCGGTGTCCAATGTTTCAGTTGCACTGTGCCCTTTGGTAACTCACCAAAGAGGCCATTCTTCAGCGTAGATTTCCAGCCACTTTCCATCTGTATTTTGGACGGTGGAAGGAGGATATTCCATTGTGACAGTTTCCAGCCCACTTTAGCATCTGCCCAATTTTCTGCCGTCCTTTCGAATAGATGGCAGAGACGACGCCCATTTCTGAGCTGGGACAATTAAATGAGGCAGTAACAGCAAGCTGATGTCATAGACCTCTTTTTCCATCATTATCCTGTTCCTTGCATTGGAGTAGAAATTATCAGTTGCACCTGTTTTTCAGTCGTGAAATGGGCACAAAGCATACCAATTCAGCAGTGGGACGACCTGCGCCCAATCTGCACTGGCATTGGTCCCGCTGCTAAATTCGTGGGGGGCCATATTTTAGGCATCCTCAGATGTTCGGCCTCTTTAATATGTTCATGAGGGGCCTAACTCCTGATCAAGGGCCCATTTCCAAAATGACTCAGCAGTCGTTGTGTGTGTCCTGCTCAAAATTCTTCAGTGGCCTTTACAGAAGCCACCGACAGACGAGTGTAGAAACAGTTCCATTTAGTTGCCTCGAGCATGTCCCGCTTTCAGTGTTCTCTGCAGCTGGCAATTTCATCAGATTCCCCATGCATAACCGCTGACAACAGAACAGAGCACAGCAATTTGAATGAATGCAGGATTTCCCAAAGATTTCCCAAGCTTCAAGGAGTCATAGGTGATGTCCACAATGTGGCCACCCATGCCTGCACCAATGCTCGATGCTCTGCAAGCATCGTTTTCTTTTTAAATGTAGAGCCCCTGAGTAGCAGGTGCCAGGCTATTCACTTGAGGACCCTTATGCCTGCAACATTTTCTCCCTCATATGTCACCACCAGCTGTTCTCTCGTCTTCCTCACTATCTAATTCCCTATAAGATGAATGTCTCTCGACTGTTGCTTGGAATGGATAAAGGGAGTAGGTGCTGAGATATGCTAATATTGCCCGGTTCTTTATAGAAACATAGAAGATAGGAGCAGGAGTAGGCCATTCGGCCCCTCGAGGCTGCTCCGCCATTCAATGAGATCATGGCTGATCATCCAAATTCAGTACCCGGTCCCTGCTTTCTCCCCATATCCCTTGATCCCTTTAGCCTTAAGAAATACAGGTATATCTAACTCCTTCTTGAATATATTTAATGAATTGGCCTCAACTGCCTTCTGTGGTACAGAATTCCACAGGTTCACCACTCTCTGGGTGAAGAAATTCCTCCTCATCTCTGTCCTAAATGGCTTACCCCTTATCCTTAGACTGTGACCCCTGGTTCTGGACTCCCCCGCCATCGGGAACATCCTTCCTGCATCTAGTATGACTATTTAATCCTGCAGACATTATCCTATAGTCTTTCTTACTTCAGTAAATCATTAAATAATAATTTTAACGCTGTAAACATTCAGTTCCAATTAAAGCGTGTGAAAAATTTGACAGGTAATACCTGAATGAAAAAAAAGGTTAATCACTTTAGAGACTGGGTTAGGAAATAAAGAAACACACACTTCTAGTAGCTACACCAAGGACATCACGCCTTCTGGAGAAGAGCTGAGAAAATCAGCAGAGAAATGTGCAGCAAAGGGAGAAAAAAAAGCATTGTTATAAAATTCCAATACACATCATTGTATTCAACCAACAACTGCTTGTAGCTTTGTGGAAGGAAATAGTGTGAAGATACGATGACCAATTACTGCTGAGTAAAATATTGGATAACAACAGGTTCTTTTGGATTGGAAAATTGCAAAGAAGGAAGGGAAGGTGAAACCAGGAAACTACAGACTTGTCAGTTTAACGTCAGTTGTGGGGAAATTACGACAACAACATCTTACATTTATATAGCTCGTTTAACGTAGTAAAACGTCCCAAGGCGCTTTACAGGAGCGTTATCAAACAAAATTTGACATTGAGTCACATAAGGAGGTATTAGGACAGATAACCAAAAGCTTCATCAAACAGAGGAAGAGAGGTTTAGGGAAGGAATTCCAGAGCTTAGGACCTAGGGAGCTGAAGGCACGGCCACCAATGGCGGAGCGATTAAAATCGGGCCTGCACGAGGCCAGAATTGGAGGACCGCAGAGATCTCGGAGGGTTGTAGGCTGGAGGAGATTACAGAGACCATGGAGGGATTTGAAAAACACTGGCATCTTCATCAGGGCCAAGGCACTTGGCGGGGGGGTGGTGGGCGGCAGTGGGAGGGGAATTTGATATCAACCATTTTGGGGCACTGACATTGTCTGGGCGCTAGCTAGCGCTGGCGAGCGCAAAATTGAGTTTTAGCGCCCCAAGAGGGAAGTGGAGCACTAAATCAAGCCCTACACATTTCTCTTAGGGCGCCAATGTCACAGAGCGGGCTGCTACCTTCAGAATGCTAATCAAGCTCCGGCGCTGTCATTTAGACAGTCCTCAGACAGACTGACGCCTTCCAGTTCTTAAAGGGGTGGTTCAATCATGCTGCATAGCCTCACTCTGATCATTGCTGCTTGTGATTTGGGCCTGCAAGGAGCTGCAAGCCTTCATTCAAGCAATTGATGGCTGATCAGAGGCCCAGAGATAGAGCTCGTCGGTTCAGCGACCACACCTTGTAGGTTCTGGTCGCGGTCGTGGAACGCCAACGGGCAGTGCTCTTCCTGGACACTGACAGGAGGCCATTGCCATAGGCCTTTAGGAGGATGTGGAGGGAGGTCGCCCAGCACGTGTCGGCCAGAAGTGTGGTCCCCAGAACTTCCACCCAGTGCCAGGAGAAATCCAATGACCTCACTCGGGTGGTCAGGGTAAGTAGATGCTTCAAAAACCTCTACATGCCACCATCTCAACCTTACTCTGTGCACACACTGTGTAAACCGTCACATCCCCAACACTCACCCACCAACTAAAAGTGACATCCACATCTCATGCCTTGCATACAACAGCCATTCAACTATGCTAGGCATATATGCCAAACATATAGCTGTACACTCACTCATACGCTTTCCTTTTTCTTGCAGGGCAAGCTTGCTCACAACAGGAGGTACGAACGGGAGGAGGTGAGGCAGACCTGCACCCCCTTACAGAGCTGGAGGAGCGACTGGTGCGCATCATTGCTGCCCAGATCGTGAGCACTGTAGCCGTCGGCGACATCGACCCCCTTGGGGACAACAACGGTATGTTCCTCACCTCTTCCTCTTCTCTCATACCACTTCCCCCTCACACCACAAGCCTTTCCCACTTTCCATCTAAGTTTACTGTCTCCATTCCTTGCTCCCTTCCTTCCCCCCTCCCCTGACCTTAACCCCACTCTTGTGCCTTTATGCTTTCAGATAATCAGCCACCACATGACCAGCCTCCCAGTGGCAGTGACGCAGGAGAGGATGAGGAAGAACAAGCCAGAGCCTCACTGCTTGTGTCTCCCAAAGGCGCTAGGTCTGATAACGGGGCGACGCGGTCGCTGGAGGGGAGCGTAGTAGATGGGTCTGATGTGGGTGAAGCTCCAGGACCCAGCGGGCTGCAGCAACGCCACAGGGAAAGGGAAGCTCGGGGGCCATCTCCCAAGAGGGGGACTTCATGCGCGAGTTCTGCTGCACAGGGCTCAGATGGGGAGGCAATGAACAGACGGGTGATGGGCATGCACACTGAGCTCATGGGTGCAATGGCAAGGGTGCCCGAGAGCTAGGAGCGAGGAGGAGTCCGCCTCCAACATTGCACACAGCTCTACTCACACCATCGAGCCCATCCTTGACAGTTTGCAAAGGATGGTCGACTCGCAGAGAGACGGTGGGGACCCTGACCTCATGCCACGTGTCATGGGTGAGGTGGCAGCAGCTATTGCAGCACAGGCTGAAGCAACGCAACGGCTTAGTGCTGTAATGGAGTCACTGGTTGCTGGCATTCAATCTCAGTCTTCTCTCATGCAGTCTCAGGTTGATGCCGCCCAGAGTCCACCAGTGATCTCACAGTGCCGCAGCAGGCCAGCAATCTGTGTTCGAGCAGATTGCTCCGGATGCTGAGATTCCGCCCCGGGGGAGTGGCAGTGTGTCAGTCAAGCAGGAAGGTGCTGTCCTCCCCAGGATGACAGCATTCCTGCTCCCATCACTGCCACTCTGCCATTGCACTTGTCGCAGCCTATAACCCAGCCATCCCAGACTGCTGCCGCCCTGCTGAGGTGGTGCAGCATGCAGTCGGGTCCTCCAGGCCCAGAGCTGGCCGAGGGCGTCCAGCAAGGTCATCTGCGGTCTCTGGCTCCCAGACTAAGCAGCCTTCCACCAGCCTCGCTGCAGCCACTCGGGCCACATTACGGAGGAGCAGGTGGTTTGGGAGGTGGAACTCCAAAGGGGAAGGAAATCATTGAAGAAGGGGGAGTAAAGAATACTTTATTAGTAAATGGGGGTAGTGTGTGTTAATAAATTGATGTGTTTGTAAATATATTGTATTTCTTTATGAATATTTCTGTTTCATGAAAAAGAGTTGTTATCAATATTAAATTGTTCATTTGACGATCCACATTTTGTGATATTTTACATTTGACCTTCACCCGGTGATAGGGGCTGCGAGCTGGGTGTAATGATGTGGTTGTGCTGCGCAAACGCCGTGTGATATATCGTTGATTGGAAGCGCTGTCTAATGAGGCTCTCACGCACGGCCCTGGCAGAAGCAAGATTAAGTGCCTCATTTCTCCATTGCTGCTGCTCCTCCTCCTCTTCTTCTTCCTCCTCCTCCGCCTCCGCCTCCTCCTCTTTCTCTCCCTCTTCCTCCTCCTGAGATGGACCTCCAATACCTGGTGGCAATGGCTGGGCTCTCAGAATGGCCAGGTTGTGCAGCATGCAGCACGGAACAATGAAAAGGGAGACTCGATCAGGGGAGCACCACAGGGCTCCTATAATATCCAAGGCAGCGGAGCCGTTTCTTTAGCACCCCGATAGTGTGTTCGATCAGGTACCTGGTAGCAGTATGGCTGTCATTGTATACGTGCTGAGCAGGCGTGCTGGGGTTGCGGAGGGATGTCATCAGCCAGGTGGCAAGTGGATATCCCTCGGCTCCGAGCAGCCAGCCGTGAGCTTCATGTGGTGGGTGGAACAGTGCTGGGGGTCTGTCGCAGGATGAATGCATCGTGGCTGCTGCCAGGATAGCGGGCATTGAGGGTGAGGATGAGTTGTCTGTGGTCGCACACCAACTGAACGTTCAGAGAGTGGTAGCCTTTGCAGTTACGGAACACCCACTGCATTGTGATGAGGTGCCCGCAATGCCATATAGGTGCAAGCAATGGTGCCCTGAACCATTGGGAAGGCCGCTATCCTTGCAAAGCCACATGAGCATCGTCCTGCTTCGCTCTGGTGATGGGGAATGAGATGTACTCCCTTCTCCTTCTGTAGATCATCTGTTACCTCCCGGATGCAGCAATGGACAACGAAATCAAACGTGGCCACAGTAAATAATAATTCTAATATGTCTAAGAGCGTTAAAAAAACAAGCCTGAAGGCTTTGTGTCTTAA
This sequence comes from Somniosus microcephalus, assembly GCF_052327205.1. Taxonomy (NCBI): domain Eukaryota; kingdom Metazoa; phylum Chordata; class Chondrichthyes; order Squaliformes; family Somniosidae; genus Somniosus; species Somniosus microcephalus. The sequence goes on along the minus strand of NC_140993.1, from coordinate 48,194,732 downwards.
TGCAAGGAGCATTCGTAATAAGGTGGATGAATTGGCTGCGCAAATAGAGGTAAACGAATATGATTTGGTTGGGATTACGGAAACGTGGCTCAAGGATGGCCAAGGCTGGGAACTCAACGTCTAGGGGTATTCAATATTCAGGAAAGATAGGCAAAAAGGAAAGGGAGGTGGGGTAGCATTACTGGTTAAAGAAAGGATTAACACAATTGTAAGGAAGGATATTAGCTCTGATGATGTGGAAGCTGTATGGGTAGAATTGAGAAATACTAAGGGGCAGAAAACGTTAGTGGGAGTGGTATATTGACCTCCAAACAGTAAGGCGGAGTTTGGGGATGGCATTAAAAGGGAAATTAAAGAAGCAGGCAATAAGGGCACAGCAGTCATCATGGGTGATTTTAATCAACATATAGGTTGGGCTAATCAAATTAGTAACAATACTGTGGAGGAGGAATTCCTGGAGTGTTTACGAGATGGTTTCCTGGACCAATATGTCAAGGAACCAACCAGAGATCAGGCCATCTTAGACTGGGTATTATGTAACGAGAAAGGATTAATTAGCAATCTTGTTGTACAAGGCACCTTGGGTCAGAGCGATCATAATATGATCGAATTCTTCATTAAGATGGAGAATGAAGTAGTTGACTCAGAGACTAGGATCCCCAATTTAAATAAAGGAAACTATGATGGTCTGAGGAGCTAGTTGGGTAGAATTGATTGGGGAATGGCACTCAAAGGGTTGACGGTGGCTAGGCAATGGCAAACATTCAAAGACCGAATGGATGAACTACAGAATTTGTTCATCCCAGTTTGGCATAAAAATAAAACAAAAAAGGTGACTCAACCGTGGCTAACAAGGGAAATTAGGGATAGCATAAGATCCAAGGAGAGGACATATAAATTGGCCAGAAAAAGCAATAATCCTTAGGATTGGGAGCAGTTTAGGATTTAACAAAGGAGGACAAAGGGATTAATTAAGAAGGGGAAAATAGAATATGAGAGTAAGCTTGCTGGGAACATAAAAACTGACTGTAAAAGCTTTTATAGATATGTGAAGAGAAAAAGATTGGTGAAGTCAAGCGTAGGTCCCTTGCAGTCAGAATCAGGGGACTTTATAATGGGAAACAAAGAAATGGCTGACCAACTAAATACATATTTTGGTTCTGTCTTCACAAAGGAGGACACAAATAACCTCCCAGAGATGCCGGGGAACATAGGGTCTGATGAAAGGGTGGAACTGAAAGAAATCAGTATTTGTAGGGAAATGGTGTTAGGAAATTTGATGGGACTGAAGGCCGATAAATCCCGAGGGCCTGATAATCTACATCCTAGGGTACTTAAGGAAGTGGCCCTAGAAAGAGTAGATGCATTGCTGGTCATCTTCCAGAACTCGATAGACTCTGGAACGGTACCCATGGATTGGAGGGTAGCTAATGTTACCCCACTATTCAAAAAAGGTGGTAGAGAAAAAGCGGGGATTTATAGACCGGTAAGCCTGACATCGGTAGTGGGGAAAATGCTAGTCCATTATAAAAGATGTACTAGCAGAGCAGTTGGAAAGCAGTGACAGGATCGGACAAAGTCAACATGGATTTACAAAAGGTAAATCGTGCTTGACTAATCTACTGGAATTTTTTGAGGATGTAACTGGTAAAATAGATAAGGGAGAACCAGTGAGTGTGGTGTATTTGGACTTTCAGAAGGCTTTTGATAAGGTCCCGCATAAGAGATTAGCGTGCAAAATTAAGGCACATAGGTTTGGGGGCAAGGAATTGACTTGGATAGAGAACTGGTTGGCGGATAGAAAGCAAAGAGTTGGAATAAACGGGTTGTTTTCCAAGTGGCAGGCAGTGACTAGTGGGGTACCGCAAGGATCGGTCCTAGGACCCCAGCTGTTCACAATATATATTAATGATCTGGACGAGGGAATTGGATGTAATATCTCCAAATTTGCAGACGACACAAAGCTGGGTGGGAGGGTATGCTGTGAGGAAAATGTCGTGAAACTCCAGTACGATTTGGACAGGTTGGGCGATTGGGCAGAAACATGGCAAATACACTATAATGTGGATAAATGTGAGGTTATCCACTTTGGTGGCAAAAATAGGAAGGCAGACTATTATTTGAATGGCAATAGATTGGGAGAAGGGGAAGTGCAAAGAGACCTGGGTGTTCTTGTGCACCAGTCACTGAAGGTAAGCATGCAGGTGCAGCAGGCGGTTAAGGCGGCAAATGGTATGTTGGCCTTCGTAGCAAGAGGGTTCAAGTGCAGGAACAAGGATGTCTTGCTGCAGTTGTACAGGGCCTTGGTGAGACCGCACCTTGAGTATTGTGTGCAGTTTTGGTCGCCTTATCTGAGGAAGGACGTTCTTGCCATGGAAGGAGTGCAGCGAAGATTCACCAGGCTGATACCTGGGATGGCAGGAATGACGTATGATGAGAGATTGTGTTGATTGGGCTTATACTCACTGGAGTTTAGAAGATTGAGAGGGGATCTCATCAAAACCTATAAAATTCTGTCAGGCCTGGACAGACTAGATGCAGGAAGGATGTTTCCGATGGCCGGGGAGTCCAGAACCAGGGGTCATAGTCTAAGGATAAGGGGTAAGCCATTTAGGACTGAAATGAGGAGGAATTTCTTCACCCAGAGTGGTGAACCTGTGGAATTCTCTGCCACAGAGGGCGGTGGAGGCCAGTTCATTAAATATATTCAAGAAGGAGTTGGATATATTTCTTAAGGCTAAAGGGATCAAGGGATATGGGGAGAAGGCAGGGACAGGGTACTGAATTTGGATGATCAGCCAGGATCTCATTGAATGGCGGAGCAGGCTCGAGGGGCCGAATGGCCTACTCCTGCTCCTATCTTCTATGTTTCTATGAGCTACGAAATGTTTGCAGTATCCCCTGTTGAAGCCTGGAAGGAGCCAGTGGCGTAGAAATTGAGAGCGACTGTGACCTTCTGAGAGAGACGCCCTGGTGCTGTGCTGAGGCTGGAGGTCGAGGTCCAGGAGGTGGCAAAGCTCTGTGACCACCTCCTTCTAAGGCACTGCTCCTCTGAAAGACGAATGTAGGAGAAGTGCTCTCGGAATACCTTGGGAGGGTATGGCCTCCTGTTGAGAGCCCTGTTGGCCCTCCTCCCTCTGGCCACGTTTTCCAATTTTTCTCTCTGTCTCCGCTGCCTCCGACAGTGATGCTGGAGGGCGAGGTCTAGTGCCAGTACAGCCCCCATTAAATTATGGAAATGTTGCACTATTAATTAGTAACCGAAATGAAAGTGATAAAGGAATATTCTGGCTGAGAAACATTTAAGTTGAAAACGGTCAAATGGGTCAAAACGCCTGTCTGCTTGTGTCAAACTGACAAGGCAGCATTGTTTGCTGACAAAAAAAAACGGAAGTTGACCCCTTTATATAGCGCTCCTCCAGCGCTCATCCGACTGCAAACCGCCTCCTGTGCTGTCGTTGATAACGGCAGGCGCTCAGGCAGGGGGTGAAAGTGAATTTCTAAGCCGGGGCGCTGCGCACCCGGATGACATCATGATCTCTGGGCGCAGGAGATCATGGCACTAGTGCTTACCGCCGCCGCAAACCTCCAGCTCAATCTCGCGGCTGTCGGTATTAGTGCCGCGCCCAGTCACAAAGCCGGTAGCGCCTCATTGGCACCCCCGGAGGCGCCAACAGGAGGCGCAAAGGCACCCAATTTCTCCCCCTTGGACAAGGACGAGCTGATCAAAGAGAGTCAGCATGGATTTGCCACAAGTCGGTCATTTGTGACTAATCGAGTTACAATTTCTGCCACTAACATGGTGGATAGGGGAGTGTCTGTGGATGTTGTCTATAGGGACTTCCAGAAGACATTTGATAAGGATCGGTAAATAATTATTAGCAAAAATAAAAGAGCATGGAATTGGAGGAAACTTTGTGACATGGGTTGGTAATTGGGTGGGAGCTAGGAGCCAGAGTGCCAGGATAAAGGGAATGATTGGAGGGTGTAGTAAGTGCTCTTGATCGGGGACCTGTACTGGGGTCTCAGCTTTACACCAGACATATTAATGCTCTTTTATTTTTGCTAATAATTATTTACCGATCCTTCTGCGTCTTTAATGAAGTAATAGAGAGTTGTATATCCAAGTTTTCAAAAGACACTAAGTTAGGAGGCAAAGTAAGTTGTGTAGATGGGAACGATAGTTATAAAAGGACATAGACAAATTAGGTTTGTTTGGCAAAACTATGGCGAAGTGTGAGATCATCCAGTTTGGATCCAAGGAAGACAAATAGCAATATTTTCTTAATGGTGAGAGACTAGAGGGGGAAAAAAACTTGTGTGTGCCAGCAAAGTTGCCGATGTTACCGGCCACTGGAAATGGCCACAACGCTAAGCGAGTGAAATTGGCCTGGGAGGCACGGAGATAGGTGGAATAGCACTCACCTACCATGCAACACCGTCCTGAAGTTTCTGTCAAGGTCAGTGAATGCACCTTCAAAAGCCAACTCCTACCAACTGCACCATTAGCCTCATATACTGCTCAATGCACAATCCCCAATCACTTACCTACCAACAATCTGCACCAATGACGAGGCACATCTCCCATTCCTGGCCTCACCTCACCCCCTTCAAGGAGATGGTGCAGGCCATTCTTGGCAGGGGTATGGTTGAGCCCTTGTCCAGCAGCAAGGCTGAAAGATTACAAGATGCGGGTAGCGGGTATTCTTGTACGTTATTCTAGCATGCACATTTTGCTTTCCTGCCCTCCCGTCACCAGAATTCTACTCTTGTGCCTTCCTCATTTCACACACCCAAGAAATGCAGCCTGCCCAGCCAGTGGGTCAACAAGAAGAGGCAGCCTGCCCAGCCAGTGGAACCGCAGGCGGATGATTCCATCCCGGATATCCCAGCCACAAAGGGGCTGTCTGGGATGCATCCTTCCATCTGATTCCTCCTCTTCGGCTTCCTCCTCTTCTGTGTCTTCCTCTTCCTTCTGCTAGCGGATGCTGTAAATGTGAAATGACAGCATAAAATGCTGGAAATACTCAGTTGGTCAGGCAGCATGTCGACCGGAGACATGAACTCTGCTTTTCTCTCCATGGATGTTGCGTGACCTGCTGAGTATTCGCAGCATCTTCCATCCAAAGGCCTTCATTTACCATTCGAGCCCTTGGAAACATCCAGCAGCACTCTCTACACACTTTTTTAAAAATTTCACATCTATTACAGCAAGCCACCACTTCAATAAAATTTAAAAAAAACAGTCCCCTTAAATTCAAACTTACCTGAATGAATTGTGTGTCCCTTTAAGAGCTGCTGAAATCGCCACTGTCAGCCTGCTTGCACGCCAGGCTTTCCTGGCGTGCTTAGGACCCAGCACTGAATTCAGCGCTAGGGTCGAAGTTCGTGTTGATGACGTTAAGTCGTCATTGCACGTTGATTGACGTCACCACGCCGCCATTTTTTTCTCCAGGGCGCTGCCAGTTACTGTCAGCGCAAAGGGGAAGAGGAATATGGCCGCCACGGGACCCGTCACCAGCTGGCAAAAGAGCGGCGGCCACCATTTTATCGGCATTTCATGGCGCTATGGAGTGGCACTCAACAGATGCATTTCTAGCCCTAGGAACTGTGAATGAGCAAAGGGATTTGAATGTCCAGATACACAAATCACTAAAATCCATTGCACAGGGACAAAACGTAATCAAAAAGGCTACTGGACTGTTGGCCTATATCTCAAGGGAGCTGGAATAAAAAGGAAAGAAAGTAATGTTTCAGTTCAACAGAGCCGCGGTCATTTTTATTATTGACAAACATAGGTGAAGAGCTAAGACCCATAGTGCAGGTCAGCAACGAGGCTGAAAATCATGACATAAATCTTTAGCTGAAGCCAAATTTGGTTAAAAGCCTGTAAGAGGAAGGGAAGACTAGTGCACACTCATACTTTAAGATTAGTGTGAGTGCAAAGCAGTTTTGCCTTTGCACGAATGCTAAAATTGAGTGTGTGAATCAGGCATCAAGGCCAAAATTGACTCTTATGCTAATAAGATTATCTCGTCTGGGAATCTCACTCCTCATCATGCCGATGGCAGTCAGGCCCTGACTCAGGCTGAATTTACACTATAATTGCAGTCTTGATACAAAACCAAAGGGATTTGCACCGACACAGCAGCTGTGATTGCACCTCCAGGTACTTGAGGGCATTTGCAGTTTTGAATTCCTGGGAAAATTGAGACTCTGTGTTGAGGTGCGATTTCAGCACAGTGAGGATGGAAGGAAGAAGAAAAGCACCGAGGAAGAAATATTTACAGCTTATGAATGAATAATGCATTCGGAGTTTATGAGTACAAAATTCACAGATCAGCAAGCCTCTATGGCCCTCAGCACAATACAAACCTGCCAAAATAGAACATGTAGTTTAAATAAATTCATTGACGTGCCTCAGCGAGTCAGATCAAACACTTCCTGATGTATTCCTTTTTTTTTTTTAAATCAATTAGATTTTCTTTTTGTCATGTTTTGTGCAAAACCTTAACCCAATACAATATGAACACCTGCAAACTGCAACTCCACTGAGCACAAGATTGTGACTCCCACAATTTATAGTGGTAGGGGATTCTATCGTAAGGGGAACAGATAGGCCGCAAACGTGACTCCAGGATGGTTTGTTGCCTCCCTGGGGCCAGGGTCATGGATGTCACTGAGCGGCTACAGGGCATTCTTAAGGGGGAGGGTGAGCAGGCAGAGGTCGTGGTCCACATTGGGACCAACGACATAGGTAGGAAGGGGGATGAGGTCCTGCATCAAGAATTTAGGGAGCTAGGTAACAGATTAAAGAGCAGGACCTCAAAGGTTGTAATCTCTGGATTACTCCCAGTGCCACGTGCTAGTGAGTATAGGAATAGGAGGATAGAGCAGATGAATGCGTGGCTAAAGAGTTGGTGTAGGGGGGAGGGTTTTACTTTCCTGGATCACTGGGCCTGCTTCTGGGAAAGGTGGGACTTGTACAAGTCGGACGGGTTGCACCTGAACCAGAGCGGGACAAATATCCTTGCGGGGAGGTTTGCTAGCACTGTTGCGGGGGGTTTAAACTAACTTGGCAGGGGGATGGGATACAGAGGGGAGCTGAAATAGGGGGTGATGTGCTGCCAATTATAGAGAAAAAAACAAGTCAGCTTGGTAGACAGGGCAAATATATAAGGGCAAGGCTGGATGGCATCTATTTTAATGCAAGGAGTCTTGCAAATAAGGTGGGTGAACTGAAGGTGTTGATAAACACATGGGAGTATGATATTGTTGCTATCACGGAGACATGGTTGAGGGAGGGGCAAGACTGGCAGCTCAATATTCCGGGGTACAGAATCTTCAGGCGAGACAGAGGGGGAGGTATAAGAGGAGGGGGTGTCGCAATATTAATTAAGGAGTCAATTACTGCAGTAAGGAGGGATGATATATTAGCAGGGTCCTCTAATGAGGCCATATGGGTGGAGCTTAAAAACAAAAAGGGGGCAAGCACTTTGCTGGGAGTGTACTATAGGCCTCCAAACAGTCAGGGGGAGATAGAGGAACAGATATGTAGGCAAATCTCAGAGAAATGTGCAAATAATAGGGTAATAATAATGGGGGATTTCAACTTCCCCAATATTAACTGGGATAGTCAGAGTGTGAAAGGCTCAGAGGGTGTAGAATTCTTAAAGTGCATCCAGGAGAGCTTTTTGAGCCAGCATGTAGAAAGTCCTACAAGAGAGGGGGCGGTACTGGACCTAATTCTAGGGAATGTGGCCGGCCAAGTGGAAAAAGTGCTAGTAGGTGAGCACTTTGGTGATAGTGACCATAATATGATGAGATTTAAGGTGGTCATGGAAAAGGACAGGGATGGGCCGGAAATAAAGGTTCTAAATTGGGGGAAGGCCGATTTTAATAGGATAAGGCAGGATCTGGCCAAAATGGACTGGGATCAGCTACTTGGAGGAAAATCCGCATCGGAGCAATGGGAGGCTTTCAGAAGGGAGATTGAGATCATACAATGGCAACATGTTCCCGTAAAGGTCAAGGGTGGTTCCAAAAACCACAGGGAACCTTGGATGTCAGGGGATATACGAGAATGGATTAGGAAAAAAAGGAGGGCTTTTGGCAGATACAAAAGGCTAAAGACGGAGGAAGCCCTAGAGGAGTACAAAAAGTGCAGGGGGATACTTAAAAAAGAAATTAGGAGATCAAGGAGGGGCCATGAAATAACACTGGCGAGCAAAATAAAGGAAAATCCTAAGATGTTTTATAAGTATATTAAGGGTAAGAGGATAACTAGGGAAAAAATAGGGCCCATTAGGGACAAAAGTGGCAATCTGTGTGTGGAGCCGGAAGATGTAGGAGGGGTTCTAAATGAATTTTTTGCATCTGTTTTCACTATGGAGAAGGACGATGTAGACATAGAAATAGGGCGGGGGGACTGTGATATGCTCGAACATATTAACATCGAGAGGGAGGAGGTATTGGCGGTTTTAGCTGGCCTAAAAATGGATAAATCCCCAGGCCCGGACGAAATGTATCCCAGGCTGCTGTGTGAGGCAAAGGAAGAGATTGCGGGGGCTCTAACACATATATTCAGGACCTCTCTGGCCACAGGGGATGTGCCAGAGGACTGGAGAACCGCTAATGTAGTACCATTATTCAAGAAGGGAAGTAGGGAAAAACCGGGGAACTACAGGCCAGTGAGCCTAACATCAGTGGTAGGAAAATTATTGGAAAAAATTCTGAGGGACAAAATTTGTCTCCATTTGGAGAGGCAAGGATTAATCAGGGATAGTCAACATGGCTTTGTCAAGGGAAGATCATGTCTGACTAATTTGATTGAATTTTTTGAGGGGGTGACTAGGTGTGTGGATGAGGGTAACGCAGTGGATGTGGTATACATGGATTTCAGTAAGGCCTTCGATAAAGTCCCGCACAGGAGACTGGTCAAGAAGGGAAGAGCCCATGGAATCCAGGGTGCCTTGGCACATTGGATACAAAACTGGCTTAGTGGCAGAAGGCAGAGGGTGATGGTCGAAGGTTGTTTTTGTGACTGGAAGCCTGTGGCCAGTGGGGTACCACAGGGATCGGTGCTGGGTCCCTTGCTGTTTGTGGTCTACATTAATGACTTGGATATGAATGTAAAAGGTATGATCAGTAAGTTCGCGGATGATACAAAAATTGGTAGGGTGGTAAATAGCGAGGAGGGTAGCCTCAGTCTGCAGGACGATATAGATGGGTTGGTCAGATGGGCGGAACAGTGGCAAATGGAATTTAACCCAGAAAAGTGCGAGGTGATGCACTTTGGGGGGGACTAACAAGGCAAGGGAATACACAATGAATGGTAAGACCCTAGGCAAGACGGAGGGTCAGAGGGATCTGGGTGTGCAGGTACACAGATCCCTGAAGGCGGCGGAACAGGTGGATAAGGTGGTAAAAAAGGCATATGGGATACTTGCCTTCATTAGCCGAGGCATAGAATATAAGAGCAAGGAGGTTATGATGGAGCTGTATAAAACACTGGTTAGGCCACAGCTGGAATACTGTGTGCAGTTCTGGTCGCCACACTACAGGAAGGATGTGAACGCTTTGGAGAGCGTGCAGAGGAGATTCACCAGGATGTTACCAGGGCTGGAGCGCTTCAGCTATGAAGAGAGACTGGGCAGATTGGGTTTGTTTTCCTTGGAGCAGAGGAGGCTGAGGGGGGACATGATTGAGGTGTACAAAATTATGAGGGGCATAGATAGGATGGATACTGAGGAGCTTTTTCCCTTAGTAGAAGGGTCAATAACTAGGGGGCATAGATTCAAGGTAAAGGGCGGGAGGTTTAGAGGGGATTTGAGAACGAACTTTTTCACCCAGAGGGTGGTTGGAGTCTGGAACTCACTGCCTGAAAGGGTTGTGGAGGCAGGAACCCTCACAACATTCAAGAAGCATTTGGATGAGCACTTTGGATGCCATAGCATACAAGGCTACGGACCAAATGCTGGAATATGGGATTAGATTAGACAGGGCTTGATGGCCGGCGCGGACACGATGGGCCGAAGGGCCTCTATCCGTGCTGTATAACTCTATGACTCTATGAACCTCTGGGCCTGAAAACGCATGGGGGGAGAAATTCATTTGGGACGATAATTTTTGAAATGATGAAAAGGTTGGGCCAGACGCTAAGGATTCTGAGCTTCTCCTAAATTGGCTGTTAGCGCCCCAGCAAAGAGCTGGAGCGCTAAATCAAGCGCTAATGACCTCAGCAGGGCACTACCAGCAGAGCAATAATGAACTTCAGGTGCAATGGAATCATAAGAACATAAGAAGAAACGGGAGCAGGAGTCGGCTCCGCCATTCAGTAAGATCATGGTTGATCCAATCCTGGCCTCAACACCACTTTCCCGCTCTCTCCCCATACCCCTTGTAGTTCAAATGTCTGTCAATCTCCGCCTTGAATATATTCAATGACTCCGCCTCCACAGCTCTCTGGGAGAGAAAATTCCAAAGATTCACGACCCTCTGAGAGAAGAAATTCCTCCTCATCTCTGTCTTAAATGGGCGACCCCTTATTCTGAAACTATGCCCCCAAGTTCTAGATACCCCCGAGTTCTAGATACCCCCACTAGGGGAAACATCCTCTCAGCATCCACCCTGTCAATTCCCCTCAGAATCTTATATGTTTCAATAAGATCACCTCTCATTCTTCTAAACTCCAATGAGTATAGGCCCAACCTGCTCAACCTTTCTTCATACGTCAACCCCTTCATCTCAGGAATCAACCTAGTGAACCTTCTCTGCACTGCCTCCAATGCAAGTATATCCTTCCTTAAATATGGAGACCACAACTGTACACAGTACTCCAGGTGCGGTCTCACTAGCGCCCTGTAAAGTTGCATTAGAGCTTCCCTATTTTTATACTCCATACCCCTTGCAATAAAGGTCAACATTCCATTAGCCTTCCTAATCCTAAGAATTGTCCCATCAAGCCTACTCTCCTTCTACAAACTATGTATAATCTACTTCGTCATTGACTCTATCTGACGGACGCATTTAAACTCATGAAGGTAAATTCTGTGTAAGCATTCCCCGATTCCCCCAAAAGTAAATCTCAGTAATATTAATCCATTGTCACCTCTCCACTATTCAATCTTGGCTGGCAGTCCTCAGGCAACACCAACCCCCTGAATGATGGTGTTATTTCTTTTATTTGATCTCAGAGTGTGGATGACACTGGCAAGACTGCATTTATTGTCCACCCCTTGCTGCCTTTGGTGATGCAGTGATTGTTTGTGCTACTCCAGTGGCTTTCTAGACCACTTCAGAGGGCATTAAGCCTGACCCCCAGCCCCACCAAGCAACTACGTAAGTGCTATTAATTGGATAGCTCTAACAAAGAGCAGGCACGGGCATGATGGGCCGAATGGCCTCCTTCTGTGCTGTGTGATTCTATGAGGGAATCAGTTCTGAGAATGAAATATTTTCCACCATTGACACTCAGTGTAAGCCTAAACCGCCCACCGCCCATGGATTAGATACAAGTAAAATTTCTATCCTACGTGGTGTAGACTCAAGTCTCCTACAGAGCAAACCAGGAAGAAATGGCACGTTCCCTGAAGGACAATAGCAAACCAGACATGTGTTAATGGCAATCAAACAGCTTTCAGGGACATTTTATTAAGCTGCTGGCATTAGCATCATTTGTCAGCAAGGTACAGTCTCACAGATAAAGAATGGCCACTTGGTCAAGGTACTGGAGAGTATTGTTGAGGAGGGGATGAAATTGGCCAGAAAAAATAAATTGTGAAAATATCTAAACAGCCCTTCTCACTGCACCAACAGTTCAGTCACCCAACACTACTAGACCATTCAGGTTCCTGCATCAGAATATTTCATAGCTCAAACTGGCTTCCTTGAGGAATGAAATGCTGATGTGAGCACCAATTGAATTGGAGGAGCGGGGAGGGAGAAACAAAGCGTGATCTACCCGAGAGCTAGTGACAGATATATTCATTATTATCACCTCTCCCTCCTCAGGGGGAACAGGAGGTCCTCAGAGTGAATATGAATAATTTTACCGTCAATGGTAAACAGGCTGTAAGAACAGAAAGGCAAACAGGTACAGTTCTGTGTATTCAGACGTACATTCCTAACATTAGATGTGGCTCACAAATTACACCCTTATCTTTCCTGGCAGCTGCAACTTATCATTTCAAATTCTCCACACTAAAGTGGCTGTAGCAGATCAGCATTTCCCTGTAACGTTACATTTGACAAAGTTGCGGGATTGCTTTGGAGAATTTTTCGGGGTGCTGGAGATAGAATTGTTGTCCTTGTTAAGATGAGGAAAGCACTGCCTGAAAGGGTGGCGGAAGCAGATCCAATAGTAAAATTCAAAAGAGAATTGGATAAATACTTGAAGGGAAACAACTTACAGGACTACGGGGAAGGAGCAGGGGAGTGGGATTAACTGGATAGCTCTACCAAAGAGCAGGCACAGGCACGATGGGCCGAATGGCCGCCTTCTGTACTGTGTGGCCGCCTTGTGTGCTGTGTGATTCTCTGAGGGAATCAGTTCTGAAAATGAAACATTTTCCACCATTGACACTCAGTGTAAGCCTAAACCGCCCGCTGCTCATGGATTAGATGCAAGTAAAACTTCTATCCTAACTAAACAACCAACCTTAAGCACAATGCAAAACCTCAAGAAAGCATAGGGGTTCTGAACTCTGAGGCAGGCAACAGAAGCCCATGTGCACTTCCGGGAGTGGTTGTTGGCCATCAGGACTGGGAACGACAAAAAAGGAAAACAGCAAACACTTGGGGGGAAAAATTCAGTATCGCCCCATTTGGGGCGCCATTATCGGCCATGCGCAAAGTTTAGCGCCTGGCGCTAATTATTGCCTCCAACAGCAAACTTGGCTTTTATCGCCCCTGGAGGTGATTGGAGCGCTAAATCAGGCACGTCACACCTGTCTTAAGGCGCAAAGGCCGAGGAGCGAGGCATTACCTCAGAGCGCTGGCGAAGCAAGGAAGGGCAAATCTAAATAAACCTGCAAAGTGCTGCTCAGTACTCAAAACCCCTTCACACAGCGTTGAATCTCTCCAGAAGTCTCTCTCTCTCTCTCTCTCTCTCTCTCTCTCTCAGAATGTGTGGTGCAAAAATGTCACCAACAAAAAAAGGCAGGAAGCGGTCGCCTTTAAATAGCGCTCCCCTAGTCCCTTTCTGACAGCATAACGCTCCCCTCAACCTGTCATTGCTAGTGGCAGGCGGTAAGGCAGGGGGCGCCACTCAATTTCCGGTCCGGGGCGCTGCGCACTCGACTGACGTCACGATCTGCCGGCGCAGGAGATCGTGGCGGTAGTGTTTAGCGCCGCCGCAAAATGTCTAGATAATTTCGCGAGCAGCGCAAACATTGCCGCGCCCGGCCTCTACTTGCTTTGCGCCCCATTAGCGCCCTCTTAAGGTGCTAACGGGAGGCGCAAACAACTGAATTTCTCCCCCTTGAAATCTAAAATTACAAAGAGAATGCTGGAAATACGCAGCTCAAAAAATAAGCAAACTCCAAAATGGGACTCAACACAACAAAAGGGTAGAGGAGAAAAGAGAACAACAGGTTGGAGTCACAAATTAGGAATGCACTAATGCTGTCACAGAGAGGAAATAATGGCTTGAATGCCCAGCAAACAGGTTACTGTATTTTGAAAAGCTGGATAGAGGTAAAAACTGCTCAGTGATATATGAAGATCACTAAGTGAGGTAATGAAAATATATTTCAACAGAAGAATGTGAAAAAAGCTAAGTGAGGCAGTAAGAAGGCATGAGAATGATATAGGCAAAAGTTTAGGCAGCATCTGTGGAGAAAGAAACAGACTTTATGGGGGGGGGGTTTTAACTCGGGTGCGGGATGGTGTCGTGTTATCCAAATTTCGTGTTTCCCACACGAATCTAAATGGATGTGGGAGATTGATGTAATTTTAACTGAATTGGCCAATTGATTTCCAACGTGTGGGAACCCTTGGCAAATGGGTTTGTCATGACTGAAAGTCCCCTCCAATGACGTCATCATTGCTGCTGTATTTAAGGTCCACAGCAAGCTTTGCTTCTTCTGCAGACTGCCAAGCTTCTTGACTGTGCAGTGTGAGGGAGCTGCAGCAAATATGACAAGCGGGAGGGCCAGATCAGCTCCTCGCTTTGACGAGGTGGCACTTCAGGCCTTGGTGGATGGGGCTAGGGCCAACAGGGAGGTGCTCTTCCCTTCATCAGGGAGGAAGAGGCCTCCCACTCAGACCAAGGCAGTGTGGATGCAGGTGGCTGAGGAGGTCAACTCCTTGGGAGTCACCCGCAGAACCTGGATACAGTGCAGGAAAAGATTTCATGACCTTCAGTGCACTGGAAAAGTGAGTATGAATTTCCCATCACCCTCAATCTGATCCCCATTGCCTTTCCTCACCAGCACTCAGCTTTAACAATCTCTTACTCCACATCCCACTTGACACTGACATCCATGCACCCTTACCCATTCCCTCTCTCTCTATGCTCACAATCACATAACTATTCGACCATGCAGCCCTCACACTCCCTATCACTCTGATGCTTTGAACACAACTGACAACACACAGGGAGGGCCCTTGGTCTTGCAACCTCACTCCATCTTTGTCTCTGTCTAAGTATCTATGCTATGCAATCTCTACACTCACTCCTTCATTCTCACTCAACCTCCACTTGTGAGCTCTCTTTTCCTGCAGTGAGGGAGACAACAGGAGAGAGCAAGCCAGGACAGGAGGAGGGACAGCCTCAATAGCCCACCTGACCCCCTGGGAGGAGGCCATCCTGGAAATTATGGGAATAGAGGATGATTTGCGCGTGGGGGACGGACAGACGGGTATAACACAGCAAGCTGGTGACAGAAAAGTTTCCCATCTCTCTCTTTGACATTGCATGAGTCGCTGATAATGATTGTGAAGCTGTAACAGATGGACTTATGAGCATCTGCAAAAAGCTATGTGCATGTAGCCTTTGCATCACATCTCTGACTCTTTCCTTTACTCCCCCACAGGACCATCACAAGCATCCATCCCCCTTAGCCAGGAAGAAGAGGCTGAGCAGCCAGACTCCTCAGAGGAAGCTGCAACCTCTGAGGGCGCAGCGTCAGCAGAATTCAGCGCACCCAGCACCAGCGCAGACACTCACACCTCGGTGGGACTTTCGAGACATAGAGTAGTGTTGTCACCTGGTGTATCATAGCTCGCAAGTGAGCATCAGCAGATTGTGGAGACAGCGACAGCAGTGGAGAGTCCTAGTCAGAGGGCGCAGGACTCTGCCAGCTCGGCTCAGCAGCATGTCGACCCTCTGCCTCTGGGTCCATCCATGAGATCAGAGGTGATGGAACTCCAGGCACAGATGCAGGAGTCTCTGGCAGGTTTTGTCTCTAGGGTCGCTGCAAGTGTGGAGCGAATGGAGGAGTCCATAGCGAACATGAGCAGAGCCTTTGTGGAGTCATTGGCGCATAAACGCATCACCACGGAAAGGATGGCAACCTCCATGGAAAGGATGGCTACGGCCATGGAGGAGCTTAGTCGCCAGGGTATGGAAAACATGGTCATTGTTCAGAATAGAATGACATCTCTTGAGAAGCGATGGTCATCTATTGAACAGAGAAACCAGACCTTCATGGAAGTCGTTCTGAGTAGGACTGCCATTGCAGATACGGGTCCCCATGGCCCCGGTGATGTGCAGCAAGGTGCTCCCCAGCCACTTCCAGGCGCTGGCCCCTTCTGGCCTGTGCAGCGTCAGGTGGGTGAGCAGCAGCCTGGAGCTCCTGCTGCTGGTATTCCTGGTTCTGCTGGCGCCGTGGCTGGTGCTCGAGCTCCTCTAATGCCCAGATGGGAAGGAAATAAATGGCTCTCATGTATATGCCGCCTTTGAGGAAGCGCTGAGTGAAGGTGGTGAGAGGGGTTTCCTAGGAGGTCACACTGGAGATGGGTGTGAGGCTCCAACCTTCCACAGGTGTGGTTAAGCCTTCTAAAAGTTGCCCCAGACCTGAGACCACTAATGACCTGCCACCTGCAAATGATGGCTGATCAAATCTCCTCTTTAATGGTTGACCTGCAGTTGATGGTCAGCAATCCAATAGTGCTCCCGCCAGGTTTCACATTTGTTTCCCCCACCAGGCATGTTTTACGTGGGAAAAGGGTTAAATTTGCAAGGGCCTTTTAAAATAGGATTATAGAGGCCATTTAGTGGTTGTTAAGGGTCTTAACGACCAGTCCCGCCTGTTGGATGCAGGATGGAGTCGGGGCCATCAGACACGCCCGAGTTAAAATTGCTCGGAGTCAGGAACCAGATGGGGGGCGGGGGGGTCATGCCCCGCCCCCGCCCCCCCCCTCTCCGCCCACCAGATTTTGCGATTTTAACCCCCCGCACGCCTCCAAGCCCGACTCCACGGCTGAATGAAAATCGAGCCCAATGTTTCAGATCGACCTGAAACATTAACTCTGTTTCTCTCTCCACAGATGCTACCTGACCTGCTGAATATTTCCAGCATTTTCTGTTTTAATTTCAGATTTCCAGCATCCGCAGTATTTTGCTTTTGTAGGCAAAAGTTTATCTATATTGGTGCCAGTGGGCCGACATCTTTAATGTCCCACACTGCCACAGTGTATCCACTTTGGAACTGTCACCAGCCGCCCAAGACCTGGCCAGTTTTCTCTTTCCTAACTCAAAGCATTGAGATCTAGTGTAGCACCCCTCCGCCACAAAGAGGAGATTTGATAGAGGTATTCAAAATCATGAGGAGTCTGGACAGAGTAGATAGAGAAAAACTGTTCCCATTGGCCGAAGGGTCGAGAACCAGAGGACACAGATTTACGGTGATTGGCAAAAGAACCCAAGGCGACGTAAGAAAACCTTTTTTACGCAGTAAGTGGTTAAGATCTGGAATGCACTGCCTGAAAGGGTGGTAGTTGGATAAGTATCTGAAGGAAAAAGATTTGCAGGGCTACGAGGAAAGGTCAGGGGAGTGGGACTAGCTGAGAGTCGGCACGGGCTCGACGGGCCGAATGGCCTTCTTCCATGCTTTAACCATTCTATGATTCTAAGTGAGAGCAGCTACTTCAAACTTGGGTCCCTTTCCTGTATATATGACATAGCTACTTGCTGTATAAACTCACTCAACATTGTAGGGGGCCTGTGATGGTTAGCATCAGGTAGGGACAATTTAACAATGTGTGAACCATAATGATTACTTAGCTGCAAGAAGACCAGAAATGTCATGGGATAGCTGACAATCAGTCAAGGATACTACATTTAACGACTGAAAAGATCTGATGAGATTCAGTCATTAAAATGCGAATGGTGATAACACAGGCCACCAGAATTCGTTTTTTTACTTGTACAACTTACTTGGTGGGTTACGCTTACACCAGCCGTTTTTACACTACAGCTGAAACTCATTTTTGCTGTCTAGAACAGTTTGACTGATGGCAACCAAATGAACAAGGAAGAAACCACAACCGTTACAGTTTATGATTTCAGAGCATACTCTGGGGTTTTTGGATGGATGCCCCAAACCTAGTACAACTTTTGACATATTGTACACCATTACATTTCTCCTGATACAATGGGCTAGAGCCCCTGCCAAGAGTAAATTCTCCTCCTCATAGGGCTCTAGCTGTGTTTCATGATTTGTTATTTTTAAAACAAGAACAACAGATACCAGCAACCTGCAAATAAATAACAAAAGGTCCATTTATCAGCAACAACTGAGTAAAATAGTCTTCATGGCGCAGTATGTTGGACACTGTCCTTTTAGCTCAGGGATCTGGGCTCAAATGCAGCCTATGCATATAGTGCACATATTGAAAATCTCCTCGCTCTGCTGGCTGTAAGCTCTCCATGCAAAAGGAGTGTGGGGAAACTCAATTCAGTTCCCAAAGCACAAGACCCATAATTTGACTCAAGAGACTTCAGGGTGGCTCAGGTCAGAATTAGAAAAATGTCACGCTGGTGCAGTAGGTGGCGCTCTCCTGCAGTTGAGGCTGAGGCGTTTTGTTGGGCAGAATAGAGGAAGTTCTGCTCTGCACATCACTGTGCTGGAACAGACTTGAAAGCTTCTGATGATAACAATGGATGTCTATTCGCCACACTGGTGAGGACCTGGAACTCGCTGCCGATGGAAGTGGTGGAAGCGGAGACACTCAATGTTTTCAAGGGGAGACTGGATAGGCACTTGAGGGAAATAAACTTGCAGGGCTACGGGGATAGAGCGGGGGAATGGGACTGACTGGATTGCCCTATGGAGAGCCAGCACGGACTCGATGGGCCGAATGGCCTCCTTCTGTGCCGTATGACTCTATGACTTGCATGTTTAAAAGATGGTTTTGCTCCCGGCATACATCATAAATAAAGAAATTAATAACATTGGCAGAGCTAGAACCATCAGTGTCCTTAGTAATCTTGATACCAGCTGCTAATGCCAACATTTCAATCAGTACCGGTGTACTTTTACCAGTTTGGTTTCAATATTGGCAAAATTGGCTTCTGGGCATATTCCTGTTCCTCCTGGCACATAAGGAAATCTAAAATAAAAATGTTCATACATACCTGATGGGCCTCTTCTGGCCCACGATCAAGCTCCCAGCAGGTAGAGTCTGACTGGGAAGCCATCACTGCTCCCCCTCTGGTCTTTGGACTAAAATTACAGATCGGGTCCCGATGATGCCATTGTCAGACCCGATCTGCATATTTAAAGAAGGACCCTGTTGCCTTCCTGTGGATGTCTCGCTCACCTGCTCAAAGGAGCAGGTTAAGATCGGGACATAGCGGGAAGGTGGAGGGATCAAAGGGGTTAAGTGACCAAACTCATTTTAACTGTGCCCGCCCCGTTTGCGCCAGTTGGGGGCAGTTAATACTGACACCAATGACTCATCAAGCCCACACTTCAAAATAGAGAGGGAGGGGAGAGATATTGCTGGTTTTATTGACTCACTATGCGGGAAAGACAGCAAAGAGACATACTTGCCACTTCTTAAAAACACAGGGAGAAAAAGAACAAAAAGATCTTTGTGATGGTCAGTCAATAGGGAAGGCAGCCTGCGCTAGCAAGGAAAAACTCACTCATCTAAAGCCCAGAGCTGGTCAAAACCAAAAGGCTGACCAGGAAAAGTTAAGCGAGCCAGCTTATAGAGATATAGTGTGATGTATATACAGGAAACTTTGTGCTATCCGGAGGTGAGCTATCCGGCAATCTGGAGCCACCGGCAAAAATCAGCCGCCGTTTTTTATTCTTTTTGTTTGTTTTTTTTGAACAGTCAAGCTGTGCAAGGTCTGTAGCTATAGCAACAGCTTCAGCTACAGAGCTTTAGGGCCACACCCGAGTGTTTAGAAGCTGTTGCTAAGCAACAGTGTTTGTTGTCAAATACGGAGATAAGAATCTCCGTATCTCTCAACATTAACTCTGGAGAGTACGGAAGTTTTGAGGCAACGGCAGCAGCTCGGTCCCGTGGGTGCCGGATAACACAAAGTTTCCTGTATTTTATTTTCTGAGTGTTCTAAAGTTAGTTACGGTGAGATTAAAAAACAGAAAATGCTGGAAATACTCAGCAGGTCAGACAGCATCTGTAGAGAGCTGAAACGTTAGCTCTGTTTCTCTCTCTACAGATGCTGTCAGACCTGCTGAGTATTTCCAGCATTTTCTGTTTTTGATTTCAGATTTCCAGCATCCGCAGTATTTTGTTTTTGTATTAGTCAAAGTGAGATTTGATTATAACTTGTATATTCACTGATTATCTATAAAATAAAGCAGTTTAGCGATTAGTAGCTGACCTTGTATTCACGAAAGTGTTTTCAGTCTCTCTACTGAAAAACTGGAGGTGCCTGTAAGAGAACGTTTGAAATACACAGTACCCAGTTCAGAGCACAAGGGATACTACCGTTACACCTGTGGGTTATGTCATTGCATTATACTGTAATAAGCAGTAAGGGTACAATGCTGAACGCAAGACTGCTTATGGGAACAGCCAGCACCAGTGAACCCCACAATATGTATTATTATATGCTAACAGTATATTCAGCATCCAGGTAGTTTGATGTGCCTTACTAATGACATACAACACAAAACAATCATAAACAAGGAAATGCAGCATTAAAATGAGTCTCACCCTCGCTGAAAGAGGTCCACATTGTAAAATTTGTGCAGCTCGACTGAAAACTCAACAGTTCCTTGAACTTCAGACATGATCTATCCCAGTGCATCACCTGGAAGCAAAGAAACCAAAGAGCAAATTACATCACAGCAAGGAAATGCTTCAGTGACATTAGAAAATGCTGCACTTAAAAAACAATGAAGATAATCCTTATATCACCCCACTCCATTTCATCACTGTAATGGTATCTGTTGTTTTACAATTCTTTCCTCAAAACACACTATGCTCTCTTACTTAAGCCATCCAGCCTCCTGTTGCATGTATTGCTAAGAAACTTGATCACTGTCTATGTAAAGCCAATCTCCAATACTTCAGTTTTAGTTAAGTACCCTGATCTCTTTTCTCCTCTCAAAGCAACAACTCATGCTATGGTACAGTCCCATGGGAACCAGCAACCTTTCTGTACCTCAAGAAAGTAGCCATTCCTCATGTGTGAGCTTAGATGGAGAGGGTCAGCAAGATATTCTACAATAGGAGGCCTTCACTCAATGTTCACACACAAGCACTTTCATCAAGTATCGCTCAGGAGCAGAAATCCTGGCTGATTTTCCCCATACCCTTTGCTTGCCCAGGGGTATTAAAGCCAATATGTAAAACCCCTATTTCTACCTTGGGCTTGGATCGGCTAATTCAGCACAAACTGTGAACACAACTATCACCCTGCTGGCTCAGTATGTCATAGGACGGTGCATTTACCAACTCAGGCACTGGTGCACGTCATTCAATTACCTTAACACACAGTATATAAACTACACTGATGCAACAATTGTAAACACTTGCATTGATGCATCAGACATACCCCTTCTTATTTTTTGACAGGACATGAAAACACAAGTTGCACACCAGATTCTGCATCAATAACTGAATTAATTTCTGATCATACATAAGGAAACTAGATACACAACTTTATCATACCAAGGAGTCTTTGAAGTAGCTTCTAATTGCCTACTCTGAATTGCAAATGGCTACATAATTAATATTAAACAAAACACGATAAAACGTTCTGTGACACAGACTGTCACAAATGGATGCAACTCTGAAAGGACCCCTTCGAATGTAAACACACTCTTTCGGATGATCGTTGGAGGCCATCGCCAAAATATACATTTTTTAAAATTTACTCCCCATCCTAGGGCAACTGCGAGCAAGGTAGCTGGTCCAGATTAGAGCAGAGAAAAGCGGCAAGCTCCCTCTGGAGGCACAACAGGCACTGGCAGCTCACCTCAGTTACAAAAATGAAGCACAAGTCCCAATCAAGCCTTGGGCGTCCAGCTTCTTTGCCCGAAAATGGGCCTTACCCAAATTCTAGGCCAGCACCTTCGGATTGCCAACTCTGGTTGGAGGCATTCCTGTTAAGGTTGGATCATGTGACATCCTGCCCACATGACATCTGAACATGTGACATCTGATCGCGTGCATCTGATCCTGTGCCATCTGCAAATGTTACTGCATTTACCTTGTAGAGGTTGGGTCCCCTGTAGTTGAGTATCTTTACTCGTGGTTTTGCGCAAGAGGCTCCGAGAACCAGGAGACCACCCGCCAGCAGGTGAAGAAGGGAAACCGAGGGCGGGAGAGGGATTCACAGGGGGGAACCAGAGGTGGGAGGAAATTTGATTCCACCAATAACTAATAGTAACTCACTGAAAGTGCACCTATAACTAATAGTAATACTCAAAAAACTCAAGATTTCCCTCACAACCAACAGCAATACAATAATTCACTGTTAGTCTACATGTAACACCCCAATATCCTACCTGTAACTACAGGTAGACTGCCCTTTATCCAAACTTCCGAAAACCGAAACCCTCTAAAAACCGAAAGTTTTTTCGTTCAGCGTAAGTCGTGCGCACGACATGACCAGAGTGGCGCACGACTTACGCTGAGCAGGGCAGAGGGTCACTGAGTTCCCTCCTGGGTAGGAGATTGCAGGCCGAGCCGGGCAGTGTGAAGGAGGTATACCGGGAGAGTGAACCCAACAATACAGCGGCCCGTCCGATAGCTGCAGCGGCCTGTCCGATATTCTTTTCTCCCTCCCCGACCCCCCGCCAACCCCCACCCTTTCGGATAAGGGATAGTGTACCAGCCTTTATCCGCACTTCCGCAAACAGAAAACCTCTGAAAACCGAAAGTGGTGGCTTACGGGGTGCTGCCCCGTAATACCTTCTGAAATCCGAAATTTTCCAAAAACCGAAACACGGCTGGTCCCAAGGTTTTCGGATAAAGGATAGTCTACCTGTAGTAGTAATTCTACAACCCACTGATACTCATCCTGAAACTACAGCCAGAACCCTCCTGCACTGCACAAAGTCTGGTGAGTCACCAGGTTTCACTCTTCCTCTTTCTCACCCTTTTACTGGCTGCTCCTCTCAAGGTGCTGCTCCCACTCAACACGTTGCTGCTGCTCTCCGCTCTGCAAAAAATATTAATTCCACGTCCAACCCATTCGCCAGTCTCCCTCTCTGCACCCCCCCACCCCGCTCACGCCCCAATCCTCCAGTTTCCCTCTCTCCATCCCTACACCCAATCTCTTCTCCTGAACCTCCAAACCCCACAGTCCCTTTCTCCCGAGCTCCCATTTTCCAGTCTCCCTGACAATCCATTCCGCAACCCCTAGTCTACCTCTCCCCCCGAAGCCTGAATGCTGAGCTCCCCACCACCCCCACTCCCAGGGCACGCCCCCACCCCCACTCCCAGGGCAGCCCCCCACCCCCCGATTCCCAACTCCTGAGGCCCCCAGTTTCCGAAACAAATGTAATCCAATTAAATGCATCACTTTTCATTGGCAAAAAAATGATGCAGCTGCTTTCAGCTTTGTACCAGTATGGTGTAAGTTCAACTTGAAACCCTGGCATGTGAAACTCCAAGAATAAACTGCTCCATGGTTTTATAAGGCGAGGTGCACCTGAGCGAAACTAATTAAATGTTGAGTAAGGCAGTGATTCATTTCAAACAATTGCTTGTGTTTGGACACAAACTTGAATTGTCCTCTTCCGATCCACAGCAGCTCCACTACATGCTGTAACTGGTCCCAGCATACCCAGGCAACAGCTCTTCCAAATCAAACTTCCGGAAGTGCGCCCAGCAGGCGCAGCGGTTGGTGGGGGGGGTGGGCGCCAACAGCTGATTGGCTGCTACACCGTTTAAAAACGTCAGCCCTGCGATCTTTGAAGCTCTCCGTCTAAATAAAATAACGAGGTAGTTCATCTCCGAACAAACTTTTCTCCGGAGTTGCCAGCGGCAGTGC
This sequence comes from Somniosus microcephalus, assembly GCF_052327205.1. Classification (NCBI taxonomy): domain Eukaryota; kingdom Metazoa; phylum Chordata; class Chondrichthyes; order Squaliformes; family Somniosidae; genus Somniosus; species Somniosus microcephalus. Next base: position 48,171,307 of record NC_140993.1, on the reverse strand, counting down.
TCGGGAGACAAACTGCCGGTTTCGGGAGAGTCCGCGCGGGAGAGTTGAGAACCCTGCAGCACCTCCAACAATGCATCACTCTCTCAGTACTGCACTGAAGTGTCAGCCTAGACGATGTACTGAAGTCCTGCAGTGGGGCTTGACCCATAACCTTTGGACTAAGCGGGGAGAGTATTCAGTCTTCCAAATTTCAATTGACCCAACATCCACGGCCTTGAGGGAGATCGTTCCAGATGTCCACTACACTGTGTGAAGCTCTACTTGTAAGATTATGCTCCCTTATTCTGGATTCTCCCACTAGAGGAAATAGTTTCTCTGTATCTGCCCTGTCGACTCCCTCCATCAGTTTAAACACCCAATTATGTCACCCCCTCAACCATCTAAACTCAAGGGACTACAAGCCAAGTATATGCAACTGATCATCAAAATTTAACCCTTTAAGCCCTTTTATAATTCTGGTGAATCTACGCTGTACCTCCTCCAAGGAACCTCCAAGGTCTATATACCTTTTCTGAGGTTTAGTGGCCAAAATTGAGTGCAGTACATGAGATGGGGTCTGACCAAGACTTTGTACAACTGAATCATCACTTCCTCACTTTTGTATTCCAGCCCCCTTGAGATAAAGGTCTGCATTCAATTAATCTTTTTGAATACTTTTGCTACCTGTGTAATAGCTTTTAACGATCTGTGTACATGGACAGCCAAATCTCTTTGTTCCTCCATAGCTTCTAGTCTCTCACCATTAAGAAAATTATAGTAATCTGGGATGTAATGCTTAAGTTATCCACTAGATGGAGTCAAGTTTTAAGGTAATGTCCTGGCACACCACTTATTAAGGTAGTGGCATTGCATTCTGGGTATGACTCAGAGGTTGATCCTCCATCTTGCTCGTGCAGTAAGAAATAGAGTGTGGATGCCTGCAGCTGTAAGAGCTATGTTCTCTGCTAAACCGTGTAATCAAAAAGTTACACGGTTTAGCAGAGAACATAGCTCTTACAGCTATCAAAAAGTTAAGTTTTGGTTCCTGAAGTCTGGCTTATCACAGTTTCTGACCTTACCACTCGGATATCACAAAAATATTACAAATATCTTTCTTGGATCCAAAGTAGATGACCTCACATCTCCCCACATTGAACTCCATCTGCCATAGTTTTGCCAAACACACTTAAGCTGTCTATGTCCTTTTTGTAACTATCATTCCCATCTACACAACTTATTTTGCCTCCGAACCTAATGTCCTCTGCAAACTTGGACATACAACTCTATATTACTGCAACTGAGTCATTAATAGATATGGTGAAAAGCTGAGACCCAGTACGGGTTCCTGGTGAACATCACTTGTCACATCCTGCTAATCAGTCCCTTTATCCCAGAACTCTGTTCTGTCTCCTACCTGCCAACCAATTACCAACCCATGTCACAAGATTACGTCTGGATTTTTGCTAATAATCTCTTGTGCAGAACCTTATCAAATGTCTTCTGCAAGTCCATTTAGACAACAGCCATAAACATTCCCCTATCAACCATGCTAGTGGCCTCATCAGAAAAATGAACTAAATTAGACAGCTATGAAATTTAATGCAGAGAAGTGTGAACTGATACGTTTTGATGGGAAGAATGAGGAGAGCCAATATAAACAAAATGGTAGCATTTTAAAGCGGGTACAGGAATAGATAGACCTGGGCGTGTATGTGCACAAATATTTAAAGACTAGCTGGGGAGCCCCACGTTGCGAGGGCAATTTTGGGGCGCTTGGTCTCCCTGCCCCTGTGTGTCCCCCCTCTCCCTGTCATGTCCTCTCCCTGTCCTATCCCTCCCTCCCCTCCCCTCCCCTCCCTCCCTCCCCTCCCGTCTCCCTCCCCCCACCCTCCCCTCGCCCACCCCCTCCCCTCTGTCCCTCTCTCCGGCCCCTCCCCCTGCCTAGCGCCTGAGGTCCGGTGCCGTTGCGATAGCGGCCGTGCGGGGCCTAGCGCTTAAGGCGCGGTGGGGTTCTGAGGCCGGGACGGACCGGAGCTGAGGTCCCCCGCGTATCGCGCGGCTGATGGACGGCCGCTGCGGGCGGGCGGCGCATGCGCGGTCAGTGCGGGCGGCGCATGCGCAGTCAGTGCGGGCGGCGCGAGGCGGCCCGCGGGGAGCAGGCAAGGGCGGCTTGGCGGCCGTTAGCGAGCGGGAAACTTCTGGCGGCCCGCCCGCGCTCCATCCGCGACACCGTGAAACCTGAGAGGGGGAAGTAGAGAGAGACAGAGAGGGAAGAGGAGAAGGAGAGAGAGGGAAGAGGAGAGAGGGAAGAGGAGAAGGAGAGAGAGGGAAGAGGAGAAGGAGGGAGAGAGAGGGAAGAAAGAAAGAAAGAGAGAGAGAAATTTTTTGAGCTTCAGGCCTCGAGTCCCCCCTGCGCGAGGGTGAGGAGGAGGGGGGGGGGGGGTTGCTAAGCACAATATAAAACTCAAATAAATTGTTAATTAATTCCCTAACACATAATTCAAATATTTACCTTACTTCCCTAACACACTGAAAGTGTGGGGAAAAAATTGTGAAAAATCAAGATGGCGGCCACTCACCTCGGTTCAGAAGGATAAGGCCCGCCCACACACGCACCGATTGGTCGACCGGTCAGGTCACCGAAGCGTAGGATTGGTCAATCGTCGAGCTACTCGACACTCAACTGTAGGAAGGAACCCGCCGTCCGATTGGTCGACCTCGACGTCACACGGTCGCTAATGAGATGCTAATGAGCGGAACGCTGAACATTTTTGGGATACCGCGGGCGGGATTTTTGTCCGGCCGAAACGTAAATACGCCTATGACCGGTCCGGAATCGCAAGCTTTCTTTTGAGGCAACGCGCGCGTCGGTACACTCTGTAACTTTCAAACGTATAGAGAACAGACAGACAGACAGACATCGGGACAGACAGAAGAGCCGCTTTATATATATAGATGACAGGACAAGTTGAGAAGGCTGTTAAAAAAGCATATGGGATCCTTGGCTTTATTAATAGAGGCATAGAGGACAACAGCAAGGAAGTTATGATAAACCTTGAAAAAACACTGGTTAGGCCTCAGCTGGAGTATTGTGTTCAATTCTGGGCACCACACTTTAGGAAGGATTTCAAGGTCTTAGAGAGGGTGCAGAAGAGATTTACTAGAATGGTACCAGGGATGAGGGACTTCAGTTATGTACAGAGACTGGAGAAGCTGGAGTTGTTCGCCTTAGAGCAGAGAAAGTAAGAGGAGATTTAATAGACGTGTTCTAAATCATGAACGATAAATAAGAAGAAACTGTTTCCAGTGGCAGAATGTCAGTAACCAGAGGACACAGATTTAAGGTGATTGGCAAAAGAACCAGAGGGCGAGATGAGAAGAAATTTTTTTACACAGCGAGTTGTTGTGATCTGGAATGCACTGCCTGAAAGGGTGGTGGAAGCTGATTCAATAGTAACTTTCAAAGCGGAATTGGATAAATACTTGAAGGGAAACATTTACAGGGCTATGGGGAAAGAGCAGGGGAGCGAGACTAATTGGATAGTTCTACCAAAGAGCCGGCACAGGAACGATGGGCCAAATAGCCTCCTTCTGTGCTGTACCATTCTAAGATTCTATGTTGACTCGCTGATCAACTCATACTTGTACTCGGTCACTCTCTGATGATAGATTATATCTCATGGCAGAGCGGGAGGTATGAATTGAACTAGACATGAGAGTCACTCTGGAGCATTCTGGACCATAGAACATCATGCGGCAGGCTGCGACTGCAAAGTACCCACCCACTAGCATGACTTCTGGGGCTTCTTTAGCTCCAGAGCAGCCCTCAAGTTCTGTTCCCCGTTGTTAACAATGGATGTCCAGTACCCGACCCCCATTTCATTATGGGCATTATGATGTAAGGCAGGTTGCCCTGTTTGGTACCTTCCCCATGTGGCAGCATGCCTGGAATGAGCTTGAGGACTAAAACGTAAGGACTACTGTAATCTTCACAGCCTCTGGGAACGCCTTGCCTGTGGTGGAGTTTGGCTGCAAATCAAATTGCAGTATATAGCCCAATTCTGCCACTACCTCCTTAGTGAACTGGAGCCTATTAACAGAGTTCTTCTGACAAATCCAAATAAGTGCTCCTCTGCCTAAATTTAAAAACAAATGCAGTCCATCTCTGGTGCAACCTCAGCTACCTTACATCCCTCTGTTGCTTCTCCTCTTTCTGTAGACAACAGTCAGAGCAGGATTCTCACAGGCAAACCCATTGTCCAAATTTCTAAAACATAAAGTCAAACATGAAATATGGCAGTGCCAGAGCTGTGGCAGGAGATAAAGGTTTTTTTTAAAAATGCACAAGATTACTCACAAAGCATCCTTCAAAAACAGTACACTGTCTTCCCCGTTAAATCATCACTTCCACATCCAATAGCTGCCTGGCAATTTGATTCCAAATCCCAAATTCGTGCTCTTCTTTCCCACAACTCCATGTTTGAATCCCTCCAATCAGGTTTCTGCCCTTGCCACAGTACCGAAACGGCGCTCATCAAAGTCACAAGTGACATCCTTTGTGGCTGTGACAAAGGTAAACTATCCCTCCTTGTCCTTCTCGACTTGTCTGCAGCCTTTGACACGTTTGACCACTCCATCCTTCTCCACCGTCATCCAGCTGGGTGGGACTGCACTCGCCTGGTTCCATTCTTATCTATCTAATCGTAGCCAGAGAATCACCTGCAACAGATTCTCTTCCTGCTCTCGCATCTTTACCTCTGGTGTCCCCCAAGGATCTATCCTTGGCCCTCTCCTATTTCTTATCTTCATGCTGCCACTTGGCGACATCATCCAAAAACACAGCGTCAGTTTCCACATGTATGCTGATGACACCCTCACTACCTCTTCTCTCAACCCCTCCACGGTCTCTAAATTGTCAGGCTACTTGTCCGAAATCCAGTTTTGGATGAGCAGAAATTTTCACCAATTAAATATTGGGAAGACTGAAGCCATTGTTTTCGGTCCCTGCCACAAATTCCGTTGCCTAGCCACTGACTCCATCCCTCTCTCTAACATCTGTCTGAGGCTGACCCACACTGTTCGCAACCTTGGTGTCATATTTGACCCTGAAATGAGCTTCCGACCACATATCCCCGGCATAACTAAGACCGCCTATTCCCAGCTCCGTAACATCGCCCATCTCCGCCCTTGCCTCAGCTCATTCGCTACTGAAACCCTCATCCATGCCTTTGTTACCTCAAGACTTGACTATTCCAATGCACTCCTGGCTGGCCTCCCACATTCTACTCCACGTAAACTTGAGGTTATCCAAAACTTGGCTGCCCGTGTCCTAACTTGCACCAAGTCCCATTCACCCATCACCCCAATGCTTGCTGACCTACACTGGCTCCCGGTTAAGCAACGCCTCGATTTCAAAATTCTCATCCTTGTTTTCAAATCCCTCCATGGCCTCGCCCCTCCCTATCTTTTTAATCTCCTTCAGCCCTACAAGCCCCCACCCACGAGATATCTGTGCTCCTCTAATTCTGCCCTCTTGAGCATCCCTGATTATAATCACTCAACCTTTGGTGGCCGTGTCTTCTGTTGCCTAGGCCCTAAGCTCTGGAATTCCCTCATTACCTCTCTTTCCTCCTTTAAGACGCTCCTTAAAACCTACCTCTTTGACCAAGCTTTTGGTCACCTGCCCTAATTTCTCCTTATGTGGCTTGGTGTCAAATTTTTTGTCTTAGAATACTCCTGTGAAGCGCCTTGGAATGTTTTACTACGTTAAAGGTGCTATATAAATACACATTGTTGTTGTTGTTGGTGGTTGCTCAATTTGCACGGGCACATTATTGACTTTCTCCACTGCACCGTAAAATTGTTAAGAAGATACCGCCCGTTTCTAGCAGAATTTCCCTGCGCCTGTCATGATGACTAACAGAAATAAGAGTTATGCATATTATGGGCAGACATCAACCATAAATGATCTCTGCTCACATCAGTATTCCATTACGCTCCAATTGAACTCTGTTATCGGGGATAATGGAGCTGAAAGTCAGAAGAAATGTGTCCTAACCCCAACAGTCACATCAAAAAGGCCAACGTGGCTTCCGGCTGCCTGTTTGGATGCACTGCAGCCCGAAGCTTGGGATACGTTTATATGTTGCATAGCCGGGGCTCTACCTTCGGTATGCGAAACAGAAATATTACAGCAAAATAACAAATTATCTCACGAATGTAATGTGGAAATACAGAGCGACAAGTGGCTGCAGCATGCCAACATGACCAGCATCGAAGTAATGGTTACACAAGTAAAGCTTCAATTGGGCAAGCATCACAACATTTATAGCATAGAAGGAGGCTATTTGCCCATTGTGCTTATGTTAGATCTTCACTACATACTCTTGTCATTTCTCCATATACATCTGAATGCTAGAGGAAGGTCCTTTCAACACAGTATTCTACAGGCAACTGATAACAGGAAGAGCCATATGTAGTGCATGTGCCTTTAAGTCAGAACTACTTTTACAGCTCCTCTATACTGTAGTACCGGCAGTGACCACACCTGTATATCAGCTTTGCGCATGCCTCTGTACCCCCAGTCTTGAGACTACCCTCCTCCAGTAAAGACCTGTTTATTGTTAATGTACAGCATCCGTGTGATTATTTAATAACAGCATATCCACTGAACCACGGATCCAACAGTGGCGACGAGTGTTGATTTGAATCTACCTGCAACATAAAAAAAATAGTCGAGGCCAGGAACACGGGCGTCGACCACGAGCAACCGCCCAGCAGTCAGGCAGAGATTGAACTTCGCAGGGGAGGCTGTGGAGAGCCGGGCTTGGTTCCCCAGCCACGACGAGCAGCAAGAGACCAACGACAGGTCCAGCACAGACCCTTCCCGAGCAGCGGCGGCTGGAGCCGACCGACGGCGGAGAGAAAGCCGAGCATCGTCGACGTGGTAAGACAGAGGGTGAAGAGCGCAGGGCGCAGCCGGGGGTTGAACACTGAGCGGCATCGAGAAAAATAAAACAAACCGGAGAGAGAGAGGGTAGAGAAACAGCCGGGTTCTAGACTGAGCGGCGTCGAAAAATATAAAAAGAACGCGCAGAGCACAGCCAGGGCTCATGGGCTGAACAGGGTCCGCGGGGCGAAGAAAGGGGAGCGCGGGAGACGCCATTGAGCCGCGGAGAAGAAGGAAGAGCGCGGGAGATGCCATTTTTAGAAGCCGCAGCGGAGAAGGGCGAGCGCGGGAAGGAAGGAAATCGCGGGAGACGCCATTTTGTGCCAGCAGAGAAGAAGGGGAAGCGCGGGAGGTGCCATTTTTGACAGTTAACTCACACCCAAGGATGCCGAAGAGTGGCAGTATCTCTACGTTCGACAATGAAGTCGAAGATTGGGCGACATATGTGGAACGTATTGAGGTGTACTGCAGGGCAAATGAAGTGCCAGATGCTAATAAAGCACTGGTTCTGTTAAATTCCATGAATGCAAAAAATTATGGGTTACTGCAAAATCTAATAACCCCAGAGAAGCCGGTAAACAAGAATTTTGAAAGCATGGTAGAAATCCTACAGGACCACTTAAACCCCACACCGCTGCTGATAGCAGAACGATTTAAGTTCCATAAAAGGAACCAACACAAAGATGAAAGCAATGCTGAGTACCTAACGGAACTGCGCAAGCTATCGAAACACTGCCAGTTTGGAGCGGGACTAGCAGATACGTTAAGGGACAAGTTTGTGTGTGGGCTACAAAGTGAAGGAACCCAGAAACGGCTTCTATTAGAAAAGGACCTTACGCTGGACAAAGCTTTCAGTATGACAGTATCACACGAAGCAGCCGCAAGGGGCGCTGCAGAGATACAACGCAGACCGCAAGAATATGGCACCAATGAAATGTCCTATGGAACAGGGAAGTGCTATCGCTGCGGCAGAACAACACATGACCAGAAAGATTGTTGGTTCAAGGACCAAGTGTGCAGACAGTGTGGGAAAGCAGGACACATAGCAAGAGTCTGCAGGTCTGGGAAGAAAACCAACAGTAAGAAATCTCCACAGGAGAAGTACAAAAAGGTACACCAGGTGATGGACAGTGGTTCAGACGAACAGAAAAGTGACACAGACTCCGGAATCAAGGAGCTGGGTTGTCTGAAACTACATAAGGTAACAGAAATGGAGGATCACCAGACTATCTGGGTTACACTCAAGATAGACGGAGTCCAAGTGAAAAAGGAATTGGACACAGGGTCAGCGCTAACAGTCATAAATCAAAGAGACTACAAGCGGCTATTTTCACACATGCCCTTGAAAGCTACAGAGATTGTCTTGAAGACGTATACGGGGCAAAAAGTCTACCCCAAAGGAAAAATAAGGGTGAAAGTGACATATAAAGGCCAGGAAATACCTAAAATGGATATATATGTATTGCCAGATGGAGGACCACCACTGCTAGGACGTGAATGGATCCGGAAGATACAATTAGATTGGCATTCCATACAGGCACTGAAGGTTGAGGCCAAAAAGGATGACGACGTCACACCTGGACGACTGTCAAAAATGCTAACTGACGCAAAAGAAGTGTTCCAGGAGGGACTAGGAACACTAAAAAGGAATAACCGCAACGATTAAAATAGAGGAAAATGCAAGCCCAAAGTTTCTGAAGGCCAGACCAGTGCCTTATGCGATCAGACCAGCTGTTGAAGCAGAGCTGGAAGGGTTGGAACGTTCAGGAGTACTGTCCAAAGTGGACTGGAGCGAGTGGGCTACACCCATCGTTCCTGTAATGAAGAGGTCGTTGAGTAATACGCCTGGGGAACCAAAGAAGGTCCGCATCTGTGGGGATTTTAAGGTGACAGTGAACCCAGTCCTTCACACGGTACAATATCCGCTTCCACGAATTGAGGATATTTTCGCCTCGCTATCTGGAGGTAAACGCTTCACCAAAATTGATCTAGCCCAGGCGTACTTGCAAATGGAGGTAGAAGAAGCTTCGAAACAATACCTTACGATCAACACCCATAAAGGTCTCTATCAATACAACCGGCTGGTGTTTGGAGTAGCCTCGGCTCCGGCTATCTGGCAAAGGGCGATGGATCAGGTCCTGCAAGGGATTCCAGGGACCCAGTGTTATTTGGACGACATCTTGGTCACGGGCGAAAATGACGTTGATCACCTCGCCAACTTGGAGAAGGTGCTCACCAGATTAAAGGAGTATGGGCTACGAGCTAATCGCCACAAGTGCGAGTTTTTCCAGAAACAGATCTCGTATTGTGGCCACGTCATCGATGAAGAGGGGTTACATAAGTCCCCTGACAAGATTGAGGCAGTAGTCAAGGCTCCAGCACCGGAAAATGTGTCACAACTGAGGTCGTTCCTCGGGCTGGTAAACTACTACCACAAGTTCTTACCAAATTTGTCTACGGTATTACACCCACTGAACACCCTACTGCAAACGGGTACCATGGAAGTGGGATGACGAACGTAGACGAGCTTTCCAGAAGTGTAAAGAATTGATCACATCAAAAGAGGTGTTGGCCCATTTCAACCCAGCAATACCAATTTGTTTGGCATGTGATGCATCACCCTATGGTATTGGAGCGGTGCTGTCGCACAAATTCCCAGACGGGTTGGAGAGGCCAGTAGCCTTTGCGTCTCGGTCACTAACGTCAGCCGAGCGCAACTACGCCCAGATTGACAGGGAGGCGCTCAGGCTAGTATGGGGAGTAAAAAAATTCAACCACTATCTACATGGGCAGAAGTTCACCTTGCTGACTGACCACCAACCACTTGTCTCCATCTTTAATCCTAAGAAGGGCGTTCCAGTGATGACTGCACAGCGGTTACAAAGATGGTCCCTGTTTCTAGGGACGAATCAATATGAAATAGAATATAAAGGCACGAAACAGCATGGGAACGCTGATGGGCTATCGCGCCTGCCACTGCCTACTGTGGAGAAAGCACCAGCAGTGGACCCTATCGAGATATTTAATTCGTCAATAATTGAACGATTGCCAGTAACGAATGCGGATATAGAGAAGGAGACCCGCAATGATCCGACGCTGTCTCGGGTATATGAATTGACGGTGAGGGAATGGCCAACTCATGGCGACTCACTGTTGCCAGCATTCTCATCCAGAAGAGAACAGCTGTCAGTATGCCAGGGGACAGTGATGTGTGGATCCAGAGTGGTGATTCCACCCAAGTTAAGGGAGAGAGTGCTAAATGAGCTACATGAAGGTCATCTGGGGGGAGTGAAAATGAAAAGCCTTACTAGGGCTTATGTGTGGTGGCCGGGAATCGATCAACAAATCGAAGACCTAACTAAGAGCTGCTTAGGATGCCAGAAGGTCCAAAATGCACCACCACATGCCCCTCTACACCCATGGGAGTGGCCCTCCTCTCCATGGCAACGGGTGCATATTGATTTTGCTGGTCCATTCATGGACTCAATGTTCTTAGTAGCAGTGGATGCTCATTCAAAGTGGCCTGAGGTGATAAAAATGTCTTCAACCACTACAGAGAAAACGGTTGCAGTCCTACGGACCATATTTGCCAGAAACGGTTTGCCAGAGCAGATTTGCTCTGATAATGGACCACAGTTTGTGTCCAACGAGTTCCAAAAATTTATGAGAAGGAATGGGTTAAGGCATTACACATCCGCCCCGTATCATCCAGCCACAAATGGATTGGCTGAGAGGTTCGTACAAACCTTTAAGAAGGCGATAAAGGCCATGTGCGACGATGAAATTCCACTACAGCATAAGATGGACAATTTCTTATTAGCCTACCGAAACGCGACACATGCAGTTACCAACCAGACCCCGGCCATGATGTTCTTTAACCGAAGGTTGAGATCTCGTCTGGACTTGCTCAGACCAAATGTGCGAAGAAATGTCGAGGACAAACAATTCCAGCACATCAATGAGAAGCCGACAAGGAGCTTCAATGTAGGGCAACCAGTCTTGGCCCGTGACTATCGAACAGAGAAATGGCAACCCGGAACGATATGTACAAGGCAGGGGCCATTAATGTACACAGTGGATGTCGGGGAGAACATTGTGAGACGCCACGTCGATCAGATCTTAGCGTCACAGGAACGCGTCAACCCCATGTCTCGAGTACCTGGGGATGAACCCGACATACCGGTAGCATCTACCTCAGACCCAGTAGCAGTGGAACCCGATGAGCTACCCGATGAAAAGGGGTCAGAATCGCCTCTGCACCAAGAACAAGAACCTCCGGAAAGGCGCTATCCCGAAAGAGTCAGGAAGCCGCCCCAAAGACTGAATCTATAAATGGACTTTTGTTGTTTAATGTACATGTTGAAATGTTAATTGTTATTTGAATATTAGGGGTACTACTAATCTAAAAGGGGAGGAATTGTAGTGTATGTGCCTTTAAGTCAGAACTACTTTTACAGCTCCTGTATACTGTAGGAGCGGCAGTGACCACACCTGTATATAAGCTTTGCGCATGCCTCTGTACCCCCAGTCTTGAGACTACCCTCCTCCAGTAAAGACCTGTTTATTGTTAATGTACAGCATCCGTGTGATTATTTAATAACAGCATATCCACTGAACCACGGATCAAACACCATAGACAGTCACAGGAAACTTTTCAAGGATAGCCTAAAGTGAAGGAGGGGTAGATTTTCCCGAACCTGTCAGGAAGAAGGCGGGACTTCAGGTTTCGGGTTTTTGACCCGCCTACATTGACGTCTGGCCAATCCGTGGGATTTTCCCTTGATTGACCTTGTTAAGCCCGCCCAGCAGGCTCAGCAGGCCAATTAAGGGCCACCCGGCAACAGGTGACGTCACAGACTGCAATTTCATCTGTGAAACACTGACAGTTTGAGTTCTAACATGAGTCCTTCTGTGCAGACTCAGTTAGAACTGTCACCGGCACTCAAAGCTGAAGGCTGTCACTTTTCATAGATAGCAGCCGTTCAGCTTTAAGTTCCGGCTGAGTGATGGGCTCCCGACGGCTACAGGAAGAAAGGCTGTGAAGGTAAGTACAGGTAAGTAAAAGTTCTTTACGCACTTTAGACACACCAAACACACTTACCTTTGCACTCATGCACCCATCACTCACCTGAGCACCGACATCGCGACCCCTCCAACTCCTTCAACCCGACGGCCCGCCTGCTCTACCTGGCGTGGTTTGGAGCCGTCGGGAATCCCACACGAAACCCCTCAAAATAGGGATTAGGCTAAAAACTGCCTGTTAACTGGCAGTTAATTGGCACTAATCCCTTCCCACCTGGTTTCGGCGGGTCCCAGTGCGGGGCAGGTACCCGCCGCCCCTGAAAGTTGCGTGGGGCGGGGTTTTGGGCGGGATGGTGTCGGGACCCCCAAATTCGGGATTTCCCCCCCCCCCCCCACATGCCTGAAACCCCGCCCGATGGCTCGGGGAAAATCGGGGCCTTAATGTACACTGTAGCGGTTTGTGTTGATCGCCACTAAATAAGAGAGTTTGACTTCGACGAACTATAAATAAGTTGTTTATTTACAGGAACAGGCTAATTATAGCAGGTAAGATGGCTGACTGTAGGAGCACCGTGGTGTAGGTCTTGTCCCAGCGGGGACTCCACGAGGACTGAGTTCGCAGTCCTGTGGGGAGCGTGATGACGTCATCGCGTTTGTGTTGTGGCGTCATGATGTTGTTCGCGTTTCCCGCGCTTAGGGCGTCACGTGATGCGCGTCATTGCGTCGCTGGCCGTTGAGGCCGAAGTCGGGAGGCCGGGCTGTGCCGGTGCTTGCCGCGGGAGCGGAAGATCGCGTCGCTCCCGTCGGCTGGCCGTTGAGGCCGACGATGCTAGGCCGGGCTGTGCCGGTGCTTGCCGCGGGAGCGGAAGATCGCGTCGCTCCCGTCGGCTGGCCGTTGAGGCCAAAGACGCTAGGCTGGGCTGTGCCGGCGCACGCACATCACGTCGTACGTGACGTGACGTCAGCGCGCTAGGGCGTGTCTTAAAGGGGCAATGGCCCCAACAGGTAAGTTAAAAGGACAACGGCCCCAAAAGGTAAGTTAAACATACAGTAAGGTAAGTTAAAGGGAATTACGTGTCTCAATGTAAGGGACAACCAGTGGTACCGCCACAACACAATATTCATCTAAAAAGCCTGGAAATTCACACAAAATAGAAATGTGCTTTGAAGTTGAGTTTCTAAACTCACACTTGACGTATGTCCACTTGGACTAGTTAAACAAACATTTTGTTGGTGCCCATGCATCTGTGCCTGAACCAGTGGCATTGCATTTCTAGGATCGGAAAAGAAAAGGTGGGGAAAAATAGAAAAGGTGGGGGGGTTTGCAGGAATTGAGGAAAGCATATAATACCAACAGAAAATGCTGGAAATACTCAGCAGGCCAGGCAGCATCCGTGGAGAGAGAAACAGAGTTAACGTTTCAGATCTGGGACCCTTCATCATTACTGGAAAAAGCTGGAGATGTAACAGATCTTAAGCAGGTGCAGAGACAGGGCAGGGAGGGTTTAGGAGGGGAGGAAGGAATTGAAAGAACATCCTGTACTTTTGTAAGAGGCAGGAAAGATAAAATGTTGTAAATGGGAATGGCAAAAATCATACTGCATGAAAAATGGGGGCAGGGATAATTATCTGAAATTGTTGAACTCAATGTTGAGTCCGGCAGGCTGTAAAGTGCCTAATCGAAAGATGAGGTGCTGTTCCTCGAGCTTACACTGAGCTTCATTGGAACAATGTAATAGGCCGAGGACAGAGAGATCAGAGCGGGAGTGAAGCGGTGAATTAAAGTGACAGGCGACCGGAAGCTCAGGGTCACCCTTACGGACTGAACGGAGGTGTAAAGCATATAATACTGTGGACAAAGAGAAGACACACACGCATATTGTGCTGGGTTGTGTAGATTCACTTGTTCAAAAGGATCTTCAATAAAACATGCGTGGGCTGGCAAAAGGGGTGCATCACTTTAATTAAATTATTTTAAGGATAATGGTAAGTTGGGTATTAATTGAGCAACAAAGACGTCAGCCTCAGCACAATCCAATGGCTTCTAATATGCTTACTATGCATTGCTTTCAAAGAAAAGTGAATTCTGATTCAGCCAATGCAATAAAATAGCTTATCACTTTGAAAGCACATCAACTCAGTATATTAAAAGCATCCATAAACATTTCAGCTCCTACAGTATGTTAACATTAAAATACAAGATACATTATGCATTTAATGTATCCAGAGGATGCTGACACACTGCAACTGTTCCAAGACCTATTGCCTCAAATAGGACTCTAATATGAAGACCATCCATCACTGCATGCACCACTCATCTATATACGAGTGTTAGACTTCACCCATAATGGAGGTGGAAAAGACAGACACATTGCAGTTCCAACTCACCCTGGTGGGCGAAATTGTAGTATTTCTTTAAGATAGACCCATTCCTCATGGTGGTGATGGGAGAAGGGTGGAGCTGAATGAAGGTTGGTATCCAGGACTGATGGAGATAAATGGCAGTGAGATGCTGGGGGTGGGGGGAGGGAAAGGGTAATTTGGTACTGACTCTTTTTCCCCCCCAGTGGGTCTTAAAGCTGGCAATAAATCATCATGTCACTATAAAATTGTGAAGTCAACAGTGGGAAGATATTTTGCTTCCACAGTTCTCTGCCTACACACTTTATGCATTGTAAGTGTAAATAAGAATCTCAGTTCAGCAGAAAGCTGGCTTGGTTTGTAAGAACATACTAGAAAAGAATACATCGTTTTATTATGATGCATTTAATTCTGCGGCAGACTGTGGAGATTTTACATCTCGATGACTGAAGATGTTCAGACAAAATCTCACTCTGATCGCAGGAAAGGCACTGTAAAACAAGCATGTCACTTGATTACTGCGACACCAGATAGCCTTCCCTTAGTGGGATTTGGGGAAGTGCTTTCATTTGTCAGTTTTCTCTCCTCCTCTCCTGAAGACACTAGCTCATGCTGCAGTACAATTCCATTGGCACCGATCACCTCCCACATCTTACCCATATGGTCAGCATAAATATAAGTGCTGGCATTTCATTTTACACTCATAGGCCCTCACTTGAAGTTCAAGGCAACTCACTTTCAACAGCGGTCACTGCATAGTGATTGGGAGCAGAAACCCAGGCTGATTTTCACCTCCCTAACCTAACTGATTGAGACAACAGTGCGGGCACCACAATTGGCATCAATCAAGATTGTCCAACTCAACACTGCCCAGAAATTGGACCTGAGCCTTCTGCTTTGTATGGTTCAGTTGCACACTTCATTTCCCAAATGGGTCGTTGGGGGAGCTGGTAGGTGTATTTTTAAATCGTTCTGAATAATAATAATTTTTTTTTAAATCAAAATGGTAGGGGGGTTGGAGAAAGTCTAGGCTTGAGACGAGAGAGGAACAACAGGATTAGTAAAGCTGTTGGAGGAGCAGAAGGCTTAGCTGAAATAAATAGTGAGAATATATTTTCGGAGTAGAAAGCAAAAGAAAAAGGCAATGAAGCAGTGAAAGATAAAAATACTTGGTGCAGAAGAGGCAAGGGTGTGGCAAGGCCACCAACGGACTCCTGTATAAATGTATAACTGCCTTTAACAGAGTGCTACAGCACCTATGTTTGTTTACTGTATGTAAATAGCCGTTCTGGATAAGCCCCAGTCACGTGACGCCCCGAACGGCGGGAAACGTCATGACATCAGAGAGTGGGAGGTTCCCAACTCAGACCTCGTGAAACCAGCACCAGAAAAGACCTGTTGATTATTTCTCCTGCATGCAATTGTTTGTTCTCTAGTTTCTATTAAACTTTGTTTTATTATCGGACTGACTCGACCTCAGTGCTTCAGTTAGGGATCTGTCGATTCCTACATTGGTGACCCCGAGACTTCGCGGACGATTTTCGCGGAGGACGCGCAGAACAAAACGATGGATGTTAATGCAGCGACTTTGAAGCTCCCTCAATTTTGGGAACAGCAGGCGGCCTCCTGGTTCGTCCAAGCGGAGGCTCAGTTCCAGCTTCGGAACATCGTGCTGGATCAGACCCGTTATCTTTACGTGGTCTCCGCACTGGACAGCTCGACGGCTTCACGGATCATCAGTCTGCTGGAGACCCCGCCCATGGATAACAAGTGTGATATGCTTAAGGTGCGACTTATGCAGGTTTTTGGCCTCACGAAAGCGGAGTGCATGCGACGTTTACTCACACTGCCCGGGTTAGGCGACGCTAAGCCGTCCGAGTTGATGAGCCAGATGCTCACGCTCCTTGGGTCTGAGCCGCAGTGTTTTCTGTTTCGGGAACTGTTCCTGAGCCAGCTCCCCGAGCAGGTGCAAGCAACCCTCGCCAGGTCGGAGGCTACGCACGGTGTAGTGCTCGCGGCCGAAGCCGACACCATTTATGCGGTGATGCAGCAGTACTGTGCCACCACGAAGCGTCCCGCCCCGAAGAATCCCACCTCGGCGCCTCCACCGACCGGCCTCTGCTACTACCACGCCCATTTCGGTCCAAAAGCCAGATGTTGCCGACACCCATGCAGTTTCGCGCCAACTGCACCGAGGAAGCAGCAGCACCGATTGCGTGAACGGAAGAACGACCCCGAGATCAGTTTCGCGTCTACGATGGCAGTTGGCGATTCCGGGAAATTATTGTATATCACCGACTCCATTTCGGGCCGGCGGTTTTTGTGCGACACGGGTGCTCGGTGCAGCATCCTTCCCGCTTCGCTCCTCGACGTCAGGTCAGGGAGGCGCGGTTCTCCACTCCAGGCCGCCAACGGCAGCGCTATTCGTACGTTCGGGAAGCGGCGGATCCAGGTGTGTTTCGGCAGGCAACTTTTCCACTGGGAGTTTATAACCGCCAAAATAGCACAGGCAATCCTCGGCGCTGACTTCTTCTGTACCAATGGCCTATTGGTTGATTTATGTAATCGCCGTCTGATTCACGTCGCCACGTTTGCCTCCATCCCCTGTTTTCGGGGCTCAGGCACGCCCCACGCGGGTTCCTGCACCGTGCCGGCGCCCGACGACTTCACCCGCCTGTTTGGGGAATTTCCGGATCTCACTCGACCCACCTTCTCGGCGACGATCGCTAAACATGGTGTAGAACACCACATCGCGACGACCGGCCCCCCGGTTTATGCCCGGGCTCGACGGCTGGAGCCCAGTAAACTCGAGGCCGCGAAGGCGGAGTTCGCCAACATGGAGCGACTGGGAATCGTTCGCCGCTCGGATAGTCCCTGGTCGTCGCTGCTTCATATCGTCCCTAAGCCCGGCGGTGGTTGGCGGCCCTGCGGCGATTATCGGCGCCTCAATGAGGTCACGACTCCCGACCGGTACCCAATACTGTACATCCAAGATTTCTCCGCTCATTTGGCAGGCAATTCGTTTTTTTTCCAAAATTGACCTCGTCCGGGGGTACCATCAAGTGCCAGTCCACCCCCAGGGCGTCCAGAAGACGGCGGTCATTACCCCTTTTGGACTTTTTGAATTCCTCCGAATGCCGTTCAGACTCAAAAATGCGGCGCAGGCGTTCCAGCACCTTATGGATTCAGTGCTGCGGGATCTTAAGTTTCTCTTTGTGTATCTCGATGACATCCTGGTCACCAGTGCTTCGAAAGAGGAACATCTACAACACCTGCGCCTCCTTTTTCGACGCCTCCATCAGCATGGCCTTATAATCAACCCGAACAAATGTCAATTCGGACTGCGGCAGATAGACTTTTTGGGCCACCGCATCACTGCGGCAGGGGCACTGCCGCTTCGGTCGAAGGTGGCGGCCATCGCTGCTTTCCCGCACCCGCAATCCGTTAAAGCGCTCCAGGAGTTCCTTGGTATGGCATAGGTTTGTCCCCCGGGCCGCGCAGCTGATGCGGCCGCTCTACGAGGCACTCAGAGGGAAGCCGGGGAAGGAACCTGTGGTTTGGACGCCGGAGATGGATTGCGCTTTTGTGGACATGAAGGATGCTCTCGCAAACGCAACGATGTTGGCGCATCCGCTGCCTGGCACCACCATCGCGCTCACGACGGACGCTTCAGACTACGCTGTAGGCGCAGTGCAGGAGCAATGGGTCGATGGGACGTGGCAACCGCTGGCGTTTTTTAGTCGCCAATTGCGTCGTAACAAGCGTAGCTACAGCACGTTCGACAGGGAGCTGTTGGCGTTGTTTCTGGCCATCCGCCATTTTCGTTTTCTATTGGAAGGACGCCAATTCACCGCGTTTGTGGATCACAAGCCCCTGACGTTTGCCATGGCCAAGACGGCTGAGCCATGGTCAGCTCGACAGCAACGACAGCTCACCTTTATTTCCGAGTTCACCACCGACATCCGGCACGTGGCCGGCAAGGACAACGTGGTCGCCGATTGCCTCTCGCGTGCGACTGTCCAGGCCGTCCAGCTGGGACTCGATTATTTACTCATGGCTGCTGACCAAGCGGCTGATCCGGAAACGCAGGCTTTCCGCACCGACTCATCCTGCCTGCAGCCAGGGGATGTGCTTTTCCACTCGGCTGGCACCTCCTTGCTCTGCGACGTCTCCTTGGGAGACCCCCGCCCGATCGTTCCGCTGTCCTGGCGTAGGAACGTTTTCGATGCCATTCATGGGCTTGCGCACCCGGGCGTGCGGGCTTCACAAAAATTGCTGGCGTCCAAATTCGTCTGGAGGGGAATGCGGAAAGATGTCCGTGACTGGGCCAACACCTGCGTCGTGTGCCAGAGGGCTAAGGTGCAGTGCCACGTCAAAGCTCCCGTCGCCGTATTCAAGGTACCGGAGAGGCGTTTTGATCACGTCCATGTCGACCTCGTGGGCCCACTACCGCCATCACAAGGTTTCACACATCTGCTGACCATAGTCGATCGTACCACCAGGGAGGCCATTCCTTTGATGTCAATCACCTCCGTGGATGTCGCCCGGGCTTTTCTTTCATCCTGGGTTGCACGTTTCGGCGTTCTGTCTGATATTTCGTCGGATCGCGGGCTGCAATTCTCGTCTGCTTTGTGGAACGCCGTAGCCTTGGGTTTGGGCACCAAGCTCCATCGGACCACGGCTTACCATCCGCAGGCCAATGGATTATGCGAACGTTTTCATCGGTCCTTGAAGGCGTCGCTGAGGGCCACCCTCCAGGGGACCGCATGGATGGACAAGCTGCTGTGGGTGATGCTCGGGTTACGCACAGCGCCTAAAGAGGACCTGCAGGCATCAGCCGCCGAACTGGTTTATGGCCAGCCGCTCCGGGTGCCCGGCGAGTTTCTTCCATCACCAACGCGTCCTTGGTCAGCGGCCGAACAACTGGAGGCTCACCGGGCCGCAGCGCAATCTTTCCGGCCCATTCCAACGTCGCATCACGGGTTGCCCGCGTCCCACCGGAGCTTATGCAGGCTAAATTCGTTTTCATCCGGCATGACGCCCACCGTAGTCCTCTCACGCCTCCATATACAGACCCTTTCCAGGCACTGCAGGCGGGCGCCAAGAGTTTTTTAGTGGACGTCGGGGGCAAGCCTGACCACATTTCTGTGGACCGCCTCAAGGCCGCACACCTGGACCTCGAGCAACCGGTCGAGGCAGCGCCTCTCCGGGAATATCGGAGTCGTTCGGACAGGCTTGTCCGACCTCCTCTGCGATTGACTTTTGAGGTTAAAGACACTTCTGGGGGGGTGCATGTGGCAAAGCCACCAACGGACTCCTGTATAAATGTATAACTGCCTTTAACAGAGTGCTACAGCACCTATGTTTGTTTGCTGCATGTAAATAGCCGTTCTGGATAAGCCCCAGAATCAGCGCGATGACGTCATCACGTTGGTCACGTGACGCCCCGAATGGCGGGAAACGTGATGACGTCGGAGAGTGGGAGGTTCCCAACTCAGACCTCGTGAAACCAGCACCAGAAAAGACCTGTTGATTATTTCTCCTGCATGCAATTATTTGTTCTCTAGTTTCTATTAAACTTCGTTTTATTATCGGACTGACTCGACCTCAGTGCTTCAGTTAGGGATCTGTCGATTCCTACAAGGGACTTCACAAAATTAAATGACAAATTCAGGAAAAAGAATAAGGGTCAATATTCAAAAAAAATTGAGTCAGGATTGAATGGTTTGTATGTGAATGCACAAAACAATCAAACCAAAATTGGAGAGTTAGCAGCATGAATAAATATGGAGGGATATGATACCATAGGTATAATAGATTGTGGCTTAAGTTTGGACAGGATTTAGAACTTAATCCACCTGGTTATAACATTTTCAGGAGAGATAGGGAAAGGAAAAGGTGGCTAGGGAGGCAATGTCACTAAAGTATTCTATCACCGCTAGAACGTAAGGATGGCCTAGAGGTTTGTGTTAAGATAGAATCCATATGAATAGAGTTAAGAAATAAATAGGAAAATGGTACAATTGTGGGTGTGCATTACACGCTACCAAACAGTGGAAATGAGACAGCAGGGGGAGATCTTCAGGCAGTGATAGGCAAGAACAACTGCAGCCAGAGATATGGAAGAACAACAGGGCAACAATATTGGCCAATTTGAACTATCCAAAATAAACCGGAATAAAGGTAATTCATGCAATCAAAGTCGGGACTGCCTTTTAGAATGCATCCAGAACTGCTTCCAAGATCAGTAGGTCTCTAGTTCAACGAGACAAGAAGCATTTCTTGGTTTAGCTCTGGGAAATGGAGTGGAGCAACTGACGTGAAAGTAGGAGAATAATTGGGAAACAGCGACTACAACACAGTTAGGCTCAATATAAGAATAAAAATGACAATAAAGAATCAAAGATAAGAGTGCACAACTGAAAAATGGCAAAGAAGGTAAGCGAGGTAAGAAGGGATCTGGCTCAAGTGAACCAGGCCAAAAAGTTAGCAAATAGGTCAAGCGATCAACAAATCTTGAACTATGAGAGCAGAGAGTACAAAAGAAATACATTCCTATGGCAAAAAGGGGGAGCATCAACAATAGAGTTTTGTGGATAGAAAGATTAAATTTAAGTTGAAACTAAAAAGGGAGGTGTATGATAAAGTTAGGGCTAACAATACCAAAGATAATCATGAGGAATGTAGAAAGTGCAGTAGGAAAGTGGAAAGGGAGACGAGAAGGGCTAAAAGGGAATATGAAAAACGGCTAGAGAAAGGGCTTTGATAAGCATGTAAAAAGTAAGAGAATGGCTATGGGGCAGGTAGGTCTACACAGGGATGAGGAAGAAGCCAAATTGTGGAGGATGAAGATATTAAATACTTTGCATTGGTTTTTACAAAGGATGGTGGAAGTGAGAATAATGGTGTACTTGAGGAGGTTATAAAACAATGTCAGAGATAACTATAAAAAATAAATTGGGTCTGAAAAAAATAGCAAAATTCAAGGTAGCTAAGTCTCAGGAGCATGACTGCTTGTATCCTAGACTGTTGAAAGAAATCAGAGAGATTGCAGAGGCTCAGGCCACAAATTTTAGATCCTTGACAAATATGCAAATCATGCCATTGAACTGGCAAGTAGCCAATGTAACACCATTATTCAAGATCGACAGAATTAGGTAATGGTAGGCCAGTTAGTCTTACGTCAATTGTAGTCAAAATCTTAGAATCTATAATTCAAGATGAAATTAGTTATCATCTCAAGTGCGTGGGTTAATTAAAGATAGCAGACAGATGTGTTAAAGGCAAGTTGTGTTTGACAAATTCAATTGGGTTTTTTGAAGGCATAATGATTGATAAAGAGGATGCAGTAGATATAGTGTATATGGATTTTTTAGACGGTGTTCAATAAGGTATCTCAGAAGAGGATTGGTAGATAAATTTAGGCATATAGTATGAGGAAATGTAACAGAAAGGATAGAAATGTGATTGCTGGACAAGAAACAAAGAGCTTTGCTCAGATTGGAGAAGAGTTGGAAGTCAAAATAGTCAAGAAATTGCTGATAACTTGAGGCCCACAGAAGCTTTAGCATCTATCTGACCTTGAATGTGAGCTGAGGCAAATCTAAAATTCAGATCAACATTCCTCCCTTTTTCTCTCTTCACATTAAAGCTTTAAGCAGCAGCCTCCTTGCCCGTTGTCATGTATTGGTGATGTTTGATCACTTTTTTCTTCACAGAAATGACTTGGATATGAAAGGTTTTGATTTTAATTTAAAAGGGAGTTTACCAAGGTTAGATGTCCTCTTGCAGCATGGCTCCACTGAGACAGAGCGAGGATTGATATATAAATGAACCTGGCATTGCAACAGTTACCCATGACAATTTGGGACAATGGCCGAGTCCTGTGGCCTCAATTTTAATTGGGGCTCAGTTTTAGGCAGGTGAGCAGTGGTCAGAGTAACTTAAATCCCACCGGCCGACTTCCCACCCATTCCGGGCAGGGCGTGGTGGAAAGTCACGCGGTCCAGACGCTGCCTGCTGACAGGTGAATTGCGGAATGAGCCGCCGGCAGCTCTGTGAAGCTGTCAAACACTGACATTCTCTGTAGTTTGATGAGGTTTTGAATTCAAGACCTCATCAAACTTCTTTCTTTTACAGAAATGAGATGGTTGTTGCATCTGAGAATGGCCATCTCTCATCTGCAACACGGAGGTCCGAGACTCTCCGCATACACACCGACTGACGCCTGCAGGGAGAAACAAAGGTAAGCACACTTTTACTAACACTTTGCACTTACCTCAGATACTCACCTCTCCACTCTTGCACCCACCAATTACCTACACACCACACTTTTGCACCTCCCCTGCAGACCCACTACAGGTACACTATCCCTTATCCGAAAGCCTTGGGACCAGCTGAGTTTCGGTTTTTGGAATTTTTCGGATTTCAGAAGGTATTTTATAAGACTGGGAAATTTGTCGGGGGTGGGGGGTCGGGATCGGCGGGGGGGTCGGGGGTGGGGGTCGGCGGGGGGGTCGGGGTCGGCGGTCGGGGTCGGCGGGGGGGTCGGGGTCGGCGGGGGGGTAAAAGAATATCGGACAGGCTGCTGCAGCTATCGGACGGGCCGCTGTATTGTTGGGTTCACTCTCCCGGTACCTCCTTCACACTGCCCGGCTCGGCCTGCAATCTCCTACCCAGGAGGGAACTCTGTGACCCTCTGCCCTGCTCAGCGTAAGTCGTGCGCCACTCTGGTCATGTCATGCGCACGACTTACGCTGAGCGAAAAAACTTTCGGTTTTTAGAGGTTTTCGGAAGTTCGGATAAAGGATAGTCTACCTGTACTCGCCTCGCTGACCTGGCGGATTTTGGAGCCTTCGGGCAAAAAGGGAATAATCCTATTTTCTGCCTGTTAACAGGCAGTTAATAGGCTTTAAACCCTTCCCGCCTCCAAGGAGACGGGACCCGGCGCAGGATGGCTACCTGCCTCCTGGCAAGATGGCATGGAGGTGGGTTGGACACCCACCCCCAAATTCTGCCATTTTCCCGGCAGTCCCGCCTCCATGCCCGCCTACCCAGGGCTGGCAAAATCGTCCCCTAAGTAATGAGATAAATTTCTGCATGGTAAACAATGCAGGCTAGTGAGCAATTGATTAGCTATAAGGTTATTACCCTCAAATTGGAAAGATCTGCAAGGCTCACATTTGGGAGATGAAAAATACAAAATATTGAAACACAGGACCAATTTCTTTTCCAAAAAGGAAAAGAAACATGCATGCATCTAGCATTTGAAAGAAAAGAAAGGACAAACAAAGAACTTGCATTTATACATGATGTGGAGATGCCGGTGTTGGACTGGGGTGGACAAATGTGAGAAGTCACACAACACCAGGTTATAGTCCAACAGCTTTATTTAAAATCACAAGCTTTCGGAGCGCTGCTCCTTCGTCAGGTGAAGTGAAGAGATGCATATAGGCACAGCATATATAGTCAGAGAACACTGCCAGATGATTACAGGTAATCTTTCTAACTGCCCTTTATCCCACCTCGGCAGAGAGATGGGATGACCTGTTAGGACACCATCCACACCTTTGATTGCTGTGATTATCTCTCCGCCGAGGTGGGATAAAGGGCAGTTAGAAAGATTACCTGTAATCATCTGGCAGTGTTCTCTGACTATATATGCTGTGCCTATATGCATCTCTTCACTTCACCTGACGAAGGAGCAGCGCTCCGAAAGCTTGTGATTTCAAATAAAGTTGTTGGGACTATAACCTGGTGTTGTGTGACTTCTCACATTTGCATTTATACAGCAGCTTGCACATCCTCAAAGTTTCCCAAAGTGCTTCACAGCCAATGAATTACTTTTAAATGTAGTCACTGTAGTAATGTAGGGACAAATGCTGTCACCTGCTCTGTCATCTCCATCAATGTAGCTCCAAAACAGCGGCAGCAACAGAAACAATGCCGCAGGAAAATTAACGCTGGAGCACTCAAAGACCCCGCTAAGAAAGCCCTATTCAGCCTGCGCCTCACAAACAACCTGACGACTCCCAGTGATGCAGAGACACAGAGTGCCCACAGCGTCTGGTCTGCACTCAAGGCCTCCATAATCAGCACCTGTGAAGAGACGCTCGGTCACTCGACCAGGAAACACAAAGACTGGTTCGACGAGAATGACCAGGAGATCCAGGAGCTAGTAAGCCGCAAGCGCAAGGCATTTCTGATCTGGAAACAGCAACTGAACTCAAGAGCAAGAAAGCAGCTCTGCAGAAGCCCGAAGGCCGAGGTCCAACAAAAAACCCGCGACCTAAAGAACAGATGGTGGGTGGAGAAAGTGCAGGAGATCCAGCAGCTAGCCGACAACCATGGCGTGCGTAGATTCTTTAGCGCAGTCAAGACCACCTACGGCCCAAGCACACAAGGCCCTTCCCCACTGCGGGCCAAGAATGGAGAGGTACTCATCAAGGACAGAGAGGCAGTCAGTGCCCACTGGAAGGAGCACTTCGAAGATCTCCTTAACCACGACTCTGTCTTCGACACGAGTGTCCTCAACTCCGTCCCACAGCATGCTACCCGCCACCACCTCTGCACAACCCCAGCCCGGCACGAGGTTGAAAAGGCCATCCGACAACTGAAGAACAACTAGGCCTCAGGAGCAGATGGAATCCCCGCCGAGGCACTAAAGCATGGCGGATAAGCACTACTGGCGCGAATTCATGAACTCATTTCTCTTATCTGGAAGGAGGAGAGCATGCCAGGGGATCTCAGAGATGCCGTAATTGTGACCATCTTCAAGAAAGGTGACAAGTCCGATTGCGGTAATTACAGAGGAGTTTCCCTGCTATCTGCCACAGGGAAAGTCATCGCAAGAATCCTCCTCAATCGCCTTCTCCCAGTGACGGAAGAGCTCCTCCCAGAGTCGCAATGCGGAATCTGCCCACTAAGGGGCACAATGGACATGATCTTCACCACACGTCAATTACAAGAGAAATGCAGGGAACAGCACCAACCACTGCACATGGCCTTCTTTGATCTCACAAAGGCCTTCGATACTGTCAACCGTGAGGGATTATGTAGTGTCCTCCTCAAATTCGGCTGCCCTCAAAGGTTTGTCACTATCCTCCGCCTGCTTCACGACGACATGCAAGCCGTGATCCTGACCAATGGTTCCACCAGAGACCCAATTCACGTATGAACCGGGGTCAAGCAAGGCTGTGTCATCGCACCAACGCCCTTCTCGATCTTCCTTGCTGCAATGCTCCATCTCACCCTCAGAAAGCTCCCCGCTGGAGTGGAGCTAATTTACAGAACAAACGGGAAACTGTTCAACCTCCGTCGCCTCCAGTCCAGATCCAAGGTCGTCCCATCCTCTGTCATCGAGTATGCAGACGATGCTTGCGTCTGCGCTCACTCGGAGGTCGAACTCCAAACCATCGTCAACACCTTCACTGAAGCGTACGAGTGCATGGGCCTTACACTAAACATCTGTAAGACAAAGGTCCTCTACCAACCTGCCCCCACCACACAGTGCTGCCCCCCGATTATCAAAATCCATGACAAGGCCTTGGACAACGTGGACCACTTTCCATACCTCGGGAGCCTACTGTCAACAAGGGCAGACGTCGACGACGAAGTCCAACACCGCCTTGTTTGCCAGTGCAGCCTTCGGTCGCCTCAGGAAGAGAGTGTTTGAAGACCAGGACCACAAACCCGGCACTAAGCTCATGGTCTACAGGGCAGCAGTGATACCCGCCCTGATGTATGCCTCAGAGACATGGACCATGTACAGCAGGCACCTCAAAGCACTGGAGAGGTACCACCAACGCTGCCTCTGCAAGATCCTGCAAATCCATTGGCAGGATAGGCGCACCAACGTCAGTGTTCTCGCTCAGGCCAATATCCCCAGCATCGAAGCTTTGACCACGCTCAATCAGCTCCGATGGACGGGTCACATTGTCCACATGCCTGATACGAGACTCCCAAAACAAGCGCTCTACTCGGAGCTCCGGCATGGCAAGAGAGCCCCAGGTGGGCAGAGGAAACGCTTCAAGGACACCCTCAAAGCCTCCTTGAAAAAGTGTAACATCCCCACCGACACCTGGGAATCCCTGGCCCAAGACCGCACAAAGTGGAGGAGAAGCATCCGGGAAGGCACCAAACACCTCGAGTCTCTTCGCCGGGAGCAAGCAGAAGCCAAGCGCAGGCAACGCAAGGAGCGCACGTCAACCCAAGCACCCCACCCACCCGCCCCTTCAACCACCGTCTGCCCCACCTGTGACAGAGACTGTAGGTCCCGCATTGGACTCATCAGTCACCTGCAAACTCATTTTTAATGTGGAAGCAAGTTATCCTCGGTTCCGAGGGACTGCCTAAGCGGAGTAGGGACAAATGCAGACACAAATTGATATATCTGGACTTCCTTGTGCCAAATTAATGGGTTCAGTTTCCTGAGCCAGGGTTTCTACAGCATAAATTATGAATATAGGAAACATAGAATGAGAAAAGATTTTTTTTTTAGATCGTCAAGCCTGTTTAAACCCCAAAGTGTGCACAGAGCACTGATAGGCTTCACACTGCTTGCCCAGCTAGCACCACCCTACCCTTGACTTGCAAGGTTATCTGCAGTTAAGTGGGAAGAATCCGAGCCACAAATGACAGGTCTATTCCTCCCAGTATTGAAACGGCACGACTCCTACCTCAGTTCTACCAAACCCCAAGACCAGTTGTTCAATACTACAAAAGCGCTCAACCCTGCCCCTTGTGAGTAAACATCAAGATGCCATCCCAGTGCCTCAATATCCCAGGGCCTCCAATAAATTACTGCAAACTTCAGAACTACCTCCCTTACTGCTGCTAAACTCGAAGACCATCCCCTGCGCTGCAAAACCTTAGCAGCCCCACCAGTGCTGTCACTCCCCTCCAAGCTCTCTGTAACCCTTAACTTTTTCTCTTCTTTCATCTTTGAACTTCTACCAATCCCCACCCAACCCAAACTTCCATTTTGCTGCCTACTCCCCCCACATAGGGGTAACGGTAGTATAGTGGTTATGTTACTGGACTAGTAATTCAGAACCTGGACTAATGATCCAGAGTCATATGTTCAAATCCCACCGCGGCAGGTGGGGAATTTAAATTCAATTAAATAAATCTGGAATAAAAAAACTAGCATCAATAACGGTGACCATGAAACTACCGGATTGTCGTAAAAACCCATCCGGTCCTGTTAGGAAAGGAAATCTGCCGTCCTTACCCGGTCTGGCCTATATGTGACTCCAGACCCACAGCAATATGGTTGACTCTTTTCTGCCCTCTGAAATGGCCGAGCAAGTCACTCAGTTGTATTGTAATTCGGGAGGGGCAGTAAACGCTGGCCTTGCCAGTGACGTCCACATCCCATGAATAAATAAATAAATAAAAACTCTCAAAACCCCCATCCATTCTTCCTCTTTGCTGCTTCAATGTTTTATACCTCTCCACTACTCAAACCAAATAACACAAAGTCTGTAAAAAAAAGCACCCAATTTGACTTATTTGACTGCAAATTAGTTGTCCTCAAAAAAAGGCTATACGTTACATGAGAGAAAACAGCATATCCCTCTTACACTCCATGATCAATACCACGGGAGAGCAAATAGCCAATATTGAAATTCTTCCCCTCCAGGTAGTATTATTTTGGCTGATGTCCCAGTTTTACTGGAGTCAAATGAAGTAGTAAACTGCGGTTAGGCGTAAGCTTCAATTTAAAAAATATAAAATCATAAAATGATACAGCACAGAAGGAGCCATTTAGCCCATCATGTCTGAGCCGGCACTTTGGTAGAGCTATCCAAATAGTGCCACATAATACCGTTTGGCAAACTCCAAAAATTGTGCTGCATTAAGGGCATGCTTATGCCCCACTGGCCTTGTCTTGATCTCGGTTTTTGAAACAGAAAATAGAGCAACAACATTAGAGCTTCAGGTCTACCACCAGAAGGTTAGAAACAGTCAGCCTCCCCCACGCCCCAGTGGCTCACTGGAGAAATACATCACCAAAGAAAAATAATACTGCATTTATACAGCGTTTGATCAGATCATCAAAACGTCTCAAAGCCCTTCACACGATGAATTACTTCTGAGATGCAGACGGGACAACCATTCCAATCCAGCAACGTTACGTAAACATGACTGACCAGTTATACTGCTTTGGTGGTGCTGGTTTAAGTGAGGAATGTTGGCTCGTACCAGTTATTCTGCTTTTAACAGTGTTGGTTGAGGGTGGAATGTTGACATCACTGCCAGCTCTTTGAACAGTTCCATGGGAACTTTAAACAGGGACTTTGGTTTAAGGTCTCATCTGAAGCATGGCATCTCCGACAATGCAGCACCCCTTTAGTATTACACTGGACTGCGCATTCAAGTTGTGGAATGGGGCCTTCTTACCCAGAGATGAGAGTGTTCGCAGCAAGGCCATACAATGTAGCACTGACCCACACAGACTGGCAATATCACAAGTTTGATCCTTGGTCTCTTTTGAGTAAGCAGATCTCAGCCAGTTCTGTGACTGAGGCACTAAAATCAGTTATTGGAGGTTGGTGAATGGGGGAAGGGGGAGACTTACACTGGTTTAAACATAGGAGGACCACCAGTACCCAACTTAGCGTGAGTCACTGCCTTCAGAATCATGGGGAAAATGAAAAAGGAAAAATATATTTTAAAAGTTCAAAACTATGCTGGTAGCCACTCGTCAGAATATTCAGTCTGTTCTGTGCGCATGAGTCTTGGAAAAGGAATAAAATTGATGAGATGTGATATGTAATAAAAGAAGCAAGATGTTGTTATCTGTCAGTGGCTCCTGTATTGTACGTTACTGAATTGGCATATAATCCTTAATGGTGTACCTTTTTATAAAAATTCATTCATGGGATGTGGGCATCACTGGCAAGGCCAGCATTTATTGCCCATCCCTAATTGCCCTCGAAAAGGTGTTGGTGAGCCACCTCCTTGAACCGCTGCAGTCCGTGTGGTGAAGTACTGTTAGGGAGAGAGTTCCAGGATTTTGACCCAGCAACGATGAAGGAACAGCGATATATTTCCAAGTCAGAATGGTGTGTGGCTTGGAGGGGAATTTGCAGGTGGTGGTGTTCCCATGTGCGTGTTGCCCTTGTCCTTCTAGGTGGAAGAGGCAGCGGGTTTGGGAGGTGCTGTTGAAGAAGCCTAGGCGAGTTTCTGCAGTGCATCTTGTACACACTGCAGCCACGGTGTGACGGTGGTGGAGGGAGTGAATGTTTAAGGTGGTGGGTGGGGTGTCAATCAACCTGCTCACTTATCAGTGAGTCTTTGTCACGCTCTTAGAATGTTAAATCTATATTATATGAAATTTGTTCTGTATGTCATGCACTGGACAATTATTAAGTGAGCAGCTACAGGTATCACTGGCCCCCAGTCATACCTGCAGCTCCACACTTCAACCAAGAGATGGAGCATCAGAAGTTCCAGGTTCCCAAACCTACAGCACCTCAGCCCCAGGACACGACCAACATCCCTAACCTTCATTCTGGACAACAGCAAGTTTGGAACAGCTGCTTACCAATTTCTTCTTCCCTTACTTCAGTTTGCCCCTTTTCTATCTTTAAGTAAAAGAAAGACGTGCATTTATATTGCGCTTTTCAAGGCCTTAGCACATCCCAAAGCGCTTTACAGCCAATGAAGTACTTTTGAAGTGTAGTCACTGTTGTAATTTAGGAAACGTGGCAACCAATTTGCGCACAGCAAGCTCCCACAAATTGTGATAATGACCAGATAATCTGTTTTAGTGATGTTAGTTGAGGAGTAAATATTGGCCAGGACACCCAGAGAACTCCCTTGCTCTTCTTCAAAATAGTGCCATAGGATCTTTTACATCCGCCTGAGCGGGCAGGCGGGGCCTCGGTTTAATGTCCCATCCAAAAGGCGGCACTTTCAACAGTGCAGCACTCCCTCAATACTGCACTGGAGTCTCAGCCAATGTTCCCTTCAAGCTGAAATAACAACAGAAAATGCTGGAAAAACTCAGCAAGTCAGGCAACATCCGTGGAGAGAAATTTGAGTTGACGTTTCGGGTTTGACCCTTCTTCTTCCGATTAGGCAGTCTGCAGCCTTCCGGTCTCAATATCGAGTTCAACAATTTCAGATCATAACCTCGGCCCCTATTTCATTTTCACTTATATTTTTCCACTCCTTTCCTTTCCCCCCCCCCCCCTTTCCTTTTGTTTCTCTCTCACACCTGGCAGCTATCTTTTGCCCTGCCAGTACACTTTACACCTAATCACAGCCTATTACCATCTCGTCTAGCTTCTAATCTCTTTTACTTCTTTTGGTTCTTTTATTCTTTTGTCCGATCGCAGCCCTGCCTTCGATCTAGTTCCTTTTCTCTCCAGTTTTGAAGAAAGGTCAAACCCGAAACGTCAACTCAAATTTCTCTCCACGGATGTTGCCTGACTTGCTGAGTTTTTCCAGCATTTTCTGTTGTTATTTCGGATTTCCAACATCTGCAGTATTTTGCTATCGTACTATTCCCTTCAAGCTGAGTGGCCGTGCATCGCTCCAAGGGTCCTACGCAGTCGGTGAGCCGGCTTTTTAATTGAAAAAAAACACGCATGTGCGGAATTCTGAATGGGCCGCGCCGCCCATTAAAGGGGCCACGTAGCCCAAAGAAAATTACATTGGTCTCAGCCTAGATTTTGTCCTCAAGTCTCTAGAGTGGGACGAACGCACAACCTTCTGTGTTAGAAGCAAGAGTGCTACCTCTGAACTACGGTTAACATAGCAAAATGATTCACTGTTACATGTTTTTTGTGAATGCGTGACTTTCAAATTTAATTTGCTGATTTTTGGTAACTTTCTGCCCCTCTGACTATTGATCGTTCTCAACGATGTTCTTTCACTTTCTGCTTTTGAATGCCTTCGAGGAAAATTTGCTTTGATTTGAACTTCCATGAACAATGCCACAGGGGATCCACGGGTATGCTTTATAAATACCTGGCAAAAGATATTTTGCGTAGTACTAGCCTGAGAGGGCACTGTGACGTTCCATTACCATATCACAAACACTAGCAATGTTAATCAAACAAATTAACATCACAAAATGGCTGCCTATAAATCATGGCTTAAAGCATAAATCATGGCTGTAATATGCTAACAAGAATGAGTGCTGGAACATCTATTTGGCTCAATGGATAAACTATCCAGCGTGAAATTGTGCCAGGAAGCTCCTAGATTTGATCTGAACTGCGATATAGTTCTTCTGATGTAGAGCCACTGCCTTCGATACTGTAGCATCAATGCCAGCAGTTCTATTAAAGGGGAAGTGTCCGTTACTAAATTGACATATAATCCTCAATGTTGTACCTGCATCCTGTGGTCTATGCTGAGTTAGCTGATCTCAGACAGAGTGACAGTAGAGGCGCTAAATTGGTCTCAGTATCCCAGATAGCAAGCTAGGAGAGCCTTGACAGCTAACCAGGGACCGCTACTGCAAAGTGAACATTGGGTAGCAACAGGATCGGGCTTCACTGTGAAGTCCTCCATGGTTTAATAACCTGCTCGCGCTAAACTCACACGTGGGAGCATGGCCATTTTAGCAAAGTAGCAGACGATGACCAGTGCCCATAGAACTATACTATAGCTCAAGTCAGAATAGAATATTGGTGAGAGGAGGGGAAGGGTGACTGACAGACCCCAACAGATCTACATATAGCTCTTAAACAGTTAAAGGTTACTTGGCAAATCAGTAGAACACACAGTGCGTAGGAAATCTATTAGTACTGAAGCAAACCTTTCAGCTAAGGTGCCTTTATCTTAATATTCATTTGCTCACTCAAGATATTGGCTGAGCACTGCAATCATTTCAGTGACCCTAAAATTAGTAGCATAATTTATAGATCTATTCATTGAGGTCACCAGACAAAATTGATTCCATTAGTGCTGCTTCTCTGGGATTCTGAGTCCCAAAGCAATGTTTGCTCCTTCCCAATTCATTCGGTTATGCATCATCCCACAGTGCTCTTTACACTGTGGGCTACAATGCAATTTATAATTCAGCAGCACAGAAAAATATAGATAACAGAAAAAAGTAATATAAAATAGACAAGAAGTACAGCTCTGTAAGACTCACATTCTGAGGACCCGACGATTTTTTCCCAAGGTGACCTTACAATTGGCAATGTCATAATATTATGATGCACGGCACAGATGTGGTGCAGTATTTTAAACGATAATAACCATCAACAGCATCCTCAGCTCGCTACCCTGTGGTCATAAATCACAGTAATCATAACAATCGCAATCAAAATAACGGGGCTTAATAGAAGACTGATCCTTAAAATTAGAGCTTGGTCGTTCAAGGGTGATGTCAGGAATCACTTCTTCACATAAAGGGTAGTGGAAATCTGGAACTCTCCCCCCACCTCCCCTCTACCCCACCATCCCCCTAAAAAAGCTGTTGAAGCTAGGTCATTTGAAAATTTCAAAACTGAGTTTGATAGATTTTTGTTAGGTAAGGGTATTAAGGGTTACCGAACCAATCCGGATAAATGAAGTTAAGGTACACATCAGCCACGATCTACTTGACTGGTGGAACAGGCTAGAAGGGCCTACTCCTGTTCCTAATGATTTGGACAACTTCCCACATGAAAGACAGAGGTAGTGGAAAGGGTATATCAATAATACTGTAATGTTGTATTCATAGTCAAGTAAAATAAGTTCCCTGTAGCCTCTACCCTGAAAGTAATTGTATGGTTGACAGTTTTATGTAGTTGGTTAACATGGCTGAGCAATAACTGACTGAACTTATAGCTAACGCCACAGTAAGGCATAAGTCAATGGGTTTCTATATGGAAACCTTGCTGCAATGCTCCATCTCACCCTCAGTAAGCTCCCCACTGGAGTGGAGCTAATTTACAGCACAAACGGGAAACTGTTCAACCTCCGTCGCCTCCACTCCAGATCCAAGGTCGTCCCATCCTCTGTCGTCGAATTACAGTATGCAGACGACGCTTGCGTTTGCGCTCACTCGGAGGTCGAACTCCAAACCATCGTCAACACCTTCACCGAAGCGTGCGAGAGCATGGGCCTAACACTAAACATCCGTAAGACAAAGGTCCTCTAACAACCTGCCCCCTGCCCCCCGATTATCAAAATCCACGACAAGGCCTTGGACAACGTGGACCACTTTCCATACCTCGGGAGCCTACTGTCAACAAGGGCAGACGTCGACGACGAAGTCCAACACTGCCTTCAGTGTGCCAGTGCAACCTTCGGTCGCCTCAGGAAGAGAGTGTTTGAAGACCAGGACCTCAAATCCGGCACTAAGCTCATGGTCTACAAAGCAGCAGTAATACCCGCCCTGTTGTATGCCTCAGAGACATGGATCATGTACAGCAGGCACCTGAAAGCACTGGAGAGGTACCACCAACACTGCCTCCGCAAAATCCTGCAAATCCATTGGCAGAATAGGCACACCAACGTCAGTGTTCTTGCTCAGGCCAGCATCAAAGCTTTGACCACGCTCAATCAGCTCCGATGGACGGGTCACATCGTCCGCATGCCCGATACGAGACTCACAAAACAAGCCCTCTACTCGGAGCTCCGGCATGGTAAGAGAGCCCCAGGTGGGCAGAGGAAACGCGTCAAGGACACCCTCAAAGCCTCCTTGAAAAAGTGTAACATCCCCACTGACACCTGGGAATCCCTGGCACAAGACCGCACAAATTGGAGGAGAAGCATCTGGGAAGGCGCCAAACACCTCAAGTCTCTCCACCGGGAGCAAGCGGAAGCCAAGCGCAGGCAGCACAAGGAGCGCACGTCAACCCAAGCACCCCACCCACCCACCCCTTCAACCACCGTCTGCCCCACCTGTGACAGAGACTGTAGGTCCCGCATTGGACTCATCAGTCACCCGAGAACTCATTTTTAATGTGGCAGCAAGTCATCCTCGGTTCCGAGGGACTGCATAAGAAGAAGAAGAATATGGAAAAGACACATGAGAAAAGTTTTTTTTAAACCATAAAGGATCCTGCTATGGAAGGCATGAAGTCCTTGGGGTGATAATTACAAGTCAGGGAACCTCAAACTGAAGACTTAAAAAGTAATTGCTTCACAGAATTATGTGTTATGGAACATGGTGTCAGTGATTGTTGACTTGGCTGAAGAATTCATAATAGAAATGGTCATTTCTAGATCTGACCGTGAGTGAAGGATATGGCCTCGCAAAAGCAGGATAAAAATTGAGCGCAGGTCCTGAAAGTTGATCAATACATTGGATGAGTGAGATAGGTTTAGTGGTCTTTCCTTATTCATACCTTCTTACAAACATAGATCAATATTATAAGTCTTTTTTTTTTAAAACAGGTTCCCCACATGGAAGCCAGCCTGATTGACAGGCTCCCTGTCAGGCGGGGAACACTCTGGAGGAGGTCACAACCACAGGAGAAGGTAAGGAACCTGATGCTGCGTTAGTGGGAGCATTGGGGAGGGGTCCGGATCTGGAGGGATCCGATCTCAGGGAGGGGTTCCGACCATCGAACCTGGAGGGGGGGGGGGATGAAATCCCCGAATCCAGGGGAGGGAGGGGTTCGGATCCCGGGGCGGGGGGGGGGGGGGTCAGGTCCCCGATCCCGAAAGGGGGTGGGGGGGGGGGGGGGGGGAGGTGTTTGAATAGGGGTGGGGCGGGGGATGGCATGGAAAAAGGTAGCTTGGTGGGAGGATGCACTCCTGCTCCTCCTGGCCCATAGCAGTGCTGTAAGGCACTTACCTCTTCCCCGAAGCTGTCTTCGCCTCCCTTGAGCTGCCGAGTTTGCCGAGGCCCGGGAAAACTAGCCAGCCAGATTAAGACAGGTTAAATTTGAGGCACCCTGCCTCATTATTTAATATTTAAATGGCCAACCCGCCTCCTGGGAGCGGGTTGGCTGCTCACCCCCTATCCCACTTCCGTTAAACCCGGGAGTGGGCGGGTTAGAGGCGGGTTGGGGTCAGGTTTGAGATTTGAAAAAAAAATTACATCTAACCCAACCATTTTTGGAGGTTAAATTTACCCCCTGTAAGTTTGGCTGAGTTGATAGCACTGTCTTCTCAGAATCAAAAAATTGTGAGTTCTAACTCCACTCCAACACCTGACTACATAATCTAGGATTGACCTAATAGAGGTCTTTAAAATTATGAAAAATTTTGATAGAATGGATATAGAGAGAATGTTGCCATTTGTGGGGAAGAGCATAACTAGAGGCCATCAATATAAGATAGTCACCAAGACATCCAATAGGGAATTCAGAAGAAACTTCTTTACCCAAAGAGTGGTGAGAATGTGGAACTCGCTACCACAGGGAGTGGTTGAAGCAAATAGTATAGATGCATTTAAGGGGAGGCTAGACGAGCATATGAGGGAAAGGGAATAGAGGGTTATGCTGATAGATTTAGATGAGGAAAGACGGGAGGAGGCTCGAGTGTAGCATAAACGCTGGCATGGACTGGTGGGCTGAATGGCCTGTTTCTATGCCGTATATCCTATGTAAAAGTAATGCATGGGACAAGAAAGGTGCTACATAAATGCAAATTCTTTCTTTATTAGAAATAAAAAATATTTGGAAAGGATAAAGAAATTGGGGTTTGTGTTTGGGAAATAACCGATGATTGATATGATCTAATTGTAATTTTTAGTAATTAAGAAAGGAACTAACAAGACTGATCTGGACAAATTATTCACTATGGTGAAAGGTTCAAAGACCAGAGGACAGGTTAAAACTTAAGTGAAGAGTAAGAAGGGAAGTCACGTACAGCTGTTTCACAGAATGGGTAATAGAGTTGTGGACAGTCACTGAAACAAATGGTATAAATTGGATCACAGAATCACAGAAACCCCACAGTGCAGATAGAGGCCATTCGGCCCATCGAGCCTGCACCGACACACATCCCACCCGATCCCCGTAACCCCTACACCAACACATATCCCACTCTATCCCCGTAACCCCACGTATTTAATCCCCCTAACACTAAGGGTCAATTTATCATAGCCAATCAACCTAACCCGCACATCTTTGGACTGTGGGAGGAAACCGGAGCACCCGGAGGAAACCCACGCAAACACGGGGAGAATGTGCAAACTCCACACAGACAGTCACCTGAGGCCAGATTCGAACCCGGGTCCCTGGCGCTGTGAGGCAACAGTGCTAACCACTATGCCACCGTGCTGCCCGGATCGGGGGCAATTAGATACGTTGGTGGAGAAAGAAGGAATTGACAGATTCAGTGAGTAGGTGGTAAGAAGAGTTGACCTATTAAATAGGGGCAGACGTATTGCCCTTCCCTTCTAAAAATTAGTACGGTTACATGATGTCTTGTTGACGTGTTCTACAGGAATTCTATGTTAGTTTAATCAGTGTCAAGAACCTTCAGTATCACCATAGCAACTTTATTTGCTATCCTTTATATATACAGCTTCTGTCAGGGAATCTGCAGAAAATCTCAAAAGGTTGACCATGTCAAATCCTTCAACAAGGTAAAAGGAAGACAGCCCAAACTTCAAACTCATTCACATTGGGTCAGTGACAACGAGATCGCACACCAATGCAATGCATTACAGTGCAACAGAATATGGTACATCCAACCTGCATTGGTTGTGCTATCGTGGAGGGCTGTCAAGCAGAGCTGAACAGTGACAGCAGGGAAAAGAAAAACAGACAGCAATTCACCCTAGGCTACTATCATTTATCTCCCTGCAGCTTTTCAAGATAGCTAACATCAGGGATCGAGGATCCGACATGACATTATAGATAACATTTTGACCACGGAAAGTAGATAAGAAAGCATGAAAGACAGTTAACCAAGCCTATTCCTTCCACAGGTTTTTATATAATATGCCCCACCCATTAATCTCCAGAGGGAAGGTTTTGTATAAATACTCCATAATCTCCAGAGGTAATCGAGCAAAACTTCAGAATATTCATCTATCTTCACCATTCATCTCTGGCTAACTGCTCACTACACATAACATTCCCCCACTCCCTACTCTGCTCCCAATTCCGGTCCCAAAGACAGAGGACCAGTACAAATTACTTTTGTTAAACATTCCTTTTACAGCAATGGGGAAAGATGCACACTACAAATGTTTTCAAAAAAGTTACAAGAAAAACTCATGTCACCTTAACTCGGCAAGTGACTGAACAACCGCATCTCATAGTTCCAGACACCGTCTCACAGTAATATGACCTTAGTGTTCCTTGAAATGGTTACACTCACCAAAAAGTCTGCAGCATAACACTCCAGTATAAAAATAGAACTGACAATAAGTGCGCTTTTAAACCGTACGCAATTATAGTTTCAAATTTCCAGACAAAAGTAAACATCCATAGAATAACAATTACTGTGTGTAAAGCTGCTTCAAAAAAGGACATTATAACTATTGAATGTTATTGTCAAAGCCATGTAACCTCTCACTATTTTGATTGCTTAATCTCATGAAAGAATTGTGGGCCAAAAACAAATTTAGTCTTGTTTGGAATATTGAGTGCACAATTTATTTTAGAAAGTAAAGCAATTTATTAACACAAAGCTACAGCTATAATGAGATGAATCCGCACTGTACTATGCCTGCAGCACCAGAGCTTATTCAATTAAAGTGCATCTTTTATAGTTATACGCCATTACTATAAAGCATATTCCGAAGATAATATCTGCATCCAAGAACAAGGTCCCCGAAAAGCAGAGTACAGGAAATGTTGTGCTATCCAGCACTGACGGGACCAAGCTGTTGCTGTTCCCTCAAAACTGCTGGACACACCAGCGTTAATGTTGAAGCATACGGAGCTTTTCATCTCCGGATAACACAAAGTTTCCTGTACTGAGAAAATGTTAAATAATAAAATGTAGTTAACCTTCATTCATTGCTTATACTGTCAGTTGTGGCTCAGTTGGTAGCGCACTCGTCTCTGAGTCAGAAGGTTGTAGGTTCAAGTCCCACTCCAGGAACTTAAGTACATAAATCTAGGCTGACACTCCAGTACAGTGCTGAGGGAGTGCTGCACTGTCAGAGGTGTTGTCTTTCGGATGGATGTAAAAGATCCCATGGCACTATTTTGAAGAAGAGCAGGGGAGCTATCCCCGGTGTCCTGGTCAATATTTATCCCTCAACCAACATAGCAAAAAGAAAGATTATCTGGTCATTATCACATTGCTGTTTGTGGGGCCTTGCTGTGCGCAATTTGGCTACCGCATTTCCACATTACAACAGTGACTCCATTTCAAATAGTACTTCATTGGCTGTAAAGTGCTTTGACATGTCCTCTGGTCGTGAAAGGCGCTATATAAATGCAAGTCTTTCTTTCTTCTTTCTATACCACGCTAGCTAAATCCAAGATGGTACAGAATAAATTCACAACTCCAAAGGAGATCAGAGATAGTACAACAATGCAGCACCAATGCTCCAACCCATACTCTATTTAAATGCACCAGGAGCATGGCACTGGAGAATTTAGCTCAACAACTGTCCTCTGTGTTTTGGGGGGGAAACATAGAAACATAGAAGATAGGATGGGTATGATCTTGTAGCCATTGCAGAAACATGGCTGCAGGGTGACAATGCCTGGGAATTAAATATACCAGGTTATTTAACGATCAGGAAGGGCAGGCAGGAAGGAAAGGGAGGTGGGGTGGCTATGTTAATAAAGGAAGGAATCACTGTAATACAGAGAAATGATATTGGGTCAAAAGATCAGGATAATGAAACAGTTTGGGTGGAGATAAGGAATAATATGGGGGAAAAAACACTAGTGGGCGTAGTCTATAGGCCTCCGAACAGTTGCAACGCTGTTGGACGGAGTATCAATCAGGAAATAGTTGAGGCTTGTAATAAGGGAACATCTATAATTATGGGGGATTTTAACTATCATATTAATTGGACAAACCAAGTTGGGCAGGGCTGCCTTGAGGATGAGTTCATTGAATGTATTAGGGATGGGTTTCTTGAGCAGTATGTAATTGAACCGACCAGGGGGCAAGCAACCTTAGATCTGGTCCTGTGTAACGAGACAGGATTAATTAAAAATGTCCTAGTAAAGGATCCCCTTGGAATGAGTGACAATAACATGGTTGAATTCCATATTCAATTAGAGGGTGAGAAGGTTGGATCTCAAACAAGCGTGCTAAGCTTGAATAAAGGAGACTATGAAGGTATGAGAGCGGAATTGAGTAGAGTGGATTAGGAAAATAGATTAAAGGGTAAGATGATACATGATCAGTGGTGTACATTTAAGGAGTTATTTTACAACTTCCAAAAAAATATATTCCACTGAGAAGAAAAGGGTGTAAAAGAAAAGACAGCCATCCGTGGCTAAGTAAAGAAATTAAGGATAGTATTCGACTAAAAACAAGGGCATATAAGGTAGCCAAATCTAGTGGGAGGATAGAGGATTGGGAAAACTTTAAAAGACAGCAAAAAATAACAAAATGATTGATTAAGAAAGGGAAGATAGATTATGAAAGTAAATTAGCAAAAAATATAAAAACAGATAGTAAGAGTTTTTATAGTTATATAAAAAGAAAAAGGGTGGCTAAAATAAATGTTGGTCCCTTAGAGGATGAGACCGGGAAATTAATGGTGGGAAATATGGAGATGGCAAAAACACTGAATGAATATTTTGTATCAGTCTTTACAGTAGAAGACACTAAGAATATCCCAACACTGGACAAACAGGGGGCTATAGGGGGGGGAGGAGCTAAACACGATCAAAATCACTAAGGAAGTGGTACTCGGTAAAATAATGGGACTCAAGGCGGATAAATCACCTGGACCTGATGGCTTACATCCTAGGGTCTTGAGGGAAGTGGCGGTAGGGATTGTGGATGCATTGGTAATAATTTTCCAAAACTCCCTGGACTCAGCAAAGGTCCCGGCAGACTGGAAAACTGCTAATGTAACGCCCTTATTTAAAAAGGGCAGTAGACAGAAGGCTGGAAACTATAGACCGGTTAGCCTAACATCCGTGGTAGGTAAAATTTTGGAGTCCATTATTAAGGCGACAGTAACAGGACATTTGGATAAACATAATTTAATAGGACAAAGTCAGCATGGTTTTATGAAGGGGAAGTCATGTTTGACAAATTTGTTGGAGTTCTTTGAGGAAGTAACATATAGGGTGGATAAAGGGGAACAAGTGGACGTAGTGTATTTAGACTTCCAAAAGGCATTTGACAAGGTGCCACACAAAAGATTATTGCTTAAGATAAAAAATCATGGGATTGGGGGTAATATTCTGGCATGGATAGAGTATTGGCTATCTAACAGAAGGCAGAGAGTTGGGATAAATGGTTCATTCTCAGACTGGCAATCAGTAACTAGTGGTGTTCTGCAGGGGTCAGTGCTGGGTCCCCAACTCTTTACAATCTATATTAACGATTTGGAGGAGGGGACCGAGTGTAACATATCAAAGTTTGCAGATGGTACTAAGATGGGAGGGAAAGTAGTGAGTGAGGAGGACATAAAAAACCTGCAAGGGGACATTGACAGGCTAAGTAACTGGGCAGAGATTTGGCAGATGGAATACAATACTGGAAAGTGTGAGGTTATGCACTTTGGCAGGAAAAATCGTAGAGCAAGTTATTATCTTAATGGCAAGAAACTGGAAAGTACTGAAGTACAAAGGGATCTGGGGGTCCTGGTGCACAAAACTCAAAAGGTTAGTATGCAGGTGCAGCAAGTGATTAAGAAGGCCAATGGAATGTTGGCTTTCATTGTTAGGGGGATAGAATATAAAAATAGGGAGGTATTGCTTCAGTTGTACAAGGTATTGGTGAGACCGCACCTGGAATACTGCATACAGTTTTGGTGTCCATACTTAAGAAAGGCTTGCTCTCGAGTCAGTACAAAGAAGGTTCACTCGGTTAATCCCGGGGATGAGGGGATGGACATATGAGGAGAGGTTGAGTAGATTGGGACTCTGCTCATTGGAGTTCAGAAGAATGAGAGGCGATCTTATTGAAACATATAAGATTGTGAAGGGGTTGGATCGGGTGGATGCGGGGAGGATGTTCCCGATGATGGGTGAAACTAGAACTAGGGGGCATAGTCTTAGAATAAGGGGCTGCTCTTTCAAAACTGAGATGAGGAGGAACTACTTCACTCAGAGGGTGGTCGGTCCATGGAATATGCTGCCCCAAAAAGCTGTAGAAGCTACATCATTACATAAATTTAAAACAGAAATAGACAGTTTCCTAGAAGTAAAGGGAATTAAGGGTTACGGGGAGCGGGCTGGAATTTGGACATGAGTTTAGGTTCGGATCGGTCATGGCCCTGTGGGTAGCGGAGCAGGCCCAGGGGCCGTGTAGCCTGATCCTGCTCCTATTTCGTGTGTCTAATTCTGTTAGATTCAGGAGATGGTTCTGTGATAGTAGATTGGCGGTTAGGATCAGATCAGCCATGATCTTATTGAATGGCGGAGCAGGCTCGAGGGGCCGATTGGCCTACTCCTGCTCCTATTGCTTATGTTCTTATAGGAGCAGGAGTAGGCCATTTGGCCCCTCGAGCCTGCTCCGCCATTCAATGAGATCATGGCTGATCATCCAAACTCAGTACCCTGTCCCTGCCTTATCCCCATATCCCTTGATCCCTTTAGCCTTAAGAAATATATCTAAGTCCTTCTTGAATATATTTAATGAATTGGCATCAACTGCCTTCTGTGGTAGAGAATTCCACAGGTTCACCACTCTCTGGGTGAAGAAATTCCTCCTCATCTCTGTCCTAAATGGCTTACCCCTTATCCTTAGACTGTGACCCCTGGTTCTGGACTCCCCCGCCATCGGGAACATCCTTCCTGCATCTAGTCTGTCTAGTCCTGTTAGAATTTTATAAGTTTCAATGAGATCCCCTCTCATTCTTCTAAACTCCAGCGAGTACAAGCCCAATCGACCCAATCTCTCCTCATACGTCATTCCTGCCATCCCAGGTATCAGTCTGGTGAACCTTCGCTGCACTCCCTCCATGGCAAGAACATCCTTCCTCAGATAAGGCGACCAAAACTGCACACAATACTAAAGTTGTGGTCTCACCAAGGAGGGGGTGGTCATTTTCCCAACTCATAGCACTCTTTGTCTCATCAATCAAGCTGTTCCCTTGGCCTAATATGACAATGGACCTTCCTACAATTGCTCAATAGGGGAATGCTCAATACATAAAAAGTGGGGTATTGTTCTCCTTTCTCTTTTGTTTTGGGCAGCCTCTTCAATCTACCTGCAGCAGTTTTGATGAAGGGTTCACGCCTGAAACATTAACCCGCATTTGCTCCTTCAGGTGCCGATAGACAGACTGTAGGCTTCCAGCCTTTTCTTTTTGCATTTTATATTTCCAACATTCACAATCTTTCTTTGTACCTTGAATACAAAAAAATGATCATCATTTTCATATCCTTCAGCTGAATTTCTTCAAACTAGGGCACAACTTTTTGTTGACTTACAGAAATTTAACATGTTCATTTAATATGTGAAGTAAGAAAGTATTTGCAGTTATAGAACACATTCTGCATCCTCACAATAACGATAATGATGACA
Organism: Somniosus microcephalus; assembly: GCF_052327205.1. Classification (NCBI taxonomy): domain Eukaryota; kingdom Metazoa; phylum Chordata; class Chondrichthyes; order Squaliformes; family Somniosidae; genus Somniosus; species Somniosus microcephalus. Next base: position 48,128,463 of record NC_140993.1, on the reverse strand, counting down.
ACAACTTTCATTTATATAACACGTTGAATGGGGTAGGATTGGGTACTAAATATTCCTGGATATAAGGGGGTCGATTTTCATTAAGCTGTCTGGAAGGAGGCGGGACTACAACTACATCGATGTCCGGCCAATCCACGCGATTTTCCCTTGATTGACCTTGTTGAGCCCACCCAGTGGGCTCAGCAGGCCAATTAAGGGCCACCCGGCAACAGGTGACGTCACAGACTGAAATTTCATCTGTCAAGAGCTCTTGACAGATGAAATATCAGTGCTTCACAGCTGTTTGAAGCTGTCAAACACTGACAGTCTAACTTCTAACCTGAGTCCTTCTACACAGACTCAGTTAGAACTGTCACCGGCAATGAAAGCTGAAGGCTGTCACTTTTGACAGCTCGCAGCCATTTTGCTTTCAGTGCCGGCTGAGTGATGGACTCCCAAAACCTAGAGGAAGAAAGGCTGTTAAGGTAAGTACAGGGGCCTAGAAATTCGGTAGGCTTAGCGCCGCATTTGAGGCGCTAGAGGGCCTAGCGCCGGAGTTATGGCCAGTTGAGAAATTCCCTGGGGCCCTAAATCGGCGTTGCACCGGTAGCGCTGCGCCGGCACCGATGACGTCATCGGTGTGCGCAGCGTCCCGGTTGCCGTGGTAACCCGGCCCCAAGCCGAAATTCAGTTGCGCCCGCCTCGCCCGTGGCAGGCGCAACTAAGACTCTGGCAACAGAGTCTTCCCCCAGTGTGCGCCGGCGCATAAAGGTGGAGCGGCGGCCGGCCGCGTTCCTGGCGGCCGCCTGCCCGCACCTCCCTTCCCGGACTCCTGCATTCCCCCCCCGCGGCCCTGATCAGTGTCTCATGCGAGCCCGGCACTTCCCCGAGGTGCCGGGCTCAGATGTCGGGTCAATCCGCCGGACAGTTGTCGGCTGCAGGCAGCTCCTCCTTAACAGGAGGAGGAGGCCTGCAGTTCCCCCGCCTGCCGCACCGCATCGGGTGCCGCAGCGGGGGATTAGCGCCGGGAAACCCAAGTTCACGCCCGTTTTGAGGCGCTAAAGGAGGGTTTTAGCGCCCGCCGCCGTCTGGGCCCGGCGCACCCGAATTTTCGTCGCGCGCTGCCGCATTACCGCTGGCGCAAACTTTCTGGCGCTACAGCCCTGGCAAGACCAGAACCCAATTTCTAGGCCCGGTAATTTAAACTTCTTTACACACTTTAGACACACCAAACACACTTACCTTTGCACTCATGCACCCATCACTCACCTGAACACCGACATCGCGAGCCCTCCAAGTCCTTCAACCCGACGGCCCGCCTGCTCTAACCTGGCATGGTTTGGAGCTGTCGGGAAGCCCACACGACACCCCTCAAAATAGGGATTAGGCTGAAAACTGCCTGTTAACTACCTGTTAACAGGCAGTTAATTGGCACTAATCCCTTCCTGCCTCGGGTCGGCGGGTCCCAGTGTGGGGCGGGTACCCGCCTCCTTTGAAACTTACGTGGAGGCGGGTTTTGGGCGGGATGGGGTCAGGACCCCCGAATTTGGGATTTTAGCCCCCCGCACGCCTAAAAGCCCGCCTCACGGCACACTGAAAATCGACCCCAAGGTTTTCAGGAAAGATAGGGAAGGAAAGAAAGGAGGTGGGGTGGCAGCATTGATTAAAGAGAATATTACAGTGCTGGAGAGAGAGGATGTCCTGGAAGGACAGAATCTATTTGGTTAGAGTTGAGGAACAACAGAGGTGCCATTACACTACTGGGTGTATTCTATAGGCCACCAACTAGTAGGAAGGATATAGAGGAGCAAATTTACAGAGAGGTGCAAGAACTATAGAGTAGTGATAATGGGGGACTTCAACTATCCTAATATAGACTGGGATCGTAATAGTGTAAAGGGCAGAGAGGGGGAAGAATTTCTTAAGAACTTTCTTGAGCAGTTATGTTTCCAGCCCAACGAGGAAGGAGGCATTGCTGGATCTGGTTCTGGGGAATGAGGTGGGTCAAGTAGAGCAAGTGTCAGTAGGGGAACATTTAGGGAACAGTGATCACAGTATCATAAGGTTTAGACTAGCTATAGAAAAGGACAGGGAGCAATCTGGAGTAAAAATACTTAACTGGAGGAAGGCCAATTTCAGTGGGTTGAGAATGGATCTGACCCAGGTAAATTGGAATCAAAGATTGGCAGGCAAAACTGTAATCGAACAATTGGCTGCCTTTAAAGAAGAGATGTTTCGGGTACAGTCAAGGTACATTCCCATGAGGGGAGGAGAGGTAGGGCAACAAAAGCCAGAGCTCCCTGGATGACGAAAGAGATAGAGAGTAAGATGAAGCAGAAAAAGGGGGTTTATGACAGATGTTAGGTTGAGAATACCAGGCTGAATATAGAAAATTCAGAGGGGAAGTGAAAAAGAAAATAAGAGGGGCAAAGAGAGAGTATGAGAATAGATTGGTAGCAAACATAAAAAGGGAATCCAAAAGTCTTCTATAGGCATATAAATAGTAAACGGATAGTAAGCGGAGGGGTGGGGTCGATTAGGGACCAAAAAGGATACCTACGCATGGAGGCAGAGGACATGGCTGAGGTACTAAATGAGAACTTTGCATCTGTCTTTACCAAGGAAGTAGATGCTGTCAAAGTCATAGTGAAAGATGAGGTAATTCAGATACTGGATGGGGTAAAAATTGATAAGGAGCAGATACTAGAAAGGCTGGCTGTACTTAAAGTAGATAAGTCACCAGGACAGGATGAGATGCATCCTAGGATGCTGAGGGAAGTAAAGGTGGAAATTGCGGAGCTACTGGCCATAATCTTCCAAACCTCTTGGGATATGGGGCTGGTGCCAGAGGACTGGAGAATTGCAAATGTTACACCCTTGTTCAAAAAAGGGTGCAAGGATAAACCCAGCAGCTACAGGCCAGCCAGTTTAACCTCAGTGCATAAGAACATAAGAAATAGGAGCAGGAGTAGGCCATTTGGCCCCTCGAGCCTGCTCCGCCATTCAATAGGATCATGGCTGATCTTCTAACTCAACTCCACTTTCCTGCATGGTCCCCATATCCCTTGATTCCCTTAATATCCAAAAATCTATTAATCTCTGTCTTGAATATACTCAACGACTGAGCCTCCACAGAACCTCTGGGGTAGAGAATTCCAAAGATTCACCACCCTCGGAGTGAAAGCAATCTCTCCTCATCTCCGTCCTAAATGGCCGACCCCTTATTCTGAGACTGTGACACCTGGTTCTAGACTCTCCAGCCAGGGGAAAACATCCTCCCTGCATCTACCCTGTCAAGCCCTATAAGAATTTTGTACTTTTCAATGAGATCACCTCTCAGTCTTCTAAATTCCAGAGAATATAGGCCTAGTCTACTCAATCTCTCCTCACAGGACAATCCCCCCATCCCAAGAATCAGTCTGGTGAACCTTCGTTGCACTCCCTCTATGGCAAATATATCAAAACTGTACACAATACTCCAGATGTGGTCTCACCAGGGCCCTATATATTTGCAGTAAGACGTCTTTACTCTTATACTCAAATTCTCTTGTAATAAAGGTCATCATACCATTTGCTTTCCTAATTGCTTGCTGTACCTGCATGTTAACTTTGTGATTCATGTACAAGGACACCCAGGTCCTTCTGAACACCAACATTTCCCAATCTCTCACCATTTAAAAAATACTCTGCCTTTCTATTCTTCCTGTCAAAGTGCATAACTTCACATTTCTCCACATTATATTCCATTTGCCATGTTCTTGCCCACTCACTTAGCTTGTCTATATCCTCTTGAAGCCTCTTTGCATCCTCCTCACAACTTACATTCCCACCCAGCTTTGTATCATCAGCAAACTTGGATATATTACATTTGGTCTCCTCATCCAAATCATTGATATAGATTGCGAATAGCTGAGGCCCAAGCACTGATCCTTGCAGTACCCCACTAGTTACAGCCTGCCAACGCGAAAATGATCCGTTTATTCCTACTCTCTGTTTTCTGTCCATTAACCAATCCTCAATCCATGTTAATATATTACCCCCAATCCCATGAGCCCCAATTTAGTTTAATAACCTCTTGTGTGGCACCTTATCGAATGCCTTCTGAAAATCCAAATACACCACATCCACTGGTTCCCCCATATCTATTCTGCTAATTACAACCTCAAAAAACTTTAACACATTTGTCAAACACGATTTCCCTTTCATAAATCCGCATTGACTCTGCCCAATCCTATTATTATTTTCTAAGTATCTTGTTACCACGTCCTTAATAATAGATTCTAGCATTTTCCCTACTACTGCTGTCAGGCTAACTGGTCTGTAGATCCCCATTTTCTCTTTCCCTCCTTTCTTAAATAGTGGGATTACATTTGCTACCTTCCAATCCGCCGGAATTGTTCTACAATCTATGGAATTTTGGAAAATGACAACCAATGCATCCACTATCTCTATAGCCACCTCGTTCAAAACCCCGAGATGTATGCCATCAGGTCATGGGGATTTATCGGCTTTCAGTCCCATTAATGTCTCCAGTACTATTTTTTTGCTAATACTAATTTCTTAAGGGTTCCTCATTCTCGCTAGACCCTTGGTTCTCCACTATTTCTGGGAAGTTTTTTGCGTCTTCTTCCATGAAGACATTTTACCATTGGCGGCGGGTTGGAATCGGGTTGGCTGTTCGGTGGGTTCTGGACCCGCTGCTGGTTTCAGCCACTGTGAATTAACTATTTTCCCTTAACTGGGCTTATTGAGCCCGTCGTGCGCGTTACCCGGCCCAACCGGGTTCAGGTCTGCTGCTCGCCTCTACTGATGTCTTCCATTCAGCTGCATTTAAGGAGCCCATGCAGCCTTGCGGTTTTTCATTCCTATTCTGATGCTTCTCAGTGTGGCAGATAGAGAGATGACTGGTTCAAGAGCAAAGGCCTCTCCAAGATTCGATGATGACTCCCTCCATGCTCTTGTGGAGGGAGTGAGAGGGCACCAAGAGGTCCTGTTCCCCTCAAATGGACGGAGGAAGCCTCCTCAGCAAACCAAGGCAGCCTGGCTGCAAATTGCTGAGGAGGTTAGCGCCAGGTCTTTGTGCTCACGCACCTGGGTTCAGTGCCGCAAAAGGTTCAATGATCTGCTACACTCAGCAAAAGTGAGTACAACATCACACTTACCTTCAATCTGCTCCCCATCTCCTCTCACCACCAGCACTCTGCATTGTCAACCTACTCCTGCACATCCCACTTTACCCTTACATCCCTTGCACCTTTAACCATCCCTCTCTCTCTATGTACAGAATCACTTCACCATCCCTCACACTCACTATCACGGTTATGCAATGACAACAACTAACAACGTACAGGGAGGGCCCTTGGTATTGGCACCTCACTCCATCATTGTCTCCCTCTAAGCATCTATGCTATGAATTCTCTACACTCACTCCAACATTCTCACTCAAACTCCACTTGTGTCCCTCATTGCAGGAAAAGAGCCCACAATAAGAGGGAGGGGGGAGGACAGGAGGAGGGCCACCTTTCATGGCGCACTTGACCACCGCCGAGGAGGCTGCTATCGATATCGTCGGAGGTGCTGAGGAGCTGGAAGTGGGGGACGGAGAGACGGGCGCAGTAGAGCAAGCTGGTGACAGAATAGATTCGCAACCCTCTCATTTAGATTGCATGAGTGACTGATACGGCATCTGATGTTCATACAGATTGAGTTCTGATCAGCTGCACAATTGGATGTGTCTGCTACGTTAATATCACATGTTTAACTCATGCCTTTACTCCCCCACAGGACCATCGAGAGCCCCCCTCCCTACTGTCCAGGACGAAGAGCCGGAAGACTCCTCAGAGGAAGCTGCAACCTCTGAGGGTGCAGTGTCAGCAGAATTGAGTGCACCCAACACCAGCGCAGAGACTCACACCTCGGTGCTTAATTCACGAGATAGATTAGTGTTGTCACCTGGTGTATCACAGCTCACAAGTGAGCATCAGCAGATGGTGGAGACAGGGACAGCAGAGGAGAGTCCTCGTCGGAGGCCGCAGGCCGCTCCAAACTCTGCTCAGCTGCATGTGGACCCTGTGCCTCTGGGGCCATCCAGAAAGAGAGCAGTGCTAGAACTTCAGGAACAAGTGCAGGAGTCTCTGACAGGGTTGGCAACCACTGTAACTGCGAGTGTGCAGAGAATGGAGGAGTCCATCTCAAACATGAGCAATGCCATAGTGCACTGAATGGCGAATGTAGGTGCCGCCCTGGAAAGGATGGCAACCTCCATGGAGGACATAAATCGCCAGATGCAAATGAACATGGTGACTCTTCTAAATAGATGGTCTGCTATGGAGGATAGATGGACATCTAATGAGGAGAGGAACCAGAGGTACATGGATGTCCCCGTTATGAGGACTGTCAGTACAGAGATGGGTCCTCATGACCTCACTGATGTGCAGCAAGGTGCTCTCCAGCTACTTGCTAGCAGTGAAGTGCGGGCGACCATGAGAGGGATGCTGGTGGTCGACAACAAGGAAGTGTGGGCTCCTCTCCAAGCGCTCACACTCCTATGCCACTGTGGAGCCCTCAGTCGGAGCCCCAGATTCCTCACCCAACTGAGATGGGCGTCTCAGCCCCTGCACAGCCGCAGGAGGAGCAGACCGTTGCCGAGCCCTCCCAGGCTCCCAAACCCAGAGGACACCCGCCAAGGGTGTTGAAGTAGGTGCAGCATGAAAGTGAGCAAGGTGCCTCTACATCTGCTGAAGCCACAGGGGAAGCACCACGTAGAAGCACGCGCAAGAGAAAGTTAACACACAAATAGTCACAAGGGTTGTCACTGGGGTGTTTTGATCTAATACAAAGTGAAGATTCTCATCATTATTTCAATTGTATTAAAGAAAAGCAATGGCAAAGATTCAAAGAGTTGGCCGATGTGTGCCCAGAAATAGAAGTCTCACAGTGAGGGCGCCTTTCATCTGTTGGTAATGATGGTGGTGAGAGTGATAGGAACCCACAGTTTATTGAACAGGTGCTGTATTAAGAAGGTCGGCCAGACACTCATTTCCTTGTTGCAGCCACATGTGTTTGCTTCATAAACTTACGCGAATCTGCCTCGTGGCCAGCAATGTGCTCACATGCTGGTGGAATTGGCACATCCGCCTCTGCAAGGTGTTCCTCCTGTGCACTGAGTCAATTGTTCCTCAGGCAGGGTATTTTCAATAAAAGGGACCCTGCATGGACATTTTAAATCAAAAAGGGTACCCAAGATGGCGTCCGTGCCTCGTGGCAGAAAGCCTGTGAGATTTTTAAAACTTGGACTCTGCAGTGCAGGCAACTTGTGGAGAAATCGAAACCAAAGCTGCAGTTTCTGTGAAGAGAGACTTTGTATTTTGAAAGCAGACTTGAATTATGTATTAGATCAAATTGGAGACAAATCTAAACCCAGTTAGGCCTATAGTTAAGGCCATCAAGCAGTTTGCATAAATAATCGGCAACAGATTAAGGAAGCCATCGAGGCTGGACAGGCCCATCAAGGAACATTCATAACAAGACAAGTCAATTATCAGGCCAGTAGATGCGATTACCGGCCATCTAAAAAGTTAGTATAGATTGCTACCATTATTTAAAATAGCCCGCCCAGATTAAAACAAAGAACTAACCTGATTTGGTGCGAAGATAAGGGTTTTCAAAAAGAGTATAATTGAAGGCCCCGGGTAGCAATTGCTCTCTCTCTCTCTCTCGCTCTCTGCTTGGCTCTTCTGCCCCTCGCCCTCGTGGCTGTTGCACTTTCCCCATCCCGCGCTTACCCCCTGGCCTTTGCCCGTGCCTTTTCCCACTCCATCTGGAAACCGCCCAGGCACTGCATCGGGCGGACAGGGACAATCCAGGCCAGGCAAGGCGGGACGCGACAAGGGGAGGAGGGAAGACCAACTGAGGAAGACCAACTGAGGAGATGAACTGAGGATAGGCTTCAAATCATCGGGCCTTCAGTCTCAGCCAACCTGCGACTATCTTCATATAAACTCAAACTGTCGGCTGAGGAAGAGGAACCATCATCCCTGCAAGGTAAAGTACCCAAACAGAGACTTTAACTTTGGGGTACTCGAACCTGGACAACGCCCTTGCAGCACGCGGAGACCACGTGACAACGGAAGGCTCCAGAGAGCACCAAGAGCGAACCCCGAACCCCACCGCTGTTTTGAGTCCAGCAGACCCTTTTGATTGGTGAGCATAAATTCTGGCCCCTCATAGCTTAATCTAGTTAGGTATAGGGGGTGGGATAAGGATAAGGGGGTTGTTAAGATAGTTGTTTTCCCTCGATGTGCCGTGTGTTCCCCATTCCCTGTATAAGTATATAGTTATTTGTATTTGCCTGTAATTTTATACACTGGTAACTTCTCATAAGACTGTGTTATTTTTCTGTTTAATAAAATCTTGAGTTTTGCTTACATCCAAACCACCTGTCTACTCGAGTCTTTTCTGTATCGCCGCCTGTACCTAAGTCCGGTGTCTAGAACACAGGGGCGTGGGAGCAATTCGAACCGCTCATAAACAGTCAGCAGCATAACTGACTGGGCATACGTGCCAAACAACCACCACACGCCACCCCCTACAGAAATGGCGACCGCAGCAGGACACCAGCAACAGGGTTGCGATACAGTAGACAATGGTTCGGATGAGCAAACCATGATGGAGGAAAGGATTTCTGATTATGTGTTTAGCAAGGTGAATATCACCAAGAAGTGGATCACCACTCTGTTAAAGGCTGGGCGTCCGGTAGATGCAGCAGCTATGTGGACAGAGGGAAAAGAATACAAGAAGTCCTTAGAGAAGGCAGTTTGGCTGATGTGCTTTAAAAAGCAGGTCCAGCTTTTGGACAGGCTCGTTGCAGCACAGGCAGTCGAGTTAAGGGAGTCAGCCCTGGAGATCTCGGATAAGGCTCTCGCAGGGGAGCAGTTATTAGTAGCTTTGCAGGCTTTGAACCAGGAAAGAGTGAATTTAGTGGGAGAACACAAGGCCCAGTTGGAATACCTACAGTGCCAAGTCACTGAGGCCAAGGGAAATGAGTTAAGGTTGCGGGAGAAAAACGCCCTCTTGGCAAGGCAGATTAGGGAACAGGAAGAGAAAGTACAGGAGGTAAAAGCCGCTTACAAGCTAGCGAGTGAACAGGGGTTTGAGGAGGCAGACCACGGCCCCTGTAGAGAGAGGATAGAAAATCTGAGCCGGGCTCTCCGGAAGGCAAAAGGCATGGTATGCCTCATAAGCCCAAAGGCAGGCCAAGCAGATTTTATGGGGAACGAGGGGAGGACAGTTCCAACGTCACCGGTAGTGCTTAGGAACGACCTGGTTGAGAGAGAGGAGACCTCACAGCCACCACCCGTAGCGCCAAGTTTCAGTGAAGTTTGGCAGCAAGACGGGGTGGAACCGGGGGTGGAACCCGGAGTGGAGCCAGAGGTGGAGGTGGAGGTAGAGCAAACCCCGCCCGAGAGGTCGGAGCCGGGACCGATGTGCCCAGCGCGGCATCGGAGGTTCGGCCCACCCGCCAATGGCGACAATGAGGGACCACTCCAAAACCAGTTCGTGTTACCCTTTAACACCCAACAGCTTAAGGTTATGGTCAACCATATCCCGAAGCTTTCTGCAAAGGGAGACCCCTCGATCCACTTCAGGGAAATACAGCAGACCGCCAGCGTCAACGACTGCGATGACGCTGAGAAGGCCAAGATGCTGCTATTCTCCCTGGAGAGTAGTCTCCTCCAATCCCTCTCTGACGAGTGTAAAAGGGGGCAGAGCGGGTATGAGGAGCTTAGAGATGCGGTTCTGGAGGCCATGGGGATGGATGAGGGAAGTCCTTTCTCCCGCGTGGAGAAGACGATCCAGCTCCCTGGGGAAACCCCGCAGGCTTTTGCGGACCGGCTGTGGCCGGTGTACAGGCAGGCTTGCCCGGGGACGCCGGACCGAGCGTTCCTGAACAGGGATTCCCTGGCCCATTGGCTCCGTTGCCTGGTGGCGAACAGCTTGCCACAGGTCCGGGCCAAGGCAGAAGCCTGGTTCGACCCCAAAGATCCCCAGACCACAGAACTCATGGTAATTAGGCAGCTCACTCTGACTTACAAAAACGGTAGGGGAGCTGATGCACACCCACCCAAGGGGAAGGTGCATGAGATAAAACCCGGACCGGGTAGGAAAGAGTGGCACCAGGAAGGGAGTAACCCCCCCAATACAAAGGCGAATTGTCACGGGTGTGGGAAAGATGGTCACTGGCAGGAGTGCAAAATCCTTTGGAAAGATAACAAGGGAAAGAATTCCACAGCCCCAGCCCAAAAGGCAGAGGCAGGGATCACTCTCGCTGCGGTCGAGTCATTTTTAGATGCCATGAGGTCCATATTGACTGGCCAAGGGAGAGTAGCAGCCGCTACTGCTGCTCTGACCCCGTCAGCCCCATCCAACCCACAGCCCTGACTAGAACCAGTGCAGCCTGTCGACCTGTGTCCCCTTGAAAACGATGAGGGGAACAGGCCCTGTGTTAAGGCACGGGTGGAGACGGTGCAGGGGAGATATTCAGTGGACACTGGAGCTTCCAGCACGGTGGTCCATTCGGAAGACCCGACCAATCCACCCAGGTCTAACAAGGTCCCATTTAGCTTAATGGGATCTATGGGGAACGAGCAGGCTGGGGGAAATGGCCAAACCTTTGGCCATAGATTTGGGATCCCTCCCTACCACGTGGGAGGGTAACCAAAGGACCAACGAGGTGGCCAAGCAGAGGGCCAGGGAAGGAGAGTTATGGGATCCCTGTGGAGCAGGCCCGGTAGCCGCAATCCGGGACAAGGGAGGCACACAGGGGGTAGCTTTGGCCCCAGACCTAAAGCAGGTCCAAGCCCAAGATCCCGTCTGTAAGGCCGTCCCAGCAAGGAAAGAGAAAGGGGAGCCCCTAGCAGGACGGTTCGGGGCAGCGGACGAACCTTTAGGACGGGTTTTAAAACAGGCTGCTGGTTATATCAACCAGTGTAAGCTGTTTCCACCTGAATGGGGAAAACAGCCAGTTGGGGTAAGGTCTGAGGATAAAGATCCTCAGCCTGCAGCAGGAGCGAGTCCACAGACTGCACAGGCAGGCGCTGTGGCTTGCTTGAAGGGAGGGACCATCCCGCCCATCGATTGGGACACTCCCCCACTCTTCTGGGATCCAGACGAGGGGGAGAGACCCGAGGGCGAAAACCCCGCCCCTAACACAGGTATAGAGAGGGAGGGACCTGAGGTCGAAAACCCCGCCCCGGAACCAGCCATGGGACCTGGGGGCGGAGACTCTCAGCTCACAGCAGCAGGCTGCAAAAAGTTACCTGCCCCCAGCCCAGGTTCGGGAGGGGTCAAGCCTGGGGGAGCAGCGGTTTGGGTAAAAGGCCCATCGGCCAAGAAAGCCCCACCTGTCAAAGCCCCTAGAAGGTCCCCACAGACGCCCCAGCCGAGAAAGCCATGGTCACTGGCCCTCCAGTTAGCAAGGGCCGCCCCTCGAGCCAGGGAGAGGTCCAAGGACACAGGTCCTCAGCCAGCAGCCATGGGCTGCGAGGGACCAACAGTGAAGGACGGTGACGTCACGCCGGGGGTAGCGGCGAGCCGCAGTCCGACCAGGGATTAGCCTGGCCGCCCGGAGACGGGCAGCGGATGTATATAGTTTTAGTTTAAGTTTTAGTTTAAGGAAAAGTTTAATTATTTAGCTTGAGTTTGGGTGTTTCTGATTTAAGTTAAATAAGGTGATGGGTAGTTTTAAGTTAAGTAGTCTTTTAAGAGTGTATATTTGGGTCGAGGTCGCGGGACCCGACCATGTTTCACCAAGCCAGAGAATCTCTTGGGGACCTGGCTGCATGTTTTTACATCTTTTTGCAGAAAGACTTTTGGGATGGAAGGGATCGTGATCCTATTCGCCCTGATTGGGATGAGCGCAGAGAGACGGGGCGACGTCCAAGACTCCCACATCTACAGGTGTTCAGGAGACAGAGCGCCCCTGGCGATCGATGGGAGCGGTGAGCAGGATGTGGAGGAGGCCGCCATTTACGTCCACAAGGGAAGGTGGCCAGGATGGCTGGGGTCCAATTCGTCTCAGTACTCCAGCCAAACCGGATTCACGTACGGGGAAGCCTCCCTCCTGTGCCCCAGGGTACGAGTCGTTACCATGAGGGTCAGCGTCACTGTTGGAAAGCGAATATGTTTGACGTGTAAAGGACACATTCCACTGGATAGGTGGTGGTGGCTCAGAAAGTTGAATAAGGGACATGAGGAACCCTGAAGTCGAGTGGGAACGGTTGGGGAACAACACCCATCGGACGATTACTGGGACTCATGGAGGATTAAGCGTGTGTTGGGACAAGTGGTGGGAACTGGATCAAGGGATTTATATCTGTATGTGGGAGTCAGAGACAGTCTGCCCCGCAGGCATATCCATCGTTTTCCACCGGCAGTGGCATGACACCGGGAAGGGGATGAGGTGGGATACCAGCCTGAAGGCGTGCGCCGTCCCATTCTCCCCGATCCCAGTCAATGCCACTGAGCTGGTAACCCGCCCCCGTAAGCCCCTGCCCACGGCGCAGGCGGCGAGGTTATCCAGGGAACATTGCCCCACCGCCACCAAGGGACCTGGGAATGGGTTGGTACTAGTCCCCACCAATCAGATGCTGTACCAGTGGGTACACTACGCGGTAGCCTCCGTGATTTTAAATCTCACCGAGGTACATTTGCCAGAGTAGTACCCCAAAGAAACAGAGCAGCTTTACCAGGCCCTATTAAAGGACATGTTCAAGAAGTTTTACGAGTTCGATTTTGCCCACGTGGACAAGACCGAACTCTACACCACACACCGAGAATTTTTGGGTAATGCAGGGAGACAAAGAAGGAGTGTATGGAATTATGTTTTTACTGCATTTAATACTAGGTCCTCTGTCAACAGTTTAGATGACATAGAGCTGCAGACCCAGATAAACGGGTTAAAGAAAATATTACTGGATGAGAACAAGATAGTGGGCTCGGAGTTGCACGAGGACCAGGCCATGACAGTCCATTTAAAGGAGATCATAGCCAAGTTGGAAAAGCACGCAAAGACGGTAAATGCTCTCATAAGGGAGAACAGAAATGCTTCTGAACAGGCTGCGCAGAATGAGGTGTGCGTGTTATACGGGGCGTGGTTACTGGGCGAGGGCCGCAGTAATCTGGAGGATTTAAAACAAGGTTTGGTCCCCTCCTGGATTAGCAACAAGCACCTCGCAGCCCTCCACCCTTTTGAGAATGCATTGAGCCCGTGCCAACTCCGGCTAGCCTCCGAAGCCTATCCAGTCCCCGTGGATTGTGGGCAGTCCAACCACACAATCATGGGAGTAGTAGTTAGGATGCCGGTCATGGGTAAGACAGCCCGACCCGCGCCGGTATACAGGGTGGAGAACATTGGAGCCATTCAAGGGGGTGCACACATTTGTTTTACAGCAGTCCTGCCTTACGTCATTAAGTAGGAGCACGCTATGACAGGTACTGACCTCTCAGGGTGCCGGAGCCGGGGAGCACACATAATCCTGTGTCCCCAGCACTTGAATGCCTATTCAAAACCACAGTGTGGGTTCAGAGCTGCTAGCGTGAAGCCGATCAATTGTACCATGGAGGCAATGGCACAAGGCCATGTTCCCCCGCAGGTAGCATATATAGGAGGTGGGACATATTGTGTCACCACCGGCGCGTCCCACTACCAGCATGGACAGCATAGTTGGCGTCAGCAGTTTCTGTTTTAAACCCGAGGCAGAAGTTCAAGTGGCCCAGGAGCGAATTGTCCCCATTCCTGAACCCTCCACTGTTCACCGCACTGTGAAGGAGAATTTTACGAATTTGCAAAAGTACGTAGCGCACTTTGGCTACGAAATTCCCCCTCTCCCTGAACACCTTACCAAAATACTCAAAGCCATCATAGTTTCGCAGAAGCATTTTTACACTCGAACAGAAAACAGTAGAGCTAGAGACTAAGATATTGGATATTGTGATTCCACCCTGGTGGAACATTTTCAATAATATAGAGGTCCCTTCGTGGATCAGACTGGCTTCCCACATTCTCGTGGTTTGTCAGTTAGGGATAGTGTTGTATTTAGTTTGTATTCAGTGTAAGGGAAAAGGTCGGTGGTCAGAATTCTGAAACCAGAGGATCTGGAAGGAACATTATGTAAAGGTGGAGGGAGATACGCCAGTTTAAGTCCTTTTCCCTGTATTTTTGATTAAAGGATTGTTTCTTTGTGTTTGTTACTTTTTAATAAAGGTTTTTCTTTTGTTTTTTTGCGACGCGGTTTAATAAAGATATGTGTACCAAGTGGTGCAGGGGTGTTGGACCCCCTCCATGCTTGGATGTGTGTAAAGTCTGTAATTTTATCCTATGTATGCTTATGTACACTACATTTTCACGGAATGGGAAGTGCATGTGTCGTGGGTACATTAGATAGATAATTACAGGGGAAGGTTGACTATGGAGGGTCAGAAAAATTTTGCTCACCTTAAAAGTATGATACTTCAAGCAAGTTTTAGTATCACGGGGGCAGTGTAAGATTTGCAAAATTTCTACTTTTTCCCCGAAGGTTATTATTAATAAAAGGGACCTTGCGTGGACATTTTAAATCAAAAAGGGTACCCAAGATGGCGTCCGTGCCTCGTGGCAGAAAGCCTGAGAGATTTTTAAAACTTGGACTCTGCAGCGCAGGCAACTTGTGGAGAAGTCAAAACCAAAGCTGCAGTTTCTGTGAAGAGAGACTTTGTATTTTGAAAGCAGACAGGGCTTTGAATTATGTATTAGATCAAATTGGAGACAAATCTAAACCCAGTTAGGCCTATAGTTAAGGCCATCAAGCAGTTTGCAAAAATAATCTGCAACAAATTAAGGAAGCCATCGAGGCTGGACAGGCCCATCAAGGAACATTCATAACAAAACAAGTCAATTATCGGGCCGGTAGATGCGATTACCGGCCATCTAAAAACAGTTAGTATAGATTGCTACCATTATTTAAAATAGCCCGCCAAGATTAAGACAAAGAACTAACCTGATTTGGCGTGAAGATAAGGGTTTTCGAAAAGAGTATAATTGAAGGCCCCGAGTAGCAATCCCTCTCTCTCTCTCTGCTCGGCTCTTCTGCCCCTCGCCCTCGTGGCTGTTGCTCTTTCCCCGTCCCGCGCTTAACCCTGGCCTTTGCCCGTGCCTTTTCCCACTCCATCTGGAAATCGCCCAGGCACTGCATCGGGCGGACACGGACAATTCAGGCCAGGTGAGGCGGGACACGACGAGGGGAGGAGGGAAGACCAACTGAGGAAGGCCAACTGAGGAAGACCAACTGAGGATAGGCTACGAATCACCGGGCCTTCAGTCTCTGCCAACCTGCGACTATCTTCATATAAACTCAAACTGTCGACCAAGGAAGAGGAACCATCATCCCTGCAAGGTAAAGTACCCAAACAGAGACTTTAACTTTGGGGTACTCGAACCTGCAGAACGCCCTTGCAGCACCCGGAGACCACGTGACGACGGCAGGCTCCAGAGAGCACCAAGACCGAACCCCGAACCCCACCGCTGTTTTGAGTCCAGCAGACCCTTTTGATTGGTGAGCATAAATTCTAGCCCCTCATAGCTTAATCTAGTTAGGTATAGGGGGTGGGATAAGGATAAAGGGATTGTTAAGATAGTTGTTTTCCCTCAATGTGCCGTGTGTTCCCCATTCCCTGTGCCGTGTGTTCCCCATTCCCTGTATATAAGTATAAAATAGTTATTTGTATTTGCCTGTAATTTTATACACTGGTAACTTCTCATAAGACTATTACGCTGATGGCTGCTGCTGATCCCTGGAAGGACCCTGAAGCAAGAAAGTTGAGTGCGGTGGAGACTTTGATGGCCACTGGTAAGGAGCGTCCACCCACTCCTCTGGGCTCCAGGTGTTGGTGCAGCATTGTGCAGATGTCAGCGACTACCTCTCGCAAAAGTCTCAGCCTCCTTTGGTACTGCTGCTCACTCATGTTGAGGAAGCTCATCCTCTGCCTGTAAACCCTGTGTTGGGGGTATCTCCTGCGGCGCAGTGCAGCCGTGCACTGACGTCCTCTGCCCTGTGTAGCATCAGGTGGCTGAGGAGAAGGTTGGCGCTGCTGCTGTTGTGCCAGGTTCTGCTGCTGCCGCGGCTGCTCTTCCTCTGATTCTGAGGACCAGGATGAGAGGGTATAACTGGTTCCCAATCCGCTGCTGTATACTCAGTTATAAGAAGTCACACAACACCAGGTTATAGTCCAACAGTTTTATTTGAAATCACAAGCTTTCGGAGCGCTGCTCCTTCGTCAGGTGAAGTGGAGAGATGCATAAAGACACAGCTTATATAGTCAGAGAATAATGCCAGATGATTACAGGTAATCTTTCTAACTGCCATTTATCACACCTCGGCAGAGAGATAATCACAGCAATCAAAAGTGTGAATGGTGTCCAAACAGGTTAGTCAGGGAAACATTACATCAAAGAACAATGAGGTGGGGTCACAAGGGGTCAAATGTTGCAGATGCTGGGGTCTGTATGAAAAACAAAAAAGACAAAAAATCATTTTTTTTGCTGGAAATCACAGCAGGTCCGGTCGCATCTGTGTAGAGAGAACAAGCCAACACCGGCATCTCCACACCATATACTCAGTTGAGGAAGAGATGTTATAAGCACTCAGTCAATGTGGGGAGAGGGTTTTCTAAGGAGGTCACAGTGCGTATGGATCTCTGCTTAAAAACTTACAAGCTCAATAGACCTGCAAAATGTGTTCCAAAACCTCAAAACACAAGGTTCTGCCATCTGAAAGTCAGCCATGTTACAGGTCCGCTTTTATGCTGCAGGCGCAGCTGTCAAGAATTCAGGTATTTGCTGAACCCGGCACAATCAGCTGGCGTGTTTAGTGTACGACATGCAACACGCTGAAAATGCAGTAAAATGGGAAGAGCCTGTAAAAATGGGATTACGTAGGCAGTTAACAAGCTGTTAACTGCCTTAAGTGCCTCTCCCGCCGCTTGGTGTCGGGTCTGATCGGGACTCGCAGACCCGACAATTTGCAAAGTTGCGTGGAGGCGGGATGGTGGCGGGTTCGCCACCCGCCATCAATCATTTAGATTTTCACTCCTGACCCGCCACCAAACCCGCCCTCTGAGCACCGGCAAAATCGCGGCCAAAGTATTTGTTTAATTTTCCTGTCATTTCCTTATTCCCCATTATAATTTCTCCTGTCTCAGCCTGTAATGGACCCACATTTACTTTTGCTAATCTTTTCCTTTTTACATACCTATAGAAGCATTTACAGTCTGTTTTTATGTCTCTTGCTAGTTTACTCTTGTTGAATCAGTGATTCTTAAAGTATGATGTTTTCCAATAACTACACGGAGGCTGTAACTTAACAATCAACAGGTGTTTACTGGAGGAGGGTAGTCTAAAGACTGACAGTACAGAGGCATGCTCAAGGCTTATATACAGGTGTGGTCACTGCCGGTACTACAGTATACAGGAGCTGTAAAAGTAGTTCTCTCTTAAAGGTACATACACTGCAACTCTCATATTATATTTTCCCTTTCTTTATCAGTTTCTTGGTCTTCCTTTGCTGAATTCTAAAATCCTTCCAATCCTCAGGCTTACTACTCCTTTTGGGAACATTATAAGCCTCTTCCTTTGATCTAATACTATCTTTAACTTCTTATTGGCTATGGTTGGACCACTTTTCCTGTGGGTTTTTTGTGCCTTAAAAGAATGTATATTTGTTGCAAATTATGTATTAATTCTTTGAATGCTAGCCATTGCTTATCTAGCATCAAACGTTTTAATGTAGTTTCCCAATCTACCTTAGCCAACTCGCCACTCATACCTACGTAGCTTGCTTTGTTGAGATTGAAGACCCTAGTTTCAGATTTAACTAAATCACTTTCAAACTCAATATAAAATTATAATCATATTATGGTCACTCTTCCCTAAAGGCGCTAAACTACTAAAAGGTTATTAATTAACCCTTTCTCATTACACAATACTAGATCTAAAATAGCCTGTCCCCGAGTTGGTTCCTCAACATACTGATCTAGAAAACTATCATGCATACGTTCCATGAATTCATTCTCCACACTATTACTGTAAATTTGGTTTGCCCAGTCTATATGTAGATTAAAATCCCCCATGATTACTGTATTACCCTTGTTACATGCGCCTCTAATTTCCTGATTTATACTCTGCCCTACATTACTAAACTGTAAATGACTGTTTAGGGGCCAATAGTGAGGAAGCTTTCAGAAACGACAATCTGGGACAAAATTAACAGTCACTTGGACAAGTATGGATTTGTTAAAGGCAAGTCGTGTTTAAATAACTTGATTGAGTTTTCTGATGAGTTATAAGAGAGGGTTGACAAGGGCAATGCGGTTGATGTGTACATGGACTTCCAAAAGGTGTTTGATAAAGTGCGACATAATAGGCCTGCCAGCAAAGTTGAAGCCCATGGAATAATAGGGACAGTGGCAGCATGGATACAAAATTGGCTAAGTGACAGGAAACAGAGGGTAGTGGTGAACGCTTGTTTTTCAGACTGGAGGAAGGTATACAGTGGTGTTCCCCAGGGGTCAGTACTAGGACCACTGCTTTTCTTGATATATATTAATGACTTGGACTTGGGGGTACAGCGCACAATTTCATAATTTGCAGATGACACAAAACTTGGAAGTATAGTGAACAGTGGGGAGGTTAGTGATAGACTTCAAGAACATATTAAAAGGCTGGTAGAATGTGTGGACACATGACAGATGAAATTTAATGCAGAAAAGTACGAAGTGATACATTTTGGTAGGAAGAACGAGGCGAAGCAATATAAACTAAATGGTACAATACTAAAGGGGGTGCATGAACAGAGACACCTGGGGGTATATGTGCACAAATCGCTGAAGTGGCAGGGCAGGTTGAGAAAGCGGTTAAAAAGGAATACGGGATCCTGGGCTTCATATATGGAGGCGTAGAGTACAAAAGCAAGGAAGTTATGATGAACCTTTATAAAACATTGGTTCGGCCTCAACTGGAGTACTGTGTCCAATTCTGGGCACTGCATTTTAGGAAGGATGTGAAAGCCTTAGAGAGGGTGCAGAAAAGATTTACAAGAATCATTCCAGGGATGAGGGACTTCAGTTACGTGGATAGACTGGAGAAGCTGTGGTTGTTCTCCTTTGAGCAGAGAAGGTTGAGAGGAGATTTGATAGGGGGGTGGTTTCAAAATCATGAGGGGTCTAGACAGTGTAGATAGGAGAAACTGTTCCCATTGGCGGAAGGGTTGAGAACCAGAGGACATAGATTTAAGGTGATTGGCAGAAGAACCAAAGGCGACGTGAGGAAAAACGTTTTTTACGCAGCGAGTGGTTAGGATCTGGAATGCACTGCCTGAGATGCTGGTGGAAGCAGATTCAATTGTGGCTTTCAAAAGGGAATTGGATAAATGCCTGAAGGAAACAAATTTGAAGGGCTACGTGGAAAGGGTGGGGAGTGGGACTAGCTGAAGTGCTTTTGCAAAGAGCCGGGATGAGCTCGACAGGCTGAATGGCCTCCTTCTGTGCTGTAACCATTCTATGATTCTAAAAGTCCCAGACACTTCACCAAATAGGTAAAATAAAAATTGAGATCTAGCCAGGAAAGACGACATTGTGGGGCTTGACCAAAGGACATGTCAAAAAGACCTTGAAATGGTTTTAAAGGTGGAGGGAGGGAGGCAGAGGTGGAAACATGTAGTGAGAGAGCTGCAAAGAGTAAGATCAAGACAGTTGAAGGCTCTGCCACCAATGGTGGGTCAAATGGAGAGGTAATGCATTGAAAGCCAGAGTCAGTGGAATAGGCCACTCAGAATGGCCACTGAGGATGGGATGTCAGCCACGAGAGGATTGGAATAGTCTAGTCTGGATGAGGGTTTCCAGCAGCAAATGGGCTACAGTAGGGGTGAAGGTGGGTAATATGCAATTGGAAACTCAGCGTGGGATCATATAGGAAGCCAAGGTTGTGAACAGCCTGGTTTATCCCGGAGCAGTGTCTGGGCAGGGTGATGGAATTAGAGGCCGGGATTTGGAGTATGTTGTGGGAGCTGAAGCTTTCCCAATTTTGACCTGCCATTCCCCATAAACTCCAACATTTTCAAAACTCTGCCACACATATCCTGTCCCGGACTAAATCCTGTTCACTCATTACCCCATTTTGATGGCCTATATTGGCTCTCTGCCCCCACCCTCAAATATATTCAATGCAAAATCCTTGTCCTCCGGATATTTTATACTCCTGCTCAGGTAAGTAAGTTCAATATTAAAACGTTAACCAGTCTTCAGAATCCTCCGTAACTGCCATGATAATTGCAGTGAGTCACACTGCTGTCAGAGTAGGTTTACAAATGAACCTCCTACAGATGCTTCCCAATGACTTATCTCAGCAGGTTATGGACAGAGTGTACTGTGCTCTACATGGCCCACCCAAGCTAAATGATTCTGATTAGATTATCTTTCTCGTTAGTTACACAAACCTTCTGTGTTGCCTTCTGCAGTTTCTCTTTATTTTCTATTTTGTTACAATGTATTACAAAGTACTTACAGTACAGAAACAGGCCACTGGGCCCAGCAGGTCAATGCCAGTGTTCATGCTCCACACGAGCCTCCTCCCACCCTTTTTCATCTGACCCCATCAACCCCGTTAGCCATGGCTCAGTTGGCAGCACACTTGCCTCTGAGCCAGAAGATTGTGGGTTCAAGTCCCACTCCAGAGACTTGAGCATAAAATCCAGGTTGACACTCCAATGCAGTGCTGAGGGAGCGCTGACCTGTTGGAGGTGCCGTCTTTCGGTTGAAACGTTAAACCAAAGCACTGCCTGCTCTCTCAGGTGGACGTAAAAGGATTCCATGGCACTTTTTTTGAAGAGCAGGAGAGTTATCCCCGGTGTCCTGGCCAATATTTATGCCTCAATCAACATCACTAAAAACAGATTATCTGGTCATTCGCACATTGCTGTTTGTGGAAGCTTGCTGTGAGCAAATTGGCTGTGGCATTTCCTACAATACAACACTACACTTCAAAAGTACTTAATTGGCTGAGGTTGTGAAAGGTGCTATATAAATGCAAGTCTTTCTTTATATCCTTCCACTCCTTTCTCCCTTATGTGCTTATCTAGCTTTCCCTTAAATGCATCTATGGTCATCACCTCAACTACTCCTTGTGGTAGCGAGTTCCACATTCTAACCACTCTCTGGGTAAAGAAGTTACTCCTAAATTCCCTCGTCGATTTATTAGTGACTATCTTAAATTTATGGCCCCTACTCTGATCTTGCCTGCAAGTGGAAACACCTTCTCTACCCTATTAAACCCTTTCATAATCGTAAAGACCTCGATCAGGTCATCCCTCAGTCTTTTCTTTTCTAGAGAAAAGAGCTCCAGCCTGTTCAATCTTTCCTGATCTTTCAGTTCTCTCAGTTCTGGTATCATTCTAGTAAATCATTTTTGTACCTTTTCCAGTGCCTCAATATAATTTTTATAACATGGAGACCAGAACTGTTCACAGTACTCCAAGTTACTTAGAAGTCTAACACAACTTCTCTGTTTTTCAATTCTATCCCTCCAGAAATAAACCCCAGTGCTTTGTTTGCCTTTTTATGGCCTTTTTTGTGTATTTTTATCCCCAGATCCCTCTGTTGCTCTGCTCCATTTAGACACTTATTTTCCAAGGAGTATGTGGCCTCCTTATTCTTCCTACCAAAATGTACTACTTCACACTTATCTATAATGAAGTTAATTTGTCACTTACACACCCATTCTGCAAGTTTATCATCTTCCTGTATTTTGTCTCAGTCCTCCTCTGTGTTAACTATATCCCCAATTTGGTGCCATCCGCAAATTTTGAAATTGTACTTCTGATTCCCCGAGTAAAATTCATTTATGCAAATGGTGAACAACTGTGGTCCCAGCAATGATCCTTGTGGAACACCACTTCCCACCTTTTGCCACTCTGAGTAACAACCTTTAACTTCGACTCTCTGTTTCCTATTTTGTAGCCAGTTTGCTATCCATTCTTCTACTTGTTTGTCCCTATTTCTCTTGTATTCACAAACACACACACAATATTGTTGGTCTCTAAATATCCTCCACATTGCAAGGAAAGGCAAGTTAAAGATGTGAAGTCACACGCTTCCTCATAAATTCAGGAGTGCTCCTCCCAGCCCACTAGGGAAACATTGGGCCTTCCTTGCCCCTGGCTCCCCTCCCTAAACCCCCTCCTGACCATTTACCTTATGTCGAGAACCGTTCCTTCTGGTGGCCTCCTGCCACCCGATTTTAACGGCACCGACTTAGCGGCCATTTTGGTCAGGAAGTCGGCCAGCTGCACATTAACAAGGCCCAGCCATTAAAATCAGCTGTGCTTTCCCTCTCCACTCACAGACAGGCCAACCGCTCACTAGGCCACACTCCTGCCTAGGAGTTAAAATTGATCCCATAGAGAGAAGGCACAGAATTGGGATTAATATAAGAGTTGCCAGAGCTAACAAAATGGCAGAAGAGGCTTGACAGGTTGTTTCTAGCTTTGTCTCATCTTTCAATCCCTAATTTTATGCTGTGCCTACCTTTCGTATGAATTGATCTCCAACATAAGCCAACTTTTAAAGTTAAAAAATCTAAAAGCAAGGCTGGAGTAAATCAGGAAATAATGACAATAAATAACAAAACATGTAGATTGTGCAAGATGAAGATTGAAAGAGAAAGGCAAGACTGAGGGAGGTAAAAAAGTTCCACACAGTTTTAAGGACTGGAATGAATATTAAGAGCAGAACACTCGAAAAATAACAAGAGATGGGAATGCTTATTATACCAGCCAAAACTGGGCTGTATTCAAGGAACTTAATATCCCCACTGAGCAATTAAAGTGGATGGGCAAGTATTGTGTTATTTCAGGGCCAGCTGGGATTCTGCCTGATCAATAGATACATGTAAATTGAGTTTCTGAAGATTCAAAACCAATGTCACAACACAGAAAAAATACTTGAGCACATAATCTAGGCTGACACTTCCGTGCAGCACTGTTGGAGGTGCCGTCTTGCAGATGAGCTGTTAAACCCTCTCAGGTAAACGTAAAGGATCCCTTGGCACTATTCGAAGAGGAGCAGGGAAGTTCTGGCCAATATTTATCCCTCAAGCAACATCACCAAAACAGATTATCTGGTCATGATCACATTGCTGCATGTGTGACCTTGCTGTGCACAAATTGACTGTCATGTTTCCTACATTACTACAATGACTACACTTCAAAAGTACTTGATTAGCTGTAAAGTGCTTTGAGACGTTCGGAGGTTGTGAAAGGCGCAATATAAATACAAGTCTTACTTTTTTATATTTCTCCACTGCACACAGGGAAATCCGAGAGCACAGATTGATTTTCAATATAAAATAGCTCCTTCCATTGAGGTGTGATTCTGGTCTGTGCTCATGCACTCTGCAGAAGTAACCTAAAAGAACCCTAAAAATGGTGATTGCAAAAATTCTGCTGAACTCTGGAAAAACAAAGAGTAAAATCTAAGATGTGCACATAAGATGGGGAAGAGCATAACTAGAGGCCATCAATATAAGATAGTCACCAAGAAATCCAATAGGGAATTCAGAAGAAACCTCTTTACCCAAAGAGTGGTGAGAAGGATAAAAGCAAAAGATAGGAAGGAGAAAAACAAAAGTGGCAGTCAGAGAAATCAACGGTTTAAATCAAACATGGCCACAGTAAATAATAATTCTAATAGTTCTAAGAGCGTTAAAAAAACCAAGCCTGAAGGCTTTGTGTCTTAATGCGAGGAGCATTCGTAATAAGGTAGATGAATTAGCTGCGCAAATAGAGGTAAACTAATATGATTTGATTGGGATTACGGAAACATGGCTCCAGGGTGGCCAAGGCTGGGAACTCAACATCCAGGGGTATTCAATATTCAGGAAAGATAGTCAAAAAGGAAAGGGAGGTGGGGTAGCATTACTGGTTAAAGAAGGAATTAATACAATTGTAATGAAGGATATTAGCTCTGATGATGTGGAATCTGTATGGGTAGAACTGAGAAATACCAAGGGGCAGAAAACGTTAGTGGGAGTGGTATATAGAGCTCCAAACAGTAATGCGGAGGTTGCGGATGGCATTAAAAGGGAAATTAGAGAAGCGTGCAATAAGGGCACAGCAGTCATCATGGGTGACTTTAATCTACATATAGATTGGGCTAACCAAATTAGTAACAATACTGTGGAGGAGGGATTCCTGGAGTGTTTACAGGATGGTTTCCTGGACCAATATGTCAAGGAACCAACCAGAGATCAGGCCATCTTAGACTGGGTATTATGTAACGAGAAAGGATTAATTAGCAATCTTGTTGTACGAGGCCCCTTGGGTTGGAGCGATCATAATATGATCGAATTCTTCATTAAGATGGAGAATGAAGTAGTTGACTCAGAGACTAGGGTCCTGAATTTAAATAAAGGAAACTACGATGGTCTGAGGCATGAGTTGGGTAGGATTGATTGGGGAATTCACTCAAAGGGTTGACGGTGGATCGGCAATGGCAAAAATTCAAAGACCGCATGTATGAACTACAGAATTTGTTCATCCCAGTTTGGCATGAAAATAAAACAAAAAAGGTGACTCAACCGGGGCTAACAAGAGAAATTAGGAATAGCATAAGATCCAAGGAGAGAACATATAAATTGGCCAGAAAAAGCAGTAAACCTGAGGATTGGGAGCAGTTTAGGATTCAACAAAGGAGGACAAAGGGATTAATTAAGAAAGGGAAAACAGAATGAGAGTAAGCTTTCAGGGAACATAAAAACTGACTGTAAAAGCTTTTATAGATATGTGAAGAGAAAAAGATTGGTGAAGTCAAACGTAGGTCCCTTGCAGTCAGAATCAGGGGAATTTATAATGGGGGACAAAGAAATGGCACACCAATTAAATACATATTTTGGTTCTGTCTTCACAAAGGAGGACACAAATAACCTCCCAGAGATGTCAGGGAACATAGGGTCTGATGATGGGGAGGAACTGAAAGAAATCAGTATTTGTATGGAAATGGTGTTAGGGAAATTGATGGGATTGAAGGCCAATAAATCCCCAGGGCCTGATAATCTACATCCTAGGGTACTTAAGGAAGTGGCCCTAGAAATAGTAGATGCATTGCTGATCTTCCAACATTCAATGGAATCTGGAACAGTACCCATGGATTAGAGGGTAGCTAATGTTACCCCACTATTCAAAAAATGTGGTAGAGGGAAAATGGGGAATTACAGACTGGTAAGCCTGACATCGGTAGTGGGGAAAATGCTAGAGTCCATTATAAAAGATGTACTAGCAGAGCACTTGGAAAGCAGTGACAGGATCGGACAAAGTCAACATGGATTTACAAAAGGTAAATCGTGCTTGACTAATCTACTGGAATTTTTTGAGGATGTAACTGGTAAAATAGATAAGGGAGAACCAGTGGATGTGGTGTATTTGGACTTTCAGAAGGCTTTCGATAATGTCCCGCATAAGAGATTAGTGTGTAAAGTTGAGGCACATGGGATTGGGGGCAAGATATTGACTTGAATAGAGAACTGGTTGGCAAACAGAAAGCAAAGAGTTGGAATAAACGGGTCTTTTTCCGAGTGGCAGGCAGTGACTAGTGGGGTACCGCAGGGATCGGTCCTTGGACCCCAGCTATTCACAATATATATTAATGATCTAGACAAGGGAACTAGATGTAATATCTCCAAACTTGCAGACGACACAAAGCTGGGTGGGCGTGTGTGCTGTGAGGAGGATGCCGAGAAACTACAGGATGATTTGGACAGGTTGGGTGATTGGGCAGAAGCATGGCAGATGCAATATAACGTGAATAAATGTGAGGTTATCCACTTTGGTGGCAAAAACAGGAAGATAGATTATCTGAATGGCAATAGATAGGGAGAAGGGGAAGTGCAACGAGACCTGGGTGTCCTTGTGCACCAGTCGCTGAAGGTAAGCATGCAGGTGCAGCAGGCAGTTAAGGCGGCAAATGGTATGTTGGCCTTCGTAGCGAGAGGGTTTGAGTACAGGAACAAGGATGTCTTGCTGCAGTTGTACAGGGCCTTGGTGAGACCACATCTTGAGTATTGTGTGCAGTTTTGGTCGCCTTATCTGAGGAAGGATGTTCTTGCCATGGAAGGAGTTCAGCGAAGATAGCTTCTGGTTCTCAAATGTAGTCAGAGCTGTGTACAACCAGGCTTTTCTACATTGTATGGCAAATTATGTTGCCTGACCAACGTAAGAAGTGCCTAGGATGAGTTAAAGTAGAGCCATCCTTATCTGCAGAAGAGCCGTTACCCTATCTTTACATAGCATTACATAGAATATATGACACAGAAACAGGCCATTCGGCCCAACCAGTCCATGCCAGTGTTTATGCTCCACTCGAGCCTCCTCCTGTCTTATCTTGTACAGTCTTGTGGCATTATTTAAGGCCAGGCAAAGTGAAAGGCACTTCTGCAACTGAACCTAACTAATCCTTATCTGAATTGTCTTGCAACCATGATCTGAAGTCAGACAAAGTGAAAAGATTTTGCAACATTGACAGAAGGCCAAACTACCACGATGACAGATTCATCACACCAAGGTCCTGGAGGCAAGAACAAGTTCCAGCTCAGAAGGATGAGACTGTGTAAGATCCAGCAATTTTGGCTAAAGCAGCAAGCTTGCCTGCAAAAAGTTGAACTAACTAAACTTTTAATATCTATATATATAAAGCGGCTCTTCTGTCTGTCTGTCCGCCTGGTCTCTATACGTTTGGAAGTTACAGAGCATACCGACGCGCGCGTCGCCTCAAAAGAAAGCTTGCGATTCCGGACCGGTCATAGGCGTATTTACGTTTCGGCCGGACAAAAATCCCGCCCGCGGTATCCCAAAAACGTTCAGCGTTCCGCTCATTAGCATCTCATTAGCGACCGTGTGACGTCGAGGTCTTCCTACAGTTGAGTGTCGAGTGACTCGACGATTGACCAATCCTACGCTTCGGTGACCTGACCGGTCGACCATGTGTGGGCGGGCCTTATCCTTCTGAACCGAGGTGAGTGGCCGCCATCTTGATTTTCCACAATTTTTTCCCCCACACTTTCTGTGTGTTAGGGAACTAAGGTAAATATTTCAATTATGTGTTAGGCAATTAATTAACAATTTATTTGAGTTTTATATTGTGTTTAGCAACCCCCCCCCCCTCCTCACCCTCGCGCAGGGGGGACTCGGGGCCTGAAGCTGAAAAAATTTCTCTCTCTCTCTCTTTCTTCCCTCTCTCTCTCTCCTTCTCCTCTTCCCTCTCTCTCCTTCTCCTCTTCCCTCTCTGTCTCTCTCTACTTCCCCCTCTCAGGTGTCGCGGACGGAGCGCGGGTGCGCCGCCCGAAGTTTCCCGCTCGCTAACGGCCTTGCCGGCTCCCGCGGGCCGCCCGCACTCACCGCGCATGCGCCGCCCGCCCGCACGCAGCGGCCGTCCATCAGCTGCGCGATACGCGGGGGACCTCAGCAACGGCACCGGACCTCAGGCGCTAGGCAGGGGGAGGGGCCGGAGAGAGGGACAGAGGGGAGTGGGGGAGCGGAGGGGGGGGGAGAGGGAGACAGGGGAGGGGAGGGGAGGGAGAGAGGGGAGGGGAGGGGAGGGGAGGGAGGGAGAGAGGGGAGGGGAGGGGAGGGGAGGGAGGGAGGGAGGGAGGGAGAGGGGAGGGGAGGGAGGGAGAGAGGGGAGGGGAGGGATAGGACAGGGAGAGGACATGACAGGGAGAGGGGGGACACACAGGGGCAGGGAGACCAAACGCCCCAAAATTGCCCTCGCAACGCGGGGCTCGCTAGGCAGGGGGAGGGGCCGGAAAGAGGGACAGAGGGGAGTGGGGGAGGGGTGGGGGGGGAGAGGGAGACAGGGGAGGGGAGGGGAGGGGAGGGAGAGAGGGGAGGGGAGGGGAGGGGAGGGGAGGGAGAGAGGGGAGGGGAGGGAGGGAGAGAGGGGAGGGGAGGGAGAGAGGGGAGGGAGGGATAGGACAGGGAGAGGACATGACAGGGAGAGGGGGGACACACAGGGGCAGGGAGACCAAACGCCCCAAAATTGCCCTCGCGCCCCAAAATTGCCCTCGCAACGCGGGGCTCCCCAGCTAGTATCCAATAAACTATTTAAAGCTGTTAACTTGTCAGCTATACATGGAGCCTAGTCTAAACTAACCTTGTGAATTGAAGTCAATCTTGAATATGGAGTATAATGTCAACTTGTAATCAGTAGAGCTCAGTTGATAAGTTAATACGATATACTTAAACAGCCACGGTAACTTCAGATATCAAATGAGTCAGTTGCTAATATCTACCCAAAAACATTACTGTTTAATATTAAGATGCTGCTAATCAATATTAATACAGGAATGTTAGTTCATGATTTCACTATCTGACTCTGATGATTTTGACAAGAGGTAAAATCATCATAATCCATAGCTTACGTGTATCCTAATGGGGGTTACTAGTGTAAATGTTAATATCATTTGGACCTGTTGATGTAATATAGTTCAAGTGAACTAAATTCAGGCATCTATTACTTCCCTACACATAGACGGTTAGCTCGGAGATGGTTCTTTTGGTAAGGAGCTAATGTTAATGTGAAAGGGTTAAGGATTTGTCTGGTACCCTTTGATTAAGATTCCTTACAAGGTTTATTGGTTTACTGACCCTAGTGTTCTTATAGCTCCACTTCTGCGTCACTGCAACAGACAATATTAATGTGCTGGAGACAATGATATGCATTTCTGGAGAGAGAGAGAGAAGGGGTTGGTTTGAGCAAATAATTAGGGAACAGATGGGGTTACGTAAGTAAATACATATTATTATGAATATATAAAAGAAAAGACCATCAGGAGTCAATATTTATCCTTAACAATTAAGATGGCGCAACCTCATGCACCACCCTCTCCAACCACGAGTAATACTATCTCCTGAAAGAAGTGGGGAAAAAAAAAGACAAAAATAGAAAGGCTAATTTCACAAAAATCTTTGGAAAATTCTTAGCTGACTCCCTAAGGCAATAAAGAAAGCTCCAGGGGACCACGATTACCCATAACGTATCACTAGAAATACTTTCTCATCCAACCCCATATGTCCCAATGTCCCCAAGTAGATAGTACTCTACAGGGCTGTAAAGACAATTACTATCCATCTGGCTGGGCCTCTGTACAAATTATTTATCATTTCCAAGGATTACTTCTCCATTCCTAAAGCTATCCAACCTACAATTATATTTGCATTTTTTTTCACCTTCTTCTTCTGTCATATGGTAGTAGCAAAGCAAATCAGATGTCAATATCTAAGTTGGATATCCAGGCCAAAACTTCCAGGTGTAATAGCGTGGATATCTTGTAGGCCGCCTGCAAATTTCCTCTGAGGGCAGTGCTCAATGACGTACTCCACGGTCTGATTACGAGCTCCACAGTCGCATGATGGGGATCTTTCATCTATGGAGAAGGTGGCAGCATCTACCATGACCAGTTCTGAGGCGGTTGATGGTTGTCCACGTTTGTGAGGAAGGTTTGATCCTTCAGGTTGTACTGTGGGGTCCTCTCTAAGGAATCCATTCCGTAGGTCGCAGTTCTTCCAAGCATTTCGCCATCGGTCATCAAGGCTGAGGGGAGCTCGCTGAAGGGCTTCAGCGACGGTCCAAAATGGCCGCCTAGATTTGAGACGGGTTGGTGGTTAGGTTGTTCAAATCAACCTGGATCGGCATATCTTTGCTGGTGTAGCAGTTGTATTCTCTGGAGACTGCATATTCATGGCGTAAGTGTGGTGGTGTGATGTTTGTAAGCACGGGCAGCCAAGGTGTTGGTGTCGATTAAAGCGTACTGGTAATTATTTTCATAGTAGAATTCAGCTGGACATCAATGGATTCGACATGCGGACTTGATAGCCATGCCGGAGAGCAGTACTCCGCTGTAGAGTACACCAGGGCGAGTGCTACCGTACGGAGGGTTTGAGCGCCTGCTCCCCATGTGGATCCGTCAAGTTTCTGGATCAAGTTGACCCTACTCTTTAGTTTCTTCCCACGGTTCTGGAGATGTTGTCTATATGACAGGGTGCGATCGAGCGCGACTCCTAAATAGGAGTTTTTTTTGGCATGGTTTACCTCTGCGCCGCAGAATAAGACTTTCAAAGCTTGGTTTGCTTGATGGGTGTTGAGTTGGAATGTCGAGATGACAGTCTTTTGCGGGTTTGGCCAAAGTCGCCATCAGCGGAATTAGGCCTCCATCACTGGTTAGGGTCTCCGGTGATGGACAGATTCACATTTTGCATGGCCAAGGCAATATCATCAGCGTATACGACCTTGCGGGACTTGGTTTCGGGAAGGTCACTGGTGTAAATGTTGAATAATATGGGTGCCAGGACAGAACCCTGTGGGAGTCAATGTCCTATGTCTGCTCTTCTGGGTGCCAGTGTACACATGGAAGCGTCAGTTGCTAAGCATGGAGCTGAGAAGATGGATCGTTGTTCTGCAGGGTAAAATGGTGGAGAGCTTGAAAAGCAGTCCATGCTTCCATACTGTGTCATACGCCGCCGGCAGGTCCACGAGTGCTGCGGCAGTCTTGAGCTGGCGCTGGAAGCCTGCTTCGATGTGCATTGTTAAAGCTACCACTTGGTCGCAGCAGTTACGGCCGTTCCAGAAGCCCGCTTTCTCTTTAGGAATGGTCGGCTCGATGATGGGGGCTAGTCTGTGGAGTAGTGGCCTCTCCAGTACTTTATAACAAGTGCAAAGTAAGGAGATCGGACGGGAGCTGGAG
Organism: Somniosus microcephalus; assembly: GCF_052327205.1. Lineage (NCBI taxonomy): Eukaryota > Metazoa > Chordata > Chondrichthyes > Squaliformes > Somniosidae > Somniosus > Somniosus microcephalus. The sequence continues at coordinate 48,097,667 of NC_140993.1, read as the reverse complement.
GCTTCACAAGCATTCTTCCCCTGCTTCAGGAGGGCAATTATTTTAGTTTCCCTCCAAATAGGTGGAATTTTACCAGTTGCCAATACCTCAGAGAAGAAGGAGGTCAACCATCGCTTCGCTTTAGGTCCCGGTGCTTTTAGCAATTCTGGGTAAACACCATCTGGACCGGCAGCTTTTCCAGATTTGGTTGACGACAGGGCTGCGTTTAGTTCATCCAAGGTGAATGGATCAGACATAGTTGACGATCTTGGTGCCGCCATCAAGTTTGTCGAAAGCTGCGGCTTCACCTGGCATTGAAATTCTTTGTCCACCGGAGCCTTTGATGTTTGTCTCAAGTGGGATGCAATGGCGTCCGCTCTGATGGTCGTCCTGTGTTTATAGGTGGGGTTGACGGAGCAGAGCCCATGCTTTCTTGCTGGAGTGAGTGAAGTTAGTCTTCTCCACAAGGCTCCTCCACCTTTCACGTCTCGCCGAGTTCAAGGACTCCAGCATTGCGGTGGCTGTGGCTAGGTCCTTGTTCAGTGGTAGAGAGCCTCACTTTCTTCCATCCAACAAGGAATGTATTTTTTTCACCACCAGTGCATATTGCACTGATGGTTTAAGGGCATTTTCCATTAAACTGCTAGATCTCTCTCCTGTATAATTTTCTGTACAGTCCCTATTTCTTTCATACTTCTACTATTTATTTCACTTACCCAGCTTCATAACTATTTTTCTACATTAAACAACATTTCCTAGTTCTCGGACCAATGCCCATTTAGATTCTCCTGCAACTGTCCACTTGTTCCTGCTATTTAAATCCTTCAAAATGTTATATAATTTGCAAACTTGGACATTTTTGTTACTGTTGACTCCGTCAAATCAATAATATAGCTAAAAACCAAAAATGGCCTCAGAACCAATCTCTCTGATACAGCACTAATCATCCCTTTCCATATTGATGCTGCTCCCTTAATGACTACCTTTATATCATCTCACTCAGTCAGTTACCTACTTCAAAAGCTTGTCCCTTTCTACCCTGTTTAGCAACCTCCTATTTAGTACCATGTCAAAGACTTTGCTAAAGTCCAAGGTGGAGAAATTCAGTATCGCCCCGTTTGGGGGCGGTAATTTTCCAAAGCTGGAAAACTTAGCGTCAGGCGATAATGGTTCCCAGCTTTTGGAAAATTTGCTTTTACTCTCCAGGAAGGAAGTGGAGCGCTAAATCAAGCGCTCCACTTCCTTCCTGGAGCACAACAGGCAGTAGGCGGAGCGGTAGGTGTGCAGCGCTGCACAATGGACCGTGCAACGCTACCGCGTTAGAAGGTTCCTTCCCTCCCTTAAACTTACCTCATCCCCGACGGCAGCCGTGATCCAGCCCGATCTGCCCGCTCCATTGCAGCAGAGTGCCAGGCTGGCGAAGAAAAAAAAAACTGGAAAGAGCGTTTCAGATTTTTTTTCACCTACCTCGACCACCTTGCCTTTAAGTATCACCTCCGACGAGCCCGGCCTCCCGATCAACACCTCCTGCAGCTGTCGGTGTTTTCGCCCGGCGATACTGCGGGGGGCGGAAATGAAGTTCGGGTCCGGGACGCTACCGGGGCACTGCACAACCGGGTGACGTGACGATCTCCGGGCGCAGGAGATCGTGGCGGTAGGAGTTACCACAGCTGCAAAGCGCCAGGTGAATTTCACGGGCAGCGGTAACATCGCCACACCCGGGCGGAAAGTCCTTAGCTCCCGGTTATCGCCCCCCGGAGAAACTAACAGGAGGCGCTAAGGCACCAATTTTCTAGCCCCAAGTATATTAGTTAGCCCCTCATCAATAGTTATGTCCTTAAAATACTCAAATAGATTTGTCAAGCAAGATCTACCACCTGTAAAGCCATGCTGACTAAACTTTGACTATGTTTCTCCAGATGCCTCACTATTCTCTGAGGATGTGTTCTATTATTTTACCCATAAATTAAGTCAAACTCACAGGTCTACAGATCCTTGGGTTACCCTTCAATCCATTTTCATAAAGCAGCACCATATTTGCTTCTCTCCAGTCTTTTGGCACAATTCCCTTCAAATATCCATCAAGATATGACAACTTTATTTTCCACCTCCTTTAAGAGCCTATCATGAAGTTCCATCAGTATGCAGGGTCTTCCTTTCTTTTAGTGTCCTCAGTATATCTAGCACTTCACTGTGGATAATTTGCATATCTATTTATTTTCCTCTTCTTGCCCTTTAAGTTCTAACCCTGTATAGGTAAGGCAGTTCCCAGATTCATTTTAAATGTCAAATAAAGGAGTTAAGGAGGAGTTGATGTATGAATTTTTTTTATTCATTCATGGGATCTGAGCGTCGCTGGCAAGGCCAGCATTTATTGTCCATCCCCAATTGCCCTTGAGAAAGTGGTGGTGAGCCACCTTCTTGAACCATTGCAGTCATAGAAACATAGAAGATAGGAGCAGGAGTAGGCCATTCGGCCCCTCGAGGCTGCTCCGCCATTCAATGAGATCATGACTGATCATCCAAATTCAGTACCCCATTCCTGCCTTCGCTCCATATCCCTTGATCCCTTTAGCCTTAAGAAATATATCAACTCCTTCTTGAATATATTTAATGAATTGGCCTCTACTGCCTTCTGTGGTAGAGAATTCCACAGGTTCACCACTCTCTGGGTGAAGAAATTCCTCCTCATCTCTGTCCTAAATGGCTTACGCCTTATCCTTAGACTGTGACCCCTGGTTCTGGACTCCTCGACCATCGGGAACATCCTTCCTGCATCTAGTCTGTCTAGTCCCGTTAGAATTTTGTAAGTTTCAATGAGATCCCCTCTCATTCTTCTAAACTCCAGCGAGTATAAGCCCAATCGACCCAATCTCTCCTCATAGGTCATTCCTGCCATCCCAGGTATCAGTCTGGTGAATCTTCGCTGCACTCCCTTCCATGGCAAGAATATCCTTCCTCAGATAAGGCAACCAAAACTGCACACAATACTCAAGATGTGGTCTCACCAAGGCCATGTACAACTGCAGCAAGACATCCTTGTTCCTTTACTCAAACCCTCTCGCTACGAAGGCCAACATACCATTTGCCTTCTTAACCGCCTGCTGCACCTGCATGCTCACCTTCAGCGACTGGTGCACAAGGACACCCAGGTCTCGTTGCACTTCCCCTTCTCCCAATCTATTGCCATTCAGATAATAATCTGCCTTCCTGTTTTTGCCACCAAAGTGGATAACCTCGCATTTATCCACGTTATATTGCATCTGCCATGCTCCTGCCCAATCACCCAACCTGTCCAAATCATCCTGGAGTTTCTCGGCATCCTCCTCACAGCACACACGCCCACCCAGCTTTGTGTCGTCTGCAAACAGTCCGTGCGGTGAGGTACTGTTAGGGAGGGTGTTCCAGGATTTTGAGCCAGCGACGATGAAGGAACGGCGATATACTTCCAAGTCAGGATGTTGTGCGACTTGGCGGGACAAGCTTGTTCAACCTAATTTTTCCTATTCCTAAAAAAATTCCGTTCATAACCCAACACCAGGGTCTGCCAAAGCAGGGAACGGTAATAGGAAGGCCCTGCTTTTTTTTGAGAAAGTGAGACATAGATATGGAGAAGTTTCTAATTGCTTTCTAGGTCTGTTCTACCCTACGTATGATTTTGGATAAAACTACACCCACCAATTTTCCTGCATTTGGCGGGCAATTCAGGCATGAGACCTCTCTCACATGACCGGAACTCCATTCAGCATTTTGATCACTCATTGTGTGAAAAATTTCCAAAATTTGCTTTTTTGCAATCCTGGGTTTCCTTGCCCTTCTGTCAAGAAAGAAATAACTTGCATTTATATAATGCCGTTCACATCCTCAGGACGTTCCAACAAAGAGGTTCACTGTCAATAAAATACTTTTGCAGTGTAGTCATTGTTATGGCAGCCAATTTGTCCACAGCAAGCTCCCACAAACAGCTATGGCCAATTATCTTTTAGGACCTCCCAATTTAACTCAGTTGTGTGCTGGATTCACCTTTTCTGTGCCATCATATAAACTTATCTACATTACACTAACTTATACACTTCGATGACATCACCAATTAGTCACTTCCTTTCAAGGAGAAAAGCCCAGGTTTCTCCAGTCTTTCCTTAAAATGTGGAACAACTTTGTGACGGTTCTCTTCACTGTCTTCAGATTCGAACATTGCCTTTTATGTCTTGATGACAACAAAGGGGAATAGTTTTTAAGATGTAGTTCATACAGTGCTACATTTTTAGGTTGTTTTACTCGAGATATTTTTGACTCTGTAGGTGAGCCCTCACAACCTTGAGATTTGTTTCACTTACTTGATATCTAGGTAAAATAACAAAGCATGCCCAGAATACTCTTTCGCTCGATTGACTTGGCTAATGGTTCTATACCATGCCTCCATGGGACCCTTCTTGTCTTTGAAAGGAAGCAGAGTAACACTAACACAACACTTTATTTTAGGGTTTAAATGTCAAATGTATTGAACAACAAACAAACAAGCAAAAGGACAGCATATTTACAATAGCTGTCACACTATGCTCGTACAGTTGGAAATAATAACCAGCTGACAACTGTGGTGCTAGAACTATGAGTATGATTACATTTTTAAAAATCATTTCTCATCAATATTAAAGTTGTACAGCTTATATAAATTCTCATCACATGTTCCAGTCAAACAACCGCTCGCCAAAGATTCCAGAACAAACTAATTGATTTGAAAGAAACAGGCTGATACGTCCCTCTGAAACAGTAAACAGAGGCAAGTGGAATTTCAGTAACTGTCTGTTAAATTCAAAAATCTACCAGACACAAAGAAAGACTTGCATTTATATAGTGTCTTTCACGACCACCGGACATCCCAAAGCGCTTTACAGCCAATGAAATACTTCTGGAGTGTAGTCACTGTTGTAATGTGGGAAACGCGGCAGCCAATTTGCGCACAGCAAGCTCCCACAAACAGCAATGTGATAATGACCGGTTAATCTGTTTTTTTGTGATGTTGATTGAGGGATAACTATTGGCTAGGACACCGGGGATAACTCCCCTTGCCTTCTTTGAAATAGTGCCATGGCATCTTTTACGTCTACCCGAGAAAGCAGACGGGGCCTCAGTTTAACGTCTCATCCGAAAGACAACACCTCCAACAATGCAGCAACTCCCTCAGCACTGCACTGGAGTGTCTGCCTAGCTTTGTGTGCTCAAGTACCTGGAGTGGGACTTGAACCCACAACCTTCTGACTCAGAGGCGAGTGTGCTACCCACTGAGCCACAGCTGACACATATCTGAGTAAATCCCACAGATTTGTATTTGAATTGAGGTAAGAAGCTGATTGTTAACTTCTTAAGTACTGTGACAGATTTAACGGAGCCAATACCAAGCTAAAAATTTGACAAAAGTGTTCCATTTTTGTCACACAGAGCAGCTTACAGCTTTAGTTTATAAGAGAGGACAGAAGACAAGTACTTGGCCATACCTTGTGGCCGATATGGTGAACCCAGCCTGCCACTTTTAACTTTCTTTGTCTCGTTGATCTGAGGTGATGCCTCAAGTATATATGATTGAAAATCTCACACTTCATATTTGTCCTATGTTGACAGCTCCACAAAACAATGTGCAGCTGGTACAATATAATAAAGTCAGTTGAGTGCAAAAGAAACACAATAAGGGGAAAGAAGAGAACATACCGTCATCAAAGGTCATGTACCCTCAAAGAAAAAAATACTTGTAAAGAGATTTTATCCGGTTCAGAAAAAGGACTGAGCATCAGCTATGGGAGTGACATAGCTGATATTAATATAGATAGAAAACACTTACTAACATAAAATCACTTTTGTACAATGGCAGGTACAGCATTGCGGCAACTTACACAAGAAATCACTATTAAGGTTTCTTGCATATCCTGTGTTAGGAAATGGGAGTTTATTCTTGGTCATGAAGCTGGTAACAACATTTAGATCTATGACCATACAACCCTTCAAAATGCAAAAAATGTGCATTTAAAATCTGTTCTGCATTTCAGAGTGAAATGGCAGCCCTAAATGATGATCTGTACAACAATCCACACCATGCTCCAGGACCGAAACAACAGAGTTATGTGCCATCATTTAAGAAAAATTGCTGAAACGTCAGTGATTTGTCCAGAACCTTTCGAAACATTTCTTCTGGTGTTTTTTTTTAATGGTTTTATTGACAGCTGGTTTCTTCCTTGCATTACTAGCACAACAATTTCACAAAAAGGATTCCAAGCAACTGATTAATCTCATCAGACAGGAAGTAAATACCTCAGTAACCAGTAATTAAAAGTAGAAGTATGGAGAAAATTGAGGGGGACAGAAAGCATGTCCAGCTCCTTTATACAGTTGTGAATCGAGTGACCAAAAAAATTACTTTGACTGTTGGTTGGCCTGAAAGTGGATGCAGTCACAAGGTTATTTTGCGACCATTCAACCGAGTTAAAGAGCAAATGAGTGGCATAAAGATAGACTGTCATCACCATTCACCTTCAATGGATGCAACAAGCTCAGATGTTTGGATTCATCTCACATTCAGCTCCTGCTTTATTTCTCTTACACCCATTGAAACCAGTTAGCCTACATAACATGCCTCCCGTTTGCCACTGCACAGGCAATCTAAATACAATAGCAAAATACTGCAGATGCTGGAAATCTGAAATAACAACAGAGTATACGGTATTCGCTGCTCACGATGCGGTCTCCTCTACATTGGGGAGACCAAACGCAGATTGGGTGACCGCTTTGCGGAACACCACCGTTCAGTCCGTAAGGGTGACCCCGAGCTTCCGGTCGCTTGTCACTTTAATTCTCCGCTCCACTCCCACTCTGAACTTGGCCTCTTACACTGTTCCAATGAAGTTCAACGCAAGCTCGAGGAACAGCACCTCGTCTTTCGATTAGGCACTTTACAGCCTTCTGGACTCAACATTGAGTTCAACAATTTCAGACTATAACCCATGCCCCCATTTTTTCAGGCCGCAGCTGCAGATGATTCTGCCATCCTCCCCATTTGCAACATTTAATCTCTCCTGCCTCCCACCCTAGCACAGACTGTCCCTTTAATTCCTTCCTCCCCTTCCCCACCTCTGCACCTGCTTAAAACCTGTTACATCCCTAACCTTTTTCTAGTTCTGGTGAAGGGTCCCAGACCTGAAACGTTAACTCGGTTTCTCTCTCCACGGATGCTGCCTGGCCTGCTGAGTGTTTCCAGCATTTTCTGTTGTTATTACAGGCAATCTAAAGTTGTTTGCCTTCTCTGTAAATGATCCGTGGTTCAAAGAGACAAGATTCATAAAGGATAGTGACGGGGCTTACACGTATAGATGGTTCCTGTAACAATCCATTTTTTAGGAAGTTGCTTTGAAATATAATCAGTTAAGATTTCCCTTGCCTTTCAAATACAGTTAATGACATTAGTGTTCAAAATTGGGAATTGAGATGAGAACATCTTGTGCAAAGGGCACTCTCTGTGTGACTGGTGCTGCATAAACATAAGTCAGTTCCGATTTCTGTTGAAAAAGACAGTAATTGGTAGACAGGAGAGCATCTATTCACAATGAAGACTGTCCCTGTGGATCCCATTTTCTAATGAAAAAATCTTCCTCATTGTTGAGAAAAAAACTTCCGTTAACTAAATTCTTCCAGTCTTTTATTCTTGTTTTCTCTATCTATTCCCTTTTTACTTTACTTCTTAAGTCTCCTTTTTACTAAAGCTACTTGATTTTGCTTTTTTCTTTGTTGGCACTTTTTTTTCTTCAATAGTTTCCGCTTCTTTTATTCCTATTTAGTCTTTTTCTTTTTCTATTTACAGTATTTGTCATCCTATTTCTTTCTTCATCTATTTATTACCCATGTCATCTCCCAGTTTTCCTCTCTCCATATGCCATTTCCAAACTCGTCATCTTCCGACTCTATTCCTTCATCTCACTTTTTCTCCCACTGTTTGCCACCCTCATAGCCTCTTTAGTGCCGGATTCTATCCTTTCCCTTCACCGCAGCTTTGCACTTTGCTATTTTCTGATTCTATCCCACTTGCTCTCTTCTCAGTCCTCCATCTCCTGGATCTATTCTGCCCCTCCATCTCACATATCAGCAAAACAGTAAAAGACTAAAGTTGCCAAGATGCAGAGTGCAGACCCTACAATAAAACTGCTCGCAACAGAAGTGACTCATTTCCACCATTTTATACACAAGTGGTTTAGATGAATCTTACACTGAGCCACAGGTTATGTGAAATATTGCAGCAATTTTTTAAACAATCTTCAGTCTGCCTCACTGATCGCAATTAAAGTTCAACAGCAATCCATTTCTCTGAACTATGATGAAAGCTCGCAGGCACTGTTCTGTAGCAATGAAAGAGATGCATTGTAATTATGCCAACAACAGCATCTCTCAAGCTCTTGAGCATTAGCCTTCAAGGTTACAGTAAATCATGGGTATAGCAATGAAAATATTTTAGGGCAAGTCAGGGGGGGTCTAGGTGACTGCTGCATAACAGCAGTAGCTCTATCAGCTTGCATTATGTGTTTCCAAGCCTGCTGCAGCACAGGAATGAATACATAGAGGGTAATGGATATATCTTCATCACCTCTCCAAGCTCATCTCCATCATAAGACCCAACTCTTGCTCCCTCAACCCCATTCCCAATAAGCTTCTGACAATCCAGATTCCTTTCCTGGCCCCTATGCTGGCTGACATTGTAAATGGGTCCCTCTCCTCACGAACAACTGCCCCTCCTGCCCAGAACCACCATCATCGTTCCCCTCCTCAAAAAACGACAATCAACTCCTCTGTTCTTGCAAACTGCCGTCTCATCTCTAACCCGCTTTTCTTCTCCAAAGCTCTTAACCATGTTGTTGCCCCTCAAGTTAGTGCCCATCGCTCGTGTAACTCTGCTAAAATAAATCTTTATAATTGGGTTCTCGCCTCTACCACAGCACTGAAATAGTCCTAACTGAAGACACAAACAACATTTTCTGTGACAAGGATTATCCCTCTTTGCACTCCTCCACCTCTGCAGCTTTTGACATGGCCAAACACACCATCCCCCTCCAATGCCTCTCCTCCACCTCTGCAGCTTTTGACATGGCCAAACACACCATCCCCCTCCAATGCCTCTCCTCCACCTCTGCAGCTTTTGACATGGCCAAACACACCATCCCCCTCCAATGCCTCTCCTCCACCTCTGCAGCTTTTGACATGGCCAAACACACCATCCCCCTCCAATGCCTCTCCTCCACCTCTGCAGCTTTTGACATGGCCAAACACACCATCCCCCTCCAATGCCTCTCCTCCACCTCTGCAGCTTTTGACATGGCCAAACACACCATCCCCCTCCAATGCCTCTCCTCCACCTCTGCAGCTTTTGACATGGCCAAACACACCATCCCCCTCCAATGCCTCTCCTCCACCTCTCTGCAGCTTTTGACATGACCAAACACACCATCCCCCTCAAATGGCTCTCCTCCATTAACCAGCTCCACAGGATTGCCCTTACTTGGTTCTACTCTTACCCATCCGATTGCAGCCAAAGCATTTCACCCTAACTCCTGGCCTCCCCCTACAGCATCACCTTGGGAGTGCTCAAAGATCAATTTATGTTTCCCTCCTCTTCTCCTCTACATATTGGCCCATGATGACATCATGCATAGACCCAGGGTGAGCTTCCACATATATGTTGCTGTCATTCAGCTCTACCTCTCCACCGCCAGAAACTCTACCCCCTTGACACAGACTCCAATTCCCTTCCTCTGCCACTGTTTCAGGCTGAACCAGACTGTCGATAACTTTGATATCTTACACAACCCGAGCTGAACACCAACACCATGTCCTCTGAATCACAGGGAGTGCCTACTGCCACCTCCGTAGCATTACCCACCTCCACCCCTACCTTAGCTCATTTGCTACTAAAACCCTCATCCATGCATTTGTCACATTCATACTCAACTATTCAAATGTTCTCCTGACTAGCCACCCATCTTGCATCCTTGGTAAACTTCAGCTCATCCAAGACTCTCCCATCCATATCCTATCTTGCACCAAGTTCTTCTTGCCCTTCAAAGCTGTCCTGTATTGGTTCCCGCAATCCCAATGCTTCATCCTAGTCTTTAAATCCCTTCATGGCCTCGCCCCTTGCTATCTGTGCAACCTCCCGCAGCGCTACCCCGAATTCTTGGATTCTCCTCGACTGCCCATTCCCTGCACGTCCCTCGCCTAAACACTGGCGGCCGTGCCATTAGCCACCTCAGTCCTACACTCTGGAATTAATAATCCTGATACTAGGTGCCTACAATTGGAAAGTGTTGCATTACCCAGCACCAACTACCATATCATTTTGAAGAGCACAAACATTCTTAGGCAAAAGAAAAAAAATAATTTTTTTCCATCGAGTCGTGAGACAAAAATTGATTAATTCATTCAAAATATAATTTCTTTACATTTTCATACTTCATGCACTATTTTTGGTTCAAAAGATCGGATAGAAGATCCTGTTACCAGACCATTTGGAGGTGGTTAAAATCTGTACAGTTGGCTAGCCCTCCGAAAATGTCATCCTTAAGGGATTGTGCCCAGATTCTACTTGGCATCTCTGCACAGCAGTAGGGTTGTGACTGTGAAGTCTTTATGTGGCACACACGTGCATCCAGGCAGTCCATGGAACGGCACAGGGTGCCCTGAAAAAAAAAATGTTTTATCCCAAATTCTCTCATGCTCTCCAAAAGTGACTCAACCTGCCCTAAAAATAAATGACAAGGATCCTGGTTAGTATGGTTTGTCACCATACTGCATGATACAGTTACCACATGAGCAATCGAAGAACTTAATGTGCATAAATGTTTCCAACAAGTGTTTCCTCTTCACACGTGTTATGCGAGTTCACAGTGTTCCCCTGCCAATCACACTGCCATCAATCCACAGCAGATTTAACTGATCCAAATAAAGTAGTCCCGGTAACCATAGCGACAGATAGTAGCACACCTTCTGTGAACATCTAAAATTCACTACACACCACATCACCTTCCTTCAGTACGGCCTACTCAAGTTAAGCACTTGCATAAAAATTCATATTTATATTTTTCTCATGAACTTGTCATTGGTTAGGAGGCAGGACACAGTGAGTAGGGATAAAGGGAGTGTTCTCCGATTGGTGGGATGCAACAAGTGATGTTTCTCAAGGATTTGTGCTGGGGTTTCAGTTTTTCATTCAGCTGATCTCAGCCAGGGTGCTGCTAGGGCTGCTGCATTTGCACTGGATACTTCTAGGCTGTGATGCCCTACAGTCAAATAGTCTGGTGACACAAATTATCTAGGCTCACAGATGAAGAATGAAGAACTTGCGAGGATGCTAGATGATACAGAACTGTATCGCAGCATAAGTCAACATCTTCAAAGGAGAAGGGAGAATTTAGAAGAAAGGTATTTTTAAAATGTACATATTAGGGTAAATGCACCGATTCTGCATGGCCAGCAGGGAGCCACAGTCAAAGGGAGGACACATCTTGGATAGAGACACTACACTGTAGCGCCAATTCTCTGACCTTACTCTGAACATAATTACCACTCGGAGCACAGGATTGGTGAATTTACCCTATTTTATCCCCAGTGTTCAGCCTCTATTTCACTAGTAAGGTCACCCACATATCTCAGTTGTGAGTCAGGAGGTTACTTTCACCAGTGAGCTATAAAGAGGTCTTTTTAAAAAAAAAAATGTTTCTGGGATGTGGGCATCGCTGGCAAGGCCAGCATTTATTGCCAATCCCTAATTGCCCTGGAAAAAATGGTGGTGAGCCACCTTCTTGAACCTCTGCAGTCCGTGTGGTGAAGGCACTCCCACAGTGCTGTTAGGGAGGGAGTTCCAGGAATTTGACCCAGCGACGATGAAGGATCGGCGATATACTTCTAAGTCAGGATGGTGTGTGACTTGGAGGGGAAACTTGGAGGTGGCAGTATTCCCATGCACCTGCTGCCCTTGTTCTTCTAGGTGGAAGAGGTCACAGGTCTTATACACTTCCTCACAATCCTCTTGTTTTGGGTTCCATGATTTGATTTGCACTTGTCTTAACCTTGGGAAACGTATACGTGTCTTCCCTATAAGAGACTACCCGCCCACCCAATTGTCAATGTACTAGAGGCACAAAATGCCATAACATAATCTCACTGCATTTCTCCAGCATAGAATCATTAAAAATTGGTCAAATTCTGACTGGCACAAATTCAAACAACTGAGCTGCCAGATATAAAGGTTAGGGGAGGGGATTGAAGAGGGAAAAAATTTAAAGAGTATAGCACTTGATAAAATGTTTCAACCAAAAGATCAGAATTTAGATAAAATGGGTAAGTTGGAAACAATCCAAACAGCCTCATGATCATTCAGAGGATGTAAACGACATATGCTTACAAAAGGAGCATTGTATTACCCTCAGGGTTGCTCGGCACCACAGCATAATGGAAAGATTACAGACTTGCTCTTAGATAGCAACTTATTATCACATCTCAAACCTTCACACAGTGAATTGCTTTTGGAATGCAGCGTCTGTTGTTTTTTTTTAGCAAACAAGGCTGCCATTCCATGCTGCAACAGCAACATCCTGGAAACAACAATGAGATAAATGACTTTGCTGGTATTGGATGGGGGAGCAATATTGGCTCGGACATTGGGAGAACTTCTCTTGCAGTAGTGACATAGGATATATAACGTCCACCCAAACATGTGAGCAGATGTTTATCGAAGCTTAAACATCTTATTGAAGCACAGCATCTCTGACACTGTGGTACTCTGGCAATGCAGCACTCTGTCAGTAGTGCGGTAATTGTCCACTTAGTGTATGTGCTGAAGTGCGGGGCTTGAGACACCGAAGTAAAATAATTACATACTAGGGCTGATTAGAGATGAAAAAGGAAATCTTTGGAAGGATGAAGCAATGGCGGAGTATTTTTCCTCGGTTTTCATGAAAAATGTTGTAATCAGAAAGGATAAAAAAGATGGAACAATTCGATGGGATAACCATAGATAAGGAAGGATTATTGAAGAAAGTGGTTGAACTTGAACAAAGGACCCACTGGTCCACTGAGCCTGTCCAATACAATTGTGCTCCAGACACTCCCTACCCACCATGAAATCCCCTGGGAGAGGCAAAAAAAAAATCATAAAAACCCAGGCCAGTTAACGGGAAAAAATCTGGAAAATTCATCTCCAACTCCTTTAAGTGATCGAAACTAGTCCAGGAGATCTTATTAACCCTGGTTTATATTACAGGGTACCTACCTCTTATACAAGGTGATCTCTATCTCAGCCAGAAACAGATCCAGCTCTCTCGAGGAATAACAGCGAATGAAGGTTCACTGCACAAGCCAGCAACCGGTTCCACAGGTCCACAATATTCTGGGAAAAAAAGAATATCCAACCTAGTTCTTCCCTTAAGTAACTTGTAAGCGTGACTCCAAGTAACTGTGACCATGGTGCACATCCCCTCCTCATCCTTTTCGACCTGTCTATAGGCTTCAACACGGTTGACCACACCATCCTCCTCCAATACTCTCCTCCATTGCCCAAATGAGTGGGACTGCCCTTGCCTGGTTCCATTCTTATCGCTCCAGTCATAGCCAGAGAGTCTCCTGCAATGGCTTTGCTCCCCACTCCCGCACCATTACCTCTGGAGTCCCCCAAGGTTCTATAATTGGCCCCCTCCTATTTCTCATTTATATGCTGCCCCTCGGCAACATCATCCAAAAACACGTCAGATTACATACACGGACAACACCCAACATGACCTCACCACCACCTGTATCGACTCTTTCACTGCCTATGATTTTTCACGCTGCTTGCCCGACAACCTGTATTAGATGAGCAGAAATGTCCTCCAATTAAACATTGGGAAGACCAAAGCCATTGGGGGGAAAATTGGGTGTCTCCCATTTTGGGGCGCCAATATCGGCTGGGCGCAAAGTTCAGCACCCGGCGCTAATTATCGCCTCCGACTGCAAAATTCGCCTCTATTGCCCCTGGAGGTGATTTGTGCGCTAAAGCATGGTTTATATTACAGGGTACCTACCTCTTATACAAGGTGATCTCTATCTCAGCCAGAAACAGATCCAGCTCTCTCGAGGAATAACAGCGAATGAAGGTTCACTGCACAAGCCAGCAACCGGTTCCACAGGTCCACAATATTCTGGGAAAAAAAGAATATCCAACCTAGTTCTTCCCTTAAGTAACTTGTAAGCGTGACTCCAAGTAACTGTGACCATGGTGCACATCCCCTCCTCATCCTTTTCGACCTGTCTATAGGCTTCAACACGGTTGACCACACCATCCTCCTCCAATACTCTCCTCCATTGCCCAAATGAGTGGGACTGCCCTTGCCTGGTTCCATTCTTATCGCTCCAGTCATAGCCAGAGAGTCTCCTGCAATGGCTTTGCTCCCCACTCCCGCACCATTACCTCTGGAGTCCCCCAAGGTTCTATAATTGGCCCCCTCCTATTTCTCATTTATATGCTGCCCCTCGGCAACATCATCCAAAAACACGTCAGATTACATACACGGACAACACCCAACATGACCTCACCACCACCTGTATCGACTCTTTCACTGCCTATGATTTTTCACGCTGCTTGCCCGACAACCTGTATTAGATGAGCAGAAATGTCCTCCAATTAAACATTGGGAAGACCAAAGCCATTGGGGGGAAAATTGGGTGTCTCCCATTTTGGGGCGCCAATATCGGCTGGGCGCAAAGTTCAGCACCCGGCGCTAATTATCGCCTCCGACTGCAAAATTCGCCTCTATTGCCCCTGGAGGTGATTTGTGCGCTAAAGCAGGCGCTACACAGCTCTCTTAAGGCGCTAACGGCGGGGAGCGAGGTGCTACCTCAGAATGCTACCGAAGCTCAGGCGATGTCAGTTACCATGGAAGCCATCCAGTTCTTAAAGGGGAGGGGCCATCTTGCTGGCAGCCACACCCTGCTCATTGCAGCCTTGAATCTCAGCCTGGAGAGACCTCTAAAGCAATTGTGTTGGAAGCACTAATGGATAGACCCAGAGAAAGAGCTTGGCGCGTAGGAACCTCAAAAGTGGTGCTGAGGGCCAAAACTCCTTAGGACAGCGTTAAATCTCTCCAGACATCTCTCTCCCTCTCAACCGGCATGTACCAAAAATGTTGCCGACAAGAAAAGGCAGGAAGTGCCCGCCTTTAAATAGCGCTCCACCAGCCCATTCACAACCTGAAAACATTCCCCTCTACCTGTCGTACCTAGCGGCAGGCACTAAGGTAGGGGGTGCGACTCACTATCCGGTCCGGGGTGCTACATGCGCGACTGATGTCATGATCTGTGGGCGCAGGAGATCGTGGTGGTAGTGCTTATTGCAGCTGCAAAACGACTGGTCAATTTCGCAAGTGGTGCTAAAATCATCGCGCTCGGGCGCTAAGTTCCTAGCGGCCCCCCCGGAAGCGCTAACAAATTTTTCCCCCATTGTCTTCGGCCCCCGCCCTAGCCGCCAATTTCATCCATCTCCCTGGCCACTGTCTCAGGCTAAACCAGACTGTTCACAATTGATCCCGAGATGAACTTCCAATCCCATATCCTCTCCATTACCAAGACCGCCTACTTCCATCTACGTAATATTGCCCAGCTCTGCACCTGCCTCAGTGCAACTGCTGCTGAAGCCCTTTTCCAAACTTTTGTTACCTCCATACACGACTATTCCACTGCTCTCCCACCCGGCCTCCATAAACTTGAGCGCATCCAAAACTCAGCTGCCCTTATCCGAACACGCACCAAGTCCCGTTCACTCATCACCCCTGTGCTCACTGACTTGATCCACAAACGCCTCGATTTTGAAACTCTCATCCTTGTGTTCAAATTCCTCCATGGCCTCACCCTTCCTATTCTCTGTAACCTTCTTCAGCCCCACAACACACCAAGAGTGCTGCATTCCTCCAATGCTGACCTCTTATGCATTCCTGACTTCCTTCACCCCACCACTGGTGGCCGTGCATTCAGCTGTCTAGGCCTTAAGCTCTGGAATTCACTCCCTAAACCTCTCCACCCCCCTACTTCTCTCTCTTCTAGGATGCTTGTTAAAACCTACCTCGTCACCTAGGAAGTGGCCTAGAAATAGTAGCTGCATTGCTGGTCATCTTCCAAAATTCTATAGACTCTGGAACAGTTCCCATGGATTGGAAGGTAGGTAATGTTACCCCACTATTCAAAAAAGGTGGTAGAGAGAAAATGGGGAATTATAGGCTGGTAAGCCCGACATCAGTAGTAGGGAAAATGCTAGAGTCCATTATAAAAGATGTAATAGCAGAGCACTTGGAAAACAGTGACAGGATCGGAAAAAGTCAACATGGATTTACAAAAGGTAAATTGTGCTTGACTAATCTACTGGAATTTTTTGAGGATGTAACTGGTAGAATAGATAAAGGAGAACCAGTGGATGTGGTGTATTTGGATTTTCAGAAGGCTTTCAATAAGGCTCCGCATAAGAGATTAGTGTGGAAAGTTAAAGCACATGGGATTGGGGGTAAGGTACTGTCTTGGATAGAGAACTGGTTGGCAGACAGGAAGCAAAGAGTTGGAATAAACAGGTCTTTTTCCGAGTGGCAGGCAGTGGCTGGTGGAGTACCGCAGGGATCGGTGCTAAGACCCCAGCTATTCACAATATATATTAATGATCTAGATGAGGGAATTAGATGTAATATCTCCAAGTTTGCAGATGAAACAAAGCAGGGTGGGCATGTGTGCTGTGAGGAGGATGCCAAGAAACTCCAGTACGATTGGGACAGGTTGGGTGATTATAATGCATTTGCCAAGCATCTGCCCAATGTGAATAAATGTGAGGTTATCCACTTTAGTGGCAAAAACAGGAAGGCAGATTATTATCTGAACGGCAATAGATTGGGAAAAGGGGAAGTGCAACGAGACCTGGGTGTCCTTGTGCACCAGTCGCTGAAGGTAAGCATGCAGGTGCAGCAGGCCGTTAAGAAGGCAAATGGTATGCTGGCCTTCATAGCGAGAGGATTCGAGTACAAGAGCAAGGATGTCTTGCTGCAGTTGTACAGGGCCTTGGTGAGACCACACCTTGAGTATTGTGTGCAGTTTTGGTCGCCTTATCTGAGGAAGGATGTTCTTGCCATGGAGGGAGTGCAGCGAAGATTCACCAGACTGATACCTGGGATGGCAGGAATGACATATGAGGAGAGATTGGGTCGATTGGGCTTATATTCGCTGGAGTTTAGAAGAATGAGAGGGGATCTCATTGAAACTTATAAAATTCTAACAGGTCTAGACAGACTAGATGCAGGAAGGCTGTTCCCGATGGCGGGGGAGTCCAGACCCAGGGGTCACAGTCTAAAGATAAGTGGTAAGCCATTTAGGACAGAGATGAGGAGGAACTTCTTCACCCAGAGAGTGGTGAACCTGTGGAATTCTCTACCACAAAAGGCAGTTGAGGCCAATTCATTAAATATATTCAAGGATGAGTTAGATATATTTTTTAAGGCTAAAGGGATCAAGGGATATGGGGAGAAAGCAGGGACAGGGTACTGAGTTTGGATGATCAGCCATGATCTCATTGAATGGCGGAGCAGGCTCGAGGGGCCGAATGGCCTACTCCTGCTCCTATCGTCTATGTTTCTATGTCACCTGTCCTAATATCTCCTTATGTGGCTAGGTCTCAAATTTTGTCAGATAATACTCCTGTGAAGCACCTTGGGGCATTTTCCTAGATTTAAATGCACTATATTAAAGCAAGTTCATGTTGAAGAACAAGAAAGTTAAGAGAAGATCTAATGGAGGTATTTAAAATTATGACAGGTTTCGATAACGTAGATCAGGAAAAACTATTTGATGAGGGGATAAATTTAAGATCATCAGCAAACGAGCAAAGGGCACGGGTGGAGAATTTTTTTTGCAGAAGATGGACAGGACGTGGAAGCAGAATCCATAATGGCCCAGAAATTCGGGTCTCCACGGGTGAGTACGCACGGGTTACTCACCCGTAAGCCCAATGGAAGTGCCGGTTTCGTGCATGCACTGCGCATGCGTGGGAAACCGGCACTTCCGTTCCCCTGAAAGAAGGGGTTCAGAGGTGGAACGCGTGTGCCGGAGAGGCAGTGCGTGCGCATCGAACTTACGTTTTTTTCCCCAGGTTTTTCCCAGGAGGCTAAGTCGCCAGGAGTTACACATATGCGCAAAGCCTGCTTTTAACATGGTAAGTGGTGAATTAATTAAAATTTTAAAAAAATTTCCACAGGTTTATTATTTGTAAATACTTTAAAGAAAGGTAAGTTTATTTTTAGCCCTGTTAGAAAATGTAATTTATTTTTTCAAAAATTTAAATTATTGTTTAAAATAATTATTTTATATAATTTATTGCTATTTTAAAAATGTGATTCTTTTTTAATTTATTTGAAGTTTTTGTCATGTTTTGGGGCTTATAGTATTTATAGGTTGGACAGCTCTTCCTGTCAAACTTATGAATGAAGCATTCCCTGCTATCATTGGCTCTCCATGGCCCAAGTGATCCCAGGGGATGCATCGAACTAACTGCGCCCCTGGGATACGCAAGCACTGCGCGCCGGCAGTTGGAGGAGGCCCAGGATCGGAATCCCACGCGGGCCCACAGCTCAACGGCCGGCGCGCGCTAGGTAAGTGCAGGTCAGAGGCTTGCACCCGCGGGAAGCCTCCGACCCGAATTTCTGGGCCAATATGTTTTCGAAGGGAAGATATTAATTGATTTTTTTTTAAAGCTATATTTGAAATGATCCCTTTATCTGCAAACCCTAGGACAATGGGCCAGGCTAAACGGGTTGATACCCAGAACATTTATAACATGAATTCTCGATTCCTCCATCTCCCCCAACCCTCCCCCCACCTCACCCCACCCACCCACCGCCGGGAACACTGACGCCAATTTGTGTAGCACCTACTGCTATCCTAGCAGGCATTAGCCAACTCGATGCAAGCCAAAGGTCCACAATTAATAACTTAGGATTTGCTGCGTATAAAATAGAATTGATTTAAATTGGCTTGCTGAACCATTTACTGAGTGCAGCCTGTGTATTGTTAAGATGCCATTCAGCAGGTTGTGTCTGAACGCCTGGCAATATGGCACATGTCCCAGAGTGTAACTGTTAAATAACCTATTTCATATTTTTGTTAGTATCCAGCATGTTTCAGACAATTTATTTGAAGTTGGCATCAGAAAGGACTGAGGTCCTGACAAGAGACATGATAGAGGCAAATTATATAAGTACTAGGATTCACCTCATTGTGGATAAATCCTGCTTTGTAGACAGTTTCTTTATGATCAGTTCTGATGTAGCATCTCCATCCACAATATTAACTTGTCTTTTTGTTATGGTCCTTGTGTGTATTTACACCATTTTTAGGCTTTATTTCAAGCTCCATTTTCATTATTGACATTGAATCCTATTTAAAAATAAATTCGATTTGCTTACTAATTTATTTGTACCTGATGAGTTTGATACGACAAATTGGATGGTGGTTTTACAGCTTTAAATGGCATCTAACCTGGAAGACTTACTCATAGCAGCACAGGACAGAAAGCTTGAACAAATAAAATCCAAAATACACAGCAGGCCAGTCAGCAGAAAAAACAGACAGGCTCACCTTTTGGAATGGGACCCTTCATCCATTCTGAAGAGGCGGCCCTCTGTAAGTAATATTCACTTAACTTTCTCTGTCAGATGCCGATGGCCCTACTGTGCATTTACAGATAGTTTCGGTTTGCATTTCTGATTACCAACATTTGCAGCCTTCCGGACTCAATATCGAGTTCAACAATTTCAGATCATAACCTCGGCCCCTATTACATTTTTTCTTGCAATTTTTCCACTCTTTTCCCCCCCCCCTTTCCTTTTGTTTCTCTCTCACACCTGGCAGCTATCTCTTGCCCTGCCAGTACACTTCACACCTAATCTCAGCCTATTACCATCTCGTCTAGCTTCGAATACCTTTTATTGTCTCTTTTACTTCTTTTGTTTCTTTCACTTCTTTTGTTCCGATCGCAGCCCTGCCTTCGATCTATTTTCTTTTCTTTCCAGTTTTGAAGAAGGGTTCGACCCGAAACGTCAACTCAAATTTCTCTCCACGGATGTTGCCTGACCGGCTGAGTTTTTCCAGCATTTTCTGTTGTTATTTGCAGTTATTCGATTGGATCTCTATAAATGTGGTGTTCAACACAGCATAGTTACAGGAAGGGAAGCAGAATGTAGCATCATCTAAGGTAATTGGAAAAAGCCTGGGGGGGCGGGGGGGGGGGGGCGGAACAGTTTTTAATGCAGTGAGTTATGATGATCTGGAATGCACTGCCTAAAAGGCTGGTGGAAGCAGATTCAATAATCCCTTTCAAAAGGGAATTAGATATATACCGGAAAACAAAAATCTGCGTGGCTATGGGGAAAGATTAGGGGAGTGGGACTAATTGGGTAGATGGGCCGAACAGCCTCCTTCGGAGCTGGATGAATTAATGACTCTATGATCTGCGAGAGAGAAGCAGTGACTTGCACAAATGGTGCAGTAATAGCAATCTTTGGGAGAGACACTTGGGGACAAGACTTTCTTTGAGGAAGTCTATATTTGAATATATATTGCGCACAATCTGTAATCACAGGGATGAGCTATTTATCTAGTTACCTGCACGAATTATAATGTAACAGGGAGTTAATTATCTGGAATCGCAATTCCCCTTGGTGCTCGAAGACACCTGTAGAAGTTGTAGTGCAGTAAATAAATAGTCATTAAAGCTTCCAGAGCCGTTTGTTTCATAATTTTTCCAGAAGATGATTTGCAACATTGCCGTTAATGAACATCTCTGCAGGTAAAACAGAACAAACTGAATGTATGCAGTGCCGTTAACGGACACTGTTCGCAGACTGCGCAACCTCATGCCATTCACAGTTCTTTGTATAACTATGATGACAGAATAAGGTCAGTTCTGTTTCAAATTGGACAATTTTGTTGGATTCTATATTTATTTCCTTTTTCCCCCTTTAATCTTTATCATGGTAGGTCAACAGAATAGAATATAGAAAAGAACAGAGGAATGATTTTTCTCAGCTGGCTAGTGCCAAAAGAAAGCTTCCTTTCCTCTTGAGATTACCAGCTATGAATAGAAACACGTTCTGGTGAAGAAAACTGACCATAAAGGGTTATAACTCACGTTAGGGGATGCCAGCTTTCGTCTGCAGGGGCAGGTGACACATTAGGGCAGATTTAAACGTACCAAAATCAGTGCTAACGGCTTCAAAAAGGGCTTGGTAGACCCCATTCACTCTGGCTGTCACTATTTTTACAAGGGCTGGCCACTGAGTGCCCAACTGTTTCAGACGTCAAGTCCTTTGTAATATGCAAATCAGGGTCCTATGACAGGCACAGGACCGTGATCGACATTTTAAGAAAAAACTGGTCAAAGCGTGTGCCGTGCGCTCTCCAACCAGTTTTACTGGTGAAAGAGTCTAAGAGGGGCCCTGGAAAGATGAGCTTTAAATGATTTTCGTGGGACCTGGAGGAGCAGGAATGCTCTCAATTTCAGCTTTGCTGGCATTCTGGGCTCTGGCTCCGAATGTAGCGGGTTCAAGCCTCACTCTCGGAATTTCACACTCCAGAGATGTATTGAGGGAGTGTTCCATTGGCTGTACTCAGTGTCAGCTGTGGCTCAGTTGGTAGCACCCTCGCCTCTGAGTCAGAAGCTTGTGGGTTCAAGTCCCACTCCAGGGACTTGAGCACATAAAGCTAGGCTGACACTCCAGTGCAGTGCTGCGGGAGTGCTGCACTGTCAGAGGTGCTGTCTTTCAGATGAGACGTTAAACCAAGGCCCCATCTGCTCTCTCAGGTGGATGTAAAAGATCCCATGGCACTATTTCGAAGAAGAGCAGGGGAGTTATCCCCGGTGTCCTGGTCAATTCCTGGCCGATATTTATCCCTCAACCAACATAACAAAAACAGATTATCTGACCATTGTCATATTGCTGTCTGTGGGAGCTTGCTCAGCCAAATTGGCTGCCGTGTTTCCCACATTACAACAGTGACTCCACTTCAAAAAGTACTTCATTGGCTGTAAAGCGCTTTTGGAGATGACTGGTGGTCGTGAAAGGTGCTATAGAAATGCAAGTCGTCTTCTTCTACTCAGTACACCCAACAGCTGACGAAAGTTGAGTTCCCGGCCTCGAGGAGGTGAAAGGCGTCCGAGCCGATCAACAACTGGTCCTGCAAGAGCCGCAAACCTTCCTCCTGCCGCTCTGCCCAGCCGTATGCTGCAGCCCTGACAGGGTGTACGTCTCAGCCCCAACTCAGCGGTTGCAGGGAGGCACCGAAGCCAGGGGGTAGAGGAGGGATATACAGTTTGGGAGGGACAATTACAAAGGAAAATAACCGCAGGAAAAGAAGTTAACATTCCATCAATAAAGAAAAAACAAAACAGAAAAATTAGCAATGGCACTGGCAGCCCTGACGACTTCGTGTGCAAAGCTTCAAGTGCTGTGGTATTGGGCCACTTAGACTAAGAAGGTCTCTCTGAATGTACTCTTTTGAATAGCTCAATCATTGATGCGGAAAGGGAAATGCTTCTGCAGCTGCATCAGCATTTTTGGGGAGGCAATAAAATAATTAAAAGTAAGATAGAAGAGAAAGAAATGGATGGATGTAGATACCTGAGTGATGGAGCCAGATTGAGCTATAGCAGAGTGAGGAAGGAAAGGGGGCTACCTATAGCCAGACAAGTCATTGTACAGATGGACTGGAAAGATATTTGTTGAATCTCGCAATAATGAGAACGTAACAAGGCACAAAGCAGCACTGCATTTCCCAGCCTATGCGTGTAAGTGCAAGGAGCTGGTGTGTGGCAGTCGGCAGCAATTATCCCCTACTCCTCTCCTGAAGAGGCCGAAATACTGGAATTCATGCCGGTCATCTTGGACCTCACCCAATTGGCTTAGACAGTGAATGTCAACACAGGTATTCGGCCATGAAAGAGGGGGAGCAAAGTATCAAAGTTTAGCCCAGTCCCATCCTTAACCAAAGTCTATACAGCACAGACAGACATGTACTCATGTTCCAGCAGGGTAGTTATCAGGAATGGAAATCTCATGTAAAAAAAAGTTTCTGACCTAGTTTTTGTCATCTTGAATAAGATCAGCTAACTCAGCTCAGATTGTGGAATGAACCCCAGGACCTTCCTGGTCTATAAGACTCAGGTCAACACTGACGAATGCACCATCAGAGGAATTTTAAAAGCTTGAAATTGTTCATGTAAAATAATCATACTATCACCAAAAAAATCCTCCCAGACTACTCACATTGCTGCATCTCTTCCACTAAAGTGTTTCATTGAGCACTTATCTGAGGGCCATTATTACTTTTCATAAATATAAATCAAGCACTACATTTGATAATCCCAATGTGTTTCACTACACCAATAATATATATGGTTGAGGCTCACATTTAATTATTCCAATGGGAAATATGGCCATAAGCCAACAACATACATAAGTACTACCCAAAACAGAAATAATTTAACTAAGAGGACTGATCTGAATGCAAGCCACTTTCTCTGATCAAACCACAGCAATAAATGTCACACTTGCTTCAAACTGATTGCATTACTGTAACTAACAAGCGTTGTCATTAAAGTTATTGAAGACTTGGCCTTTTGGGGCTGGATACAACTTCTATACGCAGTGATATTCATACAGCCTTTGCCCGTGGCCTTCAATAGAACTGCTGCTCCAAATGCCTCTAGGCTTCCATCCGTAACCCATCAACTCTGGGATCCTGCTGCCATCAGCAGACAGATAGAAAGAGATAATAGGTAGGCAGATAGTGAGATTTGCAGTGCTCAACAAAAAGCAACAATTTTTTGAGCTGAAGTGTGAGGAAAAAAATCCAACTGACGGGGCACACCACGAGATGCCACTCACCAACAAATTCTGGGCCAATGATTATTAAATGCCTAACAACAATAGAGTATAAGAACAACAAATTATCCAGCAACAAATAGAAGTGCAGGAAACTTTGTGCTATCCGGCACCGACGGGACCGAGCTGTTGCCGTTCCCTCAAAACTGCCGGACAAACCAGCGTTAATGTTGAAGCATACGGAGCTTTTCCGCTCCGTATCTGGCAACAAACACTGTTGCTTAGCAACAGCTTCTAAACAGTCGGCCGTACCTTGGAAGCGTCTCTGTCGCTTAGCAACAGCTTCAGAGAGACTTTGCAGAGCCTGACTGTTGAAATAAAAGCCACGAGAAGAAAAAAAAAACTAACAAAACGGCTCCTGATTTTTGCCGGTGGCTCGAGCTTGCCGGACATTTAGCCTCCGGATAACACAAAGTTTCCTGTATGTAAAAGAGAGTGCACAAAGGTGGTGGATGGACTTTAGTTGATATAATAGGGTTTAGACTCTGCATCATTGCCAACTCTAATGTAATTCAAGTGTAAAGTCACCTGAATCTAAGGCTACATTTACAACTGTAGTATCAATGCAAAGCTCCTTCACCTCACATCAACATTAAGAGAAGTTGTATTGGAAATCCAGAGTCAAGGCCCAGTGGAGAGTATTGTGTTTTTAGTATCAGGTTTCAGTCGTGGCTCAGTGGTAGCACACTCACCTCTGAGTCAGAACGGTTGAGGGTTCAAGTCCCACTCCAGAGACTTGAGCACAAATTCTGACTGATACTGCAGTATATTACTGAGGGGGTGCTGCACTGTCGGAGGTGCCGTCTTTCAGAAGCGATGTTAAATTGAGGTTCCGTCTGCCCTCTCCGGTTGGGCGTAAAAGGTCCCGTGGCACTATTTCGAAGAAGAGCAGGGGAGGTCTCCCAGGTGTCCTGGCCAATATTTATCCCTCAACCAACAGCACTAAAACAGATTATCTGGTCATCATCACATTGCTCTTTGTGAGGTCCTGCCTTGTGCAAATTGGCAGCCTCATTCCTACATTACAACAATAAATACACTTCAAAGGCACTTCATTGGCTATAAATCATTTGGAACGTTCTGAGGTCGTGTAAGGTGCTATATAAAAGCAGGTTCGTTCTTTTCTAATTTTTTTTTGCATTCATTCATAGGATTTGGGTGTCGCTGGCAAGACCAGCATTTATTGCCCATCCCTAATTGCCCTCGAGAAGGTGGTAGTGGTGAGCCACCTTCTTGAACCGCTGCAGTCCGTGTGGTGAGGGTACTCCCACAGTGCTGTTAGGGAGGGAGTTCCAGGATTTTGACCCAGCGACGATGAAGGAACTGTGATATATTTCCAAGTCAAGATGGCGTGTGACTTGGAGGGGAACTTGGAGGTGGTGGTGTTACATAAGAACATAAGAAGTAGGAGCAGGAGTAGGCCATACGGCCCCTCGGGCCTACTCCACCATTCAATAGGATCATGGCTGATCCGAATCTAGACTCACGTCCACTTCCCTGCCCTCTCCCCGTAACCCCTAATTCCCTTATCTGCTAGGAAACTGTCTATCTCCATTTTAAATTTATTTAATGTTACAGCTTCCGCAGCTCTCTGGGGTAGCAAATTCCATAGATTTACTACCCTCTGAGTGAAGAAGTTTCTCCTCATCTCAGTTTTGAAAGGGCAGCCCCTTATTCTTAGATTATGCCCCTTAGTTCTAGTCTCACCCATCAGTGGAAACATCCTCACCGCATCCACCCGATCAAGCCCCCTCACAATCTTATATGTTTCGATAAGATCGCCTCTCATTCTTCTGAACTCCAATGAGTAGAGTCCCAACCTACTCAACCTTTCCTCATACGTCAACCCCCTCATCTCCAAAATCAACCGAGTGAACCTTCTCTGAACCGCCTCGAGAGCAAGTATATCTTTTCTTAAATATGGAAACCAAAACTGCACGCAGTATTCCAGGTGTGGTCTCACCAATACCCTGTATAACTGCAGCAAGACTTCCCTGTTTTTATACTTCATCCCCCTCGCAATAAAAGCCAAGATTCCATTGGCCTTCCTGATCACCTGCTGCACCTGCATACTAACTTTTTGTGTTTCATGCACCAGGACCCCCAGATCCCTTTGTACTGTAGCACTTTGCAGTTTCTCTCCATTTAGATAATAAATTGCTCTTTGATTTTTTCTGCCAAAGTGCATAACCTCACACTTTCCAACATTATATTGCATCTGCCAAATCTCTGCCCACTCACTTAGCCTGTCTATGTCCTTTTGCAGGTTTTTTATGTCCTCCTCACTCACTGCTTTCCCTCCCATCTTTGTATCGTCGG
Organism: Somniosus microcephalus; assembly: GCF_052327205.1. Lineage (NCBI taxonomy): Eukaryota > Metazoa > Chordata > Chondrichthyes > Squaliformes > Somniosidae > Somniosus > Somniosus microcephalus. Next base: position 48,071,400 of record NC_140993.1, on the reverse strand, counting down.
CAAACTTGGATATGTTGCACTTGGTCCCTTCCTCCAAATCGTTAATATAGATTGTTCCCATGCGCCTGCTGCCCTTGTCCTTCTAGGTGGTAGAGGTCACGGGTTTGGGGGGGTGCTGTCAAAGAAGCCTTGGTGAGTTGCTGCAGTGCATCTTGTAGATGGGACACACTGTAGCCATGGTACGCCGGTGGTGGAGGGAGTGAATGTTTAAAGTGGTGGATGTTGTACCAATCAAGTGGGCTGCTTTATCTTGGATGGTGTTGAGCTTCTTGAGTGTTGTTGGAGTTGCACTCATCCAGGCAAGTGGAGAGTATTCCATCACACTCCTGACTTATGCCTTGTAGATGGTGGAAAGGTTTTGGGGAGTCAAGAGGTGAGACACTCGCTGCAGAATACCTAGCCTCTGATCTCCTCTTGTAGCAACAGTATTTATGTGGCTGGTCCAGTTAAGTTTCTGGTCAGTGGTGACCCCCAGGGTGCTGATGGTGATGTCGTTGAATGTCAAGGGGCGATGATTAGACTCTTTCTTGATGGAGATGGTCATTGCCTGGCATTTTGTGCCAGCACTTGAGGCTAGTCTCGTGGTAAACAATTTTTAAATTTCTTCTTGGAACTTGAGCGAAGCTTTTCCCAAGGCCATTAAGAGACAGGAGTCACACGACGGCCAGAATGGGTGGCCTGGAGGACATTATCATAAAAACACACAGATAATCGTTAATCTGACAGTTTTCATGGTTCTTTTTCTATTAGTATGTCATTTTTTTATTTGTTCTTGGGATAGGAATTTATTGTCCATCCTTAGTTTTCCAGAGAGCATGAAGAGTTATCCACATACTGTGGAAATGGAGTCACATGTAGACCAGACCAGGTGGCAGGGTCCCTTACCTGTAGGGCATTAGCGAACCAGCTGGGTTTTTACAACAAAACAGCAGCTTTCCTAGTCATTTCTCTGGTGCAAGTCCACAAATTAGCAAATTTATTGAATTCAATTTCACAGCATGCTATGCTGTGGTTTAAGCTCACAGTCTCCACTTATTATTCCAGTATCATAACCACCACATACCCAGGGTTAGATAGTGCACTGGATACTGTAACATCCTTTAAAGTTTACAACACTTGCTTCTAATGTTAGACACGGATACAAAATAAATCACCATCGTGTGAATTAGATTTCCATATCGCTGACAAAAACACTTCAACTATATATATGCTGGAGTCTGTGTGGAGTTAGGCAGCACCTCCTTTTTTTTCCATTTTTGTCCCCACCAACTTTCTCCCCACCTGTCTTGAAGGCGCCAGCTAGTACTACAGTACATCTACCAGCATCCCTTCAGTTCTCACTCGAGTGACTATTCTTTAATGTGTGAACCTAAACGGTAAGGGTTTGCGAGCTCTTCAGTTGATCAAGCTTGGTCCTATTCTAACCCAAGGTTCACACGTCTGAACTTTCCACCAAGAGTCATTGGAAAGCAATCTAGAGCTGGAACACCTGCTGAGCTTTTCCCTTCCTATCTAGCTCAGGTGAGTTGAAGCCAACTGTATCATTCCACTGTCACCTTGGCTGGGATCAAGTAACTCAAGGATTGAACTTGGATTCTTCCTGGTCTGTCTGCTTTGGATCACATTAGACAGAGCACATGCCATCTGTATCCTAAAATATGATTAAAATCCCAACAAATACTTGATTACATGCGGTCCATCTGCTCACCTCCAAATACCCTATAGGGTTCATGTCAGAGGTTTTTTTGTGATGTTGAACTACAGCCAATAGTTGACAATTGAACGCAAAATGCAAATTGAAGCGTAATGTAAAATCCATGTCACTATTTAGAATAACAGCAAGCATTTCTGCTCCACAATATGGTGTCATAATTTGCTTTTTAGTTGCAAGCCAGGTTTTGTTTCTGTGAATTTTTTTTTATAATAATGAAAGAATATTTAGAAATAGGACCAGCTGTTAGGTCCAGCAAACATCTCCCTATCTCACAGATCAATCCACCTTCTCCCAATAACCCTCAAGCTGATATCTCTCCAGGAACACATGTAATTGCGTCTTGAACCCATTTATACAGACTGCTTCAATTATCTTCCCGAACAACTTATTTGAATGTTGAATATTGAAGGTATTTGAATCCTACAACAAAGTGAGTAATTTGCCTAGAAATGCCTGTTCAGTGGGACGGTAATACACTTAGCTTTCAGATCTTCAAAGCATTGCAAGTCTTTGGGCAGGATTTTCATTGGGCCGTGGAGGCGGGATTGGAGGCATGTGGGGGGTTAAAATTGCAAAAACTGGCGCGCGGGTCCAACCCCGCCTCCAAGCAATTTTCATTAATTTGTGTCTAATGGTCCCGTCTCCGTCCCGCCACCAAGAGGCGGGATAGGCCGTTAAGGCCCTTAAGAACCATCAAATTGCCTCTAATGCCATTTTGAAAGGCCTTTGCGATTTTAACCCTTTTCCCACGTGAAACACGCCTGTTCTGAAACGAGACGGTGGAACCTGGCGGGAGCACAATTAGATTGCTGACTATCAGCTGCAGCTCAAACATTAAATAGGAGATTTGATCAGCCATCATTTGCAGGTGGCAGGACTTTGTTGTCTCAGGTCTCGGAGAACTTTTAGAAGGCATAACCACAGCTGTGGAAGTTTGGAGCCTGACACCCATCTCCAGTGTGACCTCCTGGGAAACCCCTCTCGCCACCTTGACTGAGTGCTTCCTCAACTGAGGCATCTACCAGAAGCATGGGAGCCATTTATTCCCTTCCCTTCTGGATATTAGATGAGGACAAAGACCAGCCGCGGCAACAGCAGAACCAAGAACAGCAGCACCAACAGGAGTGCCAAGCTGCTGCTCATCCACCTGAAGCTGCACAGGTCAGAAGGGGCCAGTGCATGGAAGTCCATCGGCGCAGGAGATACCCCCTAAACAGGGTCTACAGACACAGGGTCAGCTACCTCAACATGTCTGAGCAGCAGTGCCAAGGGCAGCTCCGACTTTCGCGAGAGACAATGCTGCAACAAGACCTGCAGCCCAGAGGACCAGGTGGACAACCCTTACCAGTAGCCGTCAAAGTCACCACCGCACTCAACATTTTTGCCTCCGGCTCATTCCAGGGATCAGCAGCAGACATCAGCGGCATCTCCCAGGCGGCCGCACACACTTGCATCACGCAGGTAACCGATGCCCTCTTTGTCATCGTGCACAATCACATCCATTTCACCAAGGATCAAGCAAGTGTCACAGCGCGTGCGGTTAGATTAGCTAATCTGGCAGGCTTTCCAAGGGTGCAGGGCGTCGTTGACTGCACACGTGGCCCTTAAGGCACCCCATTGCAATCCAGGTATTTTTGTCAACCGCAAGGGCTTCCACTCCCTTAACGTTCAGCTGGTGTGTGGCCAGAAGAAGGAAATTTTGCATGTTTGTGCCAAGTACCCTGGCAGTTGCCATGATTCCTTCATACTGCGCCAGTCTAGTGAGCCTCCACTATTCAGTCTGCCAGACCAACTTAACGGATGGCTACTTGGAGACAAGGGCTATCCCCTGAAGACGTGGCTAATGACGCCGTTGAGGAGCCCATCCAACGAAGCTGAGGAGCGCTACAACTCCGGCCACATGTCCACCAGAGCCATAATCAAGCAAACCATTGGTTTGCTGAAGATGCGCTTCAGATGCCTGGATAGATCAGGTGGAGCCCTGCAGTACTCAACAGCCAGGGTCTCCAGAATCGTCGTGGTTTGCTGTTCACTTCACAACATGGCACAGCGTCGTGGCTTGCAGATTCCTGAGGACCAAGTGGTTCCTCACATATCCTCCTCAGATGAGGAGGAGGAGAGCGAAAACGAACATCTTGCAGAGGCCCATCAACCAGCGGCAGCATTACACCAGAACATTGCTGCCCAGGATGCAAGGAACGCACTCATCTTGGCCAGATTTGCTTACCTAGCCAATCAAGCACTTTTGCCTTGCAGCTCCTTACCTGAGCATCGATATTGGACAAGAACCAGCAGATTCCCAGCAATTTGACCACCATACTGACAATTGCAAGTAATCCTAAGCCCTTAACGTGAAAGTCCCATTCGCGAAATGACATACGCCACAACTACAGCAGTAGCCATCAGATTTTTATGGACACTATTCATCTGATGGCTTTTTCACAGAAAACATCAAATTTCACCCAAGTGACTACCATTGTGACTATTTGTGCAGTATCTTTCTCTTCCGCATGCTCCTACGTGGTGCTTCCCCTGTGGCTTCAGCAGATGTGGAGGCCCCTTGCTCACTTTCCTGCTGCTCCTGTCTCGACACCTTTGGCGGGCGTCCTTTGGGGTTGCGAACCTGTGAGGGCTTGTCAACAGTCTGCTGCTCCTGCGGCTGTGCAGGGGTTGAGACGCAATCTCAATTGGGTGTGGACTCTGGTGGGGCTCTGACCAAGGGCTCTGCAGTGGCATGGAAGTGTGAGCGCTTGGAGAAGAGCCCCCACTTCCTTGATGTCTGCCACCAAATTCCCTCTCATGGATCAGGTCCCCCTCAGCGCTTGCAAGTGGCTTGAGAGCACCTGGCTGCACATCAGGGGGGCCATGGGGACCCGTATCTGCACTGGCAGTCCTACTCAGAAGGACTTCCATGAAGGTCTGGTTTCTCTGTTCAATAGATGACCATCGCTCCTCCAGAGATGTCATTCTATTTTGAACACTCACCATGTTTTCTGCACTCTGGCGACTTATCACCTCCATGGAGGTTGCCAACCTTTCCATGGTGATGCGTTCATGCGCCAATGACTCCAAAGGCTCTGCTCATGTTCGCAATGGACTCCTCCATTCGCTCCACACTCGCAGCGACCCTGGAGACAAAACCTGCCAGAGACTCCTGCATCTGTTCCTGGAGTTCCAGCACCGCTGATCTTATGGATGGACCCAGAGGCAGAGGGTCGACATGCAGCTGAGCCGAGCTGGCAGAGTCCTGCGCCCTCCGACTAGGACTCTCCACTGCTGTCCCTGTCTCCACAATCTGCTGATGCTCACTTGTGTAAGGGGTGGTGTGTGGGTTGTTTGTCAGCTTCACCTCTGATTCCTTTGAGCGGTTCGAATTGCTCCCACTCCCTTTTGTTCTAGACTTTGGGCTTATTTGGGGTTGTAATAAATTTGCAACAGACACCTGGGTTAGTCAAAAGAATTCAGATCTTTATTTTGAGACAGGAAAATATACAATACAATAAAACTTACACTTTAAAAGGGTGGGGAACACACGGAATAAGCGAGGGAGAATTACAATACACAAAATCCCTTACCCTCCCAACCCCACTACACTAGCTAGGCTGGAATCCAGAGGACCAGGAAATGCTCACCAAAACAACTTTCTTGACAGACTGTAGAGGTTCGCGATTTCGGGGTTCTCTTTAGTTGTGGTGGTTGGGGCCTGCCGTACCTCAGACGTGGTAGAAGACTGCACCTGCGTTGGGTCTTCAGTTTGGGTTGGTCTGCTGATGCGGTTAGTCATGCTGTTGGATGTGTCAGGTGAGTACTTGATTTTGTTTGGTTAGGGCTAGTTTTAGGGTCTTTTATGTCCAAATCTTACCCAGGGGTAAGTCAGACTAGCCTGTAGAGTGGAAACAAGTCTTTGGTTTGTGAGTTTTTCGGTGGTTGGTTCCTTGTTGGTCGCGGTGGCCCGATATTACCTGGTTGGTGGTAATATTGGCGGTTGTTGGTTTCTGTAGGCCTTTGGTTGCCGCGATCTCTGTTTCTTCTTTCTTCCTTCAAGTCTCCGATGATTATCTCTCTCTTGAGCTGGTTGGCTGAACTTGAACTTCTGTCTTCTGAGCTGTCCTTCCGATGAGCTGACTGACGAACTGGCTAACTGACTGTTGAACTGAAAAGGCAGGCCTGAATTATACTAATTTGAGGCCTGGCTTATCTGACCGCCAAATCTCGGGTTTCTTTGTTAAATTTGGCGGGCTTGTTAATTTTACTGCGCTTTAAAACTTTAACAAGCTTCGGGGATGGCCCATCTAAACTTAATTGGCCTTTAACTGGTTTTGGGATTGCCTTGAAACTAGTTTAAAATGCAAAACGTTTGTCGATCTCTTTAATTGGTTTTTGGACTGTGGTTTGTTTGTTGTATCCTGTAGGGCTAATGTTCCTTCCTTTGTGTTGCTGGGGGCACGTCCTGTTCATTCAGGTACCTGGCTCTGTGAATTCTCGGCAGGAAACAGGTTTCATTGTCCTTATGTAAAACTGGGGTGGCCCAGGACATTCCTAGACTGTCCAATATCCAAACTCGGGGGCCCACCCCCACCTCCCCGGTGTCCCAGCCTTTGCAAGCCTGAACATGTCTTTTTAAACCAGCCAAATCTTCCTGGGATTTTAATTTTAAATCCCTTTGGCCCAATAACTCCTTAAAACAGTCCGAAATCTCTTCTTTGGTTACACTTGTAAAAATGCATAATTTAACTCTTTGAAATTCTTCTGTTTGGCCCAACCACACTTTTATCCTTTTTACAGATTTCTTCTGTAATGTTCCAAAATCATTTTAAAATAATGCTTTCCTTCTGTTCTGGGGTTGTGCAGAAATTTTTGAACCTTACACTTGTGAGCTGTGATACACCAGATACACTACATGTCCCAAAGGTTCCACCGAGGTGTGAGTGCGTTGGTGCTGGGTGCGCTGAATTCTGCCGACGCTGCGCCCTCAGAGGTTGCAGCTTCCTCTGAGGAGTCTGGATGCTCAGGCCGTTCCTCCTGGCTAGTGGGGACGGGTGCTTGCGATGGTCCTGCGGGGGAGTAAAGGAAAAAGTCAGAGATGTGATGCCAAGGTTATATGCACATTGCATATTGCAGGTGATCATAAGTCCATCTGTTACAGCTTCAGAATCATTATCAGCAAGTCATGCAATGTCAATGAGAGAGATGGAGAACTATTCTGTCACCAGCTTGCTGTGATGCAGCCATCTGTCCGTCCCCCACTAGCGCATCTTCCTCCACTCCTATGATCTCCAGGACCGCCTCCTCCCAGGGGGTGAGGTGGGCTACTGAGGGTGGCCCTCCTCCTGTCCTTGCTGTTTCTCGCTTATTGCGAGCTCTCTTTTCCTGCAATGAGGGAGACAAGTGGAGGTTGAGTGAGAATGAAGGAGTGAGTGTAGAGAATCCATAGCATAGATACTTAGGAGACAAAGATGGAGTAGGTGGCAAGGCCAAGGACCCTCCCTGTGTGTTGTCAGTTGTTTTCATAGCATCACAGTGATAGAGAGTGTGAGGGCTGCATGGTCCAATAGTTACGTGAATGTGAGCATAGAGAGGGAATGGGTAAGGGTGCATGGATGTCAGTGTCAAGTGGGATGTGGAGGAAGAGTGCTAAAGCTGAGTACTGGTGAGATAAGGAGTTGACCTCCTCTGCCTCCTGGATCCACTCAGCCTTGGTCTGCTGGGGAGGCGTCTTCCTCCCTGAAGAAGGGAAGTGCACCTCTTTATGAGCTCTTGCTCCCTCAACTAAAGCCTGCAGGGCAACGTCGTCAAACCTGGGAGCAGACCTAGGTCTTTCGGTGGCCAGTCTGCCGCCAGGTCCCTCTAGCATCAAAGGACAAAAGTTTGGCAGTCTGCAGAAGAAGCAAGGCTTGTTGCAGATCTTAAATGCAGCAGCAATGATGATGTCATCGGAGGCGACTTTCAGACTGGAAAAACTCATTTGCCGTGGGTTCCCACACGTTGGAACTCAATTGGCCAATTAAGTTAAATTCGCATCAATCTCCCACGTCAATTTAGATTCGGGTGGATAACACGAAATGCGGATTACACGACCCCAGCCCGCCCCGAATCAAAATCCAGCCCTCTGAGTTTGAAATTAGTAGAGAGAGAGACAGGAGAGAGGGTGAGAAAGAGACAGACAGACAGAAAGACAGACAGACAATGATCGAAAGTGACAGAGACAGAGGTCGCAAGAGCGAGAACGAGGAACTAAAATTCAGCTTCATAAGTCTGGCAAGGAGAACAGAGACAGAGGTCAGTCTTTGATCTTAACATACAATCCATATACATGTCAAATAAATGAAGCTTTCATGACACGAACACTTTGTGACAACTCTAAAAGTCAGCATGACAAATCAAGAGATACAAAAACATTTCACAGATGCTGCAGGATACAGAAGATGTGCGTCTAGGAGAGTTTCAATGGAAATTCAGTGCTCAAAGGTTAAGAAGCTGGTTCAGTGCCAGATTCCAATGTGGCTGTTGCTCCTGTTAGCTAACAGTATCAGGTTTTTTTTATTGATTCTGATCCCATTATTAATGCTCCCTTTGAGAATTTCCCTCATTGCTACATCTGCGATGGAGGAAGCCAGGTTAATGTTGTATTTTGATTGTTAGCTGTTCACTAGAAGTGTATGAAATATAGACCTATCGTTCACATTGTGTCTGCCATTTAATAAAAACGTGTATTTGCAGCTGTTACATCTGTGTTACATAAATTTTATGTCACATCAAATTATAGGGAAATTTCTTGCCTCCGATAGGCTCATATGCAAATCTTTAAAAAGAAAGCCAGTCATATCAAATCCTTCACCAATCTAAAATATCTTAACAGAACGTTGCCAGAGAACCTCCTGCAATGACTTCTCTTCCCACTTCTGCACCTCATGCTGTGTATGTGTGACTTTAGTTCCTCCCAACCTTGAGTGTAAATACATACCGAAACAAAGTATGTTCTAATGAAAGGTCATTGACCTGGATATTAACAGGGGCGGGTTACGTAGGCAGGGGGACGGAATTTCGGACGGGAAACACAGAAGTCCACAGCATGCATCTTTTGTCATTGACAGGCTCGCTGCCTGGAAGTCAGCCTCATTGACAGGCTTGGCTTCCAGTCAGGCAGGAAGGACTCCGAAGCAGGCCACAGGCCGCAAGAGCATGTAGCTCCGATGCACAACTCCAGGGGTCTGATCCCCTTGTCCCGCCTCTGTTAAACCCAGAAGTGGGCGGGTTGGAGTCAGGGTTCAGATATTTTAAATTTTAACATATGTCCCGCCCCTCACCCACCCATTTTGGGCTGTTAAAATTAGGCCAATTAAATATGTTACTCTCGCCACAGATGCTGCCTGACCTGCTGAGTTTTTTTTTTAAATAGCAGTTTTTGTTTTTATTCCCTATTGTTGCAGATTGTTAAGGGTAACAGTTTCAGTGGTTGCTTATTACCGCTCAGGTGAGCTCCTTAACATATCAATCCGTTCTTTGCCCCAGTGGTGCACTCTTTTCTGCAACTCATAAATTGTAACTTTAAAAAAATTAAATGAAACTTAACAAATCAAATTAAAATTCTATTCCCCTGCGGTGCCCACCGGTCACGGAAAGCCTCGAGCGTGCCGGCGGACACCGCGTGCTCCATCGCCAGCGCCACCCGGGCGCGGAAGAGAGGCAGGCAGTCGGGCCGAACAACCCCCTCGACCGACTGCTGCCTGGACCAGTTGATGGCCACTTTGGCCAGGCCCAGGAGCAGTCCGACGAGGAGGTCCCCCGATCCGCCCACTCCCCTCCGCACGGTGACCAAAGATCAGGAGCGTGGGACTGAAGTGCAGCCAAAAATCGAGGAGCAGCCCCTTCAAATAATGGAAGAGGGGCTGCAACGTCTCACATTCCATATAAAAAGGTGGAACCCGGACTCCTCCAGGCCGCAGAAAAGGCAGGCGGCCTGGGAGTCTGTGAACCTACTTAAAACCTTATTGCACGGGACTGCTCTGTGCAACAACCTCCAGTCCAAGACCCCAATAGATAAAGGATGGACTCCCACATAGAGAGCCCTCCGTTGGGGAGCCCCGTCTCCTCCGGACGGCAAGATGGTGTGCCAAGGCGTGTCCGGACGGCAGGTGAGGATTGCTCCAGTGGTGTAAGGTGGATTTTAAACCTTTGCAAACTCACTTTAAAGTAAAAGCAATACTTAAATAACCAACAACAACCACCTGTATTTATATAGAAACTTTAAAGTACAAAAATGCAACAAGACACTTCATAAAGGCATTAAGAAAAAATGGACAAGAGCCAGAAATGGGGATATTAGGAGGGGTAACCCTTTAAGGCCCTCATTAAAACCCACCTCTTTGATCTGGCATTTCTGTGGGGGGTGGGGAACCTAGGGTTTGGCAGAGCTGTGGAACGTGAACCTCAGGTTTGGCACAACTGAGGGTTAAATATGCAGTTAGGCTCAGTAGTGGACTCCCAGGGGGAGAAATTAGTCAGCACCCGTTTTCAGTCACTGAATCGGTGCTGCACATGCATCAAGAGGCCAATCATGTAGGTGTCATTAAATTGAAAAATTGGTCCTTCTGCCTAATTAGTGGACTGCTAGTGCTACTCGTGCTGTCCACTAGCAGCTCACCTAATGGGGAGAAGGGCAAGAATATCGGGCATTCTTGAAGCCATTTATAGGCAGTCTACACCTCTTAAAGGGGAGGTGTACTTTGGCTGCTGTTTACAGCGAATTGCTGTACAGACTTGGAAATGTCACAAACAACTGCTGTGGGGGCCCCCAGATTCTCAGATGCTGCACTGGGAGTCTTGGTGGAGGCAGCTCACAGGAGTGTGGTCTTGTTTCCACCAGGGGCTGAAGGGTCTCAAGACAGTCAAGTAGCAGTGGCAAGAGGTGGCAGAGGAGGACCTGGTTGCAATGTTGGAATGAGTTTAATGACCTGACCACAGTTGCTAAGGTATGACTAACTCATATCACGCATTACTCTCTCCTAAATTCTGTACTACCTTTACCCCTCACTACTCACAAGCCTTCCCTACCCCACTTCCTTTCACTCTCCTCCAATCACTGCAGCACAATTGACTCCACCTCCTTCGACTCACATTCCGCACCTGATACTCTCTTCACTATTACGTCCCTCACCTCCCCACGCAATATTCACACTATTCTACCATGACATACACATCAAGATATAGAATCATACAGCACAGAAGGAGACCATTCGGCCCACTGTGCTTGTACTGGCTCTTTGAAAGATCTATCCAATTAGTCCCACTCCCCTGCTCTTTCCCCATAGCACTGCAATTTTCTCCTTTTCAAGTATACATCTAACCAGTATGTGTACATCTTACTAGGCTACCACTAACACACGCCCTTCTTTCTTCCAGGACAGGTTGGCACACAATACCCGGGAGCAGGCACGTACAGGGGGAAGGCGAGTATATATCCATGTCCTATTCCCACTAAAGAAGAGAAGAGGTCCTGGACATCATGGCCAGGGAGCGAATCAGGCCCACACCGACTGACGAGGCTGGAGGACACATTCCGTAGGGTTTCTGCACCTCTTACCCTTTTTTTCCCCTTCTCACTGTAATGTAACGCTACACACTCTGCATGATAAAGTGCAGCTGCTTACAGCTGCCATTGATCTGCCTCCGCTTACCCTTGCCACTAATCGTACTTCTCTTCCATTTCAGGTCCAGCAGCTCTACAGGGCCCTGAGGCAGCAGGGAAAGAGAGATGCACACGAAAGAGGTAACATCAGTCAACCTTACCCTTACAGACAACAGCTCAGAGACTGGCGCACGAGATTAGACCGAGGTTAGATGGGTCTGCACGAGGAAGCACACCAAGTACTAGACAACTGGAGCAAGGCCAGGGGGATAGGGCAGCCTAGCAAGCATCTCACTGAAAGGAGAGCCACATCCTTACACTGCTGCACGGACACAGATGTGCACTTTAAGAGGGCCCAGAGTGTAGAAGATGACTGATGGCTATACACCAAGAACTGCTAGGTGCACTTGGCTGCCTGCCAGCGAGCCTTAGCACCATGGCACAGAGCATGGAGAGCCGGCTGTCAGAACACTGCAGTCAATCAGGGCAAAATGGTCAGCTCTGTGAACACTGCAAGGAGGAGAACATAAGAGCATAAGAAATAGGAGCAGGAGTAGGCCATTTGGCCCTTCGAGGAGGCCGCAGCTGCTAGTGGCAGCTGACAGCTTTGCTGGGAGCTCAGACTGCTGGCATCTCCTCTGGCTTTAAAGCTATGAGGAAGACTATGGAAAGAAGCTTGGAGAACCTCATATCACTCCTGCACTCTCTTCACAGGCAAAGCAGTGGGAGTGGCAGCAGCACCATGGGAGAGGCTGCTACCCCACCTTGTTGGTGCCAAACAGCCAAATTGCCTCAGCCACCGCTGAGATGCAGCAGTCTGCAGATGTGTCCTCTGCGCCCAAAGCTCCTCGAAGTCGCCTACCAGGACCATTTCAAGTGCCCTCAGTGGAAGGTCCGCAGCCTTCTGCCAACTCCCAAGCTCCAGCCACAGGGATCTGCTTCACAGAAACACCAGAACAGACAACACAGCACAGAAGTCAGGCACCACCGAGGTGATTTTTTTTTTTTTTTTATTCGTTCATGGGATGTGGGCGTCGCTGGCAAGGCCAGCATTTATTGCCCTTCTCTAATTGCCCTTGAACCGCAGAGGGCAGTTAAGAGTCAACCACATTGCTGTGGGTCTGTAGTCACGTATAGGCCAGACCAGGTAAGGACGGCAGATTTCCTTCCCTAAAGGACATTAGTGAAGCAGATGGGTTTTGACGACAATCCGATAGTTTCATAGTCACCATTACTGATACTAGCTATTTTTTTTAATTCCAGATTTATTTAATTAAGTGAATTTAAATTCCCCAGCTGCCTGTGGTGGGATTTGAACTCACGTCACTGGATCATTATTCCAGGCCCTGGATTACTAGTGCAGTAACATAAACACTATGCTACTGTACCCGATTGTTAGTTGTCTATTGTTCATTGTTTTTGGAATCATAAACTTAAGATTGAAACACCTTGGTGTTTCTGGTCTTTTGTTACCTGTTGCTGCTGATGATAGTGCAAGACCCAGGAATGTATACACTTTGAGGGTATTACTGTGGAGAGATAGGAGGAGGGACTGTTGGTGCATTGAAGAGAGGAGGGATTCTTAACCTCTCCTCAATTATTTGCTGCTTCACAGCTCTGTCGGCTGGAGCGATTGGTCGCCCCCCCCCCCCCCCCAACTCTTCCTCATCATCCTCATCCACCTGATCATCTTCCTGCTCCTGTACTTCTTCCTCCCCAGGTGGTCCCAAGGGTTGGCTAACTTGAGGGCAAAGTTATGGAGCGTACAGCAGACAACCACAAAATTGGAGACTATCAGGGCTGTACAGCGGAACACCTCCAGAATGGTCCAGGCAGTGGTACCTCTGTTTCTGAATTTCAAAAGTTTGTTCAATCAGAGATCCGGTGAATGCCTAGCTCTGATTATAGCACTCCTCAGGTTCTCTGCTCGGGTTCCTGACAGGAGTCATAAGCCACATGTACAGGAGATGTCACCGTCCCCTAAGCAGCAACCTAACATCTGATGGTCTCGGTGCAAGAGACACGGTGTTGAGGACTGTTGGATATAGAAGCATAATGGTTATATTGCTGGACTAGTAATCCAGAGGCATGGACTAATAATCCAGAGAACGCGAGTTCAAATCCAACCGTGGCAGTTTGAGAATTTGAATTCAGTTTAAATCTGGAAAGAAAAAGCTGGTAAAAGTGATCATGAAGTCCTTTAGGGAAGGAAACCTGTTGTCCTTGCCCAGTCTGGCCTATATGTGGCTACAGTCCCACATCAACATGGTTGACTCTTAACTTGTCTCATCAAGCCACTCAGTTGTATCAAACTGCTTAAGAAGGCCCACCACCACCTTCTCAAAGGCGTCGAGGGACGGGCAATAAATGCTGATGGCACATCCCATGAACGAACAATAAAAAGATGACGGTGTCAGGACTACTGCCACAGAACTGCACGATGCACTGCTTGTTGCCACACACCATCGTTAAGGGGGCAGAATCCTCTCTTGTTCACATAGATTCCCGAGTCTTGATACGGAGCACGCAAGGCAATGTGTCTGCAGTTAATTATTCTTTGCACTCTTGGGAGGCCTGCAATTCTTGCAAAGCTCTTTTGTTCTGCTTCACTTGCTCCGACTGGAGATGAAGTCGTTCCTCCTTGATGACAGAGCCTCAGTGACACCCTTGATACAGCAGTCGACAGCAAACTAGGTTATGTTGCTGATGTCATCTGCTGCAACCTGGAATGTGGCATAGAAATTCAGGGCCACTGTGACCTTGAGAGGCACCTGCCTCTCATGCTCTAGTGCGGGGTTCTAGTTGGTGCTGCACTGCAACAGGTGACACTAGTTCTGTGACCGTTCCCTTCTGAAGCAGAGGCACCTGCTGCACTGGTCCTCAGCGAGATTGATGTGTGAAATTACGTTCCTGAACACCCATTTGGTGGAGGGTCTCCTGCCGCCTCCCCTCATTTGCCTTCTTTTTGCAGCAACTGCAAATCTGTGGACTCTCCCTTGATGGTGCTGATGTTCTTCATCCTCTGGCCCCAAAGGCAGACCCAGTAGAAAACCCATGACAGCAACAACTGTGCAGAATTTTAAGGACAGGAAAGCTCCTTCACCACCAAAAAGTAGTTTAAAGAGGTTTATGAGCATTGCCATTGCAGCCAAACCCAGCCCAACAAGCCCCCTAGCAGCCTGAAATGACTAACCTTAATGAAGATGAGGATCCATTCAATTAGCGCTTGTGAAGACTGCTTCCAGACTGTTCCCGCCATGATTGACTGGGCGGATTTTAAGAAGTGACGAATCGAGCAGTAGCGCAAACAAATTTCAGAAACGGGCGACAAATCAGTCCGAGGACCCTCAGTTCAATATTGTAATTGGCCCTGCGCTGATTTTAGGCAGACGCACAGGCCTAAAAAGGTGCCTGCATCAATATGTGTGCTTCGGTCGTGCTCGATCGACGACACAAATTGGTAGTTTCGGACCCATTTTGTGCAACAACAAAAAATGGTCAAAAAGCTGTCCAAGTTTCACTCCCCGCCTGAGCGTCTGTCAGCAATGTTTTGCAGCGCTGCGTGACATTCTAAAAGATCTCTAAATACTGAATTGGGTGTTTTGTTATTTGTTTCTGGGTGTATATCGTTGAGTCCGTCACTCACTCTTCTCTCTCTCTCTCTCTGCTGGCTCACATCTATGAAAATGTAAACATTATAATTACTAGCAACAAAACACAGGTTACAATTAGAGCTCATTTCCTTTTTGGAAAAAAAATGTAAATGAAGAAAGGTACTCTCTGTCTATTTCAGTGACTGCTTTTAGTAATTAGAATATTTAGTTCTTCCATTGTCAAAATAACAGGTTGATAGTCAGGTGTGACAATTAGAGGCTGCTGCTTCAAAATTCAATTGAAAATGTATTTAATTACAATGAGGAAAATATCATCTCTCTCTTGAGCTTACTGTACTTTCTAAAGTTTGTAGGACACAACACAAAAACTACAATAGGTGTGCAACCAATAGTCTATCTTTTTTTTCCACAGTAATATGCAAATACTGTTTAAAAGAACAGCAAATATAAATTTTACCTGAATAGATTTTGAATATTGCCCTCTAATTTTTCTTCAAGTAACTTTGAAAAAACAATTAGAGGAAAAACAGCTACAATATTCCATCAGTACAACTGACTGAACTATTGTGTTGCATCCTGGCAAATGATGCACACTGCTTATGCTCAGACTGCACAATCTAAATTCAGAATCACAACTCTGGGCAAAAATATAAAGTCAAAGCTCAGGCTTTTGAAATAGGCCTTTAAGTAAAAAAAAGGTATTAAAAAACACAATGGACAATTAAATCGACAAATATAATGACATTATTTATTTTGTTGAAATTCTTATTTTGAACGTTTGAAATTTCAGTTTCTGAGGGGGAAAAAATAGCAAATGAAAATAACTTCAAAAAGTATTTTGAGTGATTTGCAGAAATCTTGATGGCCAGATTGTGCAATTGAAGTAATGCATTTGCATAGCTAAACCGATTATAAATGTGGATACAGGAACTTATAATGGGAAACAGTGGGTATAAAAGTGAGACAAAAATGTAACAGGATGTCAAGTTGTGCAGGCAGGAACTGTGTGTACATGTACAATTTTTTAATATACTATAGATAGCTACCAATATATAATGGATAGATATTATAGATTTCTACATCTATCCCTCAAACTGAGTGGTGGGGCTAAGAGAAACCTGTTATTATTTTTTACTGTACCATACAATTCCAGTTGTACTTCAAGCTCTTGATGAATTTATGGGAAAATACTTGGAAATATCAGGACTGTTCTACTCACTAGTAGGAAATCCAGCACCAAATACACCAGCTTGTGAGTAATGAGGCATTAAAATATAAAGTTCATCGACATTTCAAAAATAAATTAGAATTCTCTCATGAATTTCCCCCAAGTATTTCTCGGGAGTAATTTGGATAAGCAAGGAATCCAAAATCGTCTGAAATGGAGCACCTTGGATGAGTTTCTTTCTTCCGATGAATTCCCCTGAATTCCACTCCCACACAAACCTGCTCCCAGGCCTCAAGTATATTGCTCCAAACCAGCCACCAGAAGGTGTCCCAGAATGAGTCAGACTCAACATTCCCGATGATTTTCCACCCAAACCTGGCCTCTGCATGAAAACTCCCACAGCAGTGCAGGCAATAGACAATTCAAATGAAACAAACCTGCATTGCTCCCCCCTTCTGCCAACATCTCTGTGGAATTCCAATTGAAAGTTTCAAAGCAGTCGGCCTCTGGACTGCATGATTTCCTTTTCTTTTCTCGCCAATTTTACTCTGCCCTTCTCCTCCTAAAAGGTGTTAATCCCTGGCTGCTCTACAGTTCTATTGATCCTACTTACACTCCCATACCTCATCCAAGTGCCTGTTTTATAGTCATGTACGGGCCTTGACAGTGAGTGTCAGTCGTATTTGACCATTATTACAGGCTCATGGCAATCACAGCCAAGTTCGATTCTGTCCTCACCCGAGGCCCACACTGTGAAACCTTTCAGTTGAAACTCAAGAGAGTCATTGGGCAGCATCTCATTGTGCGATTTCAACCACAGTTGTGAACTCACTGCAGTTTGGTCCACTTCTGATGTTCTCGGAGTTACCTGGCCTTAGCTAGGGTGGAAGTAGGAGCATTACAAATGCCCTCAGTGCCCAGGGTTGAGGAAGTGGAAAGCCTTGGTGAGATACCCTGCAATCACATAGCCTACCAACAATCACTGTCTAGGGTCACACATGAGGAATGGCAAGAGCGAGGTAGTGAAGCATGTGGAACTGGCGTCTGTGCAACTGTACCTCAGTAAGGAGTCAATGTTTTCAGGAGAAGGGGAGGTTTGAAAATTGGCACTGAAAAAATATTAAGTTGAATGCAAATCAAAATTTATCAAGTAGTCATTGAGCTAGCTACTAATGAGATAAGGTGGGTAAATGGCATTGAGGTACAGATCAGCCATGATCTAACTGAATGGCGGAGCCTAGTCCTGTTTGAATGTTCCTGTGGGTCCAATACATCCATTCAGTCATTCATATCCTGTTTACACAAAGCAGTCGCTTCTGTTGTGAGAACAAACCAAGCACACTGTCATCTATTGTTGCCCTTTAGTTATTAGCTGGGGAATCGAGACACTACACAAAATGTGTCTCTGGAAAAAATAACCCATCCAATTAGTGGGGGGGGGGGGGGCGGAGCATTCAGAGCAAGGTTAACATTATGGAAAAAAAACTGAACATTGAAGCAAAGCTGCATCTTCCCTTTTAACAAGGATCTAATGTGTGTATGTGTGTGGGCATTCAACTAATCATGTTCTCCATGCCAATTCATTCTGGGGTATGATCACAGATGCCATTGCCATAGGGAACGTCATACAGATGGCCATTCGTCACAAGACTGGAATTGTTGGCAGGCTATTCTGTTGTGGTGGAACATCAAAGCCATGCCCAATCATGTTCTCAGTTGTGTACTTTATAACATGGATCACTGGATAGCAGTCAGGAGCAGGGAACCCTGGTTAATTGTTCCTCTCCTCTATCCCAAGGCCACTGAAGCCAGCAGGATTGTGCGTATCACAGGCCTGCCTAAAACACAGGCTGGGGCTTGAATTTGGGACCTTCCTGGCCTGTGTGGCTGAGTGGCTTTAACAACGGAGCCACTGAATGAGCTCGACATCTTGGTGTGTATAAATATTTAATTGATCATTTTCAACAAAATCAAATTAAATCCTAGAGGGGTTATTGGCTCTAAGGCCAATAAGCAACTCTAAACATATTTATTTATAATAAATATAAGGGTTTAACCTCACCAAGTGTTTCAGATAAGAAAAGGAAGTAAACCAAGACATCAAAACTCTAAATGATTGTAACGGTTATCTGAACTCAAACATACGATTTTGATCTCAAAATCATTTTTTAAAAAATGATTATGTACTTTGGAGTGCACCAGGTTGATATTAGAATCATAGGCCTTAATAGTTACTCCCCCACAATGGATGGGAGCAGGCCAGGGGGTTGTAACCTAAAAAAACACGAATCACAACCCATACCCACGCCTGCCGCCATTTTTACGGCCGTGGGTAGCGAGGCATGAGAGTGTGTCGTCTTGGAGAGGCGGGGCACTTAATTAACATATTTAAATCAGGCTCCCACAATGGAATTGGTAGCCTGATTTAAATTTAACTGCTGCCAGCCAAGTTTGTCAAGGTTTGGGAAACCCGGCGGCGAAATAGAGGCAAGAGATGCCGGCTCCAGAAGGCAAGTGCTTTTTATAGCACTCCTTGTGGGCCAGGAGGAGCAGGACTGCTCCTCCCGGCCCCTCAAAGAAGCCTTCGGCCTCCCGCCAATCACGGCCTCTCTCTAGTCCCTACCGCAATCAGCAACCCTCCTCCCTCCAAGCCCCAAACTGCAGCCGGTCTCATGATCATGGCCAAACCACCCCACTCCCCCACCCCGATCTGCAGCCCGCGATCAGAGCCAAGCTGGTTAAATTCGGCAGGACCTCCACATCCCCGGCCTTGCCATGCTCCTCGCACCATCCCTCTCTTCCTGTAAATATCAGGGCCATAGAATCATACAGCATAGGAGGAGGCCATTCAGCCCAATTTACCTGTGCTGGCCTTTGAACGAGCTATCTAATTAGTCCCACTCCCATTGGCCAAATATGTCTTGTCCACAAAAAGCAAGACAAATCAAATCGGCTAATTACCGTCCCATCAGTCTACTCTCAATCATCAGCAAAGTGATGGAAGGTGTCATCGACAGTGCTGTCAAGTGGCACTTACTCACCAATAGCCTGCTCACCGATGCCCAATTTGGGTTCCACCAGGACCACTCGGCTCTGGAACTCATTACAGCCTTGGTCCAAACACGGACACAAGAGCTGAATTCCAAAGGTGAGGGGAGAGTGACTGCCCTTGACATCAAGGCAGCATTTGACCGCGTGTGGCATCAAGGAGCCCTAGTAAAATTGAAGTCAATGGGAATTGGGGGGGGGGAAATGCTCCACCGGCTGGAGTCATACCTAGCACAAAGGAAGATGATTGTGGTTGTTGGAGGCCAATCATCTCAGCCCCAGGACATTGCTGCAGGAGTTCCTCAGGGCAGTGTCCTGGGCCCAACCATCTTCAGCTGCTTCATCAATGACATTTCCTCCATCATAAGGTCGGAAGTGGGGATGTTCACTGAAGATTGCACAGTGTCAGCACCATTCACAACTCCTCAGATAATGAAGCAGTCCATGCCCACATGCAGCAAGACCTGGACGTCATTCAGGCTTGGACTGAGAAGTGGCAAAAGTAACATTCTCGCCACAAAAGTGCCAGGCAATGACTATCTCCAACAAGCGAGAATCTAAACACCACCCCTTGACATTCAACAGCATTACCATCGGCAAATCCCCCATCAACAACATCCTGGAGGTCACCATTGACCAGAAACTTAACTGGACAAGCCACATAAATACTGTGGGAATAAGTGCAGGTCAGAGGTTGGGTATTCTGTGACAAGTGTCTCACCTCCTGACTCCCCAAAGCCTTTCCACCATCTACAAGGCACAAGTAAGGAGTGTGATGGAATACTCTCCACTTGCCTGGATGAGTGCAGCTCCAACAACACTCAAGAAGCTCGACACCATCCAGGACAAAGCAGCCCGCTTGAACACCAGCTTAAACATTCACTCCCTCCACCACCATGTACCATACTTGCAGTCTATTCTAGATCATAACAACTCGCTGGGTAAAAAAAAAAACCTTCATCTCCCCCCTGGTGCTTTTGCCAACTATCTCAAATCTGTGCCCTCTCATTATCAACCTTCTGTCAGTGGAAACAGCTTCTCCTTATTTCCTCTATCAAAACCCTTCATAATTTTGACTTCCTCCATTAAATGTCCCCTTAATCTTCTCTGCTCTAAGGAGATCCCCAGCTCCTTTAGTCTTTCCACATAACTGAAGTCCCTTGTTCCTGGTATCATTCTAGTAAATCTCCTCTGCACCCGCGCCAAGGCCAAGAATGACAGTAGTGCACAGCAATTCAATGGCAAATGATGCCTAACCTGAAGGATTAACAAATGTAATGTAATAGCTGGAAGCTTACCAAGTGATAGTCAGTTGATTAATGGGAAATGTATTGCACAGTAAAAGTCTGTATATATAATACACTCCGTATTCTAATGCAGTAATAGTCAGCAAACCCAACACAATCAGTGTGATTTACGCTATCTCTTTTTCAACCTTGGTGTTGGCTTACACTATCAGTAAGCCTGCTTCTTTTAGGGTTTAACCCGATCAAACCTAACAATTGACTACCCAAAAAATCAATTCCAAGATTAAAGTTAATCCTAATAAATCCTAGAATCATTGGTATCTGCGTGCTTTGTCCCGGAGTGATAACACAGCTGCTCTGCCTGTTTGGCTCAAGGAGCACTCTGTACAGGCAGCAGCCACATCAAGTACACCTGCATCATGTACAGAGTTCTCTGGGGAGAGGGGCGGTGGTGGAAGATGCAGCTAATGATGCACGCCAACCATCACTGAAACTAGTTTGTGGCTCTTCATAACTTAAGAGCATTGTATTTGTTTTCCAACATTGTTTTGCTAAATCAAACTTTTCAGATTTCAAGGATTTTGTTTCATTTTTGATCTGATAAAAGGTTGCCTCGAATTCAAGATAACTATTTTGACCTGAATTCAGGAGGAATAAATGCCAAATATTTGAAAGCCTAATTATGGGACTTGACTCTTTATCTTGGACTTTCAATAGTAATAACGAAACAAATCATACGATGATTCCATTAGCATTTGAAGAGCACAATATTAGGGTCAGCAACTCTGCTTTGCACGTATTCCTGGAGGTTTGATCACATGACCTCACGACTCCAACCGCCCCATCCAATCAAACAACCTTTTTTCCCTCATCGTCAATATTTTTTATAACTAATAAACACAAATTAAAAAACCACACAATTTTAGTTTCATACCCCGGTTGCTCGCAGTAGTACTTAATTCCTGGGACCTCAGGACAATCCTGGATGGTTAGCAACCCTACACAATATTGGAAGGGCCCTTTGCAGGCTGAAATTGTGGGAATAAACCTGCTTACTGCACCTCAATGGTGTTGCATTCAAGAGTGCCAGTAAGTTCTCCCGCCAGCCTTTGATTTTTGAATTAACCACATTTCTTCATATAGCACTGGAACCACAAGATCATCACTATGAGACCAAAATCCTTTTCAATTCAGTTTTCAAGTTGCCCACAAAACAGCATGATTTGGTTTTTTTCCTTAAAGAGTTGTTGTTGCCTCAGTATGAAGATCTGTTTCCCGTAACAGTCTAGTCTAAAATGTCTGCACCTACTCCATCATTTAGGGAACTGCAGATGTAAATCCAAGGGCCCCGATATTTACGGGGAAGCGAGGAGGGTGCGGGGGAGGCTGAAAACGACCAAAGATCCCAGGGAAGTGGAGGCCCTGCCGATCTTAATGGCAGAGCCTTATTAACATTTTGTTGCTCCACCTCCCGCTCATCAACAGGCCAAATGGACAGCAGGCAGGAGGGAACACTAGCAGCAGGAGGCAGCAGCTGGTGACCCCAGCAATCGAGAGTGGGTGGGAGCCAGTGGAGGGGACAATCGGCTATCGGGAATGGTGGGGGAAAGAGGAAGATCTGGTCGTCAATCGGGAGGCCTGTGATTGGGAAGGCTGGGGGGAGACTGGACGTCGGGGATGGGGGAGGCCGAAGCCTTCCTCGAGGGGCTTGGCAGGAGCACAGCTGCTCCTCCTGGCCCACAAGGAGAGCTGAAAGAGCCACTTACCTTAGGGAGCCGGCAGCTCCCGCCTCAGTTGAGCCGCCGGGAATCCCACAGCTCGGGCCTCTCACTCACTCTCCGGTAAATTTAAGTCGGCCACTGATGATGTCATCAGGCCGCGAGTTTGGTGTGGTGATTAGCCCTGCCTGCCTTTTGTGGGAGCCTCGTCCGTGGCCTGAATTTTGCACTTAAAAAATTGAACGGGGCAAGAATGGGGTTGGGTTGCCGAACCTGATACTTTAACCCCCCCATGCCTCCTCTATCCCCCGACCCTCGTCCACCCGTTGTGAGGAAGGGCTTTAAAATAGTGGCCAGGACCAGTTTTTCTTAATTTTCTTTACCGATTTTTGCCCCTCCCACTGTCCTGAAGGTGGTGAGACCTTGCAAGGGTACAGTCCCACAGATATTGAGTGCCCTCCAGTACTTCCCGCTGGTGGCCAATTTTTATTCGCTAACCTAGACAGTGACTGCAGGCTATTAAGCTAGTTTACCATGGGAGGACATCCCAGGCAAACCAAATATTTTCTCCAGCTGATGTCCACACACAAGCACTACCTGTAGGGATAACTGGATTGCGATCAGGAGAGGGGGAACGCATTCTACGTTTCCACTCCCAATACCTAAATGTAATAGTGCCAATTGTCGTGTGCCTGACATTACCTGGCTGAGCTTAGATAACGCGGCAGAAGCCAGTAATCAAAAGTGGGACCTTCCCAGTCTGTCTGGCTCAGCTAAACCTAAACCAGCTCAGTCATGACTGCAACCAGTTGCAATATTGGCAACAAAATATATGATTCAGCTTCCTTTTAGATGTAATTAGCAGGTTGGTGAAACTATTACATCATTACACATCCCTGTGTAAACATTTGATCATTCCAGTACTAATTTAAGGCATTATGGTGGTGCTGTGGCCCAGGGCATCAGTAAATTTCCACTTACAATCCTCCTCCACCGACCAAAGTCCCAGTCTAATTTGTGCTGCAGTAGAAAGAGTGCTGGCTCAGGTGGAAATAGCGAGATAGCATTGCAGGCAGAGTCAGCCTGGGCTGTCAGTGAACAACAGGAGCAGGAATTGTAGCGAACTAGGAGAGCGTTGTTCAACTATCCTCTTTGAATAGAATCTTAGAACCTTACAGTGCCGACGGAGGCCATTTGCCCCGTCGTGCCTGTGCCGGCTTTTTGAAAGAGCTGTCCAAATTAGCCCCAAATCCCTTTTGAATGTTACTACCGTACACATATACTTGACTGCAAATGCTGAAAAGAGACCAAAGATACACAATGCGCAGGAGAGTGCGGTGGAGAGGGGGGGAGGTTAAGATTAAAAAGCCCGACCCCAAGCAGCCTCCAACGCGGTTCAAGTCCCACTCCAGGGACTTGAGCACATAAGTCTAGGCCGACATTCCACAGTGCTGAGGGAGCGCTGCACTGTCGGAGGTGCCGTCTTTTGGTTGAGACGTTAAACCGAGGCCCTGTCTGCTCTCTCATGTGGATGTAAAAGATCCCAAGGCACTATTTTGAAGAAGAGCAGGGGAATTATCCCCGGTGTCCTGGCCAATATTTATCCCTCAACCAACATAACAAAAACAGATTATCTGGTCATTGTCACGTTGCTGTTTGTGGGAGCTTGCTGTGCGCAAATTGGCTGCCGTGTTTCCTACATTACAACAGTGACTACACTTCAAAAGTACTTCATTGGCTGTAAGTAAGGTGGTCGTGAAAGGCAAGTCTTTCTTTCTTTAACGGAGGTGGATTGGGGAGCAGGCGATTAACCTGCTCTCCAGAGGCGGGTCTGTTATTTAAATATGTTAGCGAGGCTGCGAGCCTCAAATTTTAACAGCCTTTCAGATTTAACTGCTGCCGGCCAGATTTTCCAGGGCTCAGAAGATTGATACTAAAAGACCAGATACAGGTTAGATTCAGAGAGAAGTTCTTTCTGCACTGCCCCAAACTCAACTGACCAATACATTTCCACTTCCTGCACAACCATCCTCATGGCCTCTCTAACTGAGATAGTCAATTTTTTTGAGTTTTCTTTTTTTTTTACTCTGAATCTTGGTACTGGTAGGGTTGCCAATTCTGGTTGGAGGTATTGCTGGAAGATCGATCACGTGACGTCTGCAAATGTTATTGCATTTACCTAATAAAGCATGGGTCCCTGTAGTTTAGTATCTTTGTTCGTGATTTCGCACCAGCAGTCGTTCAGCGAGGAATTCCAAGAACCAGGAGGCCACCTGCGAGCAGGTGAAGAGGGGAAACTGATGATGGAAGAGGCATTCGCAGGGGGGCAAACAGAGGTGGAAGGATTCCACCAATAACTAATAATAACTCACTGATATGGCACCGATAACTAATAATAATACTGGTAATACTCAGATTCCCTTCCCAACCAGCAGTAATAAAATAACTCACTGATAGTCTATTTGTAACTGGTAGTAACAGATGCAAAGCCCTGATCTCCTACCTGTAACTAGTAATAATCCTATAACCTGCTGATATTCACCCCGTACCTACAGCCAGTATCCACCTGCACTGTACAAGATGCGCCTTCAGTCCAGATCCAAGGTTGCCCCATCCTCTGTCGTCGAATTAAAGTGTGCAGACGACGCTTGCGTCTGCGCTCACTCAGAAATCGAACTCCAAACCATCGTCAACATCTTCACCGAAGCGTACGAGAGCATGGGCCTAACATTAAACATCCGTAAGACAAAGGTCCTCTACCAACCTGTCCCCGCCACACAGTACTGCCCCCCAATTATCAAAATCCACGACAAGGCCTTGGACAACGTGGACCACTTTCCATACCTCGGGAACCTACTGTCAACAAGGGCAAACGTCGACGACGAAATCCAACACCGCCTTCAGTGTGCCAGTGCAGCCTTCGGTTGCCTGAGGAAGAGAGTGTTTGAAGACCAGGACCTCAAACCCGGCACTAAGTTCATGGTCTACAGAGCAACAGTGATACCCAGCCTGCTGTATGCCTCAGAGACATGGACCATGTACAGCAGGCACCTCAAAGCACTGGAGAGGTACCACCAACGCTGCCTCCACAAGATCCTGCAAATCCATTGGCAGGATAGGCGCACCAACGTCAGTGTTCTTGCTCAGGCCAACATCCCCAGCATCGAAGCTTTGACCACGCTCAATCAGCTCCGATGGACAGGTCACATTGTCCGCATGCCCGATATGAGGCTCCCAGAACAAGCGCTCTACTCGGAGCTCCGGCACGGCAAGAGAGCCCCAGGTGGGCAGAGGAAGCGCTTCAAGGACACCCTCAAAGCCTCCTTGAAAAAGTGCAACATCCCCACCAACACCTGGGAATCCCTGGCCCAAGACCGCACAAAGTGGAGGAGAAGCATCCGGGAAGGCGCCGAACACCTCGAGTCTCTTCGCTGGGAGCAAGCGGAAGCCAAGCGCAAGGAGCGCACGTCAACCCAAGCACCCCACCCACAAGCCCCTTCAACCACCGTCTGCCCCACCTGTGACAGAGACTGTAGGTCCCGCATTGGACTCATCAGTCACCTGCAAACTCATTTTTAATGTGGGAGCAAGTCATCCTCGGTTCCGAGGGACTGCCTAAGAAGAAGAAGACAAGATGCAGTCAGGCTCCCCAGTCGATGCCACTTTAAATAGGCCCCATCTCTCTCCCATCTCCTTGGCCTCTGATTAGGCTCTGGTTCTGCTTGAAGGTGACAACTTTGAACTGGGATCCCCAGCCAGAGCCGATCTGTACTTGGATTTCACGTGTCAAAACCGGCCGGCACAAACTGACCTGAACCAAACCAATCGCACAAAGGACAGCGGGATTGGTGTTTGGGGCAATTGTCGCACCTTTCTAAATCGTTATCGTGGCTCGGACTCAATAAAGGAGAGTTTTCATAGAATAATACTAGTTACAGCACAGGAGGAGGCCATTCGACCTCTGGTGACTGTGCCCTCTCCTGTAACCCCATTACTCCTGATCCTTTGGCTCAAAGATAGCACTCTTGCCTCTCTAAGTCAGAAGGTTACGGGTTCAAGTCCCACTCCAGACACTTGAGCACAAAAATCTAGACCGACACTTCAGTGCAGTACTGAGGAAATGCTGCAATGTCGGAGGTGTCGTCTTATGGATGGAATGTTAAACCGAGGCCCCGGCTACCTTCTCGGGTGGGCATAAAAGATCCTACGGCACTATAGCAAGGGAGGCATCTCCAGTGCCTTGGCTAATTTTTATCTCTCAACCAACAACGCTCAAAAACTGGTCATTATCACATTGCCGTTTCTGGGGCCTTGGTGAGCGCAAAATGGCTGTTGTGTTTCCTACATTACAGCAGTGACTACACTTCAAAAGTACTTCAATGGTTGTAAAGGGTTTTGGGGTGTCCTGAGGTCATGAAAAGTGCTGTATCTTTCTTTATTCCTTTTTTCAAATACTTATCCAATTCCCCTTTAAATGAGCCTTTGCCTCAATAGCCACTTGTGGTGAAGCGTCCCATGGTCTAATAGCCCTCGGTGCAAAATCCTTCCTTCACCCTTCTTCCAGTGAAAACCCTCAGTCTCTGTTCTCCTGTTCCCCATTTGCCCATAAGTGGGGTTCCCAGGTTTCACTCACCCTTTTACCGGTTGCTCTTCTCTCGGTGCCACTTCCACTCACCACGTTGCCGCTGCTGCTCCCGGCTCTGCAGGAAATGCTAGTCCTCACTCGCACCCCATTCCCCAGTCTCCATCTCTGCCCCCCGGTCCTAGCCCCAATTCCCCTGATTCCCCAGTACCTCTCTCTCCCTTCAACCCCCATTCCCTAGTCTCCCCATCCCCTAGTTTTCCCTATCCCCTGTCCCCATTCCCCAGTCTCCCCCCCCCCCCCCCATCTCTGGCCTTCATTCCCCAATCTCCCTCTCTCATCCCCGAGCCACAGTCTTCTGTTTCCCTCTTCCCGACTCCAGCCGGCTGTTACACTCTGTCTCCCCGAGCCACAACCCCTGGCTCTTCCAGTGCCCAGTCACCCACTCTTCCCCCAGAGCCCCAATCCCCTACCCACTAGTCCTTGTTCACCCTCTTACCCGAGCCACGCACCATTGCCTGCTCCAACTCTCTCTCTCTCTCACCCCAGACTCCCAGCTGTCTCTCCACCAGCCGGCCCTGTTTCCGGTAACCCCTAAGCAGAGGTCAATTCTCCGCGGCCGATGGGGGTGGACGGGAGGGGGGGGGGTGCCATTATCAAGGCGGAGGTCTTTCTGCGGCAGCAGCCAGTGAAGTCACGAAGCAGGGGGAGCGTCTGCGGTAGCAAGAAATTTAAAGGGTGACGTTCTCCCACGCTGCTAGCAGCAATGCCCAGGATATTCATGCCCCAGTCCGGAACACTCCCAGACAATCCAGGAGGGTTGACAACCCTAGGCACTGGGTGGAGTTGAACTGGCCATATTCATTTCAAGATCCTGCAGGACCTGAACAACCAAGGCTCCACTGTTGGAAGGAGTGTATTTTAATCTGCTGCATCACCCAGTTCCACTTGAAAAATGCTAAATAAGGAAGAGATGGGATTCATAACATCTACTGACTGAATGTAATCAAAATAACAAAACGCTGATGCTTGTCAGTGTGCTGAGTACTGGAGAAGCCAACCCTTGTAGCACTAGTCTGCAGTATATTTTGACATATTCTGTGGTACGGTTAGAAATCATGCCTGAAATTTAAACCAAACTTCATAATAGATGGTGCAACTATACTTCCAAACTTGTGCATTCATGTCATCGCATGCAAAGTACCTTGAACTCAAGCCAATGATCTCAGTCTAAACTAACTCTAGCGGTTCTCCCACCAGATGCAGTTTGATTGAGTCTCCGATTACTGCGCTCCATCACTGATTATCCCCAATCCATTTAATCTCCCAAGGAAAGTTTCTGGAAATCTCCTCCAATCTCAGAATCTGCATCAACCTGGGTTATTATGGTGGTCCACAGAAAGAATTTACATTTATATAGCGTCTTATTATCATGTCTCTCAGGATGCCCCCAAGTGCTTCACATGCAATAAAGTGCTTCAAAGTGCAGTCACTGTTGTTGTGTAGGCAAACGTGGTCAGCCATTTTGCACACATCAAGATTCCACTAATAGCAATGAGAGGAATGACAGCTGATCTATTTTTGGTGGTGTTGGTCGAAGAAAGAACATAAGAATATCCAAAGGAAGGGAAGGCCATTCAGCCCATCAAGCCCCTTTCCCCAGTGTCCATGTATAATGGACTTCCCTCTCATACTGCCCATGGATCGCCTACTTTAGGGATCACTAAGTTTCTACCCTGACGTACCCGCAAAAGAAATGTTGGCAAAGCACAAGGAGAACTCTCCTGCTCTTCTTTCAAGAGTGCGATGGT
Source organism: Somniosus microcephalus (assembly GCF_052327205.1). Lineage (NCBI taxonomy): Eukaryota > Metazoa > Chordata > Chondrichthyes > Squaliformes > Somniosidae > Somniosus > Somniosus microcephalus. The sequence goes on along the minus strand of NC_140993.1, from coordinate 48,042,870 downwards.
ATCTCTCACTTCCATTTGAACAGGCGGACAGGCCTCAGTTTAACATCTCATCTGAAAGACCGCATCTGCGACAATGCAGCACTCCCTCAGTACTGCATTGAAGTGTCAACCTAGATTATGTGCTCAAGTTCTGGAATGGGCTTGAACCAAGCTGACAGTTGCAGGAGTTGACTGTTGGTTCTGACATCCTGCCAGCAGAAACACAGAAAATAGCGAAGCAAACATGGAAATTAGCAAACAGGTAGACTCAAGCATAAAATGGGGCTTCCCACCTCATGCGTACAGCTGCAGCGTCACTAAAATTAGTACCTGGAGCAAAAGAAACACTCCTGCGCTTCTTCATATTCCAAAGAATGTGTTCCTTGGCATTCACACACCTTGAGGTTGAAGTGACATTGATAGTCATCTCAATGCTCCAATGTGTTACAACCTTGTAGCACAGTCCTGACACTGTGTTGTCCCCTATGTATTAATTCATTTGTGCAGTGTCAGTAACAATAGCATAGCATCAGTGGTGTAACATTGCTACCAGCAAAACAGTGAGGAGATTCCAACACACCTCACAATTCACACCCACCAGCATCAGTGTGCTGGCACAAAGCAGCTGAGAGTGACACCCCTTCCATGCCATACCTACTTGTTCCAAAAATTTGCAACAGAAGGACATACAATGATGGCATTTAATAAAGTTCTTCATTAATATAATACAACATGGCCTCAGGAGTACTTACTTCGCCTATCATTGAATTACGCTCCAACTCCATTTTTCCTTGATTAGCGCACAAAAGTATCACAAATGTGATTTTTAAAACGACATTTGAAGATCAAAGAGAGAAAAAGATCTTACACAACCAACTTTGTTTTTCATTATGCATTCAGGCACCCACATCTTGGTCAGCTGCCAGCAGTCACACGGCCTTTGTATTCCACCCCCCGTCTCCCATGACCTTATGAGCACTTTCCATACCTCGGGAGCCTACTGTCAACAAGGGCAGATGTCGATGACGAAGTCCAACACCGCCTTCAGTGTTCCAGTGCAGCCATCGGGTGCCTGAGGGAGAGAGTGTTTGAAGACCAGGATGTCAAACCTGGCACTAGGCTCATGGTCTACAGAGCAGCAGTGATACCCGCCCTGCTGTATGCCTCAGAGACATGCACCGTGTACAGCAGGCACCTCAAAGCACTGGAGAGGTACCACCAACGCTGCCTCCACAAGATCCTGCAAATCCATTGGCAGGATAGGCGCACCAACGTCAGTGTTCTTGCTCAGGCCAACATCCCCAGCATCGAAGTTTTGACCACGCCTGATCAGCTCCGATGGCTGGTCACATTGTCCGCATGCGCAATAGGAGACTCCCAAAACAAGCGCTCTACTCGGAGCTCCGGCACGGCAAGAAAGCCCCAGGTGGGCAGAGGAAACGCTTCAAGGACACCCTCAAAGCCTCCTTGAAAAAGTGTAACATCCCCACCGACACCTGGGAATCCCTGGCTCAAGACTGCACAAAGTGGAGGAGAAGCATTCGGGAAGGTGCCGAACACCTCGAGTCTCTTCGCCGGGAGCAAGCGGAAGCCAAGCACAGGCAGCGCACGTCAACCCAAGCAAAACCACCCACCCGCCCCTTCAACCATCGTCTGCCCCACCTGCGACAGAGACTGTAGGTCCCGCATTGGACTCATCAGTCACCTGAGAACTCATTTTTAATGTGGAAGCAAGTCATCCTCGGTTCCGAGGGACTGCCTAAGAAGGAGATGACACCTCCCTTGACATGTTAAAAGAAAACATTTCTGGATGGATTGTGGTTATGTTTAAGTGTCATAAATGTATAGTGAATGTGCAGTACAGTATTCAAGCCTTCTGGCTCCCAAATATTTCCCCGCCCATTCCCCCACCCCCCATCACTCAAATTCCCTCTCCTTTTCCACCATCCTCACCAACAAGCAGTGACTCGTGCTGCAGTGAAGCTCCACAGGCAACAGCACCCCTTCCGTAGCTCACTCAATTAACCATTCGTAATATGTGAGCCTGAACAGCGAGTGCCATTGATCTTTTGGCCACAGGGTCACAGCTGAGCTAAGCCCTGTCCTGACCCACATGTTTTTGAAACGGGCTGCTGGATAGCGATCAGAAGTGGGAATCCAGGAGGATTCTCCGTCCCCTCCCCGGGAAATTCTGAGGTCAAATGAACCACTATTACCATCACCAGAGAATGCTGGAAACACTTGGCAGGTCAGGCAGCATCAAGGAGGGAGAAAGAGAGTCAACGTTCCGAATTGGGGACCCTTCGTCAGAATTGGAAAGGGTTAGAGAATGATGCCAGCGTTTTCTGCTGTTATTTCAGATTTCCAGCATCCGCAGTATTTTGCTACTATACCATCACTTCAGCTGACATCAGACACAAATTGGGCACAAACTTTGGACCTTTGTTTTTTATGTTTCAGCACACGATGCATTTATCCACTAAGCCACTGATGAAGCCACCGCTCTCATGCATCAGTCGCCTTACCAGCCCTAATCTCCATGTCAGCTGTGGCTCAGTTGGAGCACACTCACCTCGGAGTCTGAAGGTTGTGGGTTCAAGTCCCAGTCCCGTAAACATGAGCACAAAATCTAGGCTAACACTTCAGTGCAGTACTGAGGGGGTGCTGCATTGTTCGAGGTGCCGGTGAGGCCTCGGCCCTCTCAGGTTGGCGTAAAAGATTCCATGGCACTATTCAAAAAACAACAGGGGAGTCCTCCCCAGTGTCCTTGCCAACATTTATCCCTCAACCAACATCGCTAAAACAGATGATCTGGTCATTTATTTCATTGCTGTTCGTGGAAGCTTGCTGTGCGCAAATTGGCTGCCACGTTTCCTATATTATAACAGTGACTACACTTCAGATTTCCAGCATCTGCAGTATTTTGCTACTATACCAGAAATACTTCATTGGCCGTAAAATGCTTTGGGACATACTGATTTACAGCCAGTGAAGGGCACTATATAAATCCAAGTCCTGCTTTCTTATACAGAGGGTGCTTGATAGATATTGGTATTTTATCTGAAAATACATCAAATCATGGGTGCCCTACTTATGAGAATGAAGGCTGAGTGAGGTATCCATGCCTGACTCGCTAGGTTTTTTTCAATAACGCTCTAATGCATATCACGTTTAAACCCCACAGATTGACACGTTCTGCCAATTTAAGGTTTATTTTCAAAGACTGACACAACAATGCAGTATTTTTTCCCCCCTGCGGGGGCTTGCCATCATGATAGTTAGATAGGATTCCAGCTAAGCACAATGATTGGCCCAGGAAATTTTCATATTATGTCCACTTGGACTGTAACAAATATCCTGCAGTACAATTACAGATCCTGCCCTTCCAAATTGGATTGCGACTAGAAAAAAGTATTTTGAGCTAGTCTATTTCTGATAATCTGAAGTCAGTTTATCTGCATTAAAACATTAAATTATCCAATAATTTGAATTAAGCAACATAAGTAACTGCAAACTGGAAATTTAGTTCGCAAAAAATTTAATTATCTGATAATCTGAATTAAGAGTAGTAGCCTAAATGTAGAACTTAGATGAACTATTAGTGGTTACAGGCATGTCAGGTAGCGGTGGTTGTGCTGGGAATAATTTAAGATGTTGAATAGTATATCATACAAGAAGCATATTGCGCAACATTGAACGTGTATTGGCTTAAGTCCAATTTTGCTTAAAATGGATTGATATCAATGCACTAAGTAAGTCTTGTCACACCACTGCTTGAACTGGGGTAGAGTTGCTGAACTATGATGCTGCTACAGTTGATGAGCTCAGTGTGGATGCAGCATGGCTGTCTGGTCTTAATGTCATGGAGTGGCAGAAAAAAAACAGTAATTTTTCTGTTGTCCATAAATGGGATTTCACTTGCCAATAAAGAATTTGAAAGAGACCTCGGGTATTTGTGAACTCATTGCTTACTACATCCAAGCAACGGGAGATGGCAAAAAATAAAAATGGGTTCGAATTTTGGTTGAATTTAAATATCGAGATTTAATGATGAAACCGTACACCCTCCAAGTGAAAAAGCTGCATTGAGACGATTTTTTTGTCGTTCTGGTTGCTTACCACCCGGCAGACAATGATGAAGGCAGGAATAAGGCTAATCCCAATGCTATGTGGCTTTTAAGCCTCACAAAAAGTCTGAGAAAAAATCTTATATGACACACACACACACACACACACACACACACACACACACACACACACACACACACACACACACACACACACACACACACACACACACACACACACACACACACACACACACACACACACACACACACACACACACACACACACACACACACACACACACACACACACACACACACACACACACACACACACACACACACACACACACACACACACACGTATATTCACCTAAAATACATGCATATAGACACATGTGCACATAAATACATATACACACATACACACGTATAAACATATATGTATAAACACATATACACACACAACAAAAACAGCTTGCGTTTATATAGTGCCGTTAACATAGTGAAACGTCCCAAGGTGCTTCAAAGGAGCATTATAGAATCATAGAAGTTTACGGCACAGAAGGAGGTCATTCGGCTCATTTTGTCTGAGCCTGCCGAAAAAGAGCTATCCAGCCAAATTCCACTTTCCAGCTCTCGGTCCATAGCCTTGTAGGTGCACAGCCAAGCACTTTTTTAATGAGATGAGGGTTTATGCCTCTAACACCCTTTCAGGCAGTGAGCTCCAGACACCCAGCACCCTCCAAGTGAAAAAGAATTCTCCTCAACTCCTCTCTAATCCTTCTACCAATTACTTTAAATCTATGCCCCCTGGTTATTGACTTCTCTGCTAGGGGAAATAGGTCCTTCCTATCTACTCTATCCAGGCCCCTCATAAGTTTATACACCTCAATAAATCTCCTCTCAGCCTCCTCTGTTCCAAAGAAAACAACCCAGCCTATCCAATCTCTCCTCATAGCTAAAATTCTCCAAGCCTGGCAACAACCTCGTAAATCTCCTCTTTACCCTCTCTAGTGCAATCACATCTTTCCTGTAATGTGGTGACCAGAACTGCACGCAGTATTCTAGCTGAGGCCTAACTAGTGCTTAACACAGTTCTAGCATAACCCCCCTGCTCTTATACACTATGCCTCGGCTAATAAAGGAAAGTATCCCGAATGTATTCTTAGCCACCTCATCCACCTGTCCTGCTACTTTCAGGGATCTGTGGACATGCACTCCAAGATCCCTCTGTTCCTCTATATTTCTCAGTATCCTACCATTTATTGTGTTTTCCCTTGTCTTGTTAGTCCTCCCCAAGTGCATTACCTCACACTTCTCTGGATTGAATTCCATTTGCAACTTATCTGCCCACCTGACCAGTCCATTGATATCTTCCTGCAGTCTACATCTTTCTTCCATACTATCAACCACACAACCAATTTTTGTACCATCTGCAAACTTCTTAATCATGCCCCCTACATTGAAGTCTAAATCAATGATATATATCACAAAAAGCAATGGACCTAGTACTGAGCCCAGCGGAACACCACTCGAAACAGCCTTCCAGTCACAAAAACACCCATCAACCATTACCCTTTGGTTCCTGCCACTGAGCCAGTTTTGGATCCAACTTGCCACTTTCCCTTGGATCCCTTGGGCTTTTACATGTCGGACCTCGTCAAGTAACCCTGCTAAAATCTATGTAGACTACATCTAACGCACTGTCCTCATTGACCCTCCTTGTTACCTCCTCAAAAAATTCAATCTAATTAGTCAGACACAACCTTCCCTCAACAAATCCATGCTGACTGTCCTTGATTAATCTGTGCCTTTCTAAATGACGATTAATACTATCCCTCAAAAATGTTTTCCAATAATTTGCCCACCACCGAGGTTAGGCTGACTGGCCTGTAATTACTCGGTCTATCCCTTTCTCCCTTTTTAAACAACTGTACAACCTCCAGTCCTCTGGTACCACGCCTGTAGCCAGAGAGGATTGGAAAATGATGGTCAGAGCCGCTGCTATTTCCTCCCTTGCTTCTCTTAACAGCCTGGGATACATTTCATCCGGGCCTGGCAATTTATCTCCTTTCAAATATGCTAAGCCCCTTAATATTTCCTCTCTCACTATGTTTATCTCATCTAATGTTTCACACCCCTCCTGAACTAAATTGTCTGCAGCGACCCTCTCTTTTGTGAAGACAGACACAAAGTATTCATTAAGAACCATACATAGAAACACAGAAAATAGGAGGAGTAGGCCATTCGGCCCCTCGAGCCTGCTCCGCCATTCAATGAGATCATGGCTGATCATCCAAATTCAGTACCCTGTCCCTGCCTTCTCCCCATATCCCTTGATCCCTTTAGCCTCAAGAAATATATCCAACTCTTTCTTGAATATATTTAATGAACTGGCCTCCACCGCACTCTGTGGCAGAGAATTCCACAGGTTCATCACTCTCTGGGTGAAGAAATTCCTCCTCATTTCAGTCCTAAATGGCTTACCCCTTATCCTTAGACTATGACCCCTGGGTCTGGACTCCCCGGCCATCAGAAACATCTTTCCTGCATCGAGTCTGTCCAGGCCTGACAGAATTTTATAGGTTTCGATGAGATCCCCTCTCAATCTTCTAAACTCCAGTGAGTATAAGCCCAATCGACACAATCTCTCCTCATACGTCATTCCTGCCATCCCAGGTATCAGCCTGGTGAATCTTCGCTGCACTCCTTCCATGGCAAGAACGTCCTTCCTCAGGTAAGGCGACCAAAACTGCACACAATACTCAAGGTGCGGTCTCACCAAGGCCCTGTACAACTGTAGCAAGACATCCTTGCTCCTGCACTCGAACCCTCTTGCTACGAAGGCCAACATACCATTTGCCTTCTTAACCGCCTGGTGCACAAGAACACCCAGGTCTCTTTGCACTTCCCCCTTCTCCCAATCTATTGCCATTCAAAAAATAATCTGCCTTCCTGTTTTTGCCACCAAAGTGGATAACCTCACATTTATCCACATTGTAGTGCATTTGTCATGTTTCTGCCCAATCACCCAACCTGTCCAAATCGTACTGGACTTTCACGACATTCTCCTCACAGCTTACCCTCCCACCCAGCTTTGTGTCATCTCAACTCTTTCCTTAGTTATCTTCTTGCTCTTTATGTATTTATAAAACATCTTTGGGTTTTTCTTGATTGTTCTTGCGTGATCAACCAAAATCTGACACCGAGCCACACAAGGAGATAGTAGGGCAGGTGACCAAAAGCTTGGTCAAAGAGGTGGATTTTAAGGAGCGTCTTAAAGGAGGAAAGAGAGGTAGAGGTAGAGAGGCGGAAAGGTTTAGGGAGGGAATTCCAGAGCTTAGGGCCTTGGCAGCCGAAGGCACGGCCACCAGTGGTGGAGCAATTAAAATCGGGGATGCTCAAGAGCCCAGAATTGGCAGAAGGCAGAGATCTCGGTTTTGTTTGCAGGGCTGGAGGAGATTACAGAGACAGGGAGGGGTGAGGCCATGGAGGGATTTGAAAAACAAGGATGGATATTTTAAAAATCGAGGTATTGCTTAACCGAGAGCCAATGTAGGTCACCGAGCACAGGGGTAATGGGACTTGGTGCGAGTTAGGACACGGGCAGTTGAGTTTTGGATGACCTCAAGTATACATGTATACACATACAGAGACACACATAGACACACATATACAAGCATACACATATACACTTATATACACATATACGCACCTGTATACACGCACATACACATGTATACATACACATACATACACGCACACATATACATATATAAATGCACATACATATACACACATAAATGCACATACACATGCACACACATATGCACATAGCATTTTTATACACGCACATAGACATAGGCACACAGCCACGTTTAAGGTCAACTTATTTTGTTAACTACGGCCCAATATATTACGGGGTGAGGAAGATAAAATCGAAAGGGACTACGTAAATATTGAAGACAGGACTTGATGCACAGTACGTGGTCTGAATGATATCATAGACACCACTCATGATGCTGTAAATATATAAAATATATGTGGAACTCCATCTTTTTGATCAGCTCCTGCTCTTAAATCTCAGTAGGCGAGAAACGAAATATAACATTGCAGGTAATAGATTTTTTTTAAACGATCACACTGCGAGACGCTGCTGATATCTAACCTCAATTAGTCTTTTTTTTGTAGAAAGCTCACTGGGTCCCTCTGCGTTTTAACTCACATTCTCAACCCAGGTTTAACAAAATACACATTAATAACCTACAGCGCCACACGCTTTCAATTCATAACTTTAAAATAAAGATTCTCGGTCTGACCGCAATGTAACATGACTACTCAAACTGCATCACCGACTTGTTTTTTGCCCCCCTTAAATGCTTTCTGATTTTGCCTGGGCCACTGTTGCTGTGAATTGCAAACAGCCGCACAAATTCGGGTTAAATGCTAAAGTCAAACATCGTTATAGTAGCGCGCAGTCTTTCCTCTGTCGCTGTTCAGTGCGGGGATATTATTGTGTCATTTCGTACAATGTAGCCAGTCAGTTGCTCCCGGTGTAACACTCGAATCCGCAGCATAACAATCAACGCCACTGGCCGCAAACAGAGCCAGCTCCACATTACATCCCATTCATTTACTTCAACGCTCAGTGCATTGTATGGCGCTATTCTAAATGATTAAAATATCTCGTGAGATTCACCTAAAATATGACACAACCACGTCAACACATTTTGCAAAGTGAAAACTCCAATCATTCATTGATCTTCAAGACTGCATATTGTGTTAACTTATAATAGATGTCGTAGGTACATTTTCTGTTAACACGTGGTAGGAATTACTATATATATATGTGTGTGTGTGTATATATATATATAACACACACACACGATTATATGTATGTATAAATAAATATATACATCACAAATCATTATCTCCTACCTGTTTCCAGAGACCTGCAGTTTCTCTTCTTCCAAAGGGAAGATTTTTTCTCTTTTATTATTTTTCTCTTAGTTGCTTAATCTTCTTGTTGCCATGGTTATTTTGCACAATTTTAAATAGGTCTATAGAATTGTTCACATGTTTCCCTCCCCCAGAACCAGTGTCTCTTTCTCTTTCTCCGTGTGGTGTGTGTTCCTGATACCCTGGATCTGTCGCTCTGGGTGCAGGAAATTGTTGTGAAGGAAATTTCTTCTGGGCTGCTGACGTCACGTCAGTCACAGCAACAACTAAAAAACCCAGCAACGAAAGTAATGAGAAAGTGAAGAGAGCGCGGCCAACTGCACCAGCACCCGGAGTTCCAGTCAGTTTGCTGACTGGTTGCAAGGTGGGTGGGACGGGAGGTGCGTGTGGTTCCTGGCCAGCCGCTCACACACCCGGTAATTGCTGTCACTGTTCAAAATACAGGGGAAGGGCAATGGAAGAGCTGCCAAGCTGGAGAAGTTGCACCAAACACCCAGAGTTGTGACTTTTTCGAAATGTTTTCATTGACCAGTTAGCACGCAGGAAAGGGCGATGGGAGATTGAGGGGACAATTATTTTGGCACAGCTGGTAAACGCTGCTAAAAGGCAAAATGCTGACTAATAATTAACCCACAGCCAACATGATCTGCTCATTTGTCTAATTGCTGTTTGGGCAATTTGACTGCCGCGTTTCCCCACAATAAATAGTGACGCACTTTGGAACATACTGAAATCATGCAATGTGCAAGTTCTTTAATGTTCCATAAAATGTTGGAAATCTGACACAAAAACAGTAAAAATCTGGAAGCAGTCAGCAGGTGTGGAGATAACAATCAATCCTTGGGGTGCATATCCTTTTTCCAAACATGTTAAATGGTCCCATTTACTGCCAAAATGGAACAACAACAACTTGTTGTATTTATATAGCGCTTTTTAATGTAATAAAATGTCCCAGGGCGCTTCACAGGAGTTTTATAAGACAAAAAAATTTGACACCAAGCCACATAAGGAGAAATTAGGACAGATGACCAAAAGCTTCGTCAAAGAGGTAGGTTTTAAGGAGCGTCTTAAAGGAGGAAAGAGAGGTAGCGAGGCGGAGAGGTTTAGGCAGGGAATTCCAGAGCTTAGGGCCTAGGCAACAGAAAGCATAGGCACCAATGGTTGAGCGATTATAATCAGGGATGCTCAAGAGGGCAGAATTAGAGGAGCACAGACATCTCAGGGGGGTGGTTGTGGGGCTGAAGCAGATTACAGTGATAGGGAGGGGCGAGGCCATGGAGGGATTTGAAAACAAGGAGGAGAATTTTGAATACGAGGCATTGCTTAACCGGGAGCCAGTGTAGGTCAGCGAGCACAGGGGTGATGGGGTGAACAGGACTTGGTGTGAGTTAGGATACGGGCAGCTGAGTTTTGGATGACCTCAAGTTTATGTAGTGTCAGCTGTGGCTTAGTATGGTAGCACCCTCACCTGTGAGTCAGAAGGTTGTGGATTCAAGTACCCACTCCAGGGACTTGAGCACAAAAATCTAGGCTGACACTCCAGTGCAGTACTGAGGGAATGCTGCACTGTCGGTGATGCTGTCCTTTGGATAAGACATTAAACTGAGTATGCTCTCTCAGTTGGACGTAAAAGATCCCATGGGACTATTTTGAAGAAGAGCAGGGGAGTTATCCCCAGTGCCCTGGCCAATGTTTATCCCTCAATCAACATAACAAAAACAGATTATCTGATCATTATCTCATTGCTGTTTGTACTGCGTGCAAATTGGCTGCTGCGTTTCCTACATTACAACAGTGACTACATTTTTTTTTAAAGTACTTCATTGGCTGTAAAGCAGTTTTGGACGTATGGTGGTCGTGAAAGGCGCTATATAAATGCATGTCTTTCTTTCTTTCTAAAACATGGGAGGCCAGCCAGGAGTGCATTGGAATAGTCAAGTCTAGAGGTAACAAAGGCATGGATGAGCGTTTCAGCAGTGGATGAGCTGAGGCAAGGACGGAGACGGGAGATGTTACTGAGGTGGAAATAGGCGGTCTTAGTTATGCCGCAGATATGTGTTTGGAAGCTCATTTCAGGGTCAAAATAGAGCCTACTGATCAACTGCATGGCTTCCCTTAGGTGCACAAGTCTAAATATAGTCATCGACCAATGGCCATTGAGATATAAATGGATGTTTACCCAATGGGACATCCTCCCCCACCAAAGTCACAATATATAAATATTGTCATTGACTAGTCACATAAGAAGGAAGGGCAGTGGAAAAGAGAGTGGGCAATACACAGAGCTAAAGTATTGTCTAGTATGAAAAGACAAGGGCTAGACTGCACAGATGCACATGGTGCGTCAGCCAATGGCTCAGTTGGTAGCACCCTTGCCTTTGAATCAGAAGGTTGTGGGTTCATAGTCCCCGTCCAGAGACTTGAGCACAAAAATCTAGGCTGACACTCCAGTGCAGTACTGAGGGAGTGCTGCACTGTCAGAGGTGCTGTCTTTCAGATGAGATGTTAAACTGAAGCCCCGTCTACTCTCTCAGGTGGATATAAAAGATCCCATGGCACTATTTTGAAGAAGAGCAGCGGAGTTATCCCCAATATCCTGACCAATATTTATCTCTCAACCAACTTTTCTAAAACAGATATAAAAACAGAAAATGCTGGAAATACTCAGCAGGTCAAGCAGCATCTGTGGAGAGAGAAAGAGAGTTAATGTTTCAGGTCTGCACAGATGCTGCCTGACCTGCTGAATATTTCCAGCATTTTCTGGTTTTATTTCAGATTTCCAGTATCTGCAGTATTTTGCTTTTGTATTACTAAAACAGATTATCTGGTCATTGTCACATTGCTGTTTGTGGGAGCTTGCTGAGCGCAAATTGGCTGCTGCATTTACTACATTACAACAGTAACTACACTTCAAAAAGTACTTCATTGGCTGTAAAGTGCTTTGGGAGGTCCGGTGGTCATGAAAGGCACTATATAAACCCAAGTCCTCTTTGCTGTTGAAATATTATAAGCAATGTCATTGGCTAACCAAGGGGGAGGAAACTGGCCAGCTGTATGCACACCCAGAGTTGAAATAATATAAATACTTTCAGCATGAAGGCAAAACAAGAGTTAACTGGTCAAACTGCAAGTATCTGAACTCATAACTGGGTAATTACAGGCTGGTCACCCTTGAAGGAACTGAAAGAGAAGACTGGCCAACTGAAGACACATCCAGAGTTGTAATAATAGAAGAACTATCATTAACTGATCACAATGTTTCATTGTATATATACCTAAAGTTGCTAAATTATAAGTAGTGCCATTGACTAATCAGCATTGACGAAAAGCCAGCTGATTACGTGTAACAATGAGGAAAGTGAATTGCACATGTAACCAAGGCTTATCATAATGACTGCAATTGGCTAATGATCATTGAAAAGGGAGCAAGCAGAAGATTGAATGATTGGATGTATACATAGACCTGCAATGAATACTGTGTTTGGCTGGTCAGCCTTTAGGGAAGAACAATGGGTTGGGAGGGGGGACTGATTTATCACTAGGGTTGTCACCTTTTCCAGCACTGGACATGAGACAAAATAAGGAGGGGGAGGTTGGGAGCATTGATTAAGCACTGATGTTTTCTTTGTTGTTAATGAAAATTCATTGAAAATCTCGGTAAAAGCATAAAATGCAGGAGACATAAAAGACAATCTACCTAATTGTACTGTATATTTTATGATCTAAAACATGTAGCTTTCACATTTGAACCATGCACAGGTCTAACAATTAACCCAAATTGCAGCAATTTATGGAATGTACGTAGGATTTCCACCACATCTTCCCTCTCACAGATATGGGATGTATTACACATTAAGCCATTTTCTTCCAGGCTAAAACAACTAATTCAATTTATTCGCAATTAATAATTCACAATTACAAAGATCTTAGGCAAATACTTTAAAGCACAAGTTCATACATCTACAACAGTTGTTCTCAGTTCCTTCCTCTACATTCTTGAAATTGTACAGTAGCTCAGGCAAAAAAGTTTCAATTGAGCTGAATTTTCTGGACCCCCACATAAAATCCAAAAGAGAATTGTCAAATCCAAGGAGATTGTTTTATACTTTTAATTGCTTTGAAAATAAGATGGTTAATCAATTGTTATCAGTGGTATAGTAGCACAGATTCTTGTAATATTTAATTACATCACAAAGTAGATCACATGGGATGCTCATGAGAATGCAAATACTTATGGTCTGAAATCTTAGCTGTTTTCACAGTTCAGTATATGTGACTACAGATGGTTGATGTGGAAGCTATCAGCTGACTGTTTCCACGGAAATTGGCCAACCATTATTGACAATAAAAGTAATTTTTCAAGATGCAAATTTCTCACTGCTGAGGTAAATGGGACAGAAGCAGCGCTCGAAACAGCAACGTTTCTGAATTGTGTTTTTTGTTGATGTGACTTTAAATGGACAGATGGATGTAATTTAAATATTTGCCTCTGGATGGCTGTATTTTTAAAGAGACATCCTTTGTTTTCATGTCTGGAGTAAACAATATACTAAGCTGCCTGGAGAATTCATGGGGGGGGGGGCATCTAGTCAAACTAGTTCCCTCAGGACCAGCTGCTCGTGTCCATAACATAATTACATCTGAAACTGCCTATGTCTTTGAAATGCTAATATATGCTAGGTTGCCAACTGGAAAGAAAACAAAACCCGCTGGCATTGGTTGCTGAACCATCAGAAGTGTTTCAAACCAGTTGAAGTGCCTTGTTTTCAGCCTCCGTTGGGTGCAACGAGCAAGTGAGTGAACAGGCAGGCACGGGCTTGCTGTTTACACGCTATGTGCTTTATTAATGGAACGGATTAATACTGTGATTGCCTGACTATTGGGAAAGAATCGCTTTTGGTCCTTGTGTGTTGAAACCTGGACTTTGGAGCACAGAAGAATTTATAAAAATTGTGGGTTTTTCCAGAATCTTTGTTTCTGTCCTTGGGTAACTAATTCCGCATTAAGGAAGTGACAACGGCCACCATGAAAGTTCATCAGAGATTCCACCTCTGGAAATACCTGCTAAAATTTTGGACTCTTTATTGATTTTTGTGTAAGTGTTTGTAGCCTTTTAATATATTTTTTGTAGTGATCAAATTAAATGATATTAGTGCTGGGGAATGGACCTCTTCCCAGTTAAAGTACCCACTGTTCGTACCAAGCACTATAGAACAATCAGATGCATAGTAAAGCTCCGTTTACTCTGCCCAAGTGACATACCTCAGCCTAGTGTGACCAGACATCCCCATTTTCTGGGGACAGTCCCTGGATGAGGTACTGTGTCTCCGGGCAAACAATGCCCCCGGAAGAGTCTCCGGTTCATGAAACTCATCCCTGAATTTTATTTGAATAAGTTCCATTCAGCCTAATTGCAACTCATGTAAATCTGCACCCGCACTCAGGGACTCAGAGTCGGACCAATCAACAGCACCCACTGTTGATTGACAGATTCTCTGCCCATTGGCAGCGACGGACCAATGAAAGGGCCGATCACTCTTTGTTGTCTGCTGAATTGCTTTGACCAGATTGGCTTTGGTTTAGACTAATGAGAGGGCGGATCACGGTTTGTGACAACAGTTTGACTTTGACCGAATTGGCTTTGGTTTGGACCAATAAAAGGACAGAGTGGGGGATGAGTGCTGGCCAATGGGGCAACTGTGTTTGCGCAGGTGATAAGTTAGATTAATCATATACTGCCTTACAAATGCCTTGCAAGGCATGATGGACTAGTTGACATGGGTTAAAAGTTTAAATGTAAAAAAAACTGATGCAGGACTATTGGAATGCAGTAGAAGTAGATAAGAAGGGACAGAAGGAGCAGAATGTTCTACTCCCTAACCACACTCAAGGTGACATAAGATAACTGGTGTAGCAGTCTCATGGTCACTATCTGTTGAAAGTTCGCCCACTTATGTCTAAAAAAAATGTGAAACTTAAGCAAAACTCTGTAAAAAAAAAACAAGTAACTCACGGAACGCGTGATCGTCTAGTTTCCTGTTTTCCCATGACTTGCAGTGTATGAAAATGTATAAATGTTGTAGCTCCGTGGGTCTCGGGGCTCACTCTTGGGAAGGCATACTTGTGTGCAGACACAAAGGGTTTCTCAGTGTGAGTCCAGGTACCGGATTACCTTAATAAAACTTTACTTATTTTACAGTTTCTGACTTTGTGTATTACTGAGAAAGTGATAGACTGACCGGCGTGTTTAGTCTCCTAAAGCAGCGAACCTTGATCCCCCACGGGAGGGGTAGTTCCTCCTCAATGACTGTGAGGAGTTAACACAGGAGGTGTGATGGCAGTGTTGTCCACGTGAGCCAGAGCATGGGAACAGGCAACATATCTCATTGGCTGGTGATGTGAAAACGTGAATCTGATTGGTCGGAGCGGGGTTGCCCCAGAGCTGCCCCTCACTGGGCGAGCTTTCCAATTTCCCGCAGGGTGCAGCGAGTGTTAAATATAAAGCGCGACAAAAATATCGAGGAAATTTCCGAAGCATGTGGCAAACCCACTATCGCCTCCAGGGACTGAGCACAAACATCGGCCATCGCATAAAACTGGCAGGCCACCCAGCTCTCTGTGGCTGGAACTGAATGGACGAGTCCATGGACCACAAGCCTGAGGAACGTCGCTGCCTCACGAGGCTGTAAATCTGCTCCTTCCTGAACCAGGCCACGATGCTAAGTCTCAGGCGGCTTCTGGCGACGAGCCGGTCGGGGTGAGTGGGCCTGAAGGGCCGGGAGGCACTGACATGCCGCGGCCAATAACATGGCACCATTGAGAGCAGCTTTAGAGGTCGGGCTGCGGGGCAGATCACAGGGCTGAGGGAGAAACAAATAAATGGCAGATCGGCCAGTCAACGCTGGGAATAGATGGCGGGTCGGCCAGTTAGTTTTGGAAAGGCAGGTCAGTTGGTAAGCACTGGAAATAGATAGCTGGTTGGCCAGTCAGCACTGGAAATAGATGGCAGGTCAGCCAGTCAGCACTGGAAATAGACGGCGGGTCAGCCAGTGCCCAGGAAAGGAAAGCGCGGTTCTGCGTTTGCTGTGACACCTTTCCAGAACTCAGTAGTGTTCCCAGGGAGTTCCCATGCAAGGAGTGGGGAATCCACTCTTTACATTGAAATACATAGCAGTTACAACAAGGAAACAGGCCATTCGGCCCAACCAGTCCCTGATAGCATTTACCTTTCACTGAGAAAACACTGAGCTCCCCAACCCCCCCTCACTATTCTCAAATCTCAAGATCGTTCACAGGTATCAACAAAAATGGACACTAAGCCAAAGAAGGTGATATTGGGAGGCATGATGAAAAATGTGGTCAACTTGGGCAATGATGGGAAGAAAGAAATTTTCTGAATAGGCCATATAGACAGTGGGTATGAAAAAATGATGTTCCTGAAGAGTGTTATTGTATCTATATATATAAAACGGTCCGTCTGTCTTTCCGTCTGTTTTCCGTCTTTCTGTCTTTCCGTCTATCTTTCCGTCTGTCCGGCTATACAATCAAAAGTTATAGAGTGTACCTACACATATGTTATATCAAAAGAAAGCTTATCATTAGGGGACTCTAATAGGCATATTTACTTTTTGGTCAGACAAAGATTGTTCAGACAGTATACAAAAAAGGTTCAAAAAATGGCAACATTCCGCTCATCAGTGTTGAGTGACGTGATGGTTGACCAATCGTACGGGGGATTAACCTAATGGTTGACCAATCGGTGCGTCACGGGGGCGTTTCATTGCGTGTGTGGGTGGGCCTAATCCTTCTGAGCTGAGGTGAGTGGCCGCCATCTTGATTCCTAACTATTCATTTCTTTTTCCCACTTTCTGCGTGTTTATTTTCAAATCTAGATTTCCAGCAAAAAAAAAGTTGCTTTTAAAACACAATTAAATTGATTTAAAAAAAAGTTAATTAATTTGTCAATATTTTCTCTAACCTCATTAATTTTCCTACCTTTCACCCTTTTTTTTCCCTCTTGACTCGCTACCTCCGCCGGGCACCGCAACCTTCCAGGGTTACCCCGCCTGCAGGCCTCAAAGCCTCGGCCTCTCCTCCCCAGCCACGCCCGAGCTAGGCACCTCCCGTCCTGCTCATCAAGCAGCCCGTGATCACCGCCATCTTTGGAAAGGCTGGCGGGGCGGGTCTGAGCCGAGCGTAGCCACCGCCGCCATCTTTGTAAAGGCTGGCGGGGCGGTACGGAGCTCCGCGGAGACATCGCCAGCGCTGGGCTCGGGTGCTTTGTGGCCTGCAGCCGAACGCCGGCTGCGGAGCTCAGGCTGCCCGGGGCGCTGGGCTCAGCTGGGCCATGTCAGTGCGGGTGCCCGAGGCCCCAGGGCCTAGCCTTCTCCAACCGCCGGCAGCGCAACTCTCAACACTGGCAGAGGGGAGAGGGTCTGCTGGCTCCCCCCTCCCTTTCCCCCCCTTCCCCCCTCCTTCCCCCACACCCCCTTCCCACCCCCTTTCCCCCCCCACACCCCCTTCCACACACCCCCTTCCCCCCCAACCCCCCTTCTCCCCCACACCCCCTTCCCACTCCCTCCCACACACGCCCCCCCCTTCCGCCCCCCTCCCCCCTTCCCTCCTCCCCCTTCCCCTTTCCCCCTCCCTTCCCCCCTCTCCCCCTCCCTTCCCCCCTCCCCCTCCCTTCTCCACTCCCCCCTCCCTTCCCCACTCCCCCCTCCCTTCCCATCCCCCCTTCCCATTCCCCTCTCCCCCCTTCCCCCCTTCCCTTCCCCTTCCCCCCTCCCTTTCCCCCCTTCCCCCCTTTCCCCCCACCCCTTTCCCCCTTCCCCCCTTTCCCCACCACCACTTTCCCCCCACCCCTCTCCCCCCCACCCCTTTCCCTTTCTCTCCTTCCCTCTCTCTCTCCTTCCCTCTCTCTCTCCTTCCCTCTCTGTCTCTCTCTCTCCTTCCCTCTCTCTCTGTCTCTCTCTCCCTCTCTCTCTCTGTCTCTCTCTCCCTCTCTCTCTGTCTCTCTCTCCTTCCCTCGCTCTTTCCTTCCCTCTCTCTCTCTTTCCCTCTCTCTCTCTCTCTCTCCTTCCCCTCCTCTCTCTCTCCTTCCCCCCCTCCCTTCCCTCCTCCCCCTTCCCCCTCCCCCTCCCTTCCCCCCTCTCCCCCTCCCTTCCCCCCTCCCCCTCCCTTCCCCCCTCCCCCTCCCTTCCCCACTCCCCCCTCCCTTCCCCCCTTCTCCCTTCCCTTCCCCTTCCCCCCTCCCTTTCCCCCCTTCCCCCCTTTCCTCCCTTCCCCCCTTCCCCCCTTTCCCCACCACCCCTTTCCCCCCACCCCTTTCCCCACCACCCCTTTCCCCACCACCCCTTTCCCCACCACCCCTTTCCCCCACCCCTTTCTCTCCTTCCCTCTCTCTCTCCTTCCCTCCCTCTCTCCTTCCCTCTCTCTCTGTCTCTCTCTCTCCCTCTCGCTCTGTCTTGCTCTCTCCCTCTCTCTCTGTCTCTCTCTCCTTCCCTCGCTCTTTCCTTCCCTCTCTCTCTCCTTCCCTCTCTCTCCTTCCCTCTCTCTCTCTTTCCCTCTCCTTCCCCTCCTCTCTCTCTCCTTCCCCCCCTCTCTCTCCTTCCCCCCCTCGCTCGCTCCTTCCCCCCCTCTCTCTGTCTGGCACAGGGTTCTTGAGTTCCCTCGGCACCGCCGGGCACTCCAGCTAGTCTATCTATATATATAAAACGGTCTGTCTTTCCGTCTGTCTTTCCGTCTCTCTGTCTGTCCGGCTAAACAATCAAATGTTATAGAGCGTACCTACACACATGTTATATCAAAAGAAAGCTTATCATTAGGGGAGTCTAATAGGCATATTTACTTTTTGGTCAGACAAAAATTGTTCGGACAGTATACAAAAAGGTTTCAAAAAACGGCAACATTCCACTCATTAGCGTTGAGTGACGTGATGGTTGACCAATCGTACAGGGGATTAACCTGATGGTTGACCAATCGGTGCGTCACGGGGGGCATTTCATTGCGTGTGTGGGCGGGCCTAATCCTTCTGAGCTGAGGTGAGTGGCCACCATCTTGATTCCTAACTATTCATTTCTTTTTCCCACTTTCTGCATGTTTATTTTCAAATCTAGATTTCCAGCAAAAAAAAAGTTGCTTTTAAAACACAATTAAATTGTTTTAAAAAAAGTTAATTAATTTATCAATATTTTCTCTAACCTCATTAATTTTCCTACCTTTCACCCTTTTTTTTTCCTCTTGACTCGCTACCTCCGCTGGGTGCCGCAACCTTCCAGGGTTACCCCGCCTGCAGGCCTCGAAGCCTCGGCCTCTCCTCCCCAGCCACGCCCGAGCTAGGCACCTCCCGTCCCGCTCAACAAGCAGCCCGTGATCGCCGGCATCTTTGTAAAGGCTGGCGGGGCGGGCCTGAGCCGAGCGTAGCCACCGCTGCCATCTTTGTAAAGGCTGGCGGGGCGGTACGGAGCTCCGCGGAGCCATCGCCAGCGCTGGGCTCAGGTGCTTTGTGGCCTGCGGCCGAATGGTGGCTGTGGAGCTCGGGCTGCCCGGGGCGCTGGACTCGGCTGGGCCATGTCAGTGCGGGTGCCTGAGGCCCCGGGGCCTAGCCTTCTCCAACCGCCGCCGGCAGCGCAACTCTCAACACTGGCAGAGGGGAGAGGGTCTGCTGGCTCCCCCCCTTCCCTTTCCCCCTTTCCCCCCTCCCTTTCCCCCCCTTCCCCCTCCTTCCCCCCACACCCCCTTCCCCCCACACCCCCTTCCCACCCCCCTTTACCACCCCCACACCCCCTTCCCACACACACTTTCCCCCCCCACACACCCCCTTCCCCCCAACCCCCCCTTCACCCCCACACTCCCTTCCCACCCCCCTCCCATATACCCCCCTCCCCCTTCCCTTCCCCCCTTCCCTTCCCCCCTTTCCCCCTTTCCCCATTTCCCTCCCCCCTTTCCCCCTTTCCCCCTTTCCCTTCCCCCCTCCCTTCCCCCTTCCCCCCACGCCTTTCCCCCCACCACTTTCCCCCCCACCCCTTTTTCCCCCTACCCATTTCCCCCCCACCCCTTTTCCCCCCACCCCTTTCCCCTTTCTCTCCTTCCCTCTCTCTCTCCTTCCCTCTCTGTCTCTCTCTCCTTCCCTCTGTCTCTGTCTCTCTCTCCCTCTCTCTCTCTCTGTCTCTCTCTCCCTCTCTCTGTCTCTCTCTCATTCCCTCTCTCTCTCTCCTTCACTCTCTGTCTCTCTCTTCTTCCCTCTCTCTCTCCTTCCCTCTCTCTCTCTCTCCTTCCCGCTCTCTCTCCTTCCCCCTCTCTCTCCTTCCCTCTCTCTCTCTCTCTCCTTCCCCCCCTCTCTCTGTCTGGCACAGGGTTCTTGAGTTCCCTCGGCACCGCCGGGCACTCCAGCTAGTTATATATAAAACGGTGTCTGAATGCGCTTCAATAGTGTGATGTCACATCCGCAGTAATTATATGCACATTTGCTTTGCATTTGTAGTGTATATGTGCAATTGTTAAAATATAGGCTGCTAAAAAAAATTGCCTCGCTACGCTGCACAACCTACATTTTCCCATCCTCTGCCCACCTGGGGCTCTCTTGCCGTGCTGGAGCTCCGAATAGAGCGCTTGTTTTGGGAGTCTTGTATTGGGCATGCGGATAATGTGACCTGTCCATCGGAGCTGATTGAGCGTGGCCAGAGCTTCGATGCTGGGGATGTTGGCCTGAGTAAGAAGACTGATGTTGGTGCGCCTATCCTGCCAATGGATTTGCAGGATCTTGCGGAGGCAGCGTTGGTGGTACCTCTCCAGTGCTTTGAGGTGCCTGCTGTATATGGTCCATGTCGCTGAGGCATACCGCAGGGCAGGTATCACTGCTGCCCTGTAGACCATGAGCTTAGTGCCGGGTTTGAGGTCCTGGTCTTCAAACACTCTCTTCCTCAGGCGACCGAAGGCTACACTGGCACACTGAAGGCGGTGTTGGACTTCATCGTCGACGTCTGCCCTTGTTGACAGTAGGCTCCTGAGGTATGGAAAGTGGTCCACGTTGTCCAAGGCCTTGTCGTGGATTTTGATAATCGGGGGGCAGCACTGTGTGGCGGGGGCAGGTTGGTAGAGGACCTTTGTCTTACGGATGTTTAGTGTAAGGCCCATGCTCTCGTATGCTTCGGTGAAGGTATTTACGATGGTTTGGAGTTCGACCTCCGAGTGAGCGCAGACGCAAGCATCGTCTGCATACTGTAATTCGACAACAGAGGATGGGAC
The DNA here is from genome assembly GCF_052327205.1 of Somniosus microcephalus. Taxonomy (NCBI): domain Eukaryota; kingdom Metazoa; phylum Chordata; class Chondrichthyes; order Squaliformes; family Somniosidae; genus Somniosus; species Somniosus microcephalus. The sequence continues at coordinate 48,021,613 of NC_140993.1, read as the reverse complement.
GACCTTGGATCGGGACTGGAGGTGACGGAGGCTGAACAGTTTCCCGTTTGTTCTGTAAATTAGCTCCACTCCAGTGGGGAGCTTACTGAGGGCGAGATGGAGCATTGCAGCAAGGAAGATCGAGAAGAGCGTTGGTGCGATGACACAGCCTTGCTTGACCCCGGTCTGTACGTGAATTAGGTCTGTGGTGGAACCGTTGGTTCCTCAAAGCCTCCTTGAAAAAGTGCAACATCCCCACAGACACCTGGGAATCCCTGGCTCAAGACTGCACAAAGTGGAGGAGAAGCATTCGGGAAGGTGCCGAACACCTCGAGTCTCTTTGCCGGGAGCAAGCGGAAGCCAAGCACAGGCAGCGCACGTCAACCCAAGCAAAACCACCCACCCGCCCCTTCAACCACCATCTGCCCCACCTGTGACAGAGACTGTAGGTCCCGCATTGGACTCATCAGTCACCTGCGAACTCATTTTTAATGTGGAAGCAAGTCATCCTTGGTTCTGAGTGACTGCCTAAGAAGAAGAAGAAGAATTTTCCTATCCTGACTACTTTGCTGTGCTCCCACCCTGTGTGTCCCCGGATTCAGTTTTGGAAATATGGTCACCCTACCTCAGCCCCAAACCCAACACGAGAGAACATGCTCTAACACACCAGTGTGACATTTCTTTCTATTTTTCAAATGAGCCTCTTTGTGGCGCCTCTGAAAGAGATTAGTGCTGAATTCAGGACTGTTTTGTGCTGTATGCCCAGGGGCACTATGAATTGGGATTAAGACTTCCTAAACTCAGTTCACAAGGAACGCTTACAGCCATTGGCAGAGGAGACTTTATTTCTATCAGTCTGGGCTGAATTTTAATCCAGGTTCCAAAGACAGAAACAGTACTGGCAGAACAATTCATAATAGTTTTTTAAAAAAGGAAATGGATAAACACTTGAAAAAGAAAAAAAGTAAAAGATATGGGGGAAGGGCAGGGGAATGGGACCAAGTGGATAGCTTTCAAAGGGCAGGCACAAGCACAATGGGTAAAATGACCTCCTTCTATCTGTAAAGTTCAATGCTTCTAGGTGAACAACCATTGACTAGCCTATTGTGTGCCACCCATTCACAATGTTCTCATTTAAATAATATTTAAATGAAATACTAATACAGCTGGTTACCTCTCATTAGCAACAGTCTGACAATGTGGTGTTTTCCACTTTTAAAAGTGAACATGAAACATAGTGGGTAACCCTGTATTCTTTGACTCAAAATACCAAACACAAAAGAAATTGTTATTCTTTTGGTATACTATCCCATTAATATCACACAATAGACACCAAAGTATCAGATAACTGACAAGGGCCTGATTATGAAAATTGCCTTTTTCCTGTGCACGCAAGTCAAGAGAGTTGGAGAGAGCCCAGAATGTAACAAATAATTATTTCGCTCTAAGGAGAGATAACTAATTATACTAATTCAGGACTCAATCGAATTAACCTTGTCTGACTAGCTATATTTTAAACACAGCAGTGAAAATGTAAAAATTTGCAGCATCAAGATATTGATGGCAAAGATCGATGATGCAAAAATGGAAAATGAATGATTACAGACTCATTTGCAAATACAGCTTCAATTGCAGTTGTCGAGCTACAATATTCATAACTATCACAAGAACTTATCATCATATTCTATTCCCTGCCAACTCCTGCAGTTGTCTGTTGTCATTGCTACCCTCCAGACTTCCCATATAGAGTACCATTACCTAAGCTTTGGCCTCTTCTTATCTGGGCCCCATTCCATCACTAGTTGAGGATAGCAATCTTCAGCCATGTGGCAAACATGGCCTGGCCACCAGAACCTCCTTGCTGCAGCACACATATTACAGTGTTGGTCACTATGACCTACTCAGGCCATTGCTCATTATTTCAGTGTTGGCCACGACCTCCTCACAGCCTACTCCAGAAAAACATTCAGCCTCAGGGCCTTGTTGAGATCTTCAGCACCATTCAAAACTATTGACTGAATCCTGGCCTAGTAAGTTCTTAGAGTTTTTTTCTGTTGTTTGTTAAGCAGTTCTAGCATCTCCCTTCGCTAAGCATTCAATTTCACAGATATAAAGCCATCTACCAATTCCACCTCCAATCAATGCCCTCTCCCTTCATTGTTCCGTAATCTTCCTTGAACAAAGGGCATAATTTTTAGCTTTGAAAAGCTCATACTGAAGCTTATTTTCTTCTTTCAACATTTAGTCTTCGTGATTGGAACAACCAATGATCTGGCAAGAATACTAATGTTGTTGCACACATTTCAGGTCGTGGACCAGTTTCTGGCCTGCCCTTACAGCTTAAGGCTCACTATAATTATTGTCTATGCCCGCTATTGCCTCACTCATTATGTGGTACATGACAGTATTAATCAAGGTGGGTGACTGGTTATAGCCGAGGAGAAAAGGAGAAACCTACTGAACTTTTACTTATTCAGAGTAAAATGATTCATGGAGAAGAGGATGTTGGTGATCTTCAACCTTCCCCAGTTACAGCACAGATTAGACATTTACTAGCTGAGCGAGTGCAACTGAACCAACTACACTTGCACCCTCAATTGTATCACGGATTGAATTATACAAACATTCAAAAAAGATGGACAGAAAAAGACAGCTGGTCCATCGAGCCTGCCCCATTCAGTTGTGTTGCAACTAAGCATCATTATCCTTGCTGCTCCCCACCGATCAGCAGCCACATAATCTCATGGGAGAGGTAACAAAATTAAACAGAATTTAAAAAAACTCTAGACCAATTCAGGGAAAAAGAATTCTGGGAAATTCCTCTCTGACCTCCCAAAGGTGATCTAAAGTGAGTTCCAGGAGGGAAACAGTGACCAGGAGGTACCCCACCTGCCCTTTAAACACAGCGATATCACCCTCCTCCAGGAACTCATCCAGCTCCCTTTTGAACATTTGCAACAAATCCACACTCAATGCACAGGCTAGCAACTTAATCCATAGTGCAATGACCGTCTGCGAAAAGGAAAACCTTCTGACATCTAAACTGGTTCTCTGCTTACAGAACTTATACGAACTTCCCCTCATTCTCCCTAGCCTATCAAATTTAAATGTTGGCCACGCTAGAGGGAGAGGCGAGAAAGGGTGTCAAATACACAGTTATCTACTTTCATTGTTACACTTCATCATCCAGAGAATTGCTGAACAATTTTTTTCTTACACCAATTCTCAACATGAATTGGGACTTGATGTCAAGATGACATCAAAAGGGAAGAAATTAGCTGACTGTAAGTTACGTTATCGATTGAGTCAAACAAAGCTGAGCATTGATTGACTGGGTTACTGTAGCAGGGAAAAGGAAGGATTGCCTGATGGCTAGTTTATTTAGAGGGACACCATAGATTGAACACTGGTTATCCTGATGGAGGGAGGGGTGAATATTGCTAAACTAAGCAAGAATTACACCATAGACTGGAACATTGGAACTGGACATGTTCGGGGGAAAAGAGATGTTTGGACATCTTCACATTTAACTGATAGTTAAAATTTGGACAAGTGGTCACAACAGTAAACAGTGGGGCTGATGTTCCCGTATATAGCACCCAAAGTAACAGGACAAATGGGCAGTCTAGTGTCTGCTCCAGTAACACAGCCGACAGACTTCGTGCTGTGTTTCTACTGGGGTCCGAATCGTTGAACAAACAAAGCGTTGATGGAATACTGATGTGCAGGAAGTCCTGTTGGATTCCAGGGAGCTGAGCCACCATTTGCGGAGCAGGCTGGAGGGGTCGGGTGGCTTATTCCTGCTCCTATTTCTTATGAAAGGAGGAGGGCACCTTCAAGGCGTTACTCAACTGGCAGAATGTACTGACCCAACAGGACTTTTGCACACCTCACCGAGGAACGAGAATGATTATAGGTTCAACAAGGAGTTGCGCAACCTGCTGCAGGGTGACCTGCAGTCACACTGCGGGCCTGGCACAGATCTACTAGTGCCAATGGGGATCACCACAGCATTGAATTTCTTTTTGGTTGCAGCAAAGCATTTGCTTCTATTAATGTGCAGGAGGCCTGTGGCCATCACCACAAAACAACGCAATTTAATGCCAGGTTCCCCGGCAGCTCATATGATTCTTTCATTTTGAGGATGGCTCTGGAGAGGAATTTTAAATATCTATTGGTGACCCCCACCCCCACCCACCCGCAATGTTCTGCACAAACCAGCCCAGTTCCTCACCTCTTGCTATGGCTCCCATTCCATGCAATCAAACTGTACCCACAATATGTACATGAACAACCTGCTCATTCCCCAGTAACATCATTCTCCCAGCACAAATGTTGGCTCATCTTTATTTATCTAAATGAAATTGCGCACAGCATCAACTGCTTTGAAAACATTTTATAACCAAAGGCAGAATTGGGTCTGAAACTAGTGTCTGCTCCCACCGTTCCTGTCGGAGAGTGATGTTGTACTCGCCTGACTACTCTCCTTTTCCTTCTCAATGCAGTCCCTATGGTGGGAGCTGGGCAGTAAGCTGGCAGCTGAGCATTAGTGAGAGGCTCATGGAATGAGGTGGTTCTTGAACTCAGTGAGCAAGGACCCCAGACAGCCCTGCTTCAGGCTACTGCCCTTCCACTGGTGCAGGGACAATCTGGCCCTGCCTATTTTCAGGTTCTTGTGCAATCAAGAGCTTAGGGGCGCTGCTGCGGATATGTAGCCATCTGGAGATATAGCAGCAGCGTTATCTATTGCCAATTCTGGCTGGCCCTGCGCCCAGTCTCCAGGTCACTCTGCTCACTGATCTGAGACTGTACAGACCTCATCGCAGCAGTGACATTGTATGAGGTGGTAATGATCCCCCTTCTCATTTTGCCAAGCTCATCAGCAAGCTTGTCCGATGAGGAGGGCATAGTAGAGCTGAATGTCGAACATGTAGCAGTCGGAGCATTGGTGAGAGATCCTTATGCTGGCAATGAGGCCCCTGCTGTGAGGGACTCTGCTGCAGATGTACCTGGAGCTGCGATTCATTCCAAGGCTGTCTGCATGCATTCATGCTGTGTATCAGCACCCCACACGTGAGATGTGTACTCCTCCACACTTGATGCCATGTGTCGGAAACTGCTAGTCACATCCCCAATGTATGCTTTTGTACTCATAAAGTATCCTATATTTGAACACTAGGGGCTGGATTTTCATTCAGGTGCAGGTTGGTGTCGTGTAATCCGCATTTTGTGTTATCCACACAAATCTAAATGAATGTGGGAGATTGATGCAATTTTAACTTAATTGTCCAATTGATTTCCAACATGTGGGAACCCTTGGCAAATGGGTTTCTCCTGACTGAAAGTCGCCTCCGATGACATCATCATTGCGGCTGCATTTAAGGTCTACAGCAAGCCTTGCTTCTTCTGCAGACTGCCAAGCATTTTGACTGTGGAGTGAGAGGGACCTGGAGGCACCATGAGCAGCGGGAGACCCAGATCAGCTCCTCGTTTTGACGAGGTGGCCTTGCAGGCATTAGTAGATGGGGCCGCAGCCAACGGGGCGGTGCTCTTCCCTTCTACAGGGAGGAAGAGGCCTCCCAAGCAGACCAAGGCAGTGTGGATGCAGGTGGCTGAGGAGGTCAACTCCTTGGGAGTTACCCGCAGAACTTGGATTCAGTGCCGCAAGAGATTTCATGACCTTCTCCGCACTGGAAAAGTGAGTATGATTTTCCCATCACCCTCAATCTGATCTGCATTGCCTTTCCTCACCAGCATGCAGCTTCAGCAATCTCTTCCTCCACATCCCACTTGATGCTGACATCCATGCACACTTACCCATTCCCTTTTTCTCGATGGTCACATTCACATAACTATTCGACTATGCAGCCCTCACACTCCCTGATGCGCTATCAATTACTACAAAAGACTGGAAGTTGAGAGTGTAACAAACAGGCTTTCATTACCAAAGAACAGAGCATGCCTCTCGTGGTTGCCTGGTATCCAAAAGGGCAGGGGGCTGCTGAGTAGTCACCTTTATACCCGGCCATGAGGGTGGAGTCAGGGGCGGAGTCAGCTGAGGCATGCACAGACAAGTACAACAATGTGCAAGAGTGAACAAGAGTGAACAACAGTGAACAACAATACTAACAACAGTGGTTTACCACATTCACCCCTTGTTTAGAATTGAGTCCGGCGGGGTGAAGTGCACTAAAAGTTCGTGTACTGAAGTCTATCAGGAGGCCTTGTAAGCCGTCCTGAGCATCGCAGCAGCGGCGGTGATGGTGCTGCATCCAACGTTGAACCCGGTGTCTCGTTCAGAGGAGGTGTAGCCGGTGGCGGGCCCTGGGGCTGCTGCATACCGTCTACAGGGGTCGGAGCGCGGGTAATGGGAGGTAGCGATGGTTGTCTCTCAGAGGCACCCGAAGGTGCGAGGTCTCGTGCGGGGACTGTGTCCTGGGGGTAGGCATGAGTAGCGGTGGGTGGCAAAGAGGGTGTTTCAGGAGCACCCACAGGTGCGAGGTCTCGAATGGAGACTGTGTCCTCCCGCCTGTCCGGGTACACCACGTAAGCATACTGCGGGTTGGCGTGGAGGAGGCTCACCCTCTCGACCAGGGCAAATATATAAGGGCAAGGCTGGATGGCATCTATTTTAATGCAAGGAGTCTTGCAAATAAGGTGGATGAACTGAAGGTGTTGATAAACACATGGGAGTATGATATTGTTGCTATCACGGAGACATGGTTGAGGGAGGGGCAAGACTGGCAGCTCAATATTCCGGGGTACAGAATCTTCAGGCGAGACAGAGGGGGAGGTATAAGAGGAGGGGGTGTCGCAATATTAATTAAGGAGTCAATTACTGCAGTAAGGAGGGATGATATATTAGCAGGGTCCTCTAATGAGGCCATATGGGTGGAGCTTAAAAACAAAAAGGGGGCAAGCACTTTGCTGGGAGTGTACTATAGGCCTCCAAACAGTCAGGGGGAAATAGAGGAACAGATATGTAGGCAAATCTCAGAGAAATGTGCAAATAATAGGGTAATAATAATGGGGGATTTCAACTTCCCCAATATTAACTGGGATAGTCAAAGTGTGAAAGGCTCAGAGGGTGTAGAATTCTTAAAGTGCATCCAGGAGAGCTTTTTGAGCCAGCATGTAGAAAGTCCTACAAGAGAGGGGGCGGTACTGGACCTAATTCTAGGGAATGTGGCCGGCCAAGTGGAAAAAGTGCTAGTAGGTGAGCACTTTGGTGATAGTGACCATAATATGGTAAGATTTAAGGTGGTCATGGAAAAGGACAGGGATGGGCCGGAAATAAAGGTTCTAAATTGGGGGAAGGCCGATTTTAATAGGATAAGGCAGGATCTGGCCAAAATGGACTGGGATCAGCTACTTGTAGGAAAATCCGCATCGGAGCAATGGGAGGCTTTCAGAAGGGAGATTGAGATCATACAAGGGCAACATGTTCCCATAAATGTCAAGAGTGGTTCCAAAAACCACAGGGAACCGTGGATGTCAGGGGATATACGGGAATGGATTAGGAAAAAAAGGAGGGCTTTTGGTAGATACAAAAGGCTAAAGACGGAGGAAGCCCTAGAGGAGTACAAAAAGTGCAGGGGGATACTTAAAAAAGAAATTAGGAGATCAAGGAGGGGCCATGAAATAACACTGGCGAGCAAAATAAAGGAAAATCCGAAGATGTTTTATAAGTATATTAAGGGTAAAAGGATAACTAGGGAAAAAATAGGGCCCATTAGGGACAAAAGTGGCAATCTGTGTGTGGAGCCGGAAGATGTAGGAGGGGTTCTAAATGAATTTTTTGCATCTGTTTTCACTATGGAGAAGGACGATGTAGACATAGAAATAGGGCGGGGGGACTGTGATATGCTCGAACATATTAACATCGAGAGGGAGGAGGTATTGGCGGTTTTAGCTGGCCTAAAAATGGATAAATCCCCAGGCCCGGATGAAATGTACCCCAGGCTGCTGTGTGAGGCAAAGGAGGAGATTGCGGGGGCTCTAACACATATATTCAGGACCTCTCTGGCCACAGGGGATGTGCCAGAGGACTGGAGAACCGCTAATGTAGTACCATTATTCAAGAAGGGTAGTAGGGAAAAACCGGGGAACTACAGGCCAGTGAGCCTAACATCAGTGGTAGGAAAATTACTGGAAAAAATCCTGAGGGACAAAATTTGTCTCCACTTGGAGAGGCAAGGATTAATCAGGGATAGTCAACATGGCTTTGTCAAGGGAAGATCATGTCTGACTAATTTGATTGAATTTTTTGAGGGGGTGACTAGGTGTGTGGATGAGGGTAACGCAGTGGATGTGGTATACATGGATTTCAGTAAGGCCTTCGATAAAGTCCCGCACAGGAGACTGGTCAAGAAGGTAAGAGCCCATGGAATCCAGGGTGCCTTGGCACATTGGATACAAAACTGGCTTAGTGGCAGAAGGCAGAGGGTGATGGTCGAAGGTTGTTTTTGTGACTGGAAACCTGTGGCCAGTGGGGTACCACAGGGATCGGTGCTGGGTCCCTTGCTGTTTGTGGTCTACATTAATGACTTGGATATGAATGTAAAGGGTATGATCAGTAAATTCGCGGATGATACTAAAATTGGTAGGGTGATAAATAGCGAGGAGGGTAGCCTCAGTCTGCAGAACGATATAGATGGGTTGGTCAGATGGGCGGAACAGTGGCAAATGGAATTTAACCCGGAAAAGTGCGAGGTGATGCACTTTGGGGGGTCTAACAAGGCAAGGGAATACACAATGAAGGGAAAGACCCTAGGCAAGACGGAGGGTCAGAGGGATCTGGGTGTGCAGGTACACAGATCCCTGAAGGTGGCGGAACAGGTGGATAAGGTGGTAAAAAAGGCATATGGGATACTTGCCTTCGTTAGCCGAGGCATAGAATATAAGAGCAAGGAGGTTATGATGGAGCTGTATAAAACACTGGTTAGGCCACAGCTGGAATACTGTGTGCAGTTCTGGTCGCCACACTACAGGAAAGATGTGATCGCGTTAGAGAGGGTGCAGAGGAGGTTCACCAGGATGTTACCAGGGCTGGAGCGCTTCAGCTATGAAGAGAGACTGGGCAGATTGGGTTTGTTTTCCTTGGAGCAGAGGAGGCTGAGGGGGGACATGATTGAGGTGTACAAAATTGTGAGGGGCATAGATAGGATGGATGCTGAGGAGCTTTTCCCCTTAGTAGAGGGGTCAATAACTAGGGGGCATAGATTCAAGGTAAAGGGCGGGAGGTTTAGAGGGGATTTGAGAAAGAACTTTTTCACCCAGAGGGTGGTTGGAGTCTGGAACTCACTGCCTGAAAGGGTTGTGGAGGCAGAAACCCTCACAACATTTAAGAAGCATTTGGATGAGCATTTGAAATGCCATAGCATACAAGGCTACGGGCCAAATGCTGGAATATGGGATTAGATTAGACAGGGCTTGATGGCCGGCATGGACACGATGGGCCGAAGGGCCTCTATCCGTGCTGTATTACTCTATGACTCTATGACTGAGGGGGGCCGCCTTATGGGTCCTCATGTGCTTCCGCAGTAGGACGGGTCCTGGAGAAGTCAGCCATGTTGGTAGCGAAATCCCCGACGTGGACTTCCTGGGGAAGGAGAACATTCTCTCGTGAGGAGTGGCATTGGTGGCTGTACAGAGCAGCAACCGAATGGAATGGAGCGCCGCAGGGAGGACCTCCTGCCAGCGGGAGGTTGGAAGGCCCTTAGATTTTAAGTTTAAAAGGACTGCCTTCCAGACTGTCGCATTCTCCCTTTCCACCTGGCCGTTCCCCCGGGGGTTGTAGCTGGTGGTCCTGCTTGTAGCAATGCCTCTCGCGAGCAGGTACTGCCGAAGTTCGTCGCTCATAAAGGATGAGCCCCTGTCGCTATGGATATAGTTAGGGAAACCGAACAAGGCGAAGAGGTCATTCAGACATTTAATGACCGTGGTACTGGTCATGTCCGAGCAAGGGATGGCAAACGGGAAACGGGAGTACTCATCAATTATATTGAGGAAGTACACATTGCGGTCAGAGGAGGGGAGGGGCCCTTTAAAATTGATGCTCAGCCGCTCGAAGGGGCGCGTGGCTTTGATCAGGCTCGCTCTGTCTGGCCTATAAAAATGCGGCTTGCACTCGGCACAGATCTGGCAGTTCCTGGCCATGGTCCTGACCTCCTCGATGGAGTAGGGCAGGTTACGGGATTTGATAAAATGGAAGAACCTGGTGACCCCCGGGTGGCAGAGGTCATTGTGGAGGGTCTGTAGTCTATCAACCTGCGCGTTGGCGCACGTACCACGTGATAGGGCATCTGGGGGCTCATTGAGTTTCCTGGGCCGGTACAAGATATCGTAATTGTAGGTGGAGAGTTCGATTCTCCACCTTAAGATCTTGTCATTCTTGATTTTGCCCCGCTGCTTATTATGAAACATAAAAGCCACTGAACGCTGGTCAGTGAGCAGGGTAAATCGTTTTCCGGCCAGGTAATGCCGCCAATGTCGCACGGCTTCCACAATGGCCTGGGCCTCCTTTTCGACAGAGGAGTGTCGAATCTCGGGGCCCTGGAGGGTCCTTGAGAAAAAGGCCACGGGTCTCCCCGCCTCGTTAAGGGTTGCAGCTAGGGCAAAGTCGGATGCGTCGCTCTCCACTTGAAAAGGGAGGGACTCATCCACAGCGTGCATTGTGGCCTTCGCAATGTCTCCTTTTATGAGAGTGAAGGCTGCACAGGCCTCTGCTGTCAGGGGGAAGGAGGCGGACTTGATGAGGGGTCGGGCTTTATCCGCATAGTTGGGCACCCACTGAGCATAGTAAGAGAAAAACCCCAGGCATCTCTTCAGTGCTTTCTGGCAGTGGGGGAGGGGGAGCTCCATAAGGGGGCGCATTCTATTGGGGTCTGGGCCGATGACTCCGTTCTCCACTACGCAGCCAAGAATAGCAAGGCGCGTAGTACGAAACATACATTTGTCTTTGTTGTATGTGAGATTCAGCCGCTGGGCTGTCCAGAGGAATTTCTCTAGGTTAACGTCGTGGTCCTGCTGGTCGTGGCCGCAGATGGTGACGTTGTCTAGATATGGGAAAGTGGCCTGGAGCGCGTTCTGGTCAACCATCCGGTCCATCTCCCGTTGGAAGACAGAAACTCCGTTGGTGACGCTGAAGGGAACTCTGAGAAAGTGATAGAGCCGACCGTCAGCTTCAAAAGCTGTGTACTGGCGGTCCTCAGCCCTGATGGGGAGCTGGTGGTATGCCGACTTCAGATCAATCGTCGAGAACACCCGGTATTGTGCTATCTGATTGACCATGTCAGATATGCGGGGGAGTGGATATGCATCCAGCTGGGTGTAGCGGTTGATCGTCTGGCTGTAGTCAATAACTAGGCGCTGTTTGCCGCCAGCCTTCACCACCACCACTTGTGCTCGCCATGGGCTATTGCTGCTCTCGATAATCCCTTCCTTCAGGAGTCTCGCTACCTCGGATTTAATGAAACCCCTATCCCCGGCACTGTAACGCTTACTTTTGGTAGCGATGGGCTTACATTCGCGGGTGAGGTTAGCGAACAAGGAGGTGGGGGAGACTTTAGGGGTGGAGAGGCTGCAAATGGCGCGCGGCGGGCGATTTAAAAACTGCTGCTGCAGACTGTGAGAGGGGGGAGGGGTCCACCGTACGCTAAAGTGACACTCTTAAGGTGTCACTGAAAATCCAACCCCAGTAGGACGGCAGCGCAGAGATGGGGCAGGACCAGAAGTTTAACATTTTTGTATTCAGTACCCCGCACTGAAAGAGTCACCATACAGTAGCCACCGACGTCCGCTGACTGGGCTTTGGAAGCCATAGAGATGCGATGACGCGTCGGCAGGACCGGGAGAGAGTAACTGCGCACCGTGTCGGGGTGTATAAAACTCTCCGTGCTCCCGCTGTCAAAAAGGCAGGTAGTGGCGCGGCCGTTTACCGTAATGTCCATCATGGACCTGGACAGTTGATGCGGGAGAGATTGATCCAGCGTCACGGAAGCCAGCGTATGTTCAAGCGCGTCGATGCGGTCGTCCGATGAGGCGGTGGTGGAGTCCGGGTCCCCCGTAACCGAAGTCGGAGGCGTCCAAGATGGCGGACAAAATGGCGGTGCCCACGGTCCCGATCCCCACACGGCTGGGGGAGCCCAAGATGGCGGACAAGATGGCTGCGCCCACGGTTCGCACGTGGCGCTGCTGGCGTTAGCGGTCTTCCCTTTGCAGGCGCTAACGTAGTGACCTTTCTTCCCGCAGCCGGAGCAGGTAGCATTCTTCGCGGGGCAGCGTGCTCTAGGGTGTTTAGCTTGGCCACAAAAATAGCATTTTTGTGCCTTGGACATCGCTGCAGCAGTCAGAGGTGGCGGTCCCATGGCCCAAGATTGCGGCGTCCACGGCGCGGGGCGATTAGGGGAGAAAGCGTCCATATTTCTGTGGGCCGCGTCGAGCGAGAGCGCGAGGGACACTGCCTTTGTCAGGTCTATTTCACCCTTCTCCAGCAGCCTCTGCCGGGAGTAGTCGGACCTTAGACCCGCAACGAAAGCGTCTCGTATCAGTCCCTCCGCATGTGCCGCGGCCGATACTTCCTTGCAGTCGCAGCCGCGTCTGAGTACCCGCAGTGCCCGTAGGAAGGCCTCCACCGATTCCCCGGGCTGCTGTCTGCGAGATCTTAAAAGGTGCCTGGCATAGACCGTGTTAACCGGGCGTGCATACTGCCCTTTCAGTAGGTCGATAGCCGCCGCGTAGGTCGTCGCATCTTGGATTAAAGTATAGACTTGGTGGCTCACCTTCGAGGCCAGGATTTTCAGTTTATTTTCATCGAGAGTCACGGTTGAGGCTTCCAGATACGCCTCAAAGCAACGCAGCCATTGTGCGAATTTAGTCGATGAACCCGCTTCTTGGGGGTCTAGGTCCAGGCATGTTGGTCTGAGGGCTCGCAGCAGCGCCTGCTGCTCAGCGTTTTGCGCCATCGGTTGATCAGCATTCGGAGCCAACATTTAACTTTGGTAATAAAATTGATGCGCTATCAATTACTACAAAAGACTGGAAGTTGAGAGTGTAACAAACAGGCTTTTATTACCAAAGAACAGAGCATGCCTCTCGTGGTTGCCTGGTATCCAAAAGGGCAGGGGGCTGCCGAGCAGTCACCTTTATACCCGGCCATGAGGGTGGAGCCAGGGGCGGAGTCAGCTGAGGCATACACAGACAAGTACAACAATGTGCAAGAGTAAACAACAGTGAACAACAATACTAACAACAGTGGTTTACCACACTCCCTATCACTCTGATGCTTTGCAAACAACTGACAACACACAGGGAGGGCCCTTGGTTTTGCCACCTCACTCCATCTTTGTTTCCTTCTAAGTATCGATGCTATGGAATCACTACACTCACTACTTGACTCTCACTTTGTTGCAGCATTGCGCAGATGTCACTCACTACATCTCGCAAAAGTCGGAGCCGCCTTTGGCACTGCTGCTCAGACATGTTGAGGTAGCTGACGCTGTGTCTGTAGACCCTATTTTGGGGGGTATCTCCTGCGCCGACGGGCTTCCAAGCACTGGCCCCTTCTGGCCTGTGCAGCTTCAGGTGGGTGAGCAGCAGCCTGGCACTCCTGTTGCTGCTGCTGCTGTTGGTGCTGCTGTTGTTCCTGGTTCTGCTGGTGCCGCGGCTGTTGCTCGAGCTCATCTAATGCCCAGAAGGGAAGGAAATAAATGGTTCCCATGCTTCTGGTATATGCCTCAGTTGAGGAAGCGCTCAGTGAGGGTGGCGAGAGGGGTTTCCCAGGAGGTCACACTGGAGATGGCTGTCAGGCTCCAAACTTCCACAGCTATGGTTATGCCTTCTAAAAGTTCCCCCAGACCTGAGACAACAAAGTCCTGCCACCTGCAAATGATGGCTGATAAAATCTCCTCTTTAATGTTTGACCTGCAGCTGATAGTCAGCAATCCAATAGTGCTCCCGCCAGGTTTCACCATCGTGTTTCCCACCAGGCGTGTTTCACATGGGAAAAGGATTAAATTCGCAAGGGCCTTTCAAAATAGGATTATAGAGACTATTTAGTGCTTGTTAAGGGCCTTAACGGCCTATCCCGCCTGTTGGAGGTGGGACGGAGTCGGGACCATTAGACACGACTGAGTTAAAGTTGCTCGGAGTCGGGAACCAGGCGGGGGGGGTGTCCCGACCACCAGTTTTCGCAATTTTAACCCCCCACATGCCTCCAATCACGCCTCCACGGCCCAATGAAAATCCTGGCCTAGCTGTTAGAGATCAAGATCCATGGCCCTTTCAGCTATGAAAGCTGGCAACACGCCCTCTAGAAAGGTGTTTTCTCTTCCAAAAATTAATGCCACAATGCTAAAAAAAATAGTCCTAGCGCAGAGTTCCCAAGGCTCCCAGGACACTCTTCTCTAACAGACTAACGCAATGGTGCCAAGGTAACAATGGGGGCAGATATAGGCCCATATTTTCTGATGACTACGCTGTGTACGAGCTGTGTACGCACCCGTAGGGACATCGGAAATGCCGGTTTCAGGCATGCCAAGCACATGCGCTGAAAACCGGCAATTCCGATCTGTCAAGAACTCCAGCTGCCCTGGAGAAGGGCCTCCGCAGGCAGAGAGTTTCGCTTTCTGCAGAATCTCCACCCGCTGAAAACCCTTAGAAATCTTACGCCTGGTAAAAACATAAGAGTTGAAAAAAGTAAAAAAAAATGTTTCACTCACTTATAATTTAAAAATACTTTTTAAAAGGTAAGAATATTTTTAGCCCCATAAAAAACTTTAATTATTTTTTTCAAATTTTTTTAATAATATTTAATTTAATGTAATTTATAGTTATTTTTAAAATGTGACTTAAAAAAAAAAATCATTAGCACACGTGTAGAGCGTGGACAAGTTAATCGGCCTCAACATCTTCAAGCTGCAGTTCTCTGACTGAATTGAAAAGATTGCTGTTCTGTTTTTAATATACACAAATGTCAATGTATTGTCATATCTTATATATAATAACAGCAAAAGTTATGGGCCTTGACAACGTCCTGGCTGTACTGCTTGAAACCTGTGCACCTGAGCTAGCCGCTCACCTAACCAAGCTGTTCTAGTACATCTATGACACTGGCACCTATCCGAAAATGTGGATTTTTTTTTTTCCAAAAATATATACTTTATTCATAAAAATCTTTGTTCATGTACATGACAATACAGTCCACATTTGGTACAATACAAATTAACTTCAGTACATGGCACTCAATTTACAAATTACATTACAGTTATCATTATATATATCAAAGCTTGTTGCAATACATTACAATGCACTCCACAAATCATATTACAGATGAAAGCAGTACATGGTCCTCTCTTTACACAAACAGGTACATTTTCATTACATATTTTATAAGTTATACAGCCCGAGGGGGCCAAGATACATTCCAACACTTGTCAAAATACATTACATTACAATCCACCAATCGTATTACATATGGCATAATACACATGAATGCAGTACATGGTACTGTCTTTAAATCAACAGATTACAAGTGCATTTACAGTTTACACACTTGTACATCATACGGCCCGAGGAGGGTTCTCTACTGGTTTCAGCCCCTTGGTGTACACTAGCGGGAGGACCTTAAACTGTGGCCCTTCCCCATCGCGCCTTTGCGGCGGTGGCACCAACCTTTAGTGCGTCCCTCAACACGTACTCCTGGACCTTGGAATGTACCAGTCTGCAACACTCGGTCGTGGACAACTCCTTGCTCTGGAAGACCAGCAAGTTTCGGGCAGACCAAAGGGCGTCTTTCACCGAGTTGATGATCTTCCAGCAGCTGCCTCTTACTGGCCGACTGTCACCCACAGGAAGACCAGAAAGTGGGCAGAGGGATATGGAAGCTGAACGTCAAACTGTTGACCCCAGAAAACATTGAGGAACTCAAAAGGGATTACAAAGGTTGGAGAACCGTGAAACCCCTCTTTGATTCCCCGGCGCACTGGTGGGAAACGATCAAGACGAACATCAAGAGGTTCTTCATCCTCAAAGGTGTTCAGAAGGCGAGAGAGAGACAGAGGGAAATGTCCCGACTCCAGAAAAGTATGCAGAATCTGCTCCTGCTGCAGTCAATGGGGGTCGATGTCGGGGAGGAACTCCAAGAGGTGAAGGGCCAGCAAGACTCGCTCTATGCCTCAGACTCCTCCAAGATCATCTTCCGCTCCAGAGTCCGCTCCGTGGAGCAGGATGAGACGTGCTCGCGTTTCTTCTTCCAAAAGGTACACAGAGGGAGCCCTGTGATCGACAGCCTGAAGGAAGAAGACGGCTCTGTGACGTCCTCGCAGCCTGACATACGAAGGATCAGCAAATCCTTTTATGCTGGGCTGTACGACGCGAAGCCCACAGACAGCGCGGCCTCCCAATCTTTCCTGTCGTCTCTCTCGGAGGTGCTAGATGACAGCAAGCGGGAGAGTCTGGATCACCCGCTAACTCTGGACGAGCTGACAAAGGCCGTCCGGTCCTTCGAGACGAGTAAAACTCCCGGAAGTGATGGCCTACCTATCAAGTTGTATTCGGCTCTGTGGGACTGGATGGGCCCAGACCTGCTGGAAGTGTACGGGGTATGCTTCGATGAGGAAAGGCATCATCACCCTCATCTACAAGCAGAAGGGGGAGAGGGAAGAAATCAGAAACTGGTGGCCCATTTCGCTGCTTAATGTGGATTACAAAATTCTGTCCAAGGTCATCGCCAACAGGGTCAAGTCTGCTCTGGAGCTGGTGATCCACCTGGATCAGACCTGCGCCGTACCCGGCAGGAAGATCTCTGGTAGCCTCGCGCTACTCAGAGATACGATCGCCTATGTGCGGGCAGGGGGGTGGACACCTGCTTAATCAGCTTGGACCAGGAGAAGGCTTTCGCCAGAATATCGCACACGTACATGTTGGACGTGCTCTCCAAAATGGGGTTTGGGGAGGGAATCCGCAATTGGATCCAACTGCTCTACACAGACATCAGTAGCGCAGTTCTAATCAACGGATGGGAATCAGAAAGCTTCCCGATCAAATCTGGAGTCAGGCAGGGCTGTCCTCTCTCCTCTGTCTTGTTCGTCTGTTGTATCGAACCCTTTGCCGAGTCCATCAGGAGGGATTCGGGCATAAGAGGGGTGACGATCCCAGGCAGCGGAGGCACTCAGGTTAAGGCCTCCCTGTACATGGACGCGTCGCCGTCTTTTGCTCGGACCCGCTGTTGGTCCACAGACTGCTGAGCATCTGCGACCAGTTCGAAAATGTGGAAAATTGCCCAGGCATGTCCTTTCCACAAAAGCACAGCATAAATCTAATCCGGCCAAGTACTGTTTAACAGCCTCCTCCCAATTATCAGTAAAGTGATGGTAGAGTCATCAATAATGCCATCAAGTGACACCTACTCATCAATACAAAAGCAAAATGCGGGAAATCTACAATAAAAACAGAAAATGCTGGAAATACTCAGCAGGTCAGGCGCTATTTGTGGAGAGAGAAACAGAGTTAACGTTTCAGGTCGATGAAGAGTCATAAGAAAACTGAAGTTACTGGGGTCAATGGAAAAAACTTCTAATGGCTGGAGTTCTACCTGATGCAAAGGAAACTGTTGTGATTAACAGACAAGCATCGCAGCCCAGTCATCTTCAGCTATTTTATCAATAACCTGTCCTCCATCATAAGTGTAGGGGTGGGTTTCTTCGTTGACTATTACATAATGTTCAGCTCATTTACAACTCCTACAACAATGAAGTTTCCCATTCCAGCCTAAAGCCATACCTGGATACTATCCAGTCTTGGGCTGACAAGTGGCAGCTAACATTCGTGCATGCGTGGATTCTTTAGCGCAGTCAAGAACACCTACGGCCCAAGGTCCTACACTGCGGGCCAAGAACGGAGAGGTACTCATCAAGGAGAGAGAGGCAGTCAGTGCCCGCTGGAAGGAGCACATCGAAGATCCCCTTAACCGAGACTCTGTCTTCGACACGAGTGTCCTCAGCTCCATCCCGCAGCATGCTACCCACCACCACCTCAGCACAACCCCAGCCCGGCATGAGGTTGAAAAGGCCATCTGAAAACTGAAGAACAACAAGGCCTCAGGAGCAGATGGAATCCCCGCCGAGGCGCTAAAGCATGGCGGAGAAGCGCTATTGGTGCGAATACATTAACTCATTTCATTTATTTGGAAGGAGGAGAGCATGCCAGGGGATCTCAGAGATGCCATAATCATGACGATCTTCAAGAAAGGTGACCAGTCCGATTGAGGTAATTACAGAGGAGTTTCCCTGCTGTCTGCCACAGGGAAAGTCATCGCAAGAATGCTCCTCAATCGCCTTCTCCCAGTGGCAGAAGAGCTCCTCCCAGAGACGCAATGCGGATTCCACCCACTAAAGGGGCACAATGGACATGATCTTCACCGCGCGCCAATTACAAGAGGAATGCAGGGAACAACACCAACCACTGTACATGGCCTTCTTTGACCTCACAAAGGGCTTCGATACTGTCAATCGTGAGGAATTATGGAGTGTCCTCCTCAAATTCGGCTGCCACTAAAAAGTTTGTCACCATCCTCCGCCTGCTTCACGATGACATGCAAGCCGTGATCCTGACCAACGGATCCACCACAGACCCAATTCACGTACGGACCAGGGTCAAGCAAGGCTGTGTCATCGCACCAACGCACTTCTTGATCTTCCTTGCTGCAATGCTCCATCTCACCCTCAGTAAGCTCCCCGCTGGAGTGGAGCTAATCTACAGAACAAATGGGAAACTGTTCAGCCTCCGTCGTCTCCAGTCCAGATCCAAGGTCGTCCCATCCTCTGTCATCGAATTACAGTATGCAGATGACGCTTGCGTCTGTCCACACTCTGAGGTCAAACTCCAAACCATTGTCAACACCTTCACCAAAGTG
This sequence comes from Somniosus microcephalus, assembly GCF_052327205.1. Classification (NCBI taxonomy): domain Eukaryota; kingdom Metazoa; phylum Chordata; class Chondrichthyes; order Squaliformes; family Somniosidae; genus Somniosus; species Somniosus microcephalus. The sequence continues at coordinate 48,002,721 of NC_140993.1, read as the reverse complement.
TACGAGAGCATGGGTCTTACACTAAACACCCGTAAGACAAAGGTCCTCTACCAAACTGCCCCCGCCACACAGTACTGCCCCCCAATTATCAAAATCCATGACAAGGCCTTGGACAACGTGGACCACTTTCCATACCTCGGGAGTCTACTGTCAACAAGGGCAGACATCGATGACCAAGTCCAACACCGCCTTCAGTGTGCCAGTGCAGCCTTCGGTCGCCTGGGGAAGAGAGTGTTTGAAGACCAGGATCTCAAACCCGGCACCAAGCTCATGGTCTACAGAGCAGTAGTGATACCCACCTCCTGTATGCTTCAGAGACATGGGCCATGTACAGCAGGCACCTCAAAGTACTGGAGAGGCACCACCAATGCTGCCTTCGCAAGATCCTGCAAATCTATTGGCAGGATAGGCGCACCAATGTCAATGTCCTCGCTCAGGCCAACATCCCCAGCATCGAAGCTCTGACCACGCTCGATCAGCTCTGATGGACGGGCTACATCGTCCACATGCCCAATACGAGACTCCCAAAACAAGCGCTCTACTCGGAGCTCCGGCATGGCAAAAGAGCCCCAGGTGGGCAGAGGAAACACTTCAAGGACACCCTCAAAGCCTCCTTGAAAAAGTGTAACATCCCCACTGACACCTGGGAATCCCTGACCCAAGACCACACAAAGTGCAGGAGAAGCATCCGGGAAGACGCCAAGCACCTCGAGTCTCTTCGCCGGGAGCAAGCGGAAGCCAAGCGCAAACAGCGGAAGGAGCGCACATCAACCCAAGCACCTTCAACCACTGTCTGCCCCACCTGTGACAGAGACTGTAGGTCCCACATTGGGCTCATCAGTCACCTGAGAGCACCCTTTTTGTGTGGAAGCAAGTCATCCTCGGTTCCGAGAGACTGCCTAAGAAGAGAAGGACATTCGCACCACGCAAATGCCAGGTAAATGACCATCTCAACCAAGAGAAAGCCCTGCCATCACCTCTTGCCCTTCAATGGCTCCACCAGCAACATCCTGGTGGTCACCATTCAACAGAAGATGAACTGAACCAGCCATATCAACCCCGTGGCCATATGCAGGGCAGAGTGTGGGTACGCTGTGATGAGTGGCTCACGTCTTGACACCTCAGTGTCTCTCTACCCTCTACAAGGCTCAAGTGAGGAGTGTGAAGGAATATTCACCACTTGCCTAAATGAAGTCAGCTGCATTAACACTCAAAAATGTTGAAACCATCCAGGACAGATCAGTTCACTTGATAGCTGTCCCTGCCTCTGGACTTAATATCCATCTCCTCTACCACTGGTGAACTTTAGCTGCAACTAATCACCAAGGTTGCTTTGATAGCACCCGCCTGCGATCTTTCCTACCAAAAAGGATAAGAGCAGTAATGTGGGAACACCATCACCTCCAAGTTCCCTCTTTTTAAAAATTCCTTGATGGCATGTGGGCGTCGCTGGCTAGGCCTGCATTTAGTGCCCATCCCTAATTGCCCTTGAGAAGATGGTGGTGAGCCACCTTCTTGAACCGCTGCAGTCCATATGGTGTACGTACACCCACAATGCTGTTAGGAAGGGAGTTCCAGGATTTTGGCCCAGCGACAGTGAAGGAACAGCGATGCAGGCCCAAGTCAGGATGGTGTGTGGCTTGGAGGGGAACTTGTAGGTGGTGATGTTCCCATGCATCTGCTGCCCTTGTCCTTCTAAGTGGTAGAGGTCGCGGGTTTGGAAGGTGCTGTTGAAGGAGCTTTGGCGAGTTGCTTCAGTGCATCTTGTAGATAGTACACACTGCAGCCACAGTGCGCCGGTGGTGGAGGGAGTGAATGTTGAAGGCGGTGGATGGAGTGCCAATCAAGTGGGCTGCTTTATCCTGAATAGTGTCGAGCTTCTTGAGTGTTGTTGGAGCTGCACTCATCCAGGCAAGTGGAGAGTATTCCATCACACTCCTGACTTGTGCCTTGTAGATGGTGGAAAGGCTTTGGGGAGTCAGGAGGTGAGACACTCGCCACAGAATTCCCAGCCTCTGGCCTGCTCTTGTAGCCACAGTATTTATATGGCTGGTCCAGTTCAGTTTCTGATCAATGGTAACCCCCAGGATGTTGATAGTGGGGGATTCAGCGATGGTAATGCCATTAAATGTCATGGGGAGATGGTTAGAGTCTCGCTTGTTGGAGATGGTCATTGCCTGGCACTTGTGTGGTGCGAATGTTACTTGCCACTTGTCAGCCCAAGTCTGAATGTTGTCCAGGTCTTGCTGCATATGGACACGGACTGCGTCAGTATCTGACGAGTCTCGAATGGTGCTGAACAGTGTGCAATCATCAGCGAACATCCCCACTTCTGACCTTATGATAGAGGGAAGGTCATTGATGAAACAGCTGAAGATGGTTGGGCCTAGGACACTGCCCTGAGGAACTCCTGCAGTGATGTCATGTGATTGAGATGAATGACCTCCAACAACCACAGCTAACTTCCTTTGTGCTAGGTATGATTCCAACCAATGGAGAGTTTTCCCCTTGATTCCCATTGACTTCAGTTTTGCTAGGGCTCCTTGATGCCACACTCGATCAAATGCTGCCTTGATGTCAAGGGCAGTCACTCTCACCTCACCTCTTGAGTTCAGCTCTTTTGTCCATGTTTGGACCAAGGCTGTAATGAGGTCAGGAGCTGAGTGGCCCTGGCGGAACCCAAACTGGGCGCCAGTTAGTAGGTTATTTCTGAGTAAGTGCCGCTTGATAGCACTGTCGATGACACCTTCCATCACTTTGTTGATGATTGAGAGTAGACTGATGGGACGGTAATTGGCCGGGTCGGATTTGTCCTGCTTTTTGTAGACAGGACATACTTGGGCAATTTTCCACATTGCCGGGTAGATGCCAGTGTTGTAGCTGTACTGGAACAGCTTGGCTAGGGGCGCAGCTAGTTCTGGAGCACAAGTCTTCAGTACTATTGCCGGAATGTTGTCAGGGCCCATAGCCTTTGCAGTATCCAGTGTCTTCAGCCGTTTCTTGACATCACGTCACAAACAATCATGAATTGGACTTGTTTCACAATTAATTCATCTTCACTGGGTCAGAATCCTGGAATTCCCTACTAACACTATTGTGGGAGCCCCTGAAGAGATCGCAAAGTCTCTGAAGATTGGATTCAGTCAAGAATATTTTTTTGTGGACTTTATGGGATTTTTCTGAGGGTACTTTCCCTGTTATGGGATCGCCCTGTGCAGATACGTGAAAGACTGGTTTGTTAAAACTCCAGAGAATGCACGGCAGTTGGCTGTGACAAAAGAACTCATCCAGTATGTATGGGTCCGCCCAACAGTTCTGGAAAAAGGAAGGGGCCATTGATATTGATTAGAAAAGCCATTCTAATATGCAAAAGGACTTCTCACCTCCATCTCAGAAGAGAAGCAGAACAATGAACCCACTAGCTCACCCAGCCAGAAGGAAGCCAGATTTCCCAATACAAAGACCGAAAGATATGTCCCAGACTTAGGACCATTAATCCAATACGCATAGGTCTGAGGATGACTCATCACAGATTAAGCACCAGAGTGCTCAGAAGCAAATGGATTTTTAAGATTGGTGGGAAAAGACAGGCAGACTATCTATAAAGATAGATTTTTTTCCACCATTCTCTCTCTCCCGCTCCTGCTCCAACAAGACAAGAAGTACCAGAGAAAGCCGACGAGCAGAGTGATCGAAACCGAGGTAAGCATAGTCTCTCAGAAGTGAAGTTTTTGGGCTATTCTCAGGGGGGAGCTTCGTTTGGTTCAGTCAGGCGAAGGGGTTTATGCGACTGGGTAATTCGTTGGTAGGGGTGGAATTAGCGTCCACCGTGGCAAAAGGGAATTACTGCTTGTTGTAGTCTCCAGTTTTGTACTGTATGTATGTTGATCGTAATCTAGATTTTATTCTCCACAGTGATTGTGATTTCCTTTAGTAGTGCATGTTTTAGCCAGTGTATGTTAGACCAAATAAATACAAGTTTGATTTTTCACCGAAGCATTCCTGACCATGACTTATTTCATTTACACTCTGAATAATAATTCCTGGGTATAGAACTTTCATAAGGCGGGGGCGATTCGAACCGTCCATCTAGCAATTGGGCTAGGATCAAAACCATTTACATCTCTTGGTGACCAGCGGCAGGATCTGGGTTAAAAGAGTGTAAAAAACCACCTACACCCCATCACTACAAGGACTGCAGCACTTCAAGGGGAAAGTCTGGTTTCAACTTTTCAGGGCAATTAGGGACGAGCAATAAATGCGGCCTTGCCAGCATATCCCGCATGCCGAGAACAAATTTTTAAAAACATGCAAAATGAAAACAATCGTATTACCTATTTTAATCGAGCATGTTATTCGCAGTAGAATTGCAACTTTCTTGTAAAATGTCATGGGGTTGTAAAGTGCTCTGGGATGTTGCTGAGAATATAATAAGATGCTGTGGCAGAACCACTGAATGACTCTGGTTAACTGTATATAATTCTCTTTAACGACATTCTAACACCAGCCTAAACCTGTACCATTGTGTTAGGCATTACTGTGTTTTGTATATAGAGTTTGCATGTACGGGGCGTGGCCCCTTTAAGAGCGCGGGAAAATGCGGGTAAACGCGATGACGTCACGTCGCAAATCACGGGGCTGCCCAGGCAGTCCTCGTGGCGTTTCCGTTCAGTAAAGACCTGTTTACTTGTTCTCCTGTGTCGATCTCCGTTATTTGTTTTCCTACATTGGTGACCCCGTTTTTGTGAACGTTTTCAGAAAGGAAGAGCGCAGCATGGAAGCAAACGCCATTTCGCTGAAACTACCGCAGTTCTGGGAGCAGCAAGCGCGCTCGTGGTTTATTCAGGTCGAGACCCAGTTCGCCCTGAGGAACATCGATGTGGATCAGACCAAATATCTTTATGTGGTCTCCGCACTCGACAGCTCTACCGCCGCTCGGATCGTCAGCCTCCACAAAAACCCTCCAATGGAGCGCAAGTATGAAACCCTCAAGGCGCGGTTACTACAGATTTTCGGGCTCACAAAATCGGAGCGCGCCCGTCGATTACTCGCTATGCCCGGGCTCGGGGACTCCAAGCCTTCAGAGTTGATGAGCCAAATGCTCACACTCCTGGGCTCAGAACGGGAATGTTTCCTATTCCACGAGATTTTCCTCAGCCAACTGCCTGAACAGGTACAAGCTGCCCTGGCCAGCACTGAAATTGAGGACTGCGCAACACTCACTGCGGAGGCTGACAAAATTTTCGCTGTAACTCGGCAGTACTGCGCCGCCATGAGGTACCTATCGCCCGCAGACGCCGCCCCAGCTCGTCAGCCTGCTGGGCTGTGTTTCTACCACGTGCAGTTCAGCGTGAAGGTGAAGCGTTGCCGCCCTCCCTGCAGTTTTCCCGAAAAGAAAAACAAACAACCACCGAGGAACGGGTCTAACGGGCACCCCGCGGCCGTGATGGCGATCGGCAGCGCGGGAAAATTGCTGTTCATCACTGATACTCTCTCCAGTCGTCGATTTCTGTGCGACACCGGAGCGCAGTGCAGCATTTTGCCCACGTCCGCCCTCGATGTGCAGACAGGGAACCACGGCCCCACCCTTGAAGCGGTCAATGGCGGAGCTATTCAAAACTTCGGCAGACGGCGAGTGGAGGTGTGCCTCGGGGGGCAATGTTTTCACTGGGGTTTGTTACGGCCAAAGTTTCCCAGCCCCTCCTCAGCGCAGATTTCCTGTGCGCCAACAGCCTCCTGGTCGACGTTAGGAACTGGCGGCTGATCAATGCAGCAACTTTTAATTCTCTTCCGTGTTACCGCAGTAACACTATGCCACGCACCGTCTCCTGTGCGTTCCCGACTCCTGATGAGTTCGCTCGCCTGCTCGGCCAATTCCCCGACCTGACAAGACCCACGTTCTCTTCCACAGCAACGAAGCATGGTGTGGAACACCACATCACCACCAAAGGCCACCTGGTCTAGGTGCGGGCCAGGCGCCTGGAACCTGGCAAGCTGGTGGTCGCAAAGGCGGAGTTCGCTACCATGGAACGGTTAGGGATTATTCGCCGGTCGAATAGTCCCTGGTCTTCACCCCTCCATATCGTCCCGAAGCCTGGCGGCGGATGGCGGCCATGCGGCGACTATCGACGCCTCAACGATGCCACCACTCCTGATCGGTACCCGATCCCCCACATTCAGGATTTCTCTGCCCATTTGGCAGGGAACACCGTGTTCTCAAAAGTCGACCTCATCAGGGGCTACCACCAGGTCCCAGTTCATCCACAAGACGCCCAGAAGACTGCAGTCATCACCCCATTCAGCCTCTTCGAGTTTTTACAAATGCTGTTTGGGTTAAAGAACGCCGCCCAGGCTTTCCAACGCCTGATGGACTCCGTGCTACGGGACCTCAAGTTCCTCTTCGTCTAACTGGATGACATTCGTATTGCCAGTCCTACTAAAGAAGAACATACCTGTCACCTACGCACCCTTTTTTGCTGCCTCAGCCAACACGGCCTGATTTTCCACCCGGCCAAGTGTCAGTTTGGCCTGCACCAAATTGACTTCCTGGGGCGTCGCATCACCTCAGAGGGAACGGTTCCTTTACCTTCGAAGGTAGAGGCGGTGACATCCTTTCCACGCCCGCAGAACATAAAGGCCCTGCAGGAATTCCTAGGCATGGTAAACTTTTAACACCGTTTCGTGCCTAAGGCGGCACTACTCATGCAGCCCCTGTACGATGCCCTCAAGGGCAAGACTGGCAAGAACCCGGTGAACTGGACGGATGACATGGTCCAAACGTTTGCCAACACCAAAAGCGCCTTGGCCAACGCGACTATGCTGGCGCACCTGCTGCCAGGAGCCACCATCGCCCTCACCACCGACGCGTCGGACTACGCAGTCGATGCCGTGCAGCAGCAGTGGGTGAATGGGACGTGGCAGCCGTTGGCATTCTTCAGCCGTCAACTACGGCAGAACGAGAGAACATACAGCACGTTCGACCGGGAGTTGCTCGCCCTTTTTCTGGCCATCCGCCATTTTCGGTACCTACTGGAAGGACGTCCTTTCACCGCCTTTGTGGACCATAAGCCGCTAACCTTTGCAATGGCCAAGACCGCCGAACCGTGGTCAGCCCGACAGCAGCGTCAACTGACCTACATATCCGAATTCACCACGGATATACAGCACATGGCCGGTAAGGACAACCTGGTGGCAGACTGCCTCTCCCGCGCGATCGTCAATACAGTTCATTTGGGCATCGACTACGCCCGCATGGCAGTGGACCAAGCCTCAGACCCGGAAGTCCAGGCTTACAGAATGGCCATCACTGGCCTCCAGTTGGCCGACGTCAAGTTCCATTCGGCAGGTACCACGTTGTTGTGTAACCTCTCCGTACAGGATCCTCGCCCTGTCGTGCCGGTCGTCTGGCGCCGCAAAGTGTTCGACGCCATACATGGGTTGTCACACCCGGGAATGAAGGCCTCTCAGAAACTGATGTCGGCGAAATTCGTATGGCATGGCATGCATAAGGATGTCCGCGACTGGGCTAACACCTGCGTAGTCTGCCAAAAGGCGAAGGTACAGCGCCACATCAAAGCTTCGTTGGCCACCTTCACAGTTCCGGAGCGACGTTTTGACCATGTCAATGTGGACCTGGTAGGACCACTCCCACCCTCCCATGGTTTTTCACATATCCTGACCATGGTTGACCGCACCACCAGATGGCCGGAGGCGGTCCCCCTGTCATCCACTACTTCGGCGGACGTGGCCAGGGCGTTCATTTCCTGCTGGATCGCCCGTTTCGGAGTGTCCGCAGATATTTCGTCAGACAGGGGACCGCAGTTTTCCTCCGAACTCTGGAATGCAGTGGCCCAATTACATCGCACCACAGCCTACCACCCACAGGTGAATGGCCTCTGCGAATGCTTCCACCGGTCAATGAAAGCCGCACTGAGGGCCAGCCTCCAGGATGCTGGATGGGCGACAAGCTACCGTGGGTCCAGTTGGGCCTTCGCATGGCCCCCAAAGAAGACCTTCACTCTTCATCAGCGGAGCTTGTGTATGGTCAGCCGCTGTGAGTCCCAGGGGACTTCCTACCAACATCGACAGAGCCATGGTCTGCATCTGCCCAGCTTGCTAGTCACCAAGAGGCGGCCAGATGTTTCGCACCGGTGCCCACTTCGCACCACGGGCTGCAGAGGTCACACGTTCCCACGGAGCTTCACAAGGCTGAATACATTTTCATTCGCCATGACGCACATAGGGATCCGCTCAAGACCTCATATACCGGTCCCTTCCGCGTGTTGGAAGCAGGGGACAAAACCTTCACGGTTGATGTCGGTGGTAAACCGGACCACATTTCGGTCGACCGCTTAAAGCCAGCGCATTTGGACCTCGACCGCCCTGTCGAGACAGCACAACTGCCGAGATAGGGTCGACCACCCATCGTCGTTACAGCAGACCAAGTGCGACCGCCCGCCAGACCGCCAGCTGCCCAGCAGCCTCCACCTCGAGAGTACAGGAGTCGTTCTGACAGGCTAGTCAGACCCCCTCACCGTTTGACTTTGTCCGTTAAAGCGAATTCTGGGGGGGCGCATGTGGCAGAACCACTGAATGACTCTGGTTAACTGTATATAATTCTCTTTAACGATGTTCTAACACCAGCCTAAACCTGTACCATTGTGTTAGGCATTACTGTGTTTTGTATATAGAGTTTGCATGTACGGGGCGTGGCCCCTTTAAGAGCACGGGAAAACGCGGGTAAACGCGATGACGTCACGTCGCAAACCACGGGGCTGCTCAGGCAGTCCTCGTGGAGTTTCCGTTTAGTAAAGACCTGTTTACTTGTTCTCCTGTGTCGATCTCCGTTATTTGTTAGGAATTCGTCAATTCCTACAATGCTCAAATAAATGCAAGCTCCTTCTTTGGGAGTGAATCTACCACCAGGAATGCCAAATCAAGACATACAACACCTGTGTAAATAATAAAAGGTCAAAGATGTTGCTAATGCAGCCAATGTTCAGATAACAATGAAATAATAGAGCTACGTTCTCACAGATAAAATGTCAGGAACACGGTATGTGATTTCATGTGGCACAACATCCCGCAGCATCTTCTGTTCATTTCCGTACTCACTGGGATCGATTGTGACTTTTGTATGGCCGACTGGCGGAGCACGCTGATCAAAGAGGCAGCTGGCCTAGAGTCATAGAGTCATAACTGCACAGAAGGAGGCCATTCGGCCCATCGAGTCCGTGCCGGCTCTCTGTAGAGCAATCCATTCAGTCCCATTCCCCCGCTCTATCCCCGTAGCCCTGCAAGTTTATTTCCCTCAAGTGCCTATCCAGTCTCCCCTTGAAAACATTGAGTGTCTCCACTTCCAGCACTTCCGTCGTCAGCGAGTTCCAGGTCATCACCGCTCGCTGCGTAAAAATGCTTTTCCTCACATCCCCCCTTTATCTCTTGCCCAAAATCTTAAATATGTTTCCCCTAGTCCTTGTACCAGCAAATAGTGTGAACTTCTTCTTCTTCTTAGGCAGTCCCTCGGAACCGAGAATGACTTGCTTCCACGTTAAAAATGAGTTCTCAGGTGACTGATGAGTCCAATGCGGGACCTACAGTCTCTGACACAGGTGGGGCAGACGGTGGTTGAAGGGGCAGGTGGGTAGGGTGCTTGGGTTAACGTGCGCTCCTTCCACTGTTTGCGCTTGGCTTCCGCTTGCTCCCGGTGAAGAGACTCAAGGTGCTCGGTGCCTTCCCGGATGCTTCTCCTCCACTTTGTGCCATGTTGGGCCAGGGATTCCCAGGTGTCAGTGGGGATGTTGCACTTTTTCCAGGACGCTTTGAGGGTGTCCTTGAAGCGTTTCCTCTGCCCACCTGGGGCTCCCTTGCCATGACGGAGCTCCGAGTAGAGCGCTTGTTTTGGGAGTCATGCATCGGGCATGCGGATGATGTGGTCCGTCCATCGGAGCTGATCGAGCATGGTCAAAGCTTCGATGCTGGGGATGTTGGCCTGAGCGAGAACACTGACATTGGTGCACCTATCCTGCCAATGGATTAGCAGGATCTTGCGGAGGCAGCGTTGGTGGTACCTCTCCAGTGCTTTCAGGTGCCTGCTGTACATGGTCCATGTCTCTGAAGCATACAGGAGGGCAGGTATCACTATTGCTCTGTAGACCATAAGCTTGGTGTTGGGTTTGAGGTCCTGGTCTTCAAACACTCTCTTCCTCAGGCGACCGAAGCCTTAACTGGCACACTGAAGGAGGTGTTGGACTTTGTCATCAACATCTGCCCTTGTTGACAGTAGGCTCCCGAGGTATGGAAAGTGGTCCACGTTGTCCAAGGCCTCATCATGGATTTTGATAATCGGGGAGCAGTACTGTGTGGCGGGGGCAAGTTGATAGAGGATCTTTGTCTTACGGATGTTTAGTGTAAGGCCCATGCTCTCGTAAGCTTCGGTAAAGGTGTTGACGATGGTTTGGAGTTTGGCCTCAGAGTGTGCGCAGACGCAAGCGTCGTTTGCATACTGTAATTCGATAACAGAGGATGGGACAACCTTGGATCTGGACTGGAGGCGACGCAGGTTGAACAGTTTCCCGTTTGTTTTGTTGATTAGCTCAACTCCAGCGGAGCGCTTACTGAGGGTGAGATGGAGCATTGCAGCCAGGAAGATCGAGAAGAGCATTGGTGCGATGACACAGCCTTGCTTGACCCAAATCTGTACGTGAATAGCCTTTCCCCGTCTAGCCTATCCAAACCCATCATAATCTTGTACACCTCTATCAAATCACCCCTCAACCTCCTTTGCTCTAATGAAAATAAATCTAGTTTCTCCAACCTGCCCTTGTAGCTAAGATCCCCCATCCCTGGAACCATTCTGGTAAATCTCCTCTGCACCCTCTCAAGGGCCTTCACATCCTTCCTAAAGTGTGGTGACCAGGACTGGACGCAATACTCCAGTTGTGTCCTAACCAGCACTTTATAAAGATTCAGCATAACTTCTCTACTTTTGTACTCAATACCTCTACTTATGAAGCCCAATATCCCATATGCTTTGTTAACCACTCTCTCAATATGTCCTGCCACCTTCAGGGACTGATGCACATTAACTCCCAGGTCCCTCTGTCCCTGCACACTCTTTAAAACTGTGCCATTAAGTGTATATTGCCTCTCCCTGTTTCTTCTGGTAAAACCTCACTTCTTTGTTTAAATTCCATCTGCCAGTTGTCTGCCCATTCTGCTAGCCTTTCTATGTCCTGTTGCAGTTGATTGGTATCAGCATTACTGTTTGCAACACCCCCAAGTTTGGTGTCATCGGCAAATTTAGAAATTCTACTCAGTATTCCAATATCCAGGTAATTTATATATATCAAAAAAAGCAGTGGCCCAGCACTGACCCTTGGGGAACACCACTGTCTACCATCCTCCAGTCTGAAAAACAGCCAGCCATGCTGTGATAAATCCATGTAGTGAGACAAGGACGCGAAGAGGCGAGGTATTAGGATTAATAAGAGTACTTTATTAAACGACTGCGAAACAACCCAGCAGGCTTGCATCCAGGCATTGCACCTTTGCTGACCTTGACAGGAAGCAAACCTCTGACCTTAACAGGAAGCAAACCTCTGACCTTAGCAGCAGCATTGGCTACAGCACCACCTGGTGGATAACCTTAATCATAACATCCCAGCTTACTATATCCCTCTACCCTTAAGATTTCAGTATGAATTTCTTAACAAACAACCATTCCTGAGGGTCACACAAGGAGTCTCCATTCATCATGTTCCATACTTGACGAATTTAACAGTTCAGTATCAATCTCTCTGGTGGCTTTGTGAACGTCTAACAATAAAGTCCCTGCTTGTTTGTGGTGAAGCCACTAGCTGCTCCTGAGCAGTGCTCAGAGTATCTGACTCTGCAATGATGGTTTCCTCTTGACGGATAGGTTCCTGTCCCTGGTGGTGGCACCACAGATGCACTTGGATAACTGGGGGCAACCCTGTCTTCAGTCATTGCATCTGGAACCTTCATTTCAATTTCCCCTTGTCTGGGAAGTATCTGATCTACATGTCTGCGTACTAAGGAGGACACAAATAACCTCCCAGAGATGCCGGGGAACATAGGGTCTGATGAAAGGGAGGAACTGAAAGAAATCAGTATTTGTAGGGAAATGGTGTTAGGAAAATTGATGGGACTGAAGGCCGATAAATCCCCAGGGCCTGATGGTCTACATCCCAGGGTACTTAAGGAAGTGGCCCTAGAGATAGTAGATGCATTGCTGGTCATCTTCCAGAACTCGATAGACTCTGGAACAGTACCCATGGATTGGAGGGTAGCTAATGTTACCCCACTATTCAAGGTGGTAGAGAAAAAGTGGGGAATTATAGACCGGTAAGCCTGACATCGATAGTGGGGAAAATGCTAGAGTCTATTATAAAAGATGTAATAGCAGAGCACTTGGAAAACAGTGACAGGATCGGACAAAGTCAACATGGATTTACAAAAGGTAAATCATGCTTGACTAATCTACTGGAATTTTTTGAGGATGTAACTGGTAAAATAGATAAGGGAGAACCAGTGGATGTGGTGTATTTGGACTTTCAGAAGGCTTTCGATAAGGTCCCACATAAGAGATTAGCGTGCAAAATTAAGGCACATGGGATTGGGGGCAAGGTATTGACTTGGATAGAGAACTGGTTGGCGGACAGAAAGCAAAGAGTTGGAATAAACGGGTCGTTTTCCGAGTGGCAGGCAGTGACTAGTGGGGTACCGCAAGGATCGGTCCTTGGACCCCAGCTGTTCACAATATATATTAATGATCTGGACGAGGGAATTGGATGTAATATCTCCAAATTTGCAGACGACACAAAGCTGGGTGGGAGGGTAAGCTGTGAGGAGGATGTCGTGAAACTCCAGTACGATTTGGACAGGTTGGGTGATTGGGCAGAAACATGGCAAATGCACTATAATGTGGATAAATGTGAGGTTATCCACTTTGGTGGCAAAAACAGGAAGGCAGATTATTTTTGAATGGCAATAGATTGAGAGAAGGGGAAGTGCAAAGAGACCTGGGTGTTCTTGTGCACCAGTCGCTGAAGGTAAGCATGCAGGTGCAGCAGGCGGTTAAGAAGGCAAATGGTATGTTGGCCTTCGTAGCAAGAGGGTTCGAGTACAGGAACAAGGATGTCTTGCTACAGTTGTACAGGGCCTTGGTGAGACCGCACCTTGAGTATTGTGTGCAGTTTTGGTCACCTTACCTGAGGAAGGACGTTCTTGCCATGGAGGGAGTGCAGCGAAGATTCACCAGGCTGATACCTGGGATGGCAGGAATGACGTATGAGGAGAGATTGTGTCGATTGGGCTTATACTCACTGGAGTTTAGAAGATTGAGAGGGGATCTCATTGAAACCTATAAAATTCTGTCATGTCTGGACAGACTAGATGCAGAAAGGGTGTTTCTGATGGCCGGGGAGTCCAGAACCAGGGGTCATAGTCTAAGGATAAGGGGTAAGCCATTTAGGACTGAAATGAGGAGGAATTTCTTCACCCAGAGAGTGGTGAACCTGTGGAATTCTCTGCCACAGAGGGCGGTGGAGGCCAGTTCATTAAATATATTCAAGAAAGAGTTGGATATATTTCTTGAGGCTAAAGGGATCAAGGGATATGGGGCGAAGGCAGGGACAGGGTACTGAAATTGAATGATCAGCCATGATCTCATTGAATGGCGGAGCAGGCTCGAAGGGCCGAATGGCCTGCTCCTGCTCCTATCTTCTATGTTTCTATGTTTCTATGTTACCCTACCATCTCCCAACATGACCTTGTTTGATACTGGACCTGTCATTGAGTCTATGAAGCCAGGAATACACTTTGGTCCGTAACTGAAATTCCTGGTAAGGATGGCATCTCCTTCTCCAAAACTTCGGCTGTTTGTTCTTTTGTCATGGTTCTCTTTTTGTTTGTTTTGTCTGTTTTCCATTTTCCTTTTTAGGTCTGGGTGGACAAGGTCAAGAGTGGAGCCTAGTCTACGACCTAATAACATCTCAGCAGGAGAGAGTCCTGTGGTGGATTGAGGTGTTATTCTGTAGCTGAACAGAACCCGTGACACTTTGGCTGCTAAACTCCCTTCTGCACTTTTTTTCATCATCTCCTTAAATGTTTGTACGGCTCTCTCCGCAAGTCCATTCGAGGACGGATGATATGGAGCCGAGGTCACCTGCACTATGCCATTTTTTCTCAAGAACTCTTTTGTCTCTGTACACACAAAACAAGTGGCATTGTCACTCACCACGATCTCCGGTAGCCCTTGATTTCTGAATCTCCGGCGCAGGCAGTCTATAGTAGTAGTGGCGGAAGCAGAATTTACAGGATAAACATCCATCCATTTGGAATGTGCATCAATGATTATGAGGAACATCTTCCCCATGAATGGACCCGCATAATCTAAGTGCAATCTTCTCCATGGTTTATCCGGCCATGCCCAGGGGTGGAGAGGAGCCGCTGCTGGTGCCTTCCGGTGTTCCTGACAAGTGCTGCATGTCTTGACTAGATTTTCTATCTCCTCATCTAGCTTTGGCCACCACAAGTAACTCCTAGCCAAGACTTTCATACGCGAGACCCCAGGATGACACTAATGTAATTGCTCTAGGATAAACTGTCGTGCTGGCTGTGGAATAATCACTCGTGCTCCCCACAACATGCAACCATCCTGCACACTCAGCTCTGTTTTCCTGACACTGTAGGGTGTGAAGTCTGCCCCTTCCGAATGCTGTGGCCATTCCCTCACCACATATTCTCGAACTCTAGGCAGTACTGGATCATTACCTGTCCATGTTCTTACTTGCTCTGCAGTCACAAGTGCCGTGTCCGTGTCCTCCAACATCAAAACTCTGTCCTCTGGAGCTGCACGGATAGGTGTGCCTGGCAGTGGAAGACGGCTCAAGGCATCTGCGTTCCCATGGTACTTGCCCGCCTTGTAGACGATGACATACTCATATGCCCTCAATGTCACTGCCCACCTCTGGATCCGGGGTGACACCATCTGTGGAACTGCTTTCATTTCGTTGAAAAGAGAAAGAAGAGGTTTATGATCGGTGCATATGGTGAACTTCCTGCCATATATATACTTGTGGAACCTCTGTAACCCAAACATTACTGCTAACCCCTCTTTGTCTAACTGGGACTAGTTTTTTTCCGCTGGTGTTAGAGTTCGGGACATAAACCCTATTGGTCTTTCAGTTCCATCTTCCATGCAGTGTGAAAGAACTGCCCCCACCCCGTAAGGTGAAGTGTCACAAGAGAGAATGATGTCTTTCTCTGCATTGTAGTGAACCAGCACATCTGACGACAGCATCAGTTTCTTGGACTGTTCAAATGAAACCCCCTGCTCCTCTCCCCACTGCCACTGTGTCTCCTTGTGCAGCAGTTTGTGAAGAGGTGCTAACACAGTTGACAAGTTTGGTAAAAACCTGTTATAATAGTTCAGCAGTCCCAGGTAAGCTTTTAACTCTGCCACATTTGTAGGAGCAGGGGCGTCCTGCAGTGCTTGTACCTTCTCCTTGAGTGGATGGAGCCCGGTGGTGTCCACTCTGTGTCCCAGGAACACTGCCTCATTCCCCAGGAAAGTGCACTTACTCCTCTTGAGCTGGAACCCTGCCCTCTCCAATCTCTGTAGTACCTCTCTCAGAGTGCTCAGATGCTCCTGGTCGGCTCTTCCCGTCACCAGAATGTCATCCAGATAGATGGAAACATGTGGAATCCCTTGCAGTACACCTTCGATTGTCCTCAGGAAGATAGCTGGACTAGATGAGACACCAAACGGTAAGCAGTTATATGTAAACAGGCCCTTGTGTGTATTTATGGTGACATTCTTCTTTGAGTCGTCATCCAATGTAATCTGCAAGTAGGCATGACTCATATCCAAATTTGTGAATTTCTTTCCTCCAGCCAGGTTTGCAAAGAGATCCTCTGTTTTGAGAATCGGATACTGCTCTAGTTTGGACACCCGATTGACTGTCAATTTATAGTCTCCACAGAGTCTTACCGAATTGTCCGGTTTTAAAACAGGTACTATGGGAGCTGCCCATTCCGAACATTTCACTGGCTCCAGTATGTTCTCTCTCAATAGACGGTCAAGCTCAGCCTCTACCTTTGGCTTCATGGCATAAGGCACAGGTTGTTGTTTAAAAAACCTTGGCGGTGCCTCCTTGTCTACATAAGTCTTAGCTGGGGGGCCATTAAAGGTGCCAAGTTCCTCCTTGAACACATTCTCATGTTCACTCAACACTTCTTGCAAAGTCAACTGTTTGCCCGCATCTATTTGATGTACTGCTCCCCAGTCTAATTTAAGTTCTTTTATCCAGCCCCAACCTAACAGGTTTGGTCCGGTACCCGATACTATAACTACAGGTAGCTGTTCCACTGTGCCCCTGTGTTGCACAGTTACATTAGCTGTACCTAATGTCGCTACTCGTTCACCTGTATATGTTTTAAGATGCAGGGAGCAAGGCTTTAATTCTGGAACTTTTGCACAGTTCCACAATTTTGAGTACTCTGCCTTGTTCATTATGGTCACGCCGCACCCTGTATCCACTTCAAAGTTCACCTTAGAGTCATTTACTGTCAGTTGCAATGTGATAGGAGCCACTTTTGGAATGTTCTCTAACATGCTATACATTATGAACATATCCTCTTCTTCCTCAGCTTCCCCGCTGATGTGGTGTGCTCCATGTTTTTTCACTTCTCTCCCTTGGTTTTGCTGTCCTCCCTCTTTTGGTTTGGATTCCTCCACAGGTGATTTCACCCTGCAAGCTCATTTTATGTGTCGTTGTTTCCCACACTTGCAGCACTTTTCCTCCAGAAACCGGCATTCACTCGCCAGGTGATCGCCCTTGCATCTATAACATGCCTTCACATGCTCACGTTGTGGTTTCTGACGCATGTTCAACTTGTGCACAACAACCTGACCTGCAACTTGCGTAGCATTAGCCCTGTCTGAACCCTGTATTTCTTTTACATCTCGGTTCGCTGTCTCTATGGCTTGAGCAAGTTCCAATGCTTTTTCATAAGTAAGCCCAGTCTCGGATAATAATCTACGCTGCATTCGGTCATCCATAATTCCGCAAACTAGCCTATCTCGCAGCATTTCCTTCAGGTTGTTCCCATAATTGCAATCTTGTGCTAATTTACGCAACACCACTACATAGCCCATTACGCTCTCTTCCTCTTTCCTGTTCCTTGAATTAAACTTGAACCGCTGTACAATCTCACTAGGCTTAGGGTTGAAATGTTCTTTTAGCAAAGCCACTAATTCAACAAATGATTTGTCTCCAGGCTTTTCAGGACTGAGCAGATTTTTCATCAAACTGTAGGTTTGGCTTCCCACTGAACTAAGCAGAATGGCTTTCCTTTTTCCGGCATCATTTATTTCATTTGTTTCGAAAAAATAACCCAACACTTCACAGTATTCTTCCCAGGTTTGTACTTGAATATCAAAAGCGGAAACCGCTCCTACTGTGGCAGCCATGCTCTCTTCCAGCTTGTAGCTAACTTTAGCTCGTGATTTTGTTGCTTAAACGTCCCGGCAGACTTTTCTTCTTTATGCAGGGTCCTTTAGTTGCCTCGTCGCCAAATGTGATAAATCCATGTAGTGAGACAAGGGCTCGAAGAGGCGAGGTATTAGGATTAATAAGAGTACTTTATTAAGCGACTACGAAACAACCCGGCAGGCTTGCATCCAGGCATTGCACCTTTGCTGACCTTGACAGGAAGCAAACCTCTGACCTTAACAGGAAGGAAACCTCTGACATTAGCAGCAGCATTGGCTACAGCACCACCTGGTGGATAATCTTAATCATAACATCCCAGATTACTGTACATGCTGTTCCCATTTTGAGGCTATGGCCTCATTTGAATTTGGCAAGTGAGCGGCGGATGCCAAACAGGCGTCCGAACACAGCTCGCCGCTCTTTGGACTGTTTGGCAGCTGAAACTCCAGCAGAGGCCTGCGTGTAGGTGCTCAGAGCGATGGGGTGGGGTCATGCCCTGCTGACCCATGCAGACCCCTGGCCTGCAGTAATTTCTCCTTTAATTCTGCCCTCTTGAGCGTCCCTGCTTATAATTGCTCAACCATTGGTGGCCGTGCCTTCTGTTGCCTAGGCCCTAAGCTCTGGGAATCCCTGCCTAAACCTCTCCGCCTCTCTACCTCTCTTTCCTCCTTTAAGACACTCCTTAAAACCTACCTCTTTGACCAAGCTTTTGGTCTCCTGCCCTAATTTCTCCTTATGTGACTTGGTCAAATTTTTTGTCTTAAAATACTCCTGTGAAGTGCCTTGGGACATTTTATGACATTAAAGTCACTATATAAATACAACTTTGTTTTTGTTGTTTCCTGATCAGAACGTCAGTACCCATGGTTGGAGTGGTTTCAGCAGATCTTAGCGATAATGAATTGCTGCAACAAATCACTTGACCTGCTCAGCAGAAAGGACACCTTTCCATGTTCAAGTCCATGCCACGCCTGGCTTATTCTCATTTCATGAAAAGATTCTTCATGGCTGTCATAAACTAATTCATGCTGGCTGTTTCTACAGATATCTTCAATTTTAGTGCCCAACATAACAGGCCTGCTCTTACTGCCATGTTGTTTTCTACAGCATTTTCAGAAGATATTTCTATAGCGGCGTCAGCGGAGGCGGCAGCGGTATAAAGGGAGCTGAGAGGAGCAGGCCCAGGACACAGCGCGGACGGGAGCGGGAGTGGCAGCAGCGGTATAAAGGGAGCTGAGAGGAGCAGGCCCAGGACACAGCGCGGACGGGAGCGGGAGTGGCAGCAGCGGTATAAAGGGAGCTGAGAGGAGCAGGCACAGGACACAGTGCGGGCGGGAGCGGGAGTGGCAGCAGCGGTATAAAGGGAGCTGAGAGGAGCAGGCCCAGGACACAGCGCGGACCTGAACGGGAGCGGGAGTGGCAGCGGAGGTGGTGGTATAAAGGGAGCTGAGAGGAGCAGGCCCAGGACACAGCGCGGACGGGAGCGGGAGTGGCAGCAGCGGTATAAAGGGAGCTGAGCAGCGACTTAAAAAAACCAAGGAGTGAGATCACAGGACTGTAGGTAGGGGATTGGTTGGTGAGTATTACAATTCTTTTGCTCTCTAGGTTAGGTAAGTAGATTAAATTTAGAACTGGGAGAATATTAACTACTATAACTTTATGGAATTAATAACTTAAACTAAACTAACTAATTAAAACAAAAAATGAAAAGTATATATAATCGTTTGAAGGAGGCGGTGTATAAATCGAGCGGGAGGCCCAAACAGCGCGCAGACTGGAGCAGTGGTGACTGCGGCAGCGAGGAGGCAGAGGACCTCCAGCGAAAACAACAACAAAAGCAATAACTGCAAAACAGCTAAAGTGACGTCACAACCAGGAAAGGAGCTGATTGGTGAGTAGCTGGTAAGTGTTTCTAGTTAATAGTCTATTAAGTAAAGGCATGGCAGGGCAGCTCAGTCATGTGGAATGCACATCTTGTGCCATGTGGGGACTCCAGGACTTTTCCCGTGTCCTGGACAAACACATGTGCAGGAAGTATCGTCAGCTGAAGGAGCTTGAGCTCCGGATTTTGGAGCTTGAGCAGCAGCTGGCGTCACTGCAGCGCATCCGTGATCTTCGTGGCTAGCATGTTTCAGGAGGTGGTCACCCCACAGATAAAGAGTGTGCAGGCAGAGAGGGAATGGGTGACCACCAGACAGAAGAGGAAGACCAGGCAGGTAGTGCAGGAGTCCCCTGAGTGCATCTCGCTCTTCATTTGATTCTGAGTACTGGTGAGGGGGGTGGTTCCTCTGGGGAGTATAGCTAGAGCCAAGTCTGCGGCACCACGGGTGGCTCAGCTGTATGGGTGGTGGCGGGCGGGTGCAGGTGGAAGAAGAGTGGGAATGCAATATTGGTAGGAGATTCAATAGTTAGGGGAGCAGACAGGTGTTTCTGCAGCTGTAGATGTGACTCTAGGATGGTATGTTGCCTCCCTGCTGCTAGGGTCAAGGATGTCACCGTGCAGCTGCAGAACATTCTGAGGGGGGAGAGTGAATAGCCAGAGGTTGTGGTCCATATCAGTACCAACAACATAGGTAGAAAGAGGAATGATGTCCTGCAGGTAGATTTTAGGGAGCTAGGAAAGAGATTAAAAAGCAGGACCTCAAAGGAAGTAATCTCTGGATTACTCCCTGTGCCACACGCTAGTGAGTATAGAAGTAGGAGGATAGCGCAGATGAATGCGTGGCTGGAGAGATGGTGCAGGAGGGAGTGCTTTAGATTCCTGGGGCATTGGGGCCGGTTCTGGGGGAGGTGGGACCTGTACAGGCCGGACGGGTTGCACCTCAACAAGGCCGGAACCAATATCCTCGCTGGGAGGTTTGCTAGTGCTGTTGCGGAGGGTTTAAACTAATTTGGCAGTGGGATGGGCACCAGGATGTAACATTAGAAAGAGGAAATAACGTGCTCAAAGGATTGGGAGAGGCAGAGAGCACTAAATTAAGAAATAGTAAAGTATTCGGGGAGGTCAAACTAAGAGTGAATACAGGATGGTCTAAGATGGGTTTACAGTGTGTGTATGTGAATGCACGAAGCGTAGTAAACAAGGTAAGTGAACTCCAGACACAAATAGAGGGGTCAAGGACAGAATCTATATGGCTAGAATTAAGAAATAATTGAGGTGCCATTACACTACTAGGTGTATTCTATAGACCACCAAATAGTGGGAAAGATATGGAGGAGCAAATTTGCAGAGAAATTACAGAGAGGTGCAAGAACTATAGAGTAGTGATAATGGGGGACTTCAACTATCCTAATATAGACTGGGATTGTAACAGTGTAAAGGGCAGAGAAGGGGAAGAAGTTCTGAAGCGTGTTCAGGAGAAGTTTCTTGATCAGTATGTTTCCAGCCCGACGAGAGAGGAGGCATTGCTAGATCTGGTTCTGGGGAATGAGGTAGGTCAAGTGGAGCAAGTGTCAGTAGGTGAACATTTAGGGAACAGTGATCATAAGGTTTAGATTAGCTCTGGAAAAGGACAGGGAGCAATCTAGAGTAAAAATGTTTAACTGGGGGAAGGCCAATTTCAGTGGGATGAGAATGGATCTGGCCTGGGTAAGAACATAAGAACATAAGAAATAGGAGCAGGAGTAGGCCATTCGGCCCCTCGAGCCTGCTCTGCCATTCAATAAGATCATGGCTGATCTTCTACCTCAACTCCACTTTCCTGCACTATCCCCATATCCCTTGATTCCCTTAGTATCGAAAAATCTATCAATCTCTGTCTTAAATATACTCAACGACTGAGCCTCCACAGCCCTCTGGGGTAGAGAATTCCAAAGATTCACCACCCTCTGAGTGAAGAAATTTCTCCTCATCTCAGTCCTAAATGGCCGACCCCTTATTCTGAGACTGTGACCCCTGGTTCTAGACTCCCCAGCCAGGGGAAACATCCTCCCTGCATCTACCCTGTCAAGCCCTGTAAGAATTTTGTATGTTTCAAATCACCTCTCATTCTTCTAAACTCCAGAGAATATTGGCCTAGCCTACTCAATCTCTCCTCATAGGACAACCCCCCCCCATCCCAGGAATCAGTCTGGTGAATCTTCGTTGCACTCCCTCTAAGGCAAGAATATCTTTCCTTTGGTAAGGAGACCAAAACTGTACACAATACTCCAGGTGTGGTCTCACCAGGGCCCTATATAATTGCAATAAGACATCTTTACTCTTATACTCAAATCCTCTTGTAATAAAGGCCAACATACCATTTGCTTTCTTAATTGCTTGCAGTACCTGCATGTTAACTTTCAAAGAATCAAAGATTGGCAGGCAAAACTGTAATGGGACAATGGGCTACCTTTAAAGAGTAAATAGTTCAGGTACAGTTGCGATACATTCCCACTAGGGGGAAAAGCAGGGCAACTAAAGTCAGGGCTCCCTGGATGACGAATGAGATAGAGAATATAATGAAGCAGAAAAAGAGCGTGTATGACAGATGTCAGGTTGCAAATACATCTGGGAATCAGGCTATATATAGAAAGGTCAGAGGAGAAGTGAAAAAGTAAATCAGAGGGGCAAAGAGAGGGTATGAGAATAGAATGGCAGCCAACATAAAAGATAATCCAAAAGTCTTCTACAGGCATATAAATATTAAAAGGGTAGTAAGTAGTGGGGTGATTAGGGACCAAAAAGGAGACCTATGCATGGAGGCAGAGGGTATGGCTGAGGTACTAAATGAGTACTTTACATCTGTCTTCAACAAGGAAGAGGATGCTGCCATAGACATAGTAAAGGAGGAGGTAGTGGAGATACTTCATAGGATAAAAATTGATAAAGAAGAGGTACTAGAAAGGCTGGCTGTACTTAAAGTAGATAAGTCACCAGTGCCGGTTGGGATGTATCCTAGGATGCTGAGGGAAGTGAAGGAAGAAATCACGCAGGTACTGGCCATAATATTCCAATCCTCCTTAGATACGAGGGTGGTGCCAGGGGACTAGAGAATTGCAAATGTTACACCATTGTTCAAAAAAGGGTGTAAAGATAAACCCAGCAATTACAGGCCAGTCAGTTTAGCCTCGGTAGTGGGGAAGCTTTTAGAAACAGTGATCAGGGACAAAATTAACAGTCACTTGGACAAGTGTGGATTAATTAAGGAAAGCCAGCACGGATTTATTAAAGGCAAATCATGCTTAACTAACTTGATTGAGTTCTTTGATGAGGTAACAGAGAGGGTTGATGAGGGCAATGCAGTGGACGTGGTGTACATGGATTTCCAAAAGGCGTTTGACAAAGTGCCACATAATTGTAGTGTCCGTGTGTTGATAAAGACACTGAAGACAGGAGTTGGTTCATAGGTGTTTACTAAGCAAAGCCTGGGGGGGGTTCTAACGGATATACACAATATACAGGCTTATATAGCCCGAGTGGCCATTACCGGCATTACAGCACACCTGGGGCTCTTAAAGGCACATACACTACAATTCCTCCCCTTTTAGTTAACCAGTACATCATATTTTAAGTAATTATTAATTACATGTTATAAGAAAAATAATATACACATTGCTGTAGTTAATTAATTATAAGTCAGTCTCTCAGGAGGCTTCCTGACTAGGTCCGGATAACGCCTCGGGGGTGTAGTAGTTTCTGGTGGTGTAGTAGGTTCTTTTGGCAAGGCTGATTCGGCTTGAATGCCAGTGTCGGGTTCATCGGGTTCCAGTATCACCGGATCGGAGGTAGATATGGGTATCTCTACTTCATCGTTCGGCGTATAGAGTTGTGGTGTAGGTTGTGCCTTTTCGGATGACTTTATGATTTGGTCAGCATGGCGCCTTATTATGCTTTCCCCGATGTCCACGGTATACATCAGTGGTCCTAGTCGTGTGCAGATAGTTCCAGGCTGCCATTTCTCGGTACGGTAGTCCCGGGCCAAAACTTGTTGACCTATCTGGAAGGTTCTAGTTGGCCTTTCATTCATGCCTTGAAACTGCCGGTTCTCCACGTCCCTTCTGATGTTGGGCTTGACCAAATCCAGCCGGCATCTTAGGTTTCTATTGAAGAACATCATGGCGGGAGTTTGGTTGGTAACCATATGTGTTGCATTCCTGTATGTGAATAAGAAGTTATCCACCTTGTGCTGAAGTTTTATGTCCTCATTACCCATGGCCTTTATGGCCTTCTTGAAGGTCTGGACAAACCTTACAGCCAATCCATTGGTGGCGGGATGGTATGGGGCAGACGTGTAGTGCTTAACCCCATTGTTTTTTAAGAACTTTCTGAATTCTTCGGACACAAATTGCAGTCCATTATCAGAACATATCTGTTCCGGCAGCCCATTCCTGGCAAATATGGTCCTTAATACTGTGATGGTTTTTTCCGTGGTGGTGGAGGACATCTTTATTACCTCCGGCCACTTGGAGTGTGCATCAACCGCGATTAAGAACATTGAGTCCATAAATGGACCAGCAAAGTCGATGTGCACCCTTTGCCAGGGAGATAAGGGCCACTCCCATGGATGTAGAGGGGCTTGTGGTGGAGCGTTTTGGACCTTCTGGCATCCTAGGCAGCTCTTGGTCATTTCTTCGATGTCTCCATCGATACCTGGCCACCATACAAACGCCCTAGCTAGGTTCTTCATTTTCACTCCACCCAGATGCCCCTCGTGAAGCTCCTTTAGCACTTTATCCTGGAGTTTGGGTGGAATCACCACTCTGGATCCACACATCAAGGTTCCTCGGCACACTGACAGCTGTTCTCTTCTTTGCGAGAATGCTGGCAACAGTGGTTCGCCATGTGCTGGCCATCCCTTCACTGTTAAATCGTAGACCCGTGAGAGAGTCGGGTCATTTCTCGTCTCCCTTTCAATGGCAGAATTTGTTACTGGTAGACATTCCACTATGGTAGAGTGGAACATCTCTACTGGGCCTACTGTAGGTGCCTCTTCTACCGTTGGCAACGGTAGGCGTGATAAACCGTCAGCATTCCCATGCTGTTTTGATCCTTTGTATTCTATGTTGTATTGGTGTGCCCCTAGAAAAAGGGACCACCTCTGTAGCCTTTGCGCTGTCATAATGGGAAAACCCTTTTTAGGGTTGAATATGGAGATGAGGGGTTGATGTTCAGTCAACAAGGTAAATTTTTGTCCGTGTAGGTAATGGTTGAATTTCTTCACTCCCCATACCAGGCTGAGTGCTTCCATGTCGATTTGGGCATAGTTACGCTCAGCTGAGTTTAATGAGCGTGACGCAAAAGCTATCGGCCATTCTGAGCCATCAGGGAATTTATGGGATAATACTGCTCCTATGCCGTAAGGGGATGCATCGCACGCCAGTCTGATTGGCAGTGATGGGTTGTAATGAGCCAAAACTTCTTCGGATGTGATTAAGTCTTTGCATTTATGGAAGGCACGTTTACAGTCTTCGTTCCATTTCCAAATCACTCCTGTTTGTAGAAGTTCATTAAGAGGGTGTAGAAGAGTTGATAAGTTCGGTAAAAATTTATGATAGTAATTTATTAATCCCAGGAACGACCTTAATTGTGAAACATTTTCAGGTGCTGGGGCTTTTATGACCGCTTCAATTTTTTCAGGTGACTTATGCAACCCTTCCTTATTAATTATGTGGCCACAATATGATATCTGATTTTGGAAAAATTCGCACTTGGGGCGATTTACTCGTAGGCCCCGTTCTTTCAGCCTAGTGAGCACCTGCTCCAAATTGGCAAGGTGCTCGTTGTCGTTTTCTCCTGTTACAAGGATGTCGTCTAGGTAGCATTGAGTCCCTGGAATCCCTTGCAGGACTTGCTCCATAGCTCTCTTCTTCAGATTTATCATTATTTAATGCTTTTTTCATGACTGGAACGATGGGTGTTGCCCACTCGCTCCATTCTATTTTGGATAATACGCCTGCCTTTTCCAAATTCTCCAGCTCTGCCTCGACTGCTGGATGAATTGCGTATGGCACCGGTGTTGCCTTAAAAAATTTGGGAATTGCTGCATCTTCCACTTTTATTGAGGCGGTGATGCCTTTCAAGGTTCCTAGTTTCTCTTGAAACACTTCTTTGGCGTTGGCCAAGATGTCTTTCAATCGTTCAGGTATGATGTCATCATTGTTTATTTTCTTACTGGTCACCGTCAGTGCCTGAATGGAGTGCCAGTCTAAACGTATCTTTCTGATCCATTCACATCCCAACAACGGTGGACCACCATCTTGTAGAATGTATAAATACAACTTTTGTATTTCTTTGCCGTTGTATACAACAGGCACCCTTATTTTTCCTTTGGGGTATACTTTCTGCCCTGTATATGTTTTTAAGGTAATGGATGTGTCTTTTAGAGGTATATGCGAAAATAGCCTCTCGTAATCCCGTCGATTTATTATGGTTAGAGCTGATCCTGTATCTAGCTCCATTTTAACAGGGGACCCTGCTATCGTGAGGGTAACACAAATGGTTTGGTAATCATCTTTGGCAAGTACATTATGTAATTTGAGACAGCTTAGTCTCTTGTTTTCGGAGTCGCTATCGCTCTTCTGGTCTTCGGAGCTACTGTCCGTCATCATTTGTACCTTCCTGTACATTCCTTTATTAATTTTTTTTTTTCTGTCTGTGGATTTATTTTGTCCAGATCGGCATACCTGTGCAATGTGTCCAATCTTTCCGCATTGCCTGCATGCTTTGTCCTTGAACCAGCAGTCCTTCTGGTTATGTGTGGATCTGCCGCAGCGATAACATCTTTCGAAACCCTGTGTCATTTCATGGGTGCCGAAGTTCTGTGTCTTTTGTTGTATCTCTGCAGCTCCTCTTGCTGCTGCTTCGTATGATACAGCCATACGGAAAGCTTTGTCCAATGTTAAATCTTTTTCAGAAAGCAGCCTTTTTTGTGTTCCTTCACTTAAGAGACCGCAAACGAATTTGTCTCGAAGATAATCTGCTAGTCCTGCCCCGAATTGGCAGTACTTTGATAGCTTTCTTAATTCGGTTAGGTAATCAGCGTTACTTTCATTCTTGTGTTGATTTCTCTTGAAGAATTTGAATCGTTCCGCTATCAGCAGCGGTGTTGGGTTTAAGTG
Source organism: Somniosus microcephalus (assembly GCF_052327205.1). Taxonomy (NCBI): domain Eukaryota; kingdom Metazoa; phylum Chordata; class Chondrichthyes; order Squaliformes; family Somniosidae; genus Somniosus; species Somniosus microcephalus. The sequence continues at coordinate 47,976,163 of NC_140993.1, read as the reverse complement.
CTCCTGCAGGGTATCAACAATTTCTTTAAAATTCTTGTCCTTTGGTTTGGCTGGAGTGACTACATTTTGTAACAGCCCGTATGCCTTTGCGCCCATTAGGTTCAGCAGTACTGAGGCTTTTTTTTCATCTTCTATTCCATTTGCAGTGCAATATACCTCTACTCTTTCCACGTATGTGGTCCAATCCTCTATTTCGCTATCAAAAGCATCAGTATTGCCAGACTTAGGCATTTCAGAAAAGATATGGCGCTTCCCGTGCTTTCCCACCGCTGCTGCCGATGACAACGCTGTTTCCTGCGGTTTCCGTTCTTTGTTTTTTTTTGTTTACAGTTGGAGACTCATTCCCGCCGGACTTTCTCTGCAGGTCTGAACGCTGACCTGCTTGCCGCGCCGGCCGTGTCCCGAGTGCTCCCTCCCAGTCCGTTATTGCTTGCCTCCGATTTCGCTGCCTGTCTCAGCTGTAGAGCCAGCCGCTGGAGCCCCAGCCTGACGCCCGGGAAGGATTAGCGCAGTACCTGCCACCAGCTTGGTCAGCTGGTGAAACCACAGCTTCTCTCACTTTCTTGAGTCTTCTGGACGCCCGAGTAATCGATGTCCTGGAGGTGCTGCCGAATTGCAGGTAAGTCCGTTTCCACTTCGTCGCCACTGTAGTGTCCGTGTGTTGATAAAGACACTGAAGACAGGAGTTGGTTCATAGGTGTTTACTAAGCAAAGTCTGGGGGGGTTCTAACAGATATACACAATATACAGGCTTATATAGCCCGAGTGGCCATTACCGGCATTACAGCACACCTGGGGCTCTTAAAGGCACATACACTACAATAATAGACTTGCCAGCAAAGTTGAAGCCCATGGAATAAAGGGACAGTGGCAGCATGGATACGGAATTGGCTAAGTGATAGGAAACAGAGTAGTGGTGAACGGTTGTTTTTCAGACTGGAGGCAGGTATACAATGGTGCTCCCTAGGAGTCGGTTCTTTTCTTGATATATATCAATGACTTGGACGTGGGTGTACAGGGCACAATTTCAACATTTTCAGATGACACAAAACTTGGAAGTATAGTGAACAGTGAGGAGGATAGTGATAGACTCCAAGAACACATGTACAAGCTGGATGAATGTGCGGACACATGGCAGATGAAATTAAATGCAGAAAAGTGATGCACTTTGGTAGAAAGAATGAGGAGAGGACATATAAACGAAATGGTACAGTCCTGAAAGGGTGTACGAACAGAGAGACCTGGGGGTATGTGTGCACAAATCGTTGAAAGTGACAGGGCAGGTTGAGAAAGTGGTTAAAAAGGCTTATGGGATCCTGGGCTTCATGAATAGGCGTATAGGGGGAAAAATTTGGTTGTTTTGTGCCTCCCGGGTGCTAATGGGGCTCAAAGCAACTAGCGCCCAGGCGCGCCGATGTTTGCGCCGCTCGCGAAATTGACCAGACATTTTGCGACAGCACTAAACACTACCGCCACCATCTCCTGTGCCCGCAGATCGTGACGTCAGTCAAGTGTGCAACGCCCCGGTAGTGCCCCGGACTGGATATTGAGTGGCGCCCCCTGCCTTATAGCCTGCTGCTAGCAACGACAGGTCGAGGGGAGCGTTTTGCAGTCGGGAAGGGTCTGGGGGAGCGCTATTTAAAGGCGACCGCTTCCTGCCTTTTTTTGTCAGCAACATTTTTGCACCATACATTCTGAGAGAGAGAGAGAGACTTCTGGAGAGATTCAGCGCTGTGTGAAGGAGTTTTGGGTACTGAGCAGCACTTTGCAGGTTCATTTTGATTTGACCTTCCTTGCATTGATTTAGAAGAGACTGTGGGGGCTGCACTCTGAGCTCTTTCCCTGGGCCTCTCCACTGTTCTTTCCAGCAGATTTGATGTACAGGTCTCTCCAGGCCAAGATTCAAGGCAGCAATGAGCAGGGTGTGGATGGAGAGCAAGATCAACCCTCCTCTTTAAGAACTGGCCGGCGCCAGTGTGTCTGTGTTCCATTGCTGACTGACATCACATGAGCTTCGCCAGGGCTCTGAGGTAGCGCCTCGCTCCTCAGCGTTAGCGCCTTAAGAGAGGTGTGTAGTGCCTGATTTAGCGCTCCAATCACCTCCAGGGGTGATAGAAGCCAAGTTTGCAGTCGGAGGTGATAATTAGCGCCAGGCGCTAAACTTTGCGCCCGGCCGATAATTACGCCCTAAACGGGGCGATACCGAATTTCTCCCCCTGTCAGTACAAAAGTGTGGAAAGTATGATGCACGTTTATAAAACACTGGTTCGGCCCCAACTGGAGTACTGTGTACAATTCTGGGCACCACACTTTAGGAAGGATGTGAAGGCCTTAGAGAGGGTGTAGAAAAGATTTACGAAATGATTTCAAGAATGAGGGACTTCAGTTACGTTGATAGACTGGAGAACCTGGGATTGTTCTCCTTGGAGCAGAGAAGATTGAGAGGAGATTTGTTAGAAGTGTTGAAAATCATGAGGGGTCTGGACAGAGTAGATAGAGGGAAACTCTCTCCATTGGCAGAAGGCTCAAGAACCAGAGGACACAGATTTAAGGTGATTGGCAAAAGAACCAAAGGCGACAGAAGAAAAAACTTTTTTACGCAGCGAGTGGTTAAGATCTGGAATGCACTGCTGGACAGGTTGGTGGGGGCAAATTCAAACATGGCTTTCAAAAGGGAGTTGGATAAGTATCTGAAGGAAAGAAATTTGCAGGGCTACGGGGAAAGGGCGGAGGGGTGGAACTAGCTGAAGTGTTCTTGCAGTGAGCTGACACGGGCTCGATGGGCCGAATGGCCTTCTTCCGTGTTGTAACCATTCTATGATTCTATGAGGAGAGATTGGATAAGGTACCACATAAGAGACTTGTTATGAAACAGAAGGTGCATGATGTTAAAGGGATTGCAGCCAGATAAATAGAGAAGTTCGGTAGAAGATTGGAACTCTGCCACAAACGGTAATTGACGCTCGATCAATTGTTCATTACATAGAAACATAGAAGATAGGAGCAGGAGTAGGCCATTCAGCCCTTCGAGCCTGCTCTGCCATTCAATGAGATCATGGCTGATCATCCAAATTCAGTACCCTGTCCCTGCCTTCTCCCCATATCCCTTGATCCCTTTAGCCTCAAGAAATATATCCAACTCTTTCTTGAATATATTTAATGAACTGGCCTCCACCGCCCTCTGTGGCAGAGAATTCCACAGGTTCACCACTCTCTGGATGAAGAAATTCCTCCTCATTTCAGTCCTAAATGGCTTACCCCTTATCCTTACACTATGACCCCTGGTTCTGGACTCCCCGGCCATCAGAAACATCCTTTCTGCACCTAGTCTGTCCAGACCTGACAGAATTTTATAGGTTTCGATGAGATCCCCTCTCAATCTTCTAAACTCCAGTGAGTATAAGCCCAATTGACACAATCTCTCCTCGTACGTCATTCCTGCCATCCCAGGTATCAGCCTGGTGAATCTTCGCTGCACTCCCTCCATGGCAAGAACGTCCTTCCTTAGGTAAGGTGAACAAAACTGCACACAATACAATACAAATCGTTTTATTGGCATGATAAGGTACATCTTATGTTGCCAAAGCATCAAAATACATTTATGGTTGAACACATAAACGCGGTTCCATTCATACAGTGTATAAACAGGTATATCCCTGAGTTTATAAATATACATTCGCCTTGTTTATATATACTCTTGTCTTAGTTTACTGGTTGTCCCTCTGTTCATGGCAAGCTGTAACATAGTGTGCCGCCAGTGTTACACAGCTTCTCTCCTCCCCCAGTAGGAATGGGAGTTTTTGGTTGTCAGTCAGATTTCTGAATTCAGGGCATATTTGTGAGAATTTTTGGTAGAAATTCTCTCTGATGCCCTGATATTTTCCACAGGCTGTGAGGAAGTGCATCTCTGTCTCAACTACTCCCTGACTGCAGTGAGAGCATATCCTGTCTTCTCTTGGCAGCCTGGTCTGCCTGTGTCTGCCTTTTTCGATCGCTAGGCTATGTTCGCTAAGTCTGTACCTTGTCAAGGTTCTTCTCAGTTTGTTATCCTTTACCATGGTCAGGTAATCAGCTATGTTGTATTGTCTGTTTAGGGCCAAGTAGCAATTGAGTTTGCTTTGGGTTTTTGTTGTTTCTGCCCAATATGACAGATATTTTTCCTTTTGCTTAGCGACGATTGTGTTGGGTCGAATTCTTTGTGTTACCCTGTCACTGTCCTGGGACTGGTTATTGTTAGTATTGTTATTAGTTACTTTATTGAGTCCCAGGACTAGTTGACTGAGGGTATTCTTCTTTATGGTCAGCTCTTGGCATTTCAGGGCGTCGTAGTGATAGCATTGGGGGTTGCTCATTTGGAGGTGATTCCAAAATTTGGTGGCTCTTTTTTGGATAGTGATGATTAATGGGTATTGGCCTAGTTCCGCCCTGCATGCGTTGTTTACTGTTTTCCTTTGAGTCCGGAGGATACTTTTACAGAATTCCGCATGTAGGATCTCAATTGGGTGTTTGTCCCATTTTGCAAAATCTTGTTGTGTTAGTGGTCCCCAGACCTCACTGCCATAGAGTGCAATTGGTTCAATTACTGATTTGAAAATTTTGAGCCAAATGCTAATTGGGATTTCTATTTGGATTGATTTTTTGATGGCATAGAAAGCCCTTCTTGCTTTCTCTTTCAGTTCATTCACAGCCAGTTTGAAGTTTCCCGTAGAACTGGTTTTTAAGCCCAAGTATGTGTAGTGAGTGGTTTGTTCAATTTTGGTTGTTCCTACTGTGAAATTTATTGTGGGTCCATGTTGTTTGGATCTTTGCTGGAACACAAGGACTTTGGTTTTTTGGGGATTTATTGTCAGGGCCCAAGTCTGGCAGTACGACTCCAGCAGGTCCAGGTTCTGCTGTAGACCCTCCTTAGTTGGTGACAGCAGAACCAGGTTGTCGGCATAGAGGAGGAATTTAACCTTGGATTCATATAGGGTGAGGCCGGGTGCTGTAGATTGTTCAAGTAGTTTTGCCAATCCATTAATGTAAATATTAAAGAGTGTCGGTGAGATTGGCGAGCCCTGCATCACCCCCCACCCCTGTGGGAAGTATTTTGTTTGTTTGTCTCCAATTTTAACTGCACATTTATTGTTTGTATACATTGATTTAATTACATCATATGTTTTCCCTCCTACCCCGCTTTCGATAAGTTTCAGGAATAAACCGTCATGCCAGATGGAGTCGAAGGCCTTCTGGAAATCTACAAAGCATGCGTAGATTTTGCTTTTGTTATGGTGAACGTGTTTGTCAATTAGGGTCTGTAGGGTGAAGATATGATCGGATGTTCTATAGTTTGGCAGGAATCCAATTTGGCTTTTACTCAATACTCAAGGTGTGGTCTCACCAAGGCCCTGTACAACTGCAGCAAGACATCCTTGTTCTTGTACTCGAACCCTCTTGCTACGAAGGCCAACATACCATTTGCCTTCTTAACCGCCTGCTGCACCTGCATGCTTACCTTCAGCGACTGGTGCACAAGAACACCCAGGTCTCTTTGCACTTCCCCTTCTCCCAATCTATTGCCATTCAAATAATAATCTGCCTTCCTGTTTTTGCCACCAAAGTGGATAACCTCACATTTATCCACATTATAGTGCATTTGCCATGTTTCTGCCCAATCACCCAACCTGTCCAAATCGTACTGGAGTTTCATGACATCCTCCTCACAGCATACCCTCCCACCCAGCTTTGTGTCGTCTGAAAATTTGGAGACATTACATCCAATTCCCTCGTCCAGATCATTAATATATATTGTGAACAGCTGGGGTCCTAGGACCGATCCTTGCGGTACCCCACTAGTCACTGCCTGCCACTCGGAAAACGACCCGTTTATTCCAACTCTTTGCTTTCTGTCCGCCAACCAGTTCTCTATCCAAGTCAATACCTTGCCCCCAATCCCATGTGCCTTAATTTTGCACGCTAATCTCTTATGCGGGACCTTATCGAAAGCCTTCTGAAAGTCCAAATACACCACATCCACTGGTTCTCCCTTATCTATTTTACCAGTTACATCCTCAAAAAATTCCAGTAGATTAGTCAAGCATGATTTACCTTTTGTAAATCCATGTTGACTTTGTCCGATCCTGTCACTGCTTTCCAAGTGCTCTGCTATTACATCTTTTATAATGGACTCTAGCATTTTCCCCACTACCGATGTCAGGCTTACCGGTCTATAATTCCCCGCTTTTTCTCTGCCACCTTTTATGAATAGTGGGGTAACATTAGCTACCCTCCAATCCATGGGTACTGTTCCAGAGTCTAGTGAGTACTGGAAGATGACCAGCAATGCATCTACTATTTCTAGGGCCACTTTCTTAAGTACCCTGGGATGTAGATTATCAGGCCCTGGGGATTTATCGGCCTTCAGTCCCATCAATTTTGCTAACACCATTTCCCTACAAATACTGATTTCTTTCAGTTCCAGCCTTTCATCAGACGCTATGTTCCGCGGTATTTCAGGGAGGTTATTTGTGTCCTCCTTTGTGAAGACAGAACCAAAATATGTATTTAGTTGGTCTGCCATTTCTTTGCTCCCTATTATAAATTCCCCTGATTCTGACTGCAAGGGACCTACGCTTGACTTATAAATCTGAGATTGATAGCTTTTTGTTAACCAAAGGTGTTAATGGATATGTGCCAAAGGCTGGTATTTGGAGTTAGGTTGCAGGTCAGCCATGATCTCATTGAATGGCGGAACAAGCTCGAGAGGCTGACTGGCCTACTCCTGTTCCTATGTTCCTAAATGGAGAGATGACGAAGGTAAAAAAGGCAGAATAGATTTAAATCAATGTTTTTCGAATTGGTGGGATATGGGTAACGGTGCATCCCAGGGATCTGTGCTGGAACCTCTTTTGTTTTCCATTTATGCAAATTATTTGGACATAGGCACAAGAGGAATGATTTTGAAGTTAGAAGACATGGCAGACTGTGAGGTAGAATGCGTGGGATTGCAAGAGTAGGCAGTTAGGTAGCAGACACAGATCAATGCAAAGAAATGTATAGTATATTTTAGGTGAAAGAACATTGACAGTAAGTGAGATCGATGGACATACAAAGACATTCAACGGTAGGCGTGCAGGTATAAAAGGCCACAAATATGATAAATTAGATTCTGGCCTTTACATATTGAAGTGTTGAATACAAAAGCAAAGAAATTACATTGAATTTGTGTAAAACAGTTGCAGTATTGCATGTAGTCCTGGGGACTCCATTTTAGGAAGGATTTTACAGGCAGGGTACAGTGGAAATAAGTCTCAATTTCCTCCATTTAAATGTTGGAACGACTGAAGCCGTTAGTTTCGGCACCCGCCACAAATTCCATTCTCCTCCCTGACTAATGTCTCAGGCTGTTTGCAATCTCAGGATCCTATTCGGCCCCAAGCTGAGCTTCTGACCCCATTATGCTCTCTCTCTCACAAAGGCCGCTTACTTCCATCTCTGTAACATCATCCGCCACTGCCCACGACTCAGCCATTTGCTGCTCAAATGCTCATCCATGCTTTTGTCACCTCAAGAATTGCCGATTCCAATGCTCTCCCGGCCGGCCTCCCATTCTCTACCCTCCATAAACTTCAGTGATGTGCCTCAATTATTCCGAGACTCGAAGTTAGCAGAACAAAAGTAAGGCTTTTATTAACTTAGAACATAACACGTAAACTAGAGAGATGTCTTCCTTCAGGAGGCTGATGCCCGACTGACTTAGGTTACAAAGGAGCCAGGTATGGGCGGAGCCCTGCACACAACCAATTCCAGCACATTCCAATACATAATACATGAGGACTGGGGGAAGGGAAAAGACACAGAAAGCAGGCAGTTACAAGACACAGAAAACAGGCAGTGATGAATGGAATATGTTTCATCACATTCACCCCTTCTATAGATTTAGTCTGTTTGGGGGTTTGATAGTCCTCTGCGACCGACGTGGCTGTTGTGGTGCCGCGGGTGTCGGCTGGGTGTCCCCGGTAGCCTCCTGGGTCTCTGCCGGGGGTGCCGCCGGGGTTGTTGAAGGGGTAGTTGGTGGGGGTGCCGTTGGTCGATGTTCTTCCGGGGGTGATGAAAGAGTAGTGGGTGGGTAAGGGTTGCTGTGATCGTCGTCGCTGCTATTGCCGTGGTTGTTGTCGATGCCGGCTGGGGCGACGTCTTTTATGGACACGGTGTCCTCCCTTCCGTTGGCGTGCCGGACATATGCGTATTGGGGGTTGGCGTGGAGTAGGTGTACTGGCTCCACGAGAGTGTCCGTCTTGTGGCCCCTCACATGCCTTCGCACGAGTACCGGACCTGGGGTGGAGAGCCATGACGGCATGGATACGCCTGAGGTGGATTTCCGAGGAAAGACAAACATTCGTTCATGAGGCGTGGCATTAGTGGCCGTACACAATAGTGACCGTATCGAATGGAGCACATCCGAGAGGACTTCCTGCCAGCGGGAGATAGGGAGGCCCTTGGTCCTTAGAGCTAGAGTGACTGCTTTCCACACTGTCCCGTTCTCTCGCTCCACCTGGCCGTTACCCCGGGGGTTGTAGCTGGTGGTACGGCTCGTGGCGATCCCCTTGGACAGCATGTACTGACGTAGCTCTTCACTCATGAAGGACGCCCCCCTATCCGTGTGGATATAGCTCGGCATACCGAACAGGCAGAACAGGCTGTTGAGGCATTTAATGACCGTGGCGCTGGTCATGTCTGGGCAGGGGAAGGCGAATGGGAAACGGGAGTATTCGTCCACAATGTTCAGGAAGTAAACATTGCGGTCGACGGACGGGAGGGGGCCCTTGAAATCTAAGCTGAGCCGCTCGAAGGGCCGTGTAGCTTTGATTAAGTGGGCTCTATCTGGGCGGTAGAACCGAGGCTTGCACTCAGCGCAAGTGCGGCAGTTCCTGGTCAGAGACCGAACTTCCTCAATCGAGTAGGGTAAGTTACGGGACTTTATGAAGTGGAACAGCTGCGTGACCCCTGGGTGGCAGAGGTCGTTGTGGAGGGTCTGTAGCCGATCCTCGGTGGCGCTGGCACACATCCCTCGTGAGAGGGCGTCAGGGGATTCGTTAAGGGCCCTTGGCCGGTAAATGATGTCGTACTCGAAAGTGGAGAGCTCGATCCGCCACCTAAGAATCTTATCATTTTTAATCTTCCCCCTCTGTTTATTGTTGAACATAAACGCTACCGACCGCTGGTCGGTAAGTAGGGTGAAGCGTTTGCCGGCTAGGTAGTGGCGCCAGTGGCGCACTGCCTCCACGATGGCTTGGGCCTCCTTTTCCACGGAGGAGTGTCTGATCTCGGGCCCTTGGAGGGTCCTCGAGAAGAAAGCTACGGGCCGCCCTGCCTGGTTGAGGGTGGCCGCCAAGGCAAAGTCGGACGCATCACTTTCCACTTGAAATGGAGTGTTCTCGTCCACTGCCTGTAGCGTGGCCCGCTCAATATCCTGCTTAATGCTTTTGAAGGCGGCGTGGGCCTCAGCAGAGAGCGGAAAAGAGGATGCTTTCAAGAGGGGGCGGGCTTTGTCGGAGTAGTTGGGGACCCATTGGGAATAGTAAGAAAATAACCCCAGGCACCTTTTCAGGGCTTTGGGAGTGTTGGGCAGGGGCAGCTCCCGTAGGGGGCGCAATCGGTCGGGGTCTGGTCCGATTTCCCCATTCTCCACCACGCTGCCCAGTATGCAGAGGTGCGTGGTGTTGAAAACGCACTTGTCCTCGTTATAGGTGAGGTTGAGTTTTTGTGCGGTTTTCAGGAACCTCTCGAGGCTCGAGTCGTGATCCTGCTGGTTGTGACCGCAGATGGTGACGTTGTCGAGGTAGGGGAAGGTTGCCTGCAAGTGGTGGTCATCGACCATGCGATCCATCTCTCTCTGAAAGACCGAGACCCCGTTCGTCACCCCAAAGGGACTCTGAGGAATTGGTAGAGGCGTCCGTTCGCCTCGAATGCGGTGTATGGGCGGTCCTCTGGTCTGATAGGGAGCTGGTGGTACGCTGACTTGAGGTCGATGGTGGAGAACACCCGGTATTGGGCGATTTGGTTCACCATTTCTGATATGCGGGGTAGCGGGTAGGCGTCTAGTAGGGTGTACCTGTTGATCGTTTGACTATAGTCGATCACCATCCGTTTCTTCTCGCTACCCCTTACCACTACCACTTGGGCGCGCCACGGGCTGTTGCTGTGTTCAATAATGCGCTCTTTCAGGAGCCTGTCTACCTCGGTCGCGATAAACCGCCTGTCCTCCCAGCTGTACCTCCTGCTTTTGGTCGCTATTGGCCGGCAGTTAGGGGTAAGGTTCGCGAATAGCGAAGGCGGCTTTACCTTCAGGGTAGCCAGACCGCACACTGTGAGGGGCGGCTGGGACCCACCGTACTTGAGCGTGATGCTTTGGTGGTTGCACTGGAAATCCAAACCCAAGATCACGCTCGCACATAGATTCTTCATGATTAATACTTTAAAATTATCATACACAGTTCCGTTAACGCACAATTGTACCGTGCAGTAACCCAGAATGGTCGATGTCTGGGTTTTATCGGCCATAGAGATGGTACCCTGAGCAGGGACCACCTTTAGGGAGAGTTGTTGTGCCAGTTCAGGGTGGATAAAACTCTCCGTGCTTCCACTGTCAATTAAGCATTTAACCCGGCACCCGTTTACCTCGATGTCCACCATTGATTTGGATAGCGGAGGCGGCCTGGTCTGGTCCACTGTGACCGATGCCACTGTAGGGCCCTGATCGAGACAAGATGGCATCCACGCTGTCTGCTCATAAGATGGCGGACCCCACGAGGTCGGGCAAGATGGCGTCCAAGATGGCCGCTCCCACGGCGCACAGGCGGCGGTGGCTGGTTTTCCGGCGGTTGGTTTTCCGGCGGGGTTCCCTCTGCACACCTTCCCGAAGTGCCCCTTCTTACCGCACTTAAAGCAGGTGGTGCCTTTCACCGGGCACAGGTTTCTGGTGTGCTTTGGCTGCCCGCAGAAGTAGCAGTTGGGTCCTTGACGCGTCGCGGCTGTCGTAGGGCTTCTGGGGGGAGAGCTGGGCCCCGCCAGTGTCGGGCTGCCGGGCGGGGAAGGTGCCTTCCAAGATGGCGGCGCCCTCGGCGCACACGTGGCGGCGTGGGCGGCGCGGGCTGAAGAGTAGGCGTCCGAGTTTCTCTGGGCCATCTCCAGGGACCGCGCGGTGCCCGCAGCCTGTTTCAGGTCCCACTCCGTTTTTTCCAGCAGTCTTTGCCGGATGTGAGTGGAGCTGAGGCCTGTGATAAAGGCATCGCGAACAAGCTCGTCGGTGTACACTGCGGCTTTTACATCTCGGCACTTACAGTCCTTGCCAAGCTTTTTCAGGATGCTTAGGAACTCCTCCACCGATTCCCCAGGTCGCTGTGCGCGAGTAGCGAGTAGATGCCTAGCATACACCTCATTCGTAGGCTGCTGGTAATGCGCCTTTAAGATGTTGCAGGCGGCCAGGTATGTATCGGCGTCTTGGATGAGGGGGTAAACCCGGTGGCTTACCCAATTCCGTAGCATTCCGAGTCTCATCTTCGCAGTGTCCGTAGCGTCTTTGACGGCTGCGGAATTGTCCAGGAAGAATTCCATACAGTCAAACCAGTGTCCGAAGCGTGCTGATGCGTCCGGAGCATGTTGATCCAAATCCAAACGTTCGGGTTTCAGGAGTTGATCCATAGTGTTGAAAATTTAAGTTAATAAAATTGATGTGCCTCAATTATTCCGAGACTCGAAGTTAGCAGAACAAAAGTAAGGCTTTTATTAACTTAGAACATAACACGTAAACTAGAGAGATGTCTTCCTTCAGGAGGCTGATGCCCGACTGACTTAGGTTACAAAGGAGCCAGGTATGGGCGGAGCCCTGCACACAACCAATTCCAGCACATTCCAATACATAATACATGAGGACTGGGGGAAGGGAAAAGACACAGAAAGCAGGCAGTTACAAGACACAGAAAACAGGCAGTGATGAATGGAATATATTTCATCACATTCAGCTCATCCAAAACTCTGCACACCGTATCCTATGCCACACCAAGTCTTGCTCACCCATCATCCCTGTCCTTGCTGACCTACACTGGAGCCCAGTCCACCAACACCTCAAAATAAAAATTCTCATGTTTAAATCTCTACACAGTCTTGCCCCTCCCTATTTCAGGAACCTTCACAGGAGCAACAGACTTGTACTTAGAAGAAAACACAGCTGGGGTTAACTATAACTTAATCTGCCTGGCGGGATACTGATTGGCCACCACATCATTAGAAGGTAAAATTGGGTGGGGTGTCAACTGGGCAGCCGACCTGATCCCATCAGCTTTCCACCATGTGGGTTAAGTTAAAATTACCCTCACAGACTCCTGATGCCCATTGTACATGTTAGAAATAAATATACATAAGCTTGCAGAGACAACAGCCTTGAAAAAAAACTTTGTGACTATTAGCCTACAAATGATTACACATTCATATGAAATTCCTTTGTCTACTATTTTAGCGGAGGTGTTAACCTGGTTAATACCTCTATTAAATAGCGAACAAAGAAATTTCCTATAAACGCGTTACGTTTTAACACAATAATATTTCTAGTGTGTAACTTCAAGGTCTTTGTGAATTTGACAAGTAAAATATGCAGAGGGTTAGCTTACTCAATTACATAGTTATCCCATTTGGCACCTTTCCATTGATGATTGGCACTTGACCAATCTGTGAGCATTAGCTGTTATAAAAACAGAAAATGCAGGGAATACTCAGCAGGTCAGGCAGCAACATTTTTAAAATTTGTTTATGGGATGTGGGCGTCGCTGTAAAGGCCAGCATTTATTGCCGATCCCTAACATGGTGGTGAGCCGCCTTCTTGAACCGCTGCAGTCCATGTGGTGAAGGTACTCCCACAGTGCTGTTAGGAGGGAGTTCCAGGATTTTGATCCAGCGACAATGAAGGATCGGCGATATACTTCCAAGTCAGGATGGTGTGAGACTTGGAGGGGAACTTGGAGGTGGTGATGTTCCCATGCACCTGCTGCCCTTGTCCTTCTAGGTGGAAGAGGTTGTGGGTTTGGGAGGTGCTGCCGAAGAAGCCTTGGCGAGTTGCTGCAGTGCATCTTGTAGATGGTACGCACTGCAGCCACGGTACGCCGGTGGTGGAGGGAGTGAATGTTTAAGGTGGTGGATGGGGTGCCAATCAAGCGGGCTGCTTTGTCCTGGATGGTGTCGAGCTATTGAGTGTTGTTGGAGCTGCACCCATCCAGGCAAGTGAAGAGTATTCCATCACACTCCTGACTTGTGCCTTGTAGATGGTGGAAAGGCTTTGGGGAGTTAGGAGGTGAGACACTCGCCACAGAATACCTAACCTCTGAACTGCTCTTGTTGCCACAGTATTTATGTGGCTGGCCCAGGATGTTGATGGTGGGGGATTCGGCGATGGTAATGCCGTTGAATGTCAAGGGGAGGGGGTTAGACTCTCGCTTTTTGGAGTTAGTCATTGCTGGCACTTCTGTGGCGCGAATGTTACCTGCCACTTATCAGCCCAATCCTGAGCGTCGTGCAGGTCTTGTTGCATGTGGGCATGGACAGCTTCATTATCTGAGGAGTTGTGAATGGCACTGAACACTGTGCAGTCATCAGCGAACATCCCCACTTCTGACCTTATGATGGAGGGAAGATCATTGATGAAGCAGCTGAAGATGGTTGGGCCTAGGACACTGCCCTGAGGAACTCCTGCAGCAATGTCCTGGGGCTGTGATGATTGACCTCTAACCACCACAACCATCTGTGGAGAGAGAAACAGAGTTAACGTTTCAGGTCGATGACCTTTCGTCATCGTATTAGTATTAGCTATTGCTCCTTTTTCAACTGGCAAACAATGCTTTTCAAAATAGAGACCGGAGCCCAACTAATTTAGCAAATGGAAACTGTACCAGCAAAGTGACAAACATTGTACGACAATCACCTACTCTCTTTTTTTGCAACTCCCATTAATAACTGTGCATGAAACCAATTGATATGTAAATGACTTTATTAATAGTGCACAATGAGCGCAAAGCGCAAATTATTTCTGACCGCAATGATTGAGGTGGGAGGGAAAGCTATGCCTCTGAATACAAACTTATGCCTATAGACCCTTAGAAACCAAAAGCTAATTGATGCTCAGCTCTTGATACAACAATTTCTAACTGCTGAGACAGGGTATAGATGCCATGATTGCACAAATGTAAGTGAAGAAAAACAAATTTATAAAGCAGACTTCTGGGCCTAAAAATTGGATTGCGCTGCGCCCGTTTTACTGGCGTAACATGGACGCCTAACAGCCCAATATGGCGGGTGGCATGTGGGAGCTCAATCCACGCTGGAAGTGCGCTGTTCGCTATATTGGTTAAGGAAATTGGCATAAGAACATAAGAAATAGGAGCAGGAATAGGCCACTTGGCCCCTCGAGCCTGCTCCGCCATTCAATAAGATCATGACTGATCTTGGGCTCAAAGCCACTTCCACGCCCACTCCCCATAACCCTTCACTCCCTTATCTTGCAAAAATCTGTCTATCTCCACCTTAAATGTATTTAATGACCCAGCCTCCACGGCTCTCTGGGGCAGAGAATTCCACAGATTTACCACCCTCTGAGAGAAGAAATTCCTCCTCATCTCAGTTCTAAAAGGGCGACCCTTTATTCTAAAACTGTGCCCCCGAGTTCTAGATTTCCCCACGAGGGGAAACATCCTCTCTGCATCTACCTTGTTGAGCCCCCTCAGTATCTTATATGTTTCAATAAGATCACCTCTCATTCTTCTAAACTCCAATGAGTATAGGCCCAACCTGCTCAACCTTTCTTCATAAGTCACTAGGCACTAGGCTCTTTGCATATGCAAATCGGGAGACTAACGCCTGTTTTGTGACCCCTTTGCAAAGTTCAATAGCGAATGACCGCAGCTGGCGCCAGGCATGAGCAATCAGTTTCTTCTGGTGCTCAGCGGCCAAACCAGTGGCTCTTAAAGGGACTACAGGAGGCTGCCACCCAAATGGTAAGTTTTAACTTTTTTATTATTGTGGAGCCAGGAGGAGCAGGAGTGCTCCCCCTCCTGATTGCTTCCCACCACCTGGATTCACCTGAGGGCCTCGGCCAGATTTCCCAGCTGACCGAGTTTTCTCCCCCTCCCACAACTGGCAAGCTGCCTCTGGAGCTGCAATTGGCGCCCACAACTCGCAATCAATAAACCAGCAGACCAATTTGCTGTGGTCCTGCCGCCGGCTTCATTAGAATCAAGAATTTGGAGAATCTGCAGTTTCCATGAAGAGGTGAGTGTCTCTGTTGAAATAATGGATAAAGCAATCTCATACAAATGCTGGTGCACTAATATTTGTACAACATCAATTCTATTCTCATGTTAATTGGACTACTGAAATAAGGTTAGAGTGTTGGTTACCCATATGCACCTTTGTTCTCCTTGGTTGCCTATCCATTGATAATCAACACAATGTAGACCTGAAGTAGTGCCTGGATGAAATCTGTGACTTTCTCCAGGTAGCAAAGCATTTCTTTTCAAATCAGCAGGACCCCCTGAAAGACACCTTAAATGTAGTTTGCAGCTCCCCTTTAATAAACATGCATGAACTCAGTGCTGAGATACATCCTTGATAGTGCATAATGCACGTTATTCCTCACCACACAATGATTGATAGTGGGGGAGGGGGAGGGGTGAGGGTTCATAGTGGGGTGGTCAAGGGGTGAGGGTTCATAGTGGGGTGGTCAAGGGGTGAGGGTTCATAGTGGGGAGGTTGAGGGGTGAGGGTCCATAGTGGGGGAGGGTGAGGGGAGGGTCCATAGTGGGGAGGGTGAGGGGAGGGTCCATAGTGGGGAGGTCAAGGGGTGAGGGTTCATAGTGGGGAGGTTGAGGGGTGAGGGTCCATAGTGGGGGAGGGTGAGGGGAGGGTCCATAGTGGGGAGGGTGAGGGGAGGGTCCATAGTGGGGAGGTCAAGGGGTGAGGGTTCATAGTGGGGAGGTTGAGGGGTGAGGGTCCATAGTGGGGGAGGGTGAGAGGAGGGTCCATAGTGGGGGAGGGTGAGGGGAGGGTTCATAGTGGGGGAGGGTGAGGGGAGGGTCCATAGTGAGGAGGTTCAGGGGTGAGGGTTCAAACAGTTATGTCTTTGACTATATGCCTGTGACAATGGAGGGGAAGTTCCAACCCTTGGAAACCAAGAGCTGATTGATGCTTTTTGGCTACTGTTATGCTTTGCTCAGCTGTGCATATGACAATTTCTTACTGCTCAAGATTGATCTCTGATCTAAACTTTTTAGGTTCCTAAAATGTCCTTACAAAAATTAGATGTTAATCAATTCTGATTAAAATGAGTTCTCCAAGATAGACTTACTATCAAGGGTAATTAAAATGAGTTACCAAAGATTGGCAAAGTTTAGAAAGTATTGATCAAGCGTCACTTCTCACTATATGGTTCCTTCTGAAAAGATACCTAAGGGCCTGTGTGTATTTATGCCAATGTGTGGAGGAGGGAAGGGAGAGGGTCCAGTCTGCACTCCACAGGGGCAGATTTTAATTTGAAGCATGCAATGGGCGGTCTGTGCCTAAAGCCTGCCCATTATTACTACCGTGATGCCTGAGCTATTTTTGAAGCCCGGGCCTCATTGACATGCCGCTGGCAAGCTACATGCACCAAACCAGCATTGCAAAGGCAGTTTGGGTGAGCAGGAAATCGGTGGACATAAATGCAGCCAACCAGTGGTCGGAGCTTTAGGTGGGGGGTGGTGGGTGGGGGGGGAAAGAAGGAGATGATCCTGCGGGATATGCCGCACACAGGCTGGCAGTGGACTGGATTTTTGTTAGTGGGCCCTGGAGGAGCAGCCTGCTTCTGCCTCTGGCCCCCCATAAAATAAAAGTTTTAAAAAACGTGTGCGTTTTAAGGACCGCTGGCTAGGCCACTCAACACCAGTACAGGTGTACAGAGTGAACCTGCGCCTCAACATTGCAATCGAGGTCCTTTGTACGTCATAGGATCCTGATTTTCATATTACATGTGACCTCCTGGCCAAAGTGGGCGGGCGCTCCGCCACCTATCTCAGGACACTTAGGGATTAGGGCAATTAAGGATGGGTAATAAATGCTGGCCTTGCCAGCGGCGCCCACATCCCATAAACGAATTTTAAAAAAAAACAAAAAAACCCACTGAGAATGGAAAACTGAAAATGATCAACAAGTCTGGAATTTATAAACTTCTGGTGCAAAAGTGAAATCAAAAAAAAATATCGACTAACGATCAAAATTTAGCACTGTTTAATCAAATCAAAAATCAAATCAAATCAACTTTTATTGTCATTGTTAGTGCACAAGTGCAGTACAACGAAATGTACGCTTGCGGCTCCCGAGAGTGTACATTTGGATTAAGACATTTAAACATTCAACATACATTTGGCTTGTAGTATATTAACATGAATATAACCATAATAAAGTGCATTGGCAGATGTGCAGGCTTTAGAGTTTATTTGTGGAGTTCAGTAGGATGACAGCCCTGGGAAAGAAGCTGTTCCTAAATCTGGTCGTACGGGTGCGAATGCATCTGTAGCGTCTCCCAGATGGCAGGAGGGCGAACAGACTGTGGCTGGGGTGGGTAGGGTCTTTGATGATGGACCGTGACCTCCGTAGACAGCGTTTCTGGTATATGTGCTCTATGGTCGGTAGCCGGGTGCCGGTAATGCGTTGGGCAGTTTTGACTACCCGCTGCAGGGCCTTCCGGTCATAGTAGCTACAGCTGCCATACCATACTGTGATACAGTTCATCAGGATGCTCTCTATAGTGCAGCGGTAAAAGTTAGAGAGGATCAGGGGTGACAGATTACATCCCTTCAGCCTCCTTAGGAAATATAGGCGCTGCTGGGCCTTCTTCACCAGAGAGGAGGTGTTGAGGGACCAGGAGAGGTCTTCCGTGATGTTGACTCCGAGGAACTTAAAGCTGTCCACCCTTTCCACCACAGACCCATTGATGTGGATGGGGGTGTGACTTCCGCCTTTGGACTTCCTGAAGTCCACAATGATTTCTTTTGTTTTCTTGGTGTTAAGGGCCAGGTTGTTATCGGCGCACCACTTCACGAGATGCTGGACCTCCTCCCTGTAGGCTGATTTATTGACCATTTCTTGATTTATGAACACTGTTTACACAAACAGTCATTTTCTCTTGGCTAATTATAAATTAATAGTTCATTGACTCATTTTCTGAATTTGTCAAAAGTTTCCTGTTTTGTTGACAAAATAGGAGTAAACCACTTAAGATGAACAATTCAGCAAATTAATCAATAAAATGCCAAAAGCAGTGAACAGACTTGTCAACAGCACACTTGTTACTGCAAAATATGAGGGCCAACTTACGGGCAGACACTTCTGGGGAACGTGCCTATGATTGCCCGATTCGCACCTCCAGCAACTGAGGCTTCATGCCAGGACAACACATTCATAAAATCTCCTTACAGTGGAGAATGTGTCCACAATTTACCAAATAGCGATCCCAGTTGGTGAGGCTCCATTCCAGAAGTATACAGTCTTAAAATCACCCTAGAATGGATGAAAAATCATGAGGAGCACACCTGCAATTTCGCTGACCTGCATTGGTAAGATATGTAGAAAATAACTGAAGTGATCTGCACCTACAGGTAAAGTGGCAGTTCTCCCTTCTCATCTTTCCACATCTCCATCCCCAACCCCATTCCCAACCCATCTCCATTCCCATCCCCAACCTAACCCATCTCCATCCCTATCTCCATCGCCATCTTCATCCCCATTCCCAACCCATCCAGATACATTTGGCAGGAATAGATTGCCTGCTTGCTCTCTTAAGTGATGAATGATGTGTGGCCAGCCATATAATGCAATAAAAATACTTATCCCTGGCCCCTTCCTTGTCAGACTAAGGGAAAAAGCTCTCACACTGATATCTTTCTAGATAAAGTAGATGCTGGTAGGACGACTGGTTCCCTTTCAATAGTCTCAACAATGCAGAATGCTGATTAATCAGCAGGACAAAATGTTACATATGCATGGTGAGTGGAAACACAATGTGCCAGTTGCCAAGACAGGCTTATTAGTTTAAAGCTCAGTTGCACTCTCAATTGTCACTCTAAAGATTTCCTAGCTTGCTCCTAATAAAGTGGTTTCAAGGAATAAAAAAATGCAAACGTAAGGTCAAGGCACAAGTGAGATGAAATCAATCCATGCATTTTGCATTTTTCAGGTCACCCAGAGTGAAAGGGTGAAGATGATGGAGCTAGTGTAGGGGAGAGAGATGTGGGAGGCAAGGAGGAGGAAGTGGAGGAGAAGGAGGAGGAAGCAGATGGTGGGGAGGAGGCAAATAAAAAGCGCTGAGGAGTCGGTGGGGTATTGTGGTTATGTTACTGGACTAGTAATCCAGAGACCTGGACGATTGATCTGGAGACACGAGTTCAAATTTGGGGAATTTAAATTCAGTTAATTAAATAAGTCTGGATTAAAAAGCTAAGGCTGGATTTTCATTGAGGAGGCGGGTAGGAGGCGGGACTACAATTTTCGGGGTTGTAGTCCCGCCTCCATCGAGCTGTAGCCAACCCACGCGATTTTGACTTGATTGACCTTGTTGAGCCCGCCCAGCGGGCTCAGCAGACCAATTAAGGGCCACCCGGCAACAGGTGACGTCACAGATTGATATTTCATCTGTTAAGACCTTTTGACAGATGAAATATCAGTGTTTCACAGCTCTTTGAAGCTGTCCAGCACTGACAGTCTGTACTCCAAGTTAATTCCTTCCTCTCAGGATGATTTAGAGATCTCTCCAGAACAGAAATGTAAAAAAAAAGGCAAGAAAGGGGATTGTGGGAGAGTGATGGGTGGGGATGGAAAAGGGTGGAGTACGGAAGAAGGCATGGGGGCTGGGTAAGAAAGATGGGGGAGGGAGGAAACTCTGTGGATGGTAAATACTGTTGGGAGATTATTACATAGAATGTACAGCACAGAAACAGGCCATTTGGCCCAAATGGTCCATGCCTGTGTTTATACTCCACATGAGCCTCTTCATTAACCAGCTGGGGGGCTGGTAGGGGTGGCGGAAGGGATTGACAGCCAGTGGATGAGTTGGAACAGGAAATGCCTCCAGCGTGAAAGAAGGGGCTTGGTGGGAAAGGTGCAGCCAATGGGGAACAAATGGGAATTTGAGCAGGGGAGGGGGGTTGAGGACAATCCAAGACTTACTGCTAATGAGGAAGGGGATTCATGATCCTTGCTCAGCCTCGGGTGGGGAGGGTGGGGGGTGGCGGTGGGGTATTCAAGGTCAGGGGGGAAGGTGCAGGTATTGGAGAGTGTTTTTTTGTTGTTGCTTATTTCAATCAAAATCTGATAATTCCACTATATCTTTGAGGTTTCAGCACTGAACATAATTGCTGCCTACTTGGACTCTCTATTTTGAAACCATTTTCTACCACAAATTTTTTCTTCATTTTGCCTGGGATGGGGCTGGATTTGAAGACAAAGGCAAGGTTATTAAATTCAATGTTTTAGGTGTCAGGGAGCCAATGTAGGCGAGTGAAGGCAGAGGTGGTGGGCAAGTGGGGCAGGATATGGGCAACTGTGTTTTGAACAAGTTGGAGTTTATAGAAAGGTGGAGGATGGAAGTAAACTAGGAGAACATTGAAGAACTTGGGTTTAGAGATGACAAATGTGTGGATAGAGGTTTACAGCAATAGTTTAGTTGAAGAGGAGCCGCGCAATGTTCTGGAGCTGAAATTAAGATGTTTTGATAATGAACAGGATGCTGAATTTGCAGTTCAGCTCTGGGCCAAGCAGAACACCAAGCTGGAGCAAACGGTTGGGGATGGGCATGAGAACGGAATCTATCACTTTGGTTTTCTCAAAAAGGTAAAGAGGTACAGCTGGGTGTCATCAGCACATATGTAGAAGCTGACATGCAGAAGATGTCACCAAAGGGCAGAATGCAGAAGAGGAAGTGGAGGGTGCCAAAGATTGATCATTAAGGTGACTGTGCGGTGGCTGAGAGGGAAGCCATTTCTGGAGGACCAATGGCTGCAATCAAACAGATAGGAGCGGAACCACACAAAAGCAGTAATACAGAACTGGCAACAAACGGGAAGCAATGCACAAGGATGGCAAGGGCGACCATATCAATGCTGTGGAGAGCTTGAGGAGCGATAATGCACCACAGTCACATTCATAAAGGATGTTATTCCTGACTTTGGCCAGGACTGTCTCAGAGCTGTAAGCAGGGCAGAACCTGGCTGGACTGAAAGGATAGTGCTGCGGGGGAGACAATGGCCCAGAACTTGGTGTCGGGGGCTTGCCGCGCGTGCAAGCCCCCGATGTGCACTTACCCGGCGCGCCGACATCTGAAACCTGGCCCGCAGTGGATTTCCTGTCAGTGGCCAGGTTCTGATGTCGGCGCGCTGTGCTAACCTGACCCAGCGGCGTAGTTAGTGCGATGTGCCGGCTGGGATCAGGTGAGCACTGTACAACCAATCAGGGGAGGGGAAACTTCATTCATAAGTTTGATTGTAAAGACTGTCAAACTCATGAAAAGTACGGCACCCCAAAACACTACTTAAACTTTAAATAAAATTTTAAAAAGCATCCCAATAATTAAATTAACTATGAATAACTTTTTAAAACTATTTTAAACAATTAATCACATTTTTGAAAAAAATAAATTTTTAAAAAATAGGGTCTAAAACTAAACTTACCTTACTGTAGATTCTTTAAAAATAATAAACCTGTGGAAAAAAAAATTCTAAATTGTACTAAAAGACCACTTACCTGTAAAACTAAGTACTTACGTGTGGTTTTTCAATGCGTAAAAACCGGAGCCCTTTACACATGCGCAAATCTGTAAAAATACAGGAAATCCAAGTCGCACGCGCTGCCCAATACCGCGCATGCGTTCAGCCTCTTAACCCCTTGGGTCAGAGGACAGGAAATGCCGGTTTTCAGCGCATGCGCTGTGCATGCTGAAAACCGGCAATTCCTCCTGGCACACGCGTGAGTACCCCGTCCGTACTCACGCGTTGTGACAGGAATTACTGGGCCAATACATTTGAAAATGAGGTTAGAAATGAGGTGGTAATTGGAGAAGATAGATGGGTTAAGGCTTTTTTGAGGAAGGGAATCATAACAGAAATTTTCAAAGGGAGTGGAGTCTATTAAAAATATTGGCAAGCATGGGGTCTGGAGGGTTGCTTAAATGGGAAGGGTATGGAGGGAGCAGAAGGAAATTATGAGCTTAGAGTGGGTGGGCGAGATGGGGCAGTAACTACAGTAACAGGGAATCAGAGAAAGACTAGGGGTGTCAGACTGAGATGACCTTTGTGTCAGCCAATGACTCAGTTGATAGCACCCTCACCTCTGGGTCAGAAGGTTGTGGGTTCAACTCCCGCTCCAGAGACTTGAGCACAAAAATCTAGATTGACACTGCAGTGCCGTACTGAGGGAGCGCTGCACTGTCGGAGGTGCTGTCTTTCAATGAGATGCTAAATCGAGACCCTGTCTTCTCTCTCAGGTGGACGTAAAAGATCCCATGGCACTATTTTGAAGAAGAGCAGGGGAGTTATCCCTGGTGTCCTGGCGAATTTTATCACTCAACCAACATCACTAAAACAGATTATCTGTCATTATCATATTGCTGTTTGTGGAAGCTTGCTGAGCGCAAATTGGCTGCCGTGTTTCCTACATTACAACAGTGACTGCACTCCAAAATAGTACTTCATTAGCTGTAAAGCGTTTTGGGACGTCTGGTGGTTGTGAAAGGCACTGGGCTCGAATTTCATCGGGCCGTTGAGGCGGGATTGGAGGCGTGTGGGGGGTTAAAATCGCGAAATCGGGGGGCACGAACCCATCCCGCCCCCAACCCGCCTCCATGCCCATTTCACAGGAGGCGGGTACCCGACCTGTACTGGGAGCCGCCTCCCCGAGGCAGAAAGGGGATTAGTGCCAATTAACTGCCTGTTAACAGGTAGTTAACAGGCAGTTTTTAGCCTAATCCCTATTTTTATCCCTAAAATGTGGGCTTCCCGACAGCTCCAAACCACGCCAAGTTAGCGAGGCGGACCGTCGGGCTGAAGGACTTGGAGAGT
This sequence comes from Somniosus microcephalus, assembly GCF_052327205.1. NCBI lineage: Eukaryota > Metazoa > Chordata > Chondrichthyes > Squaliformes > Somniosidae > Somniosus > Somniosus microcephalus. The sequence continues at coordinate 47,953,055 of NC_140993.1, read as the reverse complement.
TCGAAATGTCCAGTGTTCAGGTGAGTGATGGGTGCGTGTAAAGTGTTTAAAGAAGTTTTACTTACCTTTGCAGCCTTCCTTCCTTCAGGTCTCGGGAGTCCCTCATCTCACTGGCACAGAAAGCAGAATGGCCGCGAGCTGTCAAAATCTGCAGCATTCAGCTTTCTGTTCTGGAGAGATCTCTAAATCAGTCTGAGAGGAAGGAATTAACTTGGAGAACAGATTGTCAGTGTTTGACAGCTTCAAAGAGCTGTCAAACGCTGATATTTCATCGGTCAAAAGGTCTTGACAGATGAAATGTCAATCTGTGATGTCACCTGTTTCTGGGTGGCCCTTAATTGGCCTGCTGAGCCCACTGGGTGGGCTCAACAAGGTCAATCAAGTGAAAACCGAGTGGGTTGGCCACAACTCGATGGAGGCGGGACTACAACCCCAAAAGTTGTAGTCCCGCCTCTTACACACCTCCATTGATAAAATCCAGCCCACTATATAATGCAAGTCTTTCTTTTTATATCCAGCACTTATCACCTCTTTTCAGCTAGCTTTTTAAAACTCTGTTCAGAGGCTATTAATAAAATACTGCAGATCCTGGAAACCTGAAACAAAAACAGAAAATGCTGGAAACACACAGCAAATCATCAGCAGCTGTGGAGAGAAGTGACAAGTTAACGTTTCAGGCATAACCCTTTATCAACACTTTACGAGCTCTGATGAAGTGTTGGGCCTGAAGCATTAACTTGTCACTTCTCTGCACAGATGCTATGCCTGACTTGCTGAGTGTTTCCAACATGTTCTCATTTTGTTTCAGCTATCACTTTATATTGCAGATAGCCTTTTGCCTGTTGCCTTTTAATTCATGCCTTTTATCTGCTCTTGACTCATCTCTTTGTTTTGACAAGCCTGATAACGTTGTTCTCCTGTCTTCCGATATCAATTGTGATGGCAGGTCTCCACCTGAAACCTCTTGCTGCCTGACCCACTGTGCGTTTCCAGAATTTTTTTACTTTTATCTCAGATCTCGGTGTTTCATTTTTTTCCTTCTCTTGCTCAAAAAGCTACTTGGCCTCCTGCATTGTTGGTCACAAACAAAATTAAAGCAAAATGGATGGCACTGTGACTCTTCCTGTAGCTTCCTCTCTGCTTGTCTCCCTAGCTAGAAATTCCTACTGCCGACATTAGCAGCCAAACGCTTAGGAGGCCTGCAAATAGGTGGAACCGCTCTGCCTGCGTAAGTGTAGAGGAGTAGCCACCTCTGCTTGTAACACTGCCAAAGTGTCCTCATAGGTCACCTCAATAGCATCACACTGGCAGGCCCATGCTACTATGGACGGATCTTGGATACCCACTGTGTTGGTGAGGGAAGGGGCAAACTGTTACAATGGCCATTACTATTAATGCTGCTGGCACCACAGACACATGGGCCGGGATCTTACCTGAAGAGGCGAGTTGGGAGTGGGTCAGCTGACTTGTGGGTTCCGATCCCGCCCACAATGACGCTCGACGCACAGACGCTATTTTGCGTCAACTGGCTTTGTTAAGCCCGCCCTGCGGGCTTGCCGGCCAATTAAGAGAAAGCCGGTGTCAGATGACATCAGTTGACGTGTCATCTGCCGGTTTTCTTAAAGGGGACATGCTCATTTTTGTTTGAGATGATTTTTTTAGTGTTTGACAGCATTGAGGTGCTGCAAACACTGCCAATCACTGTACAAAGTGAGCCCTTGCACCCAGGCTCTCCAGAGACTTTCTTCTTAGGATAAAACAGGTGGCAGCTGCCGGTGAGGTTACAGAAGCGATCTGTCACTGGTGAGAGAGGTTCTCCCAATGAGGTGGGACTACACAAACACTTCAAACCTTATTACCTACAGAAAAGTCTAAATACAATAAAAATTATTTTCCCAGCATTTCCTTACCTCTGAAACTCACCAGTGTACCATTGGATCCTTCACACCACTCCTGCAGCTGTCATCAATGAAGAAACATTATAGTCGGCCCACAGCACACCACACTTACCCTGGCGTGGTGTTCGGACATCGGGAAGCCTGCAGTCGACCTGGCAAAATTGGAAAAAGCCTTTTAACTGCCTGTTAACTACCTGTTAACAAGCAGTTAAGTGGCAAAAATCCTCTTCCTGCCGCTAGGAGTCGGGTCCCTGCGCAAATCGGGGACCCGACTCCCGGGAAGATCGGTTGGAGGCAGGTTGGAAGCGGGTTCAGGACAGCTGCCAATCTTTTTGATTTTGCCAGCAGTCCCGCCTCCAAACCCGACACCTGAGTGCCGGCAAAATCACCCCCAATGGGGTCATTTTTTAGGCCCCAATTTACCGAGGCAAATTATTTTGGAGGTTCAGGCCAGGATCCCCAGGCGGGCCCAGCACCTGCTGCTCTGAGTGTCAGCAGGCCGACTTACAGAGCCTTTGGTGGTAAGGAGGCCAGGGCTGAGCTAATTTCCATTGGTGGGAATTCCCTCCCCTGGCCTTGACAATTCCCACCCACTTGCTACAACTGTACAGGGCGTTGGTGAGACCACGCCTCGAGCACTGCGTGCAGTTTTGGGCTCCTTATTTAAGGAGGGCTATACTTGCATTGGAGGCAGTTCAGAGAAGGTTCACTAGGTTGATTCCTGAGATGAAGGGATTTTCTTAAGAAGAAAGGTTGAACAGGTTGGGCCTATACTCAAGAAGAATGAGAGGTGATCTTATTGAAACATATAAGATTCTGAGGGGGCTTGACAGGGTAGATGCAGAGAGGATGTTTCCCTCGTGGGGGAATCTAGAACTAGGGGCAAAGTTTCAGAATAAGGGGTCGCCCATTTAAAACGGAGATGAGGAGGAATTTCTTCTCTTAGAGGGTTGTAACTCTTTGTAATTCTCTACCCCAGAGATCTGTGGAATATATTCAAAGCGGAGATAGACAGATATTTGAGCTACAGGGGAGTTTGGGTTAGAGCGGGTGGGAAAGTGGCATTGAAGCCAAGATCAGATAAGCCATGATCTTATTGACTGGCGGAGCAGGTTTGAGGGGCCGAATGGCCTGCTCCTGCTCCTATTTCTTATGTTCTTATGTTCATTCCACCACATAACCCCCCAACGCCATGAACCATGTTTGGGATAGATGGAGGCTCCTGCCTCCTAAGAACTCCTGTCAGGTGTGTACCAGTGGGCCTCACAGAAATTTGGGGTAAATACATCTCTATGATGACATTCCTATGTCCACTATTTTAATGCAGACATTAATCCATCTATTTTAAATGGTTTAACATCTCTGCTAAAATAATGGATAGTGGAATATCATAGGAACTTTCAGCTGCTAATATTGCTAAAAGTAATTTCTCAGCTATATTCGCTAATTCTTTCTGTTTCCCTTTTATCTCTCTATTTGTCTTCCACTCTTTCTGTCTGTCTGTCTGTCTGTCTCTGGTTTCAGCCAATTTCTGTTGTTGTGACTCTCCTCATTCTTCCTCTCTTTATCTGTAAGAAAAAAATACACAGATGTTCCCTTTTATGTAAATCTATGTGACCTTGCTTTGATCCAGTTAGAGTTGCTATAGCAATAGTTATGTGGTTTGCTGCAAAGGTTTTTTTTAGCAAATCTGTATACTTGTCCAGAAATGTTCCTTTACTTGATCTCATTTCTGGATGTTTTACCTTGGGATCTTTTACATCCACCTAAATTGGCAGAGTTTAGCATCTCATTCAAAAGACAGCATAGGACAGCACTCCCTCAGTACTGAAATGAAGCATTAAGTGCTCAAGACTTGAGCCCATAACCTTCAGAGGGAATTTATATTGAAGTCTAACAAGCTGAATGAATGGGTGTTTATTATCAGTAAGTCTTACCAGATATTCATTGTACAAAATAATACTATGGTTTGGGCAGGCCTAGATCCCAAGAGTAGGGCAGAGGCAGGGTAGGGTAGCAGGCTAGTGATGTCACTCTTGGCTCAGTGGTAGCACTTTTGCCGCTGATCTGTGGGATCTTGCTGTGTACATGTTGACTGCTACATTTGCCTACATGACAAGAATAACTACACTTCAAAATTCAGACATGATTGGAGCATTGTCTTGCGATTTGGGAACCTCACCTTATGAAGGGTATAGCGGCGTTGGCAGGAGTCCAGTGACGGTTGGTCAGGATGATGCTTCAGTTGATGGGACTTAGCTATGATGAGAGATTGGGTAAACCTGGGTTATATTCCATAGAGATGAGGAAGTTAAGGGGCAATCTGACTAAGGAGATGAAAATAATGAAGGGTATTGAGAAAGTACATAGGAAACAACTCTTCTCTCTTGTAGGAGAATTCAGATCAAGGCAACATAACCTTAGAATTCAAATGAAGCAGGTTAAAATTAAATTCGGAAAAACACAAAAGTTTGAGTGAATGTGGAATTCGCTACCCCGTAAGGCCATAGATGCAGAATCAATCAAAGGGTTTGAAAGGTAGATATAAATTACTCGGGAAGCACAGATATTAATGGATCTGGAGAGAGGGCAAGAAATTGGAATTAAAAGAGATAGAGCTGCCATGGTTAAGAAAACTGAAGAGTAGGCTCAATGGAACTAATGGCCAACTCCTGTTCCTAGATATTCCGATAAAAGTGACACTCAAAAGAATCAATTAAAAAAAAATAAAGCATGGGGTGAAGATTTTCTCTGGTCATTATTTCTAGTGAAATTATCAACCAATTCTTTTAGAGTGATTTTGCTAGACAAAGGGAACACAAAAAAAAATCTTTCGGCTATGTTTACAATCTCACCAACACACAATGACCAGAGGAAACTATAAAGTAGACCATGATGTGTGGTTCGCCACTTTTCCATTGTATTCATTAATACAAAATCAGTTTACAAGTGTTATATGACAGAAGAACGCCTGCAGGTTTGTGAACGTACTGAAGGCTCCTTCATTGCTGAAGGATAAGTCAGCACAGATTCTTCTGCAATGTTTGCAGTAGCACTCCACCTACTGGTAACTTGTGGAGCCTGCAGTAAATAAAATGGTTCAAATAAATGTTATCACTTCCACCAAGAGGACTCCTGTGTTTCTAACTTCTATTCTTTGGGGTAGAAATTGGTCCATGTTGCGGACGGAAAATGGACCAATTTACGGTGTGCCAGGGGGTTCGGGCGTCGTCATATTGTTACAGGTGGCTGCCCAAGCACCAATGATGCCCACCTGAAACAGGCGTTAGGCCCATTGCATACATAACTGAGGGGCCCCACACCTGTTTTTGGCCGCCTGCAGGAAATTGGGCAGTGCTGGCACTGAACCCGCTCGCTTCAGCTTTTTACAGCCATTGCTGTGGCTGAAGCAGCAGCCACCACCATCAAGATAAATTTGTTTTTTGTTAAACCTTCCTGTGGAGCCGAGGGAAGCAAGAACGCTCTAGCTGGCCCACAACACACCCGAGGGCCATTGCCGGCCCACAGTCACTTCCCTCATGGTCTCCTTCCCTCCCACTCCTAGGACTTACCTGAGGGCCACGGCCAGCAAGGTAGGTGGCCCAAATTTGAGCCAGCCACATGGGTCAGCTGCTTCTGGAGGGGCGACAGGTGACGGCAGCTCCCCCCTATTATTACAATCAGGCCCAAGGCCCAATTACTGGAGAGCCTCGGGCCTCCTAGTTGGGGCGTGCTCTGGAAGCACGCCATCAGTTATCCGCGCAAAAATGGGCCAGAACGAACTTTTACCCTTTTAAGTTTCCTGCTTTGCCCTTTTAAGAGAAGGTGGGTAGTGGACAGTCACCTTTTGTCAAGTGAAAACCCAAGCAAGTGAAATGATGAGTAGGGCATGGGGTGTAATCATGGCTTGAGTTTGATCTTTTGTTTGTTGATGAAAATTCATTGGTAACCTTAACAACTGATGCCTCTGCATCATAACACACAGAAATAAGCAAGAAAAAAATAATGAACTAAAAACATTTTGGTGTTTAACTAATATATATTTTAGAAATTTCCAAAAAGTTCACTGAAGTGTTAGTTTGGCTCAGTGGTAACACTCTTGCTCTGAGGTGCAAGGTTGTGGGTTTATGCCCTACTCCAGGACTTGAGTATATTAATCTAATCTGACAGTTTCAGTGCAGTGCACAGGGACTACTACAATGGCCCAGAAATTTGGGTCGGAGGCTTCCCGCGGGTGCAAGCCTCTGACCTGCACTTACCTAGCGCGCTGGCCATTGAGCTGTGGGCCCGCGTGGGATTCCGATCCTGGGCCTCCTCCAACTGCAGGCGTGCAGTGCTTGCATATCCCAGGGGCGCAGTTAGTTCAATGCGTCCCCTGGGATCACGTGGGCCATGGAGAGCCAATGATAGCAGGGAATGCTTCATTCATAAGTTTGACAGGAAGAGCTGTCAAACCTATAAATACTATAAGCCCCAAAACATCACTAAATCTTCAAATACATTTTTTAAAATCACATTTTAAAAATAACTATAAATTACATAAAATAAATATTTTAAACAATAATTAAAATTTTTGAAAAAATTAATTACATTTTCTAACGGGACTAAAAATAAACTTACCTTTCTTTAAAGTATTTAAAAATAATAAACCTGTGGAAAAATATTTTACCAAATTTCACTTAATTCACCACTTACCAGGCCTTGCGCCTACTTTTTTAAAGTGTAACTCCTGGAGACTTACCCTCCCGGAGAAAGCTTAAAAAAACCCGTAAGTTCCAGGCGCACGTGATGCCTCTCCAGCGCACGCGTTCGACCTCTGAACCCCTTCTTTCAGGGGAACGGGAGTTCCGGTTTCCCGCGCATGTGCAGGGCATGCACGGAACCAGCGCTTTTGTTGGGCCTACGCGTGAGTACCCAGTGCGTACTCAGCCGTGGAGACCCGAAGTTCTGGGCCATTATCTTTCGGACGAAATGTTAAACCGAGACCCTGTCTACCTCCTTAGGTAGATGTAAAAGATGCAATGGCACTATATGCAAAAGAGCACGAGAATTCTCCCAATGAGCTAGCCAATGTTTATCCCTTAACCTAACACTACCAAAAAACAGACTGCTTGGTCATTTATTTAATTGCTGTTTGTACACCTTGCTGTGTGCCAATGACCTAACAACATGGTGCCTACACTTCAAAAGTAATTAATTGGCTGTGAGTTGCTTTGACACAGCCTGAAGGTGTGAAAGGTTCTATATAAATGCACGTTTGTTCTTTCTTTCAAAAACCAGACTGATCCAGTCAAAAATATGATGATAGATGATAATTTCAGTGGGCAGATAACCGCCTGCCAAATCCCTGGTAGGTGCTCAAGGGTTCATGAGAACATTGATATTTCATATGTTCTCTATATGGAAATAGATTACTTTCCCTTGCCTGCATGTCTGAGCGTAGGCACCACACAGATGATGAAAATTGTGGATCTATACCACATCCTACCATTCCAAAGTACAGCACTATTACAGTTCTTCTTAGGCAGTCCCTCGGAACTGAGGATGACTTGCTTCCACATTAAAAATGAGTTCGCAGGTGACTGATGAGTCCAATGCGGGACCTACAGTCTCTGTCACAGGTGGGGCAGACGGAGGTTGAAGGGGCGGGTGGGTGAGGTGCTTGGGTTGACGTGCGCTCCTTGCGCTGCCTGCACTTGGCTTCCGCTTGCTCCCGGCGAAGAGACTCGAGGTGTTCGGCGCCTTCCCGGATGCTTCTCCACCACTTTGTGCGGTCTTGGGCCAGAGATTCCCAGGTGTCGGTGGGGATGTTACACTTTTTCAAGGAGGCTTTGAGGGTGTCCTTGAAGCATTTCCTCTGCCCAACTGGGGCTCTCTTGCCATGCCGGAGCTCCGAGTAGAGCGCTTGTTTTGGAAGTCTCGTATCGGGCATGCAGACAATGTGACCCGTCCATCAGAGCTGATTGAGTGTGGTCAAAGCTTCGATGCTGGAGATGTTGGCCTGAGCAAGAACATTGACGTTGGTGCACCTATCCTGCCAATGGATTTGCAGGATCTTGCGGAGGCAGCATTGGTGGTACCTCTCCAGTGCTTTGAGGTGCCTGCTGTACATGGTCCATGTCTCTGAGGCATACAGCAGGGCAGGTATCACTGCTGCTCTGTAGACCATGAGCTTAGTGCCGGGTTTGAGGTCCTGGTCTGCAAACACTCTCTTCCTCAGGCGACCGAAGGCTGCACTGGCACTCTGAAGGCAGTGTTGGACTTTGTCATTGACGTCTGCCCTTGTTGACAGTAGGCTCTCGAGGTATGGAAAGTGGTTCACGTAGTCCAAAGCCTTGTCGTGGATTTTGATAATCGGGGGGCAGTACTGTGTGGCGGGGGCAGGTTGGTAGAGTATTACAGTACATTGCTGCAAATGCTCCGTGATCATCATGTCAATAAGTCAATTTTTTAGTTATTTTTAGGTCACCCAGCACCATCCTTTGATCAAGGGTAGATGAACAGGGAAAATCTTCAAACATCTAGGAGCATGTTTTTGGGTGGCTGAGTGTAAAGCTTGTTTTCAATTGCTGGAGAGATGTAAGAGGTATCTTTCTGTTGTTTTTAACAGCAGTTCTCTTACGTTGCGAGTTGATAACAACTATTGACAATCTGCTCCAAGTTTATGTAAAGCACTCAGATCCTGCCAATGCTAATAAGAGATGCATGAGTGCAGGTCAAGTTGACTCATCCTTAGATTTACCCTTTCTCCCTTGGGAAAGCAGTTCAACTCTGCTCTGGCTTCTTGATGGACCTATCAGGAACTTATTGTTTAAGTATTCACAGGCAGGAATGAAAATCTTGTTTGACTCTCTGGTGCAATGTGTTGGCTGCCTAAAAAAAAATTGTCAATTATATTACATTGTAAACAACTTGCTCTTTTAAAAACACAATGTGCTGCAAGCCATCATTAATAATACAAGTCACTTCAGAACAAAGATGACTGTGACCTACAAGCATTGGAAAGAGTTACATTCTGTGGTGTTTGCAAGTGTGGCTCAACAGACCAATGCGCAAAGCACTTTGATGGCACATTGTCCATTGTGTAAAATGGGTGCTTAAGCATCCAATATGGCAGGCAATGTACACGCACTTATTCCACGTTTCAAGTGTACTATGCACCATATTGGATCGGGCTCCTCTGTCAATGTCTAGGGTGCACCGGAAGCATTAAAAAGGTTCAATAAAATATTTAACTAAGGGTCCTACACTTTTCTTTAGGACTCTTGTGTGAAATTGGTCTACTCCAGGGCCTGACTCACCATGTGATAAACTCACCCAGCAACTCATGATGTTAACAGGCAGCAAGGACTCATCAACGGTGCTATTTATAGGCTCATCCACTACATACAGGTTAGTTAATGGCTTGTCCTTTCAGGCTGCTGGTTAACTTCTGGGCCTTTTATGACCTATTTTCTGCCTTCTACAACTGACGTCTGCTAACATCTTTTTGCTGGTGCTGGACTGTTTTTGTATGCCTTCAAAACAGTTCACTGCAGTCATGGTGGTCTGGTAAGTCTGCCTTTTGGGCTGGAGGATGAAGGGGAACAGCCAAGAAGACAGGAGAGAGCAGAAGCAGCTAAGAGAAGAGTGAGGAGGCAGTGGGTCTTCAGGGAGCATTTCCCCTACCTTAACTTCACTGAGGAGCAATGTGTAAGGAGTCTTCGCTTCACCAAGGAGGCTATGACGAGCTATGTCACCTGCTGCAACCACAACTCAAGCTTCACACCAGGGCATGGCCTTTAACTTTTATGCAACAGGCTCCTTCCAGGCTGCAGCAGGTGACATCAGTGACAGTTTGCTGTTCACCGCTGTATCAGCGAGGTCACCGAGGCTCTCTATCTCAGGAGGAACAGTTATATCTCTTTCCCAATGGATAGAGCAAAGCAGGAGAAAGAGCCTTTGCCTGCATTGCAGGCTTCTCCAGGGTGCAAGATGCCATAGACTGTACCCATATTGCCTTGTGTGCTCCCCATCACCAGGCTGGCACCTTTCTGAATAGAAAGGGATTCCACTTCCTCAATGTTCAGCTGTTCTATGACCACAGGCAAAGCATCATGCAGGGCTGTTCCTGGTTTTCTGGCAAAAGTCATGATTCATTCATCCTGGGTGTCCACATTTTCAGCAATTGAAATGAAAGAGGGGGACAAGGTTTAGCTTTTAATGTGAAGGGAGAGAGCAGAGAAAGAGAAGTGGCTGGTGAAAGTATCTGCAATTTGTCATGCAGAGTGTGTAGGGAGAGATAAAAGTAAGAAAGGAGGAGAAAGAGGATAAGGTGGGAAGAAATCCTGAACGACATCTCTTCCAGCATTGCCACTCACCACAGCCATGACTCCCCTCCTGCTTGTGATGGCCATCATATTTTCTTCCACAGGTCAGAGGATGTAAAAGAGGGCTTAGCTTCCTCCTCCTGTCACAATTTGTGCACAAACTTCTCCTGCAAGAAAGAAGGGAGAGTGTTAGTGACAACTTTGTAAGGTGAGGTTAAAGAAGGTGCCTGTCATGGTCAAATATGTTGTGTGGAAGATGTGAGGTTGTAAAGGAATAGCCATATTTCAGAAAAATACACCCTCCTATGAACAGAATTCTGACTTTATTAAAACATGACAAACTGGGGTTAAAAATCTAAAAGCCTCAATGACACAAACTGTAAACAGAAATACAGGCTTCTGAGATAAGATGAAGTGTTAATACAAAGCTGTAAACACCATACAAGCTTTTGAAATGGGAATTGGTTGTCGATACTAAAACAATGGCCCTATTGAAGAAGCAAAGAGTTGCTTCCAGAAAGTCTGCCGTTTGGGAGAAACACAATACCATTACCCAGTTTAAAATGTTATAAACTAACACTTTGAACAGAAACACAGAATATTAAAAAACCATGTGCCTTTGTAAAAGTAACATCAAATGAAAGACAGGAGACATAAGTTTGTAATACAACCAATTGAGATGGCTAGGGAAACAATCAAGTACTCGGTTGAAGTGCTTTTGATTTACATATTGTAAAAGGTACAAACAGAAGACTTTGTAAATATTACATCAATAGATACACCAAGTAATTGCTTGGTTTTTGTATTGAACTTGGAACAGTTAGGAGACACTAAGTCTGCTTACAACTAGCTAAGGTGATTTAAGAATTGAATAGAAGTCCTTCGTAAAAATGGCATCAAATAAAAAACTACTGTCATATTGTTTTTTATGATAGGCTTTGAACACCTAAAGGTAGAGACAGAAGTCTGCAAGTTAACAGCTGAATTGACAGTAAGAGTACAAAGAAGTCAACAGAAGGATGACTAGGGATAATTAGCTTACATCAGCAGAAAACTTCAAAGGATATACCACTGAGAAAGAGTATAAAATATAGAACTTTCAGATATGAAAACAGAAGTTGCTGGAAGGGGCAAGCGATTCTCTCACTCTTCAGAGGCAGCCTCTGTAAGTTTTTAACTCTTTGCGTCTCGGGGATCACCGGGTGCTCCGGTTTCCTCCCACAGTCCAAAGATGTGCAGGTTAGGTTGATTGGCTATGATAAATTGACCCTTAGTGTTAGGGGGATTAAATATGTGGGGTTACGGGGATAGGGTTGGATATGTGTTCGTGCAGGGGTTACGGGGATTGGGTGGGATATGTGTCGGTGCAGGCTCGATGGGCCGAAATGGCCTCTATCTGCACTGTGGGGTTTCTGTGTGATTCTGTGTGAAATGGTACTTTTATTTGATTTTGGTGGATATCCTGGATTAGAAATAAGTGTTACATTTTTACATTTCTATAGTTAAGATTTGAGAATAAGGATCTCTGAGAATAAGAATTGTAACCTATCTGTATTTTGAACTGTTAAAGTTGCGATTGAATAACCAGCTGTTAGCTACAGGTCGGTTCTTTAATAAATCTATATATTTTTAGAATTGTCTCACATAGTATTTCTGTATCAAACTCACAAACTCAATTTCTGTACACTCTTTTGTGAGGAGTTACAGAATTCTGTGGGGGGGGGGCGGTTTCCGGACCCTCATAATATCCGGAAGGTTACAGTCTAGTTAAACTTATTAAAAGTGCTATCTGGAGGACAGTAACATCTTCAAGTCATTCCTTTCCTTTAGAAAGAAATAGCCTGGATCTTTAGACCCAATTAAGCATCTTATAGAATTCGGTTATCTCTAATTTTAATTGAAGATGAACGTCTGGGGAATACGCCTGATCCAGGGTAGCCCAAAAAGGGCTAGGACTAGTAATTATCCCTTCAAGGTGCGAGGGAGTTAGGGCTGCTATAGTGGTGAGAGTAGGAAGTGTAGAGTATGTGAGTAGGAGAAGGAGGTAGAATAAAGTGTGGTGCAGTAATTGTATAAGAGTGAAAGGAAGCGGGAGAGGGGCATATTCTGATTATTCAGTGCAATGTAAGGAATGAATAATTGAGCTGAGAGGTAAGATTTTTACCTTGACAACTCTGGTGAAGTCATTGAACTTCTTTCGGCATCACAGCCATTCCCGGAGAGCTAAGCTCCTGACATTGACCTCCTCAGCGACCGCTTCCCACTGGTGGCGGAGGTGTTGCCTAGAGAACCTCCTGCCTCCTGGAGGGAACAGGATCTTCCTCCTCCTGTTCACTACCTAGAGTATGGCCTCCAATGCTGCATCAGAGAACTCTGTGCCTTCTCTGGTCCTCTTGTAGCCATTTCTCCACTTGCGAAGTTTGTCTGCTGTCTGCTGCCAGAGTGTGCAGTGTTTAGTGCTATGGTCACTACTGTTCTTAAAAGGGTGGGACTCCCAAATCTAGAGCCCCCTGGATGTCAAGGGGTATAAGGGGATATTAAGGCAAAAAAGGGGAGCTTATATCAGAAACCAAGAGCTCAATACTGCAGAAAGCCTAGAGGAGTATAGAAAGTGCAGGAGTGAAATTAAAAAGGAAATTAGGAAAGCAAAGCGAGGGCATGAAAAAATATTGGCAAGTAAAATCAAGGAAAACCCAAAGATGTTTTATAAATGCATAAAGAGCAAGAGGATAACTAAGGGAAGAGTCGGGCCTATTAGAGACCAAGAAGGTAACCTGTGTGTTGAGGCAAAAGACATGGCTATGGTTCTTAAAGAAGATGTTGCGTCTGTCTTAACAAAAGAGAGGGACGATGCAGACATTGTAGTTAACGAGGAGGAGTGTGAAATATTAGATGAGATAAACATAGTGTGAGAGGAAGTATTAAGGGGTTTAGCATCTTTGAAAGTAGATAAATTGGCAGGTCCAGATGAAATGAATCCTAGGCTGTTAAGAGAAGCAAGGGAGGAAATAGCAGCGGCTCTGACCATCATTTTCCAATCCTCTCTGGCTACAGGTGTGGTACCAGGGGACTGGAGGACTGCTAATGTTGTACGGTTGTTTAAAAAGGGAGAAAGGGATAGACTGAGTAATTACAGGCCAGTCAGCATAACCACATTGGTGGGAAAATTATCAGAAAAAATTCTGAGGGACTGTATGAATCGTCATTTAGAAAGGCACAGATTAATCAAGAGCAGTCAGCATAGATTTGTTAAGGGAAGGTCGTGTCTGACTAACTTGATAAAACATTTTGAGGAGGGTCGATGAGGGTAGTGTGTTTCATGTAGTCTACATGGATTTTAGCAAGGCTTTTGATAAGGTCCCACATGGCAGACTGGTCAGAAAAGTAAAAGCCCATGGGATCCAAGGAAAAGTGGCAAGTTGGATCCAAAATCGGCTCAGTGGCATAGAAACAAAGTGTAATGGTAGAGGGGTGTTTATGCAGGGCTCAGTACTAGGCCCCTTGTTTTTTGTGGTGTCTCACAATGATTTAGACTTCATTGTAGGGGGTATGATTAAGAAGTTTGCAGATGATACAAAAATTGGTTGATAGTGAGGAAGAAAGCTGTTGCCTGCAGGAAGATATCAATGGACTGGTCAGGTGGGCAGAAAATTGACAAATGGAATTCAATCCGGAAAATGAGGTAATGCATTTGGGGAGGGCTAACAAGGCAAGGGAATACACAATAAATGGTAGGATACTGAGAAATATAGAGGAACAGAGGGACCTTGGAGTGCATGTCCACAGATTCCTGAAGGGAGCAGGAGAGGTAGAAGGCAAACAGGATATGTTTCCTTTATTAGCCAAGGCATAGAATATAAGAGCAGGGAGGTTATGCTTGTACTGTATAAAACACTAGTTAGGCCACCCCTAGAGTACTGCATACAGTTCTGATCACCACATTACAGGAATGATGTGATTGCACTAGAGAGGGTACAGAGGAGATTTACGAGGATGTTGCCAGGACTGGAGAATTTTAGCTATGAGGAAAGATTGGATAGGCTGGGGTTGTTTTCTTTGGAATAGAGGAGGCTGAGGGGAGACTTAATTGAGGTGTATAAAATTATGTGGGGCCTAGATAGAGTGTATAGGAAGGGCCTATTTCCCTTTGCGGAGAGGTCAATAGCCAGGAGGCATAGATTTAAAGTAATTGGTAGAAGGTTTAGAGGTGAGTTGAGGAGAACATTTTTCACCCAGAGGGTGGTGGGGATCTGGAACTCACTGCCTGAAAGGGTATTAGAGGCAGAAACCCTCATCGCATTTAAAACTTACTTGGATATGCACTGGAAGTGCCATAACCTACAGGGCTATGGACCAAGAGCTGGAAAGTGGGATTAAGCTGAATGGATCTTTTTCGGCCGGCACAGATACAATGGGTAGAATGGCTTTATTCTGTGCCATCAATTTCTATAATTCTATGATTGTAATCTACATTAATCACTTAGATGCAGAAACTCTCAACACAAACTGGTCACTGCTTTTCTTGATATATATTAATGACTTGGATGTGGGTGTACAGGGCACAATTTCAAAATTTGCAGATGATACAAAACTTGGAAGTATAGTGAACAGTGAGGAGGATAGTGATAGACTTCAAGAGGCCATAGACAGGCTGGTGTAATGGGCTGACACATGGCAGATGAAATTTAACGCAAAAAAATACAAAGTGATACATTTTGGTAGAAAGAATAAGGAGAGGAAATATAAACTCAAGGTTACAATCCTAAAGGGGTGCATGAACAGAGAGACTTAGGGATATATATGCACAAATCATTGAAGGTGGCAAGGTAGATTGAGAAAGCAGTTAAAAAAGCTTATGGGATCCTGGGCTTCATGAATAGAGGTATAGAGTACAAAAGCGTAGAAATTATGATGAACCTGTAGAAAACACTGGTTTGGCCTCAACTGGAGTATTGTGTCCAATTCTGGACAGTGCACTTTAGGAAGGATGTGAAGGCCTTAGAGTGGGTGCAGAAAAGATTTACGAGAATGATTCCAGGGATGAGGGACTTCAGTTACGTTGATAGACTGGAGAAGCTGGAGTTGTTCTCCTTAGAGCAGAGAAGATTGAGACGAGAATTGATAGATGTGTTCAAATTCATGAGGGGTCTGGACAGAGTAGATAGAGAGAAACTGTTCCCAGAAACAGAGGACACAGATTTAAGGTGATTAGCAAAAGAACCAAAGGCGACGTAAGTAGAAACTTTTTAAATCAGCGAGTGGTTAGGATCTGGAATGCACTGCCTGAAAGGGTGGTGGAGGCAGATTCAATCACGGCTTTCAAGATTGAGTTGGATAAGTATCTGAAACAAAATAATTTGTAGGGCTACGGGGAAAAAGCGGGGAAGTGGGACTAGCTGAAGTGCTTTTGCAGAGAGCTGGCACGGACTCGACAGGCCGAATGGCCTTCTTCCATGTGGTAACCATTCTATGATGCTATGGGGGTGATTTTGCCAGCCCTGGGGAGGCAGGTAAGGAGGCGGGACTGCTGGGAAAATGGCAGAATCTGGGGGCAGGTAACCATCCCGCCCCAACCCGCCTCCGCGCCATCGTCCCAGGAGGCGGGTACCTGACCCGCGCTGGGAGCCGCCTCCCCGAGGCGGGAAGGGGATTAGTGCTAATTAACTGCCTGTTAACAGGTAGTTAACATGCAGTTTTTTGGAGAATCCCTATTTTCAGCCCTGAAGTATGGGCTTCCCGACGGCTCCGAACCACGCCAGGGTCACCGAGGCGAGCCGTGGGTCTGCAGGGGTCGGAGGGGTCGAGATATCCAGTGTGCAGGTGAGTAATGGCTGCAAGTGTGGAGAGGTGAGTGTGTGACGTGAGTGAAAAGTGTTTTTTTAAATTTGTTTATGGGATCAGGGCATTGCTGGCAATGCCAGCATTTATTGCCCATCCCTAGTTACCCTTGAGAAGGTGGTGGTGAGCCACCTTCTTGAACCGCAGCAGTCCGTGAGGTGAAGGTACTCCCACAGTGCTGTTAGGTAGGGAGTTCCAGGATTTTGACCCAGCAACGAAAGATCAGCGATATACTTCTAAGTCAGGATGATGTGTGACTTGGAGGGAAACTTGGAGGTGGTGGTGTTCCCATGCGTCTGCTGCCCTTGTCCTTCTAGGTGGAAGAGGTCGCGGGTTTGGGAGGTGCTGCCAAAGAAGCCTTGGCGAGTTGCTGCAGTGCATCTTGTAGATGGTACACACTGCAGCCATGGTACGCTGGTGGTGGATGGAGTGAATGTTTAAGGTGGTGGATGGGGTGCCAATCAAGCGGGCTACTTTGTTCTGGATGGTGTCAAGCTTCTTGAGTGTTGTTGGAGCTGCACTCATCTAGGCAAGTGGCGAGTATTCCATCACACTCCTTACTTGTGCCTTGTAGATGGTGGAAAGGCTTTGGGGAGTCCGGAGGTGAGACACTAGCCTCTGACCTGCTCTTGTTGCCACAGTATTTATGTGGCTGGTCCAGTTAAGTTTCTGGTTAATGGTGACCCCCAGGATGTTGATAGTTGGGTATTCGGCAATGGTAATACCATTGAATGTCAAGGGGAGGTGGTTAGACTCTCGCTTGTTGGAGATAGTCATTGCCTGGCACTTCTGTGGCGCGAATGTTTCCTGCCACTTATCAGCCCAAGCCTGAACGTCGTCCAGGTCTTGTTGCATGCGGGCATGGACTGCTTCATTATCTGTGGAGTTGTGAATGGCGCTGTAAGGGGTTTTACTGTGTGGCTGTCTTGGGTTCGTCAGTTATGCCTCTGACTACCCCCTTTGAGCGGCTCGAATCGCTCACCCCTTTTTGAGTTCTGACCACCGGACTTATTTGCAGGTAGCGATATAGAAAACGAGCAGACCAATGGTTTGGTGCAAAGAAAAACCAAGATTTTATTGTAAGAAGTCACACAACACCAGGTTATAGTCCAACAGTTTTATTTGAAATCACAAGCTTTCGGAGCGCTGCTCCTTCGTCAGGTGAAGGAGCAGCGCTCCGAAAGCTTGTGATTTCAAATAAAACTGTTGGACTATAACCTGGTGTTGTGTGACTTCTTACATTTCTCCACCCCAGTCCAACACCGGCATCTCCACACCAAGATTTTATTACCAGAGAACGTTTCTATACAAAGGATAATATGGAAGCAGTACACTTACACTTAACAGGGATGGGAAATAAATGGCACATCGAGGGAAAATGACCAAAATGACAATTTTAGCAATCCCCTTAACTCCCACCCTTTAAACCTCGCTAGGCTATCTTATGAGGAGCCAGAATTCCATGCCCACCAGTCCGAGTCATTTAAACAGATGAGAATCTTGCTTCTTTGCCTTGCTGCCTTTCGATGACACGTGGTTTCAATGCTGCACAGGGTACCGTCCAGGTGAAAATACCCCAGTAATGAAATAGTCTCTGGCAGGGTATTTCACCTCACGGGACGGACTCTTCTTCGTAGGTTCTCTTCCTGGGGTGGTGGCAGGCAGGGCGCGGGAGGCGAGGCGAGAGAGAGAGCATGGCTTCCTGAGGGGCTATAGTTATACTCCTCTCAGTAGCCCTTATCTCACGCGCTAAATCAGCTCATTCTTTGTCTGATTTGAGCGGGTTGGAATTGAACAAAAGGTGTCGATCTTGGCCCATCGACTTAGATGGCCGGTAGTAGCTTCTAACGGTCCCATAACTGCTCTCCTGTGTTCAACAGTTTCCTTGATGGGGCCAGCCTAACCTGGATGGCTCCGCTGATCGTTTGGATCGTTTGAGTAAACAAGCTTGATGGTCTGTAAACGGGGGCCTGAATGTAACTGAGTTTGCTCCCAATACATAAATGTAAAAGCTCTGTCTGGTTTCGTGATCTCACAGACATCAAAAATACCCAAGCTGTTAGCTTGTCACAGAGTCCACAATTGGAGCTTACAGGCTTTTGGTCACGAGGTTGACCGCAGCCATTTTGTGTGCCCCTGGATTTTTAAAATCAGTCCAACCAGGGTCTCTTGTAATTAAATAATCTTTGGGGGAGGGGGGGGAACTGCCTGAATTTTGCAAAACTTACAGTCCCCCCTAGGATACTAAATCTTGCTTGCAGTATCCATGTTCCAAAATTGAGCAAAATTTTCGGACCCTCCATTGTAGTGTCCGTGTGTTGATAAAGATACTGAAGACAGGAGTTGGTTCATAGGTGTTTACTAAGCAAAGTCTGGGGGGGGTTCTAACGGATATACACAATATACAGGCTTATATAGCCGAGTGGCCATTACCGGCATTACAGCACACCTGGGGCTCTTAAAGGCACATACACTACAATTCCTCCCCTTTTAGCTAACCAGTACATATTTTAAGTAATTATTAATTACATGTTATAAGAAAAATAATAAATACATTGCTGTAGTTAATTAATTATAAGTCAGTCTCTCAGGAGGCTTCCTGACTCGGTCCGGATAACGCCTCGGGGGTGTAGTAGTTTCTGGTGGTGTAGTAGGTTCTTTTGGCAAGGCTGATTCGGCTTGAATGCCAGTGTCGGGTTCATCGGGTTCCAGTATCACCGGATCGGAGGTAGATATGGGTATCTCTACTTCATCGTTAGACGTATAGAGTTGTGGTGTAGGTTGTCCCTTTTCGGATGACTCTATGATTTGGTCAGCATGGCGCCTTATTATGCTTTCTCCGATGTCCACGGTATACATCAGTGGTCCTAGTCGTGTGCAGATAGTTCCAGGCTGCCATTTCTCGGTACGGTAGTCCCGGGCCAAAACTTGTTGACCTATCTGGAAGGTTCTAGTTGGCCTTTCATTCATGCCTTGAAACTGTCGGTTCTCCACGTCCCTTCTGATGTTGGGCTTGACCAAATCCAGCCGGCATCTTAGGCTTCTATTGAAGAACATCATGGCGGGAGTTTGGTTGGTAACCATATGTGTTGCATTCCTGTATGCGAATAAGAAGTTATCCACCTTGTGCTGAAGTTTTATGTCTTCATTACCCATGGCCTTTATGGCCTTCTTGAAGGTCTGGACAAACCTTTCAGCCAATCCATTGGTGGTGGGATGGTATGGGGCGGACGTGTAGTGCTTAACCCCATTGTTTTTTAAGAACTTCCTGAATTCTTCGGACACAAATTGCGGTCCATTATCAGAACATATCTGTTCCGGCAGCCCATTCCTGGCAAATATGGTCCTTAATACTGTGATGGTTTTTTCCGTGGTGGTGGAGGACATCTTTATTACCTCCGGCCACTTGGAGTGTGCATCAACCGCGATTAAGAACATTGAATCCATAAATGGACCAGCAAAGTCGATGTGCACCCTTTGCCAGGGAGATGAGGGCCACTCCCATGGATGTAGAGGGGCTTGTGGTGGAGCGTTTTGGACCTTCTGGCATCCTAGGCAGCTCTTGGTAATTTCTTCGATGTCTCCATCGATACCTGGCCACCACACAAACGCCCTAGCTAGGTTCTTCATTTTCACTCCACCCAGATGCCCCTCGTGAAGCTCCTTTAGCACTTTATCCTGGAGTTTGGGTGGAATCACCACTCTGGATCCACACATCAAGGTTCCTCGGCACACTGACAGCTGTTCTCTTCTTTGCGAGAATGCTGGCAACAGTGGTTCGCCATGTGCTGGCCATCCCTTCACTGTTAAATCGTAGACCCGTGAGAGAGTCGGGTCATTTCTCGTCTCCCTTTCAATGGCAGAATTTGTTACTGGTAGACATTCCACTATGGTAGAGTGGAACATCTCCACTGGGTCTACTGTAGGTGCCTCTTCTACCATTGGCAACGGTAGGCGCGATAAACCGTCAGCATTCCCATGCTGTTTTGATCCTTTGTATTCTATGTTGTATTGGTGTGCCCCTAGAAAAAGGGACCACCTCTGTAGCCTTTGCGCTGTCATAATGGCAACACCCTTTTTAGGGTTGAATATGGAGATGAGGGGTTGATGATCAGTTAACAAGGTAAATTTTTGTCCGTGTAGGTAATGGTTGAATTTCTTCACTCCCCATACCAGGCTGAGTGCTTCCCTGTCGATTTGGGCATAGTTACGCTCAGCTGAGTTTAATGAGTGTGACGCAAAAGCTATCGGCCATTCTGAGCCATCAGGGAATTTATGGGATAATACTGCTCCTATGCCGTAAGGGGATGCATCACACGCCAGTCTGATTGGCAGTGATGGGTTGTAATGAGCCAAAACTTCTTGAATGTGATTAAGTCTTTGCATTTATGGAAGGCACGTTTACAGTCTTCGTTCCATTTCCAAATCACTCCTGTTTGTAGAAGTTCATTAAGAGGGTGTAGAAGAGTTGATAAGTTCGGTAAAAATTTATGATAGTAATTTATTAATCCCAGGAACGACCTTAATTGTGAAACATTTTCAGGTGCTGGGGCTTTTATGACCGCTTCAATTTTTTCAGGTGACTTATGCAACCCTTCCTTATTAATTATGTGGCCACAATATGATATCTGATTTTGGAAAAATTCGCACTTAGGGCGATTTGCTCGTAGGCCCCGTTCTCTCAGCCTAGTGAGCACCTGCTCCAAATTGGCAAGGTGCTTGTTGTCGTTTTCTCCTGTTACAAGGATGTCGTCTAGGTAGCATTGAGTCCCTGGAATCCCTTGCAGGACTTGCTCCATAGCTCTTTGCCAGATAGCTGGAGCTGATGCTACTCCAAAAACCAGTCGATTGTACTGGTACAGGCCTTTGTGTGTGTTTATCGTGAGATACTTTTTAGAGGCCTCCTCAACCTCCATCTGTAGATATGCCTGTGCCAAGTCAATTTTGGTGAAACGTTTCCCTCCGGATAGTGAGGCGAAAATATCTTCTATCCTCGGAAGAGGATACTGTACTGTGTGAAGGACTGGGTTTACAGTCACCTTGAAGTCTCCACAGATGCGAATTTTTCTCTGTTCTTCAGATTTATCATTATTCAATGCTTTTTTCATGACTGGAACGATGGGTGTTGCCCACTCGCTCCAATCTATTTTGGATAATATGCCTGCCTTTTCCAAATTCTCCAGCTCTGCCTCGACTGCTGGACGAATTGCATATGGCACCGGTCTTGCCTTAAAAAATTTGGGAATTGCTGCATCTTCCACTTTTATTGAGGCGGTGATGCCTTTCAAGGTTCCTAGTTTCT
The DNA here is from genome assembly GCF_052327205.1 of Somniosus microcephalus. NCBI lineage: Eukaryota > Metazoa > Chordata > Chondrichthyes > Squaliformes > Somniosidae > Somniosus > Somniosus microcephalus. Next base: position 47,931,708 of record NC_140993.1, on the reverse strand, counting down.
CTTGAAACACTTCTTTGGCGTTGGCCAAGATGTCTTTCAATCGTTCAGGTATGATGTCATCATTGTTTTTTTTCTTACTGGTCACCGTCAGTGCCTGAATGGAGTGCCAGTCTAAACGTATCTTTCTGATCCATTCACGTCCCAACAACGGTGGACCACCATCTTGTAGAATGTATAAATACAACTTTTGTATTTCTTTGCCGTTGTATACAACAGGCACCCTTATTTTTCCTTTGGGGTATACTTTCTGGCCCGTATATGTTTTTAAGATAATGGTTGTGTCTTTTAGAGGTATATGCGAAAATAGCCTCTCGTAATCCCGTCGATTTATTATGGTTAGAGCTGATCCTGTATCTAGTTCCATTTTAACTGGGGACCCTGCTATCGTGAGGCTAACCCAAATGGTTTGGTAATCATCTTTGGCAAGTACATTATGTAATTTGAGACAGCTTAGTCTCTTGTTTTCGGAGTCGCTATCGCTCTTCTGGTCTTCGGAGCTACTGTCCGTCATCATTTGTACCTTCCTGTACTTTCCTTTATTGATTTTGTTTTTTCTGTCTGTGGATTTATTTTGTCCAGATCGGCATACCCGTGCAATGTGTCCAATCTTTCCGCATTGCCTGTATGCTTTGTCCTTGAACCAGCAGTCCCTCTGGTTATGGGTGGATCTGCCGCAGCGATAACATCCTTCGAATCCCTGTGTCATTTCATGGGTGCCGAAGTCCTGTGTCTTTTGTTGTATCTCTGCAGCTCCTCTTGCTGCTGCTTCGTATGATACAGCCATACTGAAAGCTTTGTCCAATGTTAAACCTTTTTCAGAAAGCAGCCTTTTTTTGTTCCTTCACTTAAGAGACCGCAGACGAATTTGTCTCAAAGATAATCTGCTAGTCCTGCCACAAATTGGCAGTACTTTGATAGCTTTCTTAATTTGGTTAGGTAATCAGCATTACTTTCATTCTTGTGTTGATTTCTCTTGAAGAATTTGAATCGTTCCGCTATCAGCAGCGGTGTTGGGTTTAAGTGCTCTTGCAGGGTATCAACAATTTCTTTAAAATTCTTGTCCTTTGGTTTGGCTGGAGTGATTAAATTTCGTAACAGCCCGTATGCCTTTGCGCCCATTAGGTTCAGCAGTACTGAAGCTTTTTTTTCATCTTCTATTCCATTTGCAGTGCAATATACCTCTACTCTTTCCACGTATGTGGTCCAATCCTCTATTTCGCTATCAAAAGCATCAATATTGCCAGACTTAGGCATTTCAGAAAAGATATGGCGCTTCCCGCGCTTTTCTTTCTTTTCTGCAGCAAAGATATGGTGCTTCCCGCGCTTTCCCGACGCTGCTGCTGATGACAACGCTTTTTCCCGCGGTTTCCATTCATTTTTTAAATTTATTTACAGTTGGAGACTCGTTCCCGCCGGTCCAGGTCTGAACGCTGACCTGCTTGCAGCGCCGGCCGTCTCCCGAGTGCTCCCTCCCAGTCCGTTATTGCTTGCCTCCGATTTCGCTGCCTGTCTCAGCTGTAGAGCTAGCCGCTGGAGCCCCAGCCTGATGCCCAGGAAGGATTAGCACAGTACCTGCCACCAGCTTGGCCAGCTGGTGAAACCACAGCTTCTCTCACTTTCTTGAGTCTTCTGGATGCCCGAGAAATCAATGTCCTTGAGGTGCTGCCGAATTGCAGGTAAGTCTGTTTCCACTTCGTCGCCACTGTAGTGTCCGTGTGTTGATAAAGACACTGAAGACAGGAGTTGGTTCATAGGTGTTTACTAAGCAAAGTCTGGGGGGGGGGTTCTAACGGATATACACAATATACAGGCTTATATAGCCGAGTGGCCATTACTGGCATTACAGCACACCTGGGGCTCTTAAAGGCACATACACTACATCCATAATCAACCTTCCCCTGTATTTACCTATCCATAATCCCTCGACACATGTATTTCCCGTACTTAGAGAAAGCGCAGTGTGCGATAGGCATCTATTGATGAAAATACGGTTCATTACAAAATCCAAGTGCGGAGGGGTCCAACACCCCTGCACCACTTGGTACATTACAATTTTTTTATTCTGTAGTATCAAACAGTCACAATCTTTATTAAAATAACGCAATAAAATGAAGAAACAATCTTTATTAAAAATAACAAACAACGACCAGCACGCTTAAGTGATGCGACGCAAAACTCAAACGGGTTTCTCTTCTTCCACCCGGGCATAATGTTCCTTCCACACCTTTTGAGTTTTAAACACTAATCTGGGACCCTTTCTCCTACACTGGATGCACACCAGGTAGAGAACTATCCCTAACTGATACACCACCAGGATGTGGGATGCCATACGGATCCAGGATGGGACCTCTATATTTTCAAAAACGTCCCACCAGGGTGGGGTCATAATATCTAAAATGTCGGCCCCTATCTGGACAGTCTTCTGTTCCAGAGTATAGAAGTGTTTTTGTGACACTAAAACGGCTTTCAGCAATTTGGTGAGGTGTTCTGGGAGAGGGGGAATCTGATAAAAGCATCCCTTCTTTGTCTCCCAATCCCATCCAAAAGCTCGTGGATGTATAGTCCGGTTCTGTCAACGTCTGAAAAATCAAACTCATGAAATTTATGGAACATATCCTTTAAGAGGACTTGATACAACTGCGCGGTCTCTGTGGGGCACCACACGGGTAGATGTACCTCGGTGAGGTTTAAAATCACGGAGGCTACCGCGTAGTGCACCCTTTGATACAGCACCTGGTCTGTAGGTACTAGCACCAAGCTGTTCCCTGGTCCCTTGGTGGTGGCGGGGAATCCCTCTACTATCGTCCGTGACGTTGCGGTCGTGGGCAGGGGCTGTCGGGGGCGGGTCACTAGTTCAGTGGCATTAACTGAGATTGGGGAGTATGGGATCGCGCATGCGTCCAGGCGAGACTCCCAGTCCATCCCCCTCCCGTTATCCTGCCACTGGCTGCAGAAAATGATGGAAATGCCTGTGGGGCAGGCTTTCTCTGATCCCCACATACAGACATAGATCCCCTGATCCGGTTCCCACCATTTATCCCAGCACACACTTAACCCCCCGTGGGTCCCTGTGATAGTCCGGTGAGTGTCATTCCCCAACCGTTCCCACTCAACTCTGGGGTTCCCCATGCCTTTACTTAATTTCCTGAGCCACCACCACCTATCCAGGGGAACGTGTCCCTTGCATGTTAAACATATCCTTTTGCCCACGGTGACGCTAATCCCGGGAGTAACGATCCGTATCCTGGGGCACAGGAGGGAGGCGTCCCCGTAGGTGAACCCGGTCTGGCTGGAGTACTGGGACGAATTGGATCCCAGCCACCCCGGCCACATTCCCTCGTGGAAGTAAGCGGTGGTCTCCTCCGCCTCCCATATGCCGCTACCGTCGACCGCCACCGGCACCCTGTTCCCCGAACACCCGAAGATGTGGTGGTCCTCGACGTCCCCTCTCCTACCGATGCTCAGCCCGAGCAGGGCGAGCAGGATTACGCCTCCATACATTCTGAAATTTCCTGCAATAGACATAAAGGCATCTAGCCAGGTTCCCTGGAGACTCGCTGGCTCGGGTGACGTATGGTCGGGTCCCGCGGCCTCGACTCACATAGACAATACTCTGAGACGGCTTCATACTTAAATTGAAACTAACTGTTCCTTACTTAGAATTAAATTAAAATAGCCTAACTTAACACTATAAACTTAAACTACTAAATCTATATACATCTGCCGCCCGTCTCCGAGCGGCCAGCCTAATTCCTGTCTGGGTTGTTGCAGGCTGCTCCCTGTGGCGTGGCTGCACTGATCTGCACTTCCGGTTCCTTGCAGTCTGTAGCTGCTAGCTGGGGACCTTTGTCTTTCGGCTTCTCCCTGGCTCGGGAGGCTGTCATTTTAAGCTGGGGAGCCGGTGACCATACCTTTCTGGGCTGGGGTGTCCGAGGGGACCTTCTAGGGAGGGCTACTGGTGGGGCCACCTTGGTGAGTGGACCTTTTACTCGGACCCCAGCCTTTGTGGGCGTGGCCTGTGGGTTTCCCACGACCGCTGGCTGAGGGTCCTCTCCCTTGAGTCCCACCCCTCCCAAACCTAAGCTGGGGACAGGTAATCCCTCGCTGCCGGCTGCCTGTGGCTGAGGGTCTCCGCCTTCAGGTTCGAAACTTGTGTTGTAGACGGGGTCATCTGGCCCGGGCTCCTCCTCCTCCCCACCTGAATCCCAGAAGATGGTGGGAGTGGCCTGAACAGGGGGCTGGGTGACTCCTCCCCTGACGCATGCGACTGCGCCTGCTTGCACAGCCTGTGTACTTGAACTTGCTGCGGGCGGGGGATTTTTAACCTCGGGTTGGATCCCGGCTGCCTGTTTCTTTGCCTCTGGCCTGAACAGCTTGCATTGGTTTACATGAAACCATTTTGTGCGCCGGGGCAATTTTACTGCATACACCATGGCTGGCTTTATCTACTATGCTATAGGGTCCCATATACAGTGGCTCTAAACTCCCCACTCGGGCATAGTTCCTCACCATTATCTGGTCCCCTATCTCCCACTGGTGACTTTTGTTAGGTTCGAGCAGCAATCGGTTATTCCGATGCTGCTTCCCCATGCTCCCTGCTGCCTACTCGTAGACCTGCTTTTGGTCCGGGGCCAAAGCTACCCACTGTGTGCCTCCCTTGTCCCGGATTGCTGCTACCGGGCCTGCTCTACAGGGGTCCCAGAACTCTCCTTCCCTGTCCCCCTGCTTGGCCACCTCATCGGTCTTTTGGTTACCCTCCCACGTGGTATGGAGGGATCCTAAATCTATGGCCAAAGGTTTTGACCTTTCCCCAGCCTGCTCGTTCCCTGTGGATCCCATTAAGCTAAATGGGACCTTGTTAGACCGGAGTGAATTGGTCAGGTCTTCCGAATGGACCACCGTGCTGGAAGCTCCAGTGTCCGCCGAATATCTCCCCTGCACCGTCTTCACCCCTATCTTAACATAGGGCCTGCTCCCCTCAGCATTTTCGCGGGGACACAGGTCGACAGGCTGCGCTGGTTCTAGTCATTGCTGGGAGTTGGATGGGGCAGACGAGGTCAAAGCACCGGTGGTGGCTGCTACTTTTCCCTGGCTGATCAGGAAAACCCGCATCGACTCTAACAGTGATTCGACCGTGGGGACTCCTGCCTCTGCCTTTTGGGCTGGGCAAATGTAAGAAGTCACACAACACCAGGTTATAGTCCAACAGTTTTATTTGAAATCACAAGCTTTTGGAGCGCACCCCAGTCCAACACCGGCATCTCCACACTTTTGGGCTGGGGGTGGTGAATTCTTCCCTTTATTATCCTTCCAAGGATTTTTACAATCCTTGCGCCAATGGCCGTCCTTCCCGCACCCATAGCAATTTAGCTTGATTTGAGAGGGACGGTTCCCTTCCTGGTGCCACTCTTTCTTATTTTGGACCCCAGGTTTAACCTCATAAACTTTGCCATTTTACTGGGGCACCTCGTTACTTCTGCCGTTTTTATAGGCTACCGTGAGCTGACGGATTACGGTCTCTTCGGTAGTTTGGGGGCTTCGGGGGTCGAACCAGGCCTCGGCCTTGGCTCGGATCTGGGGTAGGCAGTTCGACACCAGGCAACGAAGCCAGTGGGTCAACTGCGGCCGGGTCAGGAATGCCCGATCCACCACTCCCAGACACGTGCTATTGTAGACTTGCCACAGCCTGTCTGTGAACGCCTGCGGTGCCTCCCCTGCGAGCTGTACCGTCCTCTCCACTCGGGAGAACGGACTGCCGTCGTTCATACCCATGGCCTCCAGTACCTCATCTCTCAAATCGCCATACCCCTTCTGCCCTTTTTTGCACTCATCCGAAAGGGTCTGGAGGAGCTTACCCTCCAGAGAGAATAGCAACATCTTGGCCTGCTCTGCGTCATCGCAATCGTTGACGCAGGCTGCCTGCTCTACCTCTCGAAAGTGTAGTGAGGGGCCTCCCATTTCGGAGAGCTTGGGGATATGACTCACCATAGCCCTGAGCTGTTGGGTGCCATGAGGTAAGACAAATTGATTTTGGATGGCCCCGGGTTCATCGTCCTCCCCAGGCGGGCCGTACCTCTGCTGTCGGATGGGGCACATCGGTCCCGGTCCCGACCTATCTAACGGGGGCTGCTGTACCTCCCCTACCACTTCACCTTCCACCCTCCTTTGCTGCCAGACCTGCTGAAAGTTCGGCGCTATGGGTGGTGGCCATGAAACCTCTGGTTCCCTGACTAGCTCGTCCCCAGGCGCTGCCTGTGGGACTGTTCTGCTTGGGTTGCCGGTAAAGTCCGACTGGTCTGCCTTCAGGCTTAGGAGGCACACCATGCCTTTTGCCTTCCTTAGGGCCAGGCTCAGATTTTCAATTTCCTCTCTGAAGGGGCCATGATCTGCGTCTTCAAACCCCTGTTCTCTCGCATACCTATATGCTGCCTTAACCTCCTTAACTTTCTCCTCCTGCTCTCGTATTTCTTGGGTAAGGCGGGCATTCTTCTCCCGCAACCTTATCTCACTATTCTTGGCCTCGGTAACTTGGCACTCCAGATACACCAGCTTGTGCCTCGTGTTACTTTTGCCTTCACTAATCTGGCACTCCAGGCGCTCTATTTTGGCCTGGTGGTCCCTTGCCGTCTGCGCTCATTCCTGATTTAGCGTCTTAAGGGTAATTAACAATTTCTCCTCCGCTAGGGCCTTATCCTGAATCTCTATTTACTTATCCTGGACTTCCAGGGCTACTTCCTTAAGCTTGGCAGTCTGTGCTGCTACAACTCCGTCCAACAGTAGGACCTGCTTCTTGTAGCACATTAGCCACACTGCTTTCTCTATTGACCTTTTATGTTTCTTACTCTCTGTCCACTGGGCGGCAGCATCTATCGGATGCTCAGCCTTTAACAGAGTGCTTATCCACTTCTTGGTGATATTCACCTTTCTAAAAACATAATCGGACAACCTCTCTTCCATAGCCGTTCCTTCCTCCGCACCACAGTCTGCCATATCGCTTACTGCTGCCGATGGTCCTGCTGCGGTCGCCATTCTGTAAGGGGTTTTACTGTGTGGGTGTCTTGGGTTCATCAGTTATGCCTCTGACTACCCGCTTTGAGCGGCTTGAATCGCTCGCCACTTTTTGAGTTCTGACCACCGGACTTATTTGCAGGTAGCGATATAGGAAACGAGCAGACCAGTGGTTTGGTGCAAAGAAAAACCAAGATTTTATTACCAGAGAACGATTCTATACAAAGGATAATATGGATGCAGTACACTTACACTTAACAGGGATAGGAAATAAATGGCACATTGAGGGAAAATGACTAAAATGACAATTTTAGCAATCCCCTTAACTCCCACCCTCTCAACCTCGCTAGGCTATCTTATGAGGGGCCAGAATTCCATGCTCACCAGTCCGAGTCATTTAAACAGATGAGAATCTTGCTTCTTTGTCCTGCTGCCTTTCGATGCCACGTGGTTTCAATGCTGCACAGGGTACCGTCCAGGTGAAAATACCCCAGTAATAAAATAGTCTCTGGCAGGGTATTTCACCTCTCGGGACGGGCTCTTCTTCGTAGGTCCTCTTCCTGGGGTGGTGGCAGGCAGGGCGCAGGAGGCGAGGAGAGAGAGAGAGCATGGCTTCCTGAGGGGCTATAGTTATACTCCTCTCGGTAGCCCTTATCTCACACGCTAAATCAGCTCATCCTTTGTCTGATTTGAGCGGGTTGGAATTGAACAAAAGGTGTCGATCTTGGCCCATCGACTTAGATGGCCGGTAATAGCTTCTAACGGTCCCATAACTGCTCTCCTTTGTTCAACAGATTCCTTGATGGGGCCAGCCTAACCTGGATGGCTCCGCTGATCGTTTGGATTGTTTGAGTAAACAAGCTTGATGGCCTGTAAACGGGGGCCTGAGTGCTCCCAATACATAAATGTAAAAGTTCTGTCTGGTTTCGTGATCTCGCAGACATCAAAAATACCCAAGCTGTTAGCTTGTCACAGAGTCCACAATTGGAACTTACAGGCTTTTGGTCACGAGGTTGACCGCAGCCATTTTGTGTGCCCCTGGATTTTTAAAATCAGTCCAACCAGGGTCTCTTTTAATTAAATAATCTTCGGGGGGGTGGAACTGCCTGAATTTTGCAAAACTTACAGCGCTGAACACTGTGCAGTCATCAGCGAACACCCCCATTTCTGACCTTATGTTGGAGGGAAGGTCATTTATAAAGCAGCTGAAATGGTTGGGCCTAGGACACTGCCCTGAGGAAGTCCTGCAGCGATATCCTGGGGCTGTGATGATTGACCTTCAACCACCACAACCATCTTCCTTTGTGCTAGGTATGACTCCAGCCAATGGAGCATTTTCCCCGATTCCCATTGAGTTCAGTTTTACTAGGGCTCCTTGATGCCAGACTCGGTCAAATGCTGCCATGATGTCAAGGGCAATCACTCTCACCTCACCTCTGGAATTCAGCTCCTTTGTCCATGTTTGGACCAGGGCTGCAATGATTTTGAGAACAGAGAGTCGAGGGCCGAGTCTTGGCGGAACCCAAACTGGGCATCAGTGAGCAGGTTATTGCTGAGTAAGTGTCGCTTGATAGCACTGTCAATGACACCTTCCATCACTTTGCTGATGATTGAGAGTAGACTGATGGGGCGTTAATTGGCTGGGTTGGATTTGTCCTGCTTTTTGTGGACAGGACATACCTGGGCAGTTTTCCACATTGCCGGATAGATGCCAGTGTTGTAGCTGTACTGGAACAGCTTGGCTAGAGTCGCGGCTAGTTCTGGAGCACAAGTCTTCAGCACGGGATTTTGTCGCGGCCCATAGCCTTTGCTGTATTCAATGCACTCAGCCGTTTCTTGATATCACGTGGAGTGAATCGAATTGGCTGAAGAATGGCTTCTGTGATGATGGGAACCTCAGGATTAGGCTGATATGAATCATCCACTCGGCACTTCTGGCTGAAATTGGTTGCAAATGCTTCAGCCTTGTCTTTTGCACTCACGTGCTGGGCTCCACCATCATTGAGGATGGGGATATTCTCGGAGCCTCCTCCTCCCGTTATTTGTTTACTGGTCCACCACCATTCACGACTGGATGTGGCAGGACTGCAGAGCTTTGACCTGATCCGTTGATTGTGGGATCGCTTAGCCCTGTCTATAGCATGTTGCTTCCGCTTTTTAGCATGCATGTAGTCCTGTGTTGCAGCTTCCCCAGGTTGGCAACTCATTTTTAGGTACGCTTGGTGCTGCTCCTGGCATGCTCTTCTACACTCGTTGTTGAACCAGGGTTGGTCCCCTGGCTTGGTGGTAATGGTAGAGTGAGGGATATGCCGGGCCATGAGGTTACAGATTGTGGTGGAATACAATTCTGTTGCTGCTGATGGCCCACAGCGCCTCATGGATGCCCAGTTTTGAGCTGCTAGATCTATCCCATTTAGCACGGTGGTAGTGCCACACAACACGATGGAGGATGTTCTCAGTGTGAAGACGGGACTTCGTCTCCACAATGACATGGACAGATGCATCTTCGACAGGTACATTGGTGAGGACGAAGTCAAGTAGGTTTTTCCTTCTTGTTGGTTCACTCACTACCTGTCGCAGGCCCAGACTGGCAGTTATGTCCTTCAGGACTCGGCCAGTAGTGATGCTACCGAGCCATTCTTGGTGATGGACATTGAAGTCCCCCACCCAGCGTACATTCTGTGCCCTTGCTACTCTCAGTGCTTCTTCCAAGTGGTGTTCAACATGGAGGAGTACTGATTCATCAGCTGAGGGAGGGCGGTAAGTGGTAATCAGCAGGAGGTTTCCTTGCCCATACTTGACCTGAAGCCATGAGACTTCATGGGGTCCGGAGTCAATGTTGAGGACTCCCAGGGCCACTCCTTCCCAACTGTATACCACTGTGCCACCACCCCAGGTATGTGGGACAGTACATACCCAGGGATGGTGATGGAGGAGTTCGGGACATTGGCTGAAAGGTATGATTCTGTGAGTATGACTTTGTCAGGCTGTTGCTTGACTAGTCTGTGGGACAGCTCTCCCAATTTTGGCACAAGTCCCCAGATGTTGTTGAGGAGGACTTTGCACAGTTGACTGGGCTTGGTGTGCCGTTGCCATATCTGTAGCCGGTGCTGAAGTCGATGCCGGGTGATCTGTTTGGTTTCATTCTTATTATTTTGTTTCCTAGCGGTTAGTTACAACTGAGTGACTTGCTCGGCCATTTCAGAGGGCAGTTAAGAGTCAAACACATTGCTGTGGGTCTGGAGTCACATATAGGCCAGACCAGGTAAGGACGGCAGATTCCTTTCCCTAAAGGACATTAGTGAACCAGATGGGTTTTTACAACAATCCGATAGTTTCATGGTTACCATTATTGATACTAGCTTTTTATTCCAGATTTATTTAATTAACTGAATTTAAATTCCCCAGCTGCTGTGGTGGGATTTGAACTCACATCTGTGGATCATTAGTCCAGGCTTCTGGATTACTAGAAGTGACATTACCACTATGCTACCGTTTCCGTTTAACTTACCTTTACTTCTTCCTGCAGGCTTCAACCCTTCAGGTCGCGGGAGTCCCTCATCTCACCAGCACAGAAAACAGAATGGCCGCTGAACTGTCAAAAGTTGCAGCCTCTGCTTTCTGCTCAGGAGAGATCTGTAAGTGAGCCTGAGTGGAAGGGCTCATCTTAGAGGACAGATTGTCAGTGTTTGCCAGCTTCACAGAGCCGTCAAATGCTGACATTTCATCTGTCAAAAGTGCTTGACAGATGAAACGTCACTCGCTGACATCACCTGTAACCGGCTTTCCCTTAATTGGCCTGCTAAGCCCGCTGGGTAGGCTTAACAAGGTCCAAGCAAGGGAAAATAGCGTGGGTTGGCCACAAGTCGATGGAGGCGGGACTAAAACCCGACAAATGGGAGTCCCGGCTCCAAAGGCTCCGCATTGAGAAAATTCAGCCCCCTGATTCTATGATAAGTTCTCAGGTAATATTAAACTGGCGGTGGGGGAGTGGCGGGAGTGCTGCGATCAGTGAAGCAGACAGGTACCTACAGAACAATTAGATAAAATTTGCAATTAGGATGAAATATAAAACAAATAACTGCAAGGTAGAAAAAATAGATGTTGTAAATATACTGTAGAGGTTTTAGAATTAGTTAAAGTTGAATCAGAAATGGATCTAGGAGTAAAAGTAAATGTAACACTTAACAGGGGTGATTTTCATCTTCAAGTGTAAAGCAATTCTAATTTGGTAGCCAATGCTTTAGGACCTGCTGAATCCCTCAATTATCCCTTTGTCCTCATTTCAATAATCATTCACAACTTCACGTGCAATGTCAGAAGGGGATAAGAATAAAACATTGATAAGAGAAAGAAATTGTCTGTAACTCAAATTGAATCGGCCAATCCAGAAACGATACTGAACTTTGCCATCTCCTGCAAGGACACCTGTGGCTATCGTGGAGCATAATCTTGCACATGTACAGGGAAACTAACAGTCAGCTGTGGCTTGTGAGAAGGCAGGTTTCCACAGTCATTCACAGGTGGATTTGTCAGGGCCCATACAAATGGTTGGTGGCAACTTGGCAGGTGCAGTCAAACAGGTAATGCTGACTCCAAATCACCTTACCTTCTTTCATGCAATACATGTAAAGGATGGTATGTTGTCATTGGGATGCTTCCGATGAACTTTCCCGTATAAGGGTAAGACAGGATTCACATCTCATTGTGATGACACCGGGGGTCTGCTGGTGTAGCTTTTATTGGGATGAGAAACCTCTACCAACAATGTCTCCCAAGGTGAGGTTTGCTACCTCTGCAAATATAGGGTGCAGTTGAGGTGTTGGCAGACAGGAAACCACAGAGCACCTCTTGGGCACCCTGACCTAACTTACATCTTTCTGCTGGTCCCCTTTTCCTCTGGACATGTCAACGCAAAGGATTGGGGGCAAACCCTCTGGTGCCAATAAAGGGAGCACGGGGCAAAATAAATGAATAACAGTAACTGGTACAAAAGGTCATGAAAGCTCAAGTACCAGCTGGAGGAAAATAATTGTTTTAAAAACTACAAGAAGGGCCTTTAAAAAGCCTAGTACAGTTACCTTAAAGTTTTATGGGCCTTTTAAAGGCCCTCCCACCTGCAGCTCTGTCTGAGGCCATGTTCCTGCCAATGTCTCACACGTCATCCTGAATACTCGCGTCCAGCATGCATGTAGGTTGGAAAATGGTGTGATTTCTAGCTCAAAGAATCTCAGCTACACAGATAGGCTCAAGGACCTTGGTCTATTTACTTTAAAACAGTGTAGACTTAGAGGTGACCTGATAGAGGTCTATAAAATAATGAAAGGGCTGGCTAGCATGTCTATTGATAGATTATTCCAATGATTGGGGAGGACCAGGGGGCCCGAGTTTAAACTATGATAAGAGTAGGAATAGATTGGATGTTAGATGTTTCTTCTTTTCCAAGAGAGTAGTGAGCCTCTGGAATACATTACTGACTGGTATGGTGGGTGTTGGCTCTCTGTATGCCTTCAAGAGCGAACTGGACAGGTTCTTGACTTGGGAAGCTATCACATCATACAGAAGGTAGGTGTCTTTACAGGTAACACTTGGTCCATGTGATCTCCTGAACAGGTTTTGATCACCTGAGGGAGTCGGAGAGGAATTTTCCAGTGTATTTTTTTCCTTATTGGCCCTGGATTTTTTTGGCTGTTTTCTTGCCTCTCCCAGAAGATTACATGGCTGTGGGTTTGGGGGCAGTAGGGAGGAAGTGTTTAGTCAGGATGTGTTAGCTTTGGCTCAGTGGATAGCACTCTCGTCTCTGAGTCAGAAGGTTGTGGGTTCACAGTCCCACTCCAGGGACTTGAGCACAAAAATCTAGGCTGAGGGAGTGCTGCACTGTCGGAGGTGCGTCTTTCGGATAAGACGCTAAACCAAGGCCCCGTCTGCTCTCTCAGGTGGATGTAAAAGATCCCATGGCATGATTTCGAAGAAGAGCAAGGGAGTTATCGCCGGTGTCCTGGCCAATAGTTATCCCTCAATCGATAAAAAAGCAGATTATCTGGTCTTTATCACATTGCTGTTTGTGGGAGCTTGCTGTGCGCAAATTGGCTGCTGTGTTTCCTACATTACAACAGTGACTACACTTCAAAAGTACTTCATTGGCTGTACAGTGCTTTGAGACATCCCGTGGTCGTGAAAGGCGCTATATAAATGCAAATCTTTGTTTCTTTCATGATGCTCGAGCCATCATGAGTATGAAGCAGGCTTGATGGATCAGCTGGTCTTTTGCTGCCTGTCAATTTTGTATGATTGTGGTGGCCATCCCCACCCCCTTTTGTATACTGTAATGATGATCAGCTCTACTTCATTTGAGGGCTTCAAACACTTACCCCAGGCCTGACGAGATGGTAGAGTGAGTCCATAAACTAGCACAATCTGGCAGAACTCATTTCCATTGGAATCCTCAGTCTCTACCATCCCTCTAGCATCCTAAATCGGTTGGTTGACTATAAGCTGGAAGGTATCATTCTAAAACTGTGCAGTGCCATGATCAGAACACAGCTCGAGTGCTGTACTCAGTTTTGGTCACCAACACTTAAGGAAATATTCAAACCATGGAGGTGGTGCAAAGAAGAACCACAAAACTGATCCTTAGCATCAAAGGATTGAGTAATGAGGAAAGACTGGAGAAACTGGAGGCCTTTTGCCTTGAAATGAGGTGACTGAAAAGAGATCTTATACAAGTGTATAAGATGCTAAGTGGCATAGATAAGGTTAATCTGGAGTATTACTTCAAAGTCTGCTAGGACAATAGAACCAGGAGACCTAGTTTAAAATTGGTGAAAGCAAAGTTTAGGGCAGATGTTAGGAAGAACTTTTTCAAATAGTGATTAACACTTGGAATGGTCTTCCGAGCGAATTAGTCATGGTGAACACCTTGGATTAATTCAAGAGTTAGTTAAATAATGTGTATGTCTTTCTCTGAATGGATGAGCTAGGATGAACTAAATGATCTCCCTCATCTGCATCTACCTTATGATCTTGTAATGTCCCTCACAATCTAGCCAGCAACCACGGCCTCTTGCAGTTAATGGCTCCATCCTTGCAATCTCCCCTCTGACCTTGAATGGAACTCCCATATTTTTTTCATTGTTAAAATGATCTCTAGGAAGCTTGAATTATTTCCGCACCTTTTCCTTTCTCCAAAACAGCTTTTTAAAATCCTTTTTTTCTGCCAATATTCACCCTTTCCATCCTTTTATCCTGAAAAGTGTTAATGCCTTGCTGTGGTACAGCTCCACCTCTGGTACATAACCCAAGTTACCATTCTTCATGTGTGAGTCCAAACAGTGAGTGTTGTCAAGATACGGAGGGACGGGGGGGAGAGGGGGAGGGGCGGGGGTGGGGGGAATCAAAGCTGAAGCTGATCCTGTCTTCGTCTGGTGTCCACACATGTTTACTTCCAGCAGGGGGTCACAGACTAACATTCATGAGTGGACACCTTGGCTGATTTTTGTCTCATTATGCTGGTGATGAGGTTAATTACAGTAACTTGCCACCACCTCAGATGAGGTCAGCTAACAGAGCGCAGACCAGGACCTAAATCTGAGGTTTTGCTATTATTTATGGCTGAGCTAGTCACTGTCTTAACCAGGTCAGTCACTGGAGAGCTTCTTGAAACAACTTATAGCTCTCTTAAAGCTCACATCTGTTCAAAATGTGAATACCTTCCAACACCTCTCTTTCACTCCTGGATAGGGTACAGGAAGAAGCTTGTCATCTGACAGAGGTTCCCTTGCTCAGCTCCAGACTTCAACTCCTCTCTGTGCAGGGCAGCCTGTCTTATCATTAGTTTCTATACTGATATTAATATAGAATCATAAAAATTTACAGCACAGAAGGAGGCCATTCGGCCCATCTTGTCCGTGCCGGCCGACAAAGAGCTATCCACCCTAATCCCACTTTCTAGCACTTGATCCGTAGCCTTGTAGGTTACGGCACTTCAAGTGCATATCCAAGTACTTTTTAAATGTGATGAGGGTTTCTACCTCTACCACCCTTTCAGGCAGTGAGTTCCAGACCCCCACCACTCTCTGGGTGAAAAGATTTCTCCTCAAATCCCCTCTAATCCTCCTACCAATTACTTTAAATCTATGCCCCCTGGTTATTGACCTGGCTAAGGGAAATATGGTCAATATTTTAGTGAATTTTCCACAGTTCCAGATACCCTGCTCCATCTCCCACCTCCTCATTATATTTCAGTCAAGATTCATAATTAACATTGTTCGAATCCAATCAACTATAACTGATAGGTAAAGTGTAGAATTTAGGGCATCTCTTCACCTGTACTGAGGGAGTGCTGCACTGCCAAAGGTGCCATTTTTCAGATGAGACATTAAAACGTCTGCCCTCTCAGGTGGACGTAAAAGATCCCACGGACTCCAGTGGTTCAAGAAGGCGGCTCACCAGCACCTTCTCAAGGGCCACTAGGGATGGGCAATAAATGCTGGCCTTGCCAGCGACGCCCAGATCCCATAAGCAAATTTAAAAAAAACTGTTTTGAAGAAGAGCAGGGGATTTCTCCCCGGTGTCCTGCCCAATATTTATCCCTCAACCAACCTCAGTAAACAGATTATCTGGTCATTATCACATTGCTGTTTGTGGGACCTTGTTGTGCACAAATTGGCTGCTGCGTTTCCTACATTGCAACAGTGACCACGCTTCAAAAGTACATAATTGGCTGTAAAGCGCTTTGGGACGTCCTGAGGTCGTGAAAGGCGCTATATAAATGCAAGTTCTTTCTCGCTTTCAATTCAATTAACCTTATATTGCTTATTGACAATTAGTAAAATCTAATCGAGTTTCCACTTATAGTTCCCAGCACACACCAATTATTCCCAAGCCCCAGATCAAAAGCAATATTCTATGCATTAAGCAGAAACTGGGTTGTACGGTGGATGAAGAATCTGTTTTACAGCTATGCAAATACACCATAAAAGCTGAAGCAAATTAAAACCTTCCCTTGGCTACCTTTGTACTCAACGCGGTGGGACAGAGGCGGGAGAGTTTATTGAGAAAGGTTGGAGCCAGCGAAGTCTGATGAGACTGGCAGCCAATGGGATGGTGCAAGGTCCCAGCCTTTTGCCAGGGGGCAGTCCAGCTCACCTCCGACTGAGTCTCGCTCTGCGCCTGCACTCCCTCCGCCGCATCCTTGCACGGCGCAAATGAATCGCTTCTAAAGCTTCGCCTTCTCTACTTCTCTACCACTTGCCTGGTTGCTAATTTGAAACGAGAATGGGATTGGATTTGTTTCACGGATCAAGGTAGGACTTCCAATCCATTAAAAAAATTTTTTAGCTGTGCTACATATAACTTTTAACCAATTAATATATTTGCAATTTTAAAATAATTGCAGCGAATCATATTGTCTAAAACGACATCTCAATGAATTTTCGATTGATTTAAATTATGGGCCGCGATTATTTTCGTAAAGGTCACGGTTCTACTCAAGCATCCTTAAACCCATAAAAAGTTACAGCATTATATCAACAAACCTCACGGGGCAAATTCACAGAGGAAAATAATCTAATGGGCATTTAGCTTGCGTTCGCAAATAAATGTAAATATAATGTGACGTTATAATACAAAGGATTTGTTGAGTATTAAGTGAGGATGAAAACCATAAATCATGTCGTTTGTATGATTAAACGGCTTAATTTCTACCAGAGGTTAAAAGTAAAACAACCGAGAAAGAGCTTTGCAGAGCTAGAGTTTAAAGAGCCTAACTGCAAACTTCTGTAACTGTTCTGCTAGTTGGTGTTTAAAGTGTTATGGCTTCTGATGAATGTCTTTTTAAAAAAAAACGAACACAGCCAAAAATGTAAGTTTAAAGTTTAGTCACATCAGACAGTGGATGCTATATGTCTAGATGAAACTATAGGGTATATCTCCTCCAATTCTGGCCTCCTCAGAATCCCCAATTTCAATCGCTCCGCCAATTGGTAGTGGTACCAAGGCCCTAAATTCTGGAATTCCCTGACTAAACCTCTTCCCCTCACTATTCCTCTTCCCTCCTTTGAGACGTTCCTTAAAACCTGCCTCTTTGACCAAGTTTTCGATCACCTGCCCTAATATCTCCTTATGTGGCTCGGTGTCAAATGTTGTTTAATAACGCTCCCGTGAAGCGCCTTGGGACGTTTAACTATGTTGAAGGTGCTATATAAATACAAGTTGTTGTTGTTGTTGTTGAAATAAGCTTTCTGATTGTAGCCAAATATCAGATCAACTCCAGAGGCATAAACTAAGTCAATTCTTAATTTAGATTGGACAGGTGAATGAAGGAAAAGGGGATATAGGGATATGGGAGCAGGCCAGATAAATATGATTAGGAGTATTTGCTCACGTGGAAGATAAACGTCCATACAGACTGACTGGGCTGGTTGGCCTGTTTCTGTGTCATGTACTTCTATTTCAAACACTGGTCCTTGGGTCCAAACAGGTCTTCAGTTGGACCACAATGAACTCACCTGAATCAAACTGATTTTTGAAACGGAAATTGAAGACAATCAGATTTTTGGCATGGGTTTGACTTGTTATCATTCGGGTTCATCATCTAGTTAGATGATTCTGTGGAGTTTGCTTTTAAATTTCACTTTTTTGTTGCTGCTATTTCTCCATCTTTTTCATTTACCTTGTTGCCATGGTGGTGTTGGTTTTGGTCGTGAACTGTCTCATAATGGCTCTCAATGCTGTTTCCTATCTGTAGGTGAGTGAATAGACGTGTCATGCACGACTGCTATTCCTTTAAGTAGCGGAAGGAAGGTGGCATTTGCATTGTGATATTGACAGTGGTCATGGAGAAGATGGTAGGACACCACATAGGAACATAGGAATTGCTAGAAAAAAAAGACCAAGGTCTATCTAGTTGATCCTCTACAATCCTGGTAGTTGCATGATATAATGATAATGGAGTTGTTGACTAATCAGAGCAATCAATCTCTATCAATTAGTCTACAACAGACCCAGAAATGACACGAGAAAAACACCCAGTTGTCGGGAGCTGTGGGAACCACGGGTCCAAAGTCACCATTTTCCTCCCAAGCTTGCTACACTTAGCACACGTCATGTTTCAGGTTAGTCATAGACCACATCTGGCCATCCTGTCTGGTAGAAGACTTGGAAAGGGAACAAAATATATAATCATATTTTGGGAAACATATTTTTCTATGCATTAAATAGAAGATAGTTGGTAGTGAGCTAAATAAAGGATAATGAATTGTGTGCATTGAATTACACAGATGATACTAAATTGCTGGCAGTGATTCAAATGGAACAAAGGAATCCAATCTTTTGGCTTCATGGGTTGAGTATGTGTGTACAATGGGGGCCCAGGGGCTACATCGAAAGATTAAATCCATGTTCCTATTAATTACATATATCTCAAATTGCTGATACTAATAGATCTTAGTATTATGATTTAGGATTTATCAGGGACAGAGTGACTAAGCATTTGGACAAGTATTAACTGATAAAAGCGAGTCAGCATGTATTTGCGAAGGGTAGGTCATGTCTCACTAATCTAGTTGAGTTTTTTGAGGAGATTTCTAACATAGTGTATAGGGGAATGTCTATGGGTGTTGTCTATGTGGATGTCCGTAGGCATTTGATAAGATCCTGCACAAGAGATTATGGCAAAAATAAGAACACACAGCAATGGAGACCTTGTGACATGGGTCAGTAATTGGCTCGGATGTAGGAGATAGAGAATAGGGGTAAAAGGAATGTTCTTGGATTGAAGGGATGTGACAAATGGTGTTCCCCAGTGATCAGTACTGTGGCCTCAGCTTTACAGCATACATATTAAAGACTTGATGAAGGAATAGAGAGTTGTATATCCAAGTTGAAGATGGCACTAAGTTGGGCACAGTACGTTATGTAGATGGGAGCAGGAAGTTACAAAGGGACATAGACAGACTAAGTGACTGAATAAAACTATGGCAGATGGAGTTCAATGTGGGGAAGTGTGAGGTCAACCACTTTGGATCAGAGAAAGACAAATCAGAATATTTTCTTAATGGTGAGAGACCAGGAGCTATGGAGGAGCACAGGGACTTGGGTGTCCATGTACACAAATCACTGAAAGGTATTTAACGGGTACAAAAAGGCTAATGGACTGTTGGTCTTTATCTCAGGGGGTTGTAATTCAAAAGTGAGGAAGTGATGTCTCAGTTGTACAGAGCCTTGGTCAAGTTCCATCTGGAGTATTGCATTCAGATTTGGGCACTAAATCTCAGCAAAGATTTATTGACCTTGGAGAGGGTACAGCACAGATTCACCAGATTGAGACCAGAGCTTAAAGGGTTGAATTATGAGGACAGGTTGCATAAACTTGGTTTACATTCCCTTGAGTTTGGAAGATTGAGGGGTGCCCTAATCCAAGAGTTTAAAATGATAAACAGATTTGATAGAGTAGATACAGAGAAATGATTTCTTCTGGTGGGAGAATCCAGAACAAGAGGGCATAATCTTAAAATTGGAGCTAGGCCATTGAGGA
The DNA here is from genome assembly GCF_052327205.1 of Somniosus microcephalus. Taxonomy (NCBI): domain Eukaryota; kingdom Metazoa; phylum Chordata; class Chondrichthyes; order Squaliformes; family Somniosidae; genus Somniosus; species Somniosus microcephalus. The sequence goes on along the minus strand of NC_140993.1, from coordinate 47,912,165 downwards.
GTGAAATGACAAAGCACTTTTTCATACAAAGGTTAGTGGCAATCTGGAACACTCTCCCCCAAAAGGCTGTGGTTGTTGGGTCAATAGAAATTTTTAAGATTGAGATTGATAGATTTTTATTGGGTTAAGGATATCAAGGGAGCAAATCCAGGTAAACGGAGTTGAGGTACGGATCAGTCATGATCTAATTGAATGACGGAACAGGCTCGAAACACTGAACGGCTTACTCCTGTTTCTATGTTCCTATGAGGCAAAAGCACTAAAAACCTTTTTTTCTAAACCTCCACAAAAACTCAAACAGGACAAAACTGCAAATAAGTAATATACGTGCAAATAGAACTGAGCAGCCTGGGCTTTCAGGACCAGGGCTTGAAGGCCACATGTAACTTCTGGCCCATAGGTTGGAAACCTCATATATAGCTGGCTGGCAGAAAGTTGCACAAATTATAAATTGCTGGGAGTCAGTTACACACAGGACAACAGATGGCAGCAGTGAGTTACAAAACTGCCATTCAGTTGAGGAGGCCTGATAACCTCATAAAATATCAGAGCAAATCCAATATTGAATAACTCACCAGTTGGCATTGTACACAATACTTAATAGTTTCATTAAAACCCTGTTTTCTGTTCTTTTTATTGCAATGGACAGATGTTGAGCATAGTTACACAGTAGGGAGTATAAAAACCTAGTTAAGGCAACTGTGGCTTTTAAAAATATCAACCTTCCTACAGGGACAGGCAGGTTCCCTACTTTCTAGCCTCACTGGAACCCTCTGGGAGAGAGCAAGCCAACCATGCTGCTCCCAATGATGCTTTTGGCCAATTGTCAACGTCATAGTTGCCTAATGGTAGGCTTAGGATCCCTATCTCATCCAGCACCCCGTAACCCCTCAGCCCCACAAAAACAAATACTTGGCCTCTGCTATGCTTGTTCTCTCAATGCATCTGGCATCAGAACCTTAGAGAGGAGGACTCAACCCTATACTCTGCCACTCTGTGGCTCTGCATATTCTTGCTCCAAAACCGAACTGGATGTGGCAGTATATGAAAAATAAGAGTCTCTTTATATATTTAGATTATATTTTAGATGATACATGCACCTTTTTTGCCATTTTGATATATGTTTAATTTATGAACATTATTTTGAAAATGAATAGCATTAATGGGGTATTATCTTCATGAGAAAGTGTTTGACAAATCTATTGTTATAAATCTCATCATTGTAAAGAACTACTCATGAAATAATGCTGGACGGCCAGCTGGTGGCGCCGTCCAAGGATTATAAATACTTGGGCATGGGCCCAGCTTGCCCAGGGACATTTTGTAAAACAGGAACTAGTGAAGTACAACTAGACCTCCATGTTCTGAAACAAGTTGATTAAAGCCTTGCTTTATACTCAAACCAAGTGCGTAGTGAGTTTTATTACGTCACCTATATTCTTTTTGTTTACAAGCATGACATAAATCAGACTGAAATGACTGTTATGTGGCTGATACCATCATGATGAAAATAACAAACGGCTCCAATTGCGCTTCTTCCAGCCCCCTAAAAAGAGTTGTCTTCGAAACACTTTCCCTTGAAGACAACCTCTTTGATAATAACTATTATCATTCAATTACATATGATGTTGCTGTTGGTTTAATGATTTTTGACATTTGTTTAATTTTTAATTTTGCCTTGAACCAGGAAAAGACAGGAGGGATTCATGGTGAAGCTGTGTATTTTCACTTTTGCAACCTTACAGACAGTATTTTGGTCTCCAGTATTGTGTAGTAAGTAAAATGTCATTTAATAAGAATGCATTAGACTTCTGTGATGCTGGAAAAAATATTACAAATGTACAAAACTGACGGGCAGGAAAAGACTAGCTGGTCCATAAAGCTTGCCCCACACTCACAATGCCTGGAGCAGCATGACTGGACACTTCCTACCCCATGCTGCCATCCACCACAGCCCCCAGCAGCCATGTAACCTCCTGGGAGAAGGTAAAAAACAGAAAAAATGTCCTGGGATAATAAGGGGGAAAAAAAAATCTGGATAATTCCTCTCCGACCCCCCTCAGGCAAAGGTCGTGTTTACCAGGTATAAGCAGATAATCTTTAATTCACAATTAACCATGTGTTTTGCAGTTGGTATCTGGCTGTGCCTTTCTGGTGAAATTAATGGAAAGCTGCAGCCAATGCTCCAAATTGTAATTGCACGTGTATTTCGAGTGCCATATAAGCATGTGCTCACTGCCATCCAGTTCCAAGAATTTCACAGTTTAGAGGTTATTATTGCCATGGGTTTATGGATAGCACTCCTGGATAGGATACAAGGAAAAGCTTGTTGTCTGTTAGGCAGCCCTCCTCTCACCTCAAACCCTTGACTAATTTATGGACTACCTGTACCAACCCGCATCCGTACTGTGTATGAGTCCAGACTTATTGCATCTACTCCTACTTACCCAGGACATCTAGTCTGTGGAACTCATTAATTCCCTTCCACTTACAATCTATGGACTGTTAATCAGTTCTTCCTGATTAGTGTATTCACAAAAAACACTTTGTTTATAATTCCAGCTGGTGAGCCTTTATCCCATTTAGATTCTTCATCCAATTTCCCTCTAGTTTTACTTAAATCTATAGTCCAGTATTCAAAACAAACATTTCTCTTCTCCAATAGTTACAAAAAAAGATACACACTGCCCTAACCTCCCAGCCTCTTTTTAAAAACCATTTAATCATTTAAATAAATAGAGCTTGCATTTATATAGCGCCTTTCACGACTGGGAGAACTCCTCTGCTCTTATTTGAATAATGCCGTGGGATCTTTAACATCCACTTGAGAGGACAGACTGGTTTAACGTCTCATACTGAAGACGGCACCTCTGACAGTGCAGCACTCCATCAGTACTGCACTGAAGTGTCAGCTGAGATTAGGTGATCAAGTCCCTTTAGTGGAACTCGAACCCATAATCTTCTGACTCTTAACTCTACAATTACACTGAATGTTAATACCATACTGTAAAGTCTGTGGGTTGTATAGCGAAGTAATACACAGACTACAAGAGTAACTTTAACAGGACTTTACTATTCGAAGGTCAGGGCGAATCTGCCCAATAAATCCTGACACAGCACTTATAGACCGGTGTGGTCACCACCGGTATTACAGTATACAGAAGCCAAAATAAAGTAGTGCAACCCCTAAAATAGTTCTCTTAAAGGTGGACGGTTACATACAATAGTTCTCTTAAAGGTAGACGGTTACATACACTACAATCCTCCCTTTTTAGCTTACAACATACTTATTCCCCATTAAACATACATGTATTCAACTTCATATAAAACAGTTTACAGATATAGTCTCTGCGGAAAACAGTTCACAGATTCAGTCTCTGCGGAAAACAGTTCACAGATTCAGTCTCGGTGGAGGCGTCTCCTGCGCTTCTTGACTCAGTCCGGACAACGCCTCCGTGGTGTAGCAGTTCCCGGTGGTGTAGTCGGTTCACGTTGCGGAAGTGACTCGTCCAATAGTCCTTCCCTAACTTAACAGCTTGAACTTTGTAACTTCTGAACCAGCATTGCTGACTTTAAAAAAAAAAAAACAATTGGATTGCCTTGGGAAGTTCCCCTACTTCCCAACTGATTTGGCTCCGTTCTGAGGGACCACGTGTGTGATCTGGTAGAGGTGATAATGGTTCAGATGGTTATCATCTTCTGTTTCGTCTTTTCCTTTTCTGCTTCTTGGAGACTCTCTGGGCTCCCTTGTCAGCTGCCAGCTGTAATGCCACCATCTCCCTATGTTCCTTAGACTTTAAGTGATTCATCCTGATTTCTGTACTTTGGGAGTTTTCGGCACAAGTTGGGCAGACCAGGTCCTCGTAATATTCAGTGTCACTCAACAGGTCATGGTAATATTCGGTGTCGTCCTGAGCTAGGCCAGCGAGAGGGTCTTCTATTTCCTCCTTACCCAGCTGGACGTTAGCCGATTTTTGTTCCAAATCCCTACAACTGTCCTGAAAAGACTTCTTCATACATTCAGCTTCATCCCGCTTTTTCTGGGCTTCCTGCAAGTCTTTTACTAATGACCTCATTTGTGATTTCAATACTTCAACTTCATTCGGAGATTGATTGATCGGACTATTCAATCCCTCTACTGAAATAGCTGTTTCAGCATTCTGTTGTTCTACCTTGACGTGCGTCAGCGTACTTTTGGCATCCAAGGGCTGTTCTGCTGCAGACTTCTCACTCTGTGTTGCCACCTCAGCTTTTTCAATAACTTTTGAGGGCCCCGAACCCCTTCCCTTTTGAAGATTGAGGCTCGTGTTTAAGTTTTTCCCATTTTAGAGTCTTATCCTTCAGCATATGAAGGAGTTGGCTGACTGTTAACTCTTCTGCCATCATCCCTTTCCCATTCGCTGCAGGGCTGTTTATAACCTTGCCCTGGAGGAGTTGGCTGACTGTTAACTCTTCTGCCATCATCCATTTTCCATTAGCTGCAGGGCTGTTTAGAACCTTGCCCTGGGGCTCCTTTGCTGTTTCTACTTCGCCATCATCCGCAGCCCCCACCATTCGAATTTCCACAATTGAATCGTCCGGTGATGCTGCACCCAACTTCAGTAGGAGCTCGGAAGTCATGTCGACCAATTCCGCCTTTTCTGCCTGCAACCTGCTAACAAGCGCCTTCAGTTGCGGCACATCTTGTTCCACCAGATTAGAGCACGCACCTTCAGCAGCCGAATCAGCTTTGATTCGTTTGGCCTCCTCGTGCAGACGGTTTGTGTGCTCCTGCTCCCTTTTCTCCCTCAGCTGCTTCTGTTGTCTTCCCAGATTCTCCCATTCGGTATCATAGAACTTTTTCATTGCTTTCATCTCTTGCTCGAGACGGCAACTCAATTGTTCTAATTGCTGTCGTAATCTGAAATAAGTTTGCGTTCGAGCTCGATGTTCCTCAGTAATATATATGTCTGTAACTTGAACAGACTCAGAATTCTCTGTCCAACTATGTTGTTGTTGTTCAGAGGAATTCTGTTCTGAAACTTTGTTCTCCTCTGGAGCATAAGCCTTTATGTACGCATTCGTTCTACCAACCTTAGTCAGCAAGTCCATTTTAGACTTGTCTTTCATACTTGGGCTGGTCTTATCGTCATCCGTTTCAGAGTCTGAGCTGATTGTCTGCCCCGAGTCCTCACTCGTTATTGCTTTTAGGTAGTGCCATTCCATGTCTATTTTCTTGATCCACTCCCATCCTAGAAGTGGTGGTCCTCCCTCAGGTAGTACATATAAGTCCATTCCTGGGCGTTCTTTGCCCCTGTCTCTCACCTTGACTCTTATCTTTCCCATGGGGTATACTTTATGCCCCGTGTATGTCTGCAATACGAACTTGGTATCTCTCAAGGGTATATGTGAGAATAGCCGGTTGTAATCCCTTCGATTTATGACTGTTACATACACTACACATACATCTGTATCTAATTGATTTTTTAAAATATACTAGCCACTGGTCTAATTATTTTTTCTTTTATCCAGCAGTAGAACACAGACTGAACTTCAATGGCCTGGATGACAGCACTGTGTGTCCTAATATTAGAATTGGACAAGATGACTTACCAGGCAAGTTTGCAAACTTTAAGAGGAACTTTGCCCAGAAATGCACCTGATAGCTCTTGTGGCAGAATACATAACTCATTATCTAAGGATGAACCTTTGTGTCAATCCAGGCTGTGGATTCTAGCACAGATTCAGAGCAAAAGAAATTTGAAGGGCCTCAAATTCTCTTTGGGATCCTGATTTTAAAAACATATGAAAGTGAACTCCTCATCAGCTGCTGCACAGCAGCCAATCTCACTCCGCTGCTGCAGTTGCTAGGGCCTGCAGAAGCCATTTTTCTTTCTCCCTCCCCGCCCACTCAGTTGGGCTCTCCAACGCAGGTGGACATCCTAGCACAAATCTCACAATGGGGCTGACATAGAAACATAGAAGATAGGAGCAGGAGTAGGCCATTCGGCCCCTCGAGCCTGTTCCGCCATTCAATGAGACCATGGCTGATCATCCAAATTCAGTACCCTGTCCCTGCCTTCTCCCCATATCCCTTTAGCCTTAAGAAATATATCCAACTCCTTCTTGAATATATTTAATGAACTGGCCTCCACCGCCCTCTGTGGCAGAGAATTCCACAGGTTCACCACTCTCTGGGTGAAGAAATTCCTCCTCATCTCAGTCCTAAATGGCTTACCCCTTATCCTTAGACTATGACCCCTAGTTCTGGACTCCCTGGCCATCAGGAACATCCTTCCTGCATCTAGTCTGTCCAGGCCTGACAGAATTTTATAGGTTTCGATGAGATCCCCTCTCAATCTTCTAAACTCCAGTGAGTACAAGCCCAATCGACACAATCTCTCCTCATACGTCATTCCTGCCATCCCAGGTATCAGCCTGGTGAATCTTCGCTGCACTCCTTCCATGGCAAGAACATCCTTCCTCAGATAAGGCGACCAAAACTGCACACAATACTCAAGGTGCGGTCTCACCAAGGCCCTGTACAACTGCAGCAAGACATCCTTGTTCCTGTACTCGAACCCTCTCGCTACGAAGGCCAACATACCATTTGCCTTCTTAACCGCCTGCTGCACCTGCATGCTTACCTTCAGCGACTGGTGCACAAGAACACCCAGGTCTCTTTGCACTTCCCCTTCTCCCAATCTATTGCCATTCAAATAATAATCTGCCTTCCTGTTTTTGCCACCAAAGTGGACAACCTCACATTTATCCACATTATAGTGCATTTGCCATGTTTCTGCCCAATCACCCAACCTGTCCAAATCTTACTGGAGTTTCATGACATCCTCCTCACAGAATACCCTCCCACCCAGCTTTGTGTCGTCTGCAAATTTGGAGATACTACATCCAATTCCCTCGTCCAGATCAATATATATTGTGAACAGCTGGGGTCCTAGGACCGATCCTTGTGGTACCCCACTAGTCACTGCCTGCCACTCGGAAAACGACCCGTTTATTCCAACTCTTTGCGTTCTATCTGCCAACCAGTTCTCGATCCAAGTCAATACCTTGCCCCCAATCCCATGTGCCTTAATTTTGCAAGCTAATCTCTTATACGGGACCTTATCGAAGCCTTCTGAAAGTTCAAATACACCACATCCACTGGTTCTCCCTTATCTATTTTACCAGTTTCATCCTCAAAAAATTCCAGTAGATTAGTCAAGCACGATTTACCTTTTGTAAATCCATGTTGACTTTGTCCGATCCTGTCACTGCTTTCCAAGTGCTCTGCTATTACATCTTTTATAATGGACTCTAGCATTTTCCCCACTACCGATGTCAGGCTTACCGGTCTATAATTCCCCGCTTTTTCTCTACCACCTTTTTTGAATAGTGGGGTAACATTAGCTACCCTCCAATCCATGGGTACTGTTCCAGAGTCTATCGAGTTCTGGAAGATGACCAGCAATGCATCTGCTATCTCCAGGGCCACTTCCTTAAGTACCCTAGGATGTAGATTATCAGGCCCTGGGGATTTATCGGCCTTCAATCCCGTCAACTTCCCCAACACCATTTCCCTACAAATACTGATTTCATTCAGTTCCTCCCTCTCATTATTCCCTATATTCCCTGACATCTCTGGGAGGTTATTTGTGTCCTCCTTTGTGAAGACAGAACCAAAATATGTATTTAATTGGTCAGCCATTTCTTTGTTCCCCATTATCAGTTCCCCTGATTCTGACTGTAAGGGACCTACGCTTGACTTCACCAATCTTTTTCTCTTCACATATTTATAAAAGCTTTTACAGTCCGTTTTTATGTTCCCTGCAAGTTTACTTTCATCATCTATTTTCGCCCTCTTAATTAATCCCTTTGTCCTCCTTTGCTGAATCCTAAACTGCTCCCAATCCTCAGGTTTGCTGCTTTTTTGGGCCAATTTATATGTCCTCTCCTTGGATCTTATGTTATCCCTAATTTCCCTTGTAAGCCATGGTTGAGTCACCTTTTTTGATTTATTTTTATGCAAAACTGGGATAAACAAATTCTGTAGTTCATCCATGCGATCTTTGAATGTTTGCCATTGCCCATCCACCATCAACCCTTTGAGTGACATTCCCCAATCAATCCTACCCAACTCGCGTCTCATGCCATCATAGTTCCTTTATTTAAATTCAGGACCTTAGTCTCTGAGTCAACTACTTCACTCTCCATCTTAATGAAGAATTCGATCATATTATGATCGCTCTGACCCAAGGGGCCTCGCACAACAAGATTGCTGAACTCCCCTGGGATGAGTATTGCCGCCAATGAGTACGGGAACCTGGCTGCCATGGAGGAATATCCTGGCCACTGTGCTGTTTTGAGCAACAATCAATAATTATTACAAACACAGAGTTGCTTTATTATGAGTCTCATAATTTGCAGGTTTTTAATCTTCAAGATAAGCCTACATTTAGTATTCCTGTGTGAATCTGAAGGTTTTAAAAAGGCTGCAAATCGTCCGACTTGGCAGTGTATGCTGACTGCTGACAATGCTGTAACCATCGTCTCAAATTGTGCGGTTGTCAAAGCTTTCATTTATAATGCATAGCATCTATTAATGTAATGGTTACTCCTAGGTTGTGATGCCAAACATTCCTTATATACGTTCTACAACCCATTTAGTAAAATGGGCAGAGTGACATTAGGGATGCCCCATTTAAAGACTGAAAACCCATCTGATATTCTTTTGCTTCCCTGTACTCTCAGGATTTGATCTCATTACCCAATTCCAATTGGATACCATTCCACTGCGGGGTGTCAGGAGAGTGGAAGGTTCGACACCACTTCAGATTGCCTTCAGACTTGACAGAGAGGCAAACTTTGAAATTCCAACAAGGTAGGAAAGAATAGTCAAACTCTGTGTGAGTTCGCACATGTTGAATTGTCTTTGGTTTGTTCCCATTTAGGTAGCTCTCCTGACCAGCATTCCTGGTCTCTGCAAATTCATTTTAAAGGGAAACTAATTGGAAGCAATTACCAAGATTAAAGATTATGGCCAGCACTGTTTTAACCTGGGTATGGCAAAAATATCCACCAATGTGTTTAATACAAATAATATTTCTTTCCATTTCTCACAAGCAAGCCCATGCTAGACTATTTGGAAATAGTTTGCTCTGTCAAGGTGAGTTTTGTTGCCATCACTGACCGAGGGTAAACCAGATTTTCCTCCACCCCACTTCCCCACACACAAAACATTGCTTCACGTCATTGGCTGTACAATTTCCTAGGAGCTGCTCCTTCTTTGCCGCCGTTCCTTTGCTGGAAGTGGGGCGGAAAAGCTGTTTATGCATGAAAACAAGGGCTTTCAGTGAAGTCACAGCAGTGGACTGAGAGCAGATCTGAGGGAATTCCAATCATCATCTATTTCTTCTCCACAGCACGGCTAGCTTATTTATGCATCTTTATAATGAACAGTTCAAAAATTAGCCTCTATATTACTATTTGCGTTCAATTTTAATTTTAGTACTACTGTAATATTGGTTAGTGAATGGCAGTCTCACTATTACAGGAGGTGCAATATAGGTTATGATTACAGGACATGTGACTCATTGACTAATATTACAATCGCACTATTACAGGACATGTAATATTAGTCAATGAGTCACAATCGCACTATTACAGGACATGTAATATTTTGTCCGCGAATGACAATCCCACAACAATGGATCGTGTAATGTTGGTCAGTGAGATTACTCTAATGGAAGGTAATATTGTAAAATGACTAACAATCGTTAGATATTTTGATTGCATTATTTCCTTCATAACATCTTGTTGCAATTATGCTATTCAGGCAAACCTTGTATTCCTGGAAGGGCCTCATCTGAAAGTGAATTTTCTGCAGCCCTATTATAGACTATTGGGAAATTATTGCAATGCAGTTTGTATCCGGATTATTTAATTTATCCAGCTTTTATTAATTGTGTTTTTTTAACGAACAAGTATGGTTTGCGATACAATCTAGCTCAGTGGATCACCAATCAAGTGCACCTGTTATTTGCAAATGTGTCAAAATGATGCAGAAATTGCACAATCCTGCACTCTCAGTTGGGTGTGATACTTTCCAGAAGCTTACCTCTAATATGGATGGAAAATCACGGGCTGCATGCCCACAATTCTCAGATGTGTTCCCTGCAAGCACTGCTCCCTAGTGGGAGTGCCAGATCGTGGAGTCACCAGCGATCACCCAGTTGTTTTATCAAGAGGATGATGCCCCTTTAAGAGCAAATTTACTTTGTGTAGTTTTGTACCTTTTCATTTCAATGGTAGGAAGTTCCTGAGAAGCAGTTTAAAATAAATCAGTTCTGATGTACAGACTGTGATGGTGAACTAAGTGGGGATCTTTATACCTCATGGTAAGGTCCTCTGCAGGACAGTACCACGGTGCAGTGTGTTGGAATACCAGCCTGTTGAGTTATGAAGTAGTGATACGTGGATACCTGCCCATGATTCCCACACTATGTCGCCAGTCTCAGCTATGTTGCCCTGCGGAAGATGCTGAATAAAATCTAGGTGCTTCCTTCCCCAGGGTTGAGAGAAATCAGAGGGGGAGTTATCTCCAGGGTGCTCTGTTTGACAGAGAATGTAACAGTTCTAAATTGTTATTGAAATTCGGAGGCTGATGGAGATAGCAGATAAATTTAGTTAGCTGAGCGAAATTAGTTAGCTGAGCGAAAGCTATCTTCAGCAACTGGAGATCAAAGTTGTGTAATTCAAGGAAGCTAAATGAGCAGCAGGGATATCAGACTGGACATAACACATACCTTTTCTTTAGATGTGGAGCTGCAGCAGTTACAGTAATGTATACTGGTGAGTCCAGTAGCTCCTGATATCTTGACAGGTCTGGCTCTGCATTCTTGGGTCATCTAATGGAAGGAGAAAGAGTCAGAGAAAGAGGAAACTTGAGTTTCAGTAAGAAGGCAAGATAAGTGGAAATGAAAATAGAGAGAATTGTGATTTTAGGTGATAATTCAAATGTTACAGAAGTGTTGAATAAAGTGAGAATGTGTACACTTTTGGGTGATCATCTACACACATCAATCTTTTCAAATTTATTTCTTTTGTTCCTCTTTCCTACTTCTTAATTAAAAGCTCATGAAAGCTTGCACTCCTCTGAAAGTTAAGTGTGGGCTGCTAGTCTTTAATTAGAACCTTGACCTCTCTTCCTAACGCTAATTTGCACTGTACTGGATATAGAAGTGCTTGGAACACAGTGCTAAAATCTGCCGTGACACTATTTCTGCTCTCCCATTAATGTGTGTCTGAAGACAATGGGCCAAAATTTATTGTAGCCGGTGAACAAATGGCAGTCGTTAGACTTGCCCTTGCCAATTTCATTTCTATGACCTCTTGCACTGGAAGTTGCTGGAAGCTAGATAAGCTAAATGGCGCGGTGCCCTCTACAGGGCATCTGGGACCTGTGCGAACAGGTCAAGCAACTGTGTGTCTCCTTAACCAATCAGCTTGAAGTATTGTTAATGAACAGCATGGAGTCTGTACCAGGAAGTAGAAGTTAGAATAGTGAATTCAATGTCAAATCAGGTATAGAAAAAAATAAAGATTAGATTAAGAGAGAGAAAAAAGAGACCGAATGGAAAAAGTAAAAACAAAATCTTGAATTTAATTTTTTTTAAATCTTCAATAACAATTAACATCTGAAGGAATGAGATTCCACACTTGTAAAAGTAAATTTTCAGGGCAGAGAGGTTTTTTTGGCAGTAATTAAGACCTATCACGCCATTAAAAAGAGTACTTGTAATTGACAAGCCCTAACTTTCTGTGGTGAGTTTAGTCCGTACCTATGACTTAATTACATGAACTTTATATCGTTCAATACATTTGAATGGAGAGCTAGACAGCGAGATTTCATCTTTGCGCAGTTCGCAGTGGAGTGGCACATCTCGGACAGCAACTTCCAGTTTGTCACGTTTAATTGTGCATCTGCGCTTGCCTGAATTTGCTGTCCGATTTGCGTATAAATAACGGTGAGCGCTGTGAGCTTCACCTTAAATTCTGGCCCAATAATTGGTATTCTGTGGCTGCCACTTAATAAATCTTAGAGCTTATAGAATTTTTTATAAATCAGTAAAAATGCTAAAATCTAAAATCTATGTGCTGAAATGTTTACATCAACTTTGGTGATGTAATCCAGCAAGAATGTAACTTATTCTTTGTAAACGTGCATTAAGTCCTAAGTGTGAGATACAAAGGATTGCAGAAAAATATTTGACTGTACAAAGGCTGTTATTAATATGTGGGAATTTAAGCACTTGTACATTTCTGGCATATGAGAGACACAGGCAAACTGTATAGATGATGATATGTGCTATTTATGGTTACACATTAGTCCAGTGCTGAGTATCCATCTAAATATTTGTGTCTTTTAGCCTGATGCTCATGGTGCGTATGCATCTAAATGATTGTGAATCATATGGTGCATGTAGGTCCACAATCTATAATGGCCCAGTGAATGTAATTGGCTGCTGCTGAATGTCCTACAATGAGTCCAGTTGCTGTTGGTATCTTGCTGGGTGTCTAGAGGTAAATTTGCTCCTATCTGCTAGTGATTCCTTGGAAGGAGAATGCGCTCGAGTGGGCTATTTGTGAATAGGTGTCTAATAGTGGTCTCATAGTAGGTTAGGTCCATTATCTATGGCGGCCCAATAATGGCATGACCCTGAAATTCAACAGGGTTCTCCCAGTCTCCTGCTGTAACTTTGGTGGGAGATCAGCGGAAACCGAGGAGAAATGGGGTTAAACGACTGCTTTTAGCAGTTAACACTGGTTTCGCACCAGAGAATTCCCATGCAATTCCCAGGTGTATGGTTGCGGGCAACACTGATTTTGAGTTTGAGTCCCAGCTCTCTCGTGGTCCAATAATGAGAATGTGTCTAAAAGCCGGATGGCCTCATGTTGAATGAGATTCCATACTCTCAGGTTGCAGATATAAATCTAACTTCTGACATATGTTACAACTATCCAATCGTCATCACTAATTAAAGTGTGTCCCACACTGCTATAGATTGTCCTAAAATTGCTATGAATGCTGGTGTACAAAAATATACAGTTCACAGTTTTACTTTTGAATTGCCACAGTGTATTGCCTGGATTAGTGCCTATGATTTTACACATGTTGAGTTCTGCTCTTGGCTCTGCCTTTATGAAGGAGAGATGGATAACCTGCAGTCTAATTATTCCACAGGCATTGACTCTTCCTCTGGGCATGGATTAAACTTTTACACCAGTGTTGACATATACCAAATCAGTCCCTTGGTTGCAGGAGTTATCATTGTGGACCCAATAGTAGTTGGAACTGGTGGGATTTGCGGGCCAGCCCAGCATCGCACCATTGCCTCCCCAAAACTGAAGTCACGAAGGAGGGAGAAGCGCCAACTCCTCCCCATTAGAACTTTTCTTTGCTGCCAGAATGGGTGGAAACAGGTTCCTGTGTACTTGCCATGCAGGGCAGCATGTGGGTGTGCCAATGCCATAATCAGCAACTGACCTAAGAGAGACCGATTGATGTTTGGAGACAGGCAGACCAGCATGGGACCAGCGAGGTCTAAGTTTTGGCACGTAGGCCTAGCTGGTCTACACCCCTCCCCTCCCAACAAAGCAGGAAGGTGCTACTTCAAAATCACATCAGGCCCTTGGCCAGATGCCCCAGTTGTACTGGCTGTGCCCTATTATTTAAATAAGCCTGTCCTGGTGACAGGGTCAAGGTGAGGGAAAAGAAGCGGGCAGAAGACCAACCCCACCCCATCGCACACCTTGTGGCACAGCAGAGTTTGCAATTTCTGTGCTCTTGTTTGCAAGGGGCAGCACGATCATTACCTTCACCAAGGAAAGGAGGCATCAGTGCATCAGGACACAAAACATCTCCCAAGAGCCAGGAAGGGCTTCCAAGAATCCGGGGTGTAGTTGATGGCCCCTGAGTACTTGGCCACCATCGTCTAACAGGCAATGTGCACTGCTGTCCTCTTATCGCCCTCCCTTGTACCCACCTCATGCAGCAAATGCTCATATTGCCAGCTTTCAAAGGCTCCTTCACTTGCCTGCAGGTTTATTCATTCCATCACACGCAGACGTACATGGCCTAACCATACTCAGGCAAGTATCTCAACAATAATTTGGGATTGATTGAAACCCCCCCCCCCCCACCCCTGGAATATGCAAGGTAAGTGGGAAGCCACCTCATTTGAACAGGGCACCCGTGTCATTATAGTTGCATCTTGGGTATCTGCTTGCCCTGGACTGCCACAGAATGCAGCCTGACTGCACAGGTGGGGGAGTGCCTTGTTGCTGCCCCCTCCCCCCGACCACCCTTCCGTCCCTCCCAAAACACTTGTCTCTGGCCCTCAGGGGCTGCATTCAGCTTTTAAAAGAAATTGGACAATTGGTTTCAAAGTCCCGGGCTTGCAAGGGGAAAATGGCTGGGGTTCCTGTTATTGATCATTATCCAGAGATCTCTGGCAGAAGTGCATGTCTGTGGACATTAGGCAAGAGCATAACATGTCTGCCAACATTTACACGAAGAATGGCTGCTCTGATAGTTAAGTCCGTGAATGATTTAAACACGGACTAGCAGGAGAGAAAACAAACAGATGTTTACTGGTGGAAGTCCATAACGAATCTAAACAACAGAGGCTCTCTAGCGCCTTTTATACAGGGGTGGTCACTGCCGGTACTGCAGTCTGAGACCAGTTATTCTCTTAAAGGTACATACACAACAATTCCTCCCCTTTTAGATAAACAGTACATAACATTCATTTAACAACTAAATGATAACGAATTACAATCACAATTACGGTTACTAGATACAGTGGTTAAGTTTAAGCAATTATAAGTTCAGTCTTTGAGGAGGCTTCCTGATTCTGTCTGGATAACGCCTCTTTGGGGTAACAGGTTCTTCTGGCACTGTTGAGTCGGAATCAATGTCGTTGTTTGGTTCATCTTCCAATATTACCGGTTCTGCGGTAGCTGCAATTGGAACGTCAATTTCATTACCAGGTGTATCAGATCGTGGTGTGGAGTTGATGTTTTCCAGTGACTCTAGAATCTGGTCAGCATGGCGTCTTACAATGCTCTCCCCAACGTCCACGGTATACATGAGAGGTCCTTGTCGTGTACAAATCGTTCCTGGCTGCCATTTCTCAGTGCGGTAGTCCCGGGCCAAAACTGGTTGACCTATCTTAAAACTCCTGGTCGGCCTTTCATTCATATTCTGAAACTGCCTGTTCTCCACATCTCTTCGGACGTTTGGCTTAACCAAATCCAAGCGGCATCGTAGTCTTCGATTGAAGAACATCATGGCTGGAGTTTGGTTGGTAACCGCATGTGTCGCATTCCGGTAGGCAAACAAGTTGTCCACCTTGTGTTGTAGGGGTATATCTTCATTACACATTGCCTTGATAGCCTTCTTGAATGTTTGGACAAACCTCTCGGCCAATCCATTAGTGGCTGGATGATATGGGGCAGATGTGTAATGCTTAACACCATTGTTCTTTAAGAACCTCCGGAACTCTTCAGACACAAACTGTGGTCCATTGTCAGAGCAAATCTGTTCAGGCAGCCCATTCCTGGCGAATATGGTTCGTAAAACTGTGATAGTTTTTTCCGTGGTGGTTGAGGACATTTTTATTACCTCTGGCCACTTTGTGCATCCACCGCAATTAAAAACACCGAGTCCATGAAGGGACTGTAGTGTATGTAACTGTTCTACCTTTAAGAGAACTATTTTAGGTGTGGCACTACTTTATCCTGGCTGCTGTATACTGTAATACCGACGGTGACCACACCGGTATATAAGTGCTGTGGCAGAATTTATTGGGCAGATTCGCCCTGACCTTCGAATAGTAAAGTCCTGTTAAAGTTACTCTTGTAGTCTGTGTATTACTTCGCTATACAACCCACAGACGTTACAGGGACCAGCAAAATCAATGTGCACCCTTTGCCATGGAGATGAGGGCCACTCCCATGGATGCAGAGGAGCTTGTGGTGGGGCGTTTTGGACCTTCTGGCATCCTGCACAGCTCTTGGTCATCTCTTCGATTTCTCTATCGATTCCCAGCCACCACACAAACGCTCTGGCTAAGCTCTTCATTTTTACCCCACCCAGATGACCCTCATGAAGCTCATTGAGCACTCTATCCGTCAACTTAGGTGGAATTACTACTCTGGATCCACACATGAAGGTTCCTCTGCACACTGACAGCTGTTCTCTTCTCGGCGAGAATGCTGGCAGCAGTGGTTCGCCATGTGCTGGCCATCCCTTCACCGTTAAATCATAGACCCGCGATAGTGTCGGGTCATTCCGTGTTTCCTTTTCTATGTTTACATTCGTCACAGGGAGATATTCGACTATGGTCGAGTGGAATAACTCCATTGGGTCCACTGCAAGGTCTTCTTCCACCGTCGGCAATGGTAGACGTGACAATCCATCAGCATTTCCATGCTGTTTAGTTCCTTTGTACTCGATGTCATATTGGTGTGCCCCTAGGAAAAGGGACCATCTCTGCAGCCGTTGTGCTGTCATTATCGGTACGCCCTTCTGAGGGTTGAAAATGGAGACAAGAGGTTGATGATCGGTTAGTAGAGTAAATTTTTGACCGTGCAGATAGTGATTGAACTTCTTCACCCCCCACACTTGGCTGAGGGCCTCTCTGTCAATCTGGGCGTAGTTACACTCGGCAGAAGTTAACGAGCGTGACGCAAAAGCTATCGGCCTCTCCAAACCATCAAGGAATTTATGTGACAGTACCGCCCCAATGCCGTAGGGAGACGCATCACACGCCAGCCTGATTGGCAGTGCTGGGTTGTAGTGAGCCAATACTTCCTTCGAAGTGATTAAGTCCTTACTCTTCTGAAAAGCACGTTTACAATCATCGCTCCATTTCCATGCTACCCCCGTTCGTAGCAGGGCGTTCAGTGGGTGCAGAATTGTTGACAAATTCGGCAAAAACTTATGATAGCAATTCACCAACCCGAGGAATGACCTCGGT
This sequence comes from Somniosus microcephalus, assembly GCF_052327205.1. Classification (NCBI taxonomy): domain Eukaryota; kingdom Metazoa; phylum Chordata; class Chondrichthyes; order Squaliformes; family Somniosidae; genus Somniosus; species Somniosus microcephalus. The sequence goes on along the minus strand of NC_140993.1, from coordinate 47,895,144 downwards.
TGCGACACGTTTTCAGGCGCTGGGGCCTTGACAACCGCTTCAATTTTGTCAGGGGACTTATGTAATCCCTCTTCATCAATCACGTGGCCACAATACGATATCTGTTTCTTAAAAAATTCGCACTTGGGGCGGTTGGCTCGCAACCCATGTTCCCGTAGTCTAGTGAGCACCTGTTCTAGGTTGTTAAGGTGTTCACTGTCATCTTCACCTGTTACAAGGATGTCGTCCAAGTAACAGAGTCCCCGGAATCCCTTGCAGGACTTGTTCCGTCGCTCTTTGCCATATCGCCGGAGCCGATGCTACTCCGAATACCAATCGATGATACTGGTAAAGACCTTTGTGAGTGTTTATCGTGAGATACTTCCTAGAGGACTCTTCAACCTCCATCTGCAAATATGCTTGTGCTAGGTCAATTTTTGTAAAACGTTTCCCTCCAGACAGTGAGGCGAAGATGTCTTCTATCCTTGGAAGAGGATATTGTACTGTGTGAAGGACAGGGTTCACCGTCGCCTTGAAATCCCCACAGATGCGACTCTTCCTTGGCTCTCCGGACTTATTGCTTAATGTTTTCTTCATGACAGGAACGATGGGTGTTGCCCACTCACTCCAGTCGACCTGAGACAACACACCTGCCTTCTCCAGATTCTCCAGCTCTACCTCGACAGCTGGGCGAATTGCATATGGTACCGGCCTCGCTTTGAAAAACTTGGGAACTGCATTCTCTTTTTTTAACGAGGCGGTTACGCCTTTAAGCGTGCCCAGTTCTTGTTGAAATACCTCTTTGGCGTTAGCTAAGATTGTTGACAATCGTCCAGGAGTGACGTCGTCATCTTTTTTACCGTCATTGCATGAATGGAATGCCAATCCAAGTTTATCTTCCTGATCCATTCCCGTCCCAATAACGGTGGTCCACCATTTGGCAGTATGTAGAGATACAATTTCCGTATTTTCTTGCCATTGTATTCGACAGGCACCCTTATTTTTCCTCTGGGGTATACTTTTTGCCCCGTATACGTCGTCAAGACGATGGATGTCTCTCTCAAGGGTATGTGTGAAAATAGCCGCTCGTAGTCTCGTCGATTCATGACGGTTAGCGCTGATCCTGTATCCAATTCCATTTTAACTTGGGACCCTGCTATCGTGAGAGTGACCCAAATGGTTCGGTGATCCTCTTTTGCGATTACATTGTGAAGTTTGAGACAGCTTAGTCTCCTGTTTCCGGATTCACTATCGCTCATCTGGTCTTTGGAACTACTGTCTGTCATCTTTTGTACTTCCTTGTACGGTTCCTTAGTAGCCTTTTCGTTGTCGCTGGTCTTCTTCCCAGACCTACAAACTCGTGCAATGTGTCCAATCTTCCCGCATTGTCTGCATATTTTGTCTTTGGACCAGCAGTCCTTCTGGTCATGGTTAGTTCTGCCGCAGCGATAACATTTTGCAAATCCCCGTGTCATTTCGTGGGTGCCGTATTCCTGTGGTTTTTGTTGAATTTCTGCAGCTTCCCTGGCTGCTGCTTCATACGATACTGCCACGCTGAAAGCCTGATCTAGCGTCAGCTCTTTTTCTGTGAGTAACTTCTTCTGTGTTCCTTCACTCAGGAGTCCACAGACAAATTTGTCCCGTAGGGTATCTGCCAGTCCTGCTCCGAACTGGCAGTGCTTTGATAGCTTGCGCAGTTCCGTAAGATACTCAGCATTGCTCTCATCTTTGTGCTGAGTTCTCCTGTGGAATTTAAATCTTTCTGCTATCAACAGCGGTGCAGGGTTTAAGTGCTCCTGTAGAACAGCAACAATTTCGTTAAAACTCTTCGCCTTCGGTTTGGCTGGAGTAATCAGATCCCGCAATAGGCCGTACGTTCTAGCGCCCATTACGTTTAACAATATCGATGCCTTTTTCCCCTCCGCTATATCGTTTGCCTCGAAATATACCTCTACTCTTTCCACATACGTGGTCCAGTCCTCTAATGTATTATCAAAAGCAGTGATACAGCCAGTCTTCGGCATCTTGCAAATCTAAAATGGCGCCTCCCGCGCTTTGTCTTCTTCCCCACTGTTGTTAGCGCTGCTTTCCACGGTTTCCTGCGCGTTAAATATTAATTCGTTTTCTTTTATTATCTTCCCGTCGTGGAGCGGACCCTCTGGGACACTTCCCTCCCTCTTCTGAGGTCCGAACGCTGCCCAGCTTCGAAACACCGGCCGCGCCCTGTATGCTCCACTCTCCTTGCTTCCCGACTCGCTGCCCGGCCCCGTTGAAAGGCCACCCGATCAAGCTTCAGCCCGCCGCAGCCCAGGAAGGATCAGAGCACTACCTGCCACCAGCCCGATTAGCTGGGAAACCACGGACCGAGGAACCCAGCCTGGCTCTGGAAAGTCGCTCCTGCAAAGCCTTGAACCCGACGATTGATGGTCGACGCCCGTTTCTCGAGTTTCAATGGCCTCTTTTTTTCCTTTCTTCTGGCTCCGACCTTCAACAACGTCGTCTGAGCTGCTGCTGAGTTGCAGGTAAGTTCGTTTCTTTCCTCGTCGCCAGTGTTAAGTCCGTGAATGATTTAAACACGGACTAGCAGGAGAGAAAACAAACAGATGTTTACTGGTGGAAGTCCATAACGAATCTAAACAACAGAGGCTCTCTAGCGCCTTTTATACAGGCGTGGTCACTGCCGGTACTGCAGTCTGCGACCAGTTATTGTCTTAAAGGTACATACACAACAGATACTATACTGATAATACACTGGAATGTCAGCATGAGCTAGTGACAGCAGGAGAAAAAGAATAACAAGAAACAAAAAAAACAGAGAAAAAGATAAATAAAACAATGATCATACTAATTGACTGAATCTGACAATCTGTAGAGACTAAATCATTTTACTCTATGTAATGTAAAGGGATTATTTGATTTCTTCCAGAATGATCTACCCACGAGGGCTGCCTGAAGAGTATTCATTTGTCACCACCTTCCGGATGGTAAAAAACACAGTTAATAAAGTGTGGAACTTGTGGCAGATTGTGGATGAAAACGGCTACGAGCAAGTAGGCCTGAGGCTGAATGGCAACACCCAGTCCTTGGAGTTTTATTTAGCCGGCCTGGATGGCAGCTTGCAATCAGCCATTTTCCAAGAGGTTTCGCAGATCTTTGATACTGACTGGCATAAGATCCTGGTGGGTGTGGAGAGGGATACAGTCAGCCTATTCGTGGACTGCCATCGAGTAGCATCTCAGCCCATTAAGCCAAAGGGCACCGTGAATGTAGATGGTGATACTCTGATAGGACGACTGGATGCAAACCCCAAAGTATCAGTAGTGGTGAGATAATCTTTCTATTTTGTTTGTTTTGTCTAAAATCAAACTACTGAGAAATCCTTGCTGGTATAATTTCCCTTTGCCCAATATTGAGTGCACTCTTTCTCCTTAGGGACATTCCACACTTGCCTAAGTCTAGAGAGTTTAGGTGCAGGTTGGCAGAGCTAAGGCTCAGGAACTTCCAATTGAACTCTGGAGTTTAATTAGCTAAAATTACACGGTCTACCAGTGCAAAGCACTGGGAAGCTTCCCATGTTTTGGTCCAGCCAGGATCTTGTTTGTAGGCTTATCTGGAGCCAAGTGGGAAGAATCCCAGCCCTCAGTGACAGGTCTGTGCCTGCAGGTTTAGGTAGTGAGCCAGTTGGCTGCTCAGTCAATGTGGAGCTGCCTAGCTCAGGAATAGGATTAAGTTGAGTCTGTCATGGAGGTAGATTTGGTTCCAAGTTTCCATTGCCAGATGTGTCAAGGGAACCCTCAGAGAATCTGCTTACCTCCCCTCAAGAAGGCTGGTCACTAATTCATCATTCGACAGCATCCAATTGCAGTTTTAAGGTCTTGGCAGGTTGGCAGCAGGTAATAAGTGATGTGGTGAGCAGCATTACTCAAGCTAGGCATTGCCATCCATCTGATTGCAACATGGACAAACATCATACCTCATTTGAATGGTGTTTCCGCCAGTTTTACGTGTGGAGCTTCAGGACCAGCTGCTTTCTTGTGTGCAATCCAATTAGCGTAGCTGTTGAACCCTGGATAAATGATGGTGTGTTCTCAGACTCAGATTTCAGGTAATACTTTCCAGCAACTGTTGTCTGAAATCTCACACTATCCTCATTCATCCATTATATAACAGGTGCCTGTTTTCGGCATGATGGAACAACCTATGTTTGTGATGTATCAGCCATTTTCTAAACATCCAATTTTAATGCCATGCACCATGTTTATTTGCCACTTAAGTACATAGAAGCATAGAAGATAGGAGCAGGAGTAGGCCATTCGGCCCCTCGAGCCTGCTCCGCCATTCAGTGAGATCATGGCTGACCATCCAAACTCAGTACCCTGTCCCTGCCTTCTCCCCATATCCATTGATCCCTTTAGCATTAAGAAATATATCTAACTTCTTCTTGAATATATTTAATGAATTGGCCTCAACTGCCTTCTGTGGTAGAGAATTCCACATGTTCACCACTCTCTCTGGGTGAAGAAATTCCTCCTCATCTCTGTCCTAAATGGCTTACCCCTTATCTTTAGACTGTGACCCCTGGTTCTGGACTCCCCCGCCATCGGGAACATCCTTCCTGCATCTAGTCTGTCTAGTCCTGTTAGAATTTTATAAGTTTCAATGAGATCCCCTCTCATTCTTCTAAACTCCAGCGAGTATAAGCCCAATCGACCCAATCTCTCCTCATACATCATTCCTGCCATCCCAGGTATCAGTCTGGTGAATCTTTGCTGCACTCCCTCCATGGCAAGAACATCCTTCCTCAGATAAGGCGACCAAAACTGCACACAATACACAAGGTGTGGTCTCACCAAGGCCCTGTACAACTGCAGCAAGACATCCTTGTTCCTGTACTCAAACCCTCTTGCTACGAAGTCCAACGTACCATTTGCCTTCTTAACCGCTTGCTGCACCTGCATGCTTACCTTCAGTGACTGGTGCACAAGGACACCCAGGTCTAGTTGCACTTCCCCTTCTCCCAATCTATTGCCGTTCAGATAATAATCTGCCTTCCTGTTTTTGCCACCAAAGTGGATAACCTCACATTTATCCACATTATACTGCATCTGCCATGCATCTGCCCAATCACCCAACCTGTCCAAATCATCCTGTAGTTTCTCGGCATCCTCCTCACAGCACACATGCCCACCCAGCTTTGTGTCGTCTGCAAACTTGGAGATATTACATCTAGTTCCCTCGTCTAGATCATTAATAGATATTGTGAATAGCTGGGGTCCAAGGATCGATCCCTGCGGTACTTAAGGAAGTGGCCCTAGAAATAGTAGATGCATCTACTATTTCTAGGGCCACTTCCTTAAGTGCCCTAGGATGTAGATTACCAGGCCCTGGGGATTTATCGGCCTTCAATCCCGTCAATTTCCCTAACACCATTTCCCTACAAATACTGATTTCATTCAGTTCCACCCTCTCATTAGACCCTATGTTCCCCGACATCTCTGGGAGATTATTTGTGTCCTCCTTTGTGAAGACAGAACCAGAGTATGTATTTAATTGGTCTGCCATTTCTTTGTTCCCCATTATAAATTCCCCTGATTCTGACTGCACGGCACCTACGCTTGACTTCACCAATCTTTTTGTCTTCACATATTTATAGAAGCTTTACAATCAGTTTTCATGTTCCCTGCAAGCTTATTCTCATACTCTATTTTCCCCCTCCTAATTAATCCATTTGCCCTCCTTTGCTGAATTCTAAACGGCTCCCAATCCTCAGGTTTGCTGCTTTTTCTGGCCAATTTATATGTCCTCTCCTTGGATCTTATGCTATCCCTAATTTCCCTTGTTAGCCACAGTTGAGTCACCCTTTTTGTTTTATTTTTATGCCAAACAGGGATGAACAAATTCTGTAGTTCATCCATGCGATCTTTAAATGTTTGCCATTGCCTGTCCGCCGTCAACCCTTTAAGTAACATTCCCCAAGCCATCCTACCCAACTCGTGCCTCATACCATCGTAGTTTCCTTTATTTAAATTCAGGACCCCAGTCCCTGAGTCAAATACCTCACTCTCCATCTTAATGAAGAATTCGATCATAATATGATCGCTCCACCCCAAGGGGCCTCGCACAACAAGATTGCTAATTATTCCTTTCTCATTACATAATACCCAGTCTAAGATGGCCTGATCCCTAGTTGGTTCCTCGATATATTGGTCCAGGAAACTATCCCATATACACTCCAGGAATCCCTCCTCCACAGTATTGTTACTAATTTGGTTAGCCCAATCTATATGTAAATTAAAGTCACCCATGATAACTGCTGTGCCCTTATTGCATGCGTCTCTAATTTCCCGTTTAATGCCATCTCCAACCTCCGCATTACTGTTTGGGGGTCTGTATACAACTCCCAATAACATTTTCTGTCCCTTGGTATTTCTCAGCTCTACCCATACAGATTCCACATCATCAGAGCTAATATCCTTCCTTACAATTGTGTTAATCTCCTCTTTAACCAGCAATGCTACCCCACCTCCTTTTCCTTTTTGCCTGTCTTTCCTGAATATTGAATACCCCTGGATGTTGAGTTCCCAGCCTTGGTCACCCTGGAGCCATGTTTCCGTAATGCCAATCATATCCTATCCGTTTACATCTATTTGCGTAGCTAATTCATCCACCTTATTACGAATGCTCCTCGCATTAAGAGACAAAGCCTTCAGGCTTGTTTTTTTAACACTCTTAGACCTTTTAGAATTATTATTTACTGTGGCCATGTTTGATTTAAATTCTTTCTTCAAGCGAGAAGCTTCCTCTCCAGGGTTTAGTGATAGGTTGGGGCCCAACTCCTTGCAGTTATTTTCCCTTTTTATCACAAATTCAACTCGTAGCTTGTTGCTGAATCTCACACTGGGCTGGAAGAAGCCTTTCTGTTGGATTCCTATGAGTTCTGTACCATAAAATTCCTCTCCGACCCCGTCAGGTGATCAAAACCAGTACAGGACAGCACATGGACCACACATTTCATTATCTGTTAATCCACTTAGCTTCTATACGATGCGATCTCAGCCCCAGCCAAGAACTGTCCCAGCTCCCTCTTGAAGGCATGCAGAGTGTCATCACCTGCAACCCCAGCTGGCCATGTACACTAGTCTATTCCTACTTTTGCGTCGATTAAACACATGTTCCCTGATCCTCCCCAATCTGTCAAACTGGAATGATCTATCAGTAGGCATGCAATACAGCCCTTTTATGATTGTATTAATCTCTATCAAGATGCCTCTAAGTCTACGATAGCAAAATACTGCAGATGCTGGAAATCCGAAATAACAACAGAAAATGCTGGAAAAACTCAGCAGGCCAGGCAACATCCGTGGAGAGAAATTAGAGTCAATGTTTCGGATGAACCCTTTGTCAAGACTAAAGAGGCACAGGAAATGAAATAGATTAAGAGACCAGGCTGGGAGAGAGCGAAAGAGAAGAGACATTAAGAGGTATTCAAAATGAGATGAGATGGTGATAGGACTAGTGGAGACAAAGGCCACGGATGTTGCCTGGCCATCTGAGTTTTTCCAGCATTTTCTGTTGTTATTTTGCCTCTAAGTCTACTCTGCTCTAGAATAAATTGACCCAGCTTGTTAAGCCTATCAAAGTAAAGGTTTTTTAAAATTAGGATCCTTTAGAAATTGGTATGTGTTGTGCCCACTGCTAAATTCGTGGCGTCATAGATGGCCGCCTAAAACAGGCGTTAGGCCACTTGAATATATTAATTAAGGGCTTAAAGCCTGTTGAAAGACCCCTGTGTAAAATCCGTTATCAATAAGTGGGACAGGCATCAGGCCTTCTCCAGTCAGGACTATTTTCTACTACTTTTCTCTAACATGGAGCTAAGAATTACCCTCATCACTAAATATAGCAACATCGCAAGAGTGTTTATTAAGATTACATCTGTTCAATATTTCTGGTAAAATTATAAACACATTGTAAAAGCAGTTATGATAATACAACTTATACTGACCAGAGGAATTCTTACCTCATGCTTATTACAAGTGTAGAAGGGTAACTGTAGAGTAGTTACCTCTGGGATAAACACTAGAAATGGTGCATGTCTAACTGCCTACCCCTGGGTTAAACACTGGAGCCTAGATTTTCTGCTTGGCAAAATCCTGAGATGAAATATGATGGGCTGCGATTTGTAGCTGCCTGACTAGACATGGCCGATCCCGCCACAATTTTTTGGGATAAGCTTAATTTAAATAAATACAGCAAGTTCCCAGCTTTCTGGATGCCACTCATTGGGAGCTCGCCATTTGAGGGGGCATGAACTACGGAGCTGCTGCAGAATTGAAAGGTCTGCAGCGGCATAAAGAGGCAGTGATGACAAAAATCGTTTTTGGAAGCAAAATTAAAATTAAGTTACCTCAAGAAAGACTGGTAGATCTGTGAGCTCTGCATAGGTTTCCGACCTGGCAGGTGATGCAGGTATATAAGTCTTTCTGCACAAGATCTGATTGGCAAGGAGTGAAGAAGACCTGTAAGACGAGCAGCACAGCAGTAGTGACAGGAAGTCCCCAGGGCAGTTGGTGACAACTCTGCTATCCCATGCAGTAGCGGGTGCAGGGAGAATGTACAGGGCTTTCCAATTTTATGACTTTTTAATGAAATAATATCATTTATTTTTAAGCGGGCCACTCCTTTCGAAAGAAAGTGCCTTAGATCACTTGATAGGCCACAGAACATTCCTCCAGAGCTTGTCAGTTCTGTAATGCGCCCAGTGAAAACTGACTGGTTGGGTCAGCACTTTGAAATGTTCAGCAACAACTTGTATGTATACAGCACCTTTTAATGTAGTAAAACACCCCAAGGCGCTTCACAGGAATGTTATTACATAAAATTTGACACCGAACCACATAAGGGAGATATTGGGGCAGATGACCAAAATCTTGGAAAAGAGGCAGGTTTTAAAGAGCATCTTAAATGAGGAAAGAGAGGCGGAGAGGTTTAGGGAGGAATATTGTAGTGAATAGTAGCAATGTTTTTGATAAACTAGCGACACATAACTGGTTCTTGGATCTGGGGCTTTAAAGTTTTTATCTGAAAACTTTTTTTCTATTTATTTGCTTTATTTGATTTGTTAGATTAATGGAAGTAAGAATGTTTCTAATATTGCCTTATTGTGAAATTCATACTTGAAAAATGACTTTGAGGGACTGCCTAAGAAGAAGAAGATACTTGGAAAAATAGCCCTTTTGAAGTAGATTGTTTGGTCTGGCAAGCTCATTGCAAACACCCACTGAAAAAAATAGTACGTACCTGCCCCTGCGATATGTTCTAGGAATGATACTCCTGAACTGTTAGGAATGAGTTTGTGTGTGAGAGTGACCTTTGCTGACGGGAGTGCAGATGTTTTCTGCTATCTGTGGAAATAGCTGGTACCTGGTCAATGCCCATCACCATCAGTATGACGCGCATCAGAAACTTACTGTGTGGGGAATGCACAAACAAAAAAAATGTGTTATCTTACATGTCACAATGAACATTAGAACTGCTCTACCCTTTTCCTTTCATTTGTAACAGTTCTTCTTTCCTTCTAGTTTGAGCTGCAGTGGATGCTGATTCATTGTGATCCACAACGAGCTCACCGTGAGGCCTGCACAGAGCTATCCATACAACAGGTAAAAAAATGCTCAGCTCCTGTTGCCATCTGTAAATTGGATCTCTCTCTGTCTCTCTCACTTTTCTGTGAAGTTATTAGTCTGTCTCTGCTGGTTCTTTCTCTCCCTCTCTCCATTTCTCTCTCTCTCTCTCTCTCTCTCTCTCTCTCTCTCTCTTTCTCCACTTCTCCCCATTGTCTCTGTGGTTTTTCTCTCTCCTCTCTTTGTGTGTATCTCTCGCTCTGCTTTTTGGCTTTCTTCCTTCATTTCTGTCACTTTGAGTTTGACTTTTTCATTCCATCTGTCTCCATGCGTATGTCCCTTTCCTTTCTTTGTGCATCTCTTTCCCCTCAATTTGCTGGTCTCTCTCCCGCATCACCACCCCCCCCACCACCTGCCATGTCTATCTTTCTCTGCGATTTGTGTCTCCTCTCTTTGACTGACTTTCTTTGTGTGTTTCTCCTCAGTTTGCCTTCCTCCTCTTTCTTATATATTAGTATATATTGGATATGGGCAGATTATTACCACATATAATTTCTGGATTGAATTTTTACTAAATTAGATTGGGATTCAAATAACACATTATAGAATCACAATTAAAAAATAACATGGATTAAATCAAGATGGATCTTACATTTTTCACAACATTACAAGAAATTTTAGTGTTGCTAGTTATTCTGAATCACAATTGTTTGCAATTTGGCACTTACAATCTTTTTGGTGAGGTTATAAAACCCTGTACTTTCTTCTCAATACCCTTGGTTTCCTCAGCCCATGCATCTCCTGGGACCCTGGCCTTCTTCAGTGCCTCTTTGAAGCTGAATGCTGAGAAGTGCAGGAGAATGGTGCTGAGAATGACATTCCCTTCAATTTTATTCCGCCAATAGAAAAGTGTCTGTTATTAAATTGTGTTCAATTGTTTTTCAGATGGACTAGAGGCATTAAAACCTTCTTGTAAGGTGTGGGGATTGATTAAGACTCAATATAATGGCTCACATCCTTTAATGGCCTGGCAATACTCACTGCCTTGGGCTCCACATGAAGAGTGATCACTCGGGTGAGGTAGTCTGTCGAGCCATAGATCATATAAGGGCTTACTCCCTATCAATCTGTATCATATCCACTGAGCTACATTTTCTGTAGCAAAATAGAAATGTATGACTGTGTTGCAACTGAAAATGGTTACAATAAAAAAAAACTTAAACGAGAGCCATAGCCCTGTATGAGTCACCACCTTCAGGAGAGGAGAAAGCTTATGAAAAAATACATTTGATATTAGATGTTCAAAGTAGAGGTAAAAGTCAGCATATGTTTCTGTCCATGTCATCTACTGCGAGTCCTCATTTCAAGAGCAAACCGAATGGGCCGAACTTTCCTTTTGATTTTTGAAGACCTTCCTCCTTTACAATATATCTGTGTCAATAAGACCTCTGCTGTGAGCCGTGACTCAGTTGGTAGCACACTCACCTCTGTTTCAGAAGGTTGTGGGTTCAAGCCCCACTCCAGGGACTTGCGCACATTCCAGGGACTTGCGCACATAAAGCTAGGCTGACACTCCAGTGCAGTGCTGAGGGAGTACTGCACTGTCGGAGGTGTGTTTTTTTGGTTGAGACATTAAACCGAGGTCCCGTCTGCTCACTCAGGTGGATGTAAAAGATCCCATGGCATGATTTCGAAGAAAAGCAGGGGAGTTATCCCCGGTATCCTGACCAATATTTATCCCTCAACCAACATAACAAAAAAACAGATTATCTGGTCATTACCACATTGCTGTTTGTGGGACCTTGCTGTGCGCAAATTAGCTGCTGCATTTCCCACACTACAACAGTGACTCCACTTCAAAAGTACTTTATTGGCTGTAAAGCGTTTTGAGACGTCCGGTGGTCATGAAAGGCACTATGTAAATGCAAGTCTTTCTTTTCTTCTCAAAGTATGTTAAGCCATATGTTATGTTAATTTGTGCCTGCATATGAATATGTCTTTCGTTAATATGTAGGATTGATTAATATAATGATTCTTGTGATAATTCAGTTCATTAAGTTGTTCTGACGGGATTTTTTCTACTAGGATAAAGTGCTTACTGGGTGCACGTTATTTTAAATCAGTGGAAAATCCACATAACTAAGTTATAATTTATTAGTGAGGATATTGAGTCCACACTAAGAACCCAATAGGTATGAGCTGGTCTTTTTCACTGGTGGAGGTACCTTCCTTCAGATCATATATTGCAGTTGCCATCTCTGTGACTAGAGTCATAGGGGGAGAAATTCGGTGAGTAGCGCCACCTGTTAGCGCCTAAAGAGGCAGTCAGTGGCTGTAGCGCCACTGGCTGCGTCTCCCGCGATATTCAGTAGGGGCACTAATGGTGGCGTTAGGCATTTGTGCTGCGCCGCCACCGATGACATCATCGGTGTGCACAGCGCCCTATTTGTGCCCCGTTCGCGATATTTGGTAGCGAACGCCACAGTTGCGCCGTTCGCTACCCACACCCGGTTCACGGGGCCTTACTGTGCCGGCAGCAGTGCAAGTTAAGGTGGAGGTGCGGGGCGGCCGCTTTTTCGGCGGCCGCCTGCCAGCACCTCCGTCCCCGGCCTCCTAAGCACCCCCCCCCCCCCGCGGCATTGCCGGCTGTTTCCCGAGAACCCGGCACTTCTCCTTGGTGCCGGGCTCATTTGCCGGCACACGTTAGTGGGGATCGCGCTGTTGCAGGCACCTCCCCCTTAACAGTGGGAGGAAGGCCTGCAGTACCGCAGCGTGCCGTGCCGCAGCGTGTGGCGCTGCGGCACGTTGCGCTGCGATAATCAGTTTCAACGCCCTAAGAGGGATGCGGAGCGCCTCGAGCCTCGCCCCGTGTCCCTCGAGTGGCACTGAAACTGAATTTCTGGCGATCGGTATTACTCCGATCGCTGCGCTAAATCCTGCGCTCAGGCGACTTTTGCGCCACTTTGGCGCCCCAACCCAATTCCTAGGCCATAGAGTCATAACAGCACAGAAGGAGGCCATTCGGCCCATCGAGTCCGTGCCGGCTCTCTGTAGAGCAATCCAGTCAGTCCCATTCCCCCGCTCTATCCCTGTAGCCCTGCAAGTTTATTTCCCTTAAGTGCCTAATAAGTCTCCCCTTGAAAACATTGAGTGTCTCCGCTTCCACCACTTGTTGGCAGCGAGTTCCAGGTCCTCACCACTCGCTGCGTAAAAAGGTTTTTCCTCGCACCCCCCCTGTATCTCTTGCCCTAAACCTTAAATCTGTGTCCCCATGTCCATGTACCATCAACTGGTGGGAACAGCCTTTCCCCGTCTAGCCTACCCAAACCCGTCATAATCTTGTACACCTCTATCAAATCACCCCTCAACCTTCTTTGCTCTAATAAAAACAAATCCAACTTCTCCAACCTGTCCTTGTATCTAAGATCCCCCCATTCCCAGAACCATTCTGGTAAATCTCCTCTGCACCCTCTCAAGGGTCTTCACATCCTTCCTAAAGTGTGGTGACCAGAACTGGACGCAATACTCCAGTTGTGGCCTAACCAGCGCTTTATAAAGATTCAGCATAACTTCTCTACTTTTGTACTCAATACCTCTATTTATGAAGCCCAAGATCCCATATGCTTTGTTAACCACTCTCTCTATGTCCCGCCACCCTCCAGGGACCTATGCACATTAACTCCCAGGTCCCTCTGTCCCTGCACACTCTTTAAAACTATGCCATTAAGTGTATATTGCCTCTCTCTGTTCCTTCTGGCAAAATACATCGCCTCACACTTCTCTGTATTAAATTCCATCTGCCACTTGTCTTCCCATTCTGCTAGACTAATGATCAATGAGACAGGATCTAAAGGATGTGACTGGTGCTTCCCAAGTAGCTCAGCCAATTAGTGCACTGCCATATAGACCAGCAAACTCCTAGGTTCAATAACTGCTCTGTGAACTGGATCCCAGCAAGGACCTATAAGAAAGGAAGAGGAGGGGATGGGAGAAAATTGTCAAGGAAAATACAAAGGCATGAATGTCTCCACGGTGTCAGCATGTAAGGCAAGCACTAGTTTTTTCTCCCGATGCATCTGAAGGCACCGACTGTTCCGTGGGTACCAGCCAACCTGAGCAGGCATTCTTCATGTGTGAATCTAGATAATGAGTAGCTATTGCATCATGAGCGGTACCCTATTCTCACCCAACATCCACAATTGTGCACTTTCAACAGGAGGGCATTGAATACCAGTCAGGATCAGGAAACCTGGCCACTTTATTATGATCCCAGGCACACACAGACCAATTATCTCATCTACTGCCTGGCAATGATTAACCTACGCAGCAGAGACTGAGACATTAAACCTGGGATCCAATATTCCCGTTAAACTGCATGGCCGCACAGTGCTCTGGAGGTCCCACGTAGGCCGTTTGCCGGCTTTACAATGGGGAAAAAACCACGCAAGCGCGGAAATTTGAATGAGCTGTGCAGCCTGATAAAGGGGCCATGCTCCCCAAAAAAATTAAAGGGAACATTGCTGTGATCTACCCAGATCCATTCCGCACTGGGAAGTGGACTTTTCAACTGAGCCGTTAGGGAATCTCCTCGCCACTGATTTTAATAAAGTCCCAAATATTGGTCGTGTATGTGTCGGACATCTGCGAAAAATGTATTGATTTTATTTCACAACTTCAGTTATGCATTCAATTCACATTTTCCCTTTATTATTAAATATTTAACTGAGACTACAAGTGATTTGGCTGTGCCAAGTTGCCCTCCTTTTCTCCCTCCCATTCCCAGGAATTGGATTTGAAAGTTCATGGTTTCCTGTTCAGGAGCATGGGAATGGACTTTGGAATTCAAGTTGATCTGTACATCTCTCACTTTCTTACCTGTTGTCCCATGTCTGTCTCCCCATCTCCCCTTATTTATGACAGTTCCTTAGCTCTTCTGTTGAACTTTTTGAAGCAAATTCTGGGTATCCGAAACTGCCCCCTGAATACCTGTGAATGATTCCGGCACTGACTGTTCAGCTGATTGGACATTGCTTCTGTCCTCCACTGGAGGGCATGCACCATTGCTAACAATTCCATAATTTTGTACCCCTCTATTTTTGCCTCTTCCGCATCTTTATTTTTTAAATGCATTTTATTATTTTGGACTTTATCACATATGAAGAAGAAAAAAAAAATATAAGGCCTGATATAAACTTAGGGAGACAGCAACAGCAGTAACACATTGGCCCGTAATTTCCGATAGGCGGCTTCCTGCGTGCGGATGCCTCCCATCGGAAACAAATCTACGTCCTTACCTGAGGGCTCCCGAGGTCTGGACACTTCCGCTCCTGGGCCTCTCCACAGTCGAAATACGCAGGGCCCACGAATCCTAGGGGCGCATGCGGTTCGCCAGCGCCCCTGGGATCACGTGGGCCAGGCCAGCCAATGAAAGAAGGGAATTCCCCCTTCATACTTTTGACAGATAGATCTGTCAAATATAAATGGGGATCACTGAAAAAAGACACTAAAACATTCAATAATTTTTTTTAAATCACATTTTTAAAATGAGTTAAAATTACATTAAATTAAATATTTTAAACGAAAATTTAATTTTTTGAAAAAGAATTAGGCCTAGAAATTCATTGTAGCCACTTTTGGGGCGTTAAAGTCGGGCGGCTGCTAAAGTTTGCGCCCGCCGCCAAATCGAGGCCACTTCTGCGATATTCATTAGCTTCGTCCTAAGAGTTTGCTCGAGCGCTAAAACTGGTGCTGGACGCCTCTCTTTAGGCGCTAAGCCGGAGGTGCTGAGCGAGAGCGCCCAGGCCGGGCGCAGCGCAGGTGCGGCCATCTAGTGATTGACAGCAGACACCCTGGCGCCGGCCAGCTCTTAAGGGGGAAGGGTCGACTTTGTCTGCTGCCACGCCCTGGATAGTGGAGCCCTCCAGCTAGGCCTGAACACTGCTGCTGGACCCAAATAGCGCCTGAAGCCATGCAGAGGGCCCGTGAACGAGCGCAGCGCTTCTCAGGGCGTGATCTGAGTGTGCTGGTTGGTGGTGTGGAGAAGAGGCGCCATATTTTGTACCCGGACAATGGCAGGAGTGCGCCGCTCCGCGCCTACCGGAGAGCCTGGAGGCATGTCGCCAGCAAGGTGTCAGGCAACAGCGAGGTCCCCAGGACCGGTGTCCAATGCCGCAAAAAGTTTAATGACCTCACGCGGATTGTCAGGGTGAGTACCCTTTCCAGTGACCTCCTCATCCTTGCATGTGCACCTCACATTATGGGCAAAGGGACCTGAAATCCCTAATGGCCAGCCCTCATCCAGCAGCTATGGGACTGGCATGAAAATCAATTGCACATTCAGCACTTTACACACTGTCCAAGCTATTCGACCATGGGAGGCATTGCAGACAAGATCAGGGCTACACACTGTACTTAGAGGCCGTCCTTTCTCTTGCAGGCCAAGCTGGCTAATAATCGGAAGAGCCGGACTGCGACCGGGGGAGGCCGACCCCAGATCCAGCCGCTCGCCGAGCTTCAACATCGCGTGGAGCGCATCATGGGTGGCCGGGTGATTGGCCCTGTTGCATGTGGAGATGCCAACCCTGTTCTGGGCACCAATGGTAAGGACACCCACGTTTGGACCTCTCTCGTCCCACTTGCCCATCAGATCTACATCCTTTGCCACTGTCCGACCAATGCGCTGAATGCCACCACTCGTGCCTCCCTCGCTGACGCCCTCTCCTCACTCTAAAGCTACTCTTGTGCCTTCCTGGTTTCAGATGGTGAGGAGGAGGTCCCTGAACTTGCCAGTGACAGCCCCTCAGAGGAGGAGGAGGAGGAGCAAGAGGAAGGCGGCCCATCAGGGGAACCCTCAGCCGTGGCAACCCATGCCAATGTAGGGGACACGTCTTCCCTGGAGGGGAGCGTCGCCGAAGTGTCGGAGGGGAGGTGAGCTCATGGGACCTGTGGCCTGCAGAAATGCGGGAGGGGGGTGCCAGGTCGGCGGCCTTCTCCCCAGAGGGGGGAAGGGTCGGAGGGGAGTCCAATTGCTGGGCACAGCGGCCTCCAGCAACGCAGGAAGGGTCGGCCAGCTCGGCGGCCTTCTCCCCAGAGGGAGAGTCTGGCCTCCAGTCCGGAGATGGTCTTCGCCGAGGAGATGGAACGCCTCGAGGACTTGTCCGCGGACTCGGAGCGCCGGTACACGGAGCTCATGGGGGTAGTGGCACGGTTGCCTGAGGCCATCGAGTCCCTCTCTCGGAGTGTCACCGACGTCGGGGCCTCACAGGCCATCAGTTTGGCGGAATTCGGGGCAGAGCAGGCAGCGAGTCGGGCGGCATTCGGGGCAGATCAGGCAGCGAGTCGTGCGGCATTCGGGGCAGCTCAGGCAGCGAGTGGGCAGCTGATCGGTGGTGCCGTGCAGACACTGGGTGCTCTGATGAGGCCACTGAACAGGTCAACACGGGCACTCACTGCTGCCCCACACGCTGTGTCAGCCAGGCATCGCCAGGGCACCCGGCGCGCTGCAGCAGCACAGTGGTCTGTCCCTCGGCAGATTGGTGCGCATGCTGCAGTGCTGGCCCGGGCGAGTGCCAGTGTCTCAGGCGACCGGCGAGCGCCTGCCATCCGCCAGCTTGCCCCCATTCCTCCAGCCGCCACTGCCACTCCCCCATTGGAGCTGCCAGGAGCTGCTGCAGCGACTGATGCTGGCCAGCCACAGCTGCAGCATTCAACAGCCGCCCGCTCGACGGCCAGACCTCGACTAGGCCGACCCCCAAGGGCATCTGCCGTCACGACATGTGCCCCTCTGGAGCCTGCCCCCAGCCTTGCAGCAGCCAATGGCCTTACTTTGAGGAGGAGCAGCAGGGCGGGCAGGGGCCACACAAAGATGGCCAAGGCATCGACCTAGCGGGCCAAAAAGTCGAATGTGTGGCCAGTTGTGTTTGTTTTTTGAGGCCGAGAATTGGATGTTTGTTTTTTGAAGGCCGAGGATGTGATGTTTGTTATTTACGAAGGCCGAGGATGACGGCCATTTTAGTTGCACTGTTTTGTTAATCCTCTCCAGGTTGTGGGAGCGAGTAATGTGTTTGAGTGTTTTTTGGGGTTTCGTCTGTTTTTGGTTTTCATGTGGGAGGGGCCCTGAGTTTGTACAATAAAGCATTTTATTTATTAACATTGTCCATGTTTGATCTTTGAAGTGTTTGTTGCCTTAACCGGCTGAGGGCTTGCGGAGCGGCTGCAATCATGTTCTTTCATTGGCACAAGCCATTCCCTGACAGGGGGCCTAGAAGTGATGTTCAATAATCCGCTGACGGGCGGCCCTTGGACCTTGTGCCTCCCTCCTGGGCTGGTACTCCTCGTCCTCCTCCTCCTCATGCTCCTCCTGCTCCTCCTCCTGAGGTGGGGGTCCAACGTGAGGTGGCAGTGCCTGAGTCCTGCGGATAGCCAGGTTGTGCAGCATGCAGCAAACGACAACGAATTGGGAGACTCGGTCCTGCGAATACTGGAGGGCTCCCCCGGAGCGATCGAGACAGCGGAACCGTTGCTTGAGGACGCCGATTGTTTGTTCTATGATGTTCCTAGTCGCTTGATGGCTCTCGTTGTATGCCTCTTCAGCAGGGGTCGTGGGCGCGCGGAGCGGGGTCATGAGCCAGGTACACAAAGAATAGCCTTTGTCCCCGATAAGCCATCCTCTTGGGGGAGGCTGTGCCTGGAACATGTCAGCCACAGTTGTCTGTCGCAGGATAAAGGCATCGTGGCTGCTGCCTGGAAAGCGGGCATTAACAGCTAGGATGCGCTGCCTGTGGTCACACACCAGCTGTACGTTGAGGGTATGGTAGCCCTTCCGGTTGCGGTAATTCTCGGCATGCTCCAGAGGTGCCCGCAAAGCCACATGCGTGCAGTCAATGGCGCCCTGCACCATGGGGAAGCCCGCTATTCTTGCAAATCCCACTGCACGCTGCTGCTGCTTGTCCAGGGTCATGGGGAAGGAGATGAATTGATGTCTCCTTGTGAAAAGGGCTTCAGTCACCTGGCGGATGCAGCAATGCACGGCGAACTGGGAGATGTTAGCGATGTCCCCAGCAGCGGATTGGAAGGAGCCGGTGGCATAGAAGTTGAGAGCCACCGTCACCTTCACTGCCACCGACAGAGACGTCCTGCGCATCAGCTGTGGCTGCAGATCTCTCTGAAGCAGCTGGCAGATGTCTGCAACCACCTCCCTTCTGAATCGCAGCCTCCTTACACACATCGCGGCAGACATGGTCAGATAGGAGGACTGCTGGCGGTATACCCTGGGTGGGTAAGGCCTCAGTTGGCGACGCCTGTTGCCCCCTCTGCGTCTAGCCAGGGCTGCCACTCTCTCACGGCGTCTGTAAGCCCTTCTGGCATAAGGCTGAAAGTCAGCGTTGGCACCCAATGCAGCCCCCATTATATGCTGGCAAACACTGAGCTCTCAATGAAGGCAAAGATAATTGCTAAGCTCTGGCCTGAGCCAAAAATACCTGTCCTAGTGTTGGTCCAAACCAGTAAGCTCTCCTCCTTAGTCTCTCTCCAAAAAACCGTTGCACAAGAGTGAATGCTGCAAAATGGCTGCCCTTTATAGTGCAGGGTAAGTGCCCTTTAATTAGCGCTCCCCGCGGCCCGGCCTCGGCTGTGTACCGTTCCACTTCACAGTCGTTCGGGCCGCCCGGCGCACAATGGGGCGGCGCAAGTGAAGTTCCGGTTCGGGGCGCACAAAGGGCGTTGCACTAGTAAATGACGTCATGATCTGCGCGCGCAGCAGGGCACGCGCTAAGACTTTGCGCCGGCACTAAATATGTACTGAAGTTGGGGCGAGGCGCAGATCGCGCTGCGCCCGGGCGCTAAGCGCCTAGCGCCTTAGGAGGAGTAGATCTCGAGCGCTAACGGCTGGCGCGCCCAACTGAATTTCTAGGCCTTAGTGTTTTACGGGGCTAAAAATAAACTTACCTTTTTAAAATTATAAATGAGCGGGAAAAAAAATATATTTTTAAAACTCTTGTGCTGGTTAAAGCAGGCCTTCCGCCTGCTTTTACCAGGCGTAAGATTTCTAAGGGTTTTCAGCGGGCGGAGGTTCTGCAGAAAGTGGAACTCTTCCCCCCCGCAGAGGCCCTTCTCCAGGGCAGGGGTCCAGCACTTGTGAGGTCCCTACGGCTGTGTACACAGCTCATACACACCCGTAGGCATCGGAAAATGCAGGCCCTTGTGTGTATATATAGAAAGAATTTGAATTTATTTAGCAGTTTTTATGACCTCCGGACTTTCCAGAGTGACTTACAGCCAATTAATTATTTTTGAAGTGTAGTCACTGTTTTGTATATCTTAGGAAATGAAAAATATTTACAGAAACACCAGGTAAATCCTCTTTAATTTTTATTCCCCCCTTCCCTGAAGGCACTGATGTTACAGCATGGGTCCATGGGCAACAACTACTCTCTGGCACCTCACCCAAGAGGCCACTCATCATGTTTGAGCCTAAATAGTGAATGTTAGCAGAGTATTCAACCATGTGCTACAGGGGAGTCAAGGGTTATGGGGAGCGGGCAGGGAAGTGCAGTTGAGGCCAAGATCAGATCAGCCATGATCTTATTGAATGGCGGAGCAGGCTCGAGGGGCCGAATGGCCTCCTCCTGCTCCTATTTCTTATGTTCTTAATGGTGACATTCTGACTTTGCCCTCACTTGATATCCACACACAATTTATCCGGGAGGGAGATGGAAAAATTACTGGATAGCCATCAGGAACAGCAACCATCTAGCCCCGGGACACTGAAGTTATTGTAGTGACAATATGTTTGCACCATTTGAGATCAGGAACCTCACCACAGAATGGAGTTGAGTCTAAAACGTGCCTGCTCTATACGGCTCAGTTTGACACTGGGTCGTGCATCTAGCAGCTGAGCTGTTGAGGGAGTTCCCTGTTCAGAATAAGAACATAAGGAGCAGGAGTAGGCCAATCGGCCCCTCGAGCCTGCTCCACCATTCAATAAGATCATGGTTGATCCAATCTGGGTCTCAACACCACTTTCCCGCTCTCTCCCCATACCCCTTGACTCCCTTGTAGTTCAAATGTCTGTCAATCTCCGCCTAGAATATATTCAATGACTCCGCCTCCACAGCTCTCTGGGGTAGAGAATTCCAAAGATTCACGACACTCAGAGAGAAGAAATTCCTCCTCATCTCCGTCTTAAATGAGCAACCCCTTATTCTGAAACTATGCCCCCTAGTTCTAGATACCCCCACTAGGGGAAACATCCTCTCAGCATCCACCCTGTCAATCCCCTGTAATGATATCGGCAAATAGTGATGGTATTTGCCTGTTTGATTACTTATGCCTGACCAGCAGAGGGCATGTGAGAGACAAGCAGTTTAGTTTTACTTTCGTTTTAGATGGATCTCTAAGATGGTGTCTCCTGTAATGCTGTTTAACTGAGTTGAACATACTTTAGATAAAAAGATATCTCTTTCATGAATGTGTCGTCATTGAACCCACTTACAAGTCAATACATGGTGTCAGAAGTGATTGAAAGAGATGAAGAGGAAAAATCTGAAGTTAAATCAGCTCTCCACATATTAGCAAGCCAAAAGAGAACATCGTTACTTACCATTGGAGAATAGCTAACGAAGTGAAAAAATGGTAGGATTACACCCACCGGCGAAGCTTCAGTTGACAGGTAATGTGGCTGAAAATTGGAGAAGGTTCAAACAACGTTTGGAGTTGTATTTATCAGCAATCGGAGCTGACAAGAAAAGTGATAAAATGAAAGCGTCAGTGTTCTTACATGTTGTGGGTGATGAAGCACTGGAGGTGTATAATAACTTCACATTCGCTGCTGATGGAGACAAAATGAAGCTAGATAAAATAATGGAACAGTTTGAGGCCTACTGCATACCTAAACGTAACGTGACGTTTGAGAGGCACAGATTTTTCACATGTGTACAGAAAACGGGAGAGACTATTGATCAGTATGTGACTGAACTGAGAAACCAAAGCAAAACATGTGAATTTGGGGGACTGACAGACTCACTGATAAAAGACAGTGTGTGGTATTCCAGATAATGGTCTAAGGGAAAGACTGCTAAGAGAGCAAGATCTAGACCTGGGAAAAGCCATAGCACTGTGTAGGGCTACAGAGACTGTGAAGTCGCAGGCAAAGGAGCTGTTCAGTGACAATAGCTGCAACGTGGATGCAGTGAGTAAGAACGGACACAAACCGTTTAACAAAAAGAGCGCCAATGTGAAAAAAGAGGCGTGGCCAGTGAACAAAAATGAAAGGGTCAATCGAAAGTCATGTAGTCGATGCGGTACACAGCATCCACCAAAAAAGTGTCCAGCATATGGTAAAAAATGCAATAGTTGCAACAAAAACAACCATTATGCCCGTTGCTGCAAGAACCAAGCGCAACAAAGCAAGGTCCATGCAGTAGATGAAAGCGAGATAGAGGAGTTCAATGTGGATGTTGTGTCTGAAAACAAAGAAGAAAAAAGAGACTGGATGTTGACACTAAAAGTGAATGACATACACATTCCATTTAAATTGGATACTGGAGCACAAGTTAATGTGATATCAGAGACTGATTTTAAGAAAATTAGACCCAGACCAAAGATACATGGAATAAAAGTGAAAGTGACAGGATACTCAGGTACTGATATACCAGTGAAAGGAAGATGCATTGTCCAAGTGACACACAAGGACAAAGAGCACACGTTAGCATTAATCGTGGTGCCAAAGGATGTGCAAGCTATACTAGGTTTAAAAGCCTGTGAGAGACTGAACCTAGTAAAGAGAGTCCTCGTTGTGGAAAGCGAAGGAGAGACAGTCTATGATGAACTCATGAAAGAGTACAACGACCTATTTCAGGGTCTAGGCTGCATTCCAGGAGAACACACGATCAGAGTAGATAAAAGTATGCCAACGGTCATACATCCATGCAGAAAAGTTCTGTTTGCTCTTCAAAAGCAACTGAAGGCAGAGTTGGACAGGATGGAAAGCCTGGACGTGATTCAGAAGATAGATGAGCCAACTGAGTGGGTGAGTTCCCTCGTCATTGTGGACAAAAAGAATGGAAAGCTCAGAATTTGCCTGGATCCAAGAGATCTAAACAGAGCAATAAAGAGAGAGCACTTCAAGCTTCCTACACGTGAGGAAATCATGTCACAGTTTGCAAATGCAAAGTATTTCAGCAAGTTAGATGCATAATCAGGAATTTGGCAGATGAAACTGGACAAAGCAAGTTCAAAACTGTGCACGTTCAACAGTCCATTTGGCAGATACAGATTCCTAAGGTTACCATTTGGCATTGCCTCAGCTCCTGAAGTGTATCACAAAACAATCCATATGATCTATGAGCATCTGGAGGGAGTTGATACATCGATGGATGACATCATAGTAAGGGGAACCACGAGAACTGAGCATGACGAGAGACTGAAAAAAGTGCTGGAAGCAACAAGGAAAACAAACCTGAAGCTGAATAGAGAGAAATGCCAGCTCGGGGTGACAGAACTGACATTCGTGGGAGATATCCTTAGCAGTGAGGGCATCAGACCAGATCCCAGAAAGGTGTCCGCCATTGAGAATATGCCAAAGCCACAATGCAAAAAGGACGTGCAGAGGTTTAATGGAATGATCAACTACATGGGTAAATTCATATCCAACCTCTCAGAAAAGATGGCGCCACTGAGAAGACTAACTGAAAAGAGCATAGAATGGGAATGGAATCATGAGCATGAGAAGTCATGGAGCGATCTAAAGAAACTGCTCACAGAGGAACCAGTTCTGAGGTTTTATGACCCAGCGAGACCCATCAAGATATCATCAGATGCATCACAGAGCGGGCTCGGTGCTGTTCTTCTGCAAAAATATGACTACTGGCAACCTATTGCATATGCATCGCGCTCAATGACCGATGCGGAGACGCGATATGCTCAAATAGAAAAGGAGCTGCTCAGCATCACATACGCCTGTGAAAGATTTCACCAGTTTGTGGCAGGACAAGCAATCAGTGTAGAGACTGACCATAAGCCCTTGATTGCATTGTTCCAAAAGCCACTAAATAGCTGTCCGCTTAGAATACAAAGAATGATGATCAGGCTGCAACGCTATACACTGAATGTTGCGTACACACCGGGTAAGCTGATGTATACAGCAGACATGTTGTCCAGAGCTGTAGACCCAAGTGAGCCCGCAAACACCAAAATGGATGAAAAAGTGAACGCCTACGTGGACATGATCACAAGTGCACTGCCCATAGCAGATGCAAAAATGGAGCTCATAAAGACTGAGACAAACAAAGATGAAACAATGAGACGACTGAGGAAAAGCATCTTGGATGGATGGCCCAACATGAAGCAAGACTGCTCACCTGACATGGCAGAGTACTGGAACTGCAGGGCGGAACTATCAGTGGTCGAAGACATCACCTACAAAGGAAGTAAAATAGTTATCCCAAAGAGTCGGAGAAAAGAGATGCTAAAAAGGATCCATGGAGGACATCTGGGAATCGAAAAGTGTAAGAAAAGAGCACGAGAGGTGATGTACTGGCCACGAATCAACCAAGATGTGACAAATGAGGTGTCAAACTGCACAATATGCCTGAAATATGGAGGAAGCAATCCGGTAGAACCACTAAAGCCACACCCAGCGCCAGACAGACCTTGCCAGAAGGTAGGCGCTGACCTATTCGTATGTCAAGGGAAGGACTATCTTGTAGTCACAGACTATTACTCCCTGTATCCAGAGGTTTGTAGACTGTACACCACCACTGCAGATGCTGTGATAACATGTATGAAAGCCATATTCTCCAGACATGGCGTGGCAAGCGAGGTCTTCACAGACAACGGACCCCAGTTTTACAATGCAAGTTTCTGACACTTTGCCAAAGAGTGGGACTTTGTCCACACAACGTCAAGTCCTCACTTTCCACAGTCCAATGGACTAGTGGAAAAATCGGTCCAGACAGTGAAAAGACTGATGTACAAGGCAAAAGACAGTGGAACTGACTTCTACCAGAGCATGCTTGTATACCGCACAACGCCGCTCGAGTGTGGTATGTCACAAGCCCAACTCCTTATGGGACGTCGGCTAAGGTCAAACCTACCCATCCCGGAGAACCTCCTGAAAACAAAAGAGGGGGAGAAAGTGAGGAAGTTCAAAGAACAACAGAAAGAAAAGCAAAAGTGCTACTATGACAGAGGAACACAAAACCTACCTGAACTCCACACTGGTGACCAAGTAAGGTTCAAAGACAAAACAAACATATGGACTCCGAAGGGAACTGTCCTGAGTGAAGTTCAACCAAGATCATACACCATTCAGACAGATGAGGGTGCTGTTCTGCGAAGAAATCGTCGATCATCTCAGGGGACCAGCCACAGCAGGTCAAAAGACTGATACTGTTGAACAACCTAATCACACAGCTGAGAAATCATCATCGGAGGCAACAACTTAGATTCAAGGACAATCGATCAGAAAATCCTCAAGACACGTGAAGCCTCCTGAGAGACTGAGCAAATTTAAGGACTCTTGTTATAGAAGGAAGTAATGTTATCTTATTCTTTCTTCAAGTTCTAGTGTATTGACATATTTCATGTGAACACACAAAGCAAGGTTAAAAAACCTTGATAATGATAATGTAAGTTCATTAAGTGTTAGTTAAAATGCAGATTAATACAAAGAAAACATGTTGTTAGTTAAAAGTAAAATACTTTTGTTTTAAGAAAGGGAGATGTAATGATGTCAGCAAATAGTGATGGTATTTGCCGGTTTGATTATGATGCCTTACCAGCATGTTTGCCTGATTGATTACTTATGCCTGACCAGCAGAGGGCATGTGAGAGACAAGCAGTTTAGTTTTACTTTCGTTTTAGATGGATCTCTAAGATGGTGTCTCCTGTAATGCTGTTTAACTGAGTTGAACATACTTTAGATAAAAAGACATCTCTTTCATGAATGTGTCGTCATTGAACCCACATACAAATCGATACATCCCCCTCAGAATCTTATGTTTCAATACTTTAAAGTTATTTTATTCTGCTGTTATACTGTACCTTTGGCACCAGTGCCAGGCTGAAATATTTAATGAGCCAGCCTGCACCCATATTGGTGTAAGTGAGACTATTCCAAGAGGTGGCCTTCTAATGCTTTCTCCTCTTGCCAGCAGCAGTGTAACTCCCATTGTCTTTCATTTACTTCCCCACCCCTCACTCCCCTCCTTTCCTGAAGCCACTGACTCATGCTGGAGTACAGTGCCACAGGAGCTGATGGTTCGCCAGTACTTCACCCAAGTGGCCTTTCTTCATGTACACACACACTAAGACACTGAACATCAGATAGTAGACCATGGAGAAACATAGCAACTGATCTTGACATCAACATCTACATGCTGTTCCCAGCATGGGTCACTGAACAGCAATTTGCAGTGGGAACCATAGTTGAGTGAGGATGCAATTGGCTAACTCAGAATACACTGGGAATCCAACCTGAGATCATCTTGCTCTGGTATGGCTCAACCTGTTGACGGATTGGGGAAGCCAGATAACCTACAGTTAAAGGGAAACATATGTGCTTGTTTGAAAGGGCTGAGGTCTTACATTGGAAGGATTCCGTATGCCGACATGCTCCTTTTAAATTAATATAATAACTCATGTATCATAATAACTCTTGAAGAATGAAATCTCAACTTAGATAAATATGGAATATCAAGTTACCTACTAAATGAGAAGTGAATGAGTTCTAAAGTCCTTTCCCACCACTGAATGGCATCTTTGAAGGAGGCAGTCAAGATATGTATATAAAATTTAATAAAAAAGCCCCCTAATTTCTCAGTTGTAAAGACATTGTCCAAAGATCCATGTAGACTAGGAAGATCTCATGTTTGATCACTGGACTACACTAAATTGGTTGATCTGAGCTGGGAAATCAGAGATGATGCAACAAATGTTAGCATCATTTAGTCCATTGAGGGTTAAAATATAGCTACGGTTTCCTGATTGGTATTCAGTGATTCGTGCTTGATTATGTATATATTGAGTGAGGATGTAATTGGGCTGATATGTCATAGCCCTAACAGACTTTCTTTGGCAACTGCACAAAGATGTGACTGCAGTGAACAGGGGAGGAAAATCGTGTGGCAAACCGTTGTGCCAGCTCCCCGCTACCTTGTGCCAATTCTGTAATTTCTCACTGGAGGTGATGTTGGGCATACAATACATGCTTCCAAATGTGGGCGGGTGCATTGTAATGAGATGCAAATGATGGGAATACATCATACAACATACATCCCGTCCTTTGCACCATAGCAATGCTGGGCGCTAAGAATGCTGATTCGTTTTTGGCGGCCAGCATTGCTAAGGAGGCAGAGAGGAGGCATTTAAAGAGCTGCGGCTGACCCAGCGACCATGCAAACATTACCAGAAGCCCAACAAAATGATGGTAATTACCTTGATCCTGATCCTGACCTTCAAACTGACCTCGGAGAACTGACTGAGGTCTTGGGCACAGGCAGAAGTTCTACTCCACGAAAGCTGCACTGCTCTAAGGGTCTAACGGAAAATCTGCTGCTCATTGTCTAGGCTACATGTTAAGAATGAGCACTTGGGTGAGGTGCCAGATGGTGGCTGGTACCAGTGGAACAGTACCCCTATCTAGGTCAGCACTTCAAGAGAGGAGGGGAGAAATCTGTTTGGGTTAAAAAAATAAAGAAAGCTTTGAGTTGGAACAGGGCAACCAGCCAAGTTTAACATTTGGCAAATACACCTAGCCATTTAAAAAAAAAAAAAAAAAAAATCCTGTTGCGCCATTTGGCAGGACATCAGGCTCATCTTGTTTGGTGAACGAAACTTCAGATACAGTACTATATGTGATACAGTTACATACTGGCTATGGTACTGGGTTAGCAACCATGAGTTCAAATCACACAGTGGCAAGTTGTGAAACTGAATTAAATAAATCTCAGAATTTGTGGGTTAATAGGAGGACCTAATATTCATACTTATCAGATAGAATTCAGATCCCAAAATGGCTGACCGCCCCCAGTTCCTGACCTCACTGTACTTTGCATATTTTTCTCATCTTTGTCCCAAGAAGTAAATGTGTTTCACACTTTTAAGACTGTGCTAACCGTTACTTTTTCCAATTTTTCTCCCTCAGAGAATTATCCCTAATTCCGAGGTATTCCGTAACTCATTCTAGTGGTTGCAATTGACAGTTTCAATAGCTTATAGAACCAGTGTGTGATAAATAAAGTTCTTAGCAGCATCACGATTTACGCATGAATCTATAGAATAGAATGCATGCAAATACTTTGGTACGATTCCTATTCGAAAACCTAGTTTGTTTGGTTGCCTGCATGAGCTGTAGAACTGCCATTAATTAATTACATTTTAATATAGTTTAGGTTTAGGAGACAGTATCTCTTTTATCGATCTCTTTGAAAATTCCTCTGGTTTTAAGAAAGAGATTGTAGCAAAATACCATACCAAGTAATTTTACATGAATACATTAACTAACGAGCAATCAGAGAAAATGAAGACTCCAGGTCTCTCTTTTTTGTTAATTTTCTATTTTGAAACTATCTCTGTTTCAATTCAGAGAAGGAAAATGGTGATGGTGCTGAGGGACCAGTTGTTTTACTTAACTTATTTTGTTTGGAATTCTTCATGATGCACTATCAACCAGGGCTTTAACGTAGAAAAACAACCCGAGGTGCCTCCCAGAGGTGTGAGGAAAAATTGACACCAAGCCACAGAATGAAAAATTAGGAAGGCTGACCAAAAGCTTAGTCAAAGAGGTAGGATTTAGTGAAGGGAGGGAAGGAGATGGCGATTTAGGGAAATAAATTCAGAGAGTGGGACCCAAGCGGCAGAAGGCACAGCCCCCATGGGTGCGATGAAGGAGGAGGGATACGCAAGTGGCCAGAATCGGAGAGTTTGGGAGGTGGCGGGGGGCTGAGGATAGGGAGGGGTGAGGCCATGGAGAGATTAAAACATAAGGACCCAGAAATTCGATTGGGCCTAAAAATGGGCGTGCAGGGAATGGGAGGAATGCTGCACGAACCTGTTCACACAGTCCGAGACAGCGCGTTAAGTTCGTGCTGTGACCCCATTAAAGTTATTCCGCCACGTAGCCAGTGCCACCACTCATTGGCTGCACGCCTCCTTGCTGAGTGGGAAATTGGACGTCTTTGATGCCACTTAAAGGCAGCCAACACTTCTTAAAGAGGAAATGCCCTCTGGCTGCAGGCAGCAGGGAAACATTGTCAAAGGGTTAAAATAGCTGGAAGGAGTCTAGACAGGGTGCTCAGCTTCTCTGATGCCACATTGGAGGCCCTGGTTCAGGTGGTGGACAGGAGGAGGGAGATCCTGTCATTCCCCCCGCCTCCCAGGGAGCAGAATGCCCTCCAATCAGCCTCCACTGCCAGTGAGAATAGGATGCTGAGGAGGTCAATGCCAGGAGCTTAGCTTCCAGGGCAGGGCTGCAATGCCAGATAAAGTTCAATGACCTCACCAGAGTTGTCAAGGTAAGGATACTGCTCTCTTAGTCTCTGCTCACACATCCACCACCTCCAGCCTTACTACTCACAATACATCCCTCCTCCATGTCCCTTCACTCTCCAACAATCACTGCATCACACTTCACTCCAGTTCCTTCTCCTCATACTCATATACTCACCACTATTGCAGCCCTTGCTTCTCCACAGCTCCTATCGTACACATTGCATACCAACTATTCCACCATGACCGACACATTCTCTAAACACCTTAAGACTGTCACTAAAACAGTTCCGTCTTTCTTGCAGGAGAAGGCCAAGAACAACCTACACCAGGAGGCTGCCACTGGAGGAGGCCGTGCCCGCCTGCACACACTCTCCCTTGTGGAAGAAAATGTGTGGACCAACACAGGCGGGGGAGAGTCATGTTTATGCTGGAGGAGACATCACTCAGGCTTTCATCATACCTTATCCTCTTTTTCTCTTCTTACTACTATCTCTCCCATCACACTATGCATGAAAATCTGTAACTGCTTTCACTAGCCGTTTCTTCCTCTGCTCTGCCTTCACACTAAATGCTAACCCTTATCGTACTCTTTCATTTCAGGTGCTGGAAATGTGGAGATACCTCTGCCACTCCAGGAATAGAATGCCAGCTTCCCTCGTTCTGACCCTAGCATGCACCAGTTCAGGGATTGTAACCATGCATACTTCAGAGTCTAGGTGAGGGGAGGGATCTTCTTGGAGCACAAGAGCTAGGACAGGGGCATAGGATGCCATGGGCACCAGGTCGATGGAGGGCGAGATTACATAGAAACAGGAGTAGGCCATTCAGCCCCTATTCCGCCATTCAATTAGATCATGGTTGATCTGTATCTCAACTCCATTTACCCGCCTTGGTTCCATATCCCTTATCTAACAAAAATCTATCAAATAGAAATTTTCTATTGACCTAGCCTCGACAGCTTTCTGGGGAAAGAGTTCCAGATTTTCATTACCATTTGTGTGAAGAAGTGCTTTTAAGGCTGTGCCCCCTTGTTCGGGACTTCCCCACCAGAGGTAATGGTTTCTCTCTATCAACCCTATCAACTCGTCTAATCATCTTGCACACCTCAATTCGATCACCCCTTAATCTTGTATACTCACGAGAATACAAGCCTAGTCTATGCAACCTGTCCTCATAATTTAACTCTTTTAGCCCTGGTATCATTCTGTTGAATCTGCACCGCACCTCCTCCAAGGCCAATATATCCGAAAACATATTTGAAAGTTCTTTATCTGAATGCACGCAGCATTCGTAACAAAATTGACGAGTTGACAGTACAAATAACTACACATGGGTATGATCTAGTGGCCATTACGGAAACATGGCTGCAAGATAATCATGACTGGGAACTAAACATACAAGGGTATTTGACAATTAGGAAGGACAGAAAGGAAGGAAAGGGAGGTGGGGTTGCTATGTTAATCAAGGATGGAATCACTGCAATAGTTAGAAATGATATTGGGTCAAAGGATCAGGATAGTGAAATAGTTTGGGTGGAGATAAGGAATAAGAAGGGGAAAAAGTCACTAGTGGGCGTAGTCTATAGGCCTCCTAACAGTTGCAACTCTGTTGGTCGGACAATAAATCAGGAAATAGTTGGGGCTTGTAATAAGGGAACAGCTATAATCATGGGGGATTTTAACTTTCATATTGACTGGACTAATCAAATTGGGCATGGCAGCCTTGAGGAAGAGTTCATCGAGTGTATTAGGGATGCGTTCCTTGAGCAGTATGTAACTGAACCAACCAGGGGACAGGCAATCTTAGATCTGGTCCTGTGTAATGAAACAGGATTAATAAAAAATGTCCTAGTAAAGGATCCCCTTGGAATGAGTGACCATAATATGGTTGAATTCCAAATTCAGTTTGAGGGTGAGAGAGTTGGATCTCAAACCAGCATACTGAGCTTAAATAAAGGAGACTATGAAGGTATGAGAGTAGAATTGACTAAAGTGGACTGGGAAAACAGATTAAAGTGTAAGACGGTACAAGAGCAGTGGTCTACATTCAAGGAGATATTTCACATCTTTCAAGATAAATATATTCCACTGAGGAAAAAGGGGAGTAAAAGAAAAGACAGCCATCCGTGGCTTAGTAAAGTAATAAAGGATAGTATCTGACTGAAAACAAGGGCATATAAAGTAGCCAAATCTAGTGGGAGGATAGAAGATTGGGAAGCATTTAAAAGCCAGCAAACAATAACTAAAAGATTAATTAAGAAAGGGAAGATAGATTATGAAAGTAAACTAGCAAAAAATATAAAAACAGATAGCAAGAGTTTCTACAGCTATATAAAAAGAAAAAGGGTGGCTAAAGTGAACGTTGGTCCCTTAGAGGATGGGACCGGGAAACTAGTGGTGGGGAACATGGAGATGGCAAAGACGCTGAACAAATATTTTGTATCAGTCTTTACAGTAGAGGACACACAAAATATCCCAACACTGGACAAACAGGGGGCAATGGGGGAGGGGGGGGAGGAGCTAAAGACGATTAAAATCACTAAGGAGATGGTACTCAGTAAAATAATGGGACTTAAGGCGGATAAATCACCCGGACCTGATGGCCTACATCCTAGGGTCTTGAGAGAAGTGGCGGTAGGGATTGTGGATGCATTGGTGATTATTTTCCAGAACTCCCAGGACTCAGGAAAGGTCCCGGCAGATTGGAAAACTGCTAATGTAACACCCTTATTTAAGAAGGGAAGTAGACAAAAAGCTGGAAACTATAGACCAGTTAGCCTAACATCTGTGGTTGGCAAAATGTTGGAGTCCATTATTAAGGAAACAGTAACAGAGCATTTGGATAAACATAATTTAATAGGACAGAGTCAGCATGGTTTTATGAAGGGGAAGTCATGTTTGACAAATTTGCTCGAATTCTTTGAGGATGTAACATACAGGGTGGATAAAGGGGAACCAGTGGATGTAGTGTATTTGGACTTCCAAAAGGCATTTGACAAGGTTCCACACAAAAGATTACTGATCAAGATAAGAAATCACAGGATTGGGGGTAATATACTGGCATGGGTGGAAGATTGGCTATCTAACAGAAAACAAAGAGTTGGGATAAATGGTTCATTCTCGGGCTGGCAATCAGTAACTAGTGGTGTTCTGCAGGGGTCAGTGCTGGGACCCCAACTCTTTACAATCTATATTAACGATTTGGAGGAAGGGACCGAGTGCAACATTTCCAAGTTTGCCGACAATACAAAGATGGGAGGGAAAGCAATGAGTGAGGATGACATAAAAAACCTGCAAAAGGACATAGACAGGCTAAGTGAGTGGGCAGAGATTTGGCAGATGCAATATAATGTTGGAAAGTGTGAGGTTATGCACTTTGGCAGAAAAAATCAAAGAGCAAGTTATTATCTAAATGGAGAGAAACTGCAAAGTGCTACAGTACAAAGGGATCTGGGGGTCCTGGTGCATGAAACACAAAGTTAGTATGCAGGTGCAGCAGGTGATCAGGAAGGCCGATGGAATATTGGCTTTTATTGCAAGGGGGATGGGGTATAAAAACAGGGAAGTCTTGCTGCAGTTATACAGGGTATTGGTGAGGCCACACCTGGAATACTGCGTGCAGTTTTGGTTTCCATATTTAAGAAAAGATATACTTGCTCTCGAGGCGGTTCAGAGAAGGTTCACTCGGTTGATTCCGGAGATGATGGGGTTGACGTATGAGGAAAGGTTGAGTAGGTTGGGACTCTACTCATTGGAGTTCAGAAGAATGAGAGGCGATCTTATCGAAACATATAAGATTGTGAGGGGGCTTGATCAGGTGGATGCGGGGAGGATGTTTCCACTGATGGGTGAGACTAGAACTAGGGGGCATAATCTAAGAATAAGGGGCTGCCCTTTCAAAACTGAGATGAGGAGAAACTTCTTCACTCAGAGGGTAGTAAATCTATGGAATTTGCTACCCCAGAGAGCTGTGGAAGCTGCAACATTAAATAAGTTTAAAATGGAGATAGACAGTTTCCTAGCAGATAAGGGAATTAGGGGTTACGGGGAGAGGGCAGGGAAGTGGACGTGAGTCTAGATTCGGATCAGCCATGATCCTATTGAATGACGGAGCAGGCCCGAGGGGCCGTATGGCCTACTCCTGCTCCTACTTCTTATGTTCCTGAGGCGTGGTGCCTAGAACTGAACGCAGTTTTCCAGATGTGGTCGAACCAGAGCTTTATACAACTGTAGCATAACTTCCACCCCTTTGTTCTCCAGCCCCCCTTGAGATAAATGCTAAAATTCCATTAGCCATTTCAATTATTTTTTGTCCCTTTCCACTAGCTTTTATTGATTTCTGCACATGGATCCCTAAATCCCTCTGCTCTTTAGTGCCTTGCTTTCCCGCAGAGGTCTTCGATGCCGGCTTCGAGGGTCTAGGCTACCGAAGAAGGCTGACGGGCATACACCGGGAAATGCTAGCTACACTGGGTACCCTGACAGTGAGCTTGCACACAACGGTCCAGGGCATGAAGGAGTCCAACTTTAAGCTTGTTGCAAGGCTTTGTGCAGAGCATTCTGTCCAACTGGTCAGCTCCATGAACACGACAATGGTGCCCATCATGTTGCTGACAGCCCTGACAGCTGTTGTTGAGTCTATGCCAGATCAGCACAATTACATCCTCATTCGATGTCTAATCTAGCCTCTAAAGTCCGCATGGTGTCAGTGTCTGAGGTGGTGCTTGCGAGAGTCAGATTAAGTGACGGCGCATCTTCAACAACACGGCGCTCCTCTTCCTCCACTGGCTGAGGGGTGTCGACATTCTCAGCAGTTTAAATGAAAGAACGGAGGCAGGGTTATCTTGTGGTGTGAGGAGAGTGGAGAGAAAGAAGTGGCTGTTGAATGCATATGCAACTTTTCATGCAGTGCTTGGGGTAAGGGAAAAGTGAAAAGAGACAAAGAGGATTAGGTATAAAGAAACCCTGTGTGGTGTCTCATCCAGCATCTCCAGTGGCCAGGACCTCCTTCTGCTTCTTCCCATTATTGCCAGGATGGTCTCTTCAAGAGGGGAGCTGGTTTGCAGACATGCTCTTCCTCCTCTGGTGGCAGCCTTTTGCTTGCTGTTGTGTGCAACCTTCTCCTACAAGAAAGATTAATGTGTGTTAATTGAGAGTCTTGAGAGGTGTTTGAAGAACGTGGCTGTCATGGTGGAATAGCTGACAGTATGTGTGATGTGAGTTGTGGGTAAGCGAAGTCAATAGTGCTGAGTATGCGAGCATGAGGAAAAGAATGTTCAGTGGAGTGTGGTGCAGTGCTTGCAGGACATTGCAGGGTAGTGAAGGAGGGCAGTGTTGTGAATGCTGTGACTGTTGTAACTAATGAGACTGTGATTAGTGCAGCTGTGATGATAAAGTATGAGATCAGACTTCTTACCTTAACAACTCTAGTTAGATCCTTGGAATTTTTTTTCTGCATTGCAGCGATGTTCTTGGGGCAATGCTGCTGGCATTGATGTCCTGAGCGATGTCCTCCCACTGCCTTTTCAGCAGAAGCCTGGAGGACGTCCTGATCCTGGAGGAAAAAGGATGTTGCTCCTTCTGTCCACTGCCTGCATCAAAGCCATCAGAGAACCTTGGTTCCCGCTCTCTCCCTCCTTCAGCCAGGAGGCCTTCTGACTTGCTGTTGGAGAGCAGCAACGAGAGAGCACAGAGGCCATCAACCAGCCCCAAGACACACCCCTCATAGGCCTCAACCTGTGTTCCCACCCCTCCACTGCAAGGGCCTGTTAGGTGGCACGTCTGTGTCAAGGGTATATAAATATGTGTACACACATATATATTTACATTAATATTATTTAGCTTCCAGGCTATGGTTGTTCTAAGGCAGCGTTCATTGATTCCCAATAATATAATAACAGACAGATGGAGACACAGATATAAACAGGTCAACAGAGAGGCACAAATAAACAACAGCATAGACAAACACATAGGCCGCGCTATTAACTGGGGCGGGTTTGGTAAGTGGTAGTTGGGGGGGGGGGGCGAGGAGTTTCGGTCGAAAAGCACTCTGGAGCAGACAGCAGCCACAGGTAAGGGGCCTGCAGCTGCTAGTGGGAGCGTAGCGGGAGGAGGGGGTCCGTTCCACGTCCCCGGAGGGGGGGTCCAACCCTCAATCCCAGGGGGGTGCGAACCCCCATCCCGGGGGTTCCGATCCCTGATCCGGGGTGAGGGAGGAGTCTTTGGATGGGAGGAGTCCGCATGGGAAGGAGGTAGGCTTGGGGGGGGCCAGGGGAAGCACTCCTGCTCCTCCTGGCCCACAAACCGTGCTGTAAAGGCACTTACCTTTTCCCCAGAGCTGTCCTCTCCTCCCTTGAACTGTCAGGTTTCCTGAAGCCCGGGAAACCCAACCGGCCAGGGTCAAACCTGTATGAGGCTCCCAGGTGCAGACAAACACACATACAATGAAATCAATATGCAGCCATACTTATTGACACAGATACCCATGTATACAGAGTAAGGCCTACTCGGACATGTATGCACACACACAGAAATACAGTGCAACACAAAACATTCCCTAAAATCTTGTGCGGGAGCTTTCCAGTTAGTGTAAGTGATGCAACCTACATCCAGCAGAAGACCAACAAGAGGTGAGGTGCTGTCTCTTTAAGTAGTTGCATGCTTGTCTGTACACTCTGAGTAGAGTAAAAGGTTTGGGACAAAATGGTTTGAACTGTTTGAAGAAATGTGTCCAGTGACTGCAAAATTTTAATTTCATTTCTATTTTACATATTTACAGTAGAAATTTCATGAGGGGTACAAAGTTTTGTTTAACAAGCACCTATTTTCCAAAAGAAAGTAAAAGATAATTTTAGACAAAGATGAAAAATCCCTTTTAATTTTTAATGACCCAATTTTCTGCCTAGAAGCTGTCAGCTGTTTTTATTCCTGCAGTCTCCTAACTTTCTCCCCTGAAGCTGCTGAACCATTAGTGTGGATGAACACATAGGCACCAGCACTCCTTCAGCTCCTTGCCCAATTAGCTGTTACTTGGCACAGGCCGGCAGCACATTTCAGGGGCTGATTCACTGCCAGCCTGTGATGTTATGACCATTAATTTTAATGTACATAAAATTAACTGTTCAGGGTGTGGAATTTTCCTGATAAGCATTCCCAGCCTGTACCAGAAGCGCTGAAGCGGAAAGTCCCAGTCTAAAATTCGCCAAAAGAAAAAAGAGATTGGAATCTATTA
Source organism: Somniosus microcephalus (assembly GCF_052327205.1). Lineage (NCBI taxonomy): Eukaryota > Metazoa > Chordata > Chondrichthyes > Squaliformes > Somniosidae > Somniosus > Somniosus microcephalus. The sequence goes on along the minus strand of NC_140993.1, from coordinate 47,858,824 downwards.
TGTCCTTAATTTATATATATAAAAATGTCACATTTTTATATCAAGGAGAAAAGGGCTAAAAATTGAACTACGCTGTTAAAATTTAAATACTACTTTAATGTAGTTTTCCTCAAAAACAAGTTAGTCGGTGAATAATGGTGGAATTAACTCCTCTGTTCACTATGGGGGTGAAATTGGTATTTGACAGTAAAGCAAAGCGGGTGATAATGAATCAGCAGCCCGTTTTATGCCCCGCCCTATTTACTGATGTCAATGGGAAGAAAATCGGGCAGGTGTAAAATAAGCTGTTGAATTGCTGTCGTCCATTTTGTGCTACCCCTGAAGACCGATTTCACCCCATGTGTATTTGTTTGTGAAGACTTCTCCGGGTTGGTATCGGACTGAAACTGTGAAAGTTTCCCTGTATCCTACACATTCAAGGAGGCAGGCAACCAATCTATCCCGGGGCATCTTCCCAATGTTGCTCTGTATACAGGTGCTTGGAGCCGCGTAACAGTTTTATACAGAGAATCTTCCCTTGATTTTCTTTTCCTTTTGGGGAACCAACTTAGATCAGTTCCTTCCCTATAGTGTGTGGGGAGTCGTGGGTGTGGAGCATGTCTTTTCTGCAGGGGTATATAAATGGATACATTAGGATCAAAAGTTTTGAAAAACTTTGTTCCACTCTAAAGGAACTTTAGAAGTAACGCTTAATTTATTACCCCCGCCTCATACTTATTCAGTACTACTGGCAGAGATTAGGGAAAACTATAGTTGGTTTAGAAAAAAAATTATCAGTGAAATTTAGTTTGTTTCAATTGGAATGCAGTTGAACAATATCTCGACAAAACTGGGCTGTAAGCAACAGATGAATAAAATGTAACCACTACAATTCACCAAACTTTCCATTTTTATTATCTCAAACTTCAGAAGGATTCTGCTCGAGATTTATTTTGGAATTGTTTGCTGTCATGAGTGCTGGTGATTTAAACATTGCATGCCTCATGTGCTTTTAAGGAGATTAAGGTCAAATTCTTAAGGAAAGCTCAAAGACTCTCATGGAATAGACACTGACCTTCTAATTGGAGAAATGAGGACATTTTACCATTTCTTCAAGTTCAACCTTCACCATTTTCCCAAATGTAGGCCAAGCGCAGGTCTTTCTGTGCAATTGTGGCACACTTGCTGCGGTAGATTTTAGAGAAACCTTCCTCGTAAAAGCATGGGAGTTTACTAATTCTCATTGATGTTTTTCCTTTCCTTTAGCCTGATTTTGGATTCAGGGGTCCAAGACCCGACTATGGAAAGGCAGGTCCACCTGGTTCACCAGGTGTACCAGGTCCACCAGGCTTGCCAGGTTCTTCAGGATCTCCAGGGCTTCCAGGATCACCTGGGCTGGATGGAAGAGCTGGAGTTGATGTAAGTCTTTCAAGCTTTGTAATTCCAAAGTACCAGACTGATTTCTTAAAGACTAGAAACAGAGAGGTTTTCTAAGTTTTTCTAGCATTGGCAACACATGTAGTTTGGTTTAAGATGAAACTGAAGCATTTTGTTTGCACTTGTGCTTCGGTGAGCTCACTATAAAGGGATGGGACTTAGTTCCTCTGATACCAAGTCAGTATAGATCTGGCTGTTAAACTGCAGATTCTACAATAGCTGATATAAACGGGCCTGATCAAATCTCCAAACTGGATTTAAAACAAGGACAAATTTCAATATATGCATTGAGAATATAGCTTACAATTCCTGATGCATACATTTGCCAAGGACAGTCCTCCTTGTGCACCTGTGAACATAGGAACAGTAGTAGGCAATTGAACTCCTGGGGCCTGTTCTGCCATTTTAATTAGATTATGGCTGATCTGTACCTCAACTCCATTTACCCGCCTTTGATCCATATCCCTTGATACCCTTATGTAACAAAAATCTATCGATCTCAGTCTAAAAATTTCAATTGACCCAGCATCCACAAGGGGAGCGATTTCCACTGCCCTTTGTGTAATAAAGTGCTTCTTGATTGCACTCCTAAATGGCCTAGCTCTAATTTTAAGATTATGCCCTCTTGTTCTGGAAGGATTACAAATTATAGGCCCAGGAATTCGGGTCGGGGGCTTCCCGTGGGTGCAAGCCCCCGACCTGCACTTACCTTGCGCGCCGGCAGTTGAGCTGTAGGGCCCCGTGGAATTCCGCTCCGGGGCCTGTCCCAGCTGCCGGCGCGCAGTGCTTGCGTGTCCCAGGGGCATAGTTAGTGCGATGCGTCCCCTGGGATCACGTGAGCCATGGGCAGCCAATCGGAGGAGGGAAAAGCCCATTCATAAGATTGACAGGAAGACCTGTCTAAACTTATGAATACTACGGACCTCAAAATAGCATTAAACCTTCAAATAATTATTTTTTTTAAATCACACTTTTTCAATAAACTACAAATTACATTAAATAACTATTTTAAACAATAATTTAAATTTTTGAAAAAATAATTTTATAAAAAAACGGGGCTAAAAATAAACTTGCCTTGCTTTAAAGTATTTAAAAATAATAAACCTGTGGGAAAAAATGTTTTAATTTTAATTAATTGACCACTTACCTTGTAAAAAGCAGGCCTTACGCCTGCTTTTTAAATGTGTAAATCCTACAGGCTTAACCTCGCGTGAAAACCTACAAAAAAAACCTAAGTTCAAAGCGCACGCGCAGCCTCCCCTGCGCGCGCGTTCGACCTCTGAACCCCTTCGTTCAGGGGATCAGAAGTGCCGGTTTCCCGCGCATGCGCAGTGCATGCAGGAAACCCACACTTCCATTCGGCCTACGGGTGAGTACCCCGTGCGTACTCACCCGTGGAGAGCCGAATTTCTGGGCCATTATATGCGTAACAATAGGAAGAATCTACTGTCTGAGCCTAGATAGGAACTTAACAAAGTACAGAATGAGAATAGGCTATTTGGGCCTATCGAGCATGTTCGTTCCACAGGTCAGGTGCAATATTCTTTTGATTGGGAAACCAAGGTGAAAGGCCAAGGCCCATTAGCAGAACACCACAAACGGTAAATAGTAGGGGAAAGGACAAGGTAAATCAGGAAACAACAATTTTGTTATATCAAGCTTGGACTTTAATAATATAAAGATAGTAGGAGAAAGGAAGTTCCACAGTTTTGAGGTCCTATGGAAAAGTGAGTAGGAGAATTGTGACGTGTCTCAATTTCAGCACAGTGAGAACGTAGGAACAGGGAAGAATGTGGCATTGTTGCAATTTAGTAGGAACAAGAAAGCAAATTTCAGAAGAGCATTGATTCAATCTCATGATGAAGGCAGCCACCTCCAAGTGAGCTTCCAAGATGATCACCTTTTGTAAAAATTCCCCCCAACCCCTGAGGGAATTCAAGAAAAACTTCACGTTATTAATTCAGTCTTACACTGGCACAATAGGCAGTGCTGTTCAGAGCTCGGGACTATTTATTGAGATAGAGCAAAGGGAACTTACTCTTGCCTCTGCTATACCTGTGAGGGATGCTTGGTGCTGTTACTGGGTGACAGATTTGGGTGAAGTGCTCTACTCTCCGTGGCTAACATCCTTCATTTGGGTACAAAGTTAATTCCCAAAATAATTAAATATGTAGGAAATACAGTTTAATATCTGTAAAAGTGATTATGTTTAACTTTCATTTTGCAGGGCGGAGCAGGCGCTCCTGGTCGGTCAGGCCTTCCGGTAAGTACTGTTTGTTTTCAAGGGTCATTAAGTTAGTGGCAACTATCTGAAGTTTTACGTAAAGCGTAAGAACACAATTAGTGAAAGTTGGCTAAATTCTGCAAAATCTAATCATATTTTAGAAGGAGATACCATGAGAAGCTATTGATGCAGGTATACTATCCTGACTGCTGTAAACATCTCTCCTAAAACATATAAAATAACTTCAGCAAACATGTTGGGGGGAGGGGGGAGAAATTCATTATAGCCCCATTTGGGGCGATAAATATTAAAAGTTGAGAAAATTAGCGCCAGGCGCGAATGTTTTTAAACTTTAAAAAATTTGGTTTTATGCTGCAGGAAGGAAGTGGAATGCTAAATCAAGCGCTCCACTTCCTTCTTGGAGCGCAATCAACAGCAGGCGGGGTGGAGACTTAAGCAGCGCTGCACACTGGGCCGTGCAGCACTGCCGCATTCAAAGGCTCCTTCCCTCCCTTAAAGGGAAGGGCCATCGCTGCAGGCTCTGCAATATAAAAAGTACCTACCTGGACCACCAAGGCAGCTGCGATCCTGTACAATCAGCCCGACACTCAAGCAGAGTGCCGGGCTGATCAATCGCGGGCAGGAACCCGTGAAAAAAACAGGAACAAGAAAGGTACGTTTTTTTTTTACTTACCTTGGCCACCTCGCCTTTAATCATCACCCCGAAGTGGCCAGCCGCCCGATGCACACCTCCTGCAGCTGTCGGTGTTTTCAACCTGCGCTGCTGCAGGGGGCGGAAGTGAATTTTGGGACCGGGGCGCTACCGTGGCGATACGCATGGCAATGACATCATGATCTCCGGGATTATGGCGGGAGTCGATGTCAGCACCGAGCCTGGTCACAAAGCCATTTGCCCACCGTTAGCGTCCCCCGGGGCGCTAACGGGAGGCGCAAAGGCACCCAATTTTGCCCCCTCAGTATATTAGTATCTTCCCCCTTGTATGTGATATGACCAATACAATTTCAGAGTTTTGTGGGCGATTTAAACAGACTTCATGCCTCATTCCATTTTGCTCGACGGGAGTTCTGATTGGAAAGTTGGACTCATGAACCTCCGTGCTCAATTTGGAAGCTCCTGATTTTCTAGATCCATGGGAACAAAAGAATTGCCAGATGAAAAAAGACAAAGATCCATCTAGTTCGCCATCTACCATCCTGGTAGTTGCATGATACAATGATAATGGAGTTGTTGACTAATCAATCTCTATCAATTAGTCTACAACAGACCCAGACATGAGGAGAGGAAAACCCCAGTGGTGAAGAGTTTAGTGAACCATAGTTCCAAAGTCACCTGTTCCTCCCAAGCCATGCTGCACCTACCATAAGTCATCTCTCAAATTACTCATATTTTGCCTATCAAAATGTTATTTCCTGAAAGAAGTCTATCTAATTTTCATTTGAATTAATCAATACTAACTGCTTCCACCATCCCCCTACTGAGCCTTTGCCATAGATTGACTTCTTACCCACAGATATTTCTGCCGATTAGTTTTGAATTCACCCCCCTTTCAAGCCTGTCCTCGGCTTCTACTGTTCTGGACATGGTGAAACAGCTTGCTATGGTTTACATTGTAACTAATTTCATTGGCTGGAAAATGGGGAGCACCACAAGTTAGGCACACTGACCACCATGCCTGATTCTCTAATTGGCCCACCCATAGAATGGAATCCTGGAAAGTTCACTTTCATGTTGCTCTGCAGATTAGACAGCAAGGCTGGGATTTACTACTTTGGTGGAATTCCAACACGTTTTCAGTGAGCCAGTATTTCCGCCCACCATAATGGCGCGCCTTGCTCACTGGCCGATTTTCCGATGTCATGGTTATTTGAATAATGTTGGCAGATTCCCGACAGGATTCCTACCTTTGTTGGGAAGCCAGCTTGGGATCTCAAAATGGCTGTGGCATACCTGTGTGGCTGGCCTTAAAGCGTTGAATTTAATTTAAGTCTGTCCCTAATCTGCTTCAGTTTATCGATTTATAGAATGCTCTAGACCTAGCAACTCCAGATGCCAGGAAGTCACAGGTATTCTTAGCAGCCAGTATTGCTAAAGTGCAAATGAAGGGAAATATGTCAGATGGTCTATCCCTTAATTTGCATGACCTTTGACTACTCACATGTGAATACGCACACCCATATTCCCTGTCAGTTCTGGCAGAAAATCAGTATCACCAAATCATCTAGTTTGTCCTTACATTATTATGTCCCATGTTGAAGTCCTTTTGTATTTTCATTCTTTGATGTCAGTGATGTCCAGAGATATCCATGCCAACTCTGGCAATTCTACTATAGTCAAAGCCCACTTAAATGAATAACTGATGAGAGAATAAAATGTCCATGCACAAATCCCTTTTTCTTCCTTTTCCAACGATAGCTGTTCCTGTTAAATGAATAACTGTTCAATAAATAAAACGTTTAAATGAATTGCAAAAGTCTGGATTTATTCATTTAAGTGTGGTGCTGCCTCGTGAAAGTCGATGTGTGTTGTCCTTTTTGCCAGTCAATGTATCTTTTTACAAGTGTTGTTGCCAAGGTATGAAAATTGCTTAGTAACCAAATCACTGACAGAGTCTTTTTCACGTCATCAGATGCTAGGGTGCAAGACATTTCGGCAATCAGTGTGACAAGCGCTTATGTTTAGGTTTGAAAAGCTCATCAAGTGCTAATGCACAAACTTTGTTAGCATTCTATTAGCAGGTCCACACAGTTCATCCAGTGTCTCTCGCTAAAAGGCAAGTGTTTCTTGATGAACTGTTAAAAAAAAAAAAAAAAAAAAAAAAATGATTAACTGTCAAATACTGTGGGATATTGCTAGATGTGATTAATCTGTTTATAAAGGTCCTTTAGTTTTTAAAGATTTGTCATGCTGCCCCGTAATGTGTATATTGTAATGAAAGCAAATGACATAAATACAGTTTCTGTTATCCAGAACAACTGTGATTGTTTTTCCAGTACTGTAACTGCAATCTCCATCTCTCTATCCCTCTTTCCTCCTTTAAGACACTCCTTAAAACCTACCTTTTTGACCAAGCTTTTGGTCACCTGCCCTAATAGCTCGTTATGTGGCTCAGCGTCAAATTTTGTTTGATAACACTCCCGTGAAGCGCCTTGGGAGGTTTTACTATGTTAAAGGCGCTATATAAATACAAGTTGTTGTTGTAGTTATAGTTTGCATTCCATTGTTATCTTATTGCCAAACTTGATACAATGGTTAAAATGGATAAAAGAATAGAAGAGTTAAGTGAATTAAATTACATGGCAAAATCATTATTCATTTAACTGTTTTGCACCATTTAGAACTTCTGATTTTCAATCTGATTATTGTCCTGTACATCATTAGCTCTTTGAAACATAAGAAAGGACATATTGGCCCAGAAATTCGGGTCGGGGGCTTCCCGTGGGTGCAAGCCTCCGACCTGCACTTACCTAGTGCGCCAGCCGTTGAGCTGTGGGCCCGGGTGGGATTCCGATCCTGGGCCTCCTCCAACTGCCGGCGTGCAGTGCTTGCGTATCCCAGGGGCGCAGTTAGTTCGATGCGTCCCCTGGGATCATGTGGGCCATGGAGAGCCAATGGTAGCAGGGAATGCTTCATTCATAAGTTTGACAGGAAGAGCTGTTAAACCTATAAATACTATAAGCCCCAAAACATCACTAAAACTTCAAATAATTTTTTTGTTAAATCACATTTTTAATATAACTATAAATTACATGAAATAACTATTAAACAATAATTTAAATTTTTGAAAAAATTAATTACATTTTCTAACAGGGCTAAAAATAAACTTACCTTTCTTTAAAGTATTTAAAAATAATAAACCTGTGGAAAAAATGTTTTCATTTTAATTAATTCACCACTTACCTTGATAAAAGCAGGCCTTGCGCCTGCTTTTTAAAAGTGTAACTGCTGGAGACTTCCCTCACGGAGAACCCTGCAAAAAAAAGTAAGTTCCAGGTGCACGCGCTGCCTCTCCGGCGCACGCGTTCGACCTCTGAACCCCTTCCTTTCAGGGAACGGAAGTTCCGGTTTCCCGCGCATGCGCAGTGCATGCACGAAACCGGCACTTCCATTGGGCCTACGGGTGAGTACCTTGTGCGTACTCACCCGTGGAGACCCGAATTTCTGGGCCATAATAGCAAGTAAATAAAAAACGTGTAGTGATTAGTTGGGGAATCCAGTTTTACAGTAACTTCTTGTTGCTCCTGTTAATTACCATAGAATGGCACAGACATTTTATACAGCAGGACATAAAACGATCACTACAATGTTTTCTTTTTATACCAATGAATCTCCTGTGGCCATGCTCACAGTAAGTTAAACATGATAGTTAAAAGGAAGAGTTGTATAACAAGAAATACGTGCAGGTGCAAGACTTTTAATATGTAATAGCTGACGCCATTTTGGTTGACACATCCTTAAAACAAATCAATGATTCTTTGTCCCCACTCAAGCCTCAGGTCTCCCTTTTTTCTGAATTTGAAATGTTTATTCTTTTCTCTTGTTTTGAAAGACTATCATCTAAAACCCATAGGTCCCAGTTTGAAAAAACACCAATAACTCTGTTACCAGTGAGATACACAGCTTGTGGATATTCTTGGTGAAGTTCAATTAACAACAATGGCCTAATTAAGCAACATGTCAATTTGTTCCATTGCAGGGTCAGAAAGGGGAGCGTGGTGATGTTGGATTCTCAGGACAACCGGGAAAGCCGGGCCTTCCAGGAATGAATGTAAGTACTACAGGTCATTCCTAGATACCTCATTGTTAGGGTACTTATGCAACTAGTTTCTGCGTTTCCTTCATACTGGGTAGATGGATTTCATTCATTTCACCCCCACAGTTTCTTCATGAATCTTAACAATCTGAACAGCAGATGCCACCTTTTTTCCCTTGATAGCTCCACCTTAAATCCTTCTTTATCTATTGATATTCTTGATCTCAGAATCTCCTCTGACCTCAAATGGAACTCGCATCTCTTCCAGTGCTGAGACAGCTCCCAAGATACTTGGGGGGAGAAATTCAGTTGGTTGCGCCACCCGTTAGCGCCTTAAGAGGGCGATAAGTGGGGCGCGAGCCAGCTAGTGCCCGGGCGCGGCGAGACCTGCGCCTCTCCCGAAATTCAGCGGACATTTAGCGGTGGCGCTAAACTGCAACGCCCGCTAAGCTGCGCACACAGATCCTGATGTCATTTCAGAGTGCAACGCCCTTGGGGCGCCCCGGACCGGAAATTCAGTGGCGGCCCCCTCCTTTCCGCCTGTCGCTCCCAACAACTCTTTGACTGGAACGATTCCCAGTCACTGTGGGGCTGGGGGGGCGCTATTTAAAGGGGGCTCTTCCTGGCTTCTTTGTGGTAGCCATTTTTGGACCACTCCTTCAGAGAGAGAGAGAGGGATTTGCAGAGAGACAAAGGGAGAGAGCTTTCTGCATTGAGTCAGCGCTCGCTGAGGTACTTTTGGCTTCTGACTATGGGGGCTGCAATGGATGGGAATGTTGGGCTTCTCCATTACATTGAGAGGGCACAGAGACGCAGAGAGTGCCAATCATGGCCAGACGGAGGAGGGCCAACAGGTGTCGGCACACGAGACCTTACCGTCCCAGGGTTTTCCGCCAACAGTTCTCATACCTCAATATGTCTGAGGAGCAGTGTTTTCGGAGGCTGCGATTCAGCAAGGAGGTGGTCACTGAGCTCTGCCACCTGCTTCAGCCAGATCTGCAGCCTCAACTGAGGAGCAGGACGTCTCTGTTGGTGGCAGTGAAGGTAACAGTGGCTCTCAACTTCTGTGCCACCGGCTCCTTTCAATCCGCTACTGGGGACATTGCCAATATCTCCCAGTTCGCGGTGCATTGCTGCATCCGTCAAGTCACGAATGCCCTCTTTAAAAGGAGACGTCAGTACATCTCCTTCCCCATGACCCCGGACAAGCGGCAAGAGCGCGCAATGGGCTTTGCAAGAATAGCGGGCTTCCCCATGGTCCAGGACGCCATTCACTGCACGCACGTGGCTTTGGGGGCGCTGCAAGAGAATGCCGAGGATTACCGCAACCGGAAGGGGTTCCATTTGTTGGTCTGTGACCACAGACAGCTGATAGTCGCTGTCAATGCCCGCTTTCCAGGCAGCAGCCACGACGCCTTCATCCTGCACCAGACTTCTGTGGCAGACCTTTTCGAGGCCCCGGCTCACCCAGGAGGCTGGCTTCTCGGGGACCAGGGCTATCCTCTGTGCACCTGGCTGATGACCCCGCTCCGTTCGCCCAGCACCCCTGCTGAAGAACGATACAATGAGAGCCATCAAGCTACCAGGAACATCGTTGAGCACACAATCGGCGTGCTCAAGCAATGGTTCCACTGTCTGGACCATTCCGGAGGAGCCCTTCAGTACTCACCTGAGCGAGTCTCCCATTTCGTTGTTGTGTGCTGCATGCTGCATAACCTGGCAATCCTCAGGACTCAGCCACTGCCACCAGACATTGGAGCACCAGCAGAGGAGGAGGAGGAGGAGCAGCAGCACCAAGACGGGAGGGAGGCACAAAGTGCAAGGGCCGTCCATCAGCGGCTTATAGCAAGTCGCTTCTAGGCCCCCTCTGAGGGAATGGCTTCTGCCATTCAAAGAACATGAATGGAACCGTGCCGCAACCCCTAAGCCGGTCAAGGCAACAAATAGTTCAAAGAGCAAACATGCACATTCTGAATAAAGACACTTCTTTATTTAACAAACTATGTGCCCTTCCCGCATGACAAAGTAACAGAGAGAAACCCCCAAAAAAACAGTCACATACATAACTGGCTCTCACAACCTAGAGACAATGACCAAAACAGTAACAAAAATATGACCACGATCCTCAGCCTTCAATTAAACAATTAACAACATATTGCCACACCTCCTACTTTTTGCCCTTTGATGGTGATCTGCTTCACTTGCGAGATTGTCCCCTTCCCACCCTGCAGCTCCTCCGCAATGGGACCCCAGTGGCTGCAGCAAGGCTGTGGGAAGGCTGCTGAGTGTCAGAAACTGAGACTGCAGATGCCCTTGAGGGACGACCTGGACCAGCTCTGGGCCTGGAGGGCCTGGCTGCTGACTGCTCCAACACTGCATGGGCAGCACCAGTCTGTCCTACAGGTGGTAGCAGCTGCAGTGGAGAAGTGACCGTGCTGGCAGCAGGAATGCTGTCATCATGAGAGAGGACAGCAACTCCCTGTTCGGCTGACACACTGGCACTCCCACGGGGCAGCACTGCAGCATGCGGAGCAATCTGCTGAAGCACAGATTGCTGGCCTGCTGCGGCGCGATGAGGGCCCCGGCGAATCCTGCCCGATTCAGCGAGGATGGCAGCAGTCGGTGCTCGTGTGGCCTCAATCTGCGTCTGCATGAGACCAGCCACTGACTGCATTGCAACACTAAGCAATTGTGTGGCAGCCGTCTGTGCTGCGCCGAAGTCCTGGAGACTCCTTGCCTGTGCTGCGCCGAAGTCTTGGACACTCCTTGCCAGTGACTCAATGGATTCGGGCATCCTTGCCACTACAGCCATGAGCTCAGTGTGCCTGTATTCCGCCTGGGCGCTCATTTCAGCGAGGAGCCGCACCTCTTCTGCGCTCAATGTAGCAGGACTCGAGGCCAGACTCTCCCTCTGGGGAGAAGGCCGCCGAGCTTCCCTACCCCCCCTCACGTTGCTGCAGCCCGCTGGGTCCTGGAGCTTCACCCTCATCAGACCATTCCCCCCCTGCTCCCCTCCAGGGAAGACGAGTCCCCATTATGGCCATGGGCTGCCTCGGCTGAGGGTGGCACTGATGGTCCGGCTTCCTCCTCCTCGTCACCTTCAGAATCACTCACAGTGGCAGCTTGAGGGCCCGCCTCCTCACCTGGTGAATCAGCATCTGAAAGCAGGGAGGTACAAGAGTGGCTTTAGCGTGAGGACAGGGTGGCAGCAAGGGAGGCATGAGTGCTGCAATGTACTGATTTGGCTCGAAGGTGGCAAAGGATGCTGGTGTGAGGAACAAGTGGAAGGAGAGAGGTCAAAAAGGTGATGACCTTACCATTGCTGTCCATAACGGGGTCGGCATCTCCAGTGGTGACGGGGCCAATCATCCGGCCTGCCATAATCCGCTGGACTCGCTGCTCCAGATCGGTCAGGGCTTGAAGGTGAGGCCGGCCTCCCCCGGTCCGTTGCTGCTGCCTCCTGTTATGCGCCAGCTTGACCTGCAAGAGAAAGGACAGGCTCTGAGTACAGTGTGCAGCCCTGATCTTGGCTGCAATGTCTCCCATGGTGGAATAGCCCTTACAGTGTGCAGTCCTGATCTTGGCTGCAATGCCTCCCATGGTGGAATAGCCCTTAGTGTGCAGCCCTGATCTTGTCTGCAATGCCTCCCATGGTGGAATAGCCCTTACAGTGTGCAGCCCTGATCTTGGCTGCAATGCCTCCCATGGTCGAATAGCCCTTACAGTGTGTAAAGTGCTGAATGTGCCTGTGAATTTCCTGAAAGGGCCATTGGTGCTGGTTGAGGGCTGGGCATTGGGGCTTTCAGGTCCCTTTGGCCATAAAGTGAGGTCGACATGCAGGGATGAAGAGGATTCTGAAAAGGGCCCTCACCCTGACGACCCGAGTGAGGTCGTTGAACTTCTTCCTGCATTGCACAGGGGTCCTAGGCACCATGCTACTGGAGGTCACTCTGTGAGCCACCTCCCTCCAAGCTTTTCGATCGTCACTGGGCAGCGGCCTCCTGCCGCTGTCCGGGTACAGGAGAGATCGCCTGTGCTCCACCGCGCCAACCAGAACCTCCAAGGCCCCCTCGCTGAACCGCTGCGCTCGCTCCCTGGCCCTCTTCATAGTCCTTTGCTTAAGGATGTGGCAACAGGTCTGTCCAGGCCGAGATTCAGGGCTCCGAAGCGCAGGGTGTGGCTGCAATTCCAGATCGACCCTCCCTTTTAAGAGCTGACCGGCGCCAGCGTGTCTGTGTCCAATCGCTAACTGGCCGCACCTGCGCTGCACCCGCCCTCGGAGATAGTGCCTCGCTCCTCCGGCTTATCACCTTAAGACAGTCGTGCAGCGCCTGTTTTAGCGCTCCAAGCACCTCCTGGGGCGAAGCAGGCCAATTTACCAGACGCAAAATTTCATACCCGGCCAATACTTACGCCCCAAATGGGGCGATACCGAATTTCTCCCCCTTGGTTTCTTTTTTTTCTGAAAACACTTCTTTCCCCTCAGTAACATTTAACTCTTAATAAAGGTTAGGTTCAATCAAGACGTGAATAGTGTCCCCATGTCTGTGTACTCTACAGACTCCTCTCACATGCAGTAAAAAGCTTTTCATCTAATAGTCAATACCATTCTCATCTCTAGTCCCCAACATTTCTCGCCCCTTCCAAATGTTTTTGTCTTTGTTTTCTGAATTCTTTTATGGTTAATACTGATCCAAACTTTCCTGTCTTGTTCCTTCGAAGCTGCAAAGACTCTATCCTACATGCTGTTCTTCCTCCTTCTACCTTTCACTGTATTGAAATTAAATCTCGTTGCACTACTTTAACCTGTTCTTTCCGAAGACTTCAAACTTATGTCTCTCTGTCCTCTTACAAATTTCAGGCTTTTAAACCCAACCTTTTAATTGTCCTGTGCTATGGGCCTTGGACATTTACCTTGATTTCATTTGTTTTCAGAGGGTTTAGTGTTAATTCTTAATCATTGCTGTCTTTATTTTCACTAGGGACGGCCAGGTCCAATAGGACCAATGGGTCCGGAAGGTCGAGTGGTAAGTGATAAAAATGATGATCCGCATTTGTGAAAGGTGCTTTTATTTTTGCTGCTATTTAAAGTTCAAAGGGAATGTGTATAATCTGCACTCAATGGTGTTCTTTTAACAGACTCCAGAAAACTCGGCTTATTTGTGGAATCAACAAAGAGACACGCACCTTCAAAAGTTTATATATATCTAGGGATAGGATCCATAATATGGCTGCTTGGAGTATGGTCTCTTCTTCCTTAAGTTTCATATTCCATTCCACAACCATGATCACTAAGAAAATCAGAAGCTAATTATATAGACTAGCCGAAGTTCTTGTTATTCGCCATTTTTTGGCCAACTCCTGCACTCAGAGCGATACGAGGTACTGAGTGGAGAATGAGAGGTGCCATTATAGAGGGAGATAAGGTACTGAGCAGGGCCTTTATAGAGGGATATAAGGGACTCAGTGGAACAAAAGATGTTAATCTTGAGTCACTATTCCCAGTAAAACCCCACTGAAGGACAATAAATGGCCCTTAGGCCTGTTAACAACAGATTCACAGTGACTGTCAGTTACAAGGCAGTGATGAGAGGCCCTCATTAGAAGGATATAAGGGACTGAGCGGGGAATAGGAGGGGGCCTTATAAAGGAATATTGTCCTAGTATGCTGCCTAGCTTAATGCTATCTGCCTTCATTGAGAGACATGTCATTAACAACAACAGATTGACAGAGCTGTGTAGAACAGTGTACTGCTTGCTTCAGAGAATGGTGGCAGAAAATAGCCTCAAGAAAAGATACAGAAGAAGAGTTGTGGAGGTGGAAATCTGAATTATAACATATTTTTCACACAGTTCAAATATGTGGCTAGCCATAATAAGCATTAAAGATTATAGTGATAAGGATTAGGAGAAGATCTGGGATTTCCACAGGACCTCTTGAAGGGATGGTTAATTGTTGAGTTTGATTCCCAGGTGTTTGAACTTTAGCTCTACATTTGATATGAGGTGTTGCTATTTCACAGCATGCTTATAAAATGTTGTCATTCTGTGCGGAGTTCAGCCAGGGAAGCAGTCAGGGAACACGGCACCTACAAGCTAAGGGAAAGATGAAAGGAAATCAACCAAGGGGTCCTGCTCCCGGTCGCTATCCCATTACCTCTGTTGGACAGCGCCAGTGAGGACAAGATCAGACTTAACTTTGGCACTTCTCCCTTAGTGGAATAGACTTGATGTCTAGGGTTACACACAAGAATGGCCTGCACGGTTTCACAGGTGCTATCAGCCCTTTGCTATCTCAGTAGTGGAGCTGCTCACCCAATATGAACCACCACCTTCGAAAAGGAAAGACAGAACATTGGGTAAATATGGGACATGGTCTGCAGGGCCTGAAATAGAAGAGATTGTGCTGGTACCACTAATGATGCTAGTACTATTGATCAGTGCTAGCAATCATTTTACTCAAAATTATCATAAGGATAAAATTTATTCGGATTTAAAAAAAAATCAAAGGAAAAACACATTGATACAATGTGGCAGAGGAGCTGTTATTGTAAACTGCTCCTGGATGTTGCAGTAACTAAGCCTGTCTGGGAATTCCACGTTGAAGCCATAACATCTGCGTACCATCTGTTCCTTCTCTCATCGCTGTGATGCTTATTAGCACACTCATTTTTAGTCAGGAAACAGTACAATTTATTCCAAGGTTTCATCAATGTCATCCCATGCTTGATGATAGCCAGGTGAGCTCCTGTATCTTGGGAAGCCCCTCCCTCTCATGCTGAGGTGGATCTCCATGCAACACTGCATCAACTGACCCACTGATTGCTTTCTGCTGCACATCACCCGAGAGATCTCAGTAACAGGCGCTGGGCGAGACATTGAAAAATGTCCACTTTCCCATATCTTCAAGCATAATATAAGTCAACGCACAGACACAAAGGAGTTTCATTATTCTGGCCCAGGGGGTGATTCTGCACCACCACCTCGGTATAGCAGCCTGATGTATCATTGACAATCTCAGCAGGGGAGCTAATGAAAATTCTTCTCTTTCATCTCGCTGAAAGTGCCCAGAAGCCGAGCTAATTACCAATTACAGCAGCATGCTGCAGCATTTGCTGTTTTACCAGATGCTGAGCTGAACCTTTTTAATGAGGAATCTGATGATCTTCAGGCAGCTACTAAAACCACGCTGGGAGAATCGCAAATTATTTATTTGCAAGGATCCCAAGGAAATTCTCAGGTCTCGATTTTGGTAAGCTGGCCTACCTATCTCAAATATATTGAGACTTCATGTCAGTTTTCAAAATATATATTTGTCTGTTATCAATTAACATTAGCAAAAATAAGCTCCTGTAAAGTTTTAATGTTCAATAAAACCAGGAAACTGGAATGATGTTATTTGGATCTAGAAATACTACAGCAATAACTTACACTCACAAAGGACCTTTTAAGGTGGCTGAACATCTGAAGGCGCTTCACATTCTTTAAGTATTAAAGACAGTGGGGGATTCTCTACTTTGGAGCCCCAGGTGTAGTCAAAGAGCAGGCTGGAAAGTTTAATGGATGGAAAATCATGGTCTGGAGGTGTGCGATTTGTTGAAACGCACTCTATGCAAGTGCCTGGA
Source organism: Somniosus microcephalus (assembly GCF_052327205.1). NCBI lineage: Eukaryota > Metazoa > Chordata > Chondrichthyes > Squaliformes > Somniosidae > Somniosus > Somniosus microcephalus. Next base: position 47,842,787 of record NC_140993.1, on the reverse strand, counting down.
ACACTGAAGCAGAAAATTTCTCAGTAAGTTTAACAAGACATGTTCTCACTCTTTTCCCAGTTTGCTTCTCTTTCTCCTCCTCTTCTGAAGACACTGACTCATGCCTGGGTATGATGTCACAGGTATCAGCTGTCCTTCACTACCTTGCCCAATTGGCAGTTCTCCTTGTCTGAGCCTTGGCAATGAGTATCAGAAGACCACTTGGCCATAACGGAGGAGTAGTATCATTACTGACCCTGACCCTGCCGTCATCTGACATCCATGTATCTGCACTTTCCAATAGCGGGTCATTGAATAATGATCAGGAGTGAGGATCATGACTTTTTTTTATCTCCCTTAGCCCAGAGACACTGAGGCCAGTTGTGACACCACCATAGCTGAGGTCAGCCAATAGCATGAGTAAGTCTGGAACCCATCTGATATGTTTGTCAGGAGATGTACTACCATACCAGGTAGTACATCTCCTACTCAGCCATTGATTCTTAAAGGCCAAACTTCCAATTGACTAAGTCCACATAAGAATGATTAACATGCTCATATAGTTTGGGGCGTTCCAAAAGGACATTAAAGCTGTAGAAAGCATACAGTGTAGATTCTTCAGGGTGATATCAGGGATAGGAAATTATAGTTATCTGGAGAAATTTGAGATACTGAGACTATTCCACTGGAGCAGAGGAGGCTAAGAAGGAACTTAATAAGCATTTTTATAATTATGATGAAGGTTTCAGTCGGATGAAAAGGAAAAGGCTATTTCCTTTGGTTGGAAAGTCATCAGTTTAACATTGTCACTAAGAGAGGTTAGTGGAGATTTCTTTATGCAATGTGTTGGTGGAGCTTTGTCACAGACAGTGGTCGAGTCAGAACCATTGCACCCTTAAATGGAAAATCGGATGGATATTGGAAACAGCGGTAGATATAAATATATGTGGGAGAGCAGGGCAGTGGGATTAATTCTGGATCTAGAAAAAAACTACACAGGTGACCACCTACTGTGCTGTAAACCTCTATGGTTCATTGGCTCATCAGAGAACCAGTGCAGGTGACCATGAACTGATGGGATACAGATTTGTTAGAAAGTATTACGAAGGTCAGAATTTTCCTTACCGAGTCGGACCGGGTGCGTGCAGGCCACGTGGCGAGTCGGAACTGCGTTGTTCTGATGATCCCGCTCCTCAGAGCGACTTTCAGTTAATGGCCCCTATTAAGGCAGACATGTGCGTTTCCCAGCCCTATTAAATAGTGCGGGTCTGATGACGTCATCGATGACGCATTTCCAGTGGGGGTATTTAAAGCAGCCTTGGCCACATTGCATTTAAAGGTTCATCTAGTAGTGTGCAGGGACGATATTGCAAGATCTTATTGCTCACACATAGGTGAAGAAGTTGAAGGCACTGGTGACTTTGACAGCCACTGGTAAGGAGTGTCCACCAGCTGCTCTGGGCTGCAGGTTTTGCCCCAGCAAGCTGCAAATGTCTGCAATGACCTGGTGCGATAGCCTGAGACTCCTTTGGCACTGCGGCTCAGTCATGTTGAGGAAGCTCATTCTCTGCCTGTATACCCTGTGTTGGGGGTGTCGCCTCTGGCATGCTGCAGCCCTGCGCTGATGACCTCTGTCCTGTGCAGCATCAGGTCATTGAGGAGAAGGTTGTTGGTATTGTTGCTGCTGCTGCTGCTGTGCCTGCTGCTGCTGGTGTTGGGGCTCGTCGTAGTCCGATTCTGAGGACCAAGGAGAGACAGTATAAGGGGCACCCATGCTGATGTAATAGATGGTAGGTCAATTGGAGATCAGAGGAGCAATCTGTCAGTGTTGTGATAGTTACTAGCAATGTGGTGAGACTGGCTTCTGAGGTTGCAGAAAAGACTTGCAAACTGTAAACACCTAAATCTGTGCACAAAATGGAATCGGCAAGAGCCTTTCCCATAGGCAAGTAATCAGGTGTCATGTGGGAGTATTTATTGGGATTTCCATGCTCTACATTAATGACCTCGATCAATGGCCACTGAGCCTCCGCCTCAGCTACACAGACGTGGTTCCTGAGCTGCGTGATTCCCGTGGTCATCCAGTGAAATTCAAAAGGCCTACTTAAAATCCCTGTTAAGGGTCTCACAACAAGGAGTTAATGAGATTAATTAGGTCGCCCGCCTCTGCCGTTCGGGTCTGTGGTGCGCTGGCAAACGTGCCCGAGTTAAAGGCACGAGGATGCGGGATCACCGCGCGTTCCAAACCCCCTCCCAGCTTCTGCAAAGTTTACTGCCGACCCGCCTCCAAACTCACATGCACGGCCACCGGAAAATTCCCAGCACAGAAACAGGCCATTCGGCCCAACAGGTCCATGCCAGTGTTTATGCTCCACATGAGCCTCCCCCCACCCCTCTACATCTAACCCCATCAACATATCATATTCCTTTCTCCCTCATGTGCTTATGTAGCTTCCCCTTGAATGCCAAAGTTCCAATTGACAAAGTCTACGTAAGAATGATTAACACGCTCATATACCCAAAAAGACATTCATTGTTCTGTCATTTCACTGAGTTCACAAACTCAACGGCAATGATGTGAGGTAAGGTCATATATTTCTTCACAGAACTGGAGAAAAATTGATATCGTTCCAGAACCATTCTTCTATGCCTTCAAGTGGCTAACTTAGAATTAGCTCTTTTTATTCTTCCTATAGGTTTCATCAGGCCATTTATGTCCTGCTCCCAAACTTCTTCTAATGTTGTTCTTTACTGGCCTCAAGGAGGTATAAAACAAGAGCCTGTGATGACTCTCCCTCTGAGTTTATCCACTCCCGCTCCCATGAGGAGATGATTGACCTGCAATCGCACCTCTTCACAGCAGCATAGCTGAGATCAGGAACTCAGTAGGATGGGGCAAAGCGGGAATCATACCTGAATCCAGCCATTAAACGGTGCTGTGCATTGGTGCTTCAAATTACTACATCACCTCAATACCCATAATCTGGAAGCAGGTCAGCTGCCTGCTCTTCCCCCTCCCCTGGAATATGGCTTTGGAAAACCAGAAGGAGAAAGAAGTGGATGACAAGCAGAGTGACATTTTTTTTAATTGAAAAAGAAATAAACTTATCAGAGAGAAGCCAATAACCAATACGAGAGACATTTATGTCAATGTAATGAGTCACCTTCCGATTATTCAAATGTTAAGACGTCTCATTTCTTTTCTTCATTATACTGTAATCTTGCCATTAAGGTAATAATGAAGGTTGCCCCATTAAACAAATGACCTTTACAGTAGTTTGAATAGAGCGAGCTACAAATTCAATTTCTGCTTCTATCAATAGCAGTTTATGAATCGTTGTCAGGGTGAATGGTAAAGATTACAGCAAAACACTCCCATGTGTATTAGCTGCTAATTGACAGCATAAGGCCATTTCCTGCTGCAACCTAAGAACACATGTAACACTGAAATGTGGTAGCAAACTACAGTTGGCTTTAATTAAGCATATTGTTGAACTAACAGACATTTGGAATAGAAAAGCCATTAGATATCATACTTGGATTTTCAAGGGTATGTAATAATGTTCAGTAAAGCTAGAGCTTACAGGGCTTGAGAGGGTAGATGCAGGGAGGATGTTTCCCCTGGCTGGGGAGTCTAGAACCAGGGGTCACAGTCTCAGAATAAGGGGTTGGCCATTTAAGACTGAGATGAGGAGAAATTTCTTCACTCAGAGGGTGGTGAATCTTTGGAGTTCTCTAGAGGGCTGTGGAGGCTCAGTCGTTAAGTATATTCAAGACAGAGATCGATAGATTTTTGAATATTAAGGGAATCAAGGGATATGGGGATAGTTCAGGAAAGTGGAGATGAGGTAGAAGATCAGCCATGATCTTAGTGAATGGCGAAGCAGGCTCGAAGGGCCAAATGGTCTACTCCTGCTCCTATTTCTTATGTTCTTATGTTCATATATATAGCTTTTTTTAGGGGGGGTGGGGTGGGGTTAGGGAGAGTTAATAGTGCACTTTAGATATAGACCTTGTCACTTGTTAAAATTCCACAATATCTATCTAACCTTACGTCCTTCAGTATACATCCCTGTCCTTCCTTGGCATGATGTTTCCAAGATTCCAGCATTTGGGAACCATCCAACAGTGTATCACAGTGCTGTTACTGCACCATAGTCTTTTAATGATCAGTGGAACTGATAATTTTGAAGTACTTGTTGGGCAAAGTCGAGGTTAATTCTTATTGTTCTTGCGAAAAGTAAATGCCTGTCTCATGATTTACGTGTCCTCAAATGTTTTCACCACTACCAATGTCATAACAACACTTTACATAGATAATTTACAGCCAAATGAGAATGTTTGCAGAATGCATTAAACAGGTAGGGAGCAATATTCATTTGCCTGCTGCCTCGCTTTTCAGTGTGAGTAGCAGATTGACAATCTTAAAAAACACTTTGCGCCGATTTCACGCCCAAGTCTTGCCTGATGCAATTTTCGAGCTGGCTTCGATTTAGACGGCCAACATTCCCGTTTAAAGCAGGCAGGATCTTCATTAAAATATTTAAATCAGGGTTCTAAGACACGTTAAACAATTTTCACCTTCCTCTGAACAGCGTTAAGCGGCCAAACCAGCAGTCCTTAAGGAAATTACTACTTTTCTAATGAATGCGTCTCCTGACCATACAATAAATTCCCCCTCTGTGGTCACCTCCTGGGATTGCCCCCTCTCCCCCTACTTTTATGACATACTTCTGGCTTAGCACCGTGAAGAAGCCCCTGGATTTTCCACCCAATGCCCGCTCGATTTACGTGATAATCAAAATTTTATTAGTGTGCCATGTGATTTGGACTGGAAAAGCATAAATGCCAACCGAGAAAAACCAACAAAGCTGGCCAACAGCTTCAAAAAGATGACAAGGCCCAGAAAAAGTTGACAATTCCAAAACTGGCCTAAATATATGTGGAAAGAGGTAAGATGCAATGGAACATGGGCTTCTAACTTAAGCTGTAGGTATGCCCAACATTTCTTCACATATTAGAGGAACAAGAAGAGAAATATCTGGAAGTCTGAAGAGGAATACAAGTGTTGAAATCAGAATTGAGGAAATTTCCCCCTCTCTTAAAATGTTAAATTATTTTTGCACATAATTTGATGCATTTTCGATTATATAGGGCAGTAGACAGAAGGCTGGAAACTATAGACTGGTTAGCCTAACATCTGTGGTAGGTAAAATTTTGGAGTCCATTATTAAGGAGACAGTAACAGGACATTTGGATAATCATAATTTAATAGGACAAAGTCAGCATGGTTTTATGAAGGGGAAGTCATGTTTGACAAATTTGCTGGAGTTCTTTGAGGAAGTAACATATAGGATGGATAAAGGGGAACCAGTGGACGTAGTGTATTTAGACTTCCAAAAGGCATTTGACAAGGTGCCACACAAGATTATTGCTTAAGATAAAAAATCACGGGATTGGGGGTAATATTCTGGCATGGATAGAGGATTGGCTATCTAACAGAAGGCAGAGAGTTGGGATAAATGGTTCATTCTCAGACTGGCAATCAGTAACTAGTGGTGTTCCACAGGGGTCAGTGCTGGGTCCCCAACTCTTTACAATCTATATTAACGATTTGGAGGAGGGGACCGAGTGTAACATATCAAAGTTTGCAGATGATACTAAGATGGGAGGGAAAGTAGTGAGTGAGGAGGACATAAAAAACCTGCAAGGGGACATAGACAGGCTAAGTAAGTGGGCAGAGATTTGGCAGATGGAATACAATACTGGAAAGTGTGAGGTTATGCACTTTGGCAGGAAAAATCGTAGAGCAAGTTATTATCTTAATGGCAAGAAACTGGAAAGTACTGAAGTACAAAGGGATCTGGGGGTCCTGGTGCACGAAACTCAAAAGGTTAGTATGCAGGTGCAGCAAGTGATTAAGAAGGCCAATGGAATGTTGGCTTTCATTGCTAGGGGGATAGAATATAAAAACAGGGAGGTATTGCTTCAGTTGTACAAGGTATTGGTGAGACCGCACCTGGATAACTGCGTACAGTTTTGGTGTCCATACTTAAGAAAGGACATACTTGCTCTCGAGTCAGTACAAAGAAGGTTCACTCGGTTAATCCCGGGGATGAGGGGATGGACATATAAGGAGAGGTTGAGTAGATTGGGACTCTACCCATTGGAGTTCAGAAGAATGAGAGGCGATCTTATTGAAACATATAAGATTGTGAAGGGGTTGGATCGGGTGGATGCGGGGAGGATGTTCCCGATGATGGGTGAAACTAGAACTAGGGGGCATAGTCTTAGAATAAGGGGCTGCTCTTTCAAAACTGAGATGAGGAGGAACTACTTCACTCAGAGGGTGGTAGGTCCATGGAATATGCTGCCCCAAAAATCTGTAGAAGCTACATCATTACATAAATTTAAAACAGAAATAGACAGTTTCCTAGAAGTAAAGGGAATTAAGGGTTACGGGGAGCGGGCAGGAATTTGGACATGAGTCTAGGTTCGGATCGGTCATGGCCCTGTGGGTAGCGGAGCAGGCCCAGGGGCCGTGTAGCCTGATCCTGCTCCTATTTCGTGTGTCTAATTCTGTTAGATTCAGGAGATGGTTCTGTGATAGTGGATTGGCGGTTAGGATCAGATCAGCCATGATCTTATTGAATGGCGGAGCAGGCTCGAGGGGCCGATTGGCCTACTCCTGCTCCTATTTCTTATGTTCTTATAACATATACATGGGAATTGTGCTTTTTTAAAGTCTGAAAATGAAGGAACAGTTGGTCAGTTGAAAACTAATTTCTTTGTCATTTGGAAATGTCTTCATATATCTTAACTTTTTTCTTCAGCCGATAATCTTTTACTGACAGAAATTTTTTTTAGTTAAGTTTATTATTTTTTTTAATCAATTGTTGAATAGCAAATGAAGGTTTTAACCCCAGTGTTGTTGGATATACGCAGCAAATTTAACATTGTACTTAGTTCTTCCAAGACCTGGGGAGGCTAGAGGCTGTGCTTTTCCTGGAAAATGTTGAAGGGTTACATGAGAAACAATGTATTCTGATTATTATTAAACGCTCTCCCCTTCCAACAGCCCCAGATCCTGACTTCTCCTTGAGTTCAGTTTACAAGGGCTATCCCCAACACGACTTCTTCCCATGTCCACAAAGGGCCTTTCCTCCTCCAACATCCCCAGTTCATAAAGACACCCTTCAGTTCATTCTAGCACTCCTTCCCGTTTATGCTTGCACTTTCCTAGCCCCACCCAGTTCACACTGGCACACACCTTCTCAACACTGCACTCAGGGTTCCTCTCGTTCCTTCCATCCACAAGTGCTGCTTTCAAGCTTCTTCCTCTTGCTCTCTTTCACCGGTGCTACTCTCAATCTTCCCCCTCTCCTTCCCTCACAAGCGCCACTCTCAGGCTTTCCTCATTTCCCTTCTCTCCCCCCTCCCTCCCCCAATCAGCATCACTTGGGCTTCCTTTGCTCCCCCTCCCCACCAACATGCTGCCCCTCTCCTCTCCCTACCAGTGCTACCCTCAGACTTTATTTTCTCCTTCTTCCTCACCAGTGATACTTTCCCCTCTCGGGCACTGTTCTTGGATTCCCTCCACAGCACCGCTCTGGGACTACCTACCTCCTGTAGTTGCTGCTCTGATTTTGAATGCCGTTTCACACTGAAGTGGGAACTTCTGATCTCATGAGAGTTTGGAGCAAAATTGGTGCAGCAACAGGAGTTCCAGAGCAGTCTTGTGATGAGAGGCTAAGAGTGGAGCTTATTTTTGTCTACAAATGCTGGCATGTAGAGAGTATGTCAAACGCAGACAGTTAGCATATATGCAAAGAGATCCTGACACATTGCAGTGACAGCGAAGGGCCGCTAGGAAAAAAGGAGAGAAACTATAGTGAATCCTGTTAGGTTGCTCTTTCAAGAATAACATCAGCAGTAACATAGAGTGGTTCACTTACCGTATGTCAGCCAGAGAACATCTAAGAGACAGGAATTCCTTTATTGCATAAACTAATGAGATTTGCATAACTGTGATCTGTAATGTTCTAATGTAATATTTTTCCAATTTTTTTTTTTGAAGGGTCCTCCTGGCATGCCTGGTCCAGAAGGTCCACCAGTAAGTATTAATCTTTGTAATGCTATTCCACAGTGAAGGTTTTTGAGGTTGTTTTGCCTGGGGGCCTGAGCATGAGAGACTAAACCAATGATGGTTTTACTGAATGCTAATGATCAGTGACTGACCTGAGTAATTAATACTGAAGTAGAAACAAATACTATGTAATGTTGGATTCTGCCAAACTACTTTTAAAGCTGCTGCTGCCCCAGAGTTTGTTTATGATCTACTGGACTTAAACACGTCTATGAGCTGCACTATTTGTTCCCAGAACCTTCTGTTGCACGATAAGAACACAAGACATTTTTAAGAACAGAAAAGGGTCATTAGGCTCAATAAGCCTGCCTCGCATCATACCCCTCAATTTGTTTTCACAACAGCAACTTGCATTTAAATAGCGCCTTTAGCATCCCAAGGTGCTTCACAGAGGCATAATCAAACTAAAATGCACTCTGAGCCAAACATGGAGACATTACGTGGGGTGCCAATAGCTTTGTCAAAGTTGTGGGTTTTAAGGAGGGCCTTAAAAGAGCCGAAGTCAACAGAGGGTCGAAGATGGGAGGTCTGTGAGGGGAGCATTGAAATATTTGAGTCTGGACTGTTTACTTGAATGGCCTTCCCATAATTATCTTATCTTAATCCATAATCCTGTTACCAGTCTAACTTTCCTTCTATCCTTAACCTCCCAATTTCTTAATTCTTGACAATTGAACCCTTTATCATAGTGAACAATCAAGCTAGATCAAATTTGTAATTCCCCTTCCTAACGGTGAAAGCTCAGAGTCTAACAATAGAGGCCAGGCATAGTTTGTGTAGTTATATCACTGGCTTTGGTTCTTTTATTGGCTAACTTGGATGAGCATGCAACTTGATAATTGCCTCTGTAGGTACCTACAGAAGGATGAGTTAGACTCCGTTATGTCATAGTTCATTTCCCAAATATGTGTAACAACTATTGAATACAGTAACCAAATATTTTACTTATATGAAGGAGCCAGAAGCTGTGTGTTGATAAACCCACTGTTTGATTCCAGTATTTCCCAAATAGCATCTTCTTGATATGTGGTTATGTAATTGTGTGTAGTAAATTCTTCTGGGAAACTCCCGGTTCACATTATGCTTCCCATTATTTTGGCTTACTGTTCTTACCCTAGCAACAACTTATGCTGTGAAGTTCTTGTCTGAACATCATCACCTGACTACATCAGAAAAAGTCAATAGACATGGCAATACATTCAACACTCTGTATGGCTGGCTGCAGTTCAAATATTTCCGACATTCCGATTGACATTTAGGTGTAAAACACCCAGTATTGGTTTAAAAAAAAACAATAATTTATGTTGTATAATTGAATTATGTTTAACAAGGCCTTCTCTTTTTGTCTTTCAACAGGGGCCAATGAAAATTGGAATCCCAGTAAGTAAATAAGGTCTTTACATGGGATTAACTGTAATTCTTGACATGATTTGCATAAAGTTTAAGGAGCGAGTCCATGATCGCAAACTACCAGGAGGGGACCACAAGCAACTGGGGTGGGTTGGGAGAATTGGAGCTTCAGTATTGTTACTGCTATCAATGTCCATGCTTCCTTTGATTATAGTGGGATTGTGGAATCATTCTTCATGCAAAGAAGAAAGATATCATCTTCTTTAGAAATTCAGAAATTGAAGTTATTGTGGTAGAGGAACATTACTTGTACCTGTGATTCAAGTTAATTTTTATTGAGAGACTAATGTCACATAGTGTAGATCATCACCAAAATTTAAAAAAAAAAAGGTAAATTAAACAGTAGTGGTCGGATGAGACCAAGATCAGGTTTAGAAGCTGCAGGTTGTTGGAGGAAGTGAAGACTGAAGGAGGTAAGCAGTTCCAGTTTGGAGATTTTGGTAAAGAATTACTTGGTGAAATATGTGTAGGAGTGTTGATTTCAACACAGTGAAGATGCAGGGAGGAAGAAGAGCAGACAAGATGGTCTATTTGGAACTTGGAAACAAGAGCGGAAAGGCCAGAGATGAAATTACCAAAGTGGTGATGGTTAGCTTGTTGAGACCTCATCCTCGGGAGGAACAGGAGATTAGGGAAGGAAAAAAAATCATTCCACATTAATTCAACATATTTCTAAATAAATACAACATACACATATGCCTAAAAAATCTTCCTTCAGTTTGTACTTGTAAATTTAGTTCCCCTCATCCATTTCATCACATGATTGGGGGGGGGGGGCGGGGGGGGATTTCCTAGGGGCTTCATCCCACTCGACTGCTATAACTTGGACAGACTGGGAGAAGCCTCCATGATAATTGGCTTAAAGCTAAACTTTCCATAGTTTATATCTTTTCTTATCTGTATAAATATGGCTAATTGTTTAAATGAATACAATGTCAAAATCTTATGTAGGAAGTTGTTATACAACAGAATAATTATATAATATTTCTATTGTAATTACTGTGCAATAAAGTACATTTTCTGTACCTGTAGTTATAGTTTTCACCAGTGAAACTACTAAGTATTTTTACTATAATGATAGGTGCGTAATAAAGGAGTGTCTTGTATGCTAGGCTTTATGCTGTTCCTTTCTTTCACATATATGGAGCATTGGCTGTTACATGTGTTTTGTTGGCATATGTAAAATGGTTGGTTTGGAAGGACTGTATATTCTAATAAAAGTGGGTATTTTAACAGGTTTTTGCCCATTTTACACTTGAGTTCTGGTCCAAACAAGGGGGTAATTTTAACTTTGGACAATGGTGTAAAATGGGCTATATCGAATTACATGCCCATTATACAACACACTTGATATTCCTTTCCCTCGAAGACACAATCGGGTGGCTAATTCATTATCACCCATTTTACGCTTTCACTTAAAGTTAAAATTTTCCCCAAGGTATGTGAAACATGTTCCTCACTGGCACTGCCAACGTTATACTGCCTTTTGAAGTGAAGAGTGTCACTGTGCATGTACTCGACAATGCGATGGTGGATGCCTAATGATACTGTATTATTGGATGTGGGGGCTTAAGGTCTGTCATGTGCTCAATGCTCTCTTCGTCTCCCTTGTGAGTCCGAAGCACTGTCATGTTCAGAGACTGTGCACAAGGCTCCTTTATGACCCCAGAAAAGATGCAGTTAATGGAATTGGAGCCCCGGCGTATCATTCCCAATGGGCACTGAAGGTGAAAACTGCCTCAAAAATGTTAAATTTTGATTCAAGCTGGCCTTGTCCTTATAGGGCCACCCTTTTTTACTGGTCTCCATTTTTCTGGATTTCTGCGACCAAATACGTACATGTGAACCTGAGGCTGGGGTTTTCCTTACCTTGGCAGGTCCAGTGCAGCCGGTGTCCGTGGCGGGTCCCAAACCCCATGGCTGGTTCCATCCCGCTGTAGAAAATGAACTTATCTTAATAGGGCCTATTAAGCCCGCACAGCACGTTACCCGGCCCAATTAGATGGCGCGGGTCTGGTGTCGTCATTCATGACGCGTTTTAAACCAGGATCCTTAAAGGGACCCTGGCCACATTAAATTTTAAGTTTAATCTAACATAGTAGGTGTTGAATCTTTACTGTACAATAATATAATTAAAGTTATATATGAGTGACAAGGAAATATTTAAATATTAAGTAATATGACTCCATCTACATATATGATCAAGAACATAATTTAAAAAGTATATTAATTGGTAAGTTATTGGTGCTTTAGTCACAAATCTATAGACTTTTGTATCAGTAACTGGTACAAATAAAAGAGATGTGTGTGTGTATAGGTAATACATAAAATTAAGCAGATTTTAAATTTAATTGTAAAGGGGTGGATTTACAATCTTATGCAAGTTCAGCGGAAGAGCTGCAGAAACTCTGACAAACAATGTAAGTGGGGCTTACAATGTGTTTCTGGGATTTCTGCAGTTCTTCCGCTGAAGTTAATAATGGACAAGTGAGAGAACCTTCGCAGAAATTCACCCTACAGTCTCAGACTGAAAAATTAAATTAGTCATATTCAAGGACTGAAAGCAAATTGAACCAGTGGAATGAGTGATGAGAATAAAATTGTTACAGTTGCTGACCTGATTTAATGTATAACTGGACAATCACCATATACTGTGAGAAAAGCCTGACCAGAAACAACACAAAAATATATTTAAATGGTATGTCATTTTTTATAGGGCAGATCAATTCACTGCAATTACTGTTGAATTGGAAGGCACAGCCAAGAATGGCCAGTGAAAAATGTTTTTCCCTCACTATTTACATCCTTTCAGGAATTTCTGAATTAACATTTACCAGTAGCTTTTCAAGTAGTACAGAATCTCCATCAATCCGTTAGCTGATGTAATCAACATGTTTTTATTTTGGTTTGTGTTCCATGCTGTCAAGCCATCAGCTGGAGCAATGGCCACGGAGCGCACGCCTCAGGCTGACAGACATTGTTCCCGAGCTGCGTGAAACCCAGAGCCATGTAGGGAAATTTAAAAAGTTTGGGGGAAAAGGCAGTTAAGTGCCTGTAAAGTACCTCATAATGATTTGAATTGGGTCACCCGCCGCTGCCAGTCTGGTCGGCTCCACGATGACAGATGCGCCTGGGGGAAAAGCGCGTGGGAGCGCTTTGACAGCGGGTTCCCGACCCGCTGTCAAAAAAAACAACTTTTCCCACCTGACCTGCCACCGATCTCGTCCGCTACCACCCCGGAAAATTCAGCCCTAAGTCTCTACCACATTTGGGACACACGAAAATCCTGCTGTTTCATGGGAATCCAGCAGGCCTTCACTGGCTGATGGCATCTGACATTCCTGCCTCCAACCCTCTGTTATTCCCAGCATATCATACACTATGCAGGGAGTGCCTGAAAATTCACTAAATGAGTTGACATCACATTATGATGTGGAGTCAGCTCTTTTTTGGATATAGGGTGATCAGCATCCAATGAACAGCAGTCCCAGCACTGGTACATCGTAACTACATCAACAGACTCATAGGGGGTCATTTTAACCTAACATGGTGTGTGGGTTCGGGTCAGATGTCTGATTTACACTCCGCCTGATTTTACTCTCCATTAGCTTCAGGCGAGGTGTAAACCGGGCGGTCGACCTGAACCCACCCGTTTCCCTCCTGGAGGGATTGATGAAAATTACCCCACAATGTCTGTATATGCACAGGGATACTCCAGGTTTCAGCAGAAACCATAGGATCCAGTTTGTGTGGGCTTCGCTCATTTAAATCTGCTGCTGGGCACCAGCAAGTAAGCTGAGTTTACTGTAGGCTATAAAATTGTGAGGATAAGAAGAGGATTGGATTCTGTGGCATTGTGCCAACTGCAGCTATTATCTTCAAACTGGTACAGTCCTAATCCAATCTTAGACTACTTACATCATATGGTTTCACAGGAGGTGAAACAGTTGAATCTGAATACTACTTGATTGCCCGGTCCCATGATTTTCTGACAGAAATTTCTAAGAGCATTAGAAACCATGGAATGAGAAAAGACCAGTAAACTAATCGACACCATTTGCTTTACAGATCTTTCAAAATGACTGGAGGGAATTCATGAAATGCTTCTTACTGGCTGCGCTCTCATCGTCTGCTATCTTCTCATTTTTCAGGGATCATCTGGTGAAAATGGACTCCCTGGGGACCCTGGACTTCCAGGGCAGCCTGTAAGCAGATAACTTCATAGAATTCATGATTAGATTTTTCGACATTTGGTGTTATTTACCTTGTTTAGACAGACTGAAAGGGAAATGGACTGTTCATGCCCAGTCTTCCAAGTTCAGCTCACTATCATAGTTATAAATGTAGATCCGATAGATGTATGGAGCAAACTAGTGATGGGAAAGTTTCTTGTAAATTAAATTTAAAAGATGGAGACAATTTAAAAAGTGAGTGTCACAATGCGAGGACAGCAATTCTAAAAGCCTTTTTAGAAAGCCTCAAAAGGCATCTGAAAACCCATTAGCAGCCTTTGGCAAGACTGAAATGGCAGAGGACTGAGAAGAGACTGAGGGAGAGGGAAACCCAAGGTGCAGGCATGAGGCTGTATACAAGTGACAGGGCACCTGACCTTGGAGGTGGTGCTGCCTGAGGTGATTGCGAAGAGGGTAGCCTTCTGTGCCACTCCACAGCACCATCCCAACAGCTCAATGTTGTAGCAAGGGTGAGCTGCCAAGTTCCAGGTCACAGCTGTTTTGTTACTCTTACTGGACATGCCAGCCCTTTGCTGTATGGTAGCTGCAGGTTTCCTTGCAGTAGATGTTACAACACTGCAACAGCTTCCCTGCTGATTGAGCTGCTTCTGAGGATAAGCAATCAATTATTACTTGGATAAGTAATTGAGGTTTATCAAGCACTCAATAACAACAACAACTTGTATTTATATAGCTATTTAACGTAGTAAAACATCCCAAGGCGCTGCACAGGAGTATTTTAAGACAACAAATTTGACACCGATCCACATAAGGATAAATTAGGGCAGGTGACCAAAAGCTTGGTCAAAGAGGTAGGTTTAAAGAGCGTCTTAAAGGAGGAAAGAGAGGAAGCGAGGGAATTCCAGAGCTTGGGGCCTAGGCAATAGAAGGCACGGCCACCAATATACTAGTGGTGCCATTGGAACATAGCAGCAGGAATAGGCTATTCAGCCTCTTGAGTCTGTTCTGCCATTCAATTAGATAATGGCTGATATGTATCTTCAGTCCATTTGCTCGCCTTGGTTATATAACCCTTAAAACCCTTGCTTAACAGAAATCTATCAATCACTGTTTTTAAATTTTCAATTGACCTACCCTCAACAGCTTTTTGGGGGAGAGAGTTCCAGATTTCTACTAGGCTTTGTGTGAAGCGTTTCCTGACATCACCACTACCTAGCTTTAATTTTAAGGTTATTCCCCCTTGTTCTGGGCTCCCCCCAACAGAGGAAATAGTTTCTCTCTATCTACCCTCTAAACACCTCAATTATATCACCCATTAATCTATATTCAAGGGAATACAAGCCGAGTCTATGCAACCTTTCCTCATAACTTAATCCTTTTAGCCTCGGTATCATGCTGCGCTCCGCTCCATCAAAGACCAAAATATCCTTCCGGAGGTGCAGTGCCCAGAACTGAACGCAGTTTTCCAGATGTGGCCTAATCAGAGCTTTATACAACTGTAGCATAACTTCCACCCCCTTGTACTCCAGCCCCCAGAATCATTAGTATAAATTACCTGCCAAAGTCTGTAGATTCTGTACCCACCGACCTGTGGGTACTGATGGGTGGGAGAATAACATCTTTCATGAGCATGCCTGACCTGCCTGGCATCCCTCAATAGGCCCTCTTTTTTTTTAAACAAACCCGTCAGATAGGAGGATTCCCATTCGTGTCAGGAATGGGCCTGAGGGAAAAAAATTAATAATTTACAATAATTGTGACAAAGGCTTATGAGAATCTAAGAGCCAGCAGGGAAAAGAAAATATCAAACAAAGAGGAAGAAAAACAGTTTAAAAAAAAAAAAAAAGGCTAAAATACACTTACTTTTCTATCACTGTGTCCTTTCCATTCCCGCCAGTGTACTCACCACCATCTAAAAACCCTAGATGCCTATTTTAAATGGACATTTTTCACATCTGGCTCCTGCACACCAGAACAGTGAGGAATTGTGTGAGGTACCGATACCCCCTCAAATTAATATATAATTGAAACGCTTGCCTGTTTGAGGTGGGTGACCCTGCCACCACATATCTTGCCCAATTGAGGTTAATCAAGCATTTACGCATCCTAGTGGTACCATTGGGTCTATAGCCGCAGCTTCCCAGAGCCTTTGTCAGCATGAATAGCCTGTTGATTGCCATCAGATATGGATGCAAACCTTGCATTTCTGGAGGGGTGAGAAAACTGCCCATTTAACAACTCTGGCCACCTAATTTAAGCTGCAACAAAATTATGGCATCGGAATATCCAGCAAAAAGTCGCTCAAGTGGAAGAAAATAAGAAATTAAAACAGAAAATGCACAGCAGTCCAGTCAGTGTCAGAAAGCTTAAAGACAGGGTCCAAATTCTAATGAAGTGTCTGTCCCTCCTGAAACACTAAACCTTTCTTTCTCTTCAGGGCAGTTTAGAGGGCCGCGCGGTTGACGGCCAGCCGCTGCCGCTCCCGCGCTCTGTCACTCTTTCCCTCCCTGACCCTCTCTCTCTCCCTCCCCCTCTCTCTCGCTGGCCCTCTCTCTCCCTGCCCCTTTTCTCTGTCCCCTCTCTCTCTCTCCCCCCATCTCTCTCCCTGCCCCTGTCTGTCCCCTCTCTCTCTCCCTCCCTCTCCCTCTCCTCCTCTCCTCCCCCTCTCCTCTCCCCTCCCTCCCTCCCTCCAGCTTTTTTGGCACCCGGGGAAGGGCTTGGAAAATTGAGCCCGGCCGCGGTGGCCGTACGCGGCCTAGCGCTTTAGGCCCGGCCGGGCTGTCGGGCCGAGACTGACCCCAGTTGAGCTCCTGGTGCAGCGGTTGACGGCCGGCCGCTGCCGCTCCGCCGCCCGCTCTGTGTCTCGGGCCGAGTGGTTGTCAGGCCCAGCCCGAGTGACCCCAACTCACCTCCCGCTCCGGCGGGCCGACGCAGCTTTGAGGAAAAGCGGGGGAAAAAATAGTGGCGAAGTTTTGGGAGGCTGCAGGATTAGGTCCCGCCCGTGATGCACCGATTGGTCAACCATCAGGTCACTGAACTGTAGGATTGGTCAACCATCACGTCACTCAACGCTAATAAGCGGTAGGATTGGTCAACCGCTAATGAGCGGAATTTTGAACGTTTTTTGTATACTGTCAGAACAATTTTTGTCTGACCAAAAAGTAAATACACCTTTGACACGCCCCTGATCATAACCTTTCTTTTGATATAACATATGTGTAGGTACGCTCTATAACTTTTGAGTGTATAGCGGACATACAGACAGACCGACAGATGGACAGACAAACCAACCGGTTTATATATATAGATAGATTTCTTTAATTTGGTTTGGTCATTGGTGTTTTCAAGTCACATTTTTTAAAAAATGTAACGTACAACTTGTTACATGTAACATGTACAACATAAGTTGCTTGGGTCTGTCAACTCCACACATCATCCTTGGCTAACGGGGTCAAAAACAAGGGACGATAGAGCAACTTCTTTAGTGGTGTGTGGCTGTGAAATTCACTTCAAGGGTTAATGGTTCAGGCAGAAACTATGTCAACATTCAAGATGAGATTGGAGAGGTGGATGAAAGAAAAGAGAATGAAGGAGCATAGAACAGGGTGGCTAAATGTGATTAGGACTATTTGCTCATATGGAGAGTAAACCTAGGCATGGTTGGGTTGAATGTCCTGTTTCTATGTTGTGACTTCTATGGCCCGGATTTTGCAGTAGAAATAACGGTGAGGCTATTCACTGTTATTACGGGGTAAATCGGACAGCAACTTCCAGCGTCTGCACATGCGCAGTTAAACGCGGAAATCAGGAAGTTGCTGTCCGAGTTGCCCTACTCCTCCACAAGCTTCGCGACATGGGTGCCTCGCTGAGAGATTCGGCATTCAAACACATGAAGGGTGTAAAGTTGTGGTACTTACCCACCAGATACCCACTAAACATGCCAGAAAAAGCTCAGGCTGGTCCATTAAAGTGCAAGTGAATTTTTAACGGTGTGATAATTCTTCATTACTACCAAAAAACCATTGAAAATTAATTTTTACAAGCATGGGGTCTCATTCCTTCAGATTTTAATTATTGTTGGAGATTTTTAAAGAATTTTTTAAAAAATTACTTTTTCTTTCTGTCTCTTTTATCTCTCTCTCTTAATCCCATCTTTCTTTAACTCTTTATTTCGCTTTCTGTACATGATTTTACATTGAATTAAATATTCTAACTTACAGCTCCTGGATTGGACTCTGCATGCCTCAGTAAGGATTTTTCAATCTGATTGGCTGAAGAGATACGCTATTGCTTTCCCTGTTCACACAGGTCCCAGATTCCCGTAGAAGGCGCCGCGCTAAAATGGCTCTCTAATTACCGTAAATTGCCGTGCAAAAGCCTACTAAGTGTCTCTGAGCAACTGTAAACAATGAACGGCGAGTGCCATTCGTTTGCTGCTGACTGCAAAATCCGGGCCTTTGTATTTCAATGCAAGAGGCTTGACAGGCAGCTGAATAGGGCCTAGTTAGTGCAGCTCTGAAACCAATAAATCAAGATGTACAGAATTGCACAGCTTACTACATTTTTCCTATCTGTGTAAAAGTGCAGATCGCCAGCTCAGTGGCGATTGAAAACTCAATGTGTGTGGGAGTGTAGACTTGAAGTTACATTCTTCCCCACCTTGGAGGAGCTGGTTGCTTTGGCTGTGGGCAGCACACTCGCCTCTGAGGTCAGATGGTTGTGGGTTCAAGTCCCACTCCAGGGATTGGAGCACATAATTCAGTGCAGTACTGAGGGAGTGCTGCACTGTTGGAGGTGCTGTCTTTCAGATGACTGTAAACCGAGGCCCTGTCTGCCCCCTCAGGTGGACGTAAAAGATCCCATGGCACTATTTTGAAGAATAGCAGGAGAGTTCTCCCTGGTGTCCTGGCCAATATTTATCCCTCGATCAACATCACAAAAACAAATTATCTGGTCATTATCACATTGCTGTTTGTGGGAGCTTGCTGTACGCAAATTGGTTGCTGCGTTTCCTACATTACAACAGTGCCTACACTTCAAAAGTACTTCATTGGTGTAAAGTGTCTTGGAACGTCCTGAGGTCGTAAAAGGCGCTATATCAATGCAAGTCTTTTTCTTTTTTTCCATGCAATCATGCCGGGCTTAGTATGTATTTTTTTAATTTACATTTCTTGCACTTTCTAATTTGATTTTTGTTGTTCCTCTATTAAATACCACACGAGTAGGGAGCTGCATGTCGCACTATGTAGTTTGTCTGTGTACTTGAATTCGATTGTGTGAACATGTGCGTTGTTGGACAAACTCCAGAATGACGATTCTTCTGTTGACTGTGGGGTTACAAAATCACAGGAATCTTAGTTGTATGTTTTATTTTGAATGTTAGGGTGACCCTGGAACAAAAGGAGCAGTTGGCGTGCCTGGACCTCCAGGACCCAAAGTAAGTTCTGCATTATCCTTTTCATATTTCACTCTTTAGGTGTTTCCAGTGGTAGTTGTCTGGTACATATATTTGTTGTCGATTGTGTGTCGGTTCCATGTAGAAGACCTACTAAGGGAGATCCAGTTTTTTTAAAAACCTGAATTACTCAAAACATACATTAACTTTGTTCTGTGAACAGCTCTACTGTACTGCCTCCCATAATTAAGTAGCCTCTTGACCCTCACTGTCCAGGCTTATGCATCATGTCCACTTGAACAAAGTGTAAAAAGCCCAGTGACACGCATGGATCCAATCTGCAGCAAAAACAAAATTGCACAAAATACTTTAATTATTAACAAAAATTGTTTATTAAGCTGCAGTTTTCATGTTTGTTTTAAATTTAATACAAATGACTAAATGCTGCTTCTCTCCTTTGCAAAGGGCGCACCTGGCACGGCAGGAGGAGATGGAAGTGGAGATGTTGTGGTAAGTGCAAAGGGTGCTCAAAAATAAACATCTATGTAGAACAGCATTCGATCTGCCAGTCACCTTGATGTTTTAGGCATCCGAGTACAATGCTATGTACCAGGCTTACCCCTCACCAGTTATTTATTCCAGGCCCTCATTTTGAGTAGTTTTGGCACAGAAATGTGCCCACCGTGAAGCTCTCTCCTTCCAGGTTGGTGTAGGCCAAAATCCCCCCTCCTGGCAGTCATTTCCCTTTGTTGTCTTTGTTCCTATGCTTGTGTCACCACAGAGAGATATAGTGTGCATTCCCTGTGTGGATTTCGCAGTATCTTAGTTTGGAGACCCTTGACCATGGTGATGGGTTTTCACATGTAACTGACTGACCAAAAAGAAAATTAAAACAGAAAAAACAAGAAATACACATCAGGTCAACCAGAACCTGGAAGAGAAAGATTGGTTAACATTTCTGGTGAGACCCTTCATCAGATCAGACATGGTCAAGCTGGAGAAGTTTTTTTTTAAATGAAACTGGCAAAAGTAAATCAGGAAATGTAATTTTAAAATTTTAACTCAGCCAGAGAGAATTTCTTAGCACAAAGGATTGCAAGTGTATGGAGGACAATGTCCAAAAGGCCATGGACGCAGAGTCAATTAACATGTTTGAAAAGGAACTGGAAACTTATTTAAGGATGTTAAGGAATATGAAGACAGTTGAATTAGGCAGTGATCAAGGGTGCAGGGGCTGAATTTCGTGACTTTTACCTGAAAAGAACACCTATGTCCCCAGGCACAGAGGTCAGGACTAACCAGTTTTGTTGGGTATCTTTAACCTTTACATTTTCTCTGGCTTCACCAGTAGGCTGAGGCGAGTTGAACTTGCACTTACTGTAGTAGGTACAGGCCCAGCAAATAGGTGGAAATGAGGCAGGAGAGGCATCACTCTGTTGCTACACCCACTGCACGCCCCAAAACTGTAAGCTCAATTTGAAACTTCTTAATTGATGGAAATCATAAGACTCTAATTGCATCCAAATATCCTAAGGAGGCTGCTACTTTTAAAAGAAAGCATGCACCAGTTGTCTTTGGCCTAGTCCTGGAACCCTTGCTAACACTCCAGCCATTTTGACCTATCACATGAGATATAAGAAAAAAAATAATTCAACATTGGAGAAGAGCGAATTATAGAAAAACAACCAAGTGAAACCATTGCAGGTCCTTTTCTTGTCCTTAGTTCTGGATCAGGACAGCGGGAGGCAATGCTGGATACTGGGGAAGTGGATCATGGTAGATGCTGCAGACGGGGCCATTCTATTGGTCAGTTGGATCACTCTATTGGTTAGATGGGCCACTTTATTTGTCAATTGGTAAGGTGGATGGGGATTGGAAGATGCCCACACCTGATAGCTATTGCAATTGTATATGAAACAAGGAAACTTCTTGTATCTCCCATGTGTGGGACATAAATCACTTACTTGAACAATGATTTGTGTGTTTGAATTTCTTTAGTCTGATGTTATTTTTGTGCAACATAACTAAGAGAGTCTTTGTTCTACTTCTCAGTGTACAATGTCCTGTCCTCCAGGTCCTCCTGGGCCCTCTGGGCTACTAGGGTTTAAGGTAAACAACAATTCATTTACATTATGCTACTCCAACTCGTATAAATACAATTATTGAGGACTTTTCATCCTGGTAAATGCCCTGAAACCTATCACATAAGAAAGCGTGGTAAAAGAAAAGGTCAAATGAATTGGTTCTGTCCTTATCCATTAATAATCTAGCCTATCACCGGTCTTGAGGGAAGGTTCTGTGTTTTGGTGCTTTAAGCGGAGGGAGGCATGTTGGTTTGGACGCAGATTGGCTCATTGCTCTTCTTTGAGTAATGCCATGGAATCTTTAACATCCACCTGAATGGACAGAAAGAGCCTCAGTTTAATGACTCATCCAAAGACAGACCTCTGACAGGGGAGCTCTAAAGTGGTAGCCTAAATTATATGCTCAGGGCCTGGAGTGGGGCTTGAAACCACAGCCTTCTGACTCCGAGGTGCGGATACTACCAACTGAGCCAAGATGACATTTAAAGGCCAGCTTGCCTTCCTGTTTTGATAAATTTGAATTTTGCTTTGCTAATGGCGGCACAGAGTTTTCACTCTGTGATGCGAGGTTTTGGAGAGACAAATCCTTTTTGATGAGGTGTTTCTGTTTTTCCACCTGCACATGTGTTGCTGGACCATACACTTCCTGTGTTTGAGTGGTCATCATGCTCCCAGACCTCCTGCCAGTGCCACCCTTCATCTTGCAATCACACTGGCAAGGAAATGACTCCAATTGTCCCTCCCCTTTTGTGAAGATGTGTCTGGTTTCTACTCCAACAGGGGAGCATAACTGGGAGCTCGGACGTGAAGTGGATCAACCCTGTGCTCCTCCATCCTATGATGCCGTATTTTGGTTCCCCTGCACACTGTGCCACGAGCCTGCTCAGAAATATTGATTCTTAAACTAACGACCTTTTTTCTTCTAGGGCCATAAAGGCCAAAAGGGTAGTTCTGGAGAGGCCGGGAAGGAGGGTCCAAAGGTATGTGAACAGAGCCAATTTTCCTCGAGTGATACAGTACATTTCTCCAAGTTAGAGAAAATATATAAAATACTGAATTACTCTAATGTTAACTTTATTTACTCGGGATGCGAAAAGGCCCATATGCACTCTCCCCACTGCTTACTGGAATCATCTCCATATCTCCAGCCTTTTCCCCCCCCTCCTACTTATTTGGACAGGCAAAAAGAAGCCAATTTAGGAACCTTTGTCAAAAATTCCTCTCTGATGCCTCAAAGGCGATTAGACAAGCCCCAGTTAATTATATCCCCAAAGCTTACCTTCCTTCTGCTACGACTTAGTTGTTTTCTAAAAAAATGCTCTCTTGAAGAACTGCTAGATGTCAGTTCCCATTACCAGAATGACATTCATAGTTTGATCCCTCTCTGAGAAAAATAAAACGCTCACTGCTCAAACCTCAGTCCCTACTTCCTAAATTTAAGTGAATGGATCCTAGTTCCACTGAGCCCTAGCACCTTAAATAATTTACCCAACTATATGCTATCAATGCCCTTTTCAATGTTACAGACCTGGATCAGATCCCCTCTAAGTCTACTTCTCTCCAGAAAATCCAACAAAGTCTGTCTCCATCGCTCAATACACTTAGGCCAAGGATCATGCTCATTGCTCTTCTCTATACTTTCTCCAGAGCCAAAATGATCAAAAGGTTTAAATAACTGTAATATTGAACTTTCACCGTCTTCAGAACTGAACTTAAATACATTTCATTTCCCTGAAAGAAATATTAATACATTGTTGTTGCAAACTTATTAGGATGAATATTTACTGGCTTTATTGTATTGGAAGACATGAGCTTGTAGAAATTTTGAAATTACAATTGTGACAGAGCCATTGGATTTATGGTGGATTGAGTGTAAATGGAAGGAAGATTTTCATTATCTGCTTCACTTTGTTTTGTTGTAAGCAAATGGTGATATACCGTGTTCCCTCCCTCCACCCCAGTTTTAACCACTTCGATCTGGAAGTTTCTGACTCCCGCTATAATATGATTCCAGGGGTTTCGTACAAGTGGACACTTTATTGAATCCAGATACTGCAGGCTTTTTGACCAGTGGAGGGGATGACATAGCTGAGCCTGATGTTGTTGTCACCCAATGCCATATTTGGGCAGTTTCTAGCAACGATTAGCTATGAAGAGAGACTGGGCAGATTGGGTTTGTTTTCCTTGGAGCAGAGGAGGCTGAGGGGGGACATGATTGAGGTGTACAAAATTATGAGGGGCATAGATAGGATGGATGCTGAGGAGCTTTTTCCCTTAGTAGAGGGGTCAATAACTAGGGGGCATAGATTCAAGGTAAAGGGCGGGAGGTTTAGAGGGGATTTGAGAGAGAACTTTTTCACCCAGAGGGTGGTTGGAGTCTGGAACTCACTGCCTGAAAGGGTTGTGGAGGCAGGAACCCTCACAACATTTAAGAAGCATTTGGATGAGCACTTGAAATGCCACAGCATACAAGGCTACGGACCAAATGCTGGAATATGGGATTAGATTAGACAGGGCTTGATGGCCGGCGCGGACACGATGGGCCGAAGGGCCTCTATCCGTGCTGTATAACTCTATGACTCTATGACAATGGTCATAGGATAGATACTATCATTAGGATCCTTGACTGATTTTCTCCCTCCCTGCCCTCTCTAAGGCAGGACTGCTGAGGCAATTCACCTCTACCCCAGCTGAACTCTGCTAACTTAGCACAGACCAAGGTATAACTAAGTAAGGCAGTGAGTAGCTGAGCAGTACCAATCCTGAAAGTCCCAGGTTCGATCTCTGGCCTTTGCTGAGTCAGTTGTTCTCAGTCGGAGTGGTGGTAGTGCTACAGGTAGTAGTGCTGGTCCTGTGTTAAGAAAGGGAAAGATTAGCTAGGTCCTCTGCTCCTGATAACTATCCAGCACCTTTTGCTCTAACAAAGAGCCAGCATGCACATTGCAGGCCAACTAGTCTCCTTCTGTGCTGTAAACATCAATGAGCCTATGCATATCTGTGGACTAGAGCAGGAACAGGCATGATTATAATATCACCCCATGGTGAAATAGCCTACTAATAGTCAGTGCGTAGGCTCACACATAAAGAAAGACTTCTTGGAGTGAGGTAAGGAAAGATATCTGGCCCTTGTACCCCAAAAGAAAGTCAACACCTTCAGGAGAGAAAGCTGTTTGGAAAGGTATTGAGCACAGACCGAGGAACAAAACTGGGACCTTCCTGATCCGAATGGCTGAGTTGCACAGTGGGCAGCTCCGGTCCCAAATATGAATCTTGTAGGTTCAAGTTTCTGATGAATTTTGCATTCATCAAAGTGATGGGTTTCCCTGCTCAGAAATGAAACACTTTCCCAGTTTAGTCACCCAGTGTCAGCGCCAAGCAGATTTATCCAGTATGTGCTTTAATTCATGTTGTTGCTTCTAAACACAGGGGGAGCATGGTTTTTCTGGGCCACAAGGTGTTGGAGGGGCTCCTGGATCTGAGGTATGTATGTGATATCATCCAATTGAAGCATATGCTAGAATACGCACTGGATTTTCTTTTAAGGTACTTTTTCTGAATGAATTTAAATTCCCATTCATCTTAATAAACATCATAGCCTAAAATTTACTATCTGGGATGTTATTGTACAAATGCTTAACATGCTCATATCAAGTTCCTCACTCTGCCGTTTTAACAAAAGTGTTAAGTGGTTTATTTTAAGTAGAGGAGAGAGGAATTTGATACAGAACGTTAAACGTTTGTATAATAACACCCACAGCAATTATTTCTAGCCTCATATATGTTGGATATTGATTTCAAACCATAGTGCGTAGGGCAGGTATCTTGGTTTACTCTTTCAGATTTTAAGTTAGCCTTTTCTTCCATCTGTTGAAATGTTAGACCCATTGAAAATAAAATTTTTAAACCCCAATGCAATCAGCAACATGTTATGCCTTCATACTGTGTGTGCTTTGCTTATTACAATATGCACAGAATTTTTCTCAACATATTTTTATGTGACCAGTAACAAAGACCAGTTCAAGGCAAGCATCGCTGTCACTGCTCAGTAGGGAAAATGCGACAGTTATGGGAGAGAGGGGCGCACCTGTATCTATACTGATGGGAGCTCCATAGCTGGTCCATTCATGATATAAAGCCACATAGGGATAAACTTTCCTCATTATCACTCTCAGCATAGAGCTTTGCATGGTGGGAATGTATGCATGTCCAGAATTTTGGCACAATCTTGATTTACCCCCATAGATTATTCATTCAGTACTTTTAATGGGTGGAAAATTGTGATGGCCACAAATTGGATGCACGGTTGAATTCCTGACATGCACTGTCAGTGTGCAAAGTTCTGCACTGGGAACTCTATAAAGACCAAAATTAACTCACCCCACCCACCCTCCCCACATCATCGTGGGTTTTGTGTATCCCAAATGGGCTTAAATTCAAGTACTTAGGGGAGTGATTTTAATGCTGCACGCCTGGCGGAAACCAAGCATCCCGCGATAGGAAAGGGGAAGGGACACCGAGCAAGTGGAGGCTTAACCTTTTCTTGTGGGGCTCGGAGGAGCACTCCTGCTCCTCTTGGCCCCACAAAGAAAATTAAGAAACTTACCTTGAACGGCCTCTTCTGCTTCCAATCCTTTTCTGATAGGCCTTCACCTGGCAGGAAAGCTGCAGCGGCTTCCCTGCTTAGGCCAGAGTTAAAAATGCAGTTGGGGCTCGGTGACGTCTCACAGAACTCACAGAATCCCCACAGTGCAGATAGAGGCCATTTCGGCCTATCGAGCCTGCACCGACACATATCCCACCCTATCCCTGTAACCCCACGTATTTAATCCCCCTAACACTAAGGGTCAATTTATCATAGCCAATCAACCTAACCCGCACATCTTTGGACTGTGGGAGGAAACCGGAGCACCCGGAGGAAACCCACGCAGACACAGGGAGAATGTGCAAACTCCACACAGACAGTCGCCCGAGGCCGGATTTGAACCCGGGTCTCTGGCGCTGTGAGGCAACAGTGCTAACCACTATGCCACCGTCATTGGACCCCGATCTGCAAATTTAAAGAAGGATTCTGCCTAGCTTTGGGCAGCTAGGCCACCTGTCCAGAAGTGCCGGTAAAAATCGGAAACAGTGTAACCTGGGAGGGACAGCGGTGGATAAATCACCCAATGGATTTTAACTGTTTATCTGCCCAGTTTGCACCATGTGGATCGGGTTAAAATAAACCCCAGAATGTAAAAAGAAGTTTGGTATGGTGCACAGATTAGTTAGGATGACAAAGGTAATAATTTTAAACTGAAAACTTTTTTATTTTAAATTTTGGGGTCAGAAAATCTGATGTTGGGGAAAGATTAATCAAGAGTTTTACCTGCAGAGAGCAGGAACCTGGGGCAGAACTTGGATCCATCCGGTTTCTGCTCCATTTACACTCCACCACAAATTCTGATCTGGCAGAGGATGTGGCAGCGGCTTCTTACGCCTCCTCCTCTTGCATCTACCAGAGCGTTCAGGGGAGGCTCTGTCAATTCTGCACAGCATAGCATCCTATAGGCCCAGCAGATCCCATGGCTGCTGAGAGCAGAGGGATGTCCTCGTTCCCTCGTTCATTTTTGACTTCTAATCTTTGGCCTGTTGTAGGCCTCTGTCTGCTTCCATTGGAGCAGCAGGAAGCTACTCCGATTTTCCAGCACCTCCTCAGGCCAGGTGCCTCTATTGTAGACACGGACTGCCACAAATATTAAAATTATTCTGTCTCCAGGATTAGGGACGGGGTCAAATGATTTCGAAGAACGGATGGAAGTCTCACCTCACCACACTTCCAGCAGCGGAGTAGTGACCACAGAATTTCAGGCCCCTTGTTTTTATTCCATTGTAGTATTTACTTCACTCTGAGATGTAATTGTTTCTTACAGGGTTCTCGAGGACCTAGAGGCTTTCCCGGTGGGCCAGGCGATAAAGGAAGCAAAGTGAGTAGCATGTAATATATTAATAACATTTTCAGTAATGCCAACCCCACTGTCTCATAAATCATAAGACAAACTCTTAAACATCAAAACATGTGGTAAGAAATCGTGAGTTGATATTTTTTCAAACATAAACCAATATAGATTGACAGTTGGATTATAAACCTCCACAAGTGGCTTTATTTAATCTCCAACAGTTCACAGTTCTTTACAAAAACTATATTACTGCATCTGAAAATTGGTGCCAGAATATTTAGCTGCCTCGTCTCTTTCTTTGTGCAGGATTTAGTGTTCATATTTCCTGCACCTACTTTCATAAACTGTTTCCCCTTTTTGCTACAACTCTCCTCACAGCTTGGTTTCTGGATTTCACACATGGATTAAAGGAAGCCTTCTGTTGCACACCTCATAGTTTTGAACCATAAAGAACTGGTTTGACACCCATCTTATATGCTGCATACTTAACCCGCATTGAAAATTTGCTATCATATAAGAAAGATCAAAATTTCATATCAGTGCACACTATGGCATATTAATAATTGCAGATGATTCATATTCATTGCAGATTAATTATTGCATATTAATCAGATTGTTGCATATTAATCTATGCAGATTGTTGCAAATTAATCATCGCAGATTCATTATGGCATATTAATCAGATGTTTGCACATTAATCATTGCAGTTTACTACATATTAATTGCAGATTAATTATTGTATATTAACCAGATTAATGCATATTGGACTATGCAGATTGTTGCATTTTAATCAAGGCAGATTATTGATCCTATCCCACTCCCAGTCCACGGGAACCCCGCTTTCATCGGGATAGGCTGGAGACACTGGACGCACTATGGAAATCGCTGAATCTCCAGCCCACCGCTGCCTGTCGGCCCAGTTTGGGGGTCCGGGAGCTCCAGTGCCTGAAGCAACCTGGGTCCCCATACCCGAGGTCATCGGCCAGGAGCAAGACCACCCCGGGGCCGGAATTGAAAATGTGCTGTCATATAAGATCTCAACTCAACCAGCGGACAAGCAGTTAGCACTGCCCTTCCCCCCCCGCTTGATCATCCTGCAAAGTCAATCGGTCAGTGTCTTCCTGGCACGGTCACGCCTCCTTTATGCTTTGTGAAGATTCCATCGAAACGTACCTGTCAATCAATCAGTGTCCAGGTAACTGGAGCCCGTCCCCTTTCAGAATTGCAGCATTATATATAGACTCGAGGCACAGGAGGCATACAGGCAGAGTTTGCTTCTTTTTCTGTAAAGAAGTTCTGGTTTGGAATTAATCAACCATTCAACTCGCGAGTTTCCTGAGTTAAATCGCGAGTTGGGGAGGATTTTCATTGAAAAGCACGTGTCTCGCGAGTTGGCATGACTACATTTTCCACAGAGGCTGTATATTGTAATTGCCAGTCATTTTATAGTCAGCTACACCTGCAGTGAAATATCCCTCGCTGTTCTCGCCATCATGGTACATGTTAGTATCAGTGGAAAAAGGTTCCAATGTTTCACTTAATTCGCTCTCTATTCTTTTAAAATATTTTTCTTCCAGCAGTTTCCCTCCTCTCCTGTTTCTCTGCAATCTCTGTGCTGCCTTCAACATTGTTTATCACTTCTTTCTCCTTCACTGCTCCTCCTCTCCCAACCATTCCTGCAGCAGTTCTCATAGTTCCCCTTCTTATGTCCCAACACAGTCAATACATCTCCTCAGTGGTTTACTGTCATGTCCTTGCAGTCACCTTTGGCGAACCACAAAGGTTATACCCTTAACCCCCCTCACCTCTTTTCCACTTTTACATGTTACCCTCTGGTGGCACCATCCAGAAAAATTGCATTAGTTTCTATATGTATGCCAATGACACCCAAATCATTTTCTTAACTGCCACCAAGGCTTTCTCACTGCCTGACTATAACAACAATTTGTATTTATATAGGGCCTTTAAAGTAGTTTTTAAAAATTTGTTTATGGAATGTGGGCATCGCTGGCAAGGCCAGCATTTATTGCTCATCCCTAATTGCCCTTGAGAAGGTGGTGGTGAGCCGCCGCCTTGAACCGCTGCAGTCCGTGTGGTGAAGGTACTCCCACAGTGCTGTTAGGTAGGGAGTTCCAGGACTTTGACCCAGCGACAATGAAGGATTGGCGATATACTTCCAAGTCAGGGTGGTGTGTGACTTGGAGGGGAACTTGGAGGTGATGGTGTTCCCATCCCAGTAAAGGAGGACAGAGATAGAGAAGCGGAGAGGCTTAGGGAGGGACTTCTCGAGCTTAGGTTCCAGGCAGCTGAAGGCACGGCCACCAATGGTGGAGCGATTAAAATCGGGGATGCACAAGAGGCCAGAATTGGAGGAATACAATGATCTCGGAGGGTTGTAAGCAATGTTTTCTAAGGTGCGCAAGCCGCACACCTCTCTGCCGGTCCTACGCAGCATTTTCAGGGTAAAGTTTCACAAATCTTTGAAGGGGCCACGCTCCCAAAATAATATAAGGGGGAACATTGGTTGTACATAGAAAGATAGAAGATAAGAGCAGGAGTAGGCCATTTGGCCCCTCGAGCCTGCTCCGCCATTCAATGAGATCATGGCTGATCATTCAAATTCAGTACCCTGTCCCTGCCTTCTCTCCATATCCCTTGATCCCTTTAGCCTTAAGAAATATATCTAACTCCTTCTTGAATATATTTAATGAATTGTCCTCTACTGCCTTCTGTGGTAGAGAATTCCACAGGTTCACCACTCTCTGGGTGAAAAAATTCCTCCTCATCTCTGTTCTAAATGGCTTACCCCTTATCCTTAGACTGTGACCCCTGGTTCTGGACTCCCCGGCCATCAGGAACATCCTTCCTGCATCTAGTCTGTCTAGTCTTGTTAGAATTTTATAAGTTTCAATGAGATCCCCTCTCATTCTTCTAAACTCCAGCGAGTATAAGCCCAATTGACCCAATCTCTCCTCATACGTCATTCCTGCCATCCCAGGTATCAGCCTGGTGAATCTTTGCTGCACTCCCTCCATGGCAAGAACATCCTTCCTCAGATAAGGCGACCAAAACTGCACACAATACTCAAGGTGTGGTCTCACCAAGGCCCTGTACAACTGCAGCAAGACATCCTTGTTCCTGTACTCGAACTCTCTCGCTACGAAGGCCAACATACCATTTGCCGCCTTAACCGCCTGCTGCACCTGCATGCTTACCTTCAGTGACTGGTGCACAAGGACACCCAGGTCTCGTTGCACTTCCCCTTCTCCCAATCTACTGCCATTCAGATAATCTGCCTTCCTGTTTTTGCCACCAAAGTGGATAACCTCGCATTTATCCACATCTGCCATGCTTCTGCCCAATCACCCAACCTGTCCAAATCATACTGGAGTTTCTCGGCATCCTCCTCACAGCACACACGCCCACCCAGCTTTGTGTTGTCTGCAAACTTGGAGATATTACATCTAGTTCCCTCGTCCAGATCATTAATATATATTGTGAATAGCTGGGGTCCAAGGACCGATCCCTGCGGTACCCCACTAGTCACTGCCTGCCACTCAGAAAAAGACCTGTTTATTCCAACTCTTTGCTTTCTGTCTGCCAACCAGTTCTCTATCCAAGTCAATACCTTGCCCCCAATCCCACTTTACATGCTAATCTCTTGTGCGGGACCTTATCGAAAGCCTTCTGAAAGTCCAAATACGCCACATCCACTGGTTCTCCCTTATCTATTTTACCAATTACATCCTCAAAAAACTCCAGTAGATTAGTCAAACACGATTTACCTGTTGTAAATCCATGTTGACTTTGTCCAATCCTGTCACTGTTTTCCAAGTGCTCTGCTATTACATCATTTATAATGGACTCTAGCATTATCTCCACTACTGATGTCAGGCTTACCGGTCTATATTTTCCCATTTTCTCTCTACCACCTTTTTTGAATAGTGGGGTAACATTAGCTACCCTCCAATCCATGGGTACTGTTCCAGAATCTATCGAATTTTGGAAGATGACCAGCAATGCATCTACTATTTCTAGGGCCACTTCCTTACGTACCCTAAGATGTAGATGATCAGGCCCTGGGGATTTATCAGCCTTCAATCCCGTCAATTTCCCTAACACCATTTCCCTACAAATACTGATTTCATTCAGTTCCTCCCTCTCATTAGACCCTATGTTCCCCGACATCTCTGGGAGGTTATTTGTGTCCTCCTTTGTGAAGACAGAACCAAAAAATGTATTTAATTGGTCAGCCATTTCTTTGTTCCCCATTATAAATTCCCCTGATTCTGACTGCAAGGGACCTATGCTTGACTTCACCAATCTTTTTCTCTTCACGTATCTATAAAAGATTTACAGTTAATTTTTATGTCCCATGCAAGCTTACTCTCATACTCTCTTTTCCCCCTCTTAATTAATCCCTTTGTCTTCCTTTGTTGAATCCTAAACTGCTCCCAATCCTCAGGTTTACTGCTTTTTCTGGCCAATTTATATGTCCTCTCCTTGGATCTTACGCTATCCCTAATTTCCCTTGTTAGCCACGATTGAGTCACCTTTTTTGTTTTATTTTTATGCCAAACTGGGATGAACAAATTCTGTAGTTCATCCATGCGATCTTTGAGTGTTTGCCATTGCCTATCCATCGTCAACCCTTTGAGTGACATTCCCCAATCAATCCTACCCAACTCGCGCCTCATACCATCGTAGTTTCCTTTATTTAAATTCACAACCCTAGTCTCTGATTCAACTACTTCACTCTCCATCTTAATGAAGAATTCTATCATATTATGATCGCTCCAACCCAAGGGGCCTCGCACAACAAGATTGCGAATTAATCCTTTCTCATTACATAATACTCAGTCTAAGATGGCCTGATCTCTAGTTGGTTCCTCGACATGTTGGTCCAGGAAACCATCCCATATACACTCCAGGAATTCCTCCTCCACAGTATTGTTACTAATTTGGTTAGCCCAATCTATATGTAGATTAAAGTCACCCATGATAACTGCTGTGCCCTTATTGCACGCTTCTCTAATTTCCCTTTTAATGCCATCCCCAAACTCCGCATTACTGTTTGGGGGTCTATGTACCACTCCCACTAATGTTTTCTGCCCCTTGGTATTTCTCAGTTCTACCCATACAGATTCCACATCAGAGCAAATATCCTTCCTTACAATTGTGTTAATCCCCTCTTTAACCAGCAATGCTACCCCACCTCCTTTTCCTTTTTGCCTATCTTTCCTGAATATTGAATACCCTTGGATGTTGAGTTCCCAGCCTTGGTCACCCTGGAGCCATGTTTCCGTAATCCTAATCATATCATATTCGTTTACCTCTATTTGTGCAGCTAATTCATCCACCTTATTACGAATGCTCCTTGCATTAAGACACAAAGGGGGAGAAATTCAGTATAGCCCCGTTTGGGGCGCTAACTTCGCTGGGGCACCCCCGCGCCGGAAATTGGTCGGTTGTGCCCCAAAGGGAAGTGGCACGCTACTTGAGGCGCCCCGCCTCCCTTTTAGGGCGCTGCGAGTGAATACACGCTGCTGCACGTTGCGCTGCAGTATTGCAGGCCTTCCTCCCCTTAAAGGGGAGAGGCCTTGTGCAGCGCAATCTGGGGCCCAGCTGGGCCCCCGGGGATTGGGAGTGCAGGCAAAAGAGCCCGGCACCCAAGAGAAGTGCCGGGCTCCTGGAGCGCAGCCGGCACTCTGCGCTGGCAAGGGGGGGGGGTTCCGGAGGCTGGGGACTGGAGCGCAGGCAGGTGCTGGCAGGTGGTGAACAACAAAAATGGCCACCCCGCACCTCGCCTTTAATTTGCGCCTCCCCGGCCGCAGGTACGCCACCCTGACCCTGTTGGACATAGCATCCGGCGGTAAATCAGGGGGCGCTCCCGAAGATCGAGGCCGGGGCGTGAGCGGGGCGCTGCGCACACCGATTATGTCATCGCCACCACTAACCTCCCGCTGAATTTTGCGGGAGGCATGGGCAGTGCCACGCCCGGGCGCCAGTTGGTTTGCACCCCACTTAGCAGCCTCTTAAGGCGCTAACGGGTGGCGCAACCAACTGAATTTTCCCCCCAAAGCCTTCAGGCTTGTTTTTTTAACGCTCTTAGACGTTTTAGAATTATTATTTACTGTGGTCATGTTTGATTTAAACTCTTGAATTCTCTGACTGCCACCTTTGTTTTTCTCTTTCCTGTCTTTTGCTTCTATCCTTGTTTCCCTTTCCTCTGTCTCCCTGCTCAGGTTCCCAACCCCCTGCCATTTTAGTTTAAACCCTCCCCCAGTGCACTAGCAAACACTCCCCCTAGGACATTGGTCCCGGTCCTGCCCAG
Source organism: Somniosus microcephalus (assembly GCF_052327205.1). Lineage (NCBI taxonomy): Eukaryota > Metazoa > Chordata > Chondrichthyes > Squaliformes > Somniosidae > Somniosus > Somniosus microcephalus. Next base: position 47,809,310 of record NC_140993.1, on the reverse strand, counting down.
GTGCAAACCGTCCGGTTTGTACTGGTCCCACCTCCCCCCAGAACCGGTTCCAATGTCCCAGGAATTTGAATCCCGCCCCCTTGCACCATTCCTCTAGCCACGTATTCATCTGAAATATCCTTCTATTTCTACTCTGACTAGCATGTGGCACTGGTAGCAATCCTGAGATTACTACCTTTTGAGGTCCTATTTTTTAATTTACCTCCTAACTCCCTATATTCAGCTTTTAGGACCTCATCCCGTTTTTTACCTATATCGTTGGTACCTATATGCACCACGACAACTGGCTGTTCACCCTCCCCTTCCAAAATGTTCTGCAGCCGCTCTGAGACATCCTTGACCCTTGCACCAAGGAGGCAACACACCATCCTGGTGTCTCGTTTGCGGCCGCAGAAACGCCTATCCTTTCCCCTTACAATAGAATCCCCTATTACTATAGCTCTACCCCTCTTTTTCCTCCCGTCCTGTGCAGCAGAACCACCCCTGGTGCCAGGAAGTTGGCTGCTGCTGCCTTCCTCTGATAAGCCATCCCCCTCAACAATATCCAAAGTGGTATATCTGTTTGAGAGGGGGATGACCACAGGGGACTCCTGCACTACCTGCCTGCATCTACTAATCTGCCTGGTGGTCACCCATTCCCTTTCTGCCTGTGCAACCTTTACCTGCGGTGTGACCAACTAATTAAACATGCTATCCACGACGTCCTCAGCATCGCGAATGCTCCAGTATGTATCCATTCGCAGCTCCAGCACCGCAATGCAGTCTGTCAGTAGCTGCAGCTGGATACACTTCCTGCACACATGTTCATCAGGGACACAGGAAGTGTCCCTGACTTCCCACATAGTGCAGGAGGAGCACACTACGGGGCTGGAGGAGGTTACAGAGATAGGAAGGGGCGAGGCCATGGAGGGATTTGTAAATAAGGATGAGAATTTTTAAATCGAGGTGTTGCCGGACCAGAAACATCAAGAACTAGATAAGACACCAGTTGTTTCAGCTCAATCTAAACTGAAGTCTTCCTTTTCGGCTCCCAGCAGCACCCAAGTGCTACTGACACTCACTTCATCATCCTCCCTAGCTGGCCTCTCGGGACAAATCCAGATGTGCAACCTATTAGACCCTGAGCTAAGCTGTTTACTGCCACCAATACTGCTTGGATTGACGCCTGCAATGTTCTCCTCACCGGCATCCCTGCCTTCAGAAATTTCAATGAATCCGGAACTCCACAATCAGGCACCTCTCTTGCAAAAAGTTCCACAACCCATCATCCCTGTGTCCAAACAAACTGACTTCCTGAATTCTCATCCTAGTGTTTAAATCCTTCCATGGCCTCATTCTACCTCATGTGAGTCATATCGTCCTGGTTGCATCCTTTGCTTGCTTCACTGGAGGCTGCTCATTCAGTCACTACATCTCTACACTCTGGAAACCTCTCCTGAAAATTGTATTTTTTTTTAGGATGATTTTCCTCCATTTTCTTTAGCTATAATTTTGGATGAATAGTCTTCTCCTAGGCCTTTCCAATACAGGAGGTATAAGAAACCCTTGCTCTAGGGGAACCAACTGGCCTCCACCTGTGGCAACCCAGGTTGAGTCACAAAATCTGACAAGAGTTACAGAGTCACCTCTTTATCCCAAGAATTATGTGACACACAATATTCCACACAGGAGAGCATATCAACAGGTCTTGCAAAGGCCAGTACTAACTATCACATTGTTAATTCATTATTAAATCCTACTCATAAGTCATTCTTTCCCACTACTTTAAAACTGTGGGACTCCATACTGCCCTCAATTTTACATAGGATTAAATAGGATATACGGCACAGAAACAGGCCATTCGGCCCACCAGTCCATGCTGGCGTTTATGCTCCACTCGAGCCTCCTCCCATCTTTCCTCATCTAAATCTATCAGCATAACCATCAATTCCCTTTTCCCTCATATGCTTGTCTAGCCTCCCCTTAAATGCATCTATACTATTTGCCTCAGCCACTCCCTGTGGTAGCGAGTTCCACAGTCTCACCACTCTTTAGGTAAAGAGGTTTCTTCTGAATTCCCTATTGGATTTCTTGGTGACTATCTTATATTGATGGCCTCTAGTTGTGCTCTTCCCCACAAGCCTTTCATCTTTTCCTGATATGTATACCCTCGCATTTCTGGTATCATCCTTGTAAACCTTCTCTGCACCCTCTCCAGTGCCTTTATATCCTTTTTATAATATGGCGACCAGAACTGCACGCAGTACTCTGTGTGGTCTAACCAAGGTTCGATGCAGGTTTAGCATAACTTCCCTACTTTTCTATCCCTCTAGAAATAAACCCTAGTGCTTGGTTTGCTTTTATTATGGCCTTGCTAACCTGTGTCACAACTTTGTGATTTGTGTCTTTGTACTCCTAAATCCCTTTGTTCCTCTATCCCACCTAGACTCTCACCCTCCAAGTGATAAGTGACCTCCCTATTCTTACTACCAAAATGTAATAGCTCACATTTATCTGTGTTGAACTTCATTTGCCAATTATATGCCCATTCTGCAAGTTTATTAATATCCTCCTGTAACGTGTTGCAGTCCTCCTCAGTATTGACTATCCCCCCCAATTTGGTGTCATCCGCAAATTTAGAAATTGTGTTTTTGATTCCTAAGTTGAAATCGTTAATGTAAATTGTTAACAGCAGTGGTCCCAGCACTGATCCTTGTGGAACATCACTACCCACCTTCTGCCACTGTGAATAACTACCCTTTACTCCTATTCTGCTTTCTGTCCTGAAGCCAGCTAGCAATCCATTCTGTTACTTGTCCCCTGACTCCGCATTTTCTGATCTTGTTCATCAGTCTAGCGAAAGCCTTTTGAAAATCTAGAAAAATTACATCTACTGCATTACCATTGTCTACTCTCTGTTACCTCTTCAAAAAATTCAATAAGGTTGGTCAAGCAAGACTTTCCCTTTTGAAATCCATGTTGATTATTCATTATTATATTTTTGGTTTCTAGATGTTCTTCTATTTTCTCCTTTAGTAGGGATTCCATTATTTTTCCTATCACTGATGTTAAGCTGACTGGTCTATAATTCCCTGGACATGTTCTATCCCCCTTCTTAAATATCGGTATAACGTTAGCTATCCGCCAGTCCTCTGGCACTACACCTTTTTCTAATGTATTATTAAATATATGTAGTAATGCCTCTGCTATCTCTTCCCTAAATTATTTTAAAATGCGTGGAACCAATCCATCCGAACCAGGAGTTTTATCCTCATTGAGTTTGATTAATTTATTTAATATATCCCCTTTTTTAAAATGTTAAATGCGCTTATCTGATTACTAATCTCATCATCCAATGTCCTGTCCACCTGTTCTAGCTCTCTGGTAAATACTGACGCAAAATAATTATTTAATATTTCTGCCATCCCTCCTCTTACAAACTAAAGACTTTTAAAACCAAAGGTAATCACTAATTCTTATTGACTTGCAGCCTAATTTGTTTCTTAGTCTTAATGGTGCCCTTCATAGAGGCTTTAATTTAAAAAAAAAAAAACCCTCCCAGATTCCTATTCCCATAGCACATCCTTTGTGAAAAGATTCTTCTCTTTAATCTTTGAGAGCTGTGTCCAAAATTTTGTCCCCAGTGGTTGTCATGGCAACGATTTCAAGCTGTGCATTTTGACAGCGTTCTTAGTCGACTGACTGACTCAAATAACTATATCAGACAGCAGATATTCTATATCCACTGCATTAGCCATGGATTTGTTACCTTCTTTCATGAAGGGAATCTCACCTAATTGTCTGGCTGACAAGTCTCTGATTACATGATGGCAAATGAGTTGGAATGTCTCATGGATTTCAACCTTGGTCGTAACTATATCGGCTTACAATTAGGAAGCCTCACCCCCACCTGCACAAGGCAGTTACCCTATGCACAAATAGTGAGGTCCAGATGTTGGGCCTTGATCTTCATCATTCCTATAGAGATGGTGCTGCGGGAGGAGCTCTAATCAGGGAAGTGAAGGAAGTTTGGGACGTTGACAGAGCAAATGTAGATGATGGCCTCCAGGGGTGGGGTCTTGGGATCGTGGATAGGTGGGGGACGAGCGTGTACCTCGGTGGAGGGAATACCGGGTCTTGGGTGGAGCTAACGGTGGCGACGGGAGCGGTATAATCAGCAGGCAGTGGCCAATTTGTGCATAGGGTAACTGCCTTGCACAGGTGGGGGTGAGGCCTGGAGGTCAGGGATCTTATGAGCGGGGGTTGCCGGGGGTGGGGGGGAGTGTGCGAGGCAGATCAGAGGCCAGAGCCTGGGTTGACGGAGATCTGTGGGAGAGAGAGATCAAAAGCCGGGGGCCTGAGCCTATCGGGGAGGGAGGTCGGGGGCTGGAGCCTGGGCGGAGGGAGATTGGAGGTTTGGGGCCAGATTCTGGGGATAAGGAGATCATGGGCTGGAGCCTTAGGGAGTGTGATCATAGGTCAGAGGTCGGGGGCCAAATCCTGGGAGAGGGACAGAGCCTTGGAGGGGGTGGGGGGGAGCAGAGCAGAGATTAGGGGCCAGAGCCTGGGAGGAGAGAGATTGGAGGACAGGGTTCAGAGCCTGAATGGAGAGAGATTGTAGCTTGGGATTCGGAGCCTGAGTGGAGAGGGATCAGAGATCGGGAGCTGGGAGAGAGAGATTGGAGGTCGGGCCGGAGAAGGGAGAAGGAAGATTGGAGGTCGGGGGTCAGAGCCTGGTACTTGTAGATGGTACACACTGCAGCCACAGTGCGCCGGTGGTGGAGGGAGTGAATGTTGAAGGTGGTGGATGGAGTGCCAATCAAGCGGGCTGCTTTATCCTGAATGGTGTCGAGCTTCTTGAGTGTTGTTGGAGCTGCACTCATCCAGGCAAGTGGAGAGTATTCCATCACACTCCTGACTTGTGCCTTGTAGATGGTGGAAAGGCTTTGGGGAGTCAGGAGGTGAGACACTCGCCGCAGAATTCCCAGCCTCTGGCCTGCTCTTGTAGCCACAGTATTTATATGGCTGGTCCAGTTCAGTTTCTGATCAATAGTAACCCCCAGCATGTTGATAGTGGGGGATTCAGCGATGGTAATGCCATTGAATGTCAAGGGGAGATGGTTAGAGTCTCGCTTGTTGGAGATGGTCATTGCCTGGCACTTGTGTGGTGCGAATGTTACTTGCCACTTGTCAGCCCAAGTCTGAATGTTGTCCAGGTCTTGCTGCATATGGACACGGACTGCGTCAGTATCTGACGAGTCTCGAATGGTGCTGAACAGTGTGCAATCATCAGCGAACATCCCCACTTCTGACCTTATGATAGAGGGAAGGTCATTGATGAAACAGCTGAAGATGGTTGGGCCTAGGACACTGCCCTGAGGAACTTCTGCAGTGATGTCATGTGATTGAAATGAATGACCTCCAACAACCACAGCCAACTTCCTTTGTGCTAGGTATGATTCCAACCAATGGAGAGTTTTCCCCTTGATTCCCATTGACTTCAGTTTTGCTAGGGCTCCTTGATGCCACACTCGATCAAATGCTGCCTTGATGTCAAGGGCAGTCACTCTCACCTCACCTCTTGAGTTGAATTATCTAGAGCTGCTAATTGCCCAAATCTACTTAAAATATTTTGAAGTCAACCTTTTTGTTAATTACTGTTGTTTTATTGTGAAGTCCCACAGTTTGCCCATGAGCCATTTAGCAACATTTAAGCTTTGGCTGGGTGTGATTTGTAGCCAGCATTACACGCCCTGTTGTCAATTACTATCAGGATAACGATTACTGGATTAAAACAGTCTCAAACCTTTATTAATTCTGTAACTTTCAAGTTTTAATACAGCCATTAAATACTGTTTTATAATGTTCTCTCATACAGCATGATTTGTAATACACTGTCCTTTATATGGCTCCTCACAACAGGGAGAACACATATAAACTCACTGTTAAAAGCATTCTACAACAAAAGAGGCTTCTAGCTAGCTTTCAAACAGTGTTCAAGAAGGAAACATAGAATATAAAACTTCCCAAAAATTAAAGTGATTTTTATTTTCATTCAGGGCATTCCGGGATTTAATGGTTTGCTGGGGCCTCCAGGATCAGCTGGGCCTACTGTAAGTATTCAATTATTTTATGCTCCTTTTAAGTTAAAGGTGCAGTGATCCATAGTGCAATTTCTTTTTCTATAGGCAGGCCACAGATTAGAACCTAAAACCATTAGAAAGTATAGATTGAGAAAAGGCCATCCAGCCCCCGAGACTGCTCCTTTTAACCTACATTTCTCAACCAGAATATGTTGGTACCTTCTCAGTAGCTTGGCACAAGTACGAACTGAATCAGTAGATCAGACAGTAGACAGTTGGCATCCATTGAGTAGGCCAGATGAAGGGCCATTTTGCTCTGTCTCACTGGGAATCTCATCTGATTTCATACGGTATGTTCAGATGTAAAAAGCCCTTTGCTCCATTTGATCTCACAGCCTTAGCCTTACCCTTACAACTGTAACATGCCTCTGTACAGGCAGATTGTAGCTTGGCATAGGCAATGGGACAGTTAACTTGGGTTAAATGTCCATCCAAAGGACAGCCCTTCTGACAATAGTGCAGTTGAGTGCCCGCCTAGATTATGTGCTCAAGTCTTAATATGGGGGAATTAAACCAAAACTACATTCGGATCCAGAGGTGGGAGTGATGCTAACTGAGGCAAGCTAACACTCAGGAACAGTAGCCAGTGACTTAGCAGTTTGACTGACAGATCTCAGACCATATATTAATTAGTAAGTGAGTTAGACTGTCTATGACCATGGGGTCCACCCTCATACAGGGATTTTTCACTCTCCCTCCACTCACTGAGGGAGTTGAATACTCAGATCTTTTTTCAGAGAAAGCGATTATTATGGGAATATACAGGAAACTTTGTGTTATCCGGAGGCTAAATGTCCGGCACGCTCGAGCCACCAGCAAAAATCAGGAGCCATTTTGTTAGTTTTTTTTTTCAACAGTCAGGCTCTGCAAAGTCTCTCAAGCTGTTGCTAAGCTACAGAGACGCTTCCAAGGTACGGCCAACTGTTTAGAAGCTGTTGCTAAGCAACAGTGTTTGTTGCCAGATACGGAGCTGAAAAGCTCCGTATGCTTCAACATTAATGCTGGTTTGTCCAGGCAGTTTTGAGGGAACGGCAACCGCTCGGTCCCGTCGGTGCCGGATAGCACAAAGTTTCCTGTAACTTGTGGAGATGAAAAAGAAGGTGGCAAAATAAATAGAAACTGTTAAGTCTGTGTGTCCCAGTTATGCTTATTATAAATCACTGGACACAGACCACAAGAATAACTTTAACAGGTCTTTACTATTCGGAGGTCAGGGCTGAACTGCCCAGCAAATCCCTACACAACACTTATATACCGGTGTGGTCACCACCGGTATTACAGTATACAGCAGCCAAGAGAAAGTAGTACATCTCTTAAGGTAGTTCTCTTAAGGTGGAACAGGTTACATACACCACAGAAACCACATTTATTTTTGAACCTATGTTAAAATATATTTAGAAATACAGTCAAGTTTGGACAACAGTATTGCTCAGATATCCGTGCCCCCTGTTAATAAAGAACAACTATAAGTGGTTGAAAGAGTATCATCAATCAGTCTTCTATTATAGGGGCCAGAAGGTCCAAGAGGTGGAAACGGAGAACCAGGCCTCAAAGGTGCAGAAGTAAGTTTTTATTCAGCTCTCCTTTTTTATTATTTGAATCAATGCTTACACACAAATGTGCAATATTCTCTATTGTAAAATAGGATAATTTGTTGGTTATGATCATTTTTCTGGAAAATAGTGAATATCTGGTAAGTGACTACAAGGCAGAAATCTAAATTAAATTTAAAGTAAAAATAAAAAGTTGATTTAAAAAAAAAAAAAAAGAATTCTCTCGCTGTCCCAATTTTCCGTCCTGAGGGCGTTGACATATGTTGGGATACAATTCCACAGCTGCCAGCTCCTCCCTGAAAATCATACTTGCCTTCACCTGCGAGTGTTGCTAGGCTATTCAACTGCTGGAGGATGGCATTAGAATCGAGCCCAATCCTAGTATCACCCAACATCCAGATTCCAGCAGGATCACTAAATAGCAAGAGTGACCACCTTGGTTAATTTGCTTTCTCCCTGAACCGAAGGATTGCTATTATGTCCGTGTATAATTGAGACACGGACTGCAGGAGTTGATTATAACAAGTCTTTACTGAATGGAGACAACCTGGAAACTGAAACTACAGAAGCCTGCTAGGGCCTTTTATACAGGGGTGGCCACTGCCGGTACTGCAGTCTGAGACCAGTTATTCCCTTAAAGGTACATACACAACAATTCCTCCCCTTTTAGATAAACAGTACATAACATTCATTTAACAACTAAATAATAACTAATTACAATTACGGTTGCTAGATACATTGGTTGAAGTTAAGCAATTATAAGTTCAGTCTTTGAGGAGGCTTCCTGATTCTGTCTGGATAACGCCTCTTTGGGATATCAGGTTCTTCTGGCAAGGTTGCGTAGGGATCAATGTCGTTGTTTGGTTCGTCTGCTTCCAATATCACCGATTCTGCGGTAGATGCAATTGGTCCTTCGGTTTCATCGCCAGGTGTATCAGATCGTGGTGTGGAGTTGACGTTTTCCAGTGACTCTAGAATCTGGTCAGCATGGCGACTTACAATGCTCTCTCCAACGTCCACGGTATACATTAGAGGTCCTTGCCGTGTACAGATCGTTCCTGGCTGCCATTTCTCTGTGCGGTAGTCCCGGGCCAAAACTGGTTGACCTATCTTAAAACTCCTGGTCGGCCTTTCATTCATATTCTGAAACTGCCTGTTCTCCACATCTCTTCTGACGTTTGGCTTAACCAAATCCAAGCGGCATTGTAGTCTTCGATTGAAGAACATCATGGCTGGAGTTTGGTTGGTAACCGCATGTGTCGCATTCCGGTAGGCAAACAAGAAGTTATCCACCTTGTGTTGTAGGGGTATATCTTCATTACACATTGCCTTGATAGCCTTCTTGAATGTTTGAACAAACCTCTCGGCCAATCCATTAGTAGCTGGATGATATGGGGCGGATGTGTAATGCTTAACGCCATTGTTCTTTAAGAACCTCCGGAACTCTTCAGATACAAACTGTGGTCCATTGTCAGAGCAAATCTGTTCAGGCAGCCCATGCCTGGCGAATATGGTTCGTAAGACTGTGATAGTTTTTTCTGTGGTGGTTGAGGACATTTTTATTACCTCTGGCCACTTTGAATGTGCATCCACCGCAATTAAAAACATCGAGTCCATAAAGGGACCAGCAAAATCAATGTGCACCCTTTGCCATGGAGATGAGGGCCACTCCCATGGATGTAGAGGGGCTTGTGGTGGGGCGTTTTGGACCTTCTGGCATCCTGTACAGCTCTTGGTCATCTCTTCGATTTCTCTATCGAATCCCGGCCACCACACAAACGCTCTGGCTAAGTTCTTCATTTTTACCCCTCCCAGATGACCCTCATGAATTACTACTCTGGATCCACACATCAAGGTTCCTCTGCACACTGACAGCTGTTCTCTTCTCGGCGAGAATGCTGGCAGCAGTGGTTCGCCATGTGCTGGCCATCCCTTCACCGTTAAATCATAGACCCAGGAGAGTGTCGGGTCATTTCTTGTTTCCTTTTCTATGTTTGCATTCGTCACAGGGAGACATTCGACTATAGTCGAGTGGAATAACTCCACTGGATCCACTGCCAGTTCTTCTTCCACTGTCGGCAACGGTAGGCGCGACAATCCATCAGCATTCCCATGCTGTTTAGTTCCTTTGTACTCGATGTCATATTGGTGTGCCCCTAGGAAAAGGGACCACCTCTGTCGCCGTTGTGCCGTCATTATCGGTACGCCCTTCTGAGGGTTGAAAATGGAGATGAGAGGTTGATGATCAGTTAGTAGAGTAAATTTCTGACCGTGCAGGTAGTGATTGAACTTCTTCACCCCCCACACCAGGCTGAGGGCCTCTCTGTCAATCTGGGCGTAGTTACGCTCGGCTGAAGTTAACGAGCGTGACGCAAAAGCTATCGGCCTCTCTGAACCATCAAGGAATTTATGTGACAGTACCGCCCCAATGCCGTAGGGAGACGCATCACACGCCAGTCTCATTGGTAGTGATGGGTTGCAGTGAGCCAATACTTCTCTTGAAGTGATTAGGTCCTTACTCTTCTGAAAGGCCCGCTTACATTCATCGCTCCATTTCCATGCTACTCCCGTTCGTAGTAGGGCGTTCAGTGGATGCAGAATTGTGGACAAATTCGGCAAAAACTTATGGTAGTAATTCACCAATCCGAGGAATGACCTCAGTTGCGACACATTTTCAGGCGCTGAAGCCTTAACTACCGCTTCAATTTTGTCAGGGGACTTACGTAACCCCTCTTCATCAATCACGTGGCCACAATACGATATCTGTTTCTTAAAAAACTCGCACTTGGGGCGATTGGCTCGTAGCCCATGTTCACGTCGTCTAGTAAGCACCTGCTCTAGGTTGGCAAGGTGTTCACTGTCATCTTCACCTGTCACTAGGATGTCGTCTAAGTAACACTGAGTCCCCGGAATCCCTTGCAGGACTTGTTCCATCACTCTTTGCCATATAGCTGGAGCTGATGCTACTCCGAATACCAGTCGATTATACTGGTAAAGACCTTTGTGAGTGTTTATCGTGAGATACTTCCTGGAGGATTCTTCAACCTCCATCTGCAAATATGCTTGTGCTAGGTCAATTTTTGTAAAACGCTTCCCTCCAGATAGTGAGGCGAAGATATCTTCTATCCTTGGAAGAGGATATTGTACTGTGTGAAGGACTGGGTTCACTGTCACCTTGAAGTCCCCACAGATGCGAACCTTCCTTGGCTCCTCAGACTTATTGTTTAACGTTTTCTTCATGACAGGAATGATGGGTGTCGCCCACTCGCTCCAGTCTACCTTAGATAACATGCCTGCATTCTCCAGATTCTCCAGCTCTGCCTCGACGGCTGGGCGAATTGCATATGGTACCGGTCTTGCTTTGAAAAACTTGGGAATTGCATTCTCTTCTATTTTTATCGAGGCGGTTATGCCTTTAAGAGTGCCCAGTTCTTGTTGAAATACCTCTTTGGCGTCAGTTAAGATTGTTGACAATCGTCCAGGAGTGACGTCGTCATCCTTTTTACCAGCCACCGTCAGTGCCTGAATGGAGTGCCAGTCTAAACTTATCTTTCTGATCCATTCACGTCCCAATAACAGTGGTCCACCATCTTGCAGAATGTAGAGATACAATTTCCATATTTTCTTGCCGTTGTATTCGACGGGCACCCTTATTTTTCCTCTGGGGTATACTTTTTGCCCCGTATACGTACTCAAGACAATGGATGTCTCTCTCAAGGGTATGTGTGAGAATAGCCGCTCGTAGTCTTGTCGATTGATGACGGTTAGCGCTGATCCTGTATCCAATTCCATTTTGACTTGGGACCCTGCTATCGTGAGGGTGACCCAAATGGTTCGGAGATCCTCTTTTGCGATTACGTTGTGAAGTTTGAGACAGCTTAGTCTCTTGTTCCCGGATTCACTATCGCTCATCTGGTCTTCGGAACTACTGTCCGTCATCTTTTGTATTTTCCTGTACGGTTCCTTAGTAGCCTTTTTGTTGTCGTTGGTCTTCTTCCCAGACCTGCAAACTCGTGCAATGTGTCCCATCTTTCCGCATTGCCTGCATATTTTGTCCTTGGACCAGCAGTCCTTCTGGTCATGGTTTGTTCTGCCGCAGCGATAACATTTTGCAAATCCCCGTGTCATTTCGTGGGTGCCGTATTCCTGTGGCTTTTGTTGTATTTCCGCAGCTCCCCTTGCTGCTGCTTCGTACGATACTGCCACGCTGAAAGCCTTTTCTAGCGTCAGCTCTTTCTCTGAGAGTAACCTCTTCTGGGTTCCTTCACTCAGGAGTCCACAGACAAATTTGTCCCGTAAGGTATCTGCCAGTCCTGCTCCGAACTGGCAGTGCTTTGATAGCTTGCGTAGTTCCGTAAGGTAATCAGCATTGCTCTCATTTTTATGCTGATTTCTCCTGTGGAATTTAAATCTTTCTGCTATCAGCAGCGGTGTAGGATTTAGGTGTTCCTGTAGGATAGCAACAATTTCGTTAAAACTCTTCGCCTTCGGTTTGGCTGGAGTAATCAGGTCCCGCAATAGGCCGTACGTTCTTGCGCCCATTAAATTTAGCAATACCGATGCCTTTTTCTCATCGGCTATTTCGTTTGCCTCGCAATATACCTCGACTCTTTCCACATACGTGGTCCAGTCTTCTATTGCATTATCGAAGGCAGTGATATCGCCAGTCTTTGGCATCTTGAAAATCTAAGATGGCACCTCCCGCGCTTTGCCTTCGTCCCCGATGGATCAAAATGGCGCCTCCCGTGCTTTTCCTTCTTCCCCGCCGAGTTAAGATGGCGCCTCCCGCGCTTTCCCGCCGCTGCCGCTGCTGCCAACGCTGTTGCTGGCGATTATATTTATTTTACTATCCTGTAATGGCGACGCCCTATGGTCTTCGCGCCGCCCCGATCGCTGCTGCCAACGCCGCTCTCCGCGGTATTTTTATTTTTCTATCGCGCTTCAATATTTGCTCCGTTAATTGAAGAACCGTTCCCGTCGTGGAGCGGACCCTCTGGGACACTTCCCTCCCTCCTCTTAGGTCTGAACGCTGCCCGGCTTCGAAGCACCGGCCGTGCCCTGTGTGCTCCACCCTCTCTCTCTCTCTTTGCTTCCCGACTCGCTGCCTGGCCCCGTTGCAGAGCCACCCGATCGAGCTCTAGCCCGCTGCAGCCCAGGAAGGATCAGTGCACTACCTGCCACCAGCCCGATTAGCTGGGAAACCACAGACTGGAGAACCAAGCCTGGCTCTCGACTGTCTCTCCTGCACTTTTCAATTCGATGATTTGGAGGGCGGTTGCCCACGGTTGACGCCCGTTTCTCGAGTTTCTTTGGATTATTTTTGTTTTTTTCTTCTGGCTTCAACCTTCAATAACGTTGTCTGAGGTGCTGCCGAGTTGCAGGTAAGTTCGTTTCTTACTCGTCGCCAGTATTATGTCCGTGTATAATTGAGACACAGACTGCAGGAGTTGATTATAACAAGTCTTTACTGAATGGAGACAACCTGGAAACTGAAACTACAGAAGCCTGCTAGGGCCTTTTATACAGGGGTGGTCACTGCCGGTACTGCAGTCTGAGACCAGTTATTCCCTTAAAGGTACATACACAACAATTGCGATCAGCATGAGGACTCCCACTGCTGTCTGGCGGAAAAGAGCTAACTTGGCACAGCCCAGGTTCAAATTGGCACTTCAAAAATAAAGCAGAACATAAAAAAAGAATAAAGACCATAAACTCCAAAGATAGCTACACGTTTGTGTGCACTGAATCCTTTTTGCAGTTATTATTTGTTTTCTAGGGTTCAGAGGGGCCTCGAGGGCCATACGGTACTCCCGGATCTAAAGGCGAACCTGTAAGTATTTAACATTGTCGGGCTAACTTTGTAATGACTATCATATTATTTTATGAAAATAATATATAATTTTCTCCCTCCCTCTTTTCCTGAACGTGCCCCAACTCCCCTCCCCTTACTGGGATAGAGTTGCACACGCAGTGGTTGGCTGGGTGCCCAAGCAGCCATTATTCACATGTGAACTATGACAGAGCTATCTGACTGTGGAGGATATTGCAGCTGGGCCCTATTCTGTCCTCACTGCATGCACACTACCAGCAGGGGGAGATGGTGATCAAAAATAGGAACCAAGGCTGTTGTTTCCTTCTCTGATTCACGGGCACTGTGACCAATTTTGGAATCCATCCCCTAGTAGGCGTTAATTATTTCTGCACATACCAGGGTGGCTCAAAGCTTGGGCCTCCCTGGTCTACATAACACAGAGATAGAGGCTTTGACCCTGAAACTTTGGCGAGAGATTGGTGTAAATGGCGGTTTTGAGATATTTATTCAATTTCTTGGGGGGAGGTTCCACCAACAACCCTCTGCGTGATTTCCAGGTGTTTACCTCTTAGACAGCAGTTGAGGCTGCAGAAAAGTAATATCTAATTTGGAAAAACGCAACATTGATGAGTTGTGCTGCGGAGAGGCAGTCACAGACTTGGGGCTGGATTTTTCTCTAGCTTGGATTAGCGGCCAGAACAGGATTGAGGACGGATTTCCGCCTGCTACACCAATCCTTCCTGGGTCAGGGCTCATTAATTAGGCTCCGAGTGGATTACCTCACAACACACAGTCTGCCGCTCCTACCAAAGGAAACAAGGTGGCACTCAACACCTCAATGAGGAGCTGCCTGCTTTAAAGTGGGCAGATGTGCCCTGAAGAATTTTTTAACAAGGCAACGAAAGGGCTCTGAGTGAGCAACAGTCTCTTCAGGAAACAGTATGGGGGCTGAAGAGATGGAACGGTGGACACTACTAGGCCCTCTCCTTCCAAAGAGAAGGCTTGAAGCCTCTGTTTCAGGGTACACTGCCACCCCTCTCCTGGTGGTTGATTGTGTCAGTTGCAGTAAGGAAGGAAATCACCTAAATAATGGTACGGTAGCATAGTGGTTATGTTACTGGACTAGTAATCTGGAGATGCGAGTTCAAATAATCCTTCCATAGCAGCTGGGGAATTTAAATTCAGTTAATTAAATAAATCTGGAATTAAAAAGCTAGTGTCAGTAATGGTGACTATGAAACTACCAGATTGTCATAAAAACCCAATTGGTTCACTAATGCCCTCCTAGGGGAAAAAAATCTGCTGTCCTTACCTGGTCTGGCCTACTTGTGACTCCAGACCCCCAATGTGATTAACTCTTAACTGCCCTCTGAAATGGCCTAGCAAGCCACTCAATTGTCAAGAATTAATTAATGACCTCATAGTGAAGGCACCCCTAGGCAGCAACGATCATAATATGATTGAATTTTACATTCAGTTTGAGAGAGAGAGAAGAGTGGGTCCAAGACTAGTTTTTTAAACTTTAATAAGGGCAATTATGTGGGCATGAAAGCAGAGCTAGCTAATGTGAACTGGCAAATTAGGTTAAGGGATAGGTCAATAGAGTTGCAGTGGCAGATATTTAAGGGGATATTTCAAAATACACAGAATATATACATTCCAACAAGAAAGAAAAATTCCAAGGGGTGGACCCACCATCCGTGATTAACTAAAAAAGTTAAAGATAGTATTAAACTTAAAGAAAAAGCATATAATTGCGCAAAGATGGGTGGCAGGTCAGAAGATTGGACAGAATATAAAAAACAGCAAAGAATGACTAAAAGATTAATAAGGAGAGAAAAATTAGAATATGAGAGAAAGCTAGCTAGAAATATAAAAACAGTAAGAGTTTCTATAGATATTTAAAAAAGGAAAGAGTTAACAAAGTGAGTGTTGGTCCTATAGAAAGTGAGTCTGGGGAATTAATAATGGAAAATAAGGAGATGGCTGTTGAATTGAACAGGTATTTTGCATCGGTCTTCACTATAGAGGATACAAGTAACAACCCAGAAATAGCTGTGAATCAGGAAATGGAAGGGAGGGAGGAATTCAAGAAAATTACAATCACCAGGGAAGTGGTACTGAGCAAATTGTTGGAGCTGCGGGCTGACAAGTCCTCAGGTCCTGATGGACTTCATCCGAGGGCCTTAAAAGAAGTGGCTAGTGAGATAGTTGAGGCATTGTTTTTAATTTTCCAAAATTTCCTAGATTTGGGGAAGGTTCCATTAGATTGGAAAATAGCGAATGTAACTCCTTTATTCATAAGGTGAGGGAGACAGAAGCAGGAAACTACAGGCCAGTTAGCTTAACATCTGTCATAGGGAAGATGTTAGAATCTATTATTAAAGATGTTGTAGAAGGGCCTTTTGAAAAGTTCAAAGTAATCAGGCAGAGTCAACATGGTTTTGTGCAAGGGAAATCATGTTTAACCAAATTATTGGAGTTCTTTGAGGAAGTAACATGTGCTATGGATAAAGGGGAACCGGTGGATGTACTGTACTTAGATTTCCAGAAGGCATTTGATAAGGTGCCACATCAAAGGTATTGCGGAAAATAAAAGCTCATGGTGTAGAGGGTAACATATTGGCATGGATAGAAGATTGGCTAGCTAACAGGAAACAGAGAGTAGGCATAAATGGGTCATTTTCTGATTGGCAAGATGTAACGAGTGGTGTGTCATAGGGGTCAGTGCTGGGGCCTCAACTTTTTACAATTTATATAAATGACTTGGATGAAGGGACCGAAGGTATGGTTGCTAAATTTGCTGATGACACAAAGATAGGTAGGAAAGTAAATTCCTCCGGGTGCTCCGGTTTCCTCCCACAGTCCAAAGATGTGCAGGTTAGGTTGATTGGCTATGATAAATTGACCCTTAGTGTTAGGGGGATTAAAATGTGTGGGGTTACGGAGATAGGGTGGGATATGTGTTGGTGTAGGGGTTACGGGGATCGGGTGGGATATGTGTCGGTGCAGGCTCGATGGGCCGAAATGGCCTCTATCTGCACTGTGGGGTTTCTGTGATTCTGTGTGACATAAGGAGGCTACAAAGGGATATAGATAGGTTAAGTAAGTGGGCAAAGATCTGGCAAATGGAGTATAATGTGGGAAAATGTGAAGTTGTCCATTCTGGCAGGAAGAATAAAAAAGAAGCATATTATCTAAATGGTGAGAGATTGCAGAGCTCTGAGATGCAGAGGGATCTGGGTGTCCTAGTGCATGAATCGCAAAAGGTTACTATGTAGGTACAGCACATAATTAGCAAAGCTAATAGAATGTTATCATTTATTGTGAGGGGAATACAAAAGTAGGGAGGTTATGCTTCAGTTATACAGGGCATTGGTGAGACCACATCTGGAGTACTGTGTACAGTATTGGTCTCCTTATTTAAGGAAGGATATAAATGCATTGGAAGCAGTTCAGAGAAGGTTTACTAGGCTAATACCTGGAATGGGCGGGTTGTCTTATGAGGAAAGGTTGGACAGGCTGGGCTTGTATCCGCTGGAGTTTAGAAGTATAAGATGTGACTTGATTGAAACATATAAGATCCTGAGGGGTCTGGACAGGGTGGATGTGGAGAGGATGTTTCCTCTTGTGGGAGAATCTAGAACTAGGGGTCACTGTTTAAAAATAAGGGGTCGCCCATTTAAGACACAGACGAGGAAAAAAAAATTTCTGAGTCGTGAGTCTTTGGAACTCTCTTCCTCAGAGGGCGGTGGCAGCAGTCTTTGAATATTTTTAAGGCAGAGGTAGATAGATTGTTGGTCAGCAAGGGGGTGAAAAGTTATCGGGGGTAGGCAGGAATGTGGAGTAATCAGATCAGCCATGATCGTATTGAATGGCGGAGCAGGCTCGAAGGGCTGAGTGGCCTACTCCTGCTCCTAATTCGTATGTTTGCATGTATGTTCGTAAGAAGGTAGCTGACCTCCTTCTCGAGGGCAATTAGCAATGGGCAATAAATGCTGGCCTTGTCAGAGAGGCCCACATCCTGTCAACGAATTAAAAAAAAAAAAATCCTGGGTAATCAACCCCACGTCTCTGCTCCATTTACATGCAGTAAAGCAGGCGAGGGGAAGCTGGCTGGAATAGGAAAAGTGGCATTGTTGAGAGCTCTAACATCAAATTAAAGTTAAGTACAGAATAACAGCTAGATTGGCAGTGTACCTGTGTCGTGTCCAGTATATTGGTTAAAAAGACAGCTTCTTGCTGACAGGCGTGCAGTATTCACTTTTTAAAAATTGTTTTCAGGAGGTGGGTGATATTGGCAAGGCCACATTCATTACCAATTTTTAGTGACTTGCTAGGCCATGTCAGCAGGCATTAATAGTGTGGGAAGATGAGTAGGCCAGACCAGGTAGGCATTTGGAAATTGCCTTCCCTGAAGGACATTAGTGAACCAGTTGTTTTTATCTGGTAATAGTCCAGAAATTAGTAGTTTGAATTGGACCTCTAGGTTTCTAATCCCTACGCTAAAATACCTCCATGAATGACATATTAGTCCACCATTTGCATCATTGCTGTGTCCTCAACTAAATGCCAACTGAGCCACTTTATAACTTGTTTGTTTAAAATTGGGAAAGAGGTGGAAATGTGAGGTGATAGTGGGTCACTAGGAGCTGATCCCATGAGGGCCGTGATGTAGGGTCGCATGTGAGTGTGCTGCATCATGGAGTGGCAGGAAGGGGTTTTACAAAATTTTACTAAATAATGTGCTCTGCATTTCAGTGGTGCATTGGCATCCACCAGAAGCCTGGTACCCAATAGGATATAAATTAATTGCAAATAAAACAACAGTGTAGGGCTCCCCTGATGGCTCAGCGAGTTTGCCCATTTAGTAAAAGCAAAATACTGCGGATGCTGGAAATCTGAAATAAAAACAGAAAATGCTGGAAATACTCAGCAGGTCAGGCAGCATCTGCGGAGAGAGAAACCGAGTTAACGTTTCAGGTCGATGACCCTTCGTTCTGAAACGTTAACTCTGTTTCTCTTTCCGCAGATGCTGCCTGACCTGAGTATTTCCAGCATTTTCTGTTTTTATTGCCCATTCAGTAGCTAACCAGGAAGGTCCTAGGTTCGATTCCAACTCGGTGTTGAGTTAGCTGACCTCAGCTAGGCCAATCTTTGTGGTGTCGCACTGGGTCTTGCAATGGAGGTGAAAATCCTCCAGGGTTCTTGCTCCAGATTGCTATCCTGTGGCTTTTGCTACGAAGCGGGCGTGTGTACAGGACAGGTCAGGACAGGATAAGGCTTGGCTGCGATGCCCCCCCACAGATCAAATATTCTGCTGACACTCCCCATCAAGGTCCACACATGAATATTGGGCACTGGGGCAAGTGTCTGTGGAACTGCAACCTGAGAAGGAGTCACCGGCTTCAGAAGAGAGACATTTTCAAAAGAAAAAAGAAACAATAGACGGTGGAGCCACAATTTACTTTCATTTGTTGTTCGTATTTTAGGGTGTTACTGGGCATCCTGGACGGGATGGGAATGTTGGAGCTGAAGGCACAAAGGTAACAACAAGAATTCTGTTGATGCTACACTTGGTTGCTAAATTGACAATAGCTCTGCTACACAAATACATTTTTAATGGGCCATCATTTGTTGTCAAAATAACAGTGAGGCTAATGGCACTCTCCGTTATTTATGCCCAACTTCAAATGCGGTCAGATGTGTGGCGAAATGCGGAAATCAAAAGTGGTCATTCGTTTTTCAAAAACGGCATCTCGCCGCCTGGCTCACCATTTAAATGCATTGAACACTGTGAAGTTGCTGCATTTGTGAGGTAGATACGAACTAAACTCGCCACAGAAGGTTAGGTCTTATCTCTTTCAGTCTAAGTACCCTTTTAATGACGTGATAAGTGTTAACTACTGCCAAACAACCTCGCTGGCACTGAAAATTAATTATTACAAGCATGGATTTAAAAAAAAACATTTGAGATTTTTTAAAATGTAAAATTTAAAATTAGAATTTTTTTAACTTTTCTGTTCTGTCTCATTTCTTTCTCTCTCTTAATCTAATTGTCCTTTCCGTCTATTCAATTCTCTTTCTGTACCTGATTTGACATTGAATTCACCCTCTCTAATTTATGCGATAGCAAAATACTGCGGATGCTGGAAATCCGAAATAACAACAGAAAATGCTGGAGAAACTCAGCAGGCCAGGCAACATCCGTGGAGAGCGAACGTTGACTCTATTTCTCTCTCCACGGATGTTGCCGGGCCTGCTGAGTTTTCCAGCATTTTCTGTTGTTTTTTCTCTCTAATTTATACTTCCTTCTCAGTCCTTGTGCTGTTAATTTCACAATCCTTCAACCTGATTGGTTAAGGAGATACACAGTTGTACCTGTTCACTCAAGTCTCAGATGCCCGGTTTCACTCACTGCGACATTATCAGCTCGCACTTTCAGCAACTTGCGGCGCAAGGTATCTCATGATTTAACGGGCAAGGGCAAGTCTAACTAATGGTGGACGCCATTCATTGCCCTGCTACAGCAAATTATGGCCTATTATTTAAAGGGAAACAGCAAATGCTTGCAGAGTGCTGAAGGACACAGACTGGAAGTAAACTCCTCCTTACTGTCAATATTAGTGGTGAAACTCCTTGGCAGGCCTTCCAATAACTCTTACAGCAGTTTGTGTGATGCTAGTAACTTTCTTTACATGGCTGGGTCCCTGTAGTCATCACCTGTATTTTCCTGAGCAGAGCTGAGACAGAACCTCGCCCTTCGGTGAGCTGTCTCTTGTGCTGTTCCTGCTACCAGTACCCGCTGTTGATCACTGGTTCTCTGTGATTTGCCACGTGCACACCGCTCAAACTCACTACCTAAGCCACGTGGAGTGCCAATGTCTGAGGTGGTGCTGGCACTTGCCTCCAGAATTGTGCAGTACCCCCCCCCCCCCCCCCCCCACAACCTGCCACGCCGCCCCTCCCCCACCTTGGGTAGATGATCTCAATGTAAAAAGGGTCAAGCCTGTTGGGTAATGGCCATTAACTGCTCCTACAAATACTTATGCTCTTATGTCTTTAATATAGGGTGATGCTGGATTACCAGGCCGAATGGGGGAAACTGGGGCTCCGGGTTTACCTGTAAGTATTTATACTGTGACAAAAAAAATTACTTGGATGAATGATTTATTTCCTTTGCTTATATCAGTTTGAAATTGTCAAGCTGATTGAGCATTCTCGGCTCTAAGCCAGAAAGCCATGGATTCAAGTCCCACCACTGGACCTGAACCTATAATATCTAGGTTGACATTCTAGTGCAATACTGGAGGTACCTTTCTTCAGATGAGATGTTAAGCTGAGGTCCCATCTTCCCATTCCTGTGGTTCAGCTGGACATTAAGGATCCCGTGGCACTATTTTGAAAAGGAGCAGCGAGTTCTCCCAGCACCCTAGCCACTATTTGTTCCTCAACTAAAACTACCAAAATGTTCACTGGCCATTTATCCTATTGCTGTTCGTGGTATTTTGCTGCATATAAATTGGCTGTTAAAACCTAAAACCAGTGACAACATTTCCAAAGTAATTCATTGTGTGAAGCATTTTTATGATACTTCTGAGAGACATGATAAAGTGTAAGTTGCTCTTTACTAAAATTTGAGGGAAAAAACAGCATAATTACAATCAGTGACTAGTGTTGTGAATGTTTCTGATTCACTAACCGGTGCTGTGAGCTGAAGTTTTTTTTAAAACACTTGTAGGAAATTTAAATGCAGCTTTCTGCACGTTTGAATTTCCTGCCTAAAATGTGAGCATTAATAGATACTTCCACAGATCACAGGACTTAAAGGTAAGTAATGAATGTTGGCAGTACTGTGACTGTTCACAATACCAGGCTATTGATTACAGGAGGTGACAATAGACTTGTAATTAAACCAGTGGGAGAAAATGTGTAATATCTTTTTTTTTTTTTAAGGGATTGCATGGATCACCAGGACAGAAAGGACCAATTGGGGAAAAGGTAATCTATTTTTTTAATAAATATTTGAGAAATAAAGTAAAGGTTGCTGTACTACAAACTCCCAGAGCTTTGGGATCCTGAGATCAACAAAATAAAATTAAAAGTTGCTGGAACTACACAACAGGTCCATCAGCATCTCTAAAAAGAAAATACAAGTTAATGCTTTGTTTGAGTCCTTAGTCTGCTGAAGAGTATATATCTAGAATATACCCAGAACATCAGCCTACCTTTGCTCCTTCAAGAAATTGACTGAGCCGCTGTGTATTTCCAGCATTTTCTGTTTTTATTTCAGATTTGCTGCATTTTTAGGTGTTCTTTTGTTTTATTTACAATGAGAAACAATGAATTCAGAGTAGGAGACAGTGTGATGAGTCTCGCTTCCAATATAATGATGATGCGGGGAGGTTCAATGTGTAGGACAGCGTACTTGCAGTTTCAGAGGGGCAAGTTCGGAGAAGCAATGATCAGAATGTTATTGAGAAAATAGACCAGAACGGTTGTGACAGAGACAGAGGTTGGAAGCTCGAAGTGAGAAAGCAGTCACCTACCAGACAAAATGTTTTCTTATGTCCATTTGAGGATAGGATAGAGAAAAAGCAAGAGAGAGAGAAAGAGAGCGAGAGAAAATGGCATCAGAAAAGCTGCCCCATATTAGGAAGCAGTATTAAAGTCTCGGATGGACGTTACAGAGAGTTGTAAATTGTTGTTAGTAATTGATATTAATGATAGTGAGCTTTGTGGAGACAACTTTAGCAGTAAAGAGATGTCAGCATTTCATTTGAGATCAGAGGAGGGCATATGTAAAACACCATGTGCAAAACCTATTGTTTCTGGCTGAACTCTCCTGAATAAAAGAGTTCAGCTTGTTTCCTCCACATGTCAAAAAGCCACACAGCAACTGAATTTGAAAGTAGTCGGCGGATCGTGTTCTGTTCCAGTTCCTGTGGGGCTGCTGTGGTGTCTCATTTATGCAGGTTTCTGAATTTTAGTTCTGCTGTTATCAATTTGTAATTAGTTTTGTTTGAATCAGCATGCTCCTCTATGATTTGTTTAAACTTATGTTATAGTAAGTGAAGTTTAATGTGAGAAAATCAAAGGCACAAATGCTAGAAATCTGAAATAAAAGCTGAAACTGTTAGAGCTGCATAGCAAGTGTAAGCTTTTTATTTCAACTGGCATTAAATTGACAGCAAGACCAATTCTTTTGAAACAATTTGGAATAAGTTTATTAAACACACACACTCATGCAAGTTTATTAAACACACACACTCATGCACATCAAAACAATAGCCTACTGGTATTTATGGACTCTACTCGATTACAACACATGGTAATTTACACAGACTGGTACCTCCCTGAGTCAAGCTTTTTTCCTTGCTCCTTGGTCTGGTCTATAGAGGGAGGGCTTCTTGTTCTTCTGCGTGGTCGTCCAGAGAGAGAGAGAGCCTTTGGGTTCCTTGTTTTATATCTTTTTATGCCCATTGTCTATTGCTAAGACCCCAGGACTGGGTCTTAGATTCATGGCAGTTCTTGATTGGCTTTCCTTTGAACATGTGTCTGTCTGCAGTGGCTGGTGCCATTTCTTAATCAAGTTCTATTCCATTCTCCCAGTTTCTCCGTCTCCGCCGCATCTGCACTGACGATGCCACCTTCCACACCAGTGCTTCCGACATGCCTTCCTTTTTCCTCAACCGAGGATTCCCCTCTACTGTGGTTGACACGGCCCTCGATGTGTCCATTCTATCTCCCGCACTTATGCCCTCACCCCTGCCCACCCCCCACGGAACCACGATAGGGCTCTGTTATGTATTGTGTGTTCTCCTCCCACCTGTGGTGGCGCTGTCATAGGAGATAAATGGTTGGGTGTTCTCGGTTAAGTTTAGCTCTCTTTGTTCGGAACTTTCCAGAACTTCCTTTCCTTCCAATAGAGCACTTCATGTTTGAATCTCTGGGTTCTGAGTCCTAAATTGTGTCTAGGTAAAAAGGTACTGACACAACAAGTGGCGACGAGGATCGGATGAATCTGTGTTGTGGGAACTTTCTTGTTTTCGACTACAAAACACTCGGAACAGAGATTGCAGCATCACATTAACGTTACGGCAGTGAGTAAACAGAAATTTTAATTTGAAACGTGAGATGGCTACTATATTAGGAAACATCGGTGATTTTGATGAAAATGTGGAGCAATGGAGCACGTATACGGAACGTTTTGACTATTTTGTATTGGCGAATGCGGTGGCAAATGAAAAGGTCGTGCCTACCTTTTTGAGTGTAATCGGGCCGAAGACATTTAATTTACTTTGCAGCCTTGCGCAGCCAGATAAGCCAGGAACTAAAACATATAAGCAACTAGTGGAAATTCTTGGAGCACATTTTTCACCAAAACCTCTGGTTATTGCTGAGAGATTTAGATTTCACAAACGGAATCAAGAGGAGGGGGAATCAGTGACGATGTTTATTGCTGCTTTAAAAAGGTTGTCAGAACACTGCGAGTTCAAGGAGGTGCTGGAGGACACCATTAGAGACAGACTCGTGTGTGTGGTCTGCAAAATGCAGCCACACAGAAGCGCCTTCTTACTGAGGACAACCTTACTCTTGAAAAGGCCATTGAAGTTAGTGTCTCCATGGAGATGGCGGAAAAGGAGGCTCACCAGTTGAGTTCAACAGGAAGAGTTCACAAGGTGTCGTCTGAGCCTAAAGGTGCGCGGAACGGCACATGTTACCGTTGTGGGAAAACGGGCCATCACGCTAATGACTGCTGGTGTACGGAGCTGGAATGCCGAAATTGTGGCAAAAAGGGTCACATTGAACGCGCCTGTAGAGGTAAAAAAAGAACAGACAGAGCTGGGAAGCATGGAAGCAAAATGTCTGTATTTGGACAAGAGAGGAAAAAGAGTGTTCATTCAGTGCAGTATGATGGAACAAGCAAAACAGAGGGGAGCGACACCTCTGAGGAGGAAGAGGTGCACATACTGACTGTACTGGCCGTGCTAGACGTGCTCCTATCTAGCTATCCAGCAAGTTAAACACTCATTCATAATAATTCCTCGTGAAGTCATTTCGCTGTTTGAAGCTTTACTTGAACAAATTTGTGAAAAGATATTGCGTTTGGCCTAACATATGAAGTCAGATTACACTGGATTGAAAATCCCTCATGGAATTCTCCATTACTCAAGTCAGGTTCTTCCTGGTAAAAACTGCTTCCTGGGGTCAACAGGAAGAAAGGTAAGAAGGTCAAATGACCTCTCACAGGAAGAAAAGTCAGATGACCTTTCCAGCATACAACTGTTAACACAATAACCGCCACCAGAGGGTGCTATCTACACACATAAAATGTTCAGAATGTCCATCGGTCCAGAACACTCCCCGTCTGGGGTCATTAACGACTCCACATAGTCCAAACTCTACTTGTCACTGGAGTCCTCTGGCGACAAAAGAAGAACCACCTCAGAGATGGTCCGTCGATGTCAATGATAGGATGCAGCTTCCCTAGACTGCTGTGAGGGTGTAGGTTGCGTTCTGCTACGCACAGTTCCAATCTGGGTATGGTGAGGTCTGGCTGGGGCGCCAACTTGCCTCTATCAAAGACGAAGTCGATTTTGCTTTGTCCTTCTTGAGTGGTGACCTTCAGATAAGCCACACTTGCAATGGCCTTAGCGGATGCATCTGCAAAGACACAAAGCTCTTTGAATTGGGCATTTAAGGGAGAGAAAGACGAATAGCAGCGAGGTATTCGGATCTCCTGTAAGTCTTGGAGTGAGTCTCTCCATCTGTCCCACTCTGCTTCCATCTCTTCAGGGAGAGGTGAATCCCACTCTTCAGCGCGTGTGGAGAGTTCCCTGAGGAGCAGCCTGCCTTGTATGGTGACGGGGGCTAAGAAGCCGAGAGGGTCGTATAGGCTGTTGACTGTAGAGAGCACTCCTCTACGTGTGAAGGGTTTCTTGGCGTCTCGGACTTGGAACGTGAACGTGTCTGTTGCTATGTTCCACGACACCCCTAGGCTACGCTGTAGGGGGAGGTCATCAGTGAAGAGGTCTAGGTCCTTGACGTCCTTAGCATGATCTTCAGGGGGGAATGCCTCCATCACTGCTGGTCTGTTAGAGGCTATCTTATGCAGCCTGAGGTTGGATAGTGCAAGTAGTTCCTGGGCTCGTCCGAGGGTACTGATGGCCTCTGCTTCGGTCGGGAATGACTTCAGTGCGTCGTCGACATAGAACTCTCGTTCGATGAACCTTCTCACATCACTGCCAAAGTCGTCGTCTTCTTCCTTGGCAGCCCTCCTTAGTCCGTATATGGCGACAGCAGGGGATGGGCTATTCCCAAAGACATGGACACGCATTCTGTAGTCCACAATGTCTCTATTAGGGTCATTGTCCCGATACCACAGGAAGCGGAGGAAGTCTCTGTGGTCTCTCACCACGAAGCAATGAAACGTGTGCTGGATATCGGCAGTGATGGCGACAGGCTCTTTCCTGAATCTCATGAGCACTCCCAAGAGGCTGTTGTTAAGATCGGGCCCTGTGAGGAGTACATCGTTGAGAGAGACGCCCTGATATGGTGCACTGGAGTCAAACACCACGCGGATCTGTTCCGGCTTTTTGGGGTGATAGACTCCGAAGGAAGGGAGGTACCAACACTCTTGGCCTTCCTGGAGTGGAGGAGCTATCTCTGCATGATCGTTGACAAGCATTTTCTTGACAAATTCTAGGAAGTGTGCTTTCATCTCTGGCTTCTTCTCTAGAGTGCGACGGAGTGAGTTAAGACGATTATAGGCATAACCCCTGTTGTTCGGCAGCCGTCGTCTGGGGTTCCGGAAGGGTAAGGGTGCAACCCAGCTGTTAGAGCTGTCGCGAGAGACCTCATTGTCCATAATCTGGAGGAACCTCATGTCGTCGATCAATGGAGCAAGTTTGTGGTCGTTGGCGGTGCGACAGAAGACTGACTGACACGGGTTCTCTCCAGTGAGCATCATCTGTGTGCTGTCTGCGGAGATCAGCGCTGGGGTTTTCTGAGGCTGAGCCGTATGACTGAACTTCTCTGTCACTTGGATCTGACTACTGCATGGGGTAAGGTAGCTTGGACGACCATTCTCCAAGATGGAAGTCTTGAGTGTGCTCACCTGAGATGGCTTGTGAGCGCCCTTGAGGCACACATCTCCAACAACGACCCAGCCGAGGTCTAGCCTTTGGGCGAAAGGGGCGTCATGTGGACCGTTGATCTGCTCCCTTATCTTATGTACCCTCAGGATGTCTCTTCCCAACAACAGAAGTATGCTTGCATCCGGGTCAAGAGGTGGGATCTCGTCTGCAATGCGTCTCAGATGACGGTGATGACGAGCTGCATTCGGAGTGGGAATCTCGGAACGGTTGCCGGGGACTTGATTACATTCGATGAGTGTAGGAAGGGGGAGACTAATCTTCCCGTCGGCTGACTCAACAACGTAACCGCAGGCCCTCCTGCCGGCTGTTTCTGAAAGTCCAGCACACGTCTTCAGCGTGTAAGGCGACGGACTTCCTTTGACCTTGAAGATGTTGAAGAACTCGGATCTTGCTAGAGAACGATTGCTTTGTTCATCTAGTATGGCATACATCTTTTCAGATTCCTGGCGACATCCTGCAGGGTACACATCAACAAGGCATATCTTGGAGCATGCTCTTACGCTCACTCCTTCTCCACACACCTCGGTGCACCTGGATGTAATCTCCATACCAGCAGCTCCCTCTCTCTCCCCGCCGTGCTCTGATGCGGGAGGAGGCGCTTCTGACTTCCAAGGAGCTGGGCCTGGATGTAGTGCTGAAACGTGCCGATCACTTTCACATTCAGTGCATTTTGCATCCACCTTGCAGTTCTTGGCGAGATGGCTCGTGGACGAGCAGCACCTGAAACATATAGAGTTCTCTTTAAGATATTGTTTCCGATCTTCCAGGGACATCTCCCTGAAGCCTCTGCACTTCTTTAAAGGATGAGGCTTGTTGTGGATAGGGCATTGCTTGCTCATATCCTCAGGTTTCTTCTGAATCTTTGTGTGCTCAGTTGAGGACACTTGCATTCTGTGGACAGACATTGGTGTCTTTCCATGTCTGTCGAACTTGTCTCTTCTGGCAAGTGCTGGTTGGGAGGAGAAGAAGTTGAAGCTGGGGTCGTTCCTGGCTTTGGCTTCTTTACGGATGAATTTAACGAACGCAGAGAATGGTGGGAACGCCACGTTGTGCTTTAGCTTGAACTTTGATCCAAACGTTATCCACTTCTCCTGCAGGTTAAATGGAAGCTTCTCAATGATGGGACTTACCCCTCTGGCAGTGGCTAAGTACGATAGACCGGGTAGGTAGTCGTTCTGCTTTGCGGCTTCGAGTTCCGACAGCAGATCTCCAAGGTCGCGGAGCTTCTGGGGTTCCTTACTCGTCAACCTCGGAAAGTTCGCCAACCTGTCAGAGAGCCCTTTCAATGGCTTCGGGCGAGCCGTAGCTTTCTTCCAGCCTCACCCAAGCCGCCTTCAACCCCTCTGGCAGCTGCCCCACATTGGCCGCTTTTATCCTGCAGGCCTGTCCGGCGGACTCTGGGCCGAACCACTTGATAAGGAGGCCGAGCTCTTCTCCTGCCGACAGGTCTAAGCCCGATATGGCATCGTGGAAGCAGGACTTCCAAGCCCGATAATTCTCTGGCCTGTCATCAAACTTGATTAACCCCGAAGCCACCAGCTGGGTGCGTGCAAGGTATTTGGCGAGGTCGTAGGTGCTGGGACCTGTGCCGGGGTTGCCTTGGCTGGGGGCTCTGTTGGGGGTCTCAAGGGACCGAGAGGGGATTTGCCTCCGACTTTCTCTATTCGGCGTCCTATTCCTTTGCACCGTGTCTTCCGTTCTGCTGGCGGAGACTCTGCGGCTTGAGGCACGCCGTCTGCTTTGACCTTGGTTGGCAACTTGTGGCATGTTATACAAAGTGTTTGCGTCTGTAGAGATGTGCGGGCCTCCATCCCTTTCTCCTGTAAACTGTATGTCGGCATGGTCGCTCACGTAATCTATGGTGCGCAGTCGTGGGCTCTGCCACGGAACGGGAATTAAAGGTTTGTAAGCTGTCTCGGGATCAGCTCCCTCCAAAATTACCTCGAATACTTGTGTCTCGGCTAATGCAGCATCTATCTCTTTTTGTTGCTGCAGAGCCTCCAATGTGGCTTGGAGACAGGCCTGTTCAGCCTGGCGTTCAACTTGGTGATGGGCCTGTTCAGCCTGGCGTTCCACTTGGTGACGGGCCTGTTCAGCCTGGCGTTCCACTTGGTGACTGGCCAGTTCAGCTTGGTGTCGGGCCTGTTCAGCCTGGCGTTCCACTTGGAGCCGGGCCTGTTCAGCCTGGCATTCCACTTGGTGTCGGGCCTGTTCCACTTGGAGCCGGGCCTGTTCTGCTTGGAGCCGGGCCTGTTCTGCTTGGGGTTCAGCTTGGAGACGGGCCTGACTTACTTTTATTTCTATTTCACTGTCCGTATGCGCAGCTCTGGCTTGAGCTGCTACTAGTTTAGCCCGTGCTTTGGCGATGGCTATGCTTACTCTAGAACCACCCGATGACCGTGAGCCAACTTGTGACCTGTAGTTAACCGGTGCTTATAGACCGATTGTCACGTTCTACAGTTTCGTCTGCCTGTTTAAGGTCTTCTACTTGCTGCAAAGCATTTTCGTTATTATCTTCTGACATGTTGATGTGAGGTAGATGTGCTCTACGAGGTTAGGGCTTACTCTGGGTTCCTCCTGCTCCGCTCTTCACAGCTAGCCGTATTGCTATCTTTTCACTGATATCTTTTCACTGTACTGGCCGCGCTAGACGTGCTCCTATCTAGCTATCCAGCAAGTTAAACACTCATTCATAATAATTCCTCGTGAAGTCATTTCGCTGTTTGAAGCTTTACTTGAACAAATTTGTGAAAAGATATTGCGTTTGGCCTAACATATGAAGTCAGATTACACTGGATTGAAAATCCCTCATGGAATTCTCCATTACTCAAGTCAGGTTCTTCCTGGTAAAAACTGCTTCCTGGGGTCAACAGGAAGAAAGGTAAGAAGGTCAAATGACCTCTCACAGGAAGAAAAGTCAGATGACCTTTCCAGCATACAACTGTTAACACAATAACCGCCACCAGAGGGTGCTATCTACACACATAAAATGTTCAGAATGTCCATCGGTCCAGAACACTCCCCGTCTGGGGTCATTAACGACTCCACATAGTCCAAACTCTACTTGTCACTGGAGTCCTCTGGCGACAAAAGAAGAACCACCTCAGAGATGGTCCGTCGATGTCAATGATAGGATGCAGCTTCCCTAGACTGCTGTGAGGGTGTAGGTTGCGTTCTGCTACGCACAGTTCCAATCTGGGTATGGTGAGGTCTGGCTGGGGCGCCAACTTGCCTCTATCAAAGACGAAGTCGATTTTGCTTTGTCCTTCTTGAGTGGTGACCTTCAGATAAGCCACACTTGCAATGGCCTTAGCGGATGCATCTGCAAAGACACAAAGCTCTTTGAATTGGGCATTTAAGGGAGAGAAAGACGAATAGCAGCGAGGTATTCGGATCTCCTGTAAGTCTTGGAGTGAGTCTCTCCATCTGTCCCACTCTGCTTCCATCTCTTCAGGGAGAGGTGAATCCCACTCTTCAGCGCGTGTGGAGAGTTCCCTGAGGAGCAGCCTGCCTTGTATGGTGACGGGGGCTAAGAAGCCGAGAGGGTCGTATAGGCTGTTGACTGTAGAGAGCACTCCTCTACGTGTGAAGGGTTTCTTGGCGTCTCGGACTTGGAACGTGAACGTGTCTGTTGCTATGTTCCACGACACCCCTAGGCTACGCTGTAGGGGGAGGTCATCAGTGAAGAGGTCTAGGTCCTTGACGTCCTTAGCATGATCTTCAGGGGGGAATGCCTCCATCACTGCTGGTCTGTTAGAGGCTATCTTATGCAGCCTGAGGTTGGATAGTGCAAGTAGTTCCTGGGCTCGTCCGAGGGTACTGATGGCCTCTGCTTCGGTCGGGAATGACTTCAGTGCGTCGTCGACATAGAACTCTCGTTCGATGAACCTTCTCACATCACTGCCAAAGTCGTCGTCTTCTTCCTTGGCAGCCCTCCTTAGTCCGTATATGGCGACAGCAGGGGATGGGCTATTCCCAAAGACATGGACACGCATTCTGTAGTCCACAATGTCTCTATTAGGGTCATTGTCCCGATACCACAGGAAGCGGAGGAAGTCTCTGTGGTCTCTCACCACGAAGCAATGAAACGTGTGCTGGATATCGGCAGTGATGGCGACAGGCTCTTTCCTGAATCTCATGAGCACTCCCAAGAGGCTGTTGTTAAGATCGGGCCCTGTGAGGAGTACATCGTTGAGAGAGACGCCCTGATATGGTGCACTGGAGTCAAACACCACGCGGATCTGTTCCGGCTTTTTGGGGTGATAGACTCCGAAGGAAGGGAGGTACCAACACTCTTGGCCTTCCTGGAGTGGAGGAGCTATCTCTGCATGATCGTTGACAAGCATTTTCTTGACAAATTCTAGGAAGTGTGCTTTCATCTCTGGCTTCTTCTCTAGAGTGCGACGGAGTGAGTTAAGACGATTATAGGCATAACCCCTGTTGTTCGGCAGCCGTTGTCTGGGGTTCCGGAAGGGTAAGGGTGCAACCCAGCTGTTAGAGCTGTCGCGAGAGACCTCATTGTCCATAATCTGGAGGAACCTCATGTCGTCGATCAATGGAGCAAGTTTGTGGTCGTTGGCGGTGCGACAGAAGACTGACTGACACGGGTTCTCTCCAGTGAGCATCATCTGTGTGCTGTCTGCGGAGATCAGCGCTGGGGTTTTCTGAGGCTGAGCCGTATGACTGAACTTCTCTGTCACTCGGATCTGACTACTGCATGGGGTAAGGTAGCTTGGATGACCATTCTCCAAGATGGAAGTCTTGAGTGTGCTCACCTGAGATGGCTTGTGAGCGCCCTTGAGGCACACATCTCCAACAACGACCCAGCCGAGGTCTAGCCTTTGGGCGAAAGGGGCGTCATGTGGACCGTTGATCTGCTCCCTTATCTTATGTACCCTCAGGATGTCTCTTCCCAACAACAGAAGTATGCTTGCATCCGGGTCAAGAGGTGGGATCTCGTCTGCAATGCGTCTCAGATGACGGTGATGACGAGCTGCATTCGGAGTGGGAATCTCGGAACGGTTGCCGGGGACTTGATTACATTCGATGAGTGTAGGAAGGGGGAGACTAATCTTCCCGTCGGCTGACTCAACAACGTAACCGCAGGCCCTCCTGCCGGCTGTTTCTGAAAGTCCAGCACACGTCTTCAGCGTGTAAGGCGACGGACTTCCTTTGACCTTGAAGATGTTGAAGAACTCGGATCTTGCTAGAGAACGATTGCTTTGTTCATCTAGTATGGCATACATCTTTTCAGATTCCTGGCGACATCCTGCAGGGTACACATCAACAAGGCATATCTTGGAGCATGCTCTTACGCTCACTCCTTCTCCACACACCTCGGTGCACCTGGATGTAATCTCCATACCAGCAGCTCCCTCTCTCTCCCCGCCGTGCTCTGATGCGGGAGGAGGCGCTTCTGACTTCCAAGGAGCTGGGCCTGGATGTAGTGCTGAAACGTGCCGATCACTTTCACATTCAGTGCATTTTGCATCCACCTTGCAGTTCTTGGCGAGATGGCTCGTGGACGAGCAGCACCTGAAACATATAGAGTTCTCTTTAAGATATTGTTTCCGATCTTCCAGGGACATCTCCCTGAAGCCTCTGCACTTCTTTAAAGGATGAGGCTTGTTGTGGATAGGGCATTGCTTGCTCATATCCTCAGGTTTCTTCTGAATCTTTGTGTGCTCAGTTGAGGACACTTGCATTCTGTGGACAGACATTGGTGTCTTTCCATGTCTGTCGAACTTGTCTCTTCTGGCAAGTGCTGGTTGGGAGGAGAAGAAGTTGAAGCTGGGGTCGTTCCTGGCTTTGGCTTCTTTACGGATGAATTTAACGAACGCAGAGAATGGTGGGAACGCCACGTTGTGCTTTAGCTTGAACTTTGATCCAAACGTTATCCACTTCTCCTGCAGGTTAAATGGAAGCTTCTCAATGATGGGACTTACCCCTCTGGCAGTGGCTAAGTACGATAGACCGGGTAGGTAGTCGTTCTGCTTTGCGGCTTCGAGTTCCGACAGCAGATCTCCAAGGTCGCGGAGCTTCTGGGGTTCCTTACTCGTCAACCTCGGAAAGTTCGCCAACCTGTCAGAGAGCCCTTTCAATGGCTTCGGGCGAGCCGTAGCTTTCTTCCAGCCTCACCCAAGCCGCCTTCAACCCCTCTGGCAGCTGCCCCACATTGGCCGCTTTTATCCTGCAGGCCTGTCCGGCGGACTCTGGGCCGAACCACTTGATAAGGAGGCCGAGCTCTTCTCCTGCCGACAGGTCTAAGCCCGATATGGCATCGTGGAAGCAGGACTTCCAAGCCCGATAATTCTCTGGCCTGTCATCAAACTTGATTAACCCCAAAGCCACCAGCTGGGTGCGTGCAAGGTATTTGGCGAGGTCGTAGGTGCTGGGACCTGTGCCGGGGTTGCCTTGGCTGGGGGCTCTGTTGGGGGTCTCAAGGGACCGAGAGGGGATTTGCCTCCGACTTTCTCTATTCGGCGTCCTATTCCTTTGCACCGTGTCTTCCGTTCTGCTGGCGGAGACTCTGCGGCTTGAGGCAC
The DNA here is from genome assembly GCF_052327205.1 of Somniosus microcephalus. Lineage (NCBI taxonomy): Eukaryota > Metazoa > Chordata > Chondrichthyes > Squaliformes > Somniosidae > Somniosus > Somniosus microcephalus. Next base: position 47,776,118 of record NC_140993.1, on the reverse strand, counting down.
GCCGTCTGCTTTGACCTTGGTTGGCAACTTGTGGCATGTTATACAAAGTGTTTGCGTCTGTAGAGATGTGCGGGCCTCCATCCCTTTCTCCTGTAAACTGTATGTCGGCATGGTCGCTCACGTAATCTATGGTGCGCAGTCGTGGGCTCTGCCACGGAACGGGAATTAAAGGTTTGTAAGCTGTCTCGGGATCAGCTCCCTCCAAAATTACCTCGAATACTTGTGTCTCGGCTAATGCAGCATCTATCTCTTTTTGTTGCTGCAGAGCCTCCAATGTGGCTTGGAGACAGGCCTGTTCAGCCTGGCGTTCAACTTGGTGATGGGCCTGTTCAGCCTGGCGTTCCACTTGGTGACGGGCCTGTTCAGCCTGGCGTTCCACTTGGTGACTGGCCAGTTCAGCTTGGTGTCGGGCCTGTTCAGCCTGGCGTTCCACTTGGAGCCGGGCCTGTTCAGCCTGGCATTCCACTTGGTGTCGGGCCTGTTCCACTTGGAGCCGGGCCTGTTCTGCTTGGAGCCGGGCCTGTTCTGCTTGGGGTTCAGCTTGGAGACGGGCCTGACTTACTTTTATTTCTATTTCACTGTCCGTATGCGCAGCTCTGGCTTGAGCTGCTACTAGTTTAGCCCGTGCTTTGGCGATGGCTATGCTTACTCTAGAACCACCCGATGACCGTGAGCCAACTTGTGACCTGTAGTTAACCGGTGCTTATAGACCGATTGTCACGTTCTACAGTTTCGTCTGCCTGTTTAAGGTCTTCTACTTGCTGCAAAGCATTTTCGTTATTATCTTCTGACATGTTGATGTGAGGTAGATGTGCTCTACGAGGTTAGGGCTTACTCTGGGTTCCTCCTGCTCCGCTCTTCACAGCTAGCCGTATTGCTATCTTTTCACTGATATCTTTTCACTGTACTGGCCGCGCTAGACGTGCTCCTATCTAGCTATCCAGCAAGTTAAACACTCATTCATAATAATTCCTCGTGAAGTCATTTCGCTGTTTGAAGCTTTACTTGAACAAATTTGTGAAAAGATATTGCGTTTGGCCTAACATATGAAGTCAGATTACACTGGATTGAAAATCCCTCATGGAATTCTCCATTACTCAAGTCAGGTTCTTCCTGGTAAAAACTGCTTCCTGGGGTCAACAGGAAGAAAGGTAAGAAGGTCAAATGACCTCTCACAGGAAGAAAAGTCAGATGACCTTTCCAGCATACAACTGTTAACACAATAACCGCCACCAGAGGGTGCTATCTACACACATAAAAAAATGTTCAGAATGTCCATCGGTCCAGAACACTGACGGTTGCAGGTGATTCAAATGGCTACTGGGTGTCACCACTGGTGGAGCGACAATCAGTGCGGATGGAGGTGGACACAGGTGCGGCTGTGTCCCTTGTTTCAGACACTGTCTACAACAAAATGCTAAAGCATCTTACCCTTCAGCCAACAAACATTGTGCTAAAGACGTATACCGGCGAACCTGTGGCCATGAGAGGCGTCATTGAGGTGACAGTTAAATTGAACGGACAGACTGCAAAACTGCCACTATATGTGGTAAAGGGAAATTGCCCATCGCTACTGGGACGTGCATGGCTAGAGAAAATCACGCTGGACTGGCCTGCAGTCCGCATGATGTCAAAAGGGGAGTCAGGTCTGACTGCAGTGTTAAACAAACATGCAGAACTCTTCAATGGGGAACTTGGGAGCATGAAAAAGATCAGCGTGAGACTGGACATTAAACCTGACAGCAAGCCGAAGTTTCACAAAGCCCGACCTGTACCCTATGCAATTAGGCCAAAAGTTGAGGCTAACTTGGAGGCCTTAGTCGAGAATGGAGTGCTGGAGCCTGTGCGCGTGAGCAAATGGGCCACACCCATTGTTCCTGTCCTGAAAAAGGATGGATCTGTTCGAATCTGCGAGGATTTTAAAGTGACTATTAACCCGGTGCTGTCTGCGGAACAGTACCCTCTTCCCCTCATTGATGATCTTTTTACGGGCCTGGCCGGAGGGCAAAAGTTCAGCAAAATAGACTTATGCCAGGCTTATCTACAAATGCATGTCGATGACAAATCAAAGGAGCTGCTGACAATTGTGACACACAAGGGGCTATACAGGTACTGTCGCCTTCCGTTTGGAATTACGTCGACCCCCTGCTCTATTCCAAAGAGCAATGGATCAGATTTTGAGTGGACTGCCAGGAGTCCAGTGCTACCTGGACGACATCCTTGTCACTGGGACAAATGAGGAGGATCGTCTTCTGAACTTGGATGCGACACTACAACGACTGAAAGAGTACGGACTCAGAGTTCGTAAAGACAAATGTGAATTCTTTCAGTCTTCAGTTGAGTACCTGGGGCATGTGATTGACGCTACTGGCCTGCATAAGGCGCCATCAAAGGTCAAGGCGATCGTGGAGGCCCCAGCACCCCAGAATATGAGCCAGTTCCGTTCATTTCTGGGGCTACTTAACTACTATGGGAAGTTTATTCCAGACTTGGCAACATTGCTGAAGCCGTTACATTAGTTGCTATGTCAAGGCAAAACATGGAAATGGACTGAACTGTGCAACGAAGCTTTCGCCCAAGCAAAGAAAGCATTGCTGAAATCGAAGGTCCTGACACACTTCGACCCAAAGCTACCCGTGCAGCTAGCATGTGATGCATCACCATATGGTGTGGGAGCAGTCATATCCCACATCATACCTTCGGGTGAAGAGAAACCTATCGCCTTCGCATCACGCACCTTGAACAAGACCGAGAGCAACTATGCGCAGATCGAGCGCGAGGCCTTGGGAATCATTTTTGGAATTCGAAAATTTCATCAGTACCTGTTTGGGAGAAGGTTCACACTCCTGATGGACCACCGTCCATTGACTTCAATCTTCGGGCCCCACACCGGAATTTCATCACTCGCTGCAAGCAGGATGCAAAGGTGGGCTTTACTGTTGTCAGGACACACATACGACATCAAATATCGCAAATCAGACTTGCACGGCAACGCAGACGGTCTCTCAAGGCTACCCTTGCCTGTTGCTCCCCCAGAGCCTCGTCAGATAGACATCTTCTACTTTAGACAAGTGGAGGGAGCACCTGTCACTGCAGTTCAGGTGCGAAGGTACACCCACAATGATCTAGTCCTGTCTGAGGTAATGGATGGTGTCATTTGAGGGAGAGCTATAGGAGATTCTCCTAGTTTGAAACCTTACGTTTCAAAAAGAAATGAGCTCTCCGTCCAGGCAGGTTGTCTTCTTTGGGGACGCCATGTCATCATTCCGCCACCTCTGAGGGAACCTATACTGCAACAACTTCATACAGGCCACAGTGAGATGGTTCGGATGAAGGAAATGGCAAGAAGCTACTTCTGGTGGCCAGGTCTCGATGGGAATATTGAGGAGAAAGCCAAAACATGTTCCCCATGTCAAAGGGTCCGGAATGTTCCACAGCTGGCAACCCTACACCCCTGGGATTGGCCTGCAGAAGTGTGGCAGCGAGTACATGTGGACTTCGCCGGTCCTTTCGAAGAGAAGATGTTTATGGTGGTTGTGGACGCTCGTAGTAAGTGGCCGGAGGTTGCTGTGATGAGGTCTACCACAGCAGAGAAAACAATTGAGAAACTTGGTGAGATATTCAGCCGTTATGGCTCACCGGAACAACTTGTAAGTGACAACGGTCCACAATTTGTATCACAGGAGTTTGCAACCTTCCTGCATGTGAATGGTGTCCAACACATCAGGTCTGTGTCCTATCATCCCTCTACTAACGGCCAGGCAGAAAGGTTCGTGCAAACTTTGAAGCACGCCTTGAAGGCATCGCAAGGTAAGGGCTCAATCCACCAATGTCTGAACAGCTTCCTGTTGTCCTACAGGAACAAGCCGCATGCCACAACCAAAACTTCCCCCGCTTCGCTCATGATGAAGAGGCAGTTGCTGACAAATTTTGGCTTACTCAAACCTCCAAGGGCAGAGCAGGTTGTCCATCGTCAACAACAAGCTCAAGTTGAAAAGAGAGAGAAAAGAGCCAAGGAAAGACGGTTTCATCCGGGAGAGCACGTCCTAGCTCGAAACTACAACACTGGACCGAAATGGGTTCCTGCTACGGTGATCGCGCAGACGGGCCCTGTGTCTTACACGGTTGAGACTGCTGAGGACGTCGTCTGGAGAAGACACACAGATCAACTGTTGCTAGGAGCAGAGACAGCCACAGAGGCTCCAACGGCTGGTTGGCCTGAACTGTTTCCGGATGATACCGCAAACCAGCATCTTTTGCCACAGTGCTCTTCTCCAACACAGGAAGTCAAAGAGACTGTGCAAACTCCTGACTTTCGACTGACACAGGCACCTTCTCCATCTAGGCCTGTGTCAATGCCTACTGCTGTGGAAGCCAGCGATGACCGCCGGTATCCTGTCAGAGAGCTGCGGCCTCCAAGACTCTTGGATCTGTAGGCTTAGTGACTTACCCACAAGACTGGGGCAGAATAAACCCCAGGGTAAAGTCATGGTTTGAGGCAGTCTACCTCTACCCTAGGTTAGTGAGTGCATTGAAAGTAACTTACCTGTTGAGGAATAATGTGGACCTTCCATTTAAGAGGGGAGGAAATGTTATGTATTGTGTGTTCTCCTCCCACCTGTGGTGGCGCTGTCACAGGAGATAAATGGTTGAGTGTTCTCGGTTAAGTTTAGCTCTCTTTGTTCGGAACTTTCCAGAACTTCCTTTCCTTCCAATAAAGCACTTCATGTTTGAATCTCTGGGTTCTGAGTCCTAAATTGTGTCTAGGTAGAAAGGTACCAACACAACAGGTTCCCCTTGTCCTCACCTTTCACCCCACCAGCCTCGACATTCAACGCTTCATCCTCCGCCATTTCCGCCACCTCCAAAGTGATCCCACCACCAAACGCATCTTCCCCTCCCCTCCCCTTTCAGCATTCTGTAGGGACTGCTCCCTCCGAGACACCCTTGTCCACTCCTCTATCACCCCCAGCACCTCTTCCCTTTCACCTGGCACCTTCCCGTGCAAGCGCAGGAGATGTAACACCTGCCTTTATACCTTCCCCCCCCCCCCCCCTTCCCACTGTCCAGGGCCCCAGACACCCCTTCCAGGTGAAATAGTGACTTACTTGTACTTCTTGCAATCTAGTATACTGTATTCGCTGCTCACGATGCGGACTCCTCTACATTGGGGAGACCAAATGCAGATTGGGTGACCGCTTTGCGGAACACCTCCGTTCAGTCCGTCAGGGTGACCCCGAGCTTCTGGTTGCCTGTCATTTTAATTCACCGCCCCATTCCCACTCAGACCTCACCGTCCTTGGCCTCTTGCATTGTTCCACGGAAGCTCACCGTAAACTCGAGGAACAGCACCTCATCTTCCGATTAGGCACTTTACAGCCTTCCGGACTCAATATCGAGTTCAACAATTTCAGATCATAACCTCGGCCCCCATTACATTTTCACTTATTTTTTTTATCCACACCTTTGTTTTGGTTCCCCCCCCCCCCCATTCCTTTTTTTTTCTCTCTCCCACATGGCAGCTGTCTCCCATTCTGCCAATGCATTTCACACCTAATCTAGAGCTGTCTTTTGTCTCCCCCAGTCCTATCACCATCTCGTCTTGTTTTGAATACCTCTTAATGTCTCTTCTCTTTTGTTCTCTCCCAGCCTGGCCTCTTAATCTATTTCATTCCCTGTGCCTCTTTAGTCTTGATAAAGAGTTTTGACCCGAAACGTCGACTCTAATTTCTCTCCACGAATGTTGCCTGGCCTGCTGAGTTTTTCCAGCATTTTCTGTTGTTATTTCTTGATTAAGTTAATTGTTTGTTGACCCCTTTTAGTGGCTCTTGAGTTTCGATGGTGAGTTTCGATGGTGTCTCTGTGGGAGGTTATCCTGTTATGCAGGTTTCCTTTGTTAAGTTTCGCTCCGTTGCCTTACCCAGGGGAGATCCATACACATCAAATTTATCTTTGTTACATACATCTTATATTAATAGTCTCAAGTCCATCACACATACAAAACATATATATATTTATTCTTACACAAGGTGGGCAGGAAGAGATAAGACCGGTTATTGTTTAGGATGTGGAGCCTTCATCAGAACAGGACACTGGGAAGTGATTCGTTCCTGAATAGGACTGAACAATACATAAGAGGGGAGAAATTTGTCTTGGGCTGTAGCGCAAAAGGGACAGTATCACATCTGCAGGGCATATAATAGGTATAACAGAAAAGATGTTAGTAAAGCAAAAGGTTAGTTAAAAACAAGGCATGAATGGGAGAAATGAGCATGGAAAATGCAAAATAAGTCAGAAGATGGTAAAGTCAAGGTACAAATCAGAGAGCTGGAGACTAGAAAGATGAGAGATTTTTTTATTTGCTTATGGGATCTGGGCATTGCTGGCAAGGTCAGCATTTATTTCCCATCCCTAATTGCCCTTGAGAAAGTGGTGGTGAGCCGCCGCCTTGAACCGCTGCAGTCCGTGTGGTGAAGGTACTCCCACAGTGCTGTTATGTTCCCAAAGGTTTCATTGAGGTTGGCTGAAAAAGACAAAGATAGAGGTGGGTGTAGAAACAAAAAGAACAGCAACTTACATTTATATAGTGCCTTTTAATGCAGTAAAGTGTCCCAAGGTGCTTAATTAGTAGAAAGAAGACCTGAAGCAGGAGGTCAGGATTGCATTTGTGTGGTAATGAATTAAATTGAGTTTGTTCCTCAAACTTTGCTTTCAAACTGTTTTCTCTTTCACTTTGTCTCATTCACTAATTTCTTTCACTCCAGTCTTTCCATCACTAAGGTCTTTGGGCTAGAAATTTGCCTCCTTTGTGCCTTCCCGTTAGCACCTCCGGGGGGCGATAACGGTGCGCTACCGGCTTTGCGACCGGACGCGTCGCTCACTTACTTCTCTCTCCCACTTAATGTTCTCTCTGTTCTGTTGCTCACACCTTTCTTCTTTTACTTTGTTTTCCATACATTTTTCCAGCTGTGTAGTGTAATGTAAAACTCTCACTTATGTATATCATAATACATATGTATTACAGGGTGATACTGGTGAGCTGGGAGATATGGGACCTCCTGGAACCCCAGGAGAGCCTGTAAGTATCATTTCAATCATTTAAAGAATTCTTGCAGATAAATACTTGGACATCCAAGGAGCTATAATGAGATAGATTTTTTTTTTAAATGCCTTTCTCCTCTTTGTTCAGACAATTTTCTTACCCCCCTCCCCACCCTAAGATTTTAACTCATTGATGGGTAGCTCCCGCAAGTGACTATTCATCATGCGTGACCCTGTCCACTCCCAACAACTACATACGTGCAATTCCAGTAGGGGGTGCTGGATAGTGGGCATCCTGATTTTGTCTATCTAACCCTGAGCAGCTAAGGCCAACCTTGACTGAGATCAGCTAACTCAGCACACAATGGGGATCGAAGCTAAGCCCTTCTGTTCTATATGGCCTAGCTACTCACAAACATAACTGCTAGAGAATTTATAACTCCCTTATTAACTTTTACGTTAGCCATTGTCAAAGAAACTACTCAAACAGTTTCTTGTCAGATGTGGCAATGGGGCAGGAACATACGGTAGCCTAGTGGTTATGCTACTGGATTAGCAACCCAGAGGCTATTGAGTTAAAACCTACCATGGCAAGTTGTGACATTGAATTCAAAAATCTGGTAATATGTGGGCTAGCACCAGCTGACCGATTGTTATAAAACCTGCCACCCTTACCAGGTCCGGCCTACATGTGACTCCAGTCCTGCACTATGTAGTTGACTCAGGGCAACTCCTGAAAAATAACCTAGGAGGTAACACCTGAGTTGAACATTGGTCAAGCGGCAGTCTGAAGGACAACAACGCCGGAGGTTGCGGGTCAAACTCTGAACGCACTGTGCAGGTTAACCCCCAGAGCATCAACATGTCCAGGGAGATTCCATACTCTCTGAGCCAGCTATTTCTTTAAGGTTTCACTGCAGGGCAGGAGTAGGTTTAACACTGTAAAATTAGTCTGCTTCTCAATGTCACAGCGCATGAATTGCAAACAAACAAAACCAGTCATTCCAAGGATATGGGAATATCTTTGAACTCGATGGGGATTCAAGAGGTTATCTCTTTTTTTAACATCTTGTGAATCATATTATTCTGTTATGATGACATCATTGTGTCTGCTCAAAGTCCAATCTGACATTTCAGCTGTACCGTTTATTGTCACTAGCACTGATTTCATCTCATTTGCACTGATTTTGCATCGCTAGCATTGATTTTACTTTGATACCATTGTGTATATTTATAACAAATGTTAGAGCACAGTGTGAGTACAATCTGTGGTCCTGTGGTTTGTCATAGCATCTAAGTCCATCAGTTAATTTATTTTTATTGTTAAGAAACGTAGCTGAAAGGCCAAGACATATAATACAGGACACCACCCAGGTTGAAAGGAATAGGAGAGAAGGTGAAGTAAATCAAGAAGTAACTTGGTGATGCCAGGTTTGGGGTTTAAAATCCTGTAGATAGTGGAAAGAAAGGAAGACTCATGGAAGTCAACTGGACCAGTCACATAAATACCATGGCTACTACAGCAGGTCAGAGACTGGGTATTCTCCTGGCAAGTTGCTCATCCCCTGACTCGACCACCAACAAGGCACAAGTCAGGAGTGTGATGGAATACTCTCCACTTGCTTGGATGGGTACAGCTGCAATAACATTTAAGAAGCTCAACAACATCCAGGACCTAATCCACGATCGTAAACAGAAGCTTAAACAAAATTTGCATACCGTGGCTGCAGTGTGTCGTGTCTGCAGGATGCACTGCAACAAGATGCCAAGGTTATTTCAGCAGCACTTTCCAAACATGCGACCTTCGCCACCTAAAAGGACAAGGGCAGAAGGGACATGGGAACACCATTACCTCCAAGTTCCCCTCCAAGTCACACATCATCCTGACTTGGTCATATATCGCCGTTCCTTCATTGTCGCTGGGTCAAAATCCGACTCCACACCTTATCCTGATAATTACACCACCTTGTGGTAAGCTGGGGTCCATAGCAGAGAGGTGGGGTGGCGGGGAGTGCGGGTGGGCAGCAGGGTCCCGTGATCCCCACCAGGGTGGGCTCCCCAAACTCCGACTCCATGCTGTCACCCATAGACCCCCCATGACTAAAGGAATGATGGTTACTGTTGACCTTCCCTTCATTGGCTAAATTATTGTGGCCCATTTTTGATCTTTATTTCAAATTTTCTTTTCACGTCCTGTGTGACGTCTCTGCACCTCTCTGCAGCTCCACCCCTTGAGACAACCTGCGAAGGAACTCCCTACTTAACAGCATTGTGGGAGCACCTTCACCACATGGACTGCAGTGGTTCAAGAAGAAGGCCCACTACCACCTTCACTAGGGCAACTAGGGATGGGTACTAAATTTCCACATGCCAAAGAATGATAAAAAAAAAGGAATTTTACAGTTTTGAGATCCTAGGAAAGAATGAGGTAGAGTAGCAGACTGTGTAAAAATCCTGATTTCAACACAGTGAAAAGGATGAAGTTGAAGAAAATTACTCACTTATTACTCTGACAGCCATCTTTAATTTCAGCACCTTCCCACAATGCAACAGATAGGGCCGTAAAATGACATCTTACACCACTTGCACTGTTTCTGATATTCCTCTACTTGTTAACTGTGGTGCTTTTATTCCTAAGGGTGACCCAGGAACCCCAGGACAAAGGGGATCCCAAGGACTGCAAGGCTCTCCTGTAAGTAGTTAACATTGGCATTGCCTGTATCATTCTTGCATTTGTTCAAAATGTACAATAGTGTAGCAGTTCGTGTAAATCGCCACTAAATGAAAGAGTTTAACTTCGACGAACTATAAATAAGTGTTTATTTACCAGAACAGGATAATTACAGCAGGTAAGGTAACGGGTAAGATGGCTGACTGCAGGAGCACCATGTTGTAGGTCTTGTCCCAGCGGGGACTCCACAAGGACTGAGTTTCCAGTCCCGTGGGGAGCGTCATGACCTCATTACGCTCTGCTCTATATTCCCGCGCTTTGGGCGTCACGTGACCGCATCGTGACGTCAGCACGTTCGCGTGCGCTTAGGCGGTCACGTGACCTGCGCCGTTGCATCGGTACATCTCCCCGGTACGGAGGCTGGCCTTTGAGGCCGAGGTTACAAGGCTGGACTGTGCCGGTACTTGCCGCGGGAGTGGAGGATCGCTTCGCTCCCGCCTGCTGGCCGATGCGGCTGAAGTCGCGGTAGGCCGGGCTGTGCCAGCGACCGTCTAGGAAACCCGAGTCGGGCCGGCGGCCGACGCGCATGCGTCACGTGATGCGTGACGTCAGCGCGTTAGGTCGCCTCTTAAAGGGGCAACGGCCCAACAGGTAAGTTAAAGGGGCAACAGCCCCAACTGGTAAGTTATACAAATAAGTAAGTTAAGTACATACAATTAAGTAAGTTATACATACATAAGTAAGTTAAGTTAAAGGGAATTATGTAACTCAATGTGAAGGACAACCAATGGGACCGCCACAATAGAATCATAGAATGGCTACAGCACGGAAGAAGGCCATTCGGCCCGTCGAGCCCGCCCCGGCTCTCTGCAAGAGCACCTCAGCTAGTCCCACTCCACCACCCTATCCCCGTTGCCCTGCAAATTTTTTTCTTTCAGGCACTTATCCAACTCCCTTTTGCTGTGATTGAATCTGCCTCCACCATTCCAGATCCTAACCAGTCGCTGCATAAAAAAAGTTTTTTTTAAGTTCTTTGCCAATCACCTTAAATCTGTGTCCTCTGGTTCTCAACCCCTCTGCCAATGGGAACAGTTTCTCTCCGTCTACTCTGTCCAGACCCCTCATGATCTTGAACACCTCCATCAAATCTTCTCTCAATCTTCTCTGCTCTAGGGAGAACAACTCCAGCTTCTCCAGTCTATCCATGTAACTGGAGTCCCTCATCTCTGGAATCATTCTCGTAAATCTTTTCTGCACCCTCTCTAAGGCCTTCATATCCTTCCTAAAGTGCGGTGCCCAGAATTGGACACAATACTCCAGTTGAGGCCGAACCAGTGTTTTATACCGGTTCATCATAATTTCCATGCTCTTGTACTCTATACCTCTATTTATGAAGCCCAGGATCCCGTAAGCTTTTTTTAACTGCTTTCTCAACCTGCCCTGCCACCTTCAACAGTTTGTGCACATATACCTCTAGGTCTCTCTGTTCATGCACCCCCTTTAGGATTGTACCCTTTAGTTTATATTTCCTCTTTTCATTCTTTCTACCAAAATGTATCACTTTGCAATTTCCTGCATTGAATTTAAGCTGCCACGTGTCCGCCCATTCCACCAGCCTGTCTATGTTCTCTTGAAGTCTATAACTATCTTCCTCACTGTTCACTATACTTCCAAGTTTTGTGTCATCTGCAAATTTTGAAATTGTGCCCTGTACACCTGCATCCAAGTCATTAATATGTATCAAGAAAAGCAGTGGTCCTAGAACCGATCCCTGGGGAACACCACTGTATGCCTTCCTCCAGTCTGAAAAACAACTGTTCACTACTACTCTCTGTTTCTTGTCATTTAGCCAATTTCGTATCCATGCTGCCACTGTCCCTTTTATTCCATGGGCTTCAACTTTGTTGACCAGCCTATTATGTGGCACTTTGTCGAACGCCTTTTGGAAATCCTTGTACGCCATGTCAACCGCACTGCCCTCATGAACCCTCTCTGTTACCTCATCAAAAAACTCAATCAAGTTAGTTAACCATGGTTTACCTTTAACAAATCTGTGTTGGCTTTCCTTAATTAGTCCACACTTGTCCAAGTGACTGTCCCTGATTATTGATTCTAACAGGTTCCCCACTACTGAGTTTAAACTGACTGGCCTGTAGTTGCTTGGTTTATCTTTACACCCTTTTTTGAACAAGGGTTTAACATTTGCAATTCTCCAGTCCTCTGGTACCACTCCTGTTTCTAAGGAGGATTGGAAGATTATGGCCAGTACCTCCACGATTTCGTCCTTCACTTCCCTCAACGTCCTAGGATGCATCCCATCCGGTCCTGGTGACTTATCTACTTTAAGTACAGCCAGCCTTTCTAGTACCTCCTCTTTATCAATTTTTATCCCATCCAGTATCTCCTCAACCTCCTCCTTCACTATGTCTATGGCAGCATCTTCTTCTTTGGTGAAGACAGATGCAAAGTACTCATTTAGTACCTCAACCATGTGTCATAAGATGGAAGGAATGTCATTAATCTTCTATCACAATAGGTAATGCTTAAGAGACTGAATTATTAGTGTTACAGTGAAACAAAAACTTTCATGGGCCCTAATGACTCAGTTGGTAAGTAACTTGCCCATTTGGAACTGGGCTATATAGACCAGATCCTAGAATTAGCTGATTTCAGCCAGGGCAGTGGCTGAGGAGCTACATTTGGTCTCAAATGCTCTTAGGCTAAGGAAGAGTAAGTATCAGCTAATGAGGGAAGAATAACAGCTTCTATTCAGTAACTCATGCTGGGAAGTGCACATACATGGATGACAGGTGGACAGGACAAGGCTTGGCTGTGATGTCTCCCACACACAAATTGCCTTCCAGCACTTGCTGAAAGATTGTCTTTTGCATAATGAGCTGGAGGATAGCCAGCCCCTGCAGAACCCAGTGTGAGTTACCAGTTTCAGGAAAGAGATGAGAAAATTGGTTAGAGTGGGATCTTTGGTTTTGCTTTTTAAAAAAAAAAGAGCGTGCCATCAATACAGCCAGCCTTATTCTGAAGTATCTGTATTTATAGTGGGGTCATCCATTTGCACTGTGTCAAGCCAAGAATTGGGATCCTTTGTGATGCTGGCATGCAAACTGAGTTATTGCATTACTTGTGTATACTCTGATTGTATAATAAGCCCATGAGTTCAGAATCGACCAACTGGGAGCGAGACTGGAATATTTTATCTGATCCAATTCAGCCAAGTAAATATTTTGGCCGATTCCAGGAATCGCATAGGCCCATTATTGCAGCGTTGAAGAACATAGCAACCTCAAGTCATTTCCCCCCGCCCTTTCCTTCCTTTTATTCTACCATCCTCTCCCGATGATGCTCGCCCTAGTTATAGTATTATCTATGGTCTTTAGGTTGGGTCTGGCAAGGGCCAGTCCATGTGGTGTATGTTGGCAGTCACTTAATGGCAATGAGGCTTTAAATGGAAGTTATATGTTGTCAAGGTTATAGTTAGTTTATTGCTATCAAACTGAACTAAGTCCAGCAAACTAATTTCTTAGGACTTAGCAGTCCTGGAAGTCTGTTGGGATTTGTGTCACACATTGCAGTTGAATGAATGAAGGACAACAAAATCTCCAAAAGATTCTGTTCATTGTCCCATTTCTCAGTTGTGTGCTTCTATCTCAGTGAACACCATGCTCTTCCCTTTTTCAACTAACAAAGTTAGTTTAGTTACAAGAAATGTTTTCATGCAAAGAGATATTAGAATATTGAACACATTACCACAAGTAAAGAAAGTACTTGCATCTATACAGCAACTTTCATGCTCTCAGAACATCCCATTGCGCTTTACAGCCAATGAAGTACTTTTGAAGTGTAGTTACTGTTGTAATGTCGGCAAACACGGCAGCCAATTTGCACACAGCAAGATTTCACAAACAACAATGAGGTAAGTAACAATAATGGCCCGGATTTTGCGGTCGGCGGCATAATTAAGGATTACGCTGCCGGCATCCGAATTGAATGCGCACTTACCTGTTGCGAGGCCCTAAATGAAAAGTTTCTCTCGGGCGCTGCGGAGTTGAGCACAGCGTAGCGGCCCACGGAACCCAGAGGCGCACTGTGTACGGAAAGATACCTGGGATCACATGGGCCGGTGCTCCAATCAGATTGTACACCTTCCAGTGACTCAAATGGAGTGGCTTTGGAGAAAGGCCAGGGAGCAAATCCCTTGTCTACCCTCTTGGCTGTAGATGGTTTATGACCAGCTGGTTCCAGTTTGAAAAAATGGAGAAAGTATGATTGCTGTGGAGCCCTCACAATAAAACATGCTGTGGAGGAACATATAATGCAATAATAGACATTGCTGAATTGATTTTTTTTCTAAATCCTGTTTAAGTGTCAAAGTCTGCAGAAAGCTAATAACCATTTAAAGGAAAGGATTTTCATCAAAATGGAGATTCGTTATTGACGGGTATCCCCTTGCATTGTGCAAATAGGCTGCTCTGCCTGTTTGCACCAGCTTTAACATTTTCAGGCGTAATTGCTGGGCAGTTGGTGGGCAATTAGTCCAAATCTGTGCCAGCATTGAGGATTTCCATGTCGATGCGGATCATCTGTCAAGTTGGAACTTGACAGATCGTAAGTTCGGAATTATCCCGAACTTACTGTCCATTTCAAAGGCAGTACACTCAGAGTACGCTGTCATACCGACCGCAAAATCCGGAATATTCTGTTTTTGCAGTGTTGGTTGAGGGATAAATGTTGACTGGAACCCCTCTACTCTTTAATTAGTACCATGGAATCTTTTTCGTCCACCTGAACAGGCAGGTGGGACCTCCGTTTAATGTCTGAAATAAGGCACCTTTGACAAGGCAGCACTCCCTCAGTACTGCACTGAAGTATCAGCCTAGATTATGTGCTCATGCCCCTGAAATGGGACTTGAGCCACAACCTTCTGACTCAGAGCCAAGGCTGACAATATTAATGTTGAGGAGTTGGGTAAACATATGGGGGGAAAAATTCAGTTGGTAGCGCCTCCCGTTAGCGCCTTAAGAGGGCGCTAAGTGGGGCGCAAACCAACTAGCGCCCAGGCGCGGCACTGCCCACGCCTCCCGCAAAATTCAGTGGGAGGTTAGTGGTGGCGCTAAGCAGTAGTGCCCTGCGGCGCTGCGCTGCTGGCGATGATGCCATTGGTGTGGGCAGCGCCTCGGCCACGATCTTCTGGAGCGCCCCCTGATTTACCGCTGGATGCTGTGTCCAACGGGGTCAGGGGGGGCGTACCTGCGGCCGGGGAGGCGCAATTTAAAGGCGAGGTGCGGGGTGGCCATTTTTGTTGCTGGCCGCCTGCCAGCACCTACCTGCGCTCCCGTCCCTGGCCTCCTGACCGCCCCCCCCCCCCCCTCCGCGGAGTGCCATCTGCGCTCCAAGAGCCCGGCACTTCTCTTGGGTGCCGGGCTCTTTTGCCTGCACTCCTGATCCTCGAGGGCCCAGCTTGGCCCCAGGTCGCGCTGTACAAGGCCCCTCCCCTTTAAGAAGGGGAGGAAGGCCTGCAATACCGCGGTGCAGCACATAACGCCGCAATATTGACTCACAGCGCCCCAAGAGGGATGCAGGGCGCTTCCAGTAGCGCCCCGCTTCCCTCTTGGGGCACAACCACTCAAATTCCGGCACGAGCGCCCCGGCAAAGTCAGCGCCTCAATTGGGGCACTACTCAATTTTTAGCCCACGAAGTATTAGTGTGGGAAAAGGAAGTCTCAGTGTGGGAAAAGGACAGGAGAATGGAGTGGCACAGGCATGATGTGCCAAAATGATCTCCATTTGTGCCTACATTTCTAGAATTCTATGATAATTAAATATTCTGTAGTTGATGAAACGGATATGCCAGTGACCAACCATGTAATGGAGTATGTCCAACTACACTATCGGTTGGCATGCCGTGAAATTATATTGACACTGTCAGCAGCTCAGCTGTTTTGCTCGGACTTCAGGGTCAATTTTTGTCCTTCAGTCAGAGTTAATTCTAAACAGTTAAGAACAGAAGCTAATCCACCAGAATGGTCAAGTGCAAATAGCGCTCAATTCTCCAGTCTATGCTAATTTGAATAATTCGTCAGAGCTCCAAGAGCCAACTGAGACTGGTTTAGGGAAGACACTAGTGGAGAGGAAAATTGCATGTAAGCGAAATTTAAAGGGATGGGGACAATTAATGGGTCGTATCATAGTGAGGAGACAAAATTTTAGCAAGCTTTTCGAGAGCCTTAAAAGGCATCTAAACCCACCAGCAGCATTTCTGAAGGCTGAAATGGCAGAGGATTAAAATTAGCCGGAAAAATGAAGGGGAAGGTAACCCTGAATTTAGACATTGGTCTGCAGACAAGTGACGGAGTGACCTAGCACCTAACCCCGTTTGAGAAAACAGATCACAGGCCCTGCAGAAATGGTTGGTGCCATCTTGACAAAGTGTGGCCAAACAGACGATGTTGGCTCTTGCTCACTCATGCAGTACCATATAAATCCTCCGGGTGCTCCGGTTTCCTCCCACAGTCCAAAGATGTGCAGGTTAGGATGATTGGCTATGATAAATTGACCCTTAGTGTTAGGGGATTAAATACGTGGGGTTACGGGGATAGGGTGGGATATGTGTCGGTGCAGGCTCGATGGGCCGAAATGGCCTCTATCTGCATTGTGAGGTTTCTGTGATTTCTGTGATAAAGGATGGCATGTCACAATTCCAGCATAATAGTTAGTCAAGAAGTGTCCAGATAAGGACTAAAGACACTTTCTATGGGCCTTTTGAATACCTTTAAAGAAGCTATCAGCTGCTTCGAATAGGAACTTCCAAGGCCCTCCTAAGGACTGACCACATAATGGAGCAAGGCACAAATTAGGTGGTAAGTCGGCAGAACTAATTTCCGCCAGATTTAAGATCCTGCCTGTGCCTAAAAACGGACGGGATAATAAAACCAGCCCCAATATCCCTTCAGTTTCCATTTGCCAGACTCAACCATTACTTTACCTGAGGAAAGTCTTATGTGTGCTATTGGAAGACTTGCAATACAAAGTGTGCATTTTTACATTACTAAACATTAATATGTTGCTTTTTTACAGGGAAATTCTGGAGAGTCAGGACTCGCTGGACCCCCTGGTTTGCCAGGCTCTTCTGTAAGTAAAACCAGGTTTCAACTGAACTGACATACATTAAATGAAGTTGTTGAGAAACTTGTCACACTTATCTTTATGAACACTGAAGCCATGATTTTCTGCTGGAGTTATGCCAAGGAAGTGGTGTGAATCCACTCGAACGTGGTGGAAAATTGCTTGTGAAGCATTTCTCCAGCTCTCCCTCTCCCCACCCACCTCCTTTTGTCTCTGTGTCATCCTAGATTTCCTGCCAGATGTGACTGAAGGGTATAGAAGGGTGGACATATTCAAGTGTGTATCGATTGCCTTGGCGTAGGCACCATTTTCAAAAGAGATTTTTTTCTTTGAAGTTTAAAACAGCAGCAAAGAGGGTTCCTGCAATACTGTGCTGCGGCAGGACTGTAAGGCCACAGCCAATCAGCATCCAAGTAGCCATTGACTGAGTGTCGCTAGACTATTTGATCATGTAATAGGAAAAAGAAAGAACTTGCATTTATATAGTGCCTTTCACAATCTCGGGACATCCCAAAGCGCTTTACAGCCAATTAAGTAATTTTGAAATGTAGTCACTGTTGTAATGTAGGAAACGCGGCAGCCAATTTGAACACAGCAAGATCCCACAAACAGCAATGAGATAATGACCAGAGAATCTGTTTTAGTGATATTGGTTGAGGGATAAATATTGGGCAGAACTCCGGAGAGAACTCCCCTGCTTATCTTGGAATAGTGCCATGGGATCTTTTACATCCAACTCCGAGGGCAGACTGGATCTCAGTTTAACGTTGCATCTGAAAGACTGCACCTCCGATAGTGCAGCAATCCCTCAGTACTGCACTGGAGCGTCAACCTAGATTTTGTGCTCATGTCTCTGGAGTGGGACTTGAACCCACGACCTTCTGCCTCCGAGGCAAGGGTGCTACCACTGAGAGGTGTGGATCATCACAGCCGAACCTGATTCTATCCTCACACGAACGTCTTCAAACACACTCAATTCCAGCAGGAGTCAGTGGATAGAAATCAGGAGTGGGAACCCTAGATTAATTTCTCCCCCACCCCCATACCTAAGCATTAAGATGAATTTCAGTGCTTCCACCGCTGAGATCAACAAACTCAATATAAACCCAAGATTGGACCAGGGATCTTCATCGTCTGTGTGGCTCAGTTGGAATAATTCACTGGACCATTGGGGGAGCTATCCTGGAGTGTTTTATAGTTTATTTAATCACCTGAGGCATGACTTTAAAGAGGAGAAAACTATGAAATTATACCAGAGTCCCAAGGGTAACCAAGCAAAAATCTCCAGGCTATTAATTTAATATTACAGGAAACTCTTTTTTTAATCCGGCACTGACGGGACCGGCGTGGTGCCGGTTGATCAAAAAGTCCGGATTACAGAGAAGTATACTTACTAAGGTACGAGAGCCCCGTACACGGCCACAGATCCAGGCGTCCCTGTTGCATGGCAACAGGTGCAGGAACCCCGGTTACACAGCCACTAATATGAAGTAAAACTTACCTGAACCTACTCCTGAATTTTGCCGGTTAAGAGAGATTTCTGGTTATTTAGGTGCCGGTAAAAAGAGAGTTTCCTGTAATTGCTATCTGTTCCCTTGCACAGAAGAAAAGGGATGGAGACCCATTTTGCTGGGTCTCCTCCTTCTTTGCATTGCCCAGAGATTTCTTGAGGATTCCTTGGGAGGGCGGGGGTTACACTCAAGCAGGCAGAGCTTTGTTAATGAGATGGGCCTCCTGTCATATTTTGAAAGGTTTTGTGCTGCAGATCCACACTGACTGGGAATTAGATTGGCACAGCCCAAACTTATCTCATGTAGCAACCTAACAGCCCACAGAGGAGATTTCCATCCTATAGTCTGTGCTGGGCTAGTACATTATAAAATGTTACAACACAACAGGCCACTTGACTCATCAAGCCTGTGCCCAGTGTCCAGAGGTGAAAAGAAAATGTGCTAACCCATTGTGCCTCCCAAACTCTTTTAAAATTTAAAGAACATAGGGACAGATTCACCCCCTCGAGCCTGTATAATTGCATGATTCCATGTTTCCAATGGTTAGTCACACTTGCAAGGAATGTGGGTTGGAGATCGGGGCTACTATGCTTTGACTCTATCTCTGATCCACATTCTGTACAAGTGTGGCTTCTTATTGACTTGCGACCATAGCTCATTTGTTTTTCCAACTAATTGGTATTTTCTGATTAATAGGGATCAAAGGGTGACTGTGGTCGTCCAGGTCTTCAGGGGCCTCTTGGTTTTCCTGGAGGAAGAGGAGATAAGGTAAGGCATTAATAAGTTAAAAAGTGGTAGAATATACTGTACAATTTATGTATTCTATGCATTTGTTAAAGGTTAGCGTAAGATTTTTCACCTGTGTTAAGATAAACACTATGAAAGAAAGAAAGACTTGCATTTATATAGCGCCTTTCTTGACCACCGGACATTTCAAAGCACTTTATAGCTAATGAAGTACTTTTGAAGTGGAGTCGCTGTTGTAATGTGGGAAACATGGCAGCCAATTTGCGCACAGCAAGGTCCCACAAACAGCAATGTGATAATGACCAGATAATCTGTTTTTGTTATGTTGGTTCAATTTTTAGTCAACTAAGCAGTTAAGGCCCTTTAAAGATATGCAAACATTTTAGTATAGAATATAAAAGTTGAGATGTAATGGTGAATCTATGAAAAATCTTATTAAGACTAAGTTGGAGTCCCACTTGTACATTAAAGCAGTAGAGTATAGTGCAGGTTCACTAGAATGCTACACTCGATTCATAGAGGAAATACAAATACAAAGAAGGACTCTCAAAATTGGGGCTAAGGGGTGATTTGATAGTGTTGTTTAAAATTATGATGGGATGGGACGGAGCAGGTAGAAGCAGACTGTTTCCAGTGATTGAGGGGTTTCGAACAAGGGGATGTAGACATAATAAATTTAAGAGATTTGGGACAGAGACCAGCAGAAACCTTTTATATACAGTACAGTGGATTCTGAGGCTCTGGAATGAACTATCAGAGTTAGTTAATGAAGCATGTCAACACTTAAGAATAGGTTAGTTTGGTGGTTGAAGAAAAGGTGAACGAAGGAATATGGGAACAGAGCGAGCACACAACTGCTCTCATGAGATTGGGACCACTGCTCTCATGGGATTAGGACTATGCTCCTGTGGAGAATACACCAACACGGACTGGCTGGACTGAACCTCCTGTTTCTGGGTTATTTTTATGCATTCTCCATTCACAGAAAGGAAGTTAATGGGTTGAAAGACCTGGGACCAGGGCGTAGTCAGGGTAGATGCTATATACCCACTTTTAATTTCAAAAGAGAAGCATTTGCTCACCTATCAGCCACTAAAAATGGTGGGACATAATTCTTGGAGACGCTAACGTTGAAGTAATTGTTGCAAATGGGAGGAGGGCTTGACCTGGTGCCCGTAGGCAGCAGCCTCGCTTTGGAGTGCATGTGGGGCCATTCCGATGATGGATGGTGCTGCACTCGAGTTGGTCATACGGGAGTTGGATTCAACTAATTTCTGTGCAAGAAAGTTTTCTGTCCGCCCAGAAAGCAGTGCAGCATTCGGTACATTTTACAACGGACACTAATGAATTCAACTGCAAAATGCAGCAAATGTGGTATAAAAAAATGAGCGTTTTCTGGGGAAACATTTTGCACGCCCCTTCCTGACTGAAGGAAATGATGCCCATTTCTAAAATTGCCAATAATGCAACACCTGCAACTTGCTTAATAGAAAAGCAGGAACTTGTTCAGGGTATAACAGATCATCGTAGTGAGGCAATGGATAGACCTCAATGGAAGGTCAGAAGAATGTGCAAATAGCTAAAATGGTGAGAGGCTCTCAACAACAACTTGTATTTATATAGCACCTTTAACGTAGTAAAATGTCCCAAGGCGATGCACAGGAGTACTTTAAGACAGAAAGTTTGACACCGAGTCACATAAGGATAAATTAGGGCAGGTGACCAAGAGCTTGGTCAAAGGGGTAGATTTTAAGGAGCATCTTAAAGGAGGAAAGAGAGGTAGCGAGGCGGACAGGTTTAGGCAGGGAATTCCAGAGCTTAGGGCCCAGGCGACAGAAGGCACGGCCACCAAAGGTTGAGCGATTATAATCAGGGATGCTCAGGAGGGCAGAATTAGAAGAGCGCAGATATCTCCGGGTTGGGGGGGGGGGGCGGTTGTGGGGCTGAAGCAGATTACAGAGATAGGGAGGGGCGAGGCCATGGAAGGATTGGAAAACAAGGATGAGGATCACAATGTAAAAGGCAAGGAAATGGGGAAAATTGGACTTAACTTGCACCTGTGGGGTTTTTTTTATGTGAAAGTCAATCCATCAGCACTGAAAAGAGGGGGGACAAAAGCTAACACCACGGATGCAGACTGCCATCATCAGAACTGTGTTCTTTTGAAGGGTTTATCCCCAGAATATCATTTCAAGGCCATGTTCTTTCCTGCACTGATTGATCAACCCCAGAAACTGATGATCACATTAGGTCATTGCTAATGGTTTAATCAGACACTGTAAACTCACGTTTGTTTTGTCTTTTCAGGGCTCTGCTGGTATTCATGGTCTCAAAGGAAATGAGGTAAAATAATTGTGCATCCATTCAGTGGTGTTGGCATTCAGAAAGGCAACCAGCAAAAGCTGATGAAAGTCTTTCAGTTATTATTGTTCATCGCAGAATCCTATCCATGGTTAAGTTTTGATTTTAAAGGAGGAGAATGTAAATTCCCCCCCTTCCCAACCCAGTTTCTTCCCCTTTTCCTAAAGGTGCTGACTCATGCAAGAATACAGCTGTTGCCCAATCTCATCCAAGTGGCTCTTCTCCGTGCTTGAAACTTGACATTAAAGTGTTGAGAGGATAGTCAGCATTACAGCCAAGCCTCCTGCTATCCTCAGTTGATGTCAACACACGTGCACTTTGCAGTGGGAGTCACTGGTTAGTAATCAGGAGGTCTGATTTGTTTTTATTTCTCCCTCCCTACCCCAGGGGTGCTACGACCAATTGAAGCACCTCTACAGATGTAACTGCTGAGATCAGTGAACTCAACAAAGAATGAGGATCAAACCTGGAACATCTCTGGACTGTATAGGGGGCATTTCGCAAAAAGTCCCACTAGTGGTGCGAAGCATTGCTGGCTGGTTACAAGGGTTGTGAAATGGGTAGTGTGCCCAATTCGCAGCAAGTCCCATGTGGGGAAATACACAGCTGCCTGTTTTGAGGCTGCACTCTTGGTTAACACAAGCCTTGTTAAAGCTCCACATTTGAAGTAATTGGGCTTCTTGCAGCATTGTGCAGCTTTCTCAATGCTTCCTCATCGGCAGTGCTGCTCATCCATTATTAACAGGTTAATGCCAATTGGAAAATCCAAGCCTTTGAGTTTTTCAAATGACCTTATCCTGGAATATTGGGCAATGCCATCTCAGTTTGTTGTGGGCTTACTTGGGCCAGACAGCTAGCCATTCACAGCCTCGATATTGCAAAATCACCACTTAAAACCCGGTTGTATACCGAGTGGTGAATTCACCAATTGAACCACGAGAGAGTTGTGCTAGAGTTAAGTATATCTGCTGCCCCATCCTATCCTCGACCAAATCCTGCTCACAAATTACTCAAATCCTTGATGACCTACATTGGCTCCTCATCCCCAATGCCTCAAACTTAAAATGTGTACCCTTATGTCCCTCCATGGCCTTGCCTCTCCCTATCTCTGTAACCTCCTCCAGCCCTACAACCCCACAACTCTCCATTCCTCTAACTCGGGCTTCTTGTGTATCTCCTCCTCCCCCACCATTGGTGATCATGCCATTAGCTGCCTCGACCCCACACTCTGGAATTCCCTCCCTAAACTCCTCGGGCCCTGCACCTCTATCTCTTCCTTTAATACCTCCTTAAAGACATCTCTTTGCCCAATCTTTTGGTCACCTCTCTCGATATCTCCTACTTTGGCTCAACATCCATTTTTTAAAATTATATCTCTGTGAAGTGCTTTGGAACAATTTTCTATAATAAGGGCACTATATAAGTCCAAGTTATTGTTGTTATTAAGGAAAGAAAGGACTTGCATTTATATAGCACCTTCTGCAATCTCAAACCCTCCCAAAACACTTCACAGCCAATGAAGTATTTTTGAAGTGTAGTCACTGTTGCAATATTAGAATTGATTTATTCATCATCCATCATAGTAAACACCTTGGACTAAATTAATGCGTTGACTGAGAACCGCGATAATGATCTGGATAAAATTCAGATGTATATAAGAAATGATGGTTGATAATCCTGAGGGTGACTTCCTTCAAATATACCAATGCTTATACACCTGTGACTGGTGATTATCTGCAATGACACTATCATATCCCCGATAGACTCGGGCACTACCTGATTGAATCTCTTTAATTTTACTTTTAAAAGGGAAAACCAGGTATGAATGGCGAATCTGGAGAAAAAGGCGAGCAGGTAAGTTATGAAATAAGTTAAAGGGGGAGAAATTAATGTGTTGACCAAGCACCGTGATAATGATCTGGATAAAATTAGTAGCGGGGTCAGTAACCAGGGGGCATAGTTTCAAGGTAAGGAGCAGCAGGTTTAGAGGGGATTTGAGGAAAAACCTTTTCATCCAGAGGGTGGTTGGAATCTGGAACTCACTGCCTGAAAGGGTGGTAGAGGCAGGAACCCTCAACATTCAAAACATTTAGATGAGCACTTGAAACGCCATAGCATACAAGGCTATGGACCAAGTGCTGGAAAATGCTGGATTAGAATAGACAGGGCCCGATGGCCGGCGCGGACACGATGGGCCGAAGGGCCTCTTTCTGTGCTGTATAACTCTATGGCCTAGAAATTCAGTGGCCTGTGCCACCAGTTTGCGCCCAAAGAGGGCACTCAGTGGCTTTTGCGCCACTGGCCACACCTACGGCGAAATTTAGTGGGGCGCTAATGGCGGCGTTAGCCTGTAGCGCTGCGCCGCCGCCGATGATGTCATCGGTGTGCGCAGCGCCCCGCTCCCGCCCCGATGACCATATTTGGTCGCGCCCGCCTCTTCAGCGCCGGCCGCAAATAGCGACCGGTACACAGGGGCCTACCTGTGGCGGTAGTGGCGCTAGTTAAGATGGAGGTGCGGCCGGCCGCTTTTTCGGCGGCCGCCTGCCAGCACCTCCGTCCCCGGCCTCCTACAACCCCCCCCCCCCCCCACGGCATTGCCGGCTGTTTCCCGAGAGCCCGGCACTTCTCCCTGGTGCCGGGCTCATTTGCCGGCACTCGCGAGCAGGGATCGCGCTGTTGCAGGCACCTCCCCCTTAACAGTGGGAGGAAGGCCTGCAGTACCGCAGCCTGCCGTGCCGCAGCGTGTGGCGCTGCGGCCCTTAGCGTGCCGATATTCAGTTTCAGCGCCCCAAGCGGGGCGCGGGAAGCCTCGATTAGTGGCCCGCTTCCATTTGGGGCGCAGAAACTGAATATCCGGATGGCGCAAGTGGCTCCGCTCGCAGCGGTAATTCCGGCGAGCTTGGCGCCCCAAACGGCGCCCAACTGAATTTTTAGCCCTATGACTCTATGGGGCCGATTTTCCTGCAGGTGTGGGGAATTGTCGGGTTCCCCGAATGTCGGGGTTCCCACATGAATGTAAATGGGTCTGCTAGATTGATGCAATTTTCCCTCAATTGGCAAATTCATTTCCAGCATGTGGGAACCCTTGCTAATTGACTATTTCCAGTCAGAAACAGCAAGCATCGCTTCCTCTGCAGGCTTCCAAACGAACCACACAGGATGGCAGAGGAGTCTGCAGCAGCTGTGGCCAGTGCTAGACCCTGAGCTGCCTCCAAATTCGACGAAGCTTCACTGCAGGCATTACTGGATGGGGTTAGGGCCCACAGGGAGGTCCTCTTCCCTAGGTCAGGGAGGAAGAGGCCTCCCACTGAGACCAAGGCTGCATGGTGACAGCAGATGTCAACTTGCTGGGAGTCACCAGAAGAACCTGGATACAGTGTCGGAAGCGATTCCATGACCTTCACCGTACAGGAAAAGTAAGTATGAAGTTTCCATCACCCTCAAACTGATCCCCATTGCCTTTCCCCACCAGCACTCAGCTTTAGCACTCTCTTCCTCCACATCCCACTTCACAGTCACATCCATGCACCCTTACCCATTCCTTCTCTCTCTATGCTCACATTCACATAACTATTCCACCATGCAGCCCTCACACTCTCACTCTGATGCTTTGAACACAACTGACAACACACAGGGCCCTTGGTCTTGCAGCCTCACACCATCTTTGTCTTCCTCTAAGTATCTATGCTATGCAATCTCTACACTCACTCCTTCATTCTCACTCAAACTCCACTTGTCTCCCTCATTGCAGGAAAAGAGAGCTCACAACAACAGAGAGCGAGCCAGGACTGGAGGAGGCCCACCCTCAATAGCCCACCTGACCCCCTGGGAGGAAGGAGTGCTGGAAATTGTCGGGGCTGATGTGGCTGCGGAAGTTGGGAAAGGAGAGACAGGGGCAGTCCCGCAAGCTGGTGACAGAATAGTTTTCCATCTCTCTCATTGACATAGCATGAGTCACTGTTATGATTCTGAAGCTATATCATTTGGACTTATGAACATCTGCAAAATCCAATGTGCATGTAACCTTGGCATCACATCTCTAACTCTTTCCTTTACACCCCCACAGGACCATCCAGAGCCCCCGTCCCCACTGCGGAGGAGGAAGAGGCTGAGCAGCTGGACTCCTCAGAGGAAGCTCCAACCTCTGAGGGCGCAGCGTCAGCAAAATTCAGCGCACCCAGCACCAGCGCAGACACTCACACCTCGGTGGGACCTTTGCTAGATAGAGTAGTGTTGTCACCTGGTGTATCACAGCTCACAAGTGAGCATCAGCAGATGGTGGAGACAGGGACAGCAGTGGAAAGCCCTCGTCGGAGGGCGCAGTACTCTGCCAGCTCAGCTCAGCTGCATGTCAACCCTCTGCCTCTGGGTCCATCCGCATGAGAAGAGGTGATGAATCTCCATGCACAGATGCAGGAGTCTCTGGCAGGTTTTGTCTCCAGGGTCACTGCGAGTGTGGAGCGAATGGAGGAGTCCATAGCGAACATGAGCAGAGCCTTTTTGGAGTCATTGGCGCATGAACGCATCACCATGGAAAGGATGGCAACCTCCGTGGAAAGGATGGCTACAGTAGAGGAGGCCATGGAGGAGCTAAGTCGCCAGAGTGTTGAAAACAAGGTGAGTGTTCAGAATAGACTGATATCTCTGGAGGAGCGATGGTCAGCTATTGAACAGAGAAACCAGACCTTCATGGCAGGCCCTCTGAGTAGGACTGCCATTGTAGAAACGGGTCCCCATGGCCCCCCTGATGTGCAGCAAGCTGCTCTCAAGCCACTTGCAGGCACTGAGGGGGACCTGACCCATGAGAGGGAGGTTGGTGGCAGACCTCAAGGAAGTGGGGGCTCCTCTCCAAGTGCTCACACTTCCATGCCACTGCAGAGCCCTCGGTCAGAGCCCCGCCGGAGTCCACACCCAAAGGAGATAGAGGTCTCAACCCCTGCACAGCCGCAGGAGCAGCAAACTGCTGGCGAGCCCTCACAGGCTCGCCATCCCAGAGGACGCCCGCCAAAGGTGTCGAGACAGGAGCAGCAGGAAAGTGAGCAAGGGGCCTCCACATCTGCTGAAGCCACAGGTGAACCACTACGTAGGAGCAGGCGTAAGAGGAAAATAAAGCACTAATAGTCACAAGGGTAGTCACTTGGGTGAAATGTGTTTATTTGAACAATGTCATCAGCTGGTTATTGTAAATAAAATTTCTGATGGCAACTTCTGCAGTTGTGGCGTGTGTCATTTTGCGAATGGGGCTGGAGGTCCTCTAATATCAAGAGGGGAAGGAAAAAAAGGCCTCCCATGCTTCTGGTAGGTGCCTCAGTTGAGGAAGCGCTGAGTGAGGGTGGCGAGAGGGTCTTCCCAGGAGCTCACACTGGAGAAGCGTGTGAGGCTCCAACCTTCCACAGCTGTGCCTAAGCCTGGAACAAGTTGCCCCAAGCCTGAAACAACAAGGTCCTGCAACCTAAAAATGATGTCTGATTAAATCTCTTCTTTCCTGATTGACCTGCAGCTGATAGTCAGCAATCCGATATTGTTCACGCCAGGTTTCATCAGCGGGGTTCCCACCAGGCGTGGGGAAAGGCTGAAAATAGCAAGGGTCCCTTAAAATGGCATTATAGATGCCAATTATGGTGATTAAGGTGCCTGAAGACCACTCCTGCCTGCTGCGGGCGGGACTGATTCGGGTCAGACAGAAACGCCTGGGTGAAAATCGGACGGGGCGGGGAATCAGGCAGGGTTGGGGGGGGGATGCGGCCCCCTATTTTTGTGATTTCCGCCCCCCCCCCCCACCCCCCCAACACGCCTGAAAGCCCACCTGACGGCTCCAAGAAATCGGCCCCTATGACTCTAAATTCATTACAGCCCAGGAATGGGTGGTAACATTTGAAAAGTTTGAGAATTAGTGCCAGGCGCTAATGCTTCAGACTGCACCCAAAATTAAGTCTCATTGCACAAAGAAAGGATTGGAGCACTAAATCAAGCGCTAATGGCCTACCTCAGTAGCGTTAAACTCGAAGTGCTGACCAATATCGGGTGCAGTCTAAACACAAGTCGTCATTGCCACAGACTCTTTCCAGTTCTTAAAGGGGAGGTTCATTGATGCTGCAGAACCTCATTCTCACCATTGCTGGTTGTGCAGCCATCTCAACCAGCAGCAGCAGGTCAAGGAGAAGGAGCTGGACGACTCAAGCAGCCCTCATGGCCCTTCTCCCTCTGGCCACATGTTCCAATCTTTCTCACTGCCTCTGCTCCCTCCACCGTAGATCCTGGACGGCGAGGTCGACTGCCAGTGCAAGTGTCACACTTTGATATGTTGTGAGAATAAATGTAACTAATTGTTAATAGCTACAACACTCCTGATACTAAACAACCTTTAAATGACTGTGCAACAGCTTAATTCAATGTCAAACTGACAAGGAAGCAGTCGTCTTCTTATCATGTCCACGGACAGTCTATACATAGCCCAGCCAGAACTGGACACATTTTTGCGCCTTGTTGTTGGATTCGGCAAGATCTGCAACAGTGCAGGGTTCCTCTAACGATGGGCATTGCAGGAGATGTTGCATAGTCTGTGCCTCAGTTCCACATTCACAAGTTGTCGGGCTGGTTGAATATCCCCATTTGTTTAGTGACACCTTTGAGCAACCTACACCGGTCTCATTACTCATGATCCCTTTAAGTAGCACCCCTGGAGCCGGCATCTGCCTGCTTGATGCCTCTTCTCCCTATCGCTGTTGCGTTGCACGCTCACTGATGTCACGATCTGCCTGGCACTGAGGTCCCCGGCAGTAACTCGTAGTGGCGGCGCTACGGGGGAGGGCGGATTTGTCGTGCTTCTCTG
Organism: Somniosus microcephalus; assembly: GCF_052327205.1. Lineage (NCBI taxonomy): Eukaryota > Metazoa > Chordata > Chondrichthyes > Squaliformes > Somniosidae > Somniosus > Somniosus microcephalus. The sequence goes on along the minus strand of NC_140993.1, from coordinate 47,747,815 downwards.
GATTCGCCTCACCCCAGCGCTACTTCATCAGCGCCCCGTTAGCGCCCCTGCCAGACGCTAACTGGAGGTGATAACCAATGGAATTTTTCCCCAAACCTAGTCCCCAAGTCCTATATATTGAGCCTTTGTAAACATAGGTCCATGACTCTTGCTCCACCTGGTGGCTCTTGGCATTTACTGCACTATGAAATTCCCCAGCAAAACTTCTGCTCAAACTGAAATTTTTCAGTCAAGCAATTACAGGAGAATTATTGGCTACCATTGAGTGTTTGGGAAGGAATCGATTCTCACTGATTTTATATTCTTAAAGATTGATCTTCACCTGGCATACCGTTTTTTCCTGAGTGTCCAGTAATAATTTCCGGGATTACGCTATTATTTGGAGATAACGCGGCAGCAATTGCTACACATTCCCATTTTTCCAATTAAGGAGCAGCTTCCATGTATATTTCTCCCATGGCACTGCACACAGGGAATCAAGACCAAGTGGGGTCTTTAGACAATTTTCATTTGCCACCTGGGCGAGCGGCGATGAGATGAAAATCGGGCCGGTTCTGCAATGGGAGGGCGATCTGCTCCCTCATGCAGTAGGAGGCAAATATTACCCCCATGGTTTTGTTGCAGTGTAAGCATTGCTCTCTTGTAGATGTTTCATATTTTTGAGGAAAATTATGTATTTGTCTTTTAAAGGGCATTCCTGGTGTTCAAGGCAAGAAAGGAGAGGTATGTATCAACTTAATGGGGACAAACAGTTCTCGAGATTTCCTTTTAATATTGGTTCTAATTGTTTCGAGATTGGTGGTGATGGTGTTTTGTTAAGCATGAGGTACAAGGTCAGATACGATAAAACCTGACCGCTCCCCACCAATTTTCTTTTTCCTTCTAAAGAAGAGAAGCCAAGAAGTAAGTGGCAAATGGATTTAAGTGTAGGCAAATGTGAGGCCATCCACTTTGGACCTAAAAAGGATAGAGTAGGGTACCTTCTAAATGGTGAAAAGCTAAAACCAGTGGCGGTCCAAAGAGACTTGGGGTTTGGGGGGGGGGGGGGGGCGGGCAGGTACACAAATCATTAGAATATCATGAACAGGTACAGAAAATAATCAAACAGGCTAATGGAATGCTGGCCTTTATATCTAGAGGACTAGAATACAAGGCGGTAGAAGTTATGCTGCAGCTATACAAAACCCTGGTTAGACCACACCTGGAGTACTGTGAGCAGTTCTGGGCACCACACCTTAGGATGGGTATATTGGTCTTGGAGGGAGTGCAGAGTAGATTTACCAGAATGATCCCTGGACTTCAAGGGTTAAGTTATGAGGAGCGATTACACAAATTAGGGTTGTATTCCCTAGAATTTAGAAAGTTAAGGGGTGATCAGATCGAAGTTTTCAAGATATTAAGGGGAACAGATAGGGTAGACAGAGAGAAACTATTTCCATTGGTTGCGGAGTCTAGGACTAGGAGGCATCGTCTACAAAATTAGAGCCAGACCTTTCAGGGGTGAAATTAGGAAACACTTCTACACACAAAGGGTGGTAGTAGTTTGGAACTCTCTTCCGCAAATGGCAATTGGTGCTAGATCAACTATTAATTTTAAATCTAAGATTGATAGCTTTTTGTTAATCAAAGTTATTAAGGGATATGGGCCGAAGATCAATATGAAGTTAGGTCGCAGATCAGCCATGATCTCATTGAATGGTGAAACAGGCTCGAGGGGCTGAATGGCCTCCTCCTGTTCCTATATTCCAATGTTCCTAATGATTAGATAGTGCCAAGGTTGGGTTTTAAAAGCTTGCAGATTGTAGAAGGAAGCCGACACTGAGGCAGGTAGAGTTCCACAGACTTGAGTTCCTCAATGCATGGGCTAGAGAAGGAGATGGTGGTTAGTCTCAATTTCAACATAATGGGGATGGAGGGAGGATGTTCAGCTTTGAAGAAAAATTAAATTATGAGCTTTTTAGCATCAATAAAACAGAAAGACAAGAAAGGTTACAATGGAGAGCGATAGAGGTTTGGAATTTTAAGGAAACATACTACAAATGCCAAAAATCTGAGGTAAAAGCACAAAATGCTTGAAATGCACAGCGGGTCAGGTGGCATCTGTAAGGAGAAAATTTTGGGTGTAGACCCTGCATCAGAACTAGAAACTGGAAGATAAGTGAAGTATTAATGGAACTGAACAAAACAAAAAGGGAGGAGAGGAAGAGAGAGCTAATGGGTTGGATATCCAAACGGGGATTTAAAAAAAAAAGCTTTGCAAAGAACTGAGAAGCATTGGATGATTGTATGGAGATTATCTTAGTGAACATTTTCTTTAATCTGCCCTGGAGTGTGAGGTTTATTCAGATTGTGGAACAGTATTCAAGTCTTAAACTTTATACAGAGCTACAAATTAAGTGCAACTGTGGGTCGAATAAAATGAAACCAGAATATTTGACCTACATTGTCAATCAGATACAAATCAATCTAGAATTTAATTTGAGATTTGCCAGTCTGATTACAAATGCATTTCTATCTTTTTGTTTTGTTGCATTAAAGTAGAATGTACACATCTGCCAGAGTCAAGCCTTTTGGTTTTACCTCCATAGTCTGGAACTCTTGGTGAATCCGGCCCGATTGGGCCGCAGGGGCCTCGTGGGCGGCCTGGTTTTCAGGGACCTCCAGGTGCAGTCGGTGCTCGAGGATTGGAAGGAGTACGAGGGGTTCCCGGGCTCCCTGGCTCACCGGGTAAACATGTAAGTGTCCGAGGGAAGATGTGCTCGGTACATTACGGGATCGATATTACAATCCTGGTGCAAAGCTGCTGAGCCCACTGCTCCTCAAATGCTGCATGTACCTGCTCTGCAGTGAGCTAACCTTGTCCCATATTGCAAGGCCAGCTCATTTAAGAAAGTTCAAGAATAAGGCCCAGCAGCACATTCTCAGGGCAACTAGGGCTGTGCAACAACTGCCAGCCTTGCCAGCGACACCCACAACCCAAGAATGAAATGAATGTAAAAAATGTTGTGGCATATCGAGAAAAGGAGCTGATATAACCTGCAAGAGTGTGCACTGCATCTACAAAGATTGAGTGCTTTATCAATAGGATCTCAACCCAGAGTTGTCATGCTGCCATGTTGGACATTCTCTATAATATAATCTATAATATAGTTTCTTTGTTCAGGCAAGATTGTACAAATATTTTGCAGCTACAGATTTAAGCAGACACAGCCCATTAATTAATTGTGGAGATCCTTGTTTCTAGGAGGGTTAAGGTTACCTGTGGAGAATGATTTTCTGAGCAAAGGCAAAATAATGTGGATGCTAGCAATCCGAAATAAAAACAGAACATTTTGGAAATATTGAGCATCTGTGGAGAGAGAAACAGAGTTAACATTTCAGGTCGATGACCTTTCCTCAGAACTGGAAATAGTTAGAGATGTAACAGGTTTTAAGCAAGTACAGAGGCAGGGAAAGGGGGCGAACAGAGGAAAGAACAAAAGGGAAGGTCTGTAAGAGGGTGGAAGGCAAGAGAGATTAAATGACAAAAGGGATGATGGTACAAGGCAAAAGGAGATGGTAATGGGACAAATAAAGAATCAGAAGATGGGTCTAGAGGAGGTGTAAATGGGAATAGCAGAATCATCAACAACAGCTGCCGTAAAAAATGGGTGCCGAGGTTATGATCTGAAATTGTTGAACTCCATGTTGAGTCCAGAAGGCTGGCAAGTGCCTAATAGAAAGATGAGATGCTGTTCATTGAGCTTATGTTGAGCTTCATTGGAACAGTGTAGGAGGCCAAGGATAGAGAGGTCAGAGTGGGAGTGGTCCAGTGAATTAAAATGACAGGTGACCGGAAGCCCGGGGTCACGCTTACGGACTGAATGGAGGTCTTCCGCAAAGCAGTCACCCAATCTGCATTGGGTCTACCCAGTGTAGAGGAGACCGCATCGTGAGCAACGAATACAGTATGCTAAATTGAAAGAAGTGCAAGTAAATCACTGTTTCAGCTGGAAGGAATGTTTAGGGCCCTGGATAATTTCTGAGCAGTTTTTGAGATACCCTTGAGGTCAATGGTACTCAAACATATTTCTTTGGCTTTGACCCAAGTTTACCACTTGTTAAGTTTCTGTGGCAAGACAACCAGTTGTTTGCATCTAACCTTCGTGTTTCTGGTCTCCACTATCATCATTCCAACATCAGGCACTACAAGAGCTGGAGGCAGATTGAGACTGTGGGCAAGTTTTCCTCTTCCAGCCTGGGCGATAAATACTTATGCCCTGCCAATCCTTTATGTCTGGGTACTGAAGAGGAAAATCTACTCTGTAAATTTATTGCCAATTGTGCTGAATTATAGGCAGTTTTGTGTTGTGGATTTACTTCTACCAGGAATTGGATTGTGACTGACCATTATAACATCCTTGCATATATCCCATTAGTCTGGACTGGATTCCAAGTCAGGCCTCGGAGGCAAAAGGAGATTGTGTTAATACACTGTGCGCTTTTGCTAAAACTATCATTAAATACTTTATTTCTCATAGCTGTCATGCATTAGAACTCATCTAAGGTCACAGGATTGCTAGAAACTTCTGAATGTAACCCGACTATATTGACAACAAAATCCTTTTAAAATTCACCCCAATAGTTCAGTGCTGCAGCTTTAAGGGCAAGCGGTGAGTAAATTATTTTGTTTAATCTTTCCAATGTGCCTTTGCTGCTAAACTAAATCTTCTTCCACAGGGCAAAGAGCCAAGTGAGCGCCGAATCAGGGAGGTGTGTATGAGCATGATTCAAGGTGAGTGAGTGGGTGCCGTCTTCAGCTTGTACTTTGAGAGTTTTCATTTTCAAGGGGTTTAAGATCTGTCCCTCCAGCTGTCTGGTGCTCCCTCTGCCTGACCCTTTTGGCCTTGAAATTATGTTGAGAAAATATTATGCTTGGCAAAGCTGTATAAAATTCCATTGTCTGCTATTTTAATAGCGGCATTTCAATCTGTTAAAGTAACTGCCAGATGAATTTCATGTGAATTCATTAAGCATGTGTATGCTCTATTAGCACAGTGTAATTTCAAGGCCTCTCGCTCTCTCTATTTTTCACTCTCTCTTTTCCAATTTCCTGATGAGATTGGGATGGATGGGAGCATAAAATTGGCAGGCATATTCCCACCCACTACATTTTCTGCTGGTGGCCTTCAATATTTGCTGTAATCTAACTTTAGCAACACCGAACACCAGGGATGCCTGTTTTGTGACAGAGAATTTCACGTTCTAACCCTCCTCTGTGTAAAGAAATTATTTTCTAGCATCTCCTTTTAATCCTTTCTGTGATTTTATCTAAGTTTGTGTCCCAGTCTAAGCTAGTTGATCTGTAGCCAGGGGAATGGTAGGGCAGCTTCAGTTGGTATCATAGGAACAGGAATAGATTACTCAGCCCCTCGAGCCTGTTCAATGAGTTCATGGCTGAGTGTCCTTGAGCTGGGGCAGGGAAAAATCAACAAAGATTCCTGTTCCCGATCATTAGCGAGTGACCTGTATTGAGAAGTACTTGGGTGTGGAGGTCAGATGGGGGTAGCATCAGGATGGGCTACAGTGCTCCCTCCCCTCTCCTCCCCATGTTGAAAAGCCTGCGGGCACTTAATTTCTAGGCTCACGTCTGAAGAATGGCAACTTGGGTGAAGCATCAGAAGGCTGCTGGCACTTTGGAGCTGTAGCCTGCCTTGAAGAGGTGATTGGGAGGAGGGGCAGAAAAATCTCTCAAACTATTCTCTGAGCAGAGGCCGATCCCAACCCTAATCATTCCCAGCATCCTCCTCTGTCAGGGGTCCGGCAGCTTTCCAATTACAGCCTCTAACAAATAACTGCTACTATGGACAAAGGAGAAAAATCTGCTCTTTAAAAAAAAAACGGGTAAGCCTTGAACACTGGCCAAAATGCTGGGGAGTAAACATTCTCCAACAATATTGTTCCAAAGTAATGAATTCAACTGGTTTTCAAAGGCTTTGCTTCCTTCCCTTCTTGTTAAACTACCACGTGAATGAATCTGGTCAGTAGTGGACCATATAGTTGTTGCAGAAAAAGTAATAATGAGTTCGAGGAAGTCACAAAGCAGTGACACAGGTTCAACACAAGGGTGTAGCAGAAGTGATTTACAAAGAACGTTTAAGGTTACTGGAACATTCTCACTTTGTTGAAATCAAGATTCATTGCACCATCTAGCTGACAATGGAATTCCTTACCTCCCTCAGGCTTCCCTCCTTACTATAACCAATATGCTTTTAAAAAACAAGTTCAGCGTTGCCTGATCGTTACTTCCAGGGTTACTTTGGCCTCTCCGCTACCCTCCTGAACCATAGTAGTGTCCTGTACTACAACTCGTGGCTCTTCACCTAGGTTTCTCAGTAAAATAAAATGAACTTAATCACTTCAATATGTTTAGCAATATAGACAGTGTAGGGAATTTTAACCCCACCATGACTGATGGGAAAGGGTCGGAGGGGGATGTTAAATCGGTAAAAATGTCAAACCCAACCCGCTGCGAACACGCCTAGTTCCGGGTTAACCACATTTGGGGGCGTCTAAGTAACCCGCTCTGGAAAAGCGGGTCCGTAATTATAATATTTAAATGAGGCCCCTTTCCTCGGATTTTGGGATCCGTTTACATTTAATGGCTGCCGGCTGGGTTTCACAGGTCTCGGGAAACCCGGCAGCTAAAAGTAGGCGTGAGCTGCCAGATCCAGCAGCTAAGTGCTTTTCCAGCACTGCTTGTGGGCCAAGAGGAACAGGAGTGCTTCCTCCGGCCTTCCAAGCAAATCTTCTGCCGCAATCTCTACCCTCCCCGCGATCTCTACCCTCCCCGCGATTTCTCTCTCCCTCCCTCCTCGCTGCCATGCTCCGAGCCCCACCCCCGCCACCATTCTCCGATTGCCGGGAACCGTCCTCCGCGGTCTTCGACTGTGGCCTTCTAATGCTGGCTTTTCCGCCCAGCAGATGGCCAGCCTCTCAATCTGGCCGGCTGCCGGGCAGGAAACGGGAGTAATAAGATGCTAATGAGGTCCTGCCGTTAAGTTCAAAATACATTTAAACTGAACCAGGTTACAATTTCACCACACAAAGCAATTCTTCTTCAAGGGTCAGCCTTGGTTTAATGCTGGTACAGAAAGTTGTGGGCTCAAGTCCCACAAGCGATACAAATGATATAAATCACCTTTTTAAAGTAGAAAAATGTCTCGATGCATTTTACCAAGGCGGTGGTGTGGGGGAGGGCGAACCAAACACCGAGTAGGTGTTTGGGAGGAGGCTTAGAACATGTGGCAGAAGGCACGATTGAAAAAAGCAGATTTTGAGGAGGCTTTTGAAAGTGGGAAGAGATATGGCAAGGAAGCTTTCATCAAGGGAATTCCAATAGGCTGGGGGGAGGGAAAGAGTGTGGATGATGACTGAAAGCTATACTATCAATGGTGGTGTAAAGGAAGTAGCCGATTCACAACAGACCATAGATGGAAGATTAAAGGAGTGGAGATCAATGTCGGGCTGGAGTCGGTTGCAGATACAGGATGGGCAAATCCATGTGGGGATTTGTAAACCAGGATAAAAGTGTTGCAATCAGAGAGCTGGGAGATGGGGAGCCATTAGTGGAATAGGGGTGACCTGTGAATGGAACTTCGTGTGGGATAAGAATGGTTGAAAGAACATAAATTGCATTAAATAGTGCATATTAATAACTAATAAGGTTGACTAATATTCAGTTTGTGAGGCCAGCTCTCATTTATGCTATTTTATTTTTAGAGCAAATATCTCAGCTGTCTGCCAGCCTAAGACGGCCAGTAGTGTCTGGGGAACCAGGCCGTCCTGGATCAACTGGACCTCCAGGACCAACTGGACCTCCAGGACCTGCAGGCCACCCAGGTGCTATTGGCTCACAAGGTATCAAAGGTCACCAAGGTTACCCTGGTGAACCAGGATCAAAAGGTAGGAAAACCATTTCAACCCATTGTATCACTTATGAAAGCTTTCAGTAAGCTACTTAGCATAAAGTGTACCTCGTTTCTGTCAATAGACTTGTAGTAGACAAAATCTGTTGTGGACAAGAGTGGTAAATATGCACTTTGATTGGCTGGAAGGGAGCCATGGCAATGTGCTGATCTTGACTGTGCTGTTGGGAGAGGTACAGGTTTGCTGCTTCCCCACTAAGTGTTGCCCTGGGCCACTTTTGTCCAAGCAATCAGCTTCTAAAATAGTACAGGCTAACGACTGGGAGGAAGTCACTTGCTGGTATCACATGCCTGTATGGTGTGTATTACAGAAGGACCAAAAAGATGAGAATAACAAACTTGATGGTGATTACGTGAGGGATGGGCAGCAAAGCTTATTTTGAATTCCACCCTGGAGCAACTCTAAACATGTATCCTCCTAGCCTCTCCCCAACTGTGGTAGTAGAAAAGTCAAATATAAAATACACGTGGCAATGGATAATGCCAGGTAGCTTACTAGCCTGCTGACTTATAATTAATATATTACTGTCCATGCTCCACACATAACCGTAGATCCCCATGACCAAAGATTACAGCACAGTCAATGGTGTAGAATGATCAAAGTTGTGAGAGATATTCTTCAGCTTCTGTTCACTACCTATGAGGGCCATAGGGAAATGTTGCAGATCTTTCACTCTAGGTGGTTGAATGGGTTGGTGAACTCCACAATAAGGCAATAGTGGGCCCAAAAATCCACGGGGTGCCAGGGTGTAAGACCAGGATGCAACCACCCCTGGTCGCTGCTTCTGACTCCACTGAAGTGCTTGGATTGGGGGTAGAGCCAAGAGAGACAGGCATTTGGTACTGGGGGCATACATCTGTGTTGCGCCTCAGCAAAAGAGACCGCATAAAGTGACATCAGTTGCAGGCCTCTGAGTCTGCCTCTTCAGGGGTTCAGGCCTCCACTCTGGCTTGAACCCCTAGGTGGGCCCCAGTTCCTGGAAGGAACACCTGGCGTGACCAAATGCACCTCCATTGACGTTACATTGGGTCCCAATTGAGTGTCTGGATGGGGCCAACACTGGTATTCCAGAGTTCACAACCCTCATGACATTAATGGCCTTCTAATGGTGAGAGGTGGCTCTGCCCCAACTAGGCCATCATGGAATCCTCGGCTTAAAGCCCAGACTCGCCGCATCCAGGTCTTGGCTATTCCGGCAGAGCCCCACTAGACTTATGGCAGCAGTCTGCATAACGGTCGCAGATTTTTGGGGTCAGTCTCTGGGGGGGAAAAAATGGGATGATGGACCAAGACATCTTTTCTTGTTTCATTTCTTAACTTTTTCTAAGTTTCAATGAATAGCTATGGAAAGATTTCAAGTTGTTTTCATACCGATCTCTGCTATTAGAACTGAGCTTGAACTCTGACTTTCTGCATGACAGGTACATCAGGCGAAAAGGGTGAGAAGGGAGAAGAAGGAATAGGACTACGTGGACCACCAGGACCACAAGGACCGCCCGGTAAACACTTAATACAGGAAACCTCAGTGTTACAAATTCTGTTATTACAACCCTTTCATTCGAGTGAAAAATGGTCCATGAGAAAATTCCATTCTATTAAGGAGAGCTCAGATCTCAATCAGGTCTCCTTTTCATTATAGTCAACAGGAGAGCTCTAATCTCATCAGAGAAACCTTGGATCATTGGGTGCATATGATTCAAGTGTTCAGATCACAAAGCAGAATAGATAAACAGGATTTACACACCACAAGACATGATTCTAAGCTGAGAAAACAATGAGAAACACAACTCAAGAAATCCCTTTAGATTTGACTTGCAGGTGCAGTAAAGCAGGTGGCTGGACATTTGCTGTGAGCCTAGAAAAAGTCTTGTGTTAATATTTTTAATGTTCATTATTCTTCTAGTCACATTTTTGGGTGCTCACACGAGATATCTTTCTCTGATTCAGCGTAACCAATTATTCCCCAAAGCAGATCCTCTAGGATCCAGAATGCTCCTTTTCCTGCTCCATACCTAGGTTAAATGTTAATGTGAATTAGGGACTGATTGCAACAAGATTAGCCAATTGACTCCTGGAATTAATTATTGTCCTTGGATATATCTGACTGTTACTAAACTGATGTGTTTTCCTTTGAGAAATATCCAGTGTGCTAGCTACATGTTCATTCTTGCAATTCAAAAATACAAGATAAACGACTCAGCACAGACAAAAATCCATTTTGTCACACTTCCTCATTTGATCAACTGTAGTTTACAAAAATAGTTGACCATCACGTGGGGGAAACCACTATGGAGACTGTTCCTTTAAGAGTTTGGTCCTACGCGTGAACCATATTGTTCAGTTGGTCTCTTCTCTGCTGTATATAAGGGCTCTTACATGCAGCCTTTCCCCATGAGCTTTTATTGTTATTTCTGTACACCGGAAGTGATAGCAGATCTGATCCCGTATAGGAATGCCCACCACCCAGGTGCTTTAGAGAGGGATAGGAGCGGAGACTGTAAGTATACCTGCTTTTGGAGCCTCCCCTACAATCGTTCGGTCTGGAGCACCTTCTGGCTGCTGTTGGAGAACATCTGCCTGAGGCCCCAAGGCTGGCAGCCAGTCCTGCAGCACCAGGCCTCTCAGATCTGCAGCTAAGCCTGTGTTCCTGCTCCTGCTCCTAGTCACAAATCCCTGCCAGGGGGCAGGCATGTGCCATGAGTGCAACCAAAGTTAGGCATTCTGAGGCCTGGACAGGCACAGTGCATTTTTTGTATGCTGCACTTGTCCAACATCTGGACAAGGGGGGGTTGGGGGGCGGGGGGTAGGAAAGAATATCCGGATCTCTTAATCTTGATCCTCAGTCTGTGCTATCAGCTGTTCTAAACCAGAGTGGCAACAGGAAATCTACTATTGGTCTCAGCACATTTGACCAGGTTGGGCCGGGGGCGGCGCGGGCAGGAAATCAGCCAGGGTTCCTGCTGATGATCTCTATCCAGCGACCTTAAATACAGAAAAGACCATCAGGATGTCAAGCCTATATCATCTAGATATGTGGTACAATTATAATGTTGACCCTCATCTACTAACTATACAATCTCCTGGGAAAGGCCAAAAACAGATACAAAAAAAAACCCTGCAACCAATTCTTTTCTCTATGATTGAGGCAACTGAGCGAGACTTCAGGAGACCGTGGGAGCCTGAACTCCTCATAATCCCAGCTAACTAGCAACTTTATCCTTCATAACTGGAAATGTGCTCTTCTCTTAGAAAGTGTGTGGATGTTGAGGGAGGACAGGATTGGACATGGCTGCAGTGTCACCAAGGTTGAAAAGAGTAGGAGGAAATACTGGAGGAATCAAAAAGTCGTGGTTTGGTGATACCAAGCTTGGATTTTAAATGGAAACTGGGGAGGGTTTCTTCAACCATCAAAAGAGAGGAATTGGCCTCAACTTTGTCCATTTGTTTCTCTTTGAAGTAACACGTTTTCCCCTGTGGTGACTGCTGATGTTGCAAGAAGTTGTGGTCCGATGCCCCTTCTGTCCTGAGCGAGTCTCGGAGTTTAGAAAGCAATCATTTAGATGTCTGGAAGTGTGATCAGCCAGCCTTCCAAAGGATATATGGTGATGAGGGGCTTTCAAAAGTGGAAATATGAGTTTACACTAATCTAAATGTATATCAACACATAATTCATGCATATATACAATATGTTAAGGGAAGTCAAAAGGAGATGTTTATTATACATCAGAAATATTTGTGACATTTTCTATCTAACACTTCTGGTCCATTTTTATCTTAAAAAAAAAGGAAAATTTTTGCAACTCAAAAAATTAAATTTTGAATTTTCTGTCATTGTGATTTTATACCTGTGGAAATGTTATCTTACTTTCACTGACATTTCCATGTAGGAATGTTAAAAACACTGGCCTTGAAATTATTTTGTGGCTAATACCACCCGGTAGACTGAGGGGAATTTCTTACAAATCTATTAAATGCTCAAATGCAAGAATTACAAGGCCTGTAACCAGTCATTATCATTGAGAGGCTGGGGGTGAAATTCGTCTGCAGCAATTATGCAAAATGGGTGACAGTGAATCGGCAGACTGTTTTACACCCCACCCAAATTTAGTTTAATCTATACTACCTCTGAAGACCAATTTTACCCCAGCATGTTTAGTTCAATTTTGGTGGTGCCTAACACTATAGCACTTGGCTCAGCACATGGGTTTCACAACTTAGGGGAAAAAATGCTGCTTTGGGATCCAGTTTCATCTCTATTCACTTTCAAGCAACTCGGCAACTAAAACTAAAACCAGCAACTCTCTGTACTAAAAGGATCTGACTACATATTCTCTCTATTACAGGTGATGCAGGCTTGCCCGGTATTGGCAAGAATGGGCGTGATGGTACCCGTGGTGAAATTGGTTTGCCTGGTGAACAAGGACATCCTGGCACACCTGGGCTCAGAGGCTTTCCTGGTATCTGTGATGCAGCTTCCTGCATGGGTCCACCTCACCTCTTCATGGGAATGGGTAGTGGCAAGAAATCTATGAATATGAAAGGACCATCAAAATAACAGAAAACAAATACAGAGGTTACGACTAGTTACCTCTTGGTCTACAGCTCCGATTGCATCAAGGGTTCAGTTAACTCCCAAGCGTTTTAAAGAATTTCTTCATCTTGATTCCCAGGATCCTAAACTGTTTGGTACCAGTAGCTTCACTTTCTCAAGAGTTTTGCTGGAGTTGATACTGCCTATCTGAACCACGGCTATTTGAATTCCTGATCACCAGAGGAAGTTTGAAGTTTTAAATCACCATACAGGACATAAGAACTTTATGATAGCGTATTCACCAAACAAAATGTACTTTGTTGACAAATAGAACTGCATTTCAGGTGTTCAAAGTGGTTGTTCTTAAGCAAGTGGTGCTTCTATGCTCCTACGCTGTTCTTTCTGACAGTGCACTCTCAGTGGTAACATTTTTCTTTTTGATGAATACAAAATGAATGCGTGTTTTTCTCCATAATTAACAACCTGATATTTTCAGAAACCTCATGTTTCACGGGTATTGTGAGAAACAGTATTTCCTAGACAGTGGGACCGGTCAGCTGGAACGTAATGGTCTTTTCTTCTACATTCCTATGTTCCTAAGCGATCTCATTGGCAGAACAATAATTAAGGAAAAGCAGGCATTCTCCTGTTCTTCATTAAACAGCAATTTCACCTCTATATCATTAAATATACTGAATATCTCTGCATTCTGTAGATTGCCCTTGCATTTTTCCACAAAAACCTAGTGAGTCATTGGTAATAGCTGTGTTGCATTTTCTTTGGTTTCCTAATAATGCTCCATTCTTTGCAAGAAATATAAACTCTTATTTCACAGATTTCATTTTTGTTGTTGTTTTTTCTTATCTACCTCTTTAAAAATAACTGGAACAAGTGACTAGCCTATTAAAGTACTTGTCTCAGCTTGGGGCAGTCTTTGTTGTTGCCACTTATGGGGTAACAATGGAAGTAGTGGGGAGATGCTTTATCTTTTACACGTGTTACTTTACTTTATTAACATCTTGACACATGTAAATGGTAAATCTGTCTCACACTCTAAGCTGGTGGGAGTGATGTCTGGGCTAATGGGTGGGATCGGCAGTTGTGGCAGGAGCGAGGACCAAGGGAACAGTTCCCGGCATAAGGGAAGTGCTCAGGGATGGGGGTTGCAGAGTCGATGTTGCTCGGGGAAGGAACAGATAAGGCCGGGGCTAGGACTACTTGTGAGGCCCAAGGGAGATCTCCTGCTTCTTCTGCCCTACATGGGTTCCACATAATAGTAAAATTATTTAACTTATCTTGGCCTATTCTGGCCATTCACAAACTCCCACCATGGTAAAGCTGTTTGGGTGGGCACCGTGCAGTCCTCCTGAATTTGAGAGTTAAAATAGGGTCATGGCACAGTTTACCCAATTGGGCCGCGTCGTTTAGATTTGGCGGGAGCCTCAGCCAAATTTAATGGCGGTGAAGATAAAATCTCGCCAGGTGGGAACGGTGTGGGCTCAAGCCAGTAAGTGGACTCAGATGATTTTAACCACTCCCACACACCACACTGGCTGGGTGAGGGGGCTTTAAAATCAACTCCAAGATGTTGACGATGTCGATACTCGGAGCAGTTCACCATGTTTTTTAAAAAATCTGTTATTGATACGAGCTGATCAGATTTTCCTTTGCATAGTGTTCTAAGGATTAGCAGTCTGAAAAAGATCTGTTCTCAACAAATGAGAATGATCTAATGATTTATTAGCTATACAAATTCACGTGACCTTGAGGTTGTTAGTAAAAGGTGAGGCAGGCAAAATCCTAAAGTGTCCATGTTCATAATCCTTGGTACCCTTTTTCCCATCATTTCATTTTAATTTACTTTCCCTTCAAACTCTTTCCTTTTCTCTCCCATGTACGGTTTTCCTTTTCCCCCCATGCTTTGCAGTTTTTAAAAAAAAAACGTTTTTTCTTTGCCAATCATTCCCTCCTCACTTTAAGGTGCTGACTATTTCTGTGCTACAATTCATAGGCCACTGAAACATTGTCCAGCTGGTCATCAAAGTCAAACAGTGAGAGCCAGTAGGTTATTCAGTCAGGGAATGCATCATAGTCAAGCTCGATTTCTATTCAGACCAAACATCCAAATGTGAGTAGTGATTTATGGGAAGTGACAAGTGCTGTTTATACACCACAGAAGGAGGTGATTTGGCCCATCGTGCCTGTACCGGCTCTTTGAAAGAGCTATTCAATTAGTCCCACTACCCCCGCTCTTTCCCCATAGCCCTTCAAATTTTTCCTTTTCCAATTCACTTTTGAAAGTTACTATTGAATCTGCTTTCACCACCCTTTCAGGCAGTGCATTCCAGATCATAACAATATGCTGCATACAACAAAAATTCTCATTTCCCCTCTGGTATCACCACTGAACTTAAATCTGTGTCCTCTGGTTACTGTCCCTCCTGCCAGTGGAAACAGTTTCTCCTTATTTACTCTATCAGAACCCCTCATAATTTTGAACACCTCTGTTGAATCTACCCTTAACCATCTCTGCCCTAAGGAGAACAATCCCAGCTTCTCTAGTCTCTCGACATAACTGAAGTCCCTCATCTCTGTAACCATTCTAGTAAATCTCCTCTGTACCCTCTCTATGGCCTTGACATCTTTCCTAAAGTGTGGTGCCCAGAATTGGACACAATATGCTAGGTCAATTGTTCATTTTAAATCTGAGATTGATAGATTTTTGTTAACCAAAGGTGTTAAGGCATATATGGAGTTAGGTCACATATCAGCCATGATCGCATTGAATGGTGGACAGGCTCGAGCAGCTTTAGCATAACTTCCCTGCTATTGTACTCATCACTTCCATTTATAAAGTCCAGGATCCTGTATACTTTAACAGCCTTATCAACTTCTCCTGTCACCTTTAAAGATGTATATGACCCCCCAGGTTTCTGTGTTTCTGCACCCACTTTAAAATTGTACCATCTGGTTTGTTAATTCTTCCTTCCAAAATGCATTAGTTCACACTTCTCTGCATTAAATTTCATCCGCCATGTGTCTATCAATTTCACCAGTCTATGCCCTTCTGAAGTCTACCTCACTGTTTACTACATTCCCGAGTTGTGTGGCATCTGCAAACTTTGAAATTATGCTCTTTATACACAAGTACAGATCATAAATATATATAAACAGGAGCAGTAGTCCTAATACTGACCCCTGGGGAACAAAACTATATACTTCCCTCCAGTCTGAAAAACAACCATTCATCACTACTCTCTACTCAAAATTGGGTCGCACCCGCTGTGGGGCACTAACTTCGCCGGGATGCTACGTCTAGCACCATGAAAAAAATAGCGCCCCGTGCCCAAAATTCACTGGTAGTGCCCCAAGAGGGAGGGTGACGCGTTACTGGAAGTGCCCACCTCCCTCTTGGGGTGCTGCCAGTGAATATCGTGGTGCTATGTGCTGCAGTACTGCAGGCCTTCCTCCCCTTATTAAAGGGGAGGGGCCTAGTGCAGTGCAACCGGGGCCCCGCTGAGCCACCAGGGATCGGAGTACCGGCAAAAGCGCAGCTGGCACCCCGCAGGGGGGCTTCACAGGAGGCCGGGGACAGCAACGGGGGCAGGTGCTGGCAGGTGGCCAGCAACAAAAATGGCTGCCCGGCACCTCCCTTTTAATTTGCGTCGCCCCAGCTGTCAGTAAGTCGGGGGCGCTACCGAAGATCGCGGCCGGGGCGCTGCACACGGTGATGACGTCATCGCTTGGGCCGCTAATGGTTACTGCCGCCGCTAATCTCCCGCTGAATTTCGCGGGAGGTGTTAGTGGCGCTGCGCCCGGGTGCGAGTTGCTTTGCGCTCAGTTAGCGCCCTCTTACAGCACTAACGGGAGGCGCAAATCAACTGAATTTTCCCCCCTCCGTCTCTTAGCCAATTTTGCTGCCAGTGCCTCTTTAATCCCATGGTCTTAAATTTTGCTAACAAGTCCATTATGTGGCACTTTATCAAATGCCTATTGTAAGTCCATATTCACATCTCTGGTGTCCCTCAGGGTTCTATCCTGGGGCCTCAGCTTTTCACCATATAGATCAATGACCAAGTTTGCAGATAACATTAAGTTAAGAGGCACAGTAAGTCATGTAGATGGCAGCAGGGAGTTACAAAGGGACAGAGTCAGATTACGTGACTGGGCAAAACAGTGGCAGATGGAGTTTAATGTACTGTGAGGTCATCCACTTTGGATCAATGAAAGACAAATCAAAAAACAATTTATAAAGGAGGAGCAAAGGGATTTGGGTGTCCAGGTACACAAATCACTTAAAGCCAGTGCACAGGGACAAAACGTAATTTAAAAAGCTAATGTAATGTTGGCTTTTATCTCCAGGGGGCTGGGATATAAAATGGGAGAAATTATGCTGCTTTTATACAGAGTCTTGTCAAGACCCCATCTGGAACACTTGGTTCAGTTCTGGACACCACACCGCGGGAAGGATATATTGGCCTTGGAGGGGGTACAGTGAAAAACCACCAAGATAATGCCACACAATAAATGATTAAATTCTGAGGACAGGTTTGAAAACCTGGCTTGTGTTCCTTGAGTTTAGAAGGTTGAGGGATGATCTGATTAAGATGTTTAAAATGATAAAAGGATTCAAAAGGGTAGATACAGAGAAGGTATTTCTTCTAGTGGGGGAATTCAGAACAGGTGGGTATTATCTTAAAATTGGAGCTAAGTCATTCCGGAGTGAAATCAGGAAGATCTTTTTCACACAATGGTCAGTGGGAATAGGAATTCTCTCCCACAAAAGGCTGTGGATGTTGGGTCAATTGAAATTTTCAAGATGGAGAATGATAGATTTTTATTAGGGAAGGGTATCAATGGATACGGATCGAAAGAGGGTAAATGGAGTTAAAGTATAGATCAGCCATGATCTAATAGAATGGTGGAATAGGCTTGAGATGCTGAATGGCCGACTTATGTTCCTGTGCACTCAAGTCCTCGAGTACAGCTTGTAGACATGGTAGGAGGCGGCAAAAAAATTAACTTTGGGGTAATGAATTTTGGGTTGTGGCCTCCTGCATTCGATCTCCCCTGCAAGTGTAATTTGGCAGTCGGCGACTTCTAGGTGGCCCGCCTGAAACAAGCACTTTGCGTATACAAATCTGGCTCCCAATGCTGGCTGGAGGAACCCGATGCAAAATTAGCCTTCAAATGACCGGAGCTTGCGCTGCGTATGCTCCACCCATTTGTCTTCAAGGGCCGAACCAGCGGTCTTTTAAAGGCCGCCCGGAAAATGGTAAGAAAACTTTTTTTTATAGTTTAATTCCCGCCGAGCTAGGAGGTGCAGAAATACAATGGGACGCTGGTTGCCAACCGAGGCTCGTTTCCCTCCAGCCCCTACCTGTGAGGAGCGGGCCAAAATTCCGAAGGCATCAATTGGCAAGCTGCACCGACCGGGACACTCGACTGATGTCCATCGCCTGCCAGTTTAATTCAAGTGAGGGCCTGATGCCGAATTTAGCTCGGGCCTCTTCATGGGCGCACGGTTGGCTCACGTTGCCCTGGAAACAGGCACAAGTTTAACTTCTCCCCCAGCGTCATGGCGAAGAGTGTGACCTACTGAACCAAATACACATTACCCTGGGCGACATGACACAGCAGAACTTCCAGGTTTCAATTGCTGTACTGCTGTTGATTATTTTTTCAGTCCTCTTTTGTCAGTTCCATGCATAGACATCGATTTCTTCTGTCCCAAGTAGGCTCTATTTAACAATGGTGGGATTTTATCATGTGGATGCTGGAAATCAGAAATAACAACAGAAAATGCTGGAAAAACTCAGCAGGGTGGAGAGAGAAATAGAGTCAACATTTTGGGTCGAAACCCTTCTACAGAACTCCTAGAATAGTTCTGTAGAAGGGTTTCTACCCGAAACGTTGACTCTGTTTCTCTCTCCACCGATGTTGCCTGGCCTGCTGAGTGTTTCCAGCATTTTCTGTTGTTATGTGGGATTTTATCAGTTCAGTGTAGGTAGGTAGGTAGCCCTATTAATAATCGATGCAAAGTTTCCAGCGTTGTTGAGCCGGGCATTTGGTCCTCATTCATCCCACATCGCAAAGTAGCGGCGGATCTCCTCAGGGCCACCCCTGCATACCTCAGGAGGGGGAGATTCCAGCGGATTGTCCTCGAAGTTTGAGGAAGAGTGACTGCGGCCCCACTCGAGGTTCACCAGATGCCCGAAGTGAGTGGGCAGGCTCCGGAGGTGATTCTTCCCCAGCCAAAGGGTGCGCAGGCTTGCGAGGGTGCAGATGGAGTCGGGCAGGCTCCGCAAGGCGTTGAAGTACAGGAGCAAGGTCTCCAAGCGCTCCAGGTCGCGGATGCTGTGGGGAATGGACTCGATCTTGTCACTGGCGTCCAAGAAGGACAAGCGCCGGAGCTGACACACCTGGACGGGGAGCTCCTGGAAGTTATTGTTGGCCAAATGCAGACTCTGCAGCTTCTGCAACCTCTCCGTCTCGGCGGGGAGGCGGCTCAGTTGGTTGTTGCTGAGGGTCAGCCGTTCCAGCTTTTGCAGCGCTCCGATCTCGGGCGGAATCTCCCTCAGCTCGTTGGTGTCCAGTTTCAGCACGGTGAGGTTGGCCAGCTGCCCGATTTCCCGAGGGACGATGCCCACCCTATAATTCAGGCAGCTCTCGCGTTCCGGGCTCATCTCCAGCACTTGCAGCTCCCCCAGGTCGAATATCTCCAGGGGCAGCGCCAGCAGCTCTCTGCCCTTCAGCTTCAATGTCTTTTTGCCGTCGTTGCTGGGGTCCACCTCGATCCTGTACTTCCAGCGTTTTTCCGCAACGCTGTTGGAAGAATACAGCGACAGGCTGGTCGGAACCGATTTTAATCGACCTGCAGATATCTCGGCACAAAGGCCCTTGCCGATGTCGAGTTTAATTCAAACTTTTTAAAGAAAAGGGCCCCTTTGCAGACCAACAAGAGGATCCCGAACCATCCATTCTGGTCCGGAGCAGCAGTGTGTTTCAACGTTCTGAAACTGACACGCCGTTCTGAGGTTGCTTAGCAACCCCTGTGTAACACTTGATCTGCAATGTGACAAGATTCCAGGAATCAGGTCAGGAAAAGGTCGCCTGGCCCATTTGAAGCTCATCCCTCTGATGCTCTTCACTGATGGGGGGACCTGCTCCATCAACGCAAATATTATGGGAGCGGTAATGCACAGCCAGCTTGCGTAAATATTTCTGTGACACTCCTGGCTCTTAATGCATGAGTTGTTGGGAGCGTCTTCTTGGGTGACAGGCGCCAGCAGCGACTGGAGGCACTTTTAATGGTTGCCTCCAACTGATTGCAAGAAGGCTGGGGGGGGGGGGCACAATGAACCTTTCGATGCCAGGGGGAGATGTGTCAACGAAGGGTGGTCCTATTAGCAGAGGACTCTCCAGTAATAAAACTGGACATTTCAGCCTTTATCCGAAGCACCGGTTGCAAGTCAGCAGTGCTGCTTAGCTGCTCCAGCACTATTATGGGCCAGACCCCAGATATAGATTTTAAAAAAGTTGGGGCCATGATGTTACTGGCACAGGGTAGTAGCAATTGGCCCGGGGAGTCTCCGCAAGATTTCCGCCCAGATAATCGCTTAATCTGACCGGAATCAAATGAAACAGCGCAAAAGATCGCGGAATCTTCTGCGTAAGTCAGTTGCGCCCACAACTACTTTACGCTTGTATCCACGATCTTTTACGCGAATTCAACAGACCCTTCGCCCGAAACTGGCAATGCCCCAGGTCGGAAAGGCGAGTTTCCGACGATTGCCCTCGTTGGGGAGGGGTGGCGCTTTGCTCCTGCAGAAACATCAATTTGTTAATTGAAGACAGCAGTCACTTGAAGCCACAGGCCTGTCCTGCTGCAGAAATCATCAATTAGTTAAAAAAGTTGAAATACAGCTCATTTCCTAGCAATCCCACTCCTCTGTGATGCAGGAGAATCCCCTGTTCTAATCACAGATCCATTACAATTGATTATGTTGCTTGATTACGCTGATTCATGGGAGATTTACATTCGAGCTTATCCTAGTGCGTTTGTGCGGAAACTTGGATGTAACTTCACCTTGGCAAAACTAACGCAGTGTCAGGCACATTCTGGGTGTGCCTCTGGGATTGCCCCTCCTAATCAGCATTTCTACATTTGGTCTGTGCCTATCGCAGGCGCTGTCCATGCTCCATCCTACTGGCGAATCCTGGAAATCCTGGGGCAATGTAAGTGGTTCAGAGACATGGTATAACGGGTGTATGCCACCTTTATTCCCTGACCTCTGTGCTTGGGGGAATGTGCATTTCTTGGGGGCAAAGGTCTAAAATCAGCCCTGCAATACCTTGACGGTGAAACGTTCTGAAAGGAGCAGCAACCCAGTCCCGATGAAGGATTTCCTCAAAATAGTCCATTGCAGCTCAAAAATGCCATTGTGCCACTTGGATGTTGTTAGATCCGGGTATTTTGATGTGTGTCCTTCAATAACTAGACACGAGACTGCAGGGAACAATCAACAGGTATTTACTGGATGAGGGTTACTCTAAAACTAAACGTACAGATCCCTACTCAGGGTTTATATACAGGTGTGGTCACTGCGGTACTACAGTATACAGGAGCTGTAAAAAGTAGTTCTCCCCTTAAAGGTACATACACTACAATTCCTCCCCTTTTAGATTGACAGTACCATAACATTCATTTAACAATTAACACTTGTAACATGCACATTAACTGAAAATAGTCCATTTATAAATTCAGTCTTTGGGGCGGCTTCCTGATCCTTTCTGGAAAGCGCCTTTCCTGAGTGTCTTGTTCTTGGTGCGGAGGCCCCCTGTCGTCAGTTGGTTCATCAGCTTCCAATGCTACTGTTTCTGGGGTAGATGCTACCTGTATGTTGGGTTCATCACCAGGTGCGCGAGTCATGGGGTTGACTCGTTCCTGTGACTCTAGGATCTGGTCGACATGACGTCTCACCATGTTCTCCCCAACATCCACTGTGTACATTAGTGGCCCCTGCCGTGTGCATATCGTTCCTGGTTGCCATTTCTCTGTTCGGTAGTCGCGGGCCAAGACTGGTTGCCTTACATTGAAGCTCCTTGTCGGCTTCTCATCGATGTGCTGGAATTGCTTATTCTCAACATCTCTTCATACATTTGGTCTGAGCAAATCCAGACGAGATCTCAACCTTCGGTTAAAGAACATCATGGCCGGGGTCTGGTTGGTGACTGCATGTGTCGCATTTCTGTAGGCTAACAGGAAATTGTCCACCTTATGCTGCAGTGGAATGTCGTCATCGCACATGGCCCTTACTGCTTTTTTAAAGGTTTGTACAAACCTCTCAGCCAATCCATTTGTGGCTGGATGATACGGGGCAGATGTGTAATGCCTTACCCCATTCCTTTTCATAAATCTTCGAAACTCTTCGGACACAAACTGTGGTCCATTATCAGAGCAAATCTGCTCTGGCAAGCCGTTCCTGGCAAAAATGGTCTGTAGGACTGCAATAGTTTTCTCCGTGGTGGTGGAGGACATTTTGATCACCTCAGGCCATTTCAAGTGCGCATCCACGGCTATTAAAAACATTGAGTCCATGAATGGACCAGCAAAATCAATATGCACCCATTGCCATGGAGATGAGGGCCACTCCCATGGGTGTAGAGGGGCATGTGCTGGTGCATTTTGGACCTTCTGGCATCCTGAGCAGCTCTTTGTCAGGTCCTCGATTTGCTGATCGATCCCCGGCCACCACACATAAGCCCTAGCAAGGCTTTTCATTTTCACCCCTCCCAGATGGCCTTCGTGAAGCTCATTGAGCACTCTCTCCCTTAACTTGGGTGGAATTACCACTCGGG
The DNA here is from genome assembly GCF_052327205.1 of Somniosus microcephalus. Lineage (NCBI taxonomy): Eukaryota > Metazoa > Chordata > Chondrichthyes > Squaliformes > Somniosidae > Somniosus > Somniosus microcephalus. The sequence goes on along the minus strand of NC_140993.1, from coordinate 47,725,455 downwards.
TTCCACACATCAAGGTCCCCTGGCATACTGACAGCTGTTCTCTTCTGGATGAGAATGCTGGCAACAGTGAGTCGCCATGTGTTGGCCATCCCTTCATTGTCAAGTCATATACCCAAGACAGTGTCGGGTCATTTCGGGTCTCCTTCTCTATATCAGCGTTAGTTACTGGCAAGCGTTCAATTATAGATGAATGAAATATTTCGACAGGGTCCACTGCTGGTGCTTCCTCCGCAGTAGGCAGTGGCAGGTGTGATAGCCCATCAGCGTTTTCATGCTGTTTCGTGCCCTTATACTCGATTTCATATTGGTTTGCCCCTAGAAAAAGGGACCATCTTTGTAGCCGTTGCACAGTCATCACCGGCACGCCCTTCTTTGGATTAAAGATGGAGACAAGTGGTTGGTGGTCTGTCAGCAAGGTGAACTTCTGCCCGTGCAGATAGTGGTTGAATTTTTCACACCCCACACTAGGCTGAGGGCCTCCCTGTCAATCTGGGCGTAGTTACGCTTGGCTGAGGTTAGTGACTAAGACGCAAAGGCTACCGGCCTCTCCGAGCCGTCCGGGAACTTGTGCGACAGCACCGCTCCAATGCCATAGTGTGATGCATCACACGCCAACCGAATTGGTAGTGCTGGGTTGAAATGAGCCAACACCTCTTGTGATGTGATCAATTCTTTACACTTCTAGAAAGCTCGTTTACATTCGTCATTCCACTTCCATGGTACCCCCGTTTGCAGTAGGGTGTTCACTGGGTGTCGTAAGGTAGACAAATTCGGCAAGAACTTATGGCAGTAGTTCACCGGCCCGAGGAACGATCTCAGTTGTGACACATTTTCCAGTGCTGGAGCCTTGACTACTGCCTCAATCTTTTCAGGGGACTTATGTAACCCCTCTTCATCAATAACGTGGCCACAATACGAGATCTGCTTCTGGAAAAACTCGCATTTGTGGCGATTTGCTCGGAGCCCATATTCCTTCAATCTAGTGAGCACCTGCTCCAGGTTGGCAAGGTGAGCACTGTCATTTTCGCCCGTGACCAGGATGTCGTCCAAATAACACTGGGTCCCTGGAATCCCTTGCAGGACTTGATCCATTGCCCTTTGCCAAATAGCCGGAGCTGATGCTACCCCGAACACCAGCCGGTTGTATTGGTAGAGACCTTTATGAGTGTTGATCGTGAGGTACTGTTTCGAGGCTTCTTCTACCTCCATTTGCAGGTACGCCTGGGCCAGATCAATCTTAGTGAAGCGTTTCCCTCCAGATAGCGAGGCGAAATTATCTTCAATCCGCGGAAGCGGATATTGTACTGTGTGAAGGACTGGGTTCACTGTCACCTTTAAGTCCCCACAGATGCGAACTTCCTTTGGTTCCCCAGGCGTATTACTCAACGACCTCTTCATTACAGGAATTATGGGTGTGGCCCACTCGCTCCAGTCCACTTTGGACAGTACTCCTGAACGTTCCAAACCTTCCAGCTCTGCTTCAACGGCTGGGCGGAACGCATAAGGCACCGGTCTGGCCTTAAAAAAATTTGGGCTTGCATTTTCCTCTATTTTGATCGTCGCTGTTATGCCTTTTAGTGTTCCAAGTCCCTCCTGGAACACTTCTTGTGCATCAGTTCGCATTTTTGACAGTCGTCCAGGTGTGGTGTCGTCATCCTTTTTGGCATCTACAGTCAGTGCTTGTATGGAATGCCAATCTAGCTGTATCTTCCGGATCCATTCACGTCCTAGTAGTGGTGGTCCTCCATCTGGCAATACATATAGGTCCATTTTTGGTGTTTCCTTACCGTTATATACAACGTTCACCCTTATTTTTCCTTTGGGGTAGACTTTTTGCCCCGTGTACGTCTTCAAGACAATCTCTGTATCTCTCAAGGGTATATGTGAGAATAGCCACTTGTAGTCCCTTCGGTTTATGACTGTTAGGGCTGATCCTGTGTCCAATTCCATTTTCACTTGGACTCCAGCTATCTTGAGCGTGACCCAGATAGTTTGGTGATCCTCCGTTTGGATCACCTTATGTAGTTTCAGACAACCCAGCTCCTTGCTTCCGGAGTCTGTATCACTTTTCTGTTCGTCTGAACTACTCTCCGTCACCTTATGTACTTTCTTGTATTTCTCCTGTGGAGATTTCTTGCTGCTGGTCTTCTTTCCCGACCTGCAGACTCTTGCTCCTACTTTTCCACACTGTCTGCACACTTTGTCCTTAAACCAGCAATCATTATGGTCGTGTGTTGTTCTGCCGCAGCGATAGCACTTCACTGTTCCATATGACATTTCATTTGTGCCATATCCTTGCGGTCTCCGTTGTATCTCTGCAGCGCCCCGTGCGGCTGCTTCGTATGATACTGCCATGCTGAAAGCCTTGTCCAGCGTAAGATCGTTCTCTGATAGAAGCCATTTCTGGGTTCCTTCACTTTGAAGCCCACACACAAACTTGTCCCTTAAAGTATCTGCTAGTCCCGTTCCAAACTGGCAGTGTTTCGATAGCTTGCGCAGTTCCGTTAAATACTCAGCATTACTTTCATCTTTATGCTGGTTCCTTTTGTGAAACTTAAATCTTTCTGTTATCAGCAGTGGTGTGGGGTTTAAGTGGTTCTGTAGGATTGACACTATGTTTCCAAAATCCTTTTCCACTGGCTTCTCTGGGGTTACTAGGTTTCGCAGTAAGCCATACGTGTTTGCACCCATGGAATTCAACAATACCAGCGCTTTCCTCTCATCTGGCACTTCATTCGCCTTGCAGTACACTTCTATGCATTCGACATATGTCGTCCAATCTTCGACTTAATTGTCGAACGCTGTGATACTGCCACTCTTCGGCATCCCTGGGTGTGGTTAGACTGGCTAAAAATGGCATTTTCCCGCGCTTTCCCTTCTTCTTGCGGCTCAAAGTGGCGTTTTCCCACGCTCTCCCTTCTTCTCCGCTGCGGCTCAAAATGGCGTTTTCCCACGCTCTCCCTTCTTCTCCGCTGCGGCTCAAAATGGCGTTTCCCGCGCTCTCCCTTCTTCCCCGCTGACGCTACTCGCCCCTTGAACACCGGCTGCGCTCTGCGCGTTTTCCTTCGCGCCTCTCTTCTCCCGTCGACGCTGTTTGGTCCTGAACACCGGCTGCGCCCTGTGCGCCCTACCCTCTCTCTTCTCCCTTCAACGCCGTTCGGTCCTGAACACCGGCTGCGCCCTGTGCGCTCTACCCTCTCTCTTCTCCCGTCAACGCCGCTCAGTCCTGAACACCGGCTGCGCCCTGTGCGCTCTACCCTCTCTCTTCTCCCGTCGACGCTGCTCGGCCTTTTCTGTGCCATCGGTCGACTCTAGCCGCTGCTGTCCGGGAAGGGTCTGCGCCGTACCTGTTGCCAGCCCGTTTCACTGGACCACCGTGACTGGAGAACCAAGCCCAGCTCTCAACAGCCTCCCCTGCGATGCTCAAATCTCTGCTGGATAACTGGGCGGTTGCTCGTGGTCGACGCCCGTGCTTCTGGCCTCAACTTTCTTCCACTGTTCTCCAGGAGCGAATCCCTGGGAGGTAATGCAGAGTTGCAGGTAGGTTCAAATCTGCCTTGTCGCCAATGTTAGATCCGGGTATTTTGATGTTGTGTGTCCTTCAATAACTAGACACGAGACTGCAGGGAACAATCAACAGGTATTTACTGGATGAGGGTTACTCTAAAACTAAACGTACAGATCCCTACTCAGGGTTTATATACAGGTGTGGTCACTGCTGGTACTACAGTATACAGGAGCTGTAAAAAGTAGTTCTCCCCTTAAAGGTACATACACTACAGATGTGATATCACAAGATAGATACGGATACTCAAAAGATTTAGGCCAACATTAACTCATCCATCAAGAGGGAATCTACAGTAACCTGTGACTGGGTCCAACTGTTTCTCAGAGAATTCCAGGTACTTTGCCTCCAATTCTCTACCCAGAATCCGATTCTGCATGTTGATCACTCTTGGGGGGGATTTTGAGGCCTCCCTCCCAGCTGAAATGAGGCATCATTTGATGGGGTATGTCTTACCCTATTCCCGCTGATGGTGGGGCCAAGGCTATATTCCGAAGGTCCTACTGCTGGGCGGATGGAGCTCCCCTGTGAGTTAGGCGGTAGGCTCTTTTAATACACAAATGAGATCCTATGACGTACATAGGATCCTGAATGCCATTTTAGGAATTTGCTGGGTGGAACATGCATACTCTGCACAGATTCAGCCCAGAAAGTAAGTTTTTAATCATTTTTACATGGCTGGGAGAACCAGGAGGCTCCTTCGGGCATCTCAAAACCAACTTGGCCAGCAACGCAGCCTCTTATCAAGAATGGACCACACACCCCCGGACCTACCTTTTTCACAGCCCGGCCGGAAGCTGGCTGGGTTAGCTGATATTGCGGCAGCCTGGAGCCAGCGGGCTGTTCTGAGGTTTCAATTTTCCGCTGGTACTGTTGGGTGGCCAACTGTCATGCTCTTCCAGCCGTGACGGTCCGGTGCTGAGATCGCTCTCCCTGCTTCGGGCAGCCAGCTCTCGCCGCTCGCTCCCGCAACCGGAGCGAGGTGCTCGGCGAGTCGGGCAGAGGCAGTGCAGCGCGGTGAGCAGCAGCAGCAGCCAAGCCGACCCGCTGGAGCACATCGGCTGGCAGCTCCTCGGCGGGAAGGAATTCCAACTGGGAGGAGGGGAGCTGAGCATGGCGGCCAGAGGCCGACCCATGAGAGGGAGAAGCAGGCCCCGGGCCGTGGAGCGTGGAGCCGGCGACGGTGAGGAGGAGGCCGCGGCGATTGGAGCATTCACATCCCGACGATGTGTTCGGCGAGTCGGGAGAGGAGCGCAGCGCAACGAGCAGCAGCAGCAGACTCAACGACACGCTGCAGCACGTCGGACGGCAGCTCCATGGCGGGTAACTCGCAGTCCGGCTGGGAGGAGGGGAGCCGGGCATGGCGACCAGAGCGGGAGAAGCAGGCCACCACACGTGGAGCCGGCAACAGTGAGGAGGAGGCCGCGGTGAAGAGGAGGACGGAGCGGCTGAGGGACATCGTGCTCCCACTGCCACGGGAAGCCATGGTATTGACACTGAACGCGGTGCTGTATGTATAGCTGACGCGTCCCTCCGGGGAATAAGCATTCCATTGTACTTGTACTTGTACTGGTTACATATGGCAAATAAAGCTGAACTGAACTGAACTGAACTGAGTTGCCCTGAAACCGCATGAGGAAATATCTACACCTTTTTGTAAAAAAGAACTTGCTGGCATCTGTCCTAAATTTGACATGGTTGTGGTTTACTTTAAAGTAAGGTTTCTAGATGTACCTGTTCTACACTATTTACTATTGTGCAATATATTTGGGACACTAGAATGTTATTGAAAGAAAGCCTTGCATTTATATAGCGCTCTTCACTACCGCAGGACATCCAAAATCTCTTTACAGCCAATGAAGTACTTTTGAGTGTAGTCACTGTGGTACTGTAGGAAACACAGCAGGCAATTGCACACAGCAAGCTCCCACAAACAGCAATGTGATAATGCCCAAATAATCTGTTTTTCTTGCGTTGATTGACCAGGACACCAAGGAATTTGCTGGGTGGAACATGAACACTCTGCACAGATTCAGCCCAGAAAGTAACTAACCCCTGCTCTTCTTTGAAATAGTGCCAGGGGATCTTTTACATCCAGAGAGCAGATGGGGCCTTGGTTTAACATCTCCTCAAAAGACAGCACCTCCAACAGTGCGGCACTCCCTGAGCACGAGCCTAGAATTTTGTGCTCAAGTCACTGGAGTGGGACTTGAACCCACAACCGAAGCAGAGAGTGCTACCCACTGAGCCACTTAGGGACAGCTGTTTAGAATCATATGTTTTAGAACCAACAAGGGAACAGGCCATACTAAATTTAGTGGTGAGTAACAAACCAGAATTAGTGAACAATCTGATGATAAGGGAGCATCTTGCAAATAGTGACCATGATATGATTGAAGAGGGAGAAAGGAGAGTAACAAACCAAAGTTTTAAATTTAAGTAAGGCAAATTCGAAGAGTTGAGAAATGAATTAACCGCAGTAAATTGGGCTGAACTGTTAATGGACAAACCTATAGACAAATGCTGAGAGGTACTCATAGAATCATAGAATGATACAGAACAGAAGGAGGCCATTCGGCCCGTCATGCCTGTGCTGGCTCTTTGAAAGAGCTCTCCAACTAGTCCCACTCCCGTGCTCTTTCCCCATAGCCCTGCAAATGTTTTCCATTCAAGCATTTATCCAATTCTCTTTTGAAAATTACTATTGAATCTGCTTCCACCATCCTTTCAGGCAGTGCATCCCAGATCACAACTCGCTGTGTAAAAAAAATGTTTCCTCATGTTGCCTCTGGTTCTTTTGCCAATCACCTTAACTCTGTGTCCTTTGGTTACCGACCCTTCTACCACTGGAAACAGTTTCTTCTTATTTACTCTATCAAAACTGTTCATGATTTTGAACACCTCTATCAGATCTCCTCTTCACCTTCTCTGCTCTAAGGAGAACAACCCCAGCTTCTCCAGTCTCGCCACATAACTGAAGTTCCTCATCACTCTGCACCTTCTCCAAGGCCTTGACACCCTTTCTAAAGTGTGGTGCCCGGAATTGGACACAATACTCCAGCTGAGGCCTACCCAGTGTTTTATAAAGGTTTAGCATAAATTCCTTGCTTTTGTATTCTAGGCCTCTGTTAATAAAGCCAAGGAAGATTTGTGTACATACACCCTCAGGTCTCTCTGTTCTTGCACCCCTTTAAAATTGTACCATTCCGTTTGCCTTCTCTCTTCCTACCAAAATGTATCACTTCACACTATATGTTAAATTTAATCTGCCATACGTCTGCTCATTTTACCAGTCTGTCTATGTCCTTTTGAAAAACAAACTGAATACTGTGGATGCTGGAAATCTGAAATAAGAACAGAAAATGCTGGAAATACTCAGCAGGTCAGGCAGCATTTGTGGAGAGAGAAACAGAGATAAAGTTTCAGGTTGATGACCTTTCATCAGAACTGGAAAAGGTTAGAAATATAACAGGTTGCAAGCGAGTGCAGAGGCAGGGAAAAGGGTGAGGGGAGGAAAGAACAAAAGGAAGGTCTATGATACGGTGAAAGGTAGGAGAGATTAAATGGCGATTACGTTGAGCTTCATTGAAACAGTGTAGGAGGTTGAGGACAGAGATGTCAGTGTGGGAGTGGTGTGGAGAATTAAAGTGACAGGCGACCAGAAGCTCAGGGTCATGCCTGCGGACTGAACGAAGGTGTTCTGCAAAGCGGTCACCCAGTCTGCATTTGGTCTCCCCAGTGTAGAGGAGACTGCATTGTGAGGGGAGGAAAATATGTGTTTGGTGGTGGGATCATGCTGGAGGTGGCAGAAATGGCAGAGGATGATCTGTTAAATGTGCAGGTGTGAGGAATAATCCATATTTCAAGAGATGCACCATAATATCAATAGAATTCTGATATTTATTAATACATGATATACTGGGTTTAAAAATCTAAAGCCTCAGAGACACAGGCTGCAAACAGAAAACAGGCTTCTGAGATGGGATGGTTTGATAACAAAGTTGTAAACACTACAAGCTTTGAAATGGGAATTGGTTGTTAATGCTAATACAATGGCCCTATTGAAAAAACAGTTTGGCGCTTCTGAAAGGTCTGCGGTTTGGAACCAACACAATGAATGACCCAGGTAAAGTGTTAGAAACTGACACTTCGAACAGGAACAGGATATTAAAAAACCATGGGCTAGATTTTCAGTTGCTTGCGCCAGCAGTTAGCGCCTTAAGAGAAGTGATTTCCGGGCGCTATGCGTGTAGCGCCCGGGCGCAGCGCAGTTTGCGCCCCGCCCCAAATTAAGTTGCCCGTTAGCGCCGGCGCAAAGTTTAGCGCCCGCCCGGATGCGCGCGCAGAAAATGACGTCACATCCTCGTGCAACGCCCTTTGGCCGCCCCGATTGCAAACTTCAGTCGGACCGCCCCATTGTGCGGCGGGCGGCCGGAGCGTTTGGAAAAAGGAACGCAACACAACCAGCGCGGGCCCCGGGGGGCGCTAATTAAAGGGAACGTCCTCTCCAGTATAAAGGCCATCCATTATTTCAGAAAACAGTCTTGTGCCACGCATTTCTGGAGACACAACAAGGAGGATAGCTAACTGGTTTCAAGCAGCAAGAGCCAGGTATTTTTGGACTCAGGCAACAGCGCTGCAAGTGGCCATTTGGAAATTAGAGTGTTTGCCAGGATTTGATGGGGGTTGCATGGGGTGCCAACGCGGAGCTGCAGCTCCATGTCCGTAGGGCTCGCAGACGTATTGTGAGAGGGGCAGCCCTGGCTAGAGGCAGAGGGGGCTACAGGCGTCGGCCACGTAGGCCTTACCCAGTCAGGCTATACCGCCAGCAGCGCTCCTACCTAAACATGAGTGCCGCGCGATGTGTTAAAAGGCTCCGATTCCGGAAGGGGATGATTGCAGAGATCTGCCACCTGCTTCGCCGAGATCTGCGGCCAAAGCTCAGGTGCAGGACGTCTCTGTCGGTGGAAGTGAAGGTGACAGTGGCATTGAACTTCTATGCCACCGGCTCCTTCCAATACGCTGCTGGGGACATAGCAAACATCTCCCAGTACGGCGCGCATCGCTGCATCTGCCAGGTGACCGAAGCACTGTTCAGAAGGAGAAGCCAATTCATTTCCTTCCCCATGGTCCTGGAGAGCCAGCATCAGCGCGCATTGGGATTTTCCAGACTCGGGGAATTCCCCTTGGTGCAGGGCGCCATTGACTGTACGCATGTGGCTTTGCGGGCCCCTCTGGAGCATGGCGAGCAGTATCGCAACAGGAAGGGCTACCATTCTCTGAATGTGCAGCTGGTCTGTGACCACAAGCAGCGCATCATGGCAGTCAATGCCAGCTTCCCAGGCAGCAGCCACGATGCCTTTATCCTGCGGCAGAGTACTGTGCATGACATGTTCCAGGCACAGCCTCCCCCAAGAGGATGGCTACTCGGGGACAAAGGCTATCCTTTGTGCACCTGGCTCATGACCCCGCTCCGCGCGCCCAGGACAGCTGCTGAAGAGGCCTACAACGAGAGCCATCAAACCACCCGCAACATCATCGAGCTAACTATTGGGGTCCTCAAGCAGCGGTTCCGCTGCCTTGATCGCTCCGGAGGAGCTCTCCAGTATTCGCCGGACCGGGTCTCCCAATTTGTGGTGGTTTGCTGCATGCTACACAACCTGGCTATCCGCAGGACTCAGGCACTGCCACCTGACGTTGGACCAGCACCTCAGGAGGAGGAGCAGGAGGAGCATGAGGAGGAGGAGGAGGAGGAGGAGGAGGAGCAGGAGTACGTTCCCAGGAGGGAGCGACCAGGGCCAAGGGCCGCACGACGCCACCTTATTACACGGTACTTCTAAGCCCCCTGTCAGGGAATGGCCAGGGGCCATGAGGGAAGATGAATGCAGCCGCTCCGCAAGCCCTCAGCCGGCGAAGCCAACAAACACGAAGAAGAACAACCATGGAGACTGCATGAATAAAGATAATTTTTTATTAAACAAAAATGAAAAGCCCTTCCCACATGAATCCCCAAAAACAATAAACGGGCCCCACAAAAAGCCCAACAAACGACTCACTCCCACAAACTGGGGAGGAGCCACTCCACCTTTATTGAAACCGGGCCTCAACGTCGGCCTAACGCAAAAAAAAAGCCCTCCAAAAGCACAACCATGGGCAAAATAAAGATGGCCACCGCCATATTAAAGGAAAGCTGGCCACACCCTCTACTGAGTGGCCCACGAGGGCGAGACCTTGGCCAGCATTTTGCCTCCCCTGCCCTGCCTGCTGCTCCTTCGCAAGCTCTGCCCAGTGGCTGCTGCGAGGCTGGGGGAAGGCGCCTGAGGCTCAGAAGCCCTTCCGCCAGATGCCGCTGGGGGGCGGCCTACACGGCGTTTGGGCCTCGAGGGGCCGTCTCCTGAGTGGCGCGCCTGAGCCTGGCCACCATCAGCTGCAGCCGCTTGCCCTTGACGCCCCAGAGGGGGAATGGCGGCGACGGATGGTGCAATGTGGGCCAGCTGGCGTCTGGGATGCGCTGGCTGGTGCTGTGGCGCGGTGGCACTCGGCCGGGCCCGCACTGCAGGATCCGCAGCAATCAGCCGACGGCCGGCTTGCTGGGATGGTCCAGCGCGGCGCCTGCCCTGGCGATGCCTGCCTGAGACAGCGCGTGTGGCAGCAGTGAGTGGCCCTGTGGTCCTGGTGTGCGCGCGCATCACATCCGCCAGGGTCTTGACGGCATCAGTTAGCATGCGGCCAGTCGCGGCAGTTGCTGCCCCGAACTCGCGCACACTGGTCGCCAGCGACTCGATGGCCTCAGGCATGCGCCCCACCACGCTCATGAGCTCCGTGTGGCGCCGGTCCGAGTCGTCGGCCATCTGATCGAGCTTCCGCACCTCCTCCGAAGTGAAGGTGTCCGGACTGGAGTCGCGACTCTCCCGCTGGGGAGGAGGGGGCCGAACTAGGGGACCCTTGCCGCGTTGGTGACGGCGAGTGTGCCGAGCAGCAGCACTCCCCTCTGATCCTTCCCCCCTTTGGGGGGAAGGCCGCGGGCCACACGCACGGCTGCTGGGTGGCTGGACGCCACTGGTCCCAGAAGCTGCATTGCCCTGCGACAGTTCCTCCAGGCACTCGTCCAGTGAGGAGGTGTCGAGCATTTCCTCCTCTCCTGCGGGACGTGACTGTTCCCCCGAAGGTCCGGCTTGCTCCTCCTCCTCCTCCTGGTTGGAGGTGCTGTCACTGGCAGCCTCAGGGTCCTGGTCGTCACCAGCTGAAAGCAGGAATGCACAAGAGTAGCTTCAGAGTGAGGAGACGGCGTCAGCGAGGGAGTTAGGACTGGTGGGATTCAGCGCATTGGTGGGACAGTGGCAAAGGAGGTAGCTCGGATGGGCCAGTGCGACGCGAGAGGGCCAAAAGGCGAGGTCCTTACCATTGCCGGGCAGTGGAGGGTCGGATACACCGCACGCTGTGGGGACAATCACACGTGCTCCCATGAGCACACACACGCGCTCCTCCAGCCGAGTGAGCTTCTGCAGCTTGGCGCGGCCACCCCTGGCACGGGCCTGGCGATTAAACGCTACTTTAGCCTGCAAGAGAAAGGACGGGCTGTAAGTGCGCAGTGAAGCCCTGATGTAGTGTGCACTGCCTCCCATGGTGGAATAGCTTGGACAGAGTGAAGCCCTGATGTAGTGAGCACTGCCTCCCATGGTGGAATAGCTTGGACAGAGTGAAGCCCTGATGTAGTGAGCACTGCCTCCCATGGTGGAATAGCTTGGACAGAGTGAAGCCCTGATGTAGTGTGCACTGCCTCCCATGGTGGAATAGCTTGGCCAAAGTGTAGAGTGCCGAATGGCCATTTGATGCTCATGACTGTCCCAATGCTGCTGGCTGAGGGCTGGCCAAAAGGACTTTCAGGTCCCTTTGCCCATCATGTCAGGTGTACATGCAAGAATGAGGAGGAGACTGGAAAGGCTACTCACCCTCACAATCCTGGTCAGATCGTTGTACTTCTTACGGCATTGTGTGTGGGTCCTGGGGGCCTCGCCGGTGAACGTCACCCTCTGGGCGATCTGCTTCCAGGCTTTGGTGTAGTCGTGGTGGGTTGGATTCCTCCCACTGTCTGGAAACAAGATCTTGCGCCTCACCTCCAGAGCTGTGAGCATGATGTCCAGATCACCCTCTGAGAAGCGCAGGGCACGCTGACGGGCCTTCTCTGGCGTTGCCATGACTCCCTGGGGCTGAGCAGTAGTGTTGAGGCCTCTTTGCAAGGCTGCAGTGTGCAGGGCGTGGCAGCAGACCAATTCGTCCCTTCCCCCTTTAAGAGCTGGTCGGCACCACGGGGTCTGCTGTCAGTGCAAAAATGACCGCACCCGTGCTGCGCCCCGCCTGGGCGCTATCCCTCTGGACCGCCGGCTTAGCGCCTAAAGAGAGTAGTGGAACGCCTCTTTTAGCGCTCCACCAACCTCTTAGGGCGAAGCCACTGAATTCCCGGCAACGGGGCGGTACTTTGGGGCGGGCGCTAACTTCGGGCGGGCGCTAAAGCTAGCGCCCCAAAACTGCCTAAACTGAAAATCTAGCCCCATGTGCCTTTGTAAAAGTAACATCAAATAAGACAGGAAACATAAGATTAAATATGCAACCAATTAAGATAGCTAGAAAACAAGTAAACACTCTGGTTAAAGTGGTTTTGATTTACATATAGTAAATATGATAGCTGCAGAACACTTTGAAGATATGACTTCAATAGATGCACCAAGCAATTACATTGTTTTTGTATTGAACTTGGAACACCACGGAGTCACAACATCTGTGGTTATAACCAATTAAGCCAATATTAAGAATTGAATGGAAAATCTTCGATAAGAATGACATCAAAGAGATAAATCTGTTGTAGCCATTTTATGATGGTTTTTGGAACACCTAAAGGTAGAGACATAATTATGCATGCAGCAGCTAAATTGACAATAAGTTCAGTAAGAATTCAACAGAGAGAATGAATAAGATAATTAGCTTATATCAGCACGAAACTTCAAAGAATAAACCACTAAAAAAAGAGTATAAAAGATAGAGCTTTTCAGATGAAAAGTCAGACGTCGCTGAACGGGCAAGCATTTCTCAACTTCACAGGCACGCTCTGTAAGTTTTTAACTTTGAGTCTCGGATAATCAAGGTATTTGATTTTGGTGGATATTCTGGATTAGAATTAAGAATAAGAAATGTAAAAATGTACGAAGAAAAGATTTGAAAATAAGGATCTCTGAGAAATAAGAAATGTAAGCTAATTGTTTTTGAATTGTTAATGATGCGACTGACTCAACAGCTGTTAAATGAAGGTCGGCTCTTAAATAAATCTATATATTTTTAGAATTGTCTCAGAGTATTTCTGTATAAACTCGCGAACCCAATTTCTGTACACACTTTTGTAAAGAGGTGCAGAATTCTGGGGGGTATTCCGGACCCTCATAATATCCAGAAGGTTATAGTCTAGTTAAACTTATTAAAATTGCTATCTGGAGGACGGTAACATCTTCAGTCGTTCCTTTCCTTTAGGGAGAGATAGCCTGAACCTTTAGACCCATTTAAGCATCTTATAGAATTCGGCTATCTCTAACTTTAGTTGAAGGTGAACGTCTGCGGAATATGTCTGATCTGCGGTAGCCCGAAAAGGGCTAGGACTTGTAATTATCCCTTCACAGGCTGGTGGGGTAGAAGGTGCGGACAAGGGGAACCCTATCATGGTTCTGGGAGGGAGGGGAAGGGGTGAGAGCTGATGTGGAACGGACATGGTTGAGGGCCCTGTCAACCACGGTGGAGGGGAATCCTCGGTTGAGGAAAAAGAAAGACATATCGGAAGCACTAGTAATGGAAGGTGACATCGTCAGAACAGATGAGATGGAGATAGAGAAACTGGATTATTCTCCACCATTTCCGCCACCTCCAGTGTGATGCCACCAACAAACACATCTTCCCCTCCCCTTTCAGCATTTCGAAGGGACTGTTCCCTCCATGACACCCTGGTTCACTCCTCAATCACCCCCAACACCCCCTCCCCTTACCATGGCACCTTTGCATGCAAGCGCAGGAGATGCAACACCTGCCTTTTTACCTCCTCCCTTTCCACCGTCCAGGGCCACAAACACTCCTTCCCAGTGTACTTGTACTTCTTGCAATTTAGTATACTATATTCGCTGCTCACGATGCAGTCTCCTCTACAGTGGGGAGACCAAATGCAGATTGAGTGACCACTTTGCAGAACACCTTCGTTCAGTCCCCAAGTGTGACCCTGAGCCGGTTGCCTGTCACTTTAATTCTCCGCTCCACTCTAACACTGACCTCTCATTCCTCGGCCTCCTACATGGTTCCAATAAAGCTCAGTGTAAGCTCGAGGAACAGCACCTTTTTCGATTAGGCACTTTACAGTTTTCTGGACTCAACATTGAGTTTCACAATTTCAGATCATAACCTCTGCACCCATTTTTTTGGACAGCAGCTGTTGATGAATCTGTAATTCCCATTTACACCTCCTCTAGACCCATCTTTTGTTTCTTCACTTGTCCTATTACCATCTCCTTTTGCTTTGTACAATCATACCTTTTGTCATTTAATCTCTCCTGTCTTTCACCCTATCACAGACCTTCCCTTTTGGTCTTTCCTCCCCTCTTCCCTTTCCCTGCCTCTGCACTTGCTTAAAACCTGTTATATCTCTAACTTTTTCCAGTTTTGACAAAAGGTCATCGACCTGAAATGTTAACTCTGTTTCTCTCTCCACAGATGTTGCCAGACCTGCTGAGCATTTCCAGCATTTTCTTTTATTATGTCCTATTGAAGTCTGTTACAATCCTCCTCCTCGTTTACTACATTTCCAAGTTTTGTGACATCTGCAAACATTGAAATTGTGCCCAGTACATCCAAGTCCACGTCATTAATATATATCAAAAAGAGCAGTGGTCCTAATACTGACCCCTGGGGAACACAACTATATACTTCCCTCCAGTCTGAAAAACAACCGCTCACCACTAATCTCTGCTTTCTGTCCCTTAGCCAATTTTGTATCCTCACTGCCATTGTCCCTTTAATCCCATGGGCTTCAATTTTGCTAACAAGAAGTATTTGGTATGATACAAAATAAGTACATACCCCTAAAAGGCAAAGACTCCACTTGTGGAGTTAAGCAACCGTGATTAACAAATGAGGGATCAGTGTCAAGCTAAAAGAAAAGACTTACACAAATGCAAGGAAAAGTGAAAATCCAGCAAACTAGGCGAGCTATAAAAAGCAACAAAGGGATACAAAGAAAGTAAAAAGAGGTGCAAAAAATGACAACTTTCAAGTGATATTAAAGCTAACAGCAAAAGTTTATATAAATATATTAAGGGAGAGAGAGGTAAAGGGGAATGAGAACTAATTAAAGACAGATATATGCAAGACTACAATGGATAGTAAGGAATTGGCAGACTTGTTAAATTAATACTTTTATCTGTTTTCACAGTGGAGGAAGGGGACAAAATATCAGTGATGTGCCTTCAATAACCACAAAACTAGAAGTTATAGACTTTAACAAGTTGGCTTTTAATCACTAAGATCAGAGCTAACATCTCAACACACTGACTGGCTCACAGGAATGAGTCATACAGATCCAGGGATCTTTAAGTAAGAGAAGTCAGGGGCGGAGCCAAGAGCCAAGACCTGGAACCTTCCAGGTTAGTCAGGGAAGAGGAAGTGAAACTATACACCGTGTGGGGGAGGGTAATATACATGAGTGCAAAACGAATACAGGCAAGACAAACAGATTTCATTACATTCAGCAATACAAAGGAACCTAAACATAAGTCAAGGGGAGGAACTGAGGGGATGCAATATAAGTTAAAATGGCAATGGAGAAAATAATGGGACATAAGATAGACAAACCTCCAGGACCTACAAACTACAAACAATACACAAAACAAGTTTGAACAATGACATTTGTTCATGTACCGTGATTGGTCAGTAACTACAATGCAATTGAAAAATCTCACGCATCATTGGTCTGTCATAGCACCTGCTCAGTGGTCCCTTGAGTATCACTTTTGAACAATGACATTTGCTTTAAACCTTGTGTCTGTGTGAACAACCAACCAATGGAAGTAACAAATGTGGTGTTAGGGATGACATCACAAAGCGGCTTCAAAATGGCTGTATTTTTTAATGTGCTCATCAGCCTTCCAAAGTTTCACAGAAGATTGGAAGCTTTATAGAGTTCTAAGCTGTTTGCAGCAAGCTTCTTGAAAGCTGTCATCCTTGCTCAGTAGAGGAATAGCGAAATATTCCATTGTATTATTTTTAAAGATTTTGTATCCATCTGTCTTTTGCGCATGGAAAGATTTTGTCATATTTCCCTTATTATTGTCATTTATGACGCTTATGGGTCTTACTCCCAACAACTGTCCACTGTCATCTTCTTCAGTGTCCTGTTGGTTGCCCTGATAGCAGCTTTCATTGCCTGCTGATGAAATCAATGCATATCCCTGTTCTCTTGATAACTATTTTCTTCAGTCAGTACTGAGGGAGTCTTTTAGATGAAATGTTCAACCATCCACCTCTCAGGTGGCTGTAAGAGATTCCATTACATTGTTCGAAAAGGATGAGGTGAGTCCTGGCCAATATTTATCCCTCAACCAACATCACCAAAACAGATTAACTGAGTAGTTAGCTGATTACTGCTTGTAGGACGTAGCTGTGTGCCAACAGGCTGCCACGTTTTCCTACATTAACACTTCAAAGGTATTTCATTGGCATTAAAAACCATGTTGTTGCATTCTGAGGCTGTGAATAGTGCTATATAAATGCAAGTTCTTTTTTTCCTTCTCTTCTTTAAGCTTGTACAAATATTTCTCTTTAAGTCTAATTTTTCTTTGAACATGTCCCATTAACCAATTTAGCTTTGCTTTACCATACTCTTAAGAACATAAATTTTGCATAAAGATCATTTGAAAGCATTCCATTTTTCTTCCATGTTGCTAATGTCCTCATGCATATGACTTCTCAATTAAAGTGGATCAAATTATGTGCCATCTTTGCAAATCTAGCCCTCTTAAATCTGATATTAGCATTAAATTTACAGTAGGTTTGGTTTGGCTGATTAAGTTACAACTATAATTAATTTAGTACCCAATTACCCCTAACATGGGTAAGGAAACAGTCAAGTTTTTTTTTTACAAATCTTTCAGCTATCCTGCCCTCAATACTAGATGGAGCACTGTAAAGGAATGAGCCATACCTATTCAGAAAAGTACACCATCCTATGAACAGAATTCTGACTTTATTAAAACATGACAAACTGGGTTTAAAAATCTAAAAGCCTCAATGACACAAAGCTATGAACAGAATACAAGCTTTTGAGATAAGATGAGTTGTTAACGCAAAGCTGTAAACACCATACAGGCTTTTGAGATGGGAATCAGTTGTTGACATTGAAACAAGAGCCCTATTGAAGCAAAGGGTTGGAGCTTCCAGAAAGTCTGAGCTTTGGGAAGAACACAATATCATACCCAATTAAATTGTTTTAAACCAACACTTTGTAAACAGGCACATGAAAGAGCACAATGGTATAATGTTGGGGTGTCATAAACCAACACTTCAGGAAACAGAAACACAGAACATTAAAGAAACATATGCCTTCATAAATATGACATCAATGAAAGACAGAAGGCATAATTCTTAATACAACCAACTGAGGCAGCTAGGAAGACAATCATGTACTCGGTTGAAGTGTTTTTAATTTACATGTTGTAAAAGATACAAACAGAAGACTTTGTAAATATGACATCAATAGATGCACCAAGCAATCACATTGTTTTTGTGTTGATCTTGGAACACAGAGGAGACGCAAAGTCTGCTTACAACCAGCTAAGGTGACTTAAAAATTGAATAGAAGACTTTCAAACATATGACATCAATAGATGCACCAAGCTATCACATTGATCAGTTTTGAAAACCTACACAGCAGACAGAATCCAGCTGAACTGACTGTAAGAATAGCAGGGGTCAACAGAAAGATGACTAGAGATAATTAGCTTACATCAGCAGAAAACTTCAAAGGATATACCACTGAATAAAGGGTATAAAATATAGAACTTTCAAATAGGAAGACAGATGTTGCTGGAAGGGGCAAAGCAATTCTTGGCTTCAGAACTACTCTGAAAGCCTACAACCCTTTGAGTCTCGGGTGATCAAAGGTATTTGATTTTGGTGGATATCCTGGATTAAGAAGACTTAGAAATGTAAAAATGTAACCAAGTTAAGATTTGAGAATAAGGATCTCTGAGAATAAGAATTATAAGCTATTTGTATTTTGAACTGTTAAAGTTGTGATTGAATCACCAGCTGTAATTACATGTCGGTTCTTTAATAAATCTATATATTTTTAGAATGTTCTCACATAGTACTCTGTATCAAACTCCTGAACTCAATCTCTGTACACTCTTCGGAGAAGAGTTGCAGAATTCTGGGGGAGTTTTCCGGACCCTCATAATATCCGGAAGGTTACAGTCTAGTTAAACTTATTAAAAGTGCTATCTGGAGGACGGTATCATTTTCAAGTAGTTCCTTTCCTTTAGGGAGAGATAGTCTGGACCTTTAGACCCAATTAAGCATCTTATAGGATTCGGCTATCTCTAACTTTAGTTGAAGGTGAACGTCTGGGGAATACACCTGATCTGGGGTAGCCCGAAAAGGGCTAGGACTAGTAATTATCCCTTCAGCACCACTGGACCAGTGAATGCCTGGGATATTAGGGGATGAATTTCTGTATGGGTTCTCTTGATCATCCGCAGTACCTTCAGTGGAACAGCCCCAGAAAATTGATGTCAATGGTGTTTATGCGGCTCTTCTGCCAAAGTTCTGATGGACGAGTGGGAGAACCCCCTAAATTCACCCCCTTAAAATTCCCCATTACACAGTCATCACCTAATTCAATTGCCCTTGTAATTTGTGCCCAGAGGGCCCTTTGACCTAGAGGCCTATAATAGGTTCCAGCGATCAATTTTGGGCTAATAGCTTGATGCACCTGTATCCAAATAGCTTCAGCTGTACCTTGTGAAACAAAATCATCTCTTTCCAAAACAGTTTGTTCCTTTTGAACAAATATAGTCATGTCCCCTCCAATTTGTCATGCACAATCCTTTGGGAATCTCTTTTAGTTGGATTTCAACAGAAAAATTTCATTTCAATTTTATTGAAAGGCCTTTTTAAACATTTTAGCCTAGAAATTGCTGCCGCCTCCCTTTCCCAATTGTCCCTCCCTCTCCCAATCCTTGTCCCTCCCTCTCCCAATCCTTGTCCCTCCCTCTCCCAATCCTTGGCCCTCCCTCTCCCAATCGTTGTCCATCCCTCTCCCAATCATTGTCCCTCACTCCCAATCCTTGTCCCTCCCTCTCCCAATCGTTGTCCATCCCTCTCCCAATCATTGTCCCTCCCTCCCAATCATTGTCCCTCCCTCTCCCAATCCTTGTCCATCCTGCTCCCAATCATTGCCCCTCCCTCTCCCAATCCTTGTACATCCCTCTCCCAATACTTGTCCCTCCCTCTCCCAATCCTTGTCCCTCCCTCTCCCAATCCTTGTCCCTCTCTCTCCCAATCCTTGTCACTCCCTCTCCCAATCCTTGTCCCTCCCTCTCCCAATCCTTGTCCCTCCCTCTCCCAATCCTTGTCCCTCCCTCTCCCAATCCTTGTCCCTCCCTCTCCCAATCCTTGTCCCTCCCTCTCCCAATCGTTGTCCATCCCTCTCCCAATCGTTGTCCATCCCTCTCCCAATCATTGTCCCTCCCTCCCAATCCTTGTCCCTCCCTCTCCCAATCATTGCCTCTCCCTCTCCCAATCCTTGTCCCTCCCTCTCCCAATCCTTGTCCCTCCCTCTCCCAATCCTTGTCCCTCCCTCTCCCAATCCTTGTCCCTCCCTGTCCCAATCCTTGTCCTTCCCTCTCCCAATCCTTGTCCCTCCCTCTCCCAATCCTTGTCCCTCCCTCTCCCAATCTTTGTCCCTCCCTCTCCCAATTGTCCCTCCCTCTCCCAATTCTTGTCCCTCCCTCTCCCAATCCTTGTCCCTCCCTCTCCCAATCCTTGTCCCTCCCTCTCCCAATCATTGTTCATCCCACTCCCAACCCTTGTCCCTCCCTCTCCCAATCCTTGTCCCTCCCTGTCCCAATCCTTGTCCCTCCCTGTCCCAATCCTTGTCCTTCCCTCTCCCAATCCTTGTCCTTCCCTCTCCCAATCCTTGTCCCTCCCTCTCCCAATCTTTGTCCCTCCCTCTCCCAATTGTCCCTCCCTCTCCCAATCCTTGTCCCTCCCTCTCCCAATCCTTGTCCCTCCCTCTCCCAATCCTTGTCCCTCCCTCTCCCAATCCTTGTCCCTCCCTGTCCCAATCCTTGTCCCTCCCTGTCCCAATCCTTGTCCCTCCCTGTCCCAATCCTTGTCCTTCCCTCTCCCAATCCTTGTCCCTCCCTCTCCCAATCCTTGTCCCTCCCTCTCCCAATCTTTGTCCCTCCCTCTCCCAATTGTCCCTCCCTCTCCCAATTGTCCCTCCCTCTCCCAATCCTTGTCCCTCCCTCTCCCAATCCTTGTCCCTCCCTCTCCCAATCCTTGTCCCTCCCTCTCCCAATCCTTGTCCCTCCCTCTCCCAATCATTGTCCCTCCCTCCCAACCCTTGTCCCTCCCTCTCCCAATCATTTCCCCTCCCTCTCCCAATCCTTGTCCCTCCCTCTCCCAATCTTTGTCCCTCCCTGTCCCAATCCTTGTCCCTCCCTCTCCCAATTGTCCCTCCCTCTCCCAATCCTTGTCCCTCCCTCTCCCAATCCTTGTCCCTCCCTGTCCCAATCCTTGTCCTTCCCTCTCCCAATCCTTGTCCCTCCCTCTCCCAATCCTTGTCCCTCCCTCTCCCAATCTTTGTCCCTCCCTCTCCCAATTGTCCCTCCCTCTCCCAATCCTTGTCCCTCCCTCTCCCAATCCTTGTCCCTCCCTCTCCCAATCCTTGTCCCTCCCTCTCCCAATCATTGTTCATCCCACTCCCAATCCTTGTCCCTCCCTCTCCCAATCCTTGTCCCTCCCTGTCCCAATCCTTGTCCTTCCCTCTCCCAATCCTTGTCCCTCCCTCTCCCAATCTTTGTCCCTCCCTCTCCCAATTGTCCCTCCCTCTCCCAATCCTTGTCCCTCCCTCTCCCAATCCTTGTCCCTCCCTCTCCCAATCCTTGTCCCTCCCTCTCCCAATCCTTGTCCCTCCCTCTCCCAATCCTTGTCCCTCCCTCTCCCAATCCTTGTCCCTCCCTCTCCCAATCATTGTCCCTCCCTCCCAACCCTTGTCCCTCCCTCTCCCAATCCTTGTCCCTCCCTCTCCCAATCCTTGTCCCTCCCTGTCCCAATCCTTGTCCCTCCCTCTCCCAATTGTCCCTCCCTCTCCCAATCCTTGTCCCTCCCTCTCCCAATCCTTGTCCCTCCCTCTCCCAATCCTTGTCCCTCCCTCTCCCAATCCCTGTCCCTCCCTCTCCCAATCGTTGTCCATCCCTCTCCCAATCATTGTCCCTCCCTCTCCCAATCATTGCCCCTCCCTCTCCCAATCCTTGTCCCTCCCTCTCCCAATCATTTTCCCTCCCTCTCCCAATCCTTGTCCCTCCCTCTTGCAATCATTATCCTTCCCTCTCCCAATCCTTGTCCCTCCCTCTCCCAATCATTGTCCCGCCCTCTCCCAATCGCTGTCCCCATCTCCCAGTCGCACCCCTTACTCCCAATCGCTTTCCCCCATCTCCCAGTCGCACCCCTTACTCCCAATTACTTTCCCCATCTCCCAGTCACACCCCTGCCTCCCAACCACTTCCCCCCATCTCCCAGTTGCACCCCTTACTCCCAATCGCTTTCCCCCATCTCCCAGTCACACCCCTTACTCCCAATTGCTTTCCCCATCTTCCAGTCACACCTCTGCCTCCCAATCGCTTTCCCCCATCTCCCAGTCACACCCTGCCTCCCAATCACTTTCCCCCATCTCCCAGTCACACCCTGCCTCCCAATCGCTTTCCCCCTCTCCTGATTGACACTCTCTCCCAGGACCTACCTGAAGGCCGCTACCAGCGATGCAATGGCTTGAAATTGAAATCCTCTTCATCGGCGAGTGTGCCCGAGGACACCCAGCGGGTGTCTGCAGCTTGTCAGTCTCATGTAAATATGGCTCAAGGCCCAATGTGGGGGCCTGCCCATTCCGGAGTAGGGATTGTTCCCTGTGCCCAGTTTGCTTTCCACCTTTGTCCTCATCTACACATTTAAGTTGTTAAACTAAAGAGACTAAAAGGTGAATTATGAATAAATATTATATATTTATTTTATTGTTTTTCTAAAGCCTCCAAAAATCTGTTTGGAGCAACATCGATGTGAAATATCAGGAGGAAAAATCCGTAAATTTTGGAGGAGCTTACAGAAAGCTGGGCTTTGAGTTAAATTTCATGCATGTTCAAAGGCAGAGGCAAAGCATCCAAATATATTAAATATACATGCAAGAGTCTCAAAGGGCCGACTTTTAGCTTCAGCGGACATTTTCGTGGGTGCCCACGGCCAGGCCTAATGTCACCGGTGAGAAGCCCAAGCAATTTTTATGTTTGGGCCTAATTAACATTCTGTTGATGAGCTGCTGGGGCATTTTGAGCAGCTCATTAATCGGCGGGGTTTGTAAATCCAGCGGCTTCACTGTGGAACCCAGGCAGTCCAGTTATGTTAAAGCGAGGGGTGGGAATCCTGGGAGAAGACCATGAAGGGTTGGGCAGGACAAGGGAGGATTTTAGTGGGGCCTGGAAGACCATTAATACTCCTCCTGACCTCACAAATGTCATTTACCGGCCTTTTCCTGAGAGGCCTACAGTGGTTTCTGTTAAGGACCACTGGTTAGGCTGCTCGGGGTCAAGTGTGTGGTGCTCGCTCTGCCCATTGGTACCTCAAAATTGCAGAGGTGTTCTACTAACATCATAGGCTAATAAAGCTTCAGCCTGGGCCTTCCATTTCAAGGACCCCACCAGAATGATGGCAGCCAAGGTGGTAAATGCTGTGCTGCATTTTTTAGCCCCGTCCCCGCTCGGCCGAGGGGTTTAAAATCAAGCCCTGCCCCCCACAAGGATTAAACAGTTTTTAAAAGGTGGTCCATGCATCAATAATGCTACAGAAGTGCACTTCTCATCACTCATACACTATACTTTATACACATCCATGTACATACTCAAACAATAATTCTACACAGGCGACAAAAGTGTTCAAGAAATAGCACCATGAGATACATCTGCAAAAAAAGAAAAATCTCATTCTGGGATAAGCAAAAGGAAGCATCACAGTGAACTGCTCTTCCTCTGAAAGTCGGCATCTTTTAAAAATGTTGCAACCCCCCAAAAAACACAGTAATAAAAGATAAATCTCATTTTAAAAAATAATTTAAAAACCACGCTGTAATCAGTCTCTGGTCCCATGGTGAAAACTCTTATGTTGGTATTGGTTGTATGGCAATTTTGGCATGTCGGGTCCGTCATCAATCACAACAAAAAAGGAAACAGTGCTAAAGGGCGAAGTGAAAGAACACAATGCTGAGGAACTGCAAACCCACTCAAGTGCCAAGGATTGAATCCTCAGAGGGGCCGATTTTCACTTGCAGCAGTGGTGGAAAAATACCAGTGGTAGTTTGGCTTCCAATTTTCCTTTTCATTGACTTCAATCGAAAGGAAAATCAGGTGTGTATAGCGGGCGGCCAATCCGCTCCCGCCAGTGTTTTGTCACTGCCACCGCTGCAAGTGATAATTGGCCCCTGAATCTCCAGAGTATCTTCCTTGTGCTGCCACAGAGACAGCCTTAATGGCAAGACATGGCAAACAAAACCTGTCGACGCATGGCGATAGGAGGGTGTGCAGAAAATGGTCTTCACCCAGTTCGGGGGAATTTGATTCACTGCTCAGCCCAACAGTGCACGTAAAGACTTTTTAATGTAATACTTGTATCCAAAAAATGTGAATATACCCAGTACATAAGAGTTTTCACTCAGGGTTAATAAAATATTCAGATATTATTTCTTAGGCAAAATATATCAGCTTTGAGTGTGTTTTTGTTAATAAACATATACAATGCTATTTACTGCTACCTCAACAATTTACACATTTGACGGGAAGGTTATGTAGTTCTTATATGTTCATTGAAGCACCCTTCTTCTCTTAATTGATAAATAATAAAGATCTACATTCCCTTTTCATTGTATCCCACTAGGTAAACATCCACACAGCCTTGTGTTTTGTTAAATCATCAACCCATGTGGTCAAAGTTCCCCGAAAGCAAAGATTGAATTTATGGAGGGTGTCAGTTGTCAGACTGCAAATGACAAGTTCAGTGTATTCAATCGCGGGGTTTCGATCGCATCAAATTGTGAGAGCAATTCTGGACATTTGAACTCCTTGACTTAGGTTAGGATTTAGAATATATTTCTATATCTATAATGTAGCTATATGAAAAGTCTTGTGCATAATCGCACACTTCGGCGGTAATGTTAACCTGACCCGCTGGCATGAATCTGAGGGGATCGAGACGACTGCCCGTTTTACACCCAGCCTGATTTTACTCCCCATTGATGTAACCCCTTCTTGTCACACTTTAGTGTATCCTCCAATTCACCATGATCAATGTTGTGATAGATTTGCACATGCACACCTTATTTTTATGTTATATATACAGTATATATATATGTAAATAATAAAAATCTGGTGAACTTTATTTTGCAATTCCTTAGTGCTGGATTTCTGTTACAAGATGCTATACGATACAGAAACTGAAGGTATACTGATTCTATGATGTATAATGTGCTGGAATATCAAATTAGTACTGTAGGACTTGGAACTTCATGTTAGAAATCTTCTGTTATCAAGTGAGCAACATTACATTGCATTTTGCAATGACAGTATTATACTATTATAGAATAAATATTTTTTAATGACACACTCACATACACCAAGCATAATCACAGTCCTCAGACAGCAATTAGCATTTGTCAATGGCCTAGGCTTTCCAATTGTGGGGCATCTAGAGCCAGGAAAGACTTCTGTCCAAAATGAAGATACCTCCTGCCCACAGATGACTTTCCAGCCTGGGGGTTATTGGCACGTTGGAGGAGGGCTCTCCTTTTCCACTAAGGAATAAAGCCAGATTAGGGGTGGAGACTTGCTGTGGCCAGCAGCAGTGGGAGGAAGAAGGCAATGCCGGAACAAATTAATTTTTTAATCAAAGTTTCTCTTCCTGCTGATGGGACTTGTGCATGGCCATACTCTGAAAGCACTTGCATAGGCCCTCTATTACTAGGCCTCTGAGGTCCCCTGGACTCAGCCCTGAATGCTGGACACTGCGGCCTACCTAGCAGTCCCTGTGTCCAGCATTTAAAACTGAACACATGGTGGGAAACACAGCTGCATTTTTGCATGCCGCCAGAACTGTCCTCCAGAAAAGGTGGAGGCGGGTCGGGGGGAGGTAAAGACACAGCAGGATGCATCCCTGAGCACTTTCCTGGCTCTGTCCACCAGGATTCTTACAAAAACTGGAGGGATGGGACTGGAAAGACTAGGCCAACTCATTTATATTTCAGGCTCTCTGGTTGAGGGATGGTGTGAGGTAACTCAAAAATGAAAGATGAAATAATAATTTCTGGATGATATGAACTGAAATAATTTATTAACTGAGACTTCTTCTCATGGAGAAGCTCCAACTCCTTTGTCTCCAGGTTTAGGAGACTGATCATCTTGCCTTTCCATCTTTGCAGTTGTGCTTATCATTAGAGTGAAATAATAGTCACGATATTACTTCACTGAAAAGTATACTCTAATTTAAAAATAGAAGTATAGACATCATCATGGTCAAGGGCCTCAAATGGCTCAATGTGTAAATGTATAGTTAATTGTGGTACAAAGCTATATAGATCCGGTCTGTCCTGAGAAAGTGGATCTCATGGGGGCAGTAGTTGGGAGTGCTGCAAATGGCCTCAAGTTCACTTGGTTAGGGAGGGAAAGAAAAATAAAACCAGTCAGGGCTCTTACTCCATTGTGATGGAGAGTGTGCGGACAGTAGCTGAAGGCAGGAGTTTGCATGGCTGTGATGCTCTCCATGGTCAAGTAAGCGGTTGATACTTACTATCCTACTGGTTCACACATGAAGAATGGCTACTTTAGCGAGGTGCCAGATAGCTGCCAGCCCCAAGTGGACCCATAACCCAGCATGAGTCACTGGTCTACAAATTGGTCTCGGCCCATTTTCCACCTGAAATAGGTGGCGCACTCTGAGCACGCCAGAAGCCGAAGTCCCGAGGCTCGTGCCAAATTGGGCCATCTTTGGGTGTCATCAACATATTGCCGGTGAGCTGCAGACACCAAAATGGGCATCCAAAGGCAGCTTGCCGGTTAGAAGAGATCGAATTTGGGCCAGCTGCTCACCGACAATGACACACAGTAGTGCTATTGAACCAGGAGGAGCATTCCTGCTCCCTATGGCTCCATATAAAGGGTAGCTTAAAAAAACATACGTACCTTTTTTGATGACAGGCTCCAGCAGTCCCATTAGGAACCTAATAATTGTGTGGAGCAAGCCTGGCGCCTGCTCCGCTCAGCACTAACGAATTACTGTCAGAAGTCCTTAAACAGGCGTTAGGCCTCTTACTCACAGATTCAAGGGGCCTAACTCTTGTTTCAGGCGGCCATCAGGGACGCCTGAAAAGCCGCCTTTACCAATATGGCAGTGCCTGTAATGCAGTTACCGATCAGGCACGGAATGTTGCACTCCGAAATTGGACCTTTTTGCCCCTGTTTAAACGGGAGCAATGCGGACCAATTCCTGCCCTCCGCCCCGCCCACCTGTGCCTTGGAGAAAATGGGGAACAAAACGACAGAGAGGACCACTTGGCAATCTCACTCTGAGAGGCCACAGGATGGCTGGGGTGGGAAATGGATAAAAAGTCAAAATGGTGCAATAGGGGGTGCTCTTCCGAAACGGGAGTTAGGCAGATTGTTGAGGCAGAGTAGAGTGAGCTTTACTCTGCATCAGGCAGTACTATACCTGACCAGCGAGTGGTTGATGCGGAAACTGGGTGTTTGAAATGGGAAGAGTTCCATTCTCAGCACTAACATCTCCCACCTTGATGAGCACAATAAATTAAATTTTAAATTTAATTAAAAAAAAAACACAGCGAGCATTGGAGAGTAAATGAAGGCACAGATATTAAATGCACCAGCAAGGTCAGGTATTGCCATTTTCACGAAGAAAATGATAGGAAATCTAATATTCTCTTATTAGTTAAAATATGACTGAAAACTCACATACATCATTTTTGCAAAGTGAAAATAAACTGCCCTTCAAGGGCCAGTAGAAGATATATTTCCTTTTAAATTATGCAGTGGAAATTAGCATGTTGGCTATTAATTTTACTTCATATATATTCACAACACTGAACTCTGACAGAACAACTGAATAATCTAGTGTATGTAAATTGCATTTCACATATGCCACACTGGATTGTACTGTAGATGAGATACAATTATACAGGAAAATAACTGCAGATTTTGAAAATATGTACAGTTAGAAAGCTTTAAAACCACACAGTTAAGTCACAATTAAGAGCTGGTATGAGTTTGCAGGAGGGGCCTGTGTGTGTGCTTAACGACTGGGATACAGTACACTTCTCCTGTTAACCTATCAGAGGACAGGAACTTACATCAAAACACACCTGACCGACAGCAGGCGTGCTTGGAGTGATCGCTGTACGGGCTGCTGCTCATTACATTTTTGTTGCATTTTAATTAAACAGCCTCGGAGTGCTTCATCTCTTCAAACTCTTCTTGTCTTGGTTCAAGGTCCTTTTTGGTTGGCCGGCCGGCTGGCCAGACTTGCATAGTAAGCGCACTGCGCCAGGTCACAGATTCCATTCGGACCGGGGGGTCCCTGAGGACCAGCGGCACCAGGATTGCCAGACTCTCCTTGTGGTCCCAGAATACCAGGAATTCCATCTTTTCCATAGCCAGGTGTTCCGAGGGCACCTAGAGATATAAAATATGATTTATAAGAATATAAGCAAAAGTCTACGATGAGAAAAGGCCATTTGGCCCATTAAGCTTGTACTCCAAGCCACTCAGTCTTTTCATTTGGACTTCACAAAAGTTCATTTGGACACCCACTGTCTTTGACTCTACCACATTATCAGATACATTATGATAAATGTTCCTCACTTTTTGATTACTTCTTAACCTTTTTTTTCACTAAGTTTCATTGATGTCCTCTTTTCCTACTGGCTTGCATTATCTTCAAGTAATATTCTGCATTATCTTATCTATACCATTTACCTTATATGTGGTCCCTCTTAACCTTTAAGCCTCTCTAATCTTTCTCGTAGCTCATCTCCATCAAGTTGAGATATTTCTTGCTGTTAGTTTTGCACCTTGTCCAATACATGTATGTCTCTTTTGAAGTATGGTGACCAAAATTGGACATAGTACTCCAAGCGTGATCCAAGCATTACAAAAACATAGAATAACCTGAATAGACTTACGCAGCAAGTTATATTGATCTCAATATTCTACTTCTGGACATTAAAAATGGTGAAATGACTGTTATCCCCCAGATATCTTTCAAAGTACCTCTGTGATTGAAATGCAGAAAATGTTGGGTACTTGTTAGATGAGTTTTATCAGGGTTGGGGAGGTTCTGAGTGGAGTGCCACAGGGTTCAATCTTGAGACCACTCCTATTCCTAATTTACATCAATGTCTTTGGTTTAGAAACTCAATGCAAATTAGTTACATTTACAGATGTTACCAAACTAGAGGGAGGCACATCAGGAAAGTACAGAATGACATAACAAAATATGCATGTGAGCAAAACAATGGCACATGAAATTTAATGCTGACAAGTGTAAATTTTGAATACAGGAATGAAAATGGATGCAACATGTAGTTCTTAAATGGTGGTGAAATAAGAAGCTGAAAGAGACCTAGGAATCTTAGCAGACTCAACATGCCCAACCAATGCAGCACAGTAATCAACAAATCCAATAGAATGAATAACTACGTAGCCAAAACAATAGAATATAAGTCAGAGGAATTAGTGTTCAATCTATAGAGAGCTCTTGTCAGACCACACAGTAAATACTGTGTCCAGTTCTGATCACTGAGAAATAAAGGAGATATTTAAGCACTGGAAGCATTGCAGAGGAGAGTCACAAGGTTGATTGCCCAGGGGTGAATTTCCACTGGGGTTCACCTGCTTGTCCACTGTAACATCAGCAGAAGAGTTGTGGAAACCTCAGATAAATAGGCATGGGACTCCAAGGCTACTTTTACACAGCCTAACCTTGGCATCAAACACCAATCCCATTGACTTTCAATTACTTGGGGAAATCAGATCTTTTTTACTCATTGCTTCATTATTAACAGTATCGACAAATCTCCAGTGCAGTAGCCAAACTCTCCAGGTTTAACACTATTTAGATCTCCCTCTAAAATTCCCCAAGACTTGGCCAGATTTCCTCTTTACCAGTGGCCAGGAGCAGTTTTATGGCCAGTAGGGTGCCATGTAAACCATCTGGTGGTAGCAGTAAGAGTTGTTATTGCTGGCTTTGATTTCTGACCTCCCCTTCCCTTGAATGCTGCGATGGAGGGAAGTATACTGCCAATCCACCACATAAGCTTCCTCCTTGTATGGCAATATGGATGACAGTGTGGGCATGATCAGTTAAGGGATCATGTCTGTCGAAGGGAAAAGGGACTAGGAGGTTATGCTGATAGATTTAGATGAGGAAAGACGGGAGGAGGCTCGTGTGGAGCATAAACGCCGGCATGAACTGGTTGGGCCGAATGGCCTGTTTCTGTGCCGTATATCCTATGTAATCCTATGTAAGTAGTATTGCACAATTCCCTACCGATCTCAGTTCTGGCTCTGGTGTAAGCACCAATGAAGATTTGGAGCCAGCAAACAAAAAATAATGAGTGAGAATGTGTGCAGTTTTGGTCGCCTTATCTGAGGAAGGATGTTCTTGCCATGGAGGGAGTGCAGCGAAGATTCACCAGACTGATACCTGGGATGGCAGGAATGACATATGAGGAGAGATTGGGTCGATCGGGCTTATACTCGCTGGAGTTTAGAAGAATGAGAGGAGATCTCATTGAAATTTATAAAATTCTAACAGGACTAGACAGACTAGATGCAGGAAGGATGTTCCCAATGGCGGGAACCAGGGGTCATAGTCTAAAGATAAGGGGTAAGCCATTTAGGACAGAGATGAGGAGGAATTTCTTCACCCAGAGAGTGGTGAACCTGTGGAATTCTCTACCACAGAAGGCAGTTGAGGCCAATTCATTAAATATATTCAAGAAGGAGTTAGATATATTTCTTAATGCTAAAGGGATCAAGGGATATGGGGAGAAGGCAGGGACAGGGTACTGAGTTTGGATGATCAGCCATAATCTCACTGAATGGCGGAGCAGGCTCGAGGGGCCAAATGGCCTACTCTTGCTCCTATCTTCTATGTTTCTATGAAAGTTAATCTTGGGATGCTCCTTTACACCCACCAGTAGCCTGACTACAGAACACCATTGGTAAATGCTTAGGAGCAGGACTCCTGTTCTTGACCAATGAATGTTCTGCAACACACAATGACTAAACAAGCAGAACAAGGAAATTATTACTTTAATTCTACTCCTGATATCATTCTTTACATCTTCAATCAAGATTTCAAAACGTATGCTTTAATTTTCAGCAATGTTAAAGATATGGAATAAAACAGAACATCTTACCTGGAGGACCTGGTAAGCCAGAATCACCCCTCTGTCCAATGCCCGTCTCTCCTCGTTCACCCTTTGCACCTCTTTCACCTGCACATAAACGGGAACTACTTATAATATGCCAGGAACTGACAGAGAAAATGCCAAGTGTGCTTTTGTGAAGCCAAATCCAGATTAGGATAAGCATAATGAATGACCTGTACCTAGACTGACATGAATCTCTTAATGTTGGAGCAATACAAGCATGGTATGCACTTACATTTAAATCAGCTCTTTGGTTAATACAAAAGCTCAATATCGAAAAATACTACAATTGGTCTCAATGCTCCAGAGTCAGAGAGAAAAATATCCCACACTCAAAACATTGTACAGTGGCCCTTCCTGTGTGTGTGTGTGTGTGTGTGAGCACGCACAAACCCATTGATCTTTCGTACACTGTGGGGTGGTAATAAGGATTGTTAGGGCAATTTTGTGGAGCAATGCGGCTGGAAGATAAGAGATAGAGATTACTTTCTGCTGTCAGGAATGCAGCAGGTGCTAAAAGTTCCTTCAATTCACCATCAGTCATGAAGCCGAGAAGGACTTGGCACTATGATATTATGAGGTAAGACTAGATCTGTGCTTATTGGTACAATAAGGATGATCCCAGGAATTAAAAGGACATCATCAATGCTGTTAGGTTGACTTCTTAACCTAAAAAGGTCATCAACCTGAAACGCTAACTCTGTTTCTCTCTCCATAGATGCTGAGTATTTCCTGCATTTTCTGTTTTTATTTCAGATTTCCAGCATCTGCCGTATCTTGCTTTTGTAACTTTTTTACCCATTTGTTTCTGATGTTATCTCTGTTGAGGAGACATAATTGACACTTTAAACTGATGACAATGAGGATGCCTCTGTGAGTGACAGGTGGTGACCCTGACATGAAGCTTTAGCTCATGTCTTTCTAATCCTTGATAACTTTGCAATCTATCATCCGCCAAATATTAAGTAATGAAAAAAAAATTTCAATAATAAACATGGAAGTTACTATTAATCACTACACGCACATTCAGGTTTTACTGTTAGTTCCGATTAAACATCAGTCTGCCAGAGTCATTTGAAGGTGTGGATATTGATGATGGCCACTTACATCTTATCACTCTAAGGCACAACTTTATGGTGCGACCAGTGCGTCATCTTGTTATTTGAAAAAATAATCTATGCACAAAAGTTTAAAAAAATCAGGCAAATTTTTAAGTACTTTATGAAGGAGGGATTGGGCAAGTGGACTTGTTTCACAGAAGCAAATTTAAAATGGCAGTAGTTCTTACCCATGTTCCTTTGTGTAGATGATAAATATTATTAGGTAGTTTGGGTGTACAGCTAAGAATAGTTGCTTTTTGGACTTGAACACTATGCAATCCAAATAAAGCTTCAATAAATGATTTCCATCTATGTTGAGGAGCATGAGTAACTGATGGACTTATGGTGCTGAAGTTCATGGAATCATACAGCACAGAACCAGGGCATTCAGCCCACTGTGCCTGTGTCTGCTCTTTGAAAGAGCTAGCCAATTAATCCTACACCCCTGCTCTTTCCCCATATCCCTGCAAATATTTCCTTTTCAAGTATATAGCCAACTCCCTTTTGAAAGTTACGATTGTATCTGCTTCTCCACCCTTCCAGGCAGTGCATTCCAGATCATAACAACTCGTTGCATAAAAACAATTTTCCTCATCTCCCCTCTGTTGGCCAAAGAAAAAGTGACAATGAGGAGTGGTTATCAGATATGTGTTGTTAATGTGTTAGGATTACTAGGTTGTCCATTTGACGGGTCATTGACCTTATCATCTGACAGATTAAAACATGTACAAAGTCAATAAATAAAGCAGAACTTTTACCTCAAAATAGGAACCACCGAGTGATTTTTGTACACTTAAGAACACAGTTTTAAAAAAATAAACAAATTCATACCTTTTGGACCCAATGGTCCTCTGGCTCCTTCAGAGCCAGGTTCTCCAGGCTGCCCAGGTTCTCCTGGGACACCAGACCTCCCAGGAAAGCCATTGTTCCCTGGTGGACCAGGAGGCCCTGGCTTCCCAGGTGCCGCTTTAATGGATGTTGGTTGAAACTGAGTCATGAGATAGGACAGCCGTGCTGGAAGTGAATTTAACAAACCCTTTAATTTACTGAATTGCCAAAAAAGTACATTCACATATATATTTTTTGAAGCTTGTGTTGTTTGATCCATCAGTGCCTGCAGGAGGTGTATTGACACATCCAGGGTCTGGGCATGACGGTAAACTGGACCAGCTCTTCCACAAAGCGTATATTGCTAGTAATGTCAAAGAACCAAGGTTACAGCAAAAAACAAGGGTTTTATATCAGGCCCTGTCACTGTCACTATCTGTTTTTAATTATTTTCCATCATTTTTCATCTCCCTCTTCTCTTGGGGGATTAACTTGAGTGATTTTTCTGACCTATATGTAATATTGAGGGAAGGTGGGCTTCACAACAGAATACAAATAATCTTCAAATAGTTTCTTGTATTTCGTGCCTTAATAACTATCAAATTTAACACCTATTTTTTCTTTTATTGAAATTTTTAAGCCATCGTGTGCTCAAACGTTTCCACCTAACTAGCAGCATCAAGCACTTCCAAGTCAGGAATGGCACAATACACAGTAAAGCTAGGAAATATTGGAAACACTCAGCAGGTTAGACAGCATCTGCGGAGAAAACAAGCAAGGCAGTGAATCAGGCTTGTGTCGTTCATTCTGACGGAGGGTGCAAGCATGAGACATTTGTTCTCTGCACAGATGCTGTTTGAGTGCTGAGTGCTTCCAACATTTTCAGATTTTGTTTCACATTTACAGTATCTGCAGTATTTGTGACTGTTTTTTTGCCCCACAGAGTGAAGCTACCTCTACTCTGCCAATCATATATTTCAATCCGAATCTCAGGAAAGCACGCCGATGACACAAATGTTTTTTATTTTATTTGTTACAACAGATAGCTTTGTACTCTAAGCCAGATTTCCAATTTGTGTTGAATTATGCGGTTGTTTTCTTCCCATTAGGAATTAGGTCGAAACTGCCCAAACATTTACAGTAATCAGAGGGAAGAGAATGTCACCTCACTGCTTTAGGCTAGATTGAAACTTTGGCCCCAGGAACGTGTTCTTACGTAAGTGTAGTGCAGCAAATATAGAAATATGAAGTGCAACCTACCATCGAGCTGCTTCGACAGCTCTTCTCTTATAAGTCTTCTCAGTTGCTCAAATGATGGTGGCTCACCCTAGGGAAAGTAACACCAGTTGTGTGTGTGAGTCAATGCTAACCCTGTATGAGGGACAATTTTACAAAACTGCACTCCTGATGGGGAACCTTGCCTCCTGACAGTATATATCAGGAGCTTAGACAAGGAATTTTAAATGGACAGAAAATAGATGGGAAGTGCATGTCCAAATTCCCGCTTTGTCCGCTTGGTGGGCGAGGCACCCCGCTGGGAGTCCGATTTCACAAAATGATTCCTGATTTTATAAAATTAACAAGTCTAAAATAGGACATAAGAAAGAATCAAAATCAAGTACGAGTGATTCCAACTTTGAGTTTGGATTCAAATTTTGAAGCTCCGTTCTCTGAAGGAATTCCAAGTCTGAAGGATTTTTTTTCCCCATCTATATTCGATTGACACTCATAACTTTGAACATTGGTAACCTGGGTTGCTATCAGTATTCAGTTACTTACTCTTTCTCCAGGTGTGCCAGGAGGACCAGATTGGCCTTGTGTCCCAACTGGGCCTCTTTCTCCTGGAGGCCCCACTGGACCCATTATCCCAGTGTGTCCTTTTATACCTGGAAGCCCCGGGTCACCAGGCCGTCCTTTGTCTCCCAGGGTTCCTTTTTCACCTTTGATACCGGGGTCACCCTGCTCAAAGGAAAGAAAAACAAAATGAAACTTGGAAATAAATGAAAAAAAAGCAGGATATTTAACAAGAATTAAGGGGGAAAAATTCGGTATCAACCATTTTGGGGCGCTAACATCGGCCGGCCGCAAACTTTAGTGCCCGGTGTAATTTAGCGCCAGCGACCAAGAAATTCATCTCCAGCGCCCCAGGAGGTGATTGGAGCACTAAATCAAGCGCTACACACCTCCCTGATGGCGCTAACGTCGGGGAACGGGGCGTTACCTCAGAGCGCTACTCAAGCTCATGCGCTGTCAATTACCTAGTCCTCAGACAGACTGGCGCCTTCCAGTTCTTAAAGGGGAGGGTCCATCATGCTGCACAGCCACACCCTGATCATTGCTGCTTTTGACCTGGGCCTGCAGGGAGGTGCAAATCTTGAACCACGAATATCATGGCTGCTCAGAGGCCCAGGGAGAGAGCTCGCCGGTTTAGTGACCAGGCATTGGAGGCTCTGGTTGTGGCTGTGGAACGCCGACGGGCAGTGCTGTTCCCAGAAACTGGCAGGAGGCCATTGCCCCAGGAGTTCACAGGGATGTGGAGGGAGGTGGCCCATTATGTCTCGTCCAGGAGCCTGGTGCAAAGGACTCACACACAGTGCCGCAAGAAGCTCAACGACCTCACTCGGGTGGTCAGGGTGAGTAGATGCTTGAAAAACCTCTACATCCCACCATCTCAACCTCACTCTGTGCACAGATGGTATAAACTGCCAAATCCCCAATACTCACCCAACAACTATGCCTATCTACTAAAAGTCACATCCGCATCTCACACCTTGCAGATCTTAGCGGCTATTCAACTATGTTAGGCACATCTGCCAAACACATGGCTGCACATTCACTCACACGCTGTCCTTTTTCTTGCAGGCCAAGCTTGCTCATAACAGGAGGCAGCAACAACGCACGGGAGGAGGTCAGGCGGAGCTGCACCTGCTAACACAGCTGGAGGAGCGAGTGCACAGACTAATCGCGAGCCACGTCATGGGCGCTGTGGCAGTCGGAGAGGTCGACCCCCTTGGCGACAGTAACGGTATGTTCATCATCTCTCCCTCCTCTCTCATACCGCTTCCCCCTCACAACATGAGCCCTTCCCACTTTCCATCTAAGTATACTGTCTCCATTGCTTGCTCCCTTCCTGCCCCACTCCCCTCATGTTAAACTCACTCTTGTGCCTTCCTGCTTTCAGATAGTGAGCCACCATCTGAACAGCCTGTCTCTCAGCCTCCCAGTAGCAGCGATGCAGGAAAGGATCAGGAACACCAAGCCGGAGCCTCACTGCCTGCGTCTCCCGAGGCCGACACTGGGGCCATGGGGCTAAAGTCGCCGCGCACGGGCGGTAAGTCGTTAGCGCCCCCGGAGGCACTAATGGGAGGCGCTAACCAACCGAATTTTCCCCCCTAAATCTCATAAAAAACTGGGCTCACTGTCTTTGTTAAAAATAGTTCTCAACCGTGTTATTTATTTCCCTTCTCCAGACTCTGCATAATTCTGTATCACAGTTATTCTCCAGGTGAGTTAAGGAAAGGAAGAACAAATTTGCATTTATAAAGCATCTTACCATGTTCTAAGGATGTCCCAGAGCACTTCACAACAAAGAAATTATTTTTGAAGTACCGTTACTGTTGTTAAGTATGCAAACGTGGCAGGCAATTTGTGCACAGCAGGTTCCCTCAAACAGCAAATAAGACAAACGACCAATTAATCTGTTTCTTCTGGTGTCGGTTGGGGGAGGAATAAGAAATAAGAGCAGGAGTAGGCCATACGGCCCCTCATGTTGGCTAGGATGAGAAGTTAACCATGGGAGGAAACCTCGGCATGAACCAGGAACTCCACGGAGATAGATTTCAGCTGTTACTGCCTGGGTGTTAAGCATTGTCTCGGTGGAGCACAGAAAAGTCTGGCGTGGAGGATCACATGCTGGATTTTCCTTTTATTCATTTCAATGGAAGAAAAATTGATGGGTTCTGTTAGCAGCATGCAATCCTTCTGGACAGATTTCCCCTCCCATATTATAAAAATCTACCTCATGTCACAACACCAACGAGCTGTTCCCTTTAAAACTGAATTTTATGTTGTCTTGGTGGCTCGGTGAATAAATACATTGGCCTAGAAATTGAGTTTTGGCGCAGCCAGGGCTTTAGCGCCGGAAGTTAGTGCCGGAGCTAAGTCGCGCTGGTCGGGCCCAAAATTCAATAGTTTTGCGCCCAAACGGCTGCCGGCGCTGCTGAGAGGTGTTTGCGCCTGAAAACTGGCGCTACGTGCTGAATATCGGCGCTATTCCGGCGCTGCGGCGCCCGCTGCGGTGCGGCAGGTTCGGGAAGTGCAGGCCTCCTCCTTCCCTTAAGGAGGAGCTGCCTGCACCCGGCCGCGGCCCGCGAAAATCGTTCTAAAAATGAGCCCGGCACCTCGGACAAGTGCCGGGCTTGCTTCTGTTCCGGGGGGGGGGGGGGGGGGGGGGGGGGGAAGTCCGGGGAGGGAGTTGCGGCCAGGCGGCCGGCGGGAAAGCGGCCAGCCGCCGCGGGGCCTTTAATGCGCCGGCGCAAAGTCAGGTAAGACTCTGTTGCCAGAGTCTTAGTTGCGGCTGCCACGGGCGAGGCGGCCGCAACTGAATTTCGGCGCTGGGGCCCGTCGCCATGGCAACCGGGACGCTGCGCACACCGATGACGTCATCGGTGCCGGCGCAGCGCTACCGGTCTAGCGCGGCGGAAGGGCCCCAGGCAATTTCGGCGCCGGCGCCAATTGCAGCGCTAGGCCCTCTAGCGCCGCAAAAGCGGCGCTAAGGCAACTCAATTTCTAGGCCATAAACAGTGCAGTACTGAGCTACACAGACCGAGCAAGTTCCAGGTTTGATACCAGGTCTGTGATGATTTCAACTAACCTCACCTGGGGCATTATATTTTCCCTTAGCAGCATTGGCCTTGTGTTTACAATGAAATTAACAACATTGCACATTCAGTTATACCTTTTCACATTGGATCAGTGTCTCATCTGGTGGGTCCCTGATGTGCATCATCAGCTTACTTGGTTAACTGAGTGTTTAGAAAGCCGTAGTAATATTCTATTTGTCTTCATCATTGCTTCACTTACCCTTTCTCCTTTGGACCCCCGATCACCTGATTTGCCTGGAGATCCCTGCACAAAAGAGCAAAGCCAGTCTTAAACTATTGCATCTTCAACCTAAAGAAGAGTCTGTGGCTCAGTTCAGAGTAAGTTAAATAACGACCATGAACAGATGAATTTTATTCAGAGTGATTATTTGCACGAACATTTTTACAGACTTCTGCGCACATGCACGGTATCCCGGCCTAGCGTATGCACACTCGATCCCCTCCCTCGCCATGCGCGCTGTTTACCAACCCTGCTCATGTGCAGTACCCAACCATTGCGGCCTGTAGTGGGTCACGATTTTCTCGGCTCCGTGCGGAGAAAGTCATTGGATCCGTTGGTGGCTGGGAGGGGAAGAGAGAGGATCGAAAGTGAAGAGAGAGAGAGGGAATCGGGGGGAGAGAGAGAGGGAATCGGGGGGGGGGGGAGAGAGAGGGTATGGGGGGAGAGAGAGAGGATCGGGGGAGAGAGAGAGGATCGGAGGGGAGAGAGAGGGAATTGGAGGAGTGAGGGAGAGGGGATCGGGGGAGAGAGAGGATCAGAGGGGAGAGAGGGAGAGGGGATCAAGGGGGGAGAGAAAGGATTGGTGGAGGGAGAGAGAGGGAATCGGAGGGAGAGAGAGAGGGAATCGGGGGGGAGAGAGAGGGGATGGGGGGGAGAGAGAGAGGATCGGGGGGAGAGAGAGAGGATCGGGGGGAGAGAGAGAGGATCGGGGGGAGAGAGAGGGAATTGGAGGAGTGAGGGAGAGGGGATCGGGGGAGAGAGGATCAGAGGGGAGAGAGGGAGAGGGGATCAAGGGGGGAGAGAAAGGATTGGTGGAGGGAGAGAGAGGGAATCGGAGGGGGAGAGAGTGAGAGGGAATCTGAGGGGTGAGAGAGACGGGATCGGAAGGGGAAGAGAGAGGGGATCGGAGAAAGAGAGAGAGGCTCGGAGGGGAGAGAGGGGTGATTGGAGGGGGATAGAGAGAGAGGAGGGAGGAGAGAGAGGAGGGTATCGGGGTGGGGAGAGAGTGAGAAGAGAGTGAGAGGAGGAGGAGAGAGGGGAAGAAAGAGGAGGGAGAAAGAGGAGGGAGAGAGAGAGGGGGAGAGAGGGGATGGAGAGAGGAGGGAGAGAGAGAGAGAGAGGGGAGAGAGAGTGAGGGGTGAGGGGGAGAGAGAGAGAAGAGGGGAGGGGAGGAGTTCAGGAACTCGGGGAGAGAGAAAGTCAGGAGCTCAGGGAGGGGGTAAAGAGCACAGTGGAGATGGGGGGAAGAATGTAATCATGGTCTAAAGGAGGGGGGAAATGAGAGCGAGAACGTGATCCAGATGGTAAGATGGATCACGTTCTTCCAACACCAGCTCCTTTACACCCACACCACGTTCTCCCTCTAGACCCGGTTGATTTCTAGGAAAGCTCGGTGTGTGGGTGGCCAGTGACATCATTGGACTGGACGAAATCCGGAAGTCATGACACTGTCACTATTCACTTCATACCCAATGAACCTGTTAACAATCTGTGACCCACACACAATGCCCCATCTATGGGGGGAAGGTCAAGAACTGGTTGGGGTGAGAAGGTCAGTAACCCGGAGCAGGGGAAGGTCAGGAACTTGGGGGGAAGGTCAGGAACTTGGGGGGAAGGTCAGGAACTTGGGGGGGAAGGTCAGGAACTTGGGGGGAAGGTAAGGAACTTGGGGGGAAGGTAAGGAACTTGGGGGGAAGGTCAGGAACTTGGGGGAAAGGTCAGGAACTTGGGGGGAAAGGTCAGGAACTTGGGGGGAAAGGTCAGGAACTTGGGGGAAAGGTCAGGAACTTGGGGGAAAGGTCAGGAACTTGGGGGGAAGGTCAGGAACTTGGAGGGAATGGGGAAGGTCAGAAGCTTGGGAGGGGAGGTCAGGAACTGCGGGGGGGGGGTGATGGAAGGAAGGTTAGTAACTTGTTGGAGGGGCAGGGACTTGTTTGGGGGATGGGAGAAGGTCTTGACCCCCAAGGGTGAACTCTGTTCTGTCTGGAGCCTGGCAGTCAGAATGGCTCAAATTACACTTTGCAAAGTACAGGAAACTTTTTTTTATCCGGCACGGACGGGACCGATGTGGTGTCGGTTCATCAAAAATTCCGGATAACCGAACGCTATAGTAAAAGATACGGCGCTGAGAGCTCCGTATAAAGCAACAGCTTCAGAACAATGGGAACAAGTTGCAAGCGTCTCTGTAGCTTAGCAACAGCTGCAGCCACACCCTTGCACAGCAACAAATGGAGCAAGGGAAATACAATATGAAGTAAAACCTACTCCTGAATTTGGCCGGTTAACCGAGATTTCTGGTTATTGAGGTGCCGGTAAATCGAAAGTTTCCTGTACGTGATTACTTAGGTAGGCAGGATCTAATTACACATTCCAAATAAATTGCAGGGTTTGTCTTGTCCTCCAAGGGGACCAATCAGAAATCAGGTCTTGTCCTCCAAGGTGACCAATCAGAAATCTGGTGTTGGAAATAAACGCGACCAACTTAAACACAATCTGCATTACTTACTGTTTTGCCTGGGGCTCCTGTCTCTCCTGGCAGGCCCTGTTCATGAAGAAAATGAAGATGACAAACAATACCAACTTGCATTTATATTGTCCCTTTAACATAGCAAAATGTCCTATGCCACTTTACAAGGCATTGGTAAATACAAGAGGAAAAATTGGGGGAAGACAAAATCAAATCAAATCAAATCAACTTTTTATTGTCATTGTTAGTGCACAAGTGCAGTACAACGAAATGTAGGCTTGCGGCTCCCGAGAGTGTACAATTTGGATTAGGACACTTAAACATTTCAACATACATTTGTACATATATATTAGCATAAATATGACCATAATAAAGTGCATCGGCAGATGTGCAGGCTTTAGTGTTTATTTGTGGAGTTCAGTAGGATGACAGCCCTGGGAAAGAAGCTGTTCCTAAATCTGGTCGTACGGGTGCGAATGCATCTGTAGCGTCTTCCAGATGGTAGGAGGGCGAACAGACTGTGGCTGGGGTGGGTAGGGTCTTTGATGATGGACCGTGCCCTCCGTAGGCAGCGTTTCTGATATATATGTTCTATGGTCGGTAGCCGGGTGCCGGTAATGCGTTGGGCAGTTTTGACTACCCGCTGCAGGGCTTTCCGGTCATGGGAGCTACAGCTGCCGTACCATACCGTGATACAGTTTGTCAGGATGCTCTCTATAGTGCAGCGGTAGAAGTTAGAGAGGATCGGGGGTGACAGATTACATCCCTTCAGCCTCCTCAAGAAATATAGGCGCTGCTGGGCCTTCTTCACCAGAGAGGAGGTGTTGAGGGACCAGGAGAGGTCTTCCGTGATGTGGACTCCGAGGAACTTAAAGCTGGCCATCCTTTCCACCTCCGCCCCATTGATGTGGATGGGGGTGTGACTTCCGCCTTTGGACTTCCTGAAGTCCACGATTATTTCCTTTGTTTTCTTGGTGTTAAGGGCCAGGTTGTTGTCGGCGCACCACTTCACGAGATGCTGGACCTCCTCCCTGTAGGCTGACTCATCATTGTTGGTGATCTGGCCTACTACCGTGGTGTCATCTGCAAACTTGATGATGGTGTTGGAACCATTAACAGCCACACAGTCGTGGGTGAAGAGGGAGTAGAGGAGGGGGCTCAGCGCACATCCTTGTGGGGCCCCCATGTTCAGGGTCGGGGGGGGGAGGTGTGGTTGCCTAATTTGACAGACTGGGGTCTGTTTGTTAGGAAGTCCAGGGTCCAGTTGCAGAGGGAAGTGTTCAGGCCAAGAGTTTGGAGTTTGGTGGCCAGCTTGTTGGGGACGATAGTGTTGAATGCTGAGCTGTAGTCTATAAACAACATTCTGATGTAGGTCTCCTTACCATCTAGGTGATTCAGTGCCGAGTGTAGAGCAGTTGTGATTGCATCCTCCGTTGATCTGCTTGCCCGATAGGCAAACTGGTGTTGGTCAAGGGAGGCAGGAACACTGGCTTTGATGTGGGCTAAGACCAGTCTCTCGAAACACTTCATTATGATGGGTGTGAGTGCGACAGGTCGATAGTCGTTCAGACACGTCACAGCCGCTTGTTTAGGCACAGGAATGATGGTGACGGTCTTGAAGCAGGTAGGGACTACTGCCTGGGCCAATGACAGGTTGAAGATGTATGGTTGGTAGACTGGGTGGTTGGTAGAAGGAGGGAGGGTTTAGAAAGGGAGTTCCTGATGAAGGCTCTGTTACTAATGGGAAAGTTGGTGAATGAAGACACAGGACAGAGTTGGAAGAACAGAGAGTGCAAGCTGTGGTGCAGAGCTGGAAAATGTTGCTGAGGTAAAGTGGGGCAAGTCCATGGAAGATTTATAGACAAGGATCAGGA
This sequence comes from Somniosus microcephalus, assembly GCF_052327205.1. Lineage (NCBI taxonomy): Eukaryota > Metazoa > Chordata > Chondrichthyes > Squaliformes > Somniosidae > Somniosus > Somniosus microcephalus. The sequence continues at coordinate 47,683,730 of NC_140993.1, read as the reverse complement.
TCTTGAAACCAATATTCTTGGATGTGGACAAGATGTATCATACTGGAGAATATAATAACTTAGAGTATGCTAATTATACAGTGAGGAACCTAGAGATTTAATTTAAATTATTCAATCAGATTGGTAAATCATGATTCTGATTTGATGAGTGGCCATTCAAAACTAAACTAGCTAATTTTTGCCACCAAGAAATGTAAATTGTTACTATATATGTAGTAAAATTATAATTAAGCTGGGATGGGATAAAGGTATTTTAGTGCTCCAACCTATTGTTTAAGGGATGATTTTATGTGTAGTGCCCAGTGGCGATAGCTAAATACCCATAAAGTTCTTTCCTGCAGCATCACTTATAAAGTATTAACCCATAAGCTGGAATTTTCCTTACCGAGTCGGGCCAGGTGCGTGCGGGCCGCGTGGTGGGTTGTATTAATCAGCCCGCTCCTCAGAGCGACTTTCAGTTCATGGCCCCTATTCAGGCAGACATGCGCATTTCCCGGCCCTATTAAATGGTGCGGGTCTGATGATGTCATCGATGACTCATTTCCAGCGGGGATATTTAAAGCAGTCTTGGCCACATCACATTTGAAGGTTCATCTAGGAGTTGGAGGGAGTCTCTTGCAGGATTTTATTATTGCTGAGACTTGTAAACATGACTTCCCAAAGACAAAGGGCTGCATCCAGATTTTCAGATGACTCCCTGGATATTCTCGTGGAGGGAGTCAGAACACGCAGGGAGTTCCTCTTCCCTGCGGATGGGAGGAAGAGACCTCCCCAGGAGACAAAAAGAACCTGGCTCCAAATTGCTCAGGTGGTCAACAGCAGGGATGTGGTGAGACGGACCTGGGTGCAGTGCTGGAAGCACGACAATGATCTGATGAGATCAGGAAAGGTGAGTGCAAAGCCACACTCACCTTCATCCTGATGTGCCTGTCAGCACATCCCCATCACCCTGCCTTCCCAAGCACATCATTCCTCACACCAACATACCTTGCACGTCCACCCATCCCTCTCTTTCTATATACATACTAACATCCCCCTCTGACTAACCACCCCTCACACTCACCCTCATCCTAATGCAATCATACCAACTAACACCACAGAAGGAGGCCATTTGGCATTGGCACCACACTCCCTTATAGTCACCCTCTACAGATGTAACCCACACACTCTTTACATGCCATTACTCTCTCAAATTTCTTTTCTTCCTTGTTGTGAGAGCGCACAAGAGCCCATCCCCCCACTGTCCAGCCGGAGGATGAAGACAACTCCTCAGAGGAGTCTTTAGCCTCTGAGAGTGCACCGTCAACAGACCCAAGTGCACCCAGCACCAGCACAGATACGTACACCTCGGTATGTCCTATGCGAGATAGTGTTGTCACCTGGTGTCTCACAAGTTGCAAGTGAGCAAGAGCAGATGGTGGAGACAGGAACAGCAGTGGAGACTCCTCGCCAGAGGGTGCAGGATGCTCCAAGCTCTGCTCAGCTGTATGCAGACGCTGAGCCTCAGGGGCCATCGAGAAAGAGGGTGATCCTGGAGGGGCAGCAAGAAATGCAGGGGCTCTGGCAGGTTTTGTAGCCATGATGTCTGCAAACTTGCAGAGAATGGAGGAGTCCATCTCCAACATGAGTACCACCATGTCGCAGGCGATGGCGACGGTATGCTCTTCTACGGAAAGGATGGCCACCTGCATAAAGCAGATAATGCGCCACTCACATGAGCACATGCTATCTATGAACAACAGATGGCAGAGGCTCATAGATCTCCTCTCTAGGAGGGATGTCAACATAGACTTGGGTGTTCATTGCCCCTCTGCTGTGCAGCAAGGTGGTCTCCAGCCCCTTGCTAGCAGGGAAGTGCAGGTGGCCCATGAGAGGGATGATGGTAAGAGGGGACATGGAAGTGGGGGCTCTTTTCAAAACGCTCACACTTCTCCACTGTTGTCACAGCCTCAGTCAGAGCCCCAAATGCCTCCTCAAATTGTGATGGCCGAGTCTGTCGCTGCACAGTCACAAGAGGGGCAGGTTTTGGCGGGGTCATCAGAGGCTCCAAATCCCAGAGGACACCTGCCAAAAGTGTCTACGCAGTCGCAGCAGGGAAGTGAGCAGCTTGCCTCTACCTCTGCTGAAGCCACAGGAGTTGCAACTTCTAGAAACACGCGGAAAAGAAAGATGACACAGAAGTAGATGCATATGGAAGTTTAAAGAAGTGTTACTGTTAAGGTTCCGTTACTGTTATGACACATATAAAAGTACTTATTTTCACCACTGTGATGAAATAACTCTGTTCTGATATTTGTACTTGTACTTGTAATGTCTGGAATGTTCCACCGGGGGGAACCACTAATGCTCCTCCCTGGCCCCGCCCCTCTTCTGGTATGTTCTACCAAGGGCTCGGTCGATGATGAACTCTGTTAACTCTGCCATGATTCTTACTTAATAAAAGCCCTCAGTCTTAAACTTTAACTTCACGGATTCGGGCAGTTATTTGCACATCAATTTTATTAAGTAACAACTTTTGGAAGATGGATCGATTTTTGAAACCAGAGCGTCTGGATATCGATCCGCATTCGGCAGACGCGTCGAAGAAATTTACGCATTGGCTGCAATGTTTTGAACACTTCATCGCATCGTTCGATTCGACGGTTAACAAGTTGGGTCTTCTAACCAACTTGGTAAGTCATCAAACTTACTCTATAATTGAAGATATTACTACATATGAAGAGGCCCTCACAGCTCTTAAAGCCCAGTACCTTAAGTCGGTTAACGAAGTATACGCCAGGTATCTCCTGTCTACTTGCAGGCAATTACCCGAGGAATCTCTGGACGATTTCCTGCAGGACCTTAAGGCTTTGGCTAAGGGTTGCAACTACAAGGCTGTCTCTGCCATAGTGTATCAGGAAGAAGCCATCCGCGATTCTTTCATATCTGGCCTCCGATCTAATTATATTAGACAGAGACTCCTCAAGAATGACTCGTTAGTTTTAAAAACGGTCGTCGCTGCTGCTCGATCGTTAGATGTAGTCCAGAAGAATTCAGAAGTGTATGCATCAGCCCATGCATCTCTCTCAGCCTCGTGTGTTCTGAGTATGGAGGCATCCATAACACCAATGGAGCCCCCACTTAATCCTATTGTTGCAGCTGTGCCCCATGGGTCTAAGTGTTATTTTTGTGGCCAATCTAAACACCCCAGGCAAAGTTGCCCAGCCAGAGAGGCTACCTGTTTTAAATGTAAGAAACGGGGACATTTTAGTAAAGTGTGTAAGGGTAATCCTGTACCCGAGGTCTTCTCTGCTGCCGCCTATCGTTTTACTCTAGCCTCGGCTACGGTTGACCAGACCATACCGTGTTCCTTGTCAAAATCTATGATGGACATCAAGATTAATGGTCGTCCTACTGGGTGTTTGATAGACTGTGGCAGTACTGAAAGTTTTATACACCCCAACCTTGTTAACTCCTGTTCATTGAAGGTGTATCCTACTCGAAGTGAAATTGTGATGGCGTCCAAATCCCTTACTTCGGAGGTAACTGGATATTGTAAAGTCACATTGACCGTTAAGGATACGGAGTATAAGGACTTTAAACTCCTCATATTACCTCAGTTGTGTGGCTTGGACTTCCAGTGTCAGCATGAGAGCGTTACCCTTAAGTATGGTGGATCTCAGCCTCCACTCACAGTCGGCGGCCTTTCTACTTTAAACGTAAGTCCGCCTTCTTTGTTTGCGAACCTTGCTCCTAATTGTAGACCTATAGCGACTAAGAGTCGACGGTATAGTTCAGAAGATAAAACATTTATAAAAGAGGAAGTGGAAAGGCTTCAACGGGAGGGAATCATCGAACACAGTGGTAGCCCGTGGCGTGCCCAGGTGGTGGTGGTTAAAACTAATGAGAAGAAAAGACTTGTGGTCGATTATAGCCAGACTATAAACTTGTATACCCAATTAGACGCCTATCCTTTGCCTCGTATTTCTGAGATGGTGAACCAGATAGCTCAGTACCGCGTGTTCTCCACCATTGATTTAAAGTCTGCCTACCATCAACTCCCCATCAAAATAGAAGACCGACCTTATACGGCCTTCGAAGCTAATGGGCGCCTGTACCAATTCCTTCAGGTGCCCTTTGGAGTGACAAATGGGGTATCCGTCTTCCAACGGGAGATGGATCGTATGGTGGATGAATACGCGTTGGAAGCAACATTCCCGTACCTGGACAATGTTACCATCTGTGGGCGTGACCAACGGGAGCATGATCAAAATCTCGCGAAGTTCCTAGAAACTGCAAAGAGGTTAAACCTGACCTACAACGAAAACAAGTGTACCTTCAATACTACACGTTTGTGTATTCTTGGTTGCGTTGTGGAGAATGGGGTAATCGGGCCAGTCCCTGAAAGATTACGCCCACTTAAGGAATTACCTTTACCTCACACTGTAAAAGCTTTAAGAAGGTGTCTGGGATTCTTCTCGTACTATGCCCAGTGGGTGGCTAGCTACTCAGATAAAGTCCGACCTCTTATTAAGTCGACGTCTTTTCCGCTATCGGCGGAAGCTCAGGAGGCTTTCCTTAATATCAAACGGGACATTGAGAAGGCAGTGGTATGTGCCGTGGATGAGAAGATCCCTTTTCAAGTGGAAAGTGATGCATCTGATTTTGCGTTGGCAGCAACTCTTAACCAAGCTGGTAGACCAGTAGCTTTCTTCTCTCGTACATTGCAAGGACCAGAAGTTCGACATTCTTCAGTGGAAAAGGAGGCACAGGCAATTATCGAAGCAGTCAGGTATTGGAGACATTATCTCGCTGGCCAACGTTTTACGCTCATTACTGACCAGCGATCCGTGGCCTTTATGTTCAACACTAAGCAGAGAGGCAAGGTCAAAAATGATAAGATTTTAAGATGGCGAATAGAACTGTCAACATATGACTATGATATTCAGTACAGGCCTGGAGTATTTAATGAGCCATCGGATGCTTTGTCACGAGGAGTATGTGCTAGTCTAGGTACAGATAAGCTTCAAAGTCTCCACGACGCACTCTGCCACCCTGGGGTTACCAGAATGAACCACTTCATTAAGTCCCACAATCTACCCTACTCTATTGAGGAGGTCCGGACAATGACCAGAACCTGTCATGTTTGTGCTGAATGCAAACCCCGCTTCTATAAGCCGTCCGAGCCAGCTCATCTTATTAAAGCAACTCGACCATTTGAGCCTCGATTTTAAAGGCCCCCTTCCATCGAGCGACCGTAATGTCTATTTTCTTAATATTATAGACGAGTACTCTCGGTTCCCTTTTGTTATCCCCTGTCCGGATGTGACTAGTGCTGTTGTAATTAAATGCCTCTGCCAACTGTTTTCCTTGTTCGGCATGCCTAACTATATACATAGTGATAGGGGTTCTTCCTTTATGAGCGAAGAATTACGACAGTTTTTGCTATCGAAGGGGATTGCAACAAGTAGAACTACCAGCTATAACCCTCGTGGTAATGGGCAGGTCGAGAAAGAAAATGCGACAGTGTGGAAGGCTATCGTACTGTCTCTGAAGTCATGAGGCCTGCCGACCTTTCGCTGGCAGGATGTCCTGCCAGACGTGCTGCATTCCATAAGGTCTCTTTTGTGTACAGCGACGAATGCCACCCCTCATGAAAGGATGTTTAGTTTTCCAAGAAAAGCTACTAATGGAGTATCGTTACCCACATGGTTGACGATCACGGGCCCTGTGTTGTTGCGCAGACATGTGAGAGGCCACAAGACTGATCCACTGGTGGAGGAAGTACAACTCCTCCATGCTAATCCCCAGTATGCGTATATTCAATATTCGGATGGGCGAGAGGATACGGTCTCTATTAAAGATCTTGCACCTGCTGGAGCTCGAAAAGAGTTCGACTCTGAGAGTAGAGTTTTCAATCGTGGTATTGGACCTTCAGAGACACAAACGCTCAGTGTGGAAAATACTGATGATTCTGGGAATTCGAATGAACCGGAGTTAGTACTCCAGGAGGAGCCTCAGCAAGAGTTACGTCATTCCCAGAGGATTATCAGACCTCCTGACAGACTGAATCTATAGCAGGGGGTGAATGTGATGAAATAACTCTGTTCTGATATTTGTACTTGTACTTGTAATGTCTGGAATGTTCCACCGGGGGGAACCACTAATGCTCCTCCCTGGCCCCGCCCCTCTTCTGGTATGTTCTACCAAGAGCTCGGTCGATGATGAACTCTGTTAACTCTGCCATGATTCTTACTTAATAAAAGCCCTCAGTCTTAAACTTTAACTTCACGGATTCGGGCAGTTATTTGGCACATCAACCACTTTCCGGTCATGCCCATTATTGTCTGCTACTTTGGAAGGGGCTTAGTGAGTTGGAGTGAATGGTGTGACATAACGTTACCTCCAGCAACAATTGTTATACTTACTGCACCAACATCACCTTTCACTTGCACCCCCGAAGTGCCCAGCCTCCCGAACAACGTCTTCTGCAGCTGTCGGTGTTGTCATCCAGCGACGCTGCAGGGGGCGGAACCGAAGTTCGGGTGCGGGGTGCTACCAGGACGATGTGCAGGACAATGATGTCACGATCTCCGAGTGAAGGAGATCGTGGCGCAAAATGTTACCGCCGCCGCAGATCTCTCGGCCAATTTAGTGGGAGTCATTCATTTCGCCGCGCCCAATCGGTCAGTCATTTGCACCCCGTTAGCGCCCCCTGGAGGTGCGAACAGGAGGTGCTAAGGTACCAAATTTCTCCCCCAAATGGTCTGGTTAAAATCCCTGTTAAGGGTCTCATAAAGAAGCAGTTAATGAGATTAATTAGGTCGCCCACCTGTGCATTCGGGTCTGCGGTGCGCTGACAAACGCGCCCAAGTTAAAGGAGGTGGGATGACGGCAAGTTCCTGACCCGCTCCCATATTTTACAAATTTTACTGCCTCCAAACCCGCACGCATGGCAGTGGGAAAATTCCAGCGATAAGAGGTATTAACACGTAGGGTACTAATTCACAGAATTTCTCCATATACCATCAACAATATGGTGCCACCCAGTTTTTTTTATACCATTGGAATTCTGATACTATATCCCAGAGTTCTTCCATCTATTGTGGAGTACTAAACACCATAGAGTTATTTTTTGATAATCATTTCTTGTTTTGGTTTTGTAATTAGCTTTATTTTGGAGCTTCGAAAACAGCCATTCCAAGAAGCCAGGACGGAGGAGACACACTGGCCTAATGCAGGTTGAGGAGCGCCTTCAAGATGTCTGCTTTAGACAATGGGACAGCCTCAGCTTTGTTGTTCCATAGAGAGAAGTTAGCCTTCATCAAGTGTTTAGCAAACACACTTTAAAAACAATTCCACCTCAGTTATGAGGAAAGGAATAAGACAAACGATACTCACCCGCGATCCTGGTAATCCCTGGACCCCTGGAAAACCTGGGTCTCCGGTTGTTCCTTTGGAACCCTTTACTCCCTAAAATTCAAAATAATTTCAGGTGAAACATAAATAGCTTAATGTCTGAAATCTGAAAAAAAAACAAATACAGGAAACTTTGTTATACCCGGCACCGACGAGACCGAGCTGTTGCCGAGCTATCAAAACTGCCGGACATACAAAGTTAATGTTGAAGCATACGGAGGTTTTCATCTCTGTATCTGACAACAAACACTGCTGCTTAGCAACAGCTTGTAAACAGTCGGCCCGTACCTTGGAAGCGTCTCTGTAGCTTAGCAACAGCTTCAGAGAGACTTTCCAGAGCCCGACTGTTGAAAACAAAGCCACGAGAAGAAAAAACACCTAACAAAACAGCTCCTGATTTCTGCCGGTAGATCGAGGTTTCCGGACATACAACTTCCGGATAAACCAAAGTTTCCTGTACATCAATCAACTAAAGGTCTGTCCAAGAATGATGGTATTTTGCATTTTTAGTAGAACATAGTTTTTTGTGAGGAAACTTTCCTATTCAAATATTAGCCTGTGCTTTACAGTATGAATGATGACAGGACACTAACATTGAAAAATCTTGGCCTCATCACTACAAGGTTACAGAAATGTTGCTTTTGGTCTTTTCCTGTTTCCTCCTCTTTTCTCCTGAAGGTGAGGCCTTCTTTCTACCTTACCAAGTGTCTGTGGGTCTAGACAGCAAGCGTTGGCAGGTTATTCTATTATGAAACACATCACTGTTGAAGCTAACCCTGTCCTCACCTAATATTCACACAGAAGACGTGGGTACTCCAACTGAATTTTTGCTCTTTCTTGCCCAAGGACACTTAGATCAATTGTAAGAGCCCCACTGACAACCCAGCTGAGATTGGTTAACTTAACATAGACTAGACATCAAACCTGCTGTATTTCTGGGTACTCACTAAATCATCGGGAGAGCAATCGCAAGAATGTAACTGGCAGTAGATTAACAATAACATTGCTCAAAATAATATATCCATATGAATAAGGATTACTTGGCATAATGCTCAACCTCCTAATACATAAACAAGTCCACTCTTTTGATTAACGTGCCCCACATATTTTTGATAGTGTACATTACCACAAGAGTCTTTTTGAACCTCATTGTTGAAAGAAACTTTACAAGTCTCCACACTCTAATGAGTCTTGAGCAACTGATGTGAGACTTGAGTTTTACTGTACCACGTACTCCATCTGTGCAGTACAGTGTAAATCAAGTTTCATATGTAACAACATTCACAATTCTGAATGAGAAGAATATATGACAGGAACTGAACTGGCAACTATGAGCCGTGACCCTGAATGTGGGATACCCGAAGAATGTAATAGTTGTGAGAGAGAAACTCTTCACTGTGAGGGAAACACTCTGAATATATGATATCCCATAGAATGTGATATGATGCACCAAAGAAAGTGCGACAGTTGAGAGAAACAGCACAGAATGTGCCATACCCCAGAGAATGTTTAATAGCTGGGAAAGATCAAGACCATTAATATGTGACACTAACACCTAGTGAAATAGCTGAGGGAGAGAATTTGAAAATAACTGATATCCCACAAATTGCAAGACAGCTGAGAGACAGAGGGGGAGAAATCAGCCTCCTTTGTGCCTCCTGTTAGCGCCTCTGGGGGTTGTTTATGGGGCGCTACCGGCTTTGCGACCGGGCGCGGCGATAGTACTGACGCCATTGAAATTGATGTGGAGGTTTGCGGCGCCAGTAACTACTAGTGCCACGATCTCCTGCGCCCAGAGATTGTGATGTCATCCAGCCGCGCAGCGCTCTGGTAGCGCCCTGGATCCGAACTTCTGTTCTGCCCCCTGCAGCATCGCCAGGTGATAATACCGGCAGCTGCAGGAGGCATTGTTAGGGAGGCCAGCCACTTGGGGAGTGGTATTTAAAAGGTAAGGCCGCTTATGTCAATGAAAAATTTGTTTTCAAACCTTAGGTTGTTTTTTCAACTTTTTCCTGTGCTGCGATTGATCAGCCCTGCGCTCTGTTAGAGTGCTTGGTGCTGATCGTCGCAGATCAAGGCTGCCGTTGGCGACGAGGGACATCGATTTAATGCAGAACCTGCAGCAATGGCCCTTCCCTTTAAGGAAGGGAAGGAGCCTCCATTCCCGGTAGCGCTGCACTCGACACTGGGCAGCGCTATACCGCTACCGCCCCTCTTGCCAAACCTCAGTGCTCCAAGGGAAGTGGTAGTTTTTGATTTAGCACTCCACTTCCTTCCTGGAGCGCTAAACCCGAAGTTCGTGTCAGGTTAGTAGCCCAGCGCTACTTTTTCGGGGCGATACTCAATTTCTCCCCCAGAGACTCTGATTGTGTGATACGTCAGAGACAAACTGCAAATGAGATAAATGGCCAGCCAATCTGTTATGATGGTGTTGGCTGCGGGACAAATGTTGACCAGGAGACTAGGAACAATCACCTGCTCTCCAAGTAGTGCCATATGATCTTTTACATCCACCTGAACAGGCAGACGGGGGTCCAGTTTAATGCCTCATCCAAAAGACGGAAATAATAAATGGGGCTGCGTTATATTGTATTGGTGCATTCACATGAGATTGGTTGACCCAATTTTAAGGGACTAAACAGATTAAAATAGTGGACAAAGGGATTTCATACTAATGTGCTCATATGTTTGTATGTCAATATCACACAGCATAATTCCAGCCATAAAATATTCAATAGTAAATTAATTCCAGTTTAATCCAAATTTACAGTGACCTAGTTTCTTTGTCCTTCTTGCCCCGACACTGGACAAGCATACCAACTGACAAACACTGTGCCTGCCTAGGCTGAGCAGCACCCAAATTTGGTAACCAGACCGTAAACGTTGTTTGCACTAATGGCGCAGCAGACCTTTGTTGTGGCAAATCGGGGAAAAAAGCGGAGCACAGCTACAGGCCTGAGAAACCTACAGCTGCAGTCCAGGCTGCTGGCTTTAGCGTCTTTCTGACTGATCCTGGGGAGCCCAAAGGCCCAAGGATCTATGAGTCTCTCAAATGAAAAGGTACAACTTAACTTTATCAGATCTCTTCACCTTGCTGTTGGGCCCTCAGATCTGAGGGGTGTCCCGCTACAAACCCACTACCAGCTTCCTGGGATGCCCTTGCATATGGGCACCCCGATAGATGCTGCAACAGGAGACTGGGCTGACTCATTTAAATCTGGCTGCTGGGCCTCAACTATTGCATGCTCAAGCAGCACTCCACTCCTGGGAGAAGGGGAACTGTAGAAAATCAGCCCCATTATTTTATGCCCCCCAAAGTATGTAACTCCTGTAGAGCTATATTGTGGTCAGTCCTGTATATCATCAGCTTTTAGAAAATAAGAACATAAGAAATAAGCGCAGGAGTAGGTCATACGGCCCCTCGAGCCTGCTCCGCCATTCAATAAGATCATGGCTGATCATCGACCTCAACTCCACTTTCCCGCCCGATCTCCATATCCCTTGATTCCCCTAGAGTCCAAAGTTTGTTTGGCAAATCATATCATAGAATCATAGATTGGTTACAGCACAGAAGGAGGCCATTTGGCCCGTCGAGCCCGTGCCGGCTCTCTGCAAGAGCACTTCAGCTAGTCACACTACCCCGCCCTTTCCCCGTAGCCCTGCAAGTTTTTTTCCTTCAGGTACTGATTCAACTCCCGTGTCAGGTACTTATCCAAATCCTGTGCTACTTTAACAGGATATTTCCCCTGGATTCACCCCTGCATAGTCTTCTTTTCTTAAAAATGAACTGTGGGACTTACCGGGACACCTGGAATACCAGACTTTCCTTCAGGGCCGAGAGGACCACTTTTACCCTGTAAACACAATACATACATAATGAGGGCAGAGTCTTATTACAGAATGATAGTCTGCGCCAGTGTTTTTTCCACATGAGCCAGCTCGTCTTATCCCACTCTTCTGCTTGCTCCCCATGCCCTGAAGTATTCCTTTTTTTCCAAGCAACTATCCAACTCCCTTGGACTCTGTTTCAGCAATAGTTTTGGCAGTGAATTACACACTCTACTCGCCCACTGTATTAATAAAGGTCTCCTAACCACCTCATTAATTATTCCGTGATTATCTTAAATCTGTGTTTTCTCATCATCTCCTCAGTTAGTGGAGACAATCTGGGGTAGAAGTTCATCTCGGGCAATGGCGCAAAACGGGCAGTATCGGATTGGCCGCCCACTATACGCAGCGCCGGATATTCAGTTCCATTGGCTGCAATGGGAGGAGCACTAATCCACTTAAACTGTTGGAACTGCAATTACAAAGCAGTTAAGCATCAGAAATAGTACTGGAAAGCCAAAGGCCAATTTTTTTCAGTGGCGAGTATCTCACCTCCTGCTTCCCCAAAGCCTTTCCACCATCTACAAGGCACAAGTAAGGAGTGTGATGGAATACTCTCCACTTGCCTGGATGAGTGCAGCTCCAACAACACTCAAGAAGCTCGACACCGTCCAGGACAAAGCAGCCTGCTTGAGTGGCACGCCATCCACCACCTTAAACATTCATTCCCTCCACCACCGGCGTACCATGGCTGAAGTGTGTACCACCTACTAGATGCACTGCAGCAACTCGCCAAGGCTTCTTCGGCAGCACCTCCCAAACCCGCGACCTCTTCCACCTAGAAGGACAAGGGCAGCCCACGCATGGCAACACCACCACCTCCAAGTTCCCCTCCAAGTCACACACCATCCTGACTTGGAAGTATATTGCCATTCCTTCATCGTCGCTGGGTCAAAATCCTGGAACTCCCTCCTTAATAGCACTGTGGGAGTACCTTCATCACACAAACTGCAGCAGTTCAAGAAGGCGGCTCACCACCACCTTCTCAAGGGCAACTAGGGATGGGCAATAAATGCTGGCCTTGCCAGCGATGCCCGCATCCCATGAACAAATATTTTTTTTTAAATTCCAGTAGATTTCGATGTTACAGAGTGAGGAAAACAACTTTTATAGGCAAGGAGGTGGAATCTTTGCTGCACAGACTCAAGGAGAGGAGGCACACAAATGTAAGGGACTGATGCACCTTTCTAAACAGTAGCACATTCATAAAGATTGACTTCTTAAGTGTGGTGGTGGGCTAATATACTTCTAGAGGTGGATGCTAAAATGACTGACTGGACTAGTTTGTATAGCTCAGCTGTCCACTGGATTAACTTGCTGAGCCTTTGAGAAAGGTCGTTTGTTGCTTACAATACACTAAATGATTCTATCACACTCTGTGGTTTCTACCACTTTATAAATTGCAAACCCAACCAATCAAAAATGTTAACTGTTGATGCAAAAGATCTGAAATTGTTGAGCCCAACAATTGACATGGTCGAGAAAATGTATAAATCTCCTTAAAGAAATTATTTGCTTTTCTGAATGTGCAGCCTTTCAATCTTTTTACATGCTGAACTGTTCAACAGATAACTGACTATTCTGTCACATATGAAAGAGTTTTGAGTCGATGCTTTCATGTCTAGAGTGTTGGTTAACTTCAATCAGGGTCAACCATAAGGAGGTTCTGAGGCTTTCGGCAATAGGTAACAGCTCCCCCATGATCTGAATTCTCCCAGAAATGCATATATCTTACCTGATCACCTCTTAAACCAGGAGGACCCTGAGGTCCTGGAGGTCCTCGGTCACCCTAAAAACAAACAGTGATCCATAGTTAAAACAGATACAGTTAAAACAAGCAGAATATTATAAGTACATTGATAGAATAAATAAGAGCTTGTTATTAAATTAGCATTTTGGGGCTCAAGTGGCCCAGTAACTGTAGATTCTTAAGGTCAATGTGCAGATTTTGTGTTTCCTGCATTAGGCACCTTACTTCTTCTATCAACTGGAACACTAGGGGCTGGATTTTGCTACGGGGGCGGGAAACCCACATTCGGGCTTGTTGTCCCGCCTCCATGGAGATGTGGCCAACCCACTGGATTTTCCTCTGATTGACCTTGTTGAGCCCGTCCTGTGGGCTCTGCAGGCCAATTAAGGGCCACCCGGCAACAGGTGACGTCAGAGATTGACATTTCATCTGTCAAAAGCTTTTGGCAGATGAAATATCAGTGTTTAACAGCTGTTTGAAGCTGTCAAGCACTGAAAAACTGCTAATTCAGCCTCAGTCCTTTCTCAGGATAACTTTAAAATCATTTTGCTGCAGAAACCAAGAAGCTGATTTTTTTTTAAAAATCGGAGCTTCTGTGGTTCTTGCAGCCGACTCCCGACACCGGAATGCAGGACTCCTGTAAAGGTAAGTAAAAGTAAGTTAAACTTATTTAAACACTTGCAAAACACTTACCTTTGCACTCCTGCACCCCTCACTCACCTGAACACTGGGCATCTTGACCCCTCCAAGACCTCAGACCCACGTCCCGCCTCGAAAACTTTTCGTGGTTTGGAGCTGTCGGGAAGCCCACAAACCAGCAATAAAAATCGCGAATAGGCAAAAAACTACCTGTTAACTACCTGTTAACAGGCAGTTTAATTGCCTTTAATCCCTTCCTGCCTCTGGGAGTCGGGTTCCAGCACTTGTCGGCAACCCGACTCCTATGAAATTGACATGGAGGCGGGTTGGAGGCGGGTTGGGGTCGGGACCCCCGGATCTCCGATTTTTATCGCCCGCACGCCTCCAACCCGACTCCAGGGGCTTAGGAAAATCCAGCCCTAGTTCTCTACATCCATTACACTGCTATACTGTGTTAGCTTGGCTCAGTTGATATCACTCCCTTCCTAATCAAAATTTGAGCCCCAAGCAATGACTTGAAGCTCATAATATTCACTGTCATGCTAGACAATTGCTGAGCTCATACTGCACTGTTGGAGATGCTGTCCCTCAGTTGAAATGTTCTCCCACAACCCATCCCACTCACAACCCAGCCTGCTGGTGCAATCCAGAGCCTTAGCGACATGCAGTGTGTGGGATGGGTCTCACTTGGTGCTGAGAGCAAGGATGATGTGTTGCATATGGAGGAAGTCATTGGAGAGCCTGGGTGCAAGCGTTCACCTTTGTGCAGTGATTGTCAGTGTTTGCAGCTGTCAAACTCCATGTGGACGTGGTCCCTTTAAGGAAACCGGCTGATGACACCATCAAATGATGTCATCAGACCTGCTTCCTATTAATTGGCCGGTAACAAGGCCAATCAAGGGAAAATCACATCTGCAGAGCGGATGCAGCTGGGAGCGGGTCTGGAACCCAGAAACCAGCTGACCCGCCCCATCCCACCTCAATTAAATTTGCGGCCCAGATCTCCCTTGTCCCATTTTAGAAGCTCATACCAAAAGCTTAATTAAGTCTCAAATCAAAAAATAGTTCTAGATATTAATGGGCCAGAAATTCGCGGCCAGAAGCGTGAGTACGGTCGGGGTACTCACGCATTTGGCCATTGAAAATGCCGGCGTTCAGCAGGAACAGCGCATGCGGGGAACGCCGGCATTTCCAGACCCGAGGTCTATTCACAGCGCGTGCGACTGCACAGACAGCGCTTGCGCAGTGAACTTTGTGGATTTCAATGATGGATTCAGTGAGGGTAAGTCCTTAGAAGTTACACTTGAAAAAAGCAAGTGTAAAGTTGTTCATTGGCTGCGGAGGAAGATATATTTTATCGTGGAGCTTCTGAAATGCAATATTTTTGTTTGGGAAAGGGAGGGAAGTTATTTTAAGAAATTTTAAGTAAGTTTTAAAGTTAAAATTTTTTTTTTTTAAAAGGGTTTTCAGAACGGTAGGTAGAAGGAGCAATTGTGGCTGTGTGAATGGAATGTGAGAATGAGTTATGTATGTATGTCCACATATATTCCTTTACGTATATGTATGTATGTTTTATATTCCTTTACTAATGTGTATGAATGTATGTTTTTAATTATGATTTTCCAATAAGTTACTTTCTCTGAAAGTCATAATTAAATAATACATTCATACACATAAGTAAAGGAATATATACATGACACGCAAAGGAATATATACAGACATACATACTTTCAGAAGCTCCACGATAATAAATATCTTCCTCCGCAGCCTCTGGAGCAACTGTACCCATGCTTTTTTCATGTGTAAGTTGTAATGACTTGACCTCACTGAAAGCATTAATGAAAGCGGCGAATTATACTGCGCACGCGCTGCCTGTGCAGTCGCACGCGTTCTGCCTCTGAACCCCTTCGTTCAGAGGACAGGAAATGCCGGTTTTCCCCACATGCACTGTGCATGCTGAAAACCGGCATTTCATCCGGCCAGATGCGTAAGTACCCCGACCGTACTCGCGCATTTGGAAGGGAATTACTGGGCCAACATTTTACATGTCAATAAAATGAAAAATTTAACAATTGCACGACTTGCCCCCTCGCATCTGCGACTGAGGGTCCAAGGAGGTGCATTGCGCAAGAGGTCATCATCGTACATATCCTCACACTGTTCCCTTTGGGGAACTGTATGAAGTGGTGGAAGGATTTATGGCCGTGATTAACGCTCATTCCGTGACCGTAACCATCTTTGAACCAGCCATTAGGGTGGTTAGTCCTATGGCGGGAGGGTTTTACGGGCTCCCACAACCCATCTGAGGGGGGGGGGGGCCACCAACACCCACGGACGCAAGTATCCCGCTGGATGTCCACCCAGAATTTAAAGTTGGAGTTCCGACTCCACTTGCCGGGACTGTCTGGAGTGGGGTTCAAAACCCTACTCCTTCTGGCCCAGCGGCGGGGATGCTTACTGCTACACAAAAGGCCCACTCCGCACAAAAGGTGACACCCATACGTTTCCTGCGCCTTTTCCCTCCCCGTGACTGGAGCCCTATGCTGCCATTTCACGTTGCTAATCGGATTGGGCCTTTGTCATAGCGGTAGGATCCCCGCCGCTGGGCCAGATCAGGGTAGGGTTTCGAACCCCGCTCCAGACAGTCCCGGCAAGTGGAGTCGGAGCTCCGGCTCTAAATTCTGGGTTGACATCCAGTGGGATATTTGCGTCCGTGGGTGTGGGTGGCCACCCCTCCTTGTATAGCTTGTGGGAGCCCGTAAAACCCTCCCGCCATAGGACTAACCGCCCTAATGGCTGGTTCAAAGATGGTTACGGTCACGGAATGTGCGTTAATCATGGCCATAAATCCTTCCACCACTTCATACAGTTCCCCAAAGGGAACAGTGTGAAGACACGTATGACGACGACATTGTTAAATAAATAAATGGAATTAAAAACATTCTTTTAGGGCTTTTAAAAGTCTTTAAATTGCTTTAATTCTCTTTAAAACTACTTCAGATTACTCAAAATAATGTAAACATTTTAAAAAGTTTATAAAAGTTACCAAAATCTTCAAAAAACTTCCAAAAACCTATTTAAACTGCTGCTTTGCATGTAAAAATGCTTAGCAGCTTGACAGAAACATTGGGGGCGTGTCCAGTGAAACTGAGACCTCAAGGGGCGTGTCTCACTTGCACTGCACGCTCCTGGCTTCGCGCTGGCTGCACTCCTGGGCGGCGTGACGTCATACGCTGCCCGGGATTCTTCTTTTTCAAACACCAAGTCCAGGCGTCCCTGGAGCTGATCGGCAGTAGCGCGGGGTAAGTGCATATACGGGGCTTGCACGCGCGGCAAGCCCCATTCACCAATTTCTGGCCCTATATTTATTTTCTTAAAAAGGATGGCGTCAGCTCAATTGGGAGTGGAAATGGGGCAGTGAGTTTTACCCCCTGTGATTTTTGGGGTGCTGCCGCCCCATTTTTGCTCAGCAGAGACAGTGAAAATCTTCCCCTGGGTATTCCAGGTAAGGTAGTGCAGTGGTTATGTTATTAAACCACTAATAATCCAGAGAACAATTATAATTTAGTTTTTAAAAAATCTGGAAATAAAATGTTGATTTCAATAAAATTGACCACGAAGCTATCAGATTGTTGTAAAAACCCAATTACTTCACTAATGCCCTTTAGGTAAAGGAGACCTGCTGCCCTTACCCGGTCATGGCCTATATATGACTCTAGTCCCATACCAATCTGATTGACTCTTAACTGTCTTCTGAAGTGGTCTAGCAAGCCACTTAGTTATATCAAACTGCTACTGAAGCTGTTTAAAAAAAATGCCCACAACCACCACCTTGAGGCGACTAGGGATGGGCAATAAATGACATTGATGCCCACATCCTAAGAATGAATTAAAAAAAGTATCGATTGAAGACAATTGTAGATCAGTACGTACGATCGAGGTGGGCAGTAGAGGAGGGAGTATATGGGATGAGGAGGAGGTTGGAGAAATTTATCCCTGAGGAATGCTTTAGGCAAAATATCCACTGAGAACAGAGGATGGAACTGTTATGGGTTGCTGCTCTGTGAGATCCAGGAGCAAGTGCCATGACAGGCCCAGTGAAAAATACGGATGGAGGCATAGAAAGAAACAGTCAGTTCACTGAGGAAGGACTCAAGCCTGGCACAATGGAAAGAAGAGTGATCGGGAGATGGATAGACCTTGAAATTCCATGGAGGTTCTTCCGGTTTCCCACTGTATCTCCAGCAGAAGACCAGCCACATCCCCTGCAAAAAATGGCAGTGACCTGGTATAATCCAGTTATGGTGGAGCTCCGCCTTTTTGTTTTAGGCTTTCCATGAGAATTATGGCGAGAGACAGAGAGCTCTCATCGAATTTTAAGGTGTGCCCAGCCGACCTGATAACCCAACCATTCCAGTTTTGCCCTGGCTGATGAAGATGTCAGGAAAATACATTATTTTTTTCACCTTCTATTGGGCAAGTGGGGGGAGAAAAGGGGCGTAGTTGAGAGAAAAAGGAGAACAGAATGACCAAAGCAAGAGAAAGGAGTAGTGGGTTTGATGCCAAAATGGCAACCAAGTTGCACATGCAAATAACAACAGCTTGAACTGATATAGCACCTTTAACGTAGTAAAATGCATTTCAGAGGAGAGTTATCAGACAAAATTTGACACTGAGCCACATAAGGAGATACAGGAAACTTTGTGCTATCCGGCACCGACGGGACCAAGCTGTTGCCGTTCCCTCAAAACTGCCGGACACACCAGCGCTAATGTTGAAACATACGGAAATCCGTATCTGGCAACAAACCCTGTTCAACAGCTTCTAAACAGTCGGCCGTACTCTCTGTAGCTTAGCAACAGCTTCAGCGAGTCCTTGCAGAGCTTGACAGTTGAGAAAAAAGCAACGAAAAGAAAAAAAACCTAATGAAACGGCTCCTGATTTTTGCCGGTGGCTCGAGCTTGCCGGACATTTAGCCTCCGGATAACACAAAGTTTCCTGTATTAGGACAGGTGGCCAAAAGCTTGGTCAAAGAGATAGGTTTTAAGCAGCATCTTAAAGGAGGAAAGAGAAGTAGAGAGGCAGAGAAGGAGGGACGTTTAGGGAGGTAATTCCAGAGCTTAAGGCCTAGACAACTGAAGGCACCACCAATGGAGGGTGAAGTAAATTGGGGATGTACAAGAGGCCAGACTGGAGGAACGCAGAGTTCTCAGAGGGTTGTAGGGGCTAAAAATGTTTTAAAAAACCATCTACTGCTATTTCATGATTTACCTTGTCTTTTAGCTAAGTAACTCAATTTAGAAAGACATAATTCAACCAGTGATTCAACCAAACTCAAACTGATTTACCAAGAAACAGGACCAAACTGAACTTCAAGTTCTGATACCATTCCGACTTTGATTCAATTACTGACTGGCATCTCTGTCAGACATTTTTTATCCTACATGAAGCAAGTAATGTTTCAACACAGGAAGCCCATCGGGTGTTCAGTGTTTCCACTTACTCTCTTGCTCCTTGAAGGTTGTCCATCTGCGTGCAGTATATATAAACAGCAAATGCTGGAAATTCTCAGCAGGCCAGGCAGCATCTGTGGACAGAGCTGTTTCTCTCTCCACAGATGTTGCCTGACCTGCTGGGTATTTCCAGCATTTTCTGTTTATATCTCAGATTTCCAGAATCTGCAGCGTTTTGCCTTTGTATGCGTGCAGCATATGTTCATTATCCTTAAAGGCAGAATTTCCAATACAAGTATAGGAAAGCTGCACATCTTAGTGTGTGAGTAAGCTATGCATTATAACTGAGAGGAACATAAATAGCCCCATAAGTGAAGTATACATAATGATGGCCTACAGAATATGACCAGATTCTCAAATGGCTATAGTGCTACAAGTGTGATATATGCACTGCAAAGGATAAACTGTTGGAAAATTATCTTTAAGTCCATTAAATAATACCAAGACCCATTTTGGAAACTTACATCTTTCCCATGTGAGCCCGGCTGACCTGGTGGCCCAACTGTTCCTGTTTCCCCCTGTAAGAAAGGAATACAAATTAATTTTAGAGGACTCTTCTGCGCCTTCTTAATGCTTTTTAAATGTAGCAGCAGGAGACCTGCATAATATTTTGGCTCAGAATTGATCTCGGCCTATCAATCAAATACCAATGGCTGAAGGGTCTTTTCTCATCTCTGACTTCTATTCTATGAGACAAAAGCGAGATTCAAGCCACCAATATTTCAGTCAGTGGCAATTCATCACAAGCGAAAATCTGTTTGAACTGGTTTGACTTGTTTTGGACTGAATATTCTGCCCCAGAATTCCCGTAGAGCCTCTCTACCAGAAGAAGAGTAATAGGGAGGCTCACAAGCCTGCTTGAGCAGAGAGGTTCAAACTCCTGTAAAGGTTTGATGTTTGGATGTAGCACTATTCTAGGCCTAACTACCAGATACTGGAAATACAGGATAACATTTATTGTATCCCTTTACCATCTTCTTTTCGTCTTAGTGGCCAGATCTTTCTCCTGCTCCGATAACTCAAGTACTTTCCCATTTAGTGCATAATGCACATCAGCCTTCCCTCTGCCAAGTTTGTTAACCTTACGTTTCCCTATATTGAACTGCATCCGCCATTTCTTCACCCACTGAGCGAGCTTATATAGATCCCTTTGAATTTGTGTGCATTGACATAAATAATTTGCCACTGCTTCTAATTTGGTATCGTTTGCAAATTTGGACAGAATAAAAGACAGTGGTCCTAATTCTGAGCCTTGTGGCACTCCACTGGTAATTGGCTGCCAACCAGATATCTGCCCATGCACTCATTGTTGTCGGCCAACCAACCATTTACCAAACCATTTTAATACATTCCCGTCTATTCCATGGGCTTGGACCTTATGTAGTAGCCTATTATATGGGACAGTGTCAAGTATCTTCCTGAACATAAGAACATAAGAAATAGGAGCAGGAGTAGGCCATTCGGCCCTTCGCGCCTGCTCCGCCATTCAATAAGATCATGGCTGATCTTCTACATCAACTCCACCTTCCCGCACTATTCCCAAATCCCTTAATTCCCATAGTATCCAAAAATCTAATAAGAACATAAGAAATAGGAGCTGGAGTAGGCCATTCAGCTCGATAACATCCACTGTCATTTCTGACTGAACAGGAATAGGAACCCTGGATGAATTTTCCCCTCCATTGCCCAGGGACACTGAAGCCAACGGAGGCCTAGTGGCTACACATCAGCACATTTTTGTGTGTGATACAGGAATAGTTTTCTGAAATAATATAAGCAGTATTTCATGATTCCCCTCTGTATTTCAACCTTCTGCTTGTTTGACATTTCGAATACTCACTCTTGGACCGATTGAACCAACAGCACCTCTAAGGCCTTTAAAACCCTGTGTAAAAGAGGTTTACAAATCAATAATTTAAATACATGCTTTCCTCTTGAGATTAATTTTGTTTCTGTCCATCCTTCATTTAAGCATGGTGTGATACTTAACTATCAAATATTCTACGAAACCATCTCAGTGAAGCTAAGCCAAGGAATCTGGATATAGCATAAACCCTCATGGAAATTCGATCCGAAAGTATTTTTGAAATGTGAGATTGATATTTGGAGGTTTAACTTGGTATTTAAGGTTAATATTCCAGTAATGATGCTATTCCTGATGTTTGAGTAGCTCTATTACTGTAATATTAGTGCTTACTTTCAGTGTCACAGTGCGTGAGCTGAAAACAAACAAAAGCGATCAGCCCAGGACCACAGTTCTCCAAAGTCTGCTGCAATTTCAAGGTGTTTTTTTAAAGAAACCTCCACTTTTCTATGGTAGCCCATGTCAGTGATCAAGAGGTATAGGCCTTGATATTCCTCTCCTATGCACCTGAGGGATGCTCTCTTCCCAGGAGCAAAACAGAGGAAATAAGGATCTAGATCAGAGATGTTGGATCTCTGCCCCTTTACGTTGCCCTGTGATTTCAAGGGCTTCTCCGAGAGTGGCAGAGTGCCTTGGTTTAAAACAGGCACAGGCAGTGCATTGCCATCAGGTAAGAGGGGGCATTCCTAGCCTTCCCGCCTTATCTTCCTGAAAGCTCACCAGTTGGGCGCACAGATGTAGGGGCGTCTAAAGAACCTGGTGCAGGCCCGCGTGTCTGGGATCAGAGGATCTCAGAAAGGTGGTCAGCAAGGTGGAGAAAGCCTAAAAAGTAGCTGTTTTCTTTTTTAGGGCTGGATGCATTCTGGTTGTTGTTTTTGGACAGCAGCTAGCCGGTGGCCATTACTGCTGCTATAGCCTCTCAGGTCTCCAGATTTTAGGTGAGGAAAATGGTTGCTGCAGGCCTGGGCACCTGGAACAGTAGAGCGGGGTCAGATGTCTTTGGGGCAACTGAGTAGAAGGGCTACATTGTTTTTAAATTTAAATCATTGCGGGGTTGTGATCACTTGCACTCCTTAATGAGGCCTTTTAAAATTTTAATCCTCTCCTGCATGCCATAGCAAAGGTGGACTCCAAGAACATACTGGCATTCCTTAGCATTGCTATAGCGATAATGACAGAAAATATGATGACTGATGTCATCCATCATTATTGTACAATTTGAATATACCTACCCATATATGCCTGAAAACATGTCGAATCAAAGCAGAAAATCTTGGCTAAACCCTTAACACATCTCAACAGGAACAATTAGCACCCTTGGCTCAGATACACTGCAGGAATAGGAGTAGTCTTTCAGTTCAGCAAACTACACCAAAATGTGTTGTATAGAATTAGAGATTCAATACTTACAGGGATTCCTCGGATTCCATTCCTGCCAGGAGGTCCAGGGCTACCTGGCCTGCCCTAAAATACAGAAGCAGGGACTGTTGAATAATGTTTTCCCATGGTATAAAAAGCTTTGAAAGATGCATCAGATATTACCCCAAAGCGTGAAGGAAACTTCAACTTAAGTTACTTCCATTTATAAATATTTGAAAGAGTTTTGACCATGGTATGAGATTTATTTTAATGAACAGTATACCCAAGTGATTTTGTTTTCCCCCATGGGATAATGAGAATATTCTATCCGTAGTTAAAACTGGATGGATTAAGAAGAATGTTTTAGTTTCTTACCGGCTCTCCTGCAGCTGCAGGTTTTCCATCCTTTCCATCTTTTCCTGCAAGTCCCTATATATATACAAACAAAGTTGACTTCTACTCTGTTCCAAGGGACAGCAATCTTCACCTGCACCTTGCGGAACTATTTCCCAGGCACTATGCATGCATAACCCCAGTGAACCTCATGGTGACTTCATTGCTGCAAATGCCCAGTTATGTGCTGGTGACTGAATGGGTAAGGAACCAATCCCACCCTGGAGTCCTTGGTGCATATTTGCTGATGGTAACATGGCTATGCAGATTGTGGTCATAATTCAAAACAAGACATTTGTTCGAACTGCCCATGTCCCTTACCAACTAGGTGAGAGATAGACTGTACCCAAGGCTTGGCAGCATGGCTAGGCACAGTGTGATCTTGAGGACAGATGGGGATACTATGAAGGAGACGCAGAAGAGGGGGCTTCAGTCCTGAGTAGTTAACCTTTTATCCACGTGGAATGCCACGGGATATCAGCCATATTATGTATCATGCTGTTGTTTTGTAAGCAGCATATCCTCCAAATCACCATCAGCAACACCATGCGAGATCCACTGGTACTGAAGAGTGTCGGAATTTCCTTGGAGCTGCTCCCACTCCACCACTGTAACTTTGTCGGAAGTGCAACGGAAATACCATTTACGAGGCAGGGTTTCCGCCACACCCGCCTCTGAGTCAGAAGTTTGTGGGTTCAAGTCCCACTCCAGGGACTTGAGCACATAAAGCTAGGCTGACACTCCAATGCAGTGCTGAGGGAGCGCTGCACTGTTGGAGGTGCCGTCTTTCGGATGAGACATTAAATCAAGGCCCCGTCTGCTCTATTAGCTGGATGTAAAAGATTCCCATGGCACTATTTCGAAGAAGAGCAGGGGAGTTATCCCCGGTGTCCTGGCCAATATTTATCCCTCAACCAACATAACAAAAACAGATTATCTGGTCATTATCACATTGCTGTTTGTGGGAACTTGCTGTGCGCAAATTGGCTGCCGTGTTTCCCACATTACAACAGTGACTCCACTTCATTGGCTGTAAAGCGCTTTGAGACATCCGGTGGTCATGAAAGGCGCTATATAAATGTAAGTCTTTCTTTCTTTCTTTCTTTCACTTCTGGTGAGGTTACAGTGGAAGAGTGGGAGTAACTCCAAGGAAATTCCTGGCCTTTGAGAGTTAAACAGTGGTTCCCATTTTCCATGCAACATTGGACTGAAAACAAAATAATGTGTAGAGTTGGATTACTTACAGGTGGTCCTAACAATCCGGGAGGACCCTGAATGCCTGGAGCAGCTTCCTTCCCCTGAAAATATCCACAGATTCAACTATTAACAGTGCTCAGAATCCTTTTTGTTTTGTTAATTGGCATCTATACTAAATATGTTTGGTTATCTGTTCATTTGTACTATCATAGCTCTTTCAAGTTGCGCCCCCACCTTCACTCTATCTGCCACTTTCTTCTGTAGGCTAGTTCTGGTTAATCCCTGTATCAATGCTGAACTTCATTGGTCAATCGTTGGGATATGTTGTATGAATGATTGGATTCTCCTATTGATAACACTACCCACCTAAAATTGTCAGTTGAACTAGGCTTCTTTAAATATGTAGAATCCAATCTTTAAAGCTTTCTGAAAGTATTGGCCTGATTGAGGGGCCTGTTGTTTGTTTCCAACATAATGGGGCTTGTTAAGTATGTGTATTGTATTGAACAATTAACACAAAGACTTAAACGTATAACTCAAACAGGTCTTTACTGGTTGGAGGTAGGGACTATACATAGGTCTTTACTTCATGCCCACAGGCGGGAACTGAGGGGAGATCAGTGCCCACAGTACTATTTATACCCCTATGGCCAGGAGTGGTACTGCGTATCACTACGCCCTACAAGTAGTGCAGTCCTGTCCATAGGTTCAAAGTAGCACACATATTACATACACAACATTCCTCCCTTCTTAGCTTTACAGTCATCTCCCCATTTAACATAACGTAATAACATATATACATATAACTTCAGGTTTACATAACAGAATAACATAGATACATAGATAACTTCATGTCAACACAGATCACAGATTCAGTCTCTGCGGAAAACAGTTCACAGATTCAATCTCTGTGGTGTAGTCGGTTCACGTTGCTGGAGTGACTCATTCAATAGTCCTTCCATGGATTTAACAGTTTGAACTTCCGAACTGAATTGGCTCCGTTCGGAGGGACCACGTGTGTGATCTGGTAGAGGTAATAATGGTTCAGATGGGTCATCTTCTGTTTCGACTTTTCCTTTTCTGCTTCTTGGAGACTCTCTGGGCTCCACTGTCAGCTGCCAGCTGCATGCGCAGTTCCTCCTTCTCTTCCTCCTTTTTCCGTAGTAGAGCCACCTTCTCCCGATGTTCCGTAGACTTTCGGTGCTCCTCCATGATTTCTGTATGGTGGGAGTCGAAGTTACAAGTTGGGCAGGACAGGACATAGTAATATTCGGTGTCGTCCTGATCTAGGCCAGCGAGAGGGTCTTCTATTTCCTCCATACCCAGCTGGGCGTTAGCCAGCTTTTGTTCCAAGTCCAGACATCTTTCCTGAAGAGACTTCTTCATGCGTACCTCTTCATCCAGCTTTTTCTGGGCTTTCAGCAAGTCGTTTACTAATGACCTAATTTGAGATTTTACTACTTCAACTTCTTTTGGAGATTGATTGATCGGACTATTCAATCCCTCTACCGGAGCAGCTGTTTCAGCGGTCTGTTGTTCTACGTTGACGTGAGTCAGCGTACTTTTGGCATCCAAGGGCTGCTCTGTTGCAGTCATCTCAGTCTGTGTTGCCACCTCAGCTCTTCCAATAACCTTTGAGAGCTCCGAACCCCTTTCGTTTGAATATTGAAGTTCGTGTTCAAGTTTTTCCCATTTCAGAGTCCTGTCCTTCAGCATATGCAGGAGTTGGCTGACCGTTAACTCCTCTGACATCAGACGTTTTGTGTGCTCCTGCTCCATTTTCTCCATCAGCTGCTTCTGTTGTCTTTCCAGATTCTCCAACTCTATATCAAAGAACTCTTTCGTTGCATTCAACTCTTGCTCAAAACGGCGAAGCATTTGTTCTAATTGCTGTTGTAGTTTGAAATGGAGTTGAGTTCGAGCCCGGTGTCCCTCAGAAATGGGCACATCAGTAGACTTGCCAGACTCAGAATCCACAGTTAAACTATGTTGTTGTTGCTCAGTGGAATTCTGTGCTGAAACTTTGTCTTTTGCACCTGAGTTGGGCTTACCATCATCCGTTCCAGAGTCTGGGCCGACTATCTTCACCGAGTTCTCACTCGTTATTGTTTGTAGGAAATGCCAGTCCATATTCATTTTCCTAATCCACTCCCGTCCTAGTAGTGGAGAACCTCCTTCAGATATCACATATAAGTCCATTATTTGACTGTCTTCGCCCTTGTGGACCACTGCAACCTCTATTTTCCCGATGGGGTACACTCTTTGCCCCGTGTATGTTTTCAATATAACCCCCGTATCCTGTAGGGGAATATGTTGGAATAACTTTCCGTAATCTTTCTTATTTATAACCGTCAATGCCGATCCAGTGTCCAATTCCAGTTTTACTTGGACTCCTTCTATCTGAAAGTGACCCAAATTGTCTGGAGGTCTGCACCCTTACCAGCGTTGAGTACTCTTAAGCTAGCCAGTTCATTACAGCTTAAGCTAGCCAGTTCATTACTGCTAGCGTCTGAATCGGACTCCTGTTCGGTCACCTTGTGTACCTTTGCGTATTTTCCTTGCGGTGACTTCTTGTTGCTGGTCTTCTTCCCTGACCTGCATACTCTAGCTATATGTCCAAGCCTACCACAAGTTCTACATTCTTGGTTTTTAAACCAACACTGGTTCTGATCATGCGTTGTCTTTCCACAACGATAACATTTGCCAGAACTCACACCCAATTTGTGTGCACTGAGCTCCGGTGACCGTAGCTGCATTACTGCCGTGCCTCTCGCTGCGGCTTCGTGTGCTGCTGCCATAGTGACCGCCTTCTCAAGCGTCAGCTCATTCTCCTCGAGCAGTCGCTTTTGTGTATCCTGTTTAAATAAACCACACACAAATTTGTCTCGTAGTGCATCTGTCAGTCCCGTTCCAAACTGGCAATATTTCGCTAATTTACGCAATTCCAGCAAATATTCAGCATTGCTTTCATGCTGTAGCTGCCTTCTGTCGTAAAATTTAAATCGTTCCGCTAGCATCAGCGGCGTGGGGTTTAGATGATCTTTCAGGACAGTAACAATCTCATCGAACGTCTTATCCGCCGGTTCATCTGGTGATAACAGGTGTTTCAATTGCCAGTATGTCTTCGCACCCATTAAATTTAATAATGTTAGTGCTTTATCAGCCTCACGAATTTTATTGGCCTTACAATAATTTTTAACTCGTTCAACATATATGGCCCAATCTTCGATGTCACTATCAAAGTTGCTAATATTCCCGTGTTTAGGCATTGTAGTACTTTATCAGATTTGCAATTTCTCAGATTTTTTTTTTTACTTGTTATCAAAGATGGCGGCTTCCCGCTCTTGCCGTCGTCCTCCGCCCACAAAATGGCGGTCTTCACCCATCCCCCGACGCCGTCTCCCTTCAGCCCCCGAGTGCGGCCCTTATCTTCGCCGCGATCGATAGCCCGCGCTGTGCACCGCGGCTCTCGCACCTTGAGCTTCTGCAGCCGCCGCGCCTTTCAGTCCGAGTGCGGCCCTTATCTTTGGTCCCGATCGCTGGCCCGCGCTGCGCCTCGCACTTGAAGCGGCTCCCGGCCTCTGGCTCACCCGCTCGCGCGGCTCTTGCTCGCTCCCTCCCGGGCTCTGGCTTACCCGCTCGCGCGTTTCACCGCGGCTCTTATCAGGGATTGCGATCGCCCTTATCTTCTCCAACTTCCCCAGCCCTGTCTTTGCAGCCAACGCTGCACGGCTTACCCCACCACCTAGGTTGAACAAGGAAACTGCAGAAAGACTTCTGTCAGTCGCTGGAAGCTGTCAGGATGGCTGCTGCACTCCAGTGCTCAGTCGCTGATGGAGGCTTCAGAGTCCTAAAGCCTGTCGCTTCTAGTGGGGTGGTGATGTTTGAAACCTCTCTTCAACTGCCGCAGGGTAAGAACCTGACTCGTCGCCAGTGTTAAGTATGTGTATTGTATTGAACAATTAACACAAAGACTTAAACGTATAACTCAAACAGGTCTTTACTGGTTGGAGGTAGGGACTATACATAGGTCTTTACTTCATGCCCACAGGCGGGAACTGAGGGGAGATCAGTACCCACAGTACTATTTATACCCCTATGGCCAGGAGTGGTACTGCGTATCACTACGCCCTACAAGTAGTGCAGTCCTGTCCATAGGTTCAAAGTAGCACACATATTACATACACAACAGGGCTGATTTTCATTTAGGATGCAGATCGATGGGTGGTCGATGGAGCGATGGCGCCAGCGAGAGGCCTGGCCCATTTTCATGGTTGAGCCTTATTTGAATAGTTATGGTGAGCTGCCAGCACTCTACCAGTAATGCCAGTTAGCTTGCCAATCGGGGGAAAGGGTTTGGGAAATCCGACAGCTCCTCTGTGGAGGTGAGTTCAAATTAGAGCTTAAAGTGGAGGAGGGGGGAGGCAATCCTGTGAAGGCATAAGCAGAGGCCCCAAAAGACATGTTCAAAACATATCTTTGTGGGGCCAGGAGGAGCAGGACCCTTCCTCCGGGCCGCAGAAAGAAAGTTTGGGCCGTCTCATGATCCCCCTTCTGTGTTTGCGAAACCCACCCGATGGCTTACCTGTGCGCCGGTCTGGCGGATATATTCACCGACTAGAACCTGGCAAGCTGCCTCGGGAGTCAGGCAGCTAACCAGTAGTTGGGAAGATTATAGCTCCTCCTGGCCCCATAAAAATCAGTGCCACAGCGGTCTTTGCCCTTTTTAAGGACCGCAAGTTCGACCGCTCAACGCTCAGTTCCACTGGACGGAGCATGTGGAGGCTGTTCACCTGTTTCCCAGCTTGCTCCAAAATCGTGGTTGTCTTTTTGTTGCATCAGAATTTTCAGGTAAATTTGCACCTCTTTACAAACCTGTTTGGGTATTCACTAATTAGGGGGGATTTTACTCCCTCTCTGCCCAGTGGAAACTGGGCGGAACGAAGTTAAAGGCTCTGCACTTACCGCTCTGCTTCCTCCCCGTGGCTATTTTTTTTTAACACTGCTCTTTCCCTCGGTGCGTGAAGGCCCTGTCTGACTCAGCCAGTTGCCTCATGAATATATGCACATCAGGGCCATTTCCATTTTAATGGCCTACTGAGCAAAGCATCCGCCATGGTCGCTCCGCTCAGTAGAACTAGCCGGAGCACAAGCAGAGGCCCCAAAAGGCATGTACAAAACTTATCTTTGTGGGGCCAGGAGAAGCAGGACCCTTTCTCCGGGCCCCACAAAGAAAGTTTGGGCCGCCTCATGATCCCCCTTCTGCGTTTGCGAAACCCACCCGTTGGCTTACCTGCGCGCCGGTCTGGTGGATATTCACTGACTGGAACCTGGCAAGATGCCTCTTGAGTCAGGCAGCTCACTTGCTGTATTTAAATGAGGCCTGGCCATTAAAATGGAACGGGCCTCTTGTAGCACCTCCCGCGTGGTCAACCTGCACGCTCTGCTGGCTTTCCACCAGGGAGTAAAATTTCCCCCTATTATCTCCCCACCTTTTTTTGTTCTGTTCAGTCCCATCACTTGCTTTCCATTTACAGATGCTGATGGGCATGCTGTGTATTTCAAGATTGTTCTGTATTTATTTATTTAAAAGAACCTATGATAATAACAATATTATTAATAATAATTTTGGAGCTGACTTCTATTCACTTTTGGTTTACTTTTCCTTTACCCCTCCACAACATTCATATCTGCTACCAGAATGGACAGGTTGCCATGGCATTCTCCATGGTTACTGACAATTTTGCTGTCCCTTGAACTGGTATGGGACTGAAATATGAAGAGTAGGGTTTCTTCCTCAAACAGGTGACAACTCAGTCCCATATTTGGAACAGGATATATTGTGTAGTATTTCTTCTAAAGTTCCATCCTCCCTAATCTATTTGAAGCTACCTAGATCTTACCTTCTCCCCTCGTAGGCCTGGTGCACCAGGAGACCCTGGTACGCCATCAGCTCCCTGAAAAGAATAAAACAATGCTGCTTAGCTCATGCCCCTAATTACACTTTAAACTGAAGTTTGGCTGCAGAATTAAGCAAAAGTCTTTGTGCAATCCCATTGTTATACAGTTTGTAAATTTCACAAAGAAGGAACTAATTCAGGCACATGGTGAATCACTGTCTATGCACAAGCCAGTTTCATCATAAACTGTGAGCACTGAGCAGTAGCGACACCGGTCAACGGGGTGTGAATATAATGAGTTCGTTGAGCGCATACTGTAAGTCAGTTCTGATGAAAGGCCATTAGATTCCTGATATCTGGAATCATTCTGGTATTTCTACCCCGGCAATTCTGCCAATTATGCCCTCATTAGGCCCAACTGAACTCTAACCAGCTGAGAGCTGCCATGAGTTCCACTGAGGCTATTAAAGCTCTGGTAAGTTCTGCCAAAGGGCATCGATCACCTTGCTAAGCACAGCAATTTACTCTCTTGGATGCGTTTTACAAACTACCCTTATCTCATCCTCCCTTGTTGGGCTTCAGTTCCACCACTGGAGTGGCATGGTGCCACTTCGATATTCCTTAGGTTAGTTCGTGCCTCTAATGTGCATGGGTGGCCTGTTCACCTAATTCTTGAAAACTTCAATTAAGCCACTTTAAAGTCAACTCTTTAACATGCCAAATGTCCTTAACCTTTACTCATAACTTAGATTCCTGCTATCTGGAATCATTTTAGTTGTTCACCTCTGTACTCTCTCAAAGGCAATAATATCCTTCTGATGATTAGGTGATTAGAACTCCATATTGTACACCTGGGGTCTAACCAAAACCAGGACTTTTTTTTATTACAGTGAAACACTGAATGGATGGCTTAATTACACTACTTTCTCTTAATGAAAAGATCCTGTTAAAAATGGGACATACTAGAAATTTATACTTACAGGTTGGCCTAGATTACCAGGTGGTCCAGGATAACCCGGCAGCCCTGGACTACCCTAGGAAAAAACAAACAAAATTCTTCAGTAAAAAAAGTAAAGACCTATATCTTTATGCATCAAATACGAGTACGTGATCGCTACCAGCAGGGATCACTGACGGTGATCAGCAAAGGCAAACTTTGCTGATTTTTAATATTCCTTAGCCTGGAGCCACTGATACACAGTAACACAGCATCCACTGACCCAGCACAGAACAAGAACTGAACAAACCTGTGATCTTCCAGGGATTTGTACCACACTGGATGATGTATTCACCCACTGAACCATACTCCGTGTTAAAACTGAAAAAAGCAAGAGTCAGCAGTAATTCAAAGAATCTGTTAAGCTCCCAGAATATCTATTTCCTTAATTTGCTTGCTCTGCTATGTCATTCAAAAGCTATTGACCATGATAACATGAAAGAGCTGGATTTAAAGATGGTAACCACTGTAATATCGACATACAATACACCATAGAAAGTAACATGTGATTAACAGTGGCTGCTGTATTTCCCTGATGTTGAGGTTGGCTCTTAAAAAAAAGTTTATACTAATTTTTCACCGCCACTCAACCTCAAACATCATTTTTCAAAAGAAGCATGATTCTACTCCCCCCTTATACCCACATCCCCGAGATTTTCCTTTTTCACCTTTCCAAACCACTGCATTTCTGAATCCATTATCCTCTACATCACCTGGAGTAGTGAGACTATCATATCTGTCACTGCTTGATGAAATAGGGTCAGGGCGACAGTCTGACCATGTTGAGGATGGTATAGTAAAATATTGTGGGCCATAGGGTCACAAAGTCAAGCAATTGTACCACTAATTTGACAGCACCTCCCAAACCCGCAACCTCTACCACCTGGAAGGACAAGGGCAGCAGGCCCGTGGGAACACCACCACCTCCAAGTTCCCCTCCAAATCACACACCATCCTGACTTGGAAATATATCACCATCCCTTCATCGTCGCTGGGTCAAAATCCTGGAACTCCCTACCTAACAGTACTGTGGGAGTCACCACACGGACTGCAACGGTTCAAGAAGGTGGCTCACCACCACCTTCTCAGGGGCAATTAGGGATCTCAGCTATAGAAGGAAGGAGCTTAGTTTTCATTTGTTACAAAGTTTGGATAAAGGTAGAAAGATGATTTGCTTGATTATCATATTGCTATAGGCAATTTACTATGACAAGTTACCTGTTCGGCCTTTTCACCAGATGAACCAGGCAAACCACGGTCTCCTTTGCTGCCCTAATACATGGGACAGAAGAATAGCAGAGTGTTAGATGCTGGTTGGAATGCAGTAACAAGTCTACTGATAGGGGGGAACAAGGATCAAGATTACTGTTGTTAGCTATGGAATTCCCTCCCTAAACCTCTCCATCTCTCTACCTCTCCTCTTTTAAGTCGCTCCTTAAAATCTACCTCTTTGACCAAACTTTTGGTCATCTGCCCTAATATCTCCTTATGTGGGATGGTGTCAAATTTTGTTTGAAAACACTCCTGCGAAGCACCTTGGCATGTTTTACTACATTAAAGGCGCTATATAAATACAAGTTGTTGTTGTTTAGAATTTCTGCTCAATTTTCTGGCTGGGGCCAATGGCTGTCGTGATTCAGAATAGAGCAGGGAATGAATGGTGCCTGCTGTGGCTAGGTGGACATGGTCACTGGCCAACAGCAGGTGCTCCTTTGTGAAGAAGGAGATTCTACTGTTGTGAAGTCTCAATAGCCAGTCAGTGAAAATTCAGCTGGTGAGAGCAGTGAAGTGAAAACTTATTTCTAATGAGGAAAGATTGAAGAAATTTGACTTGCAGGGGAAACTGTTAAATGCTTTAGTGTCCAAGATAATGAAGGGACTGGCTAGATTGATTCAGGCAAATTGTTCACAATGTTTCAGGGTTCAAATACCAGGGACATTAATTAAAAATCAGATAATAGTAAAAGGGAAAGACGCAGAGAACTTTTTCACCCAAAAATACTGGTCATTTGTGGTCAATTACTTATCAAGTAAGTTCATAGAAGCAGAGCGTGTAGAATGGTACAAGAGATAATTAGATGCATTTTTGAAGAAAGGTGGGATGGTTATAATGAGAAGGTAGTTGGGGTGCAGGGAAGTTATCAAATGTTGGGTCTCATAGCCTGTTCTTGGGCCTAAAATTTCTTACCAATTAAAGGCTGGATTGTGGTTCTGATATTAACGGGAAGGCTGGGAGGGCGCGAGGATGCGCGGTAGCACGGGGAAAACCCGGCAAGGCCGGGGACACGGAGGCCCTGCTGATCTTAACAGCAGGCATCAGTTAAATAATCTGCTGCAGACTCCCGCTCGCCAGCCATCCAAATTGAGCACTTACAAGTGGCACGAGGCCGCACCCGTGGACCCGTGTGGATGGGCCCCGGCAGTCAGCACAGGATGGAAGCTCTGAGCTACCTTTGGGAGGTGGAAGCGGCGGGGGCGGGGGGGGACGGGGGGAAGAGGAGAAGTAAGGATAACAAAGCTGTGATCGGGCCAGCGGGCGCATCATCAGGGGGAGGTGGGGAGCGAGGACAACGGGGCCATCATCAGGAGCAGGGAGGCTGCTCCTCCTGGCCCACAAGGAGCGCTAAAAGGAGCAGATTTTCAGCACTTATCTTGGCCAGTTGGCACCTCTTGCATCGGAACTGATGCCGGGAGTCCCACAGCTTGGGCCTCTCACTCACAGTTAAATTTAAGTCACGATGCCAATGAATTCATTGGGTGCCGGCTTTTCACTGCCAATTAGAACCCCACCTGCCTTACTGAAGTACAAAGGGATCTGGGGGTCCTGGTGCACGAAACTCAAAAGGTTAGTATGCAGGTGCAGCAAATGATTAAGAAGGCCAATGGAATGTTGGCTTTCATTGCTAGGGGGATAGAATATAAAAATAGGGAGGTATTGCTTCAGTTGTACAAGGTATTGGTGAGACCGCACCTGGAATACTGCGTACAGTTTGGTGTCCATACTTAAGAAAGGACATACTTGCTCTT
Organism: Somniosus microcephalus; assembly: GCF_052327205.1. Classification (NCBI taxonomy): domain Eukaryota; kingdom Metazoa; phylum Chordata; class Chondrichthyes; order Squaliformes; family Somniosidae; genus Somniosus; species Somniosus microcephalus. The sequence continues at coordinate 47,649,805 of NC_140993.1, read as the reverse complement.
GAGTCAGTACAAAGAAGGTTCACTCGGTTAATCCCGGGGATGAGGGGATGGACATATGAGGAGAGGTTGAGTAGATTGGGACTCTACTCATTGGCGTTCAGAAGAATGAGAGGCGATCTTATTGAAACATATAAGATTGTGAAGGGGTTGGATCGGGTGGATGCGGGGAGGATGTTCCCGATGATGGGTGAAACTAGAACTAGGGGGCATAGTCTTAGAATAAGGGGCTGCTCTTTCAAAACTGAGATGAGGTGGAACTACTTCACTCAGAGGGTGGTAGGTCCATGGAATATGCTGCCCCAAAAAGCTGTAGAAGCTACATCATTACATAAATTTAAAACAGAAATAGACAGTTTCCTAGATGTAAAGGGAATTAAGGGTTACGGGGAGCGGGCAGGAATTTGGACATGAGTCTAGGTTCAGATCAGTCATGGCCCTGTGGGTAGCGGAGCGGGCCCAGGGGCCGTGTAGCATGATCCTGCTCCTATTTCGTGTGTCTAATTCTGTTAGATTCAGGAGATGGTTCTGTGATAGTGGATTGGCGGTTAGGATCAGATCAGCCATGATCTTATTGAATGGCGGAGCAGGCTCGAGGGGCCGATTGGTCTACTCCTGCTCCTGTTTCTTATGTTCTTATGTTTTGCTGGAGCCTTATTGGTGGCCTGATTTGTGTACTCTAAACTTTAAACGGGCGGGAATGGGGTTGGGTTGGGGTCAGGTTGCTTGATCCTGATATTTTAAACCACCACCCACCCCCCACAAACCCTCTCCTGCCCGTCGAGGGTGGGGGGGAGGGGGTTAAAATCGATGCCCGATAGTTTGCCACTCTACCACTATTTTCTAAAGCAGTAATGCTGAGATCATTCGGTATATTCAAAGAATATGGTGAATCAAAGAAGTATTTTAAAATTATTTTAGTTTTCTGATTCTATCTTATAAAATTCAAATTAGAAATTCCTTCGTTATGATGTTCTTTGAGACCGAACAAAACTGTAAAAGGGATTTTAGATTGCATGCTTAAAGTGGTTTATTAAGGTAGTCTGGTGGGACAGGTCACTGGTGTATCAACATGCTGCGGTATGGAGAGAATGGCCATGGAGTTCTCATTACTTCCACATACTGTAGTGAGTTCCTAATCTCAAAAGCAGTGTAGAGTTGATTTCCCCACAGTTCAGATGGGAAAATGGCAATGCAAGACAACCTAGACCATCGTCAAGTACATTCTATCAGTAATGATACCAAAGGCCTTACAGTAGATCACTATGTGCTTCTATTGAGTGTATTGACTGTCCAGCCCTGATATTCCTCTCTGTAGTGCTGGGCAGAGCTTGTTTTCCAGAGAGGCACTACAGAAGAAAAGGTGACAGAAACCCATGTTGGGTCTCTGCTCACTCTGCACAGCCCTGGCATTTCTGCAATAGGCACAGGCCTACTGTAGTATAATGCTAGTGAGGTTGGACGGATGTTCCTGATTCTTCCACCTCTTTTTCCTCCCAGAACCAGAGGGACCAAGGGGGCATGGCAGCAAAGTGAAGAAGACCAAGAAGGAACCGTGCTCAATCTCTCATTCAAGAAAATAGCTGATTTTGGGCTACAAAGCCTTCTGGTTGCTGCTCTCCAGCAGCAGCTGGAAAGCTCTGAAGCCAGCAGGCAGGGCCACAGCCTGCTCAGGCCATGCCAGGGCGTGGGCCTATGCTGGGGGTCTCACTGGGCCATGCAAGGTCTGGATTAGCAGAGCGTATTTCCGGTACACTGCACCTGGGCAAGGAGGAGGGGAGTAATATTGGGGTCTATTTCTCTGACAAGGGACTACTGGCATTCTCACGAAGGGAAGGAACAATACTTTCAGGATCTTTGATTCAGGGAGGTACATACTGAAATTCCTGTTGTATTTTCTTACCGCCATTCCTTGTGGTCCTTGTGGTCCTGGTGGCCCTGATGGTCCTAGGTCACCCTAATGCAAAAGAAAAGTTAATTAATGTCAAACAATAAAGGTATAGCTGTGAGTATGAAGCATCTCAATTTATTTTAAAATGAGTGAATGGAGGATAATATACTCCTGAGAAGGTTAATAACAAGTCAGGTAGTGCATGCAGATGTGCTTCCTGTGATAAAGCATAGAATTTTTAGGAATTGGCTCAACAACTCCATTCCTTTCTGACTGATCTCCACTTCACTTAGTCACCATCTTAGCATGTCCCTTAGTCACTGCTCTATCGAGAAATGCAACTTGTTGCCTCTTGAATTTGTTTATGTGGCCTTACTCTATTCCACAAGCCAATTATTCATTATCGAAAAATTCTATGTCGGTTCTCCCTTCTTACTTCTAACTCTCTTATTTTAAGTTGTGTCCCCTAGCATTTGAATCCTTTGCCACAGTGAACAATTTGTCAATCTCAAAATCAATTAGTTCTCCTTGATTTCTCCCCCTTTCCAAATAAAACAAGTATAACTTCCTTAATACAAAAAGAAAATACTGCAGATGCTGGAAATCTGAAATAATAACAGAAAATGCTGGAGATACTCAGCAGGTCAGGCAGCATCTGTGAAGAGAGAAACAGAGTTAATGTTTCAGGTCGATGACTTATTCAGTTCTGACGAAAGGTCATCGACCTGAAACGTTAACTCTGTTTCTCTCTTCACAGATGCTGCATGACCTGCTGAGTATCTCCAGCATTTTCTGTTTTTATAACTTCCTTAATCTTCCCTCATAACTTAAAATCACAATACTGGAATTGTCTTGGTTTTTCATCTCCAAGCCCTTAAAGTCCTTATTATTAGCAACCAGCACTACATACAGTACTGTCAGCATTTATACTTCAACATAAATGGTTAGTGGTTAAAACAGGTTTATTTTTGCTAAGTTTATTAGTCAGGAATTTAATCTTGCTTATGAAGCCTTTTATGTTCACATACCCTTTGTCCAACTTTTCCATCTTTCCCAGAGGGGCCTGGATGACCGTTGCTTCCTTTGAAGCCTGGTACTCCTGGTAGTCCAGGCGGACCTGCTGGACAGCTGGTACACAAGTCCTGAGAGAACAAAATGAAAATGACTTCAGAAAGTATTTATTATTGTTCCATTGAACGGAAGAAGCCACCCAGTTTGCATGACCCAATTTAACAGTAGCTCCCAATCCACTGAGATTTGAGATCACTGGTAAATTAATTCCAGATTAATTTTGTAATAAAGAATGTAGAATCTCCTTGGATTCCTCATCCCATAATTCCACGCTTCTCCCTGAAGGAAACCAAGCAATGGATGATGGCAATGGAAGTCTAATGAGCTTCCCTAACCAAATACAAATACAAAGCAATCTACGTGGCTGAATTTTGGGGCAAGCCAGATGGCCGTGGGGCAAGATAGAATAGTGATGCAGCACCAACATGCTTAACAACAATGAGACAATCAGAAAGATGGTTGTCTAGATGTATACTTTGTAGCAGAGAAATTTGTAAATAAGCCTCCCTGGTCTAAATACAGATAAAAAGATACTCCTACCTACTGCCAACCTTACCAGCTGTTCAAATGGCATCCCAATCATAATCAAAGTTCACAAATAAGGAACTAATCTAAAAAAAAAAATGCCACCACACGATCTTCAGGTTGGGCTTCCACCCATGGATGTTTCTGCTACTCATGTGCTATAATTGAGGTTTAGGCCATACACGGTGTATTGTCCGCAATTGAAAGAATAGGTTTGAAAGACTGTAAATCCAGAAGGCCTCCCTAACCCTAAACTAGAAATACGTAGAGGGAATATACAGAGCAGATGTTGGCTACTTCTGTGCAGGGAATAAAAAAGAAACCATTGTGTCTCTCTAATGCACACCCAGCACTTGGGTCATGAATAGCGAATATGCATTTATATAGCACCTTTCTCCACCTCAGGATGTCCCAAAGCGCTTTACAGCTAATGAAGTACTTTTTAAGTGTAGTCACTGTTGTAATGGGGCATCAAATTTAAGGTACCACAAATAGCAATGACATAAACTTTTTTTAGTGATGTTGCTTGAGGGATAAATATTGGCCAGGACACCGGAAAAACTCTTCTTCAAATAATGTCATGGGAATCTTTTACATTCACATGAAAGGGTAGATGGAGCCTTGGTTTAAGGTCTCATCTGAAAGACGGCATCTCTGCTCCCTCAGTATTGCAATGAAGTGTCAGCCCAGATTACATGATTACATTTCTGGAGTTGGGCTTGGATCCACGTCCTTCTGACTCAGAGGTGAGAGTGTTGTCAAGGGTTCACCCGAAACGTTGACTCTATTTTCTCTCCACGGATGTTGCCTGGCCTGCTGAGTTTTTCCAGCATTTTCTGTTGTTATTATAATAAAATATATGGGGTAGTTTAAAATCAAAACAAGAAGTGATCTCTTCTAATGATAGGCCACCTTTACAACTTCGGCTTAGCATTGTGGTTACAATGAAAATCTATCCACCTATGTCACAACCATATGACCAAGAGGGAAAATTAGTTCATATCTGTCACTAGTCATGATATGAGTTGTGCTAGAGGTTGAGTGTTTTTCAGTGTCTTACAAGGCCATCTAACACATAGGGTTGAGTTTACGCTACTTATATCAGCACAATATGAGCAGAATTGGCCGAACCAGCGCAAAAGATCAGGGCCGAGAAATTCAGTTGCGTTTGCGCCCACTTAGGGGCGAAAGAGTGGGTTGCGCCGGAAGTTTTTTAGTGCCCGAAATTAAGTTGGGCCATAACATCGGCGTTAGCCGGTAGCGCTGCGCCGGCACCGATGACGTCATCGGTGTGTGCAGCGCCCCGGTTCCAACGCGATTCCGTTCCGAAGGCCAAATTCAGTTGCGGCCGCAAACAACGTTTGGAAAATGGGGCCTTGCAGCTCCGAGAGGCCGGCGCATAAAGGTGGAGGGGCGGCCGGCTGCTTTCCCGGCGGCCGCATGGCCGCACCTCCCTCCCCGGACTCCTGCACCACGCCCCCGCGGCATTGCTGTCTGACTCCCGCGAGCCCGGCACTTCTCCGTGGTGCCGGGCTCATTTGCCGGGGGAATCCAGCGGCGATCTCACGGCTGCAGGCAGCTCCTCCTTAAGAGAAGGAGGAGGCCTGCAGTACCCCAGCCTGCCGCACCGCATCGGGTGGCGCAGCGGCAGCTGGACGCCTGAAATAGACTTTCATCGCCCCAAGCGAGGCGGCCAAACCCTGCAGTAGCGCCCGCCTCCGTCTTGGCCCGTCGCAACTGAATTTCAGGCGGGCGCTGCGGGAATCCGGGCGAGCGCTAAATTTCGGGCGCTGAAGACCTGGCGGGGCCTTACTGAATTTCTAGGCCCAGGAATTTTAAACATAGGTGAATTACGCCCCAAATCACTTACGCTCATGTTTTCTGCTTGTTCAAGATTCAACTTTCCCCAATCAGGCCCCGCCCACAATACTGGCCGTGTCACCAGGTCGATATTGCGAGATTCCGCCGCTTACGCTGGTTCGGGAAGGCTTTTTAAATTGCGCTCATTTTCTGAGGCGCACAGGCACTAGTAGGCACGTTTTAAATGTTTTTCATATCAAAATATTTGCTAAGAACCTGACTAGTCTACATTAATGACATTATTAAATGGTTCATTATAGTTTTTATAATAGTAATTTTCAGTGATTTTAAATCAGGTTACTCACAATTGGAGGACTGGACAGACACCCTTATTAAAAACTCTTATCTTTGGTGAGAAACCCCTTTTCAGCTGTATTAATAAAACTGCACCAGGTTACCACTCTTAAATACATCAAGGAATACTTTTTAATGGAAAGAAACAACTAGTTTCTATTGTGTTGCCTGATTGCACTGGTTCATGGAAGATTTTACGTTTGTGATTATGCAAATGAATTTTAGCGGGAACTTGAAGTCTAACCTAACCAGCGCAATTTCAAGCGCAATTGTGCTGCAATTTCCCAATTGTGCCCAAAGCGGAAACTCTACCCTACTCTGTTTACTCTTCATCAAAAGTCTTTGGAAAATGGAGGAAACCCATCAGTTCAGAGATAATGTCCAAACTACACAATAAAAAAAGCCTGTAAGTATAATCATCTTAACTTACACTTATTAACTGTACTGAAAATTCAGTGAACTCTTGCTATTCAAGTTATTTCCTTAACTAATGAGTGTTAAATATTACTCCTATATTTTACAGTTTTGGAAGTATGTGGAACAGGTAACACACCTTGTTGGGCCACTGGGAGCATATTATCAGGAATGCTTACATTTTTCAGCGTGATCAGTACAGTAGTCTTATTTCAATTTTCAATTGGAGGCATAGACAAGAGTTCATTATAATATCTCACGTGCAGTAGGGCGCCTCCCCCTCTTAATCTGAACAGCCACCCAAATCCCCATCTTTATTTAAAACACAATTGATTAACTGGCACTTCAACTCACAACCTCCTGGTGTGAAAATTACATTATCAGCACCTCACTTGACAGCCGATTACTCACCGCAGTAATGCAAACAATCATCTTTTAGCAATATTCATTACTGTTTATTGACCACCAGAATTTATGATGTCATACATAATGCTTGATTAGTCAATTATAAAGCCAGAGTCATTGACATTCCATATTACCTTACGATTAATAAGATCAGGAGATAATCTTACAGGATAAATCTTAGGGTAATATTTAATCAACCACTGTGACATCATTGCAAAACAGTTCAATAACTGAGAACAGTAGCAATAGGTGTAATAATAGGAATAGGAATAGTAATAGCTGTAATTGTAATAGTAAATGGAAGAATATAGCGGCACATTTTTCAATATTGTTATTGAAAAATGCAAGCATGGAAGAACTTGCAGGACTTTTTTTCCAGAATAGCAGAGAAAGCAAGAACTTTACCAAATCCTGGATGTATTTTTTCCTGAACAAAATGTAATCGTTTTTTACGAGATGCTGACTCATTAATGCGAGGGGATGCCAGCATTAGGGAATTAAATGTCTCTCTTTCTGTCCCTAATGACTGCTACAGGTAGTTCATGATAAGACATGGCATAGTCATTGACATAAGAAAACTACTAGGCACTTGGTCTAAGCGTTAAACAAAGCTTTAATCAACTGTTTTACAACATGGAGGTTTCGTTGTGTCCTTCACTAATTCCTGTTAAGAATGTCCTGCGCAAGCTGGGCCCGTGCTCGAGTATTTATACTCTCCCTGGACAGCGCCACCCGCAGGCCGCTCAGTATTATTTCATAAGTCTTTCTTTCATGAATGACCGATTTATGTCAGTCATCATGAGGGTTTTCCCCAGCATTGGATCAACCACCTACTGCTCTAAACCTCCCTACATTGTCTCCCTGTGGCCATTTTACATGAGGCCACCAAAACACTCACCTTAATCCTGGTATCTAGCTCTCCCCTTGAAATAAGAGGTAATGATGCCTGTAGGTCAGAAAATACTATTGTATTATTTTTATCAATAAAGTAATTTTACATGCAATGTTGGTTATGCTTCTTTTTTTCTGTTTCTTTTTTGGCATCAATTTATACAGGAATCGAATATGGTAAAGTTAGCATCTTCAGTTTGGTGGCTAGATGCTACAAATGAAGTTGCTGAAAGAGCGGGGAAGAAGATAAGAAAAAGAGGCATGTTGGTAGTCAGAAATTTAGTCTCGTTGGTGAGTGGGGAGATATGGGTCCAATCTCCCACTCTGTTGAGCTCCTAATCTTTACTTTAATCCTGTACTGAATTGCTGAGCCTCCCCAATCTCCACAGCCACATGTACGTGGATGTGCAGCCAGCATCTTCCACAAGTTCAGGCTCTCAGCAGCATAAACGCCTGAGTAGGGCAGGAATTTCCAAGGATTCTGTGCCCACCATTAGTTAGCCTGCCTGTTGGTCAATCTGAATGGCATCAGACACCATCTTGCAGGGAAACTCGGGATGAAAATGGCAGCAAGAAAGCAAAATATTTTACAAAGGCAAAATGTGGATGCATTCCAAATTGCAACACCAGGATATCTTCAACATAGCCCTATAAAATTGGGATATATTTCTAAAATTGGGGCACACGAGAGGTATGCTTCCATTTAAAGAAGTCAGAGGGAAAGTCATCCTTTGGTCCCTCATGTGTGCCTTCTGAGGGGCAGTACAGAGTACCAGTGAAAGAGACCTTGGAACAGGTCACACATAGAATGGCGGAGCAGGCTCGAGGGGCCGAATGGCCTACTCCTGCTCCTATCTTCTATAGTGCTTCCTCTGATCCACATGGTGAGAGTTCTGGGAAGCCAAAGTGGAGGAAAATGAGCTCAAGAAGAAAAAAGGGAGAGAAACAAGGAATTATAAAAGGTAGTAAAGGAGACAAAGGTGAGAAATAGCAAGTGGTAACAGCTACTGACTAAAATAAAGATTAAAAAAAATAGAAAAAATATTTCAACTCACAATAACCAGCCATAAGTTAGGAAAATTGAAAATAAATGCAACTAGATAAAAGCAAGTAAACAGCACGAGAGTGAGCAAAAGGAAAATGTTTCTGGAAAAGGTAATAATGGCACAAGAAGAAAAGCTCACATACAGGCTCTCCTGGAGGTCCTGGCTCCCCTCTATGACCCGGTAAACCCTGCAAAACAAAGCAGAAACCACCTCACAAGTAACAATCACTTTAGTTGCCAACAATACTTTGATACATCTTTTTTTTTTATTCGTTCATGGGATATTTATTGCCCATCCCTAACTGCTCTTGAGAAGGTGGTGGTGAACCGCCTTCTTGAACTGCAGAGGGCAGTTAAGATTCATCCACATTGCTGTGGGTCTGGAGTCACATATAGGTCAGACCAGGTAAGGATGGCAGATTTCCTTCCCTAAAGGACATTAGTGAGCCAGATGGGTTTTTACAACAATCCGGTAGTTTCATGGTTACCATTACTGATACTAGCTTTTTATTCCAGATTTATTTAATTAACTGAATTTAAATTCCCCAGCTGCCGTGGTGGGATTGGCGCTCATGTCTCTGGATCATTAGTCCAGGCATCTGGATTACTAGTCCAGTAATGTAACCACTATGCTAACATGCCCCGTTCAATTCCAAATTGTTGCAGCCTACAGAAAATCTTGATGGACTAGTTCAGAGGTGGGGGTTGGGGTGGGGTGATGGAGGCGGTTACCTCCGTCTGCCTGTTGGACTGTATGTTACGCACATCATGCTGGGGTTATGAGAAATAGTTCTCATTAGCAAAAAAAGAACTAAAGGAGCAATTGAGTTGAATGCTGCAATGTTGAACATTAGAGTTTATGATGTTCCAATCAGTTTTACAACCACTCTTTTTAAAAAATAAATTATCATTAAGATTGACGACTGTTGTATCCTTTTCGCTGACTCCTCAAGGAGACCGATTCTGCGATACAGCTCCATGGGCACAGGAACCCTCTGGCACCTGCCAACTGTCCATTTTTTTCATTTATTGTTCCAAACTCTGAGTGCCAACAGGGTATTCGACCAGCAAAGGGAATCAAATCTGTGCCATCTCCAACTGGTGCTCAAACGTGTAAACTTTCAAGCAACGTCACTGGATAGAAATCAGGAGCAGCAACATTGAATTAACTTTCCCCCCTCCTTATCCCATAAGATGCCTTCCATTGCAGTTAGCTAGACAATTGACAGAGCAAGTGTGAGTTAGGAGTACATGGTTGAGGAAGGTACTATACTGAAAAGCGCGCCCAATATATTTGAACAGTTTTAAAGAGAAAAATGCCCTGTGACACTTTCTACTTCAAAGGCATTGACCGTGTTTACTTTCACAAAATATTCAGTTTTACAATGACCTTTAACAACATTATGAAGATGGGAAAGGGATAAAGGAAGACTCCAGTAAACTTGAGTGTAAAAATAAAAGAGCACCAATACTTTATGTACAATATCCCTCTTTAGCCATCCTGGTGCGCATTTGCTTTCCCCAAACCAGAAAGGGGCATTTGGGGAATAATTAGCCAGTTATTTAGTTGGTGATGATAAAAATAAGTTACGTGAATCAAAAATCTTTTCCCTTCCATCTTCTCCGAACAATATATAAATAGGTCAGCACATTCACATTGTTAGCCTACTAAGCAGGCTGATAGTTAAATATCACACTGGGAGAAATTTTGGCTTTTGCCGATAGTGTAAAATGTGCGGTTTTGGCTTGGCCACCCATTAAACATCTGTTCCGATTTTCGTTTCCATCAACTTCAATGGGTGGCCGGGCTGGTATTGTACGTTTTACACTGTCGTCTAAAGTCAGAATTGTCCCCATTGAGAGCGGGACACTTCTTTATTTGAAATGTTTTTCCTTCCCTTAGCTTCATTTGGATCTTCCTGTGCCAGACACCACCCACTGGAAGAGAGAGCGACAGGCTAACCTATTCTCGGGGCTCGATCAGTGCCACTAAGGAGTGTGTGAGAGCAGGCTGTGCTGGCTTTTCTTATGACTTCCCTTCTTCTGTGTTAGTTAATCAGGGATGGAATCTCACTGCAATGGGCTCTGTAGTGTTGGTTAGTGTGTGACAACTTAAGCTACTGGATTTTTTAAATGCAGATGTGACAGTATTCTTATGAATTTCAGCAAGACTTACATCATTTCCAGGGAGGCCTTGCTGGCCTGTGGTTCCAAATGAACCTCTTGGACCCTGGCAAGTAAAATAAAAAATTCAGTTTCGTAAAGAATCAGCTAAACCATCTAATGCAAGTAATAACTTTGAAACAGTGCTGCTGGGCGAATTCAAATGTAAATTTAAACAACTTCCACATAAAAAGAGCTTAAGAGTAAAAAAAAATATATAGGTGTGTGTCACCAAGGTAATGGGCTTAACAAGACATTTTGTAAATAGGCAGTGCTGGGTAGTTTTCCCTTCCAAGTTCCTCCCCATTTCTGCTGAAGGTGCTGTCTTGTGCTGGGGCATGGTTCCATGGGCGCTGCCATCCTCTGGTACCATGCTCAAGTGGTTATTCGGGTGGGAAAGTGGAGGTGAGGTTGAAGATCAGCCATGATATTGAATGGCGGAGCAGGCTTGAAGGGCTGTATGATCTTGGTCCGACCATGGGTGACATCACAGCCGAATCTGATCCTGTCTTTATCCAACGGCCACACACATCGACTTTTCAGCAAGAATCGCTGCACAGTGTTCTGGAGTGGGACAGGCGTTTCCCCCTGGTCATCACTGGTCTATGTGGCTCAGTTACACCGACGAACCAGCACAGACATGACGGGCCGAATGGCCTCCTTCTGTGCCGTAAATTTCTATGATTCTATGAAACTGTCAAGGCAATTAATAACCAAGGTAAAAAAAAAGTATATTGAGGTGGTCCATGATACTGCAGTGACAATACTTATTGCAATGCCAACATGCCAATGATGGCGAGGCTCCTTAGCTTTCCTTAGTAGGCAATAAGCCTCTCTGAAAATTGCTCAGTGTGGGATGTATTGGTCTGTGCATGTTTCTTTTGTATGCTTTGTGTAACAAAATCATGTACTCTTGTAAAATTATGAGGGGAAACTTTTATGGGGTTTGCATTTAGACAACCCAGCACAACTGGGAGTCAAAAGGGGTCATTTTAACGCTGCCTGCAGCTAAAATTGTCTGTGGACGTACCAGCCATGGTTCGGCTCTCTTCTCGCAGATTCCGATTGTAACCTGCTCTTCTGAGTAGGCAGGAAGGACACTGGCGGGGTCCTTCTTTAAATATGCAGATCGGGTTTCGATGATGTCATTAAGGCCTAACTGCTATTTTAACCAGAGGCCTGTGAGGGGAAACCGTTGTGGCTTTTCTGCCAGGCCAACCGAGCGGGAAGAGGAGTCAGGCCCAAAATGGTATGTTCTTATACTTTTTTTTTACTTTCAGGGCTAAAACAGTTGAATTATAAGGACAGGTTGCATAAACTTGGGTTGTATTCCCTTGAGTTTAGAAGGTTGAGAGGTGACCTAATCAAAGTGTTTAAAATGATAAAGGGATTCGGTAGGGTAGATACAAGGAAATTATTTCCCTGGGTGGGGGAATCCAGAACAAAGGACTTCCTCTTAAAATAGGAGCTAGGCCATTTAGGACTGAAATCAGGAAACACTTTTTCACGCAAATAGTGGAAATCTGGACCTCACTCCTGTAAGAACACACTATTTGCTGTAAATGTTTCTGTAACTTGACCACACTTAAAAGTTGACCACATTTTATATACCATCATGCTTCGTGAGGCCAAGAAACTGGTTGCTGAGATGTTATGGTTGTAAGCTGTGAAAGCTGCCAATTGTCTTTCAACAGATAAGGAAAACAGACTTTGAAAGTTCTGTGGGAATAGACTATTGAGCTGTGGAATCAGTGCAAAAACAGAAACACCGTCAGACTATGGAATGTAACTGGCCTTGAAGCCCACGGATGCTTAATGGACTATTGATAAGAGTAACTGAAAAACAACTAATGCCATATAGTTAGGGACATGTATGCAGTGGGAGGGTTGCCAAGTTTTGGGGTATAAAAGATGCTGTTTCAAGACACTCAGGGCTGCAGCCGGGCGACCTGGTCAGTTGCCAGAAATCATACGGATTGACCTGTCGCTGGTGTCAGTACGTATGTGGTGTTTTGCTTCAGCTTAAAGTAAAGGGATAGCTCTGTGTATGCTGAGGTATAATTGGGAATTGTTATACGCTACATAACTGTTGGATGCTTACTTGTAATCTGTTGCTGATGTTTAAGTAAAAGAAGTTTCACAGATTCATTGGGTTTTGTGTTGTCTGTTTGACGGGTCTGAACTTTGGAAACTGTTGGACGGGGCAAGGGGCGATTTCCGCAAGTCTTACACTCCTCCAAAAGGCTGTTGATGCTGGGTCAATTGAGATCAATAGATTTTTGTTGGGTAAGGGTATCAAGTTATATGGTGCAAATGGAGTACAAATACCGATCAGTCATGATCTAACTGAATGATGGAACAATACTGAGGGGCTGAATGGCCTACCTCATTCCTATGCCTGCCAGGAGGAGCAGGAGTGGCTTTCCTTTCAACTGGGAACCAGCTTGCATTATGTTTACAGCATAAGAAAGTGCTTTGCCTGCTGAAGGCAAGCAGTGCCAATCAATACCACGAAGCAGTCTGCTGAGAGTGTGTTCGGCATTGAATCTAGCAAAGAGCAGTCACAGACATGATGGGCCAAATGGCCCCTTCTGTGATGCAAACTTTTATGGACACATTGCAACTGATTGATAATTGAACTCCATTTGCACCATATAACTTGATACCCTTACCCAACAAAAATGTATTGATCTCAATTGACCCAGCATCAACAGCCTTTTGGAGGAGTATAAGACGTGCGTATATTGGACAATCCAACTGAATCTTGGATTTTAAACTTTGAACATAACTGTTTAACAAAGGGATAGATTGTTTGTTGTTATTGTGCACTGTTTAACTTACAACTCTAATTACTATAATTAACTGAATGTTTCCTATCACTGTTATCATACCGGGTGGCCTCTTTCACCATGTTCTCCTGCAGGGCCCTAAACAAAAGAAAACACAATGTTATTATTATTAAAAAAGATATAAATTCACCATTTCTGGTGGACTATTTCTCTATATAGTAATGAACAGTTAGGAGTGAGAAATGGGTCGGGTCGAGTCCACTCTTGTACATGGTTTGTGAAAGGAGCAGGATTGGTCAGCATCCCATGTTCTTTTATATTCCCAAATAAGGTTATAATGCATTTGTGTTGCATCTTTCAGGACCTTCAAAGTGCCCTTTGAAGTGTTATTGCTGTTGAAGGCAAACACAGCAGCCAATTTGCACAGATGGGATTTTAGGGGTCAGATGGCATCTCAAAAACCAAAGTTTGAGTGGCTGATCAATGTTGGATCAAGGGTGTATTTACATTACTACTGTAGACATTTGGCTTTGCACTGGCGTCATAGTTATAAGGACTAGCTTCCCAAGACATGCATGAATTGAATAGATTGGGCCTATACTCTCTGGAGTTTAGAAGAATGAGAGATGACCTCATTGAAACATATAAGATTCTGAGGGGGATTGACAGGGTAGACACTGAGTGGTTGTTTCCCCTGGCTGGAGAGTCTAGAACTAGGGGGCATTGTCTCAGGATAAGTGATTGGCCATTTAAGACTGAGATGAGGAGGAATGTCTTCACTCAGAGGGTTGTGAATCTTCGGAATTCCCTGCCCCAAAGGACTGTAGATGCTGAGTCGTTGAGTAAGTTCAAGGCTGAGATAGATAGATTTTTGGACTCATGGGGAATCAAGGGATCGGATGGAAAAGTGGAGTTGAGATTGAAGGTCAGCCATGATCTTATCGAATGGCGGAGCAGGCTCGAAGGGCAGTATGGCCTACACCTGCTATGAATTCTTAGCTCTTATGTTCTTATGAATTTCCAATACGTACTTTTAGTGTGTGAGGCTCTCTGTTGGGAAGTCAGACAACTCCCTATAGTGTAAATGTAGCCTAAATCCAGAGTGAAGACCCAAGGTGACTCCAGAGTGAAGTGAGCTTCCCTGGAGGAGGCACACTCACACTGCTGCACTCCAGAGACTGGTCAGGCTCTTTCTCCAGACTTACACTATACAGGTTTAATCATTGATGTGAGTTGGAAAATGCTTTGCACCAACATTAAATTTGTAGGGTAAAAATCCCAAAAGTTACAGCATTTTATCCGCTCTACAGTCTTAAGAAAATGCTATTAACAATTAGAGCTGAAATAACGGAGTTATATAATAGCTGATTGTGACATCATCAGGACAGATTAACATGAAAGATTAATAATTTGTAATGATCTACAAGAAGGTATATTTTCCTACATTACAACAGTGACTACATTTTAAAAGTACTTCATTGCCAGTAAAGTGCTTTGGTTGTGAAACCGACTATATAAATGCAAATCCTTTCTTTAGGGAATGATGGTTAGAAGGTTCAGATGTGGTCATGAACTGAAAAACATCCAGTTCAAGCAATTTCGATTTGAACCTCAAATTAGATGATTTTCATCGTTATCCCCGGCCTGTGCCTTTAAGTAAGTGTAGTATGGGGAAAAAGGGCTTGACTTAGGGAAAAAAATCAGAGAACATCCATCACTTTCCCACCATGTGGCCAGGTCTGAGTTAGAAGGTTATGTTGCATATTTCCAATATTATGTACTTTTGTTGTGTATTCTTGCAAGACATTAAATATGTCACTTATCAAATTACTTTGTAATCTATAAATTGTGCAGTGCTGGGACCTTATTGTCAGGGAATTATTCCAAACTAGACTTCAAAAAGTACAACTTTCCCCTTAACATTTGAATCTTGTACGGGTTTTGGTTTCTAATGTGAATTCGCTAAAAAGGCAAATAATTCATATTTTACGCCCACACAGCCATATAGAAGATATATGCAGTACTATTATCCTGACATTTGTTCTGGGTCTGTTGTACACTAATTGATAGACTGATTGCTAGGATTAGTCAACAACTCCATTATCATTGTATCATGACTACCAGGATGGTAGAAGACCTTGGCCTTTTCTCGTCTAACAATTCCTATGTTCCGATGTCCCTGGGTAATGCCTATTGCCTAGCCCTAAAATTCAGGGAAGAAAAAGGACGGAAACCCAGTGAAATGGGTAAATGAGGCGAGAGGAGGTTTTCCCAGCCTCCCGCTCCACATTCTGTTGTAACTGTCATGAGGTGCCCAGATATAGATGTGCCCTAAGAAGTTAATACTGCCCTCAGAAACTACAATGTGACCTCAGGTAGCACAACCAGCTGTAGAGTAATGCTTTCAACCAACAATGGTTGCTACGGCAGTGACATCATAAATTGCAAATCGGCAGCAAGTTGAAGAGGATCCCAAAGGTGAGTAACTAACTGCTTAGCTTGGGTCTTGGGGCCTTCTGGTTAATGCCTTCCTGAGGCCAGTGGCCAAACCCGCAGTTGTAGGCCTCAGGCTCTGCCAGAAAGCAGGCTTGCGCCTGCAATGTCTGCAAAGCCTGTCAATGACCCAGGGAACCAAAATCGGCTGCACGTCAGCCTAGACATGTGCAGTGCACTTTGGTTGAATTGCTCCTGTTGGCTGCATCATGCCATCAATCCTTTGGCTATATATTGCCAATTTCACTCAGCAACTATTGAGTGAAATTGCCAACATAGAGTCAAATTTAGGGCAATTTTGTGCTGTGGCCCTGCACTCACCAGGAATGGGGTTGAGACAGATCAAACCAACATCTACTTTCTTTTATCAGATGTATTTGTGGATTAGAGAAACAAAGACATGCAGAATAGCTATTAACAGCTCATAAGAATGAAGCTTCTATTACCGTACAAATTCAGGGGTCAATGTGACTTAACATTTGACCCAACCCTGCTTTCAGAGTTATTTTGGACAATATACCAAATTGACTTACTGATGGCCCTGGAATTCCTTCGCCTGGAGGTCCTCTGTCTCCTGGTAACCCTGGTAGACCAGGATCCCCTGGCTCACCCTGCAAGAAAAAATAAAATGTTGATCTAAGAATACACAGTTCATATTAAAGCATTAGAGAGATTTTAATGCTCTGCTTTTTATTTTTACACAATATGTATTTTTACATTCCAGTGTTCTCATTTCTTCTCTCCACAGGTGCTGGCACCTCACCCCAATGATCATTCTTCATATGTGAGCCTAGACTATAAGTTTGATGGGATAATTGATCCTGAGAGATATCACAAATAGGAATATAAGAATTAGGAGCAGGAGTAGGCCATACGGCCCTTCGAGCCTGCTCCGCCATTCAATAAGATCATGGCTGATCTTCGACCTCAACTCCACTTTCCCACCCGATCTCCATATCCCTTGATTCCTCTAGAGTCCAAAAATCTATCTATCTCAGCCTTGAATATACTCAACGACTCAGCATCCACAGCCTTTTGGGGTAGAGAATTCCAAAGATTCACAACGCTCCTGATGAAGAAATTCCTCCTCATCTCAGTCCTACATGGCCGACCCCTTATCCTGAGACTGTGACCCCTAGTTCTAGTCTCACCGCCAGGAGAAACAACCTCTCAGCATCTACCCTGTCAATCCTCCTCAGAATCTTATATGTTTCAATGAGATCACCTCTCATTCTTCTAAACTCCAGAGAGTATAGGCCCAATCTACTCAATCTCTCCTCATAGGACAACCCTCTCATCCCAAAATGAATCTAATCCTGTCCTCAATGCATGTCTATAAACAAGCTTTTCCAGCAGAATTTACTGGCTATCAGCATTGGAAACTCTGGATGATTTCACCTCCTTCTCTTTCCACTTGATGTTTCCATTTGTGAGGAGTCCAAAACTAGGGGCCATAAATATAAGATAGTCATAAATAAATCCAATAACGATTCAGGAGAAACTTCTTTACCCAGAGAGTAGTTAGAATGTGGAAGTTGCTATCACATAGAGTAGTTGAGAGACGAATAGCAGAGATGCATTTAAGCCGAAGCTAGATAAGTACATGAGGGAGAGAGGAATAGAAAGATATGCAGATTGGGTTAGGTGAAGAAGGGTGGGAGGAGGCTTGCGTGGCGCACAAACACCAGCATGGACCAGTTGAGCCAAATGACCTGTTTCTGTGCTGGAAATTCTATGCAATTTAATTCTACACTGAGTACACAGTCTAATGCGAGCTTATTCAGCACTGACCAATCTTCTCTTCAACCTACAATGAAAGCTCTGGATTCAGGAGAATGACAAAGTCCCCTGATGTTCATGATGTCCAGCAGTTATATATACCACAACATTTGTTGATGACACTAAGGTTTGGCCAGGTGACAAGTGTAAGGGAGAAGTGTTCAAAGGGTCACGGATCAAGTAACAAATGTGTTGAGGGTTGGCAATAAATTGGTGCTGCACATTTGAAAAGGAAACATGAGACATCCATGAGCAAAAGTGGAAAAGGTTTTGACAATTCAAAAAAACTTTTCAATATGAAACTCATCAGTGAAGCTAGTCAAGAACTGGGATTCAACTCAACATTTCATTATAAGTCAGAGGAAGCAATCCTAACATTGTATTGGTCATTGGTGATGTCCTCTTCAAAAATTTGGAAAGCCCAACTCGTGGCCCTGCAAACCACTTAAGTAATTGTAAAAATAACTGCTGAAGAAAGCAGCCCACAACCACCTTCGCAGGACAACTAGGATGGGCAATAAAGGCAGCCTATATCCAGAGACCAGAGACAAAACCAATGCAGTGTATGTGCTAACGGGCCATTTAACAGAACTAGAGGACACCGGTTCAGAAATAACAGGCCTCAAGTGACACTAGAGGAGTGAAATTCCACCGTAATGTTGGCGGAAGAGTTGCAGAAACACCAGCAAAGAGGCATGAACACCATTTACACCTGGGGATTCAGCAGCTCTTCTGTCTAATTTACGGCGGGCCAGCGAGAGAACTCCCACGCAAATTCACATCAGAGGTATCCGTGAGGTGCAGTATTACCATAGGAATGCTTAATGCATTTCAATAGAATCCTTTGGTTTGAATACAGGTAAACACCCAACAAAAATAAATTGCATTAAAATTGTGGACAAAGGAATTTTACAACTCATAAGCATGCCAATGTGATTTCATTCCATATAATATTTATTTCCCCAGAGTATTGCATACATGGAACAGAATCTCAAGAAAAAGCAGTTAATGCCTTCAAAAGAGACCTGGATAAATATCTGGGCAGGAATCTGATTTGAAAGTGGCTGGCCAGGTTTAAAAAATAGTTAACAAAAAGGCATTATGCAGTCACTGTTATTGGGTTAGTGGTTACCAGACTTATACCTTCCTAAAAGAGGATGCTTTCTTTGTGGACTCAATTTGAACACAGGTACCAAAGTGGGAGAAAAAAGGTAATGATCAAGTGACCCGAAGCTTGGGTTTTAAAAACCTGTAGATTATATGGGCCTGATTTTCCTCTGCTATCCCGCGTCAAATTGGGCAGAAGAAGCAGCCGGGAATATAAAGGGGCAAAAGAGAAGAGGAAATGTGTTGTGGTCTCAGCCGACACTAAGCCCTTAGTAGATGAGGAAATGGGGAGTAGAAATGGAGGGATAAGGATGTCTACTAAGTCCTCTCCCTCCATTTGTAAATTGATATTGTGCTGGTCCAGATCCAGCGAGCAGCATCAGAACAGCCATTTGGGGTGGGCACAGCTTGTCGGTTCCAAATAAATGAGGCCCAGGTCTCGAAATGGCTCTGGCCTCTTTTGCTCCGGGTACAGGCGGGTGAGTGATCCTGGTACATTTGGCCACCCAAGTGTTAAAATCTACTCCTTTAGGGGATATTTTCAGGCTATCCCTGGGCGGAAACTCGGGAGGGGAGGTGCTCAGCGGTAGATTCTTGGGGGAGATAGTCGGCCACACTGCCGGCAGGAACGTGGTGGTATGTCACCCCATTTCTGCCCAGTGGGTGGCCTGAAAGTTCCCCCAGTAGAAAAGGAAACTCAACACATTTTCTCAATAGAATTTAAATAATTTTTATTATTTTGTAAGTTTTATCATTGCCTCTTTTTACATGGTTCTGATTCAGGACTATTCTGGTGGCTTTCTTTCAGCTCCACTTTAGGTCCAGTGTGTGGCTATAATTGAGGCCTGCTCTCCTCTGACTCCACTTCATTTGTTCTGCTTTATTCCACTCCATTTTGGGCCCTCATCCTAAGCTCCACTTCAGGCATGCAACACCTGGCTGTGCCCTTGGCTCCAGTTCAGGGCTGCTCATTTGGCTTATGCCCTGGCTCTGCTTTATCCCTTTGCTTCGTTTCAGGCCCCCATCTTAGCTGCACTTCTCAGGCATGCTTTAGTCCTGGCACCACCTCAGCTGTCTCCCTGTTCAAACTCAACTGCCCACCTCCTTGGTCCTGCTTTATGCTATACTACAGAAGAGAAACAGGGTCTGCAGTTGAGTATGTTTTTATACGGTTGCACACAACCACCACATCAGTGACATTTAAATAACCGCATTTAACGTCCACAACAACACCTAATAAGGGATGATGAGGGTCAAATGCAGCAAAATGTAAGTTACACATGCACATCAATACCATAAAAGGGCAAAAATGTAAGCAAATGCACACTGTGTACATCAATATGGGCAGAAACACAATATAAGGGCATATGATAACATGTTAAGCACTTGTACACATCACAATGGGTGTCATGCACATGTACGCATCACAATGGGTGTGATGGGGAAAATGACAACCCGAGCACGGTATAAAATGGCAACATTTCTCCAGTGGTAGCATTAGTCAGAGGGAAGCCAAAGTACCACTATGGCAAGAAGCCAATCTAGAAGTTATGGAAGAGGCAGAAGACGTGGTGGAAGAAGAAGAAGGAGAAGGGGGAGGAGGAGGAGGAGGCGTCATGGACGCCGAGGGGGAAGAGGCCGTTAAATCTCCTTCAGACATTGCAAAATGGAAAATAAGCCACATTTGGACCAACCGAATATTAGAGTCAACTACTGCATGAAACATCCTGCTATCTCCTTACGATTAGCAGACTGACTGCCCTGCATGTTTTGAAGACTTCATTATCTTCTGTTGATTTGTTGACAATGAATAAAAGCATCAGCAATGATGCTGGAAAAAAAATGTGTATGCCTTGACATTCTTATAGATATATCATTAAGAGCAAAAACTCTGGCTGATCTTGAGTGCTTTTTTTTTACTGATACTGAACTGTTTGGTTTAAAATGTAAGGGGGGAGAAATTGGGTGAGTAGCGCCACCTGTTAGTGCCTAAAGAGGCAGTCAGTGGCTGTAGCGCCACTGGCTGCGCCTCCCGCGATATTCAGCAGGGACGCTAATGGTGGCGTTAGCCATTTGTGCTGCGCCGCCACCGATGACGTCATCGGTGTGCGCAGTGCTCCATTCGCGCCCCGAACGCGATTATTTGGTAGCGAACGCCGCTGTAGCGCCGTTTGCTACCGGCGCCCGGTTCACGGGGCCTTGCTGCGCCGGCAGAGGCGCAAGTTAAGGTGGAGGTGCGGGGCGGCCGCTTTTTCGGCGGCCGCCTGCCAGCACCTCCGTCCCTGGCCTCCTGGTCCCCGCACCCCCCGCGGCATTACCGGCTGTTTCCCGAGAGCCCGGCACTTCTCCTTGGTGCCGGGCTCTTTTGCCGGCACTCGCGATCGGGGTTCGTGCTGTTGCAGGTCCCTCCCCCTTAACAGTGGGAGGAAGGCCTGCAGTACCGCAGCGTGCCATGCCGCAGCATGTGGAGCTGCGGCACGTTGCGCTGCGATATTCAGTTTCAGCGCCCTAAGAGGGACGCGGAGTGCCTCGAGCCTCGCCCCGTCTCCCTCTAGGGGCACTTCAACTGAATTTCTGACGAACGCTACAGCTTCGAATGCTGCGCAAAAACCAGCGCCCAGGCAAACTTGGCGCCAGTTTGGCGCCTCAACCCAATTTCTAGGCCAAGAACTTTTGCTGTAATCATGTTTGTTCTCCTTTTCCTATCAGCTGCACTTGTAGTTCAGTCAGACTCTGGGTAAAACAAGCTATTCCATAAACTTTGCCATCTGTGCTCAAATGAAAACCATGCACAACAATAATGAAACAGGTTGAATATGACAGCTTCATGCTGAGTTCATTTTGAGAGAAACCATGATTTCATTCAACATTAATTGGCTCACCTTGGGTCCTTCGGGTCCCACCAAGCCCGACGTACCAGGCTGTCCCTACAAACACCAGATAACATCAAAGTAAACACCAGCTCATCAAAACAAATACCATGCTGTGTGCTTCAATAATACTTTGAATTAAGGTAAACCCATGTTGACGAAAAGGGCATTGAAGAAAAAGTCCAATTTTGTTCACATAATGGGGGAAAAATTGAAGATGTTATCAGAGTAGTGCTAGTCATTGATATGAATGCAACAGCCAACTTTATATTTCTCTCTATATATGTAACATGTAAATAATTGTTATTCATATCAATGACTATGTATATGTGTATATATGTATATAATCCTAAATAGATATTCTTATTTCTTTAGGTCACTCATGTCACACACACAATTTTCCCCAAATGCCTGAGAGAGCAGGAGGATGACATGTTCGTATGCCTCTGTTTATTCTGCTCTAAAGTTGGCCACAACAGCAGCATGTATCAATCCACCATCTGATTACCCCTTGCCAAAAGGCATTCTCTCTTCTGCTTGACACTTCACTTCCTTCTCTCCCCTCCTCCCCGAACAAAACTTGGTTGAGTTTGGGAATTCATTGTGTACTGGGAATTGATAGCTTAAGCTCTGTATTACAGCGTTGTTGTAAACCAAGAGGCTGTATCACAAGGGTGTTATTTTCTCTCATCATCATTTGTGACATAATCAAACTGTCGATACATTGTGATTACAAGCTGTCACTTTATGACTTGAAATTCAACTTAGTGATTCAACTGCACAAAGTGGGTTCATCAGACCCAGGTAATCTCATGCTAGAGTACAGAACAGGTTTGTATTTTTGTTATCGCGTATCAGTTTCAAATACTCCCAGGACAGGATGCTGATTAAAATTTCCTTTACTCTGTCACACTCTACAAATCCTCAGACACCAGCTCCCATTGCACCAATGGTTTCAGCACACCAACCATGCTTGTAGTTTTTTTGAGTCAGATTGCCAATTTAGTGGCAAGTATTACTGAATTGTGAGCCATTTTGTATGGTTGACTCATACCCGCCAGGAAATAAGGTGGGACGACATTTCATTCCACTTGGGATACATATAGCGAACAAAGGAGGGAGACTTTCATTCTTATATCTGGGCTTAATTTGAAGCTAGATCCCAACTCCTCATAGAGTCAAATTAATTGTGTCATTCATTTCTTTAGATAGTTTCACATTAAGCCGCCCCAAAAATTGTCATTATTATCATTCCAAAGAGATCAAAAACCTTGACATCTTACAAGACCAGGGGTCAATAAATTATCATCAATGGTACTCCCCATCATTACTCATAATAGTAATGTTCTTCAGTGGTTTGAAAGGAACAGTTTAGTTGTACCTCTGAATTGAGGCATTCTGCAAATATCTGTATTTTATTAGCACACGTGACTGCAGTGTCATTGCAATTCTTGGTTTGTACAACAGGAACCATCACCACCCATCGTGCCCTCCCCCCATCCCCAGAATTTGTTTTTTGACTAGGGATGACTTACCGGTTTTCCAGTTTTACCTTCCCCTGGTAGTCCAGGGATTCCAGCCGGCCCGGAGTCACCAGGAGTTCCGGGTAGTCCCGGCTCACCATCTGTACCAGGCGTCCCCTGTGCCAGACAACAGGAAGAATGATAAATGTTTGGCCTCAATCTGCCGGTTACGGTAGAAGACAGAAGGGTGAGCTTGATCTTTTCTCATCCTTGAATTTTCATATGTTTTTATATCTATTTTCCTTACAGTAAGTGTTAACTCCATGTAACACCCACTGCCAGCCTCTGAACTCCACATCAACTGCAGCCAATAGTAGCACCATTTCAGGATTGAATCTTCTCTCTGCTACGATGATAGTTTTGCCAGTTGTTAGTTACACCAAGAGATGGACTACTTTACAGAAACAGGGACTGTCTAGTCCCTGTGAAAGTACTGAGAGACACCATTGTATTATATTCACCCGAATTTTTTTTGATTTTCTTTCTTTTCAACTCAGTAGTCTTTCCATGTTACCTTCGGCCAGGATGGTAGCTAAAGGACCTGCTCACAGGCTCCTGCTGTTGCCACTCTTTCAACTGGTCACAAGAAAAAGTGCGAGAGGGGAGGGGAGGGGAGGGGGAACTCTGGTACCAAATATGGGCAAGATCTCAATCCACTTGGTGCAGTATGGGCATCATGTTAGGAACCACAGTAGTAAATCTGCACCCTGTTAACAGGTTGTGTCACTGCACTCTGCTTGAAGTCTTATCACATTTACACAGAGGTTGAGCAGTACAATGCATTGCCCTGCAATACGGGAACTGCTATGATTTCACGTGGGACTATGAAATGTGGCATCATACCTCTGATCTCCTTGCTTGACTCATGCCGGGGTACAGTTCCATGGACATTGCAACTGTCCAAATGACACTGAAGTGACCATTTTTCACGTGTGAGCATGCCATTTGATGCACATGATGTATTTTCCAGCAGGGGTCACTAGACAGTGATCAGGAGTAGGAAACTGGCTAGATACTTCCCTCTCTCACCTGAAGAAATGGAGGCCAATTTTAGTGTCCCTGCCACTACTCTGACTGAGAGCAGCCAATGGACCTGATCCTGATCTGTGTAGCTCGTACTATACCACAGATTACTTTTACCCAGTTGGGTTTCGGGCAGGATATGTTCACCTTCATAATTTTAATATTGTTAATCTTTCTAAGGAAAGATGATTAATTTGACCTGTTGTCAGGCCATTGTCATGCCAAACAAGCATTCCCAATCAAAAGGGCAGCTTCTTCCAGGCCTCTGTCAATGCCACTCGCAAGCCTGTCACTAGCCTGTGGTGATGTGCCCTCTGATTTTTCTTTGTTTCTGCCCTTGAAAGACATGTTTACGATTCAAAACCTCACCTTCTGTCACACTGCAGTGTGAGTCATACACCAACCGGCTGTGCCACCTTAACATTTTCATTTCATTTTTCATAAATGTATTTTAGCTGAATTTTTTAAATAGTTCGGGTGAATTGTATGCTCAGCAAGGTGAACAATGTCTGGCTAGAGAGTGTTCCAATTTTTACATCAAAGCAAGGCTTCCTTTACTATGTCCAACAGCATTCCAATAGCCTCAGAATAACACTCCCTGCTAATTTCTTCCTTTTACCACAGCAACCATTATTATCATCTCGCTGAGATTGCCAATTCTGTACTTGTTAGTGTGTTTTGCAACTCTAAAGCAATGATGCGCTTTTAGCTGACACCCTTACTTTTGAGCTTCAAAATATCCCATAGGATGCTTACATCTCATCAATCTGGTCTGGATTCAAATCCAACACCCCCAAAAGACAATCGCGGTAAATCACATTATTAGCAGCACTCTTACCTTCTCACCTCTGAGACCATCCTTGCCTGGGGGACCAGCAACTCCTGGGACTCCCTGTGTAATGAAGATGCATTAGTCATTAATTTAATGACAGTTTCTCTTTATTTGAAGATTGGGTAGCTGCCAGCACCTGTGATATATCTCTGAACCTGAATACCTGCCCCAACATGACCGGGAGTTTCCTGTAATCGGAGGTTCCTCCCCTTGAGCGCTGCCTCCAGCAGCCCGCGAGATTCAGCAATTTAAATTTCCCACCGCAGTGCAGCCCCCACCTCACCCCCCACTTCGTGGCTGCTGTTAGAGAAGCCTCCGGCTTGGTGACATCACCCGCAGAGAGCCGTGACTGTGTGGAGGAGGCTGGAGAGTCGGGAAGGCTTAGGAATTGCAGGATTTAGCATTCGGGGGTCCCTGAAATGGGGGGGGGTCTGAAATGGGGTTCTCTGAAATGGGGGGGTTTCTGAAATGGGGGTCTCTCTGAAATGGGGGGGTCTCTGAAATGGGGGGGTTTCTGAAATGGGGGGGGTCCCTGAAATGGGGGGGTTTCTAAAATGGGGGGTCTCTGAAATGGGGGGGGGTCCCTGAAATGGGGGGTTTCTAAAATGGGGGGTCTCTGAAATGGGGGGGTCTCTGAAATGGGGGGTCTCTAAAATCGGGGTCCCTGAAATGGGGGGGTTTCTGAAATGGGGGGGTCTCTGAAATGGGGGGGTCTCTGAAATGGGGGGGTTTCCTGAAATGGGGGGGTCTCTGAAATGGGGGGGTCTCTGAAATGGGGGGATTTCTGAAATGGGGGGGTCTATGAAATGGGGGGGTCTCTGAAATGGGGGTCTCTGAAATGGGGGTCTCTCTGAAATGGGGGTCTCTCTGAAATGGGGGGGCTGAAATGGGGGAGTTTCTGAAATGGGGGAGTTTCTGAAATGGGGGGTGCTGAAAGGGGGGGGGGTTCCTTGATTTCCCCTCTTTGCCTGCTCATGGGAGGCCTCCTGGCTCTTGGAACTTGTCACACAACAGCTGCGGCACCCAATCTTTATGAGGTAAATGCAACAACATTTGTAGAAGGTATGTGAACAAATGTCACATGATCAGATGTCATGTGATCAGGCATCACATGGGCAGGCGTAATGTGGTCAGAATGTTATGTGATCAAACCTCCAGGAATGCCTCCAGAGTTGGCAACCCTACCCACATATTCATATGTAGATTCATTAAAGTAAATATTCGGGTGTTGATACATCGTTAGAAGCTGCCACTCCTAAAACTAAGATAACAGTGACGTGTGATAGACCTGAACTACCTGCACATCTTCATAATTGAAGAACAAATTTCAAAATTGTACATTCGGGGCTGTTAGTTTGTAATTTGTAATTTTTTCTTCCCCCCTACAATTTGTTCCTTCTTCTTCTGAATGTCTTGATCCATGCTGGAGTCAACCTGGGTCACTCTGATACATTACTCAAGCAATTATTCTTCAAGCATGGGTCTAGACAGTGAGTCAGTCCTTTAGACCAAGGCCGAAATGTCCAACCAGCTCAGTTTGCAGTTGCAACAACCAGGATCAGGAATGTAGGCTGATTTTTTTTAAATACCGCTCCTCAGCAGTTGGGTACTGAAGCTAAATATAGTACATCAAATTCTGCTTTTCTCTGTCTCTCTCACACTCTCTCTCTCTTCCCCCTTCCCTCTTTCTCCATGGTTGATCTCAACTCACTCAGCACAGTTTAGGACTGAACCTTAAACCTTCTTGGTGTTCTGTTTGGCTCACACCATGTCATGTATTTATTTACTGAGCTATTGGGGGGGTCAATTAACTTCAGGATTTGTACAAGCATCCGAACCCTAACCCCACCATCTCCCCACCACCCCTGATTTCACAGCACCCAGAATAAAGGAATTCCCCACGAACAATGATTCTGTTGTACGCACCACATTTCCTGGCACCCCATGCGGACCTGGTCTTCCAACAATACCCTATTTGGAGACAAGTAAAAAAAAATCATATCTTAAAAACTGTATCGGCAGTAAACATATTAATCGAGAACATAAATTAAATTGGTCATTTGATGATGTGAAATGAAGCTCTATTGAAATGGTGGTAATAAAGTAACCAGCCGAATAAACATAAAAATATTAAATTCACTGGCCGTTCACTGAAAGTATTCAGTCAATGTGAAGTTGTTATCAATCAGGCTAATTACAGTCTGGATGGACCTCTAGGACAGTGTCTATAAACAGAAGATTATTTTAATCTTGTTTAAGTTTTTGGAATTTAGCGGGGTGTTGGGAGGATTGGGGTCTGATCGTGCTGAGGACAAAGGTCTGACAACATTCACTTGGGATTGGGGTCTGCCAGTGCTCTGACGGGATTGGGGTCTAGTGGCATTGAGGGCGGCTGCCAGCCTTTATGTGGGGAGGGGCTGCCCGCTGTCTCGTAGATCTCAGTTGGTGTTGGGAGTACTCAGTGGAGACTGCAATCTGGCAGTGGTCACTGGGGTCTGTGAGCTGGCAGCACTCAATGAGGTCGAGAAACATTCAGAGGCAATTTGGTGGTGTGCTTGGTCTGGCATCTGTCTGATAGGCTTTGGTGCTATCCATGTTGAGCTGAAAGAAATGTCACATCATCTAGGATTTGAGCAGGGAAGGCTACTGAAGTGGACGGTATAAATGGTTCAAGACACAAGAAAGTGCATTTCTGGAGAAAGGTAAGGCGAGAAACAAGGTAGGGTAGGTTGATGTATCAAAAAAAGGAAAGGCTAAATTGTTTCAGCACATTTTTGTCATGTTTCCTAAAATTACCTATTTTGCCCCATTTTTCAGTAAATATTGTCAGTTTTAGCAACCTTGCCTTTGAATCAGAAAGTTGGATGTTCAAATCCCACTCCAGAATTTGAGCATGTAATCTCTCTTTCTTTGGCTCTGTGTCCACTTATCTTGTTCCTCTGTGGCCTTTTTCTACATTAAAGGTGCTATATAAATGCCAGTTGTTGTTATTGACTGTGTGAAAGGGGCATACAGAGTAATCAAGAACCAGCGTTATCTAAGAGTTCACACCTGCCAAGATGCCGCCAACTATTTCTTCAGGCCCTGGCAGGCCTATCTGGAAATGGCCGTGTGGCCCAGTCTTTTCCGGCTCTAGGTTACCAGAAAACAAGGAAGTTATGCTAAACCTTTCTAAATCACTGGTTAGGCCTCAGGTGGATTATTATGGCCAATTCTGTGCACCACACTTTAGAAAGAATGTTAAGGCCTTGGCGAGGGTGCAGAGGAGATTTACCTAGAGATGAAAGTCTTCAGTTATGTGGAGGGACTAGAGAAACTGGGATTGTCTCCTTACAGCAGAGAAGATTAAGGGGAGATTTAATGGAGGTGTTCAAAAGTATGAAGAGTTTTAATGGAGCAAATAAGGACAAAGTTTCCACTGGCAGGAGGGTCGGTAACCAGAGGACACAGATTTAAGATAATTGGAAAAAAGAACCATAGGGAGATGGGGAAAATATTTTTACTCAGCCATTTCTTATGATTTGGAATCCATTGCCTGAAAGGGAGGTGCAAGCAGATTCAACAGGGAATTGGATATATACTTGTAAAGGAAAAATTTGCACAGTTATGGGGAAAGAGCAGAGGAGTGGAACTAATTGAATAGCTCTTTCAATTGACCATTCAGACAAAAGTTGCACTAGTTCTTAACCACTTGGAAGTGATATAGACCAAACAATAAACATTGTAAACTTTTTGTCAGAACATTCATCAACCTGAAACGTTAACTCTGTTTCTCTCTCTACAGATGCTGCTTGACCTGTTGAGTATTTCCAGCATTTTTTGTTTTTATTTCCGATTGCCAGCTTCCGCAGTTTTTTTGCTTTAACATTGTAATCTTATTAGCCAAGTTAATGGTATTTAAATAAACCACTTACCATTTCACCTGTTGCCCCAGAAATCCCAGGTAGCCCTTGATCACCCTGTTGACCCTGGGAATTCAAGACAGGCCACGTAAGCTAAAGGTCTGGCAGATTTCCATTCATTTTAAAATGACATGCTCAAGTATAAAACATCATTAATCCTAAAAAGGTGCAATAAGGAACTCCTATTTGAAACAATAGTGGATATGCCATGGGCACCTTTTGGTAAACTAAATCTCCACAGGGCAACTTACAATTGGAGCCTCAAAACAATTATATGTGCTGATTTGCTGTTGGCACATTTTATAGCTTTCTGATCGGTCAGCAAAATGGTCTAAAATAGTATAACATTTTATCCTGCGGCCAGGTACATTCTTTGGTGAGGTTTGAGTTTTTCTGCTTTTTTCTCCAACTTTTCAATTCAGAATTTTCTCAGCAATGCAAGTAATAAAGATAGACAATGATAAACAAGCACAAGCCTCCAAAAGTAGTTAAACAGTGCCAACTTGCACTTACATTTTCCTTAACTTTTCAGCGAGAGTCATAACCCCAAAGAGTGTCTTCCTCAATGAGCTACTCTCAGGCGTGCTCCAACATGGGACATGGTCAAGCTTCATATGTGGTGAGCCCTTGGTTTCAGTTGCCGGTGGGGAGTCCATTGAACCTATAGGCCCTGCGGTCTAAATGTTGGCACTTGCTTAGTGCCAACCTCACTTCATAATTGTATTTCTTCCTTTCTCTCACTGGAAATCAAGAGTGGTTGCAGCTCTCTCGAAATCCTACAGCTGTGATTGGAGGCCCAGGGGCACATGAGGTAACAGTTCCATTGACCGAAATGTGAAAAGCAGGAGGGTAGAAAAAGCCTCATTCTTCTTCCTGGTTGTACTATGAGCACCACTGGCCTTCCTATAATGAATCTGAACCAGTACAATGGACAATGTACTACCACAAAATAGGAGCTAGTTTGATGCATCACACTGTACTGGTGCCTAACAATACCAATGTCAAGTAGGCCCAAGCCTGCATTGGGGTTATACTCACAAAGCCCTCATGTGCCTAATTACTGATCTTAGCTGTGGTACACTCTCCATACTATTTAGTCCACTGCCCAAAGATCTGATCCCCTGAGTATGCTTGCAACATTAACAAAGTTTATTACAGAAGTTTTTCTGGCCATGTCTTGGAGGGTAGAGTTACATTGTTGGTTATAAACAGGCACAGTCACATAGATCACCCAGCTTTGAAGAAAGGGGCAAGATAGAGGACCCTTGAAAATCCCATACCTGTCTTTCACATTGTTTGGGTGACCTGCCTTCAGTCCTCTATCTGTATTGCCTACTAGCTAACACAACTCTCGACTCTGAATTTCCCCTTTCACCCTATAGGTAAGCACCTGGCCTCCGCTTGTTATGGCTGAGATTAGTGTGTACAAGTATAAACCTGCTGCATGGCACTACTATTGACGTTCTGATGAAGGGTCACATCTGAAACATGAAGCCTTCTCTCTTTTTGACTGACTGTTGACGGACCAATTGTGCATTGCCAGCTTTTTCAGTTGATTTCCAGCATGTGCACATGTTTTTTTGAGTGTTCCACACTTAGTCATCGAGTAGTATCTATATCACACATCCCTTGAGGCAAATTAATATTACCTTTGAGCCTATAGGTCCCTGTTGTCCACTTTCACCTGGTATTCCATGGGAACCCTAAAACAACACAATTTCACTTGTTACAGAGATGGAAGAGCACAGTGGTTGATTAAAACAGAGCTACTATTTCACTGGACAATGGACTCAAATATCTGCAGTGCTCGATTCACATGTCTACCCTCCAACTGTTTTCGACTTCGTGCCGTGCTCTATGGCCCTTTGCCCTTCACCTAAATTTCTCAATAAAATAAAACAAGAGCACACATTTGTGTTAAACAACATTCAGTGGAATCATATGTATTCTTGAAGAGACCAGTCAAAACCTGAAAAGTCAACCATGAGAATGAAGGAGCTGTTTAAAGCACGGCCAGTGAGCGACCTTGCAGATGAGACTTTCAATACACTATTCTGGGCTGGGTTTCGACACAGTGGTGAAAGGCTAATGTTTTAACCCAGTCCTGAACAGTTCCACCTTTTGGAGTGCCAAAGTATTCTGTTAAACCCTTGTTCCCCAGACAACATTTTAATGAGGGAGTCTCAATTTAAGGGCTCTTTATTTACTTTTATGGTTCCCCCATTTTCCGTCCAATATTTTCCCCTGAATCCTTCTCTTCTGATGCTGCACTCATGCTGGGGTATAGTTCCACAGGAACTGGCTGCCAGCTGGTACCTTGGCCAAGCGAGTATTCTTGGGACGTGCTGAAGATGTGAAGGGCGCCACATGAATGCAGGCTCCATCTTTCTTTCATGAGTGTTGGCACCCTTTTTGAGCAAGGACTGGCATCAGAGCCGAGACTGATCCTGTATTCATCCGATGTTCACACATCCATGTTTTTTTCCATTTTGATTTCTCTGCACTGATTTTGTGCAGCAGAAATCACTTTGGTAGAACACTTTCAAGCTCGTTGTACCAGCATCTGCCCACAAGGTGGACCTTCTCTGTCACCAGCAAAACGATAGCACCAATCTCGTTTTCTGGTGATTTGAACTACGGCAGTGTCAAATGCAACAGAGTCTTTAGTTCACAACAGAACTTTAAGGGACATTATGTAAAGCACCCATCCTAATGCTTTTAACCGAAGACCTTATGAGAATCACTAGTTGGTTATTGGGGAGGCACTGGACTTGATGAAAAGTGTTTCACAGGATCACTTTCTATTGACAAGAGTTCAGCTGACACCAAACGGACAGTTGAAGTTAATGGAAAGGAAAATCAGGCGGGGTGTATAACAGGCAGCTGATCCGATATTGCCCGTTTTACACCATCGCTGAAGGTTAAAGTTAGCCTCCAGTGTGTTAGTGATGTTACAAACGCAGCGGGAATTTTTTCTCTGGTCAC
Organism: Somniosus microcephalus; assembly: GCF_052327205.1. Classification (NCBI taxonomy): domain Eukaryota; kingdom Metazoa; phylum Chordata; class Chondrichthyes; order Squaliformes; family Somniosidae; genus Somniosus; species Somniosus microcephalus. Next base: position 47,617,946 of record NC_140993.1, on the reverse strand, counting down.
TGTGTGTTAGTGATAAACACAGCGGGAAGATTCCTCTGAAAGAAAAAGAGACTTGCATTTATATATAGCGGTTTTCGCAACTCCAGGATGTCCCCAAATGCTTTACAGCCCATTAAGTACTTTTGAAGTGTAGTCACTTTTGTAATGTAGGAAACACAGCATTGTGCACAGCAAGCTCCCACAAACAGCAATGGGACAACAGATAATCTGTTTTAGTGCTGTTGGTTGAGGGATAAATATTGGCCAAGACACCGGGGAGAATTCCCCTGCTCTTCTTCAAAACAGTGCCATGGGATCTTCTACATCCACCTGAGAAAGCAGACGTGGTCTCGGTTTAGCGTGTTATTGGAAAATCGCACCTCCAACAGTGCAACACTCTCTCAGTACTGCACTGAAGTGTCTGCCTATATTATGTAGTCAAGTCTCTGGAGAGGGACTTCAACCCACGACCTTCTGAATCAGGGGTGATAGAGCTACCACTGAGCCAAGGCTGACACCTCGACCGCTAACTGTTAATGACAACTTAAATGCAGCAGGTAGACTTCCTCTGATCACTGTGCTGAGCAGCATCGTAAACACAGCGGGAGATTTGCTCTTATTGATATTTCTAGCAAAAGCTTTGAAAAATATTGCGTTAATGATTTCCCTAGCAAGAGTGATGAAAGGAAATCCAGCTCCCAGAGGAGTGTTTGTTTCCAGCCATGTAAAACATAAAGGGCTGAAAATAAATGCCTTTGTTAACATTTTACAGCCTCTAAAACTCACGTGTAGTCACAGTGGGCACATATGGCACCGTAAGAAGGGACACAGTACCTAAAACAAATGGTTCTGCGCATAGCTAAACAAGCCCTGTGCAATGCCATTTACAATATTGGCCTACAAATTGGATCGCCCCCCAAATTTGTGAGCAGCGGCTAAAGAGGCCGATGGCAGGACCACAGGAAACTGGTCCACCGGCCTCATTTGTTTATTACCGGCGAGCTACGGGTGCTAGTCATGACCCCGGAGGTAGCTTGAGCTTGGTTGAGATGCCGGCCGAGGGCAGCAGGCAAGTCCAGGGAGGGAGGTGGCAGGCAATCGAGGTTGGGGATGGATGGGGCAAGAGCGTCAGTTTTAATGTGAAGCCAGGAGGAGCACCCCTGTGCCCCCCAGCTCCACAACCAGGCAATAACATTTTGTAATAATAACAGAAAACGCTGGAAAAACTCAGCAGGCCAGGCAACATCCGTGGAGAGAGAAACAGAGTCAATGTTTCAGGTCGAAACCCTTCTACAGAACTGAGAAAAAAAGGCAGGAAATGAAAGAGATTAAAAGGCAGTTTGGGGGCTGGGAAATGGGGGAGGGGATGAAAGAAGAGGCATTAAGAGATATTCAAGGTGAGACGAGATAGTAATAGGACAGGTAAAGAAACAAACAATGGCTCGAGATGAAGTGTGAAATGCGCTGGCAGAGTGAAAGACAGCTGCCATGTGGGGGAGAGAACAAAGGAAAAGGCACAAACCAAAAGTGTGGATAAAAAATATTAAAATATAATAGGGGCCGAGGTTATGATCTGAAATTGTTGAACTCGAAATTGAGTCCGGAAGGCTGTAAAGTGCCTAATCGGAAGATGAGGTGCTGTTCCTCGAGTTTATGCTGAGCTTCCATGGAACAATACAAGAGGCCAAGGACGGTGAGGTCCGAGTGGGAATGGAGCGGTGAATTAAAATGACAGGCGACCGGAAGCTCGGGGTCACCCTGACGGACTGAACGGAGGTGTTCCGCAAAGCGGTCACCCAATCTGCGTTTGGTCTCCCCAATGTAGCGGAGACCACATCGTGAGCAGCGAATACAGTATACTAGATTGTAAGAAGTACAAGTAAATCACTGTTTCACCTGGAAGGGGTGTTTGGGGCCCTGGACAGTGGGAAGGGGGAGGTATAGGGGCAGGTGTTGCATCTCCTGCGCTTGCACGGGAAGGTGCCGGGCGAAGGGAAAGGGGTACTGGGGGTGATAGAGTGGACTAGGGTGTCTCGGAGGGAGCGGTCCCTACAGAATGCTGAAAGGGGAGGGGAGGGGAAGATGCGTTTGGTGGTGGGATCTCGTTGGAGGTGGCAGAAATGGCAGAGGATGATCCGTTGAATGTGGAGGCTGGTGGGGTGAAAGGTGAGGACAAGGGGAACTCTATCGTGGTTCCGGGAGGGAGGGGCAGGGGTGAGGGCAGAAGTGCATTTTGTACTTAGCTTTTTTGGTGGCAGCCTTTAAGGACCACTGGTTTGCACAGCTGCTGTGCTCCCGGGAAAAATGACGGCAGCATGCAGTCGCGATACAATTTGGAAAAGGGAGCCTGAGCCAGTGAATTGGGCCTCAGATTTGCATAGTCCACAGCCACTGCGCAGTCGAATTTCTGGGCCATCGACTTTGAGTCTTTAATCTCTGGGCAGCACGAGAGGTATAGTGCAGTGCTGCCCCTGTGTGGTAAACAGAAGTAAACACAGCCATCATTAGACATCCCCCAATGATTACACGCCACCACACTTTGCGTACAAAGGAAAGGGGGATAAAATTGCTGGCATAGATACAAAGGACACCACTAATAAAAAAAATCAAGAGATAATTTATATTGGAGGCCAGTAAACGTCAAATATTTCCAAAAGAAATGCTGTACAGATGCTGCCGGATTATTTGTCTCTACTGCCACCAAGTGGCAACCTCCAGCAATACTTCCCCAATGTATTTACATAGAAACATAGAAGATAGGAGCAGGAGTAGGCCGTTCGGCCCCTCGAGCCTGCTCCGCCATTTAATGAGATCATGGCTGATCATCCAAACTCAGTACCCTGTCCCTGTTTTCTCCCCATATGCCTTGATCCCTTTAGCCTTAAGAAATAAATCTAACTCCTTGAATATATTTAATGAATTGGCCTCAACTGCCTTCTGTGGTAGAGAATTCCACAGGTTCACCACTCTCTGGGTGAAGAAATTCCTCCTCATCTCAGTCCTAAATGGCTTACCCCTTATCCTTAGACTGTGACCCCTGGTTCTGGAATCCCCCGCCATCGGGAACATCCTTCCTGCATCTAGTCTGTCTAGTCCTGTGAGAATTTTATGAGTTTCAATGAGATCTCCTCTCATTCTTCTAAACTCTAGCGAATATAAGCATAATCGACCCAATCTCTCTTCATACGTCATTCCTGCCATCGCAGGTATCAGTCTGGTGAATCTTCGCTGCACTCTCTCCATGGCAAGAACATCCTTCCTCAGATAAGGCGACCAAAACTGCACACAATACTCAAGGTGTGGTCTCACCAAGGCCCTGTACAACTGCAGCAAGACACCCTTGCTCCTGTACTCGAATCCTCTCGCTATGAAGGCCAACATACCATTTGCCTTCTTAACTGCCTGCTGCACCTGCATGCTCACCTTCAGCGACTGGTGCACAAGGACACCCAGGTCTCGTTGCACTTCCCCTTTTCCCAATCTATTGCCGTTCCGATAATAATCTGTCTTCCTGTTTTTGCCACCGAAGTGGATAACCTCGCATTTATCCACATTGTACTGCATCTGCCATGCATCTGCCCAATCACCCAACCTGTCCAAATCATACTGGAGTTTCTCTGCATCCCCCTCACAGCACACACGCCCACCCAACTTTGTGTCATCTGCAAACTTGGAGATATTACATCTAGTTCCCTCGTCTAGATCATTAATATATATTGTGAATAGCTGGGGCCCTAGCACCGATCCCTGCGGTACCCCACTAGTCACTGCCTGCCACTCGGAAAAAGACCCGTTTATTCCAACTCTTTGCTTCCTGTCTGCCAACCAGTCCTCTATCCAAGTCAGTACCTTACCCCCAATCCCATGTGCTTTAACTTTGCATGCTAATCTCTTATGCGGGACCTTATCGAAAGCCTTCTGCAGTTACATCCTCAAAAAATTCCAGTAGATTAGTCAAGCATGATTTACCTTTTGTAAATCCACGTTGACTTTGTCCGATCCTGTCACTGTTTTCCAAGTGCTCTGCTATTACATCTTTTATAATAGACTCTAGCATTTCCCCCACTACCGATGTCAGGCTTACCAGTCTATAATTCCCTGTTTTCTCTCTACCACCTTTTTTAAATAGTGGGGTTACATTAGTTATCCTCCAATCCATGGGAACTGTGACAGAGTCTATAGAATTTTGGAAGATGACCAGCAATGCATCTACTATTTCTAGTGCCACTTCCTGAAGTACCCTAGGATGTAGATTATCAGGCCCTGGTGATTTATCGGCCTTCAATCCCGTCAATTTCCCTAACACCATTTCCCTACAAATACTGATTTCATTCAATTCCTCCCTCTCATTAGACCCTATGTTCCCCAACATCTCTGGGAGGTTATTTGTGTCCTCCTTTGTGAAGACAAAACCAAAGTATGTATTTAATTGGTCAACCATTTCTTTGTTCCCCATTATAAATTCCCCTGATTCTGACTGCAAGGGACCTACGCTTGACTTCACCAATCTTTTTCTCTTCACATATCTATAGAAGCTTTTACAGTCAGTTTTTATGTTCCCTGCAAGCTTGCTCTCATAATCTATTTTCCCTCTCTTAATTAATCCCTTGGTCCTCCTTTGCTGAATCCTAAACTGTTCCCAATCCTCAGGTTTGCTGATTTTTCTGACCAAATTATATGTCCTCTCCTTGGACCTTATGCTATCCCTAATTTCCCTTGTTAGCCACGGTTGAGTCACCTTTTTTGTTTTATTTTTATGCCAAATAGGGATGAACAAATTCTGTAGTTCATCCATGCGATCTTTAAATGTTTGCCATCGCCTATCCACCGTCAACCCTTTAAGTAACATTCCCCAATCCATCCTAGCCAACTCATGCCTCATGCCATCATAGTTTCCTTTATTTAAATTCATGACCCTAGTCTCTGAGTCAACTACTTCACTCTCCATCTTAATGAAGAATTCCATCATATTATGATCGCTCCTCCCCAAGGGGCCTCGCACAACCAGATTGCTAATTAATCCTTTCTCATTACATAATACCCATTCTAAGATGGCCTGATCTCTAGTTGGTTCCTCGACATATTCGTCCAGGAAACCATCCCGTATACACTCTAGGAATTCCTCCTCCACAGTATTGATACTAATTTGGTTAGCCCAATCTATATGTAGATTAAAGTCACCCATGATAACTGCTGTGCCCTTATTGCACGCGTCTCTAATTTCCCATTTAATGCCATCCCCAACCTCAGCATTACTGTTTGGGGGTCTGTATACAACTTCCACTAACGTTTTCTGCCCCTTGGTATTTCTCAGCTCTGCCCATACAGATTCCACATCATCAGAGCTAATATCCTTCCTTACTATTGTGTTAATCTCTTTAACCAGCAATGCTACCCCACCTCCTTTTCCTTTTTTCCTGTCCTTCCTGAATATTGAATACCCCTGGATGCTGAATTCCCAGCCTTGGTCGCCCTGGAGCCATGTCTCCGTAATCCCAATTATATCATATCCGTTTACATCTATTTGCGCAGCTAATTCATCCACCTTATTACGAATGCTCCTCGCATTCTCGCCACAATGTTTGGTTCAGTTCTGCAATCTGATCTAGCGTCAATCCAACAGTGGTATAGCAAGTATGATTCAGAAGGGAGGTAGCTGCATCTCGCTCTTGAGCAGCAAATTTGACAGCTTTTAAAAAATATATTTGAGAGGATTTTTTTTGTGCATAGATACGGAGGGAGGGGGACCCTTGAATTAAAAGTCCCCCCCACCTTAACATTATTTCACTTTTAAGCAATGATGGGCGTGGAAGTAAATTGGACAGTTTGACTGAGCAGTCTTGCCTCCTCTTCCTCTTTACCTCTCACCAGTTGTCTCCCCTTTATATGCTGAGGTACAATTCCATGAGTGCCTCTCGTCCTCTGGTACCTCGCCCATCGGCCACTCTTCATGTGTGAGCCTAAACAGTGAATGTCACAAGACTATGTGGCCATGGGATGGGTGGTGGAGAAAGAGGAATCACTGAACGCCTGATTCTGTCTTCATAACATGTCCATAAAACACACACTTTCCAGCAAGCGTCATTGGATAATGGCCAAGAGCGAGAATTCTGGTTCATTTTCCAACTTCTTAGCTCAGGGTTGCTGTGGTCAATTGCAATACCTTTATTGTGACTCTGGCTGAGATCAGCGAACTCACCACCGGTCACAGATCAAACCATCGGGGTCTGCACAACTCACTTTCACAGTTGACAACTCATTTTCACAGTGAACCATACAGGCACCCTGAGTGGGAAGGCTGAAACAAAAACATCATGATTTGCGCTCTCAGCTGCCATTCAGTAATTTCTTAGAGGGGCTCTTTTCTGAGCCTTGGACACTGTGGCCGATTGTAGTGTCACCACTTGGAAGCCAGCACAGACTATGGATCGAGTCTGGGACCTTTCTGGTCTGCATGGGTCAGTATCATGTGAGGTGGTGCACTTGCCCATTGAGCCATTGGGGGGCGTTGTCCAGATTTGGTGCAATTTATTCTTTATTAAAGGAACTGCCAATAAGGAAGGTCTTCATATCATTGAGACACTGATGTGGTGCTTGCACCCGATGTTATTGCAGGCTATATTTGTCACGGTTCTTGCATTCACCCTCCTGTGCAAAGTGACAACAATGTCCCCATGACACGGTGCTTTAAATAAAGACCCTTAGTTCAGTGGGCGACTACTCACTGGCTCTCCTGGCTCTCCTGAGTCTCCTTTCTCTCCAGGCAAACCCTAAAAAAAAATCAAAGGAATAGAAGTGGCTGTCAATCATTACTCTCCAGGATTACATTTATGTAGATTATATTTGCATGTGCTTAAAGAGGAATTATCACCATTGGGGAGGTTTTCTTAAATACATATGGGGCTAGAATTTCCGCAGGGAAATTCCTTGATTTCCTGCTGAAACCTCAGAGGTGGATTGGTGGAAACCCTGGAGAAATGACTATTTGCTCCGTCTCTTTGGGTTTTCCACTGATCTACTAAAGTTACTGCGGGAAATCAGGGAACGCCCTCCCCCCACCCCACTCCTGCAGAATTTCCGGGTAATAATCATCCCTCTCCCTCCTCTCTTACTGGAGGTTATGGCCCCACAGATCTTGGGTGCCCTGCAGTACCTTGCCATTCTTCAAATGTGAACTTATATAGTGAGTGTCTGCAGGCTATTTGACCACAAGGAGTATTACAACTGATTGCTGCTTTATCCTCAACAGACACTGTTAGAGAAGCTGTATTCGGAATCCATTTTGAATTAAAGACTCCATTTTGTGAGTGAAAGTCAGCTTCTTCAGAGATTTGCTTAAACAGCTAGCATCTGGAGAAAGTCAGTAAGACAGTTGAATCTGTAAGACTGGTGTCTGCATCAAAGATAGATTAAGAAGCTCTGAGTTGCTCATGGATAACTCTATCTGGTTGCCAACTAGTCATCTAAACTTCCAACATCAGAGTAAGGCAGTCTGTGTGGTTTTGTGTATAGGAAAAGACAAAGATGACTTCTTCTTTTGACAACTAAATGTTTCTTCTTTTCTGTACATATAAATAGATAAGTTAATTTATGTTATGACCTGATTAAGTAATCTATGTTACCTCCTGATAAGGTAATTTATGTTATGTTATGTGAAGGTGAACATTATCTCCAACAGGTACTATTAGAGAAAAGCAGCACTTATTATATACCTACCGGTATCCCAGGTACAGGAAAACCTTCACTCGCCTGAAAAAAAGAGGACAGAGAACAAATTTAGACCCATCTGTAAGAACCTGTGTGAACTTGTTCCAGTTCTGCACACTCATTTATTCAGGAGTGTGCCATGCTAACAGCTGGCATGCTGGCTAGCTGATATCTGCTTTCCATGGAAGTGGCTGAAGTGCTAACATGACCTTCCCTGACATCTTGCCTTTATTACACACCTCTGGAACGCTGTGTTCCTACAGTTTGGTGAATCATGCATTATTGCCTCGGACATCTTCAAAACCTGTGCCAGGGTGTGACTCAATGGTCTCTAAGCGTGTTACCATCATGTGATCTTCTACCAAAGTTATGTTCATGAATCACTATATTTGCAGCTATAGCTGATGCCTCTTTCTCTGACTCAGAGGCTCTGGACTACCATTCTGCTCTTTCTCCGTATCTGTCACTTGCTCTACTCATTATTTAATCCCATCCAATGGGGATAGATGGCTCATCTCACAGAGCAGTGATTGAATTGCTGCACTTTAAAATCACTCATACTCTTCAATGAAGCAAGGAAAATCTTGCTTCTTTCCATTATTCAGCACAGTTTCTTCATGTCTCAGGTCTTGGGGCTGTTTTCATAAGAACAGAGGAGATTAAAGGCTGATTTGAGAGAGGTGTTTAGGATTACGAAGGGAAATGAAACAGAGTAGATAGAAAGAGATTGTTTCCAATGATTGGGGGGTGGGGTGGTCTATAACCAGGGGATATAGATATACAATTAAATATAAGAGATTTAAGACAGAAAGCAGGAGAAACTTTTTAACAGTGGATTGTGAGGCTGTGGAATGCTTTAACCGAGTTAGTGATTGAAGCAGGAATCCTTTAAGAATAAGTTGTATAAGTGGCTGAAGGAAAAGGAAATAATGGGATATGGGAACAGAGTGGACACAAGATTAGGATTACTGCTCATGTGAAGGATAGACACCAACCTAGACTGGTTGGGCTGAATGGCCTGTTTCTGTATTGCAATTACTATGTAGCTACTGTTGATAATTTGATGATAACGCCAAACTCTGCCCAATAAACTGACAGAAATTCTACTGAGATAAATAGCTCACTGACCTACATTGGCTCCCAGTCCGGCAACACCTCAATTTTAAAATTCTCATCCTTTTATTCAAATCCCTCCATGGCCTTGCCCCTCCCTATCTCTGTTAGGTCCTCTAGCCCTACAACTCTCCGAGATCTCTGCGCTCCTCCAATTCTGGCCTCTTGCGCAGCCCCGATTCTCAATGGTCCGCCATTGGCAGCTGTGCCTTCAGCTGCCTAGTCCCGAAGCTCTAGCATTCTCTCCCTAAAACACTATGACCAAGCTTTTGGTCACCTGTCCTAATACCTCTACATAAGGCTCAATGTCAAATGTTGTCTGATAACGCTCTTATGAAGCGCCTTGGGATGTTTTTACTGCGTTAAAGGCGCTATATAAATTCAAGTTGTTCTTGTGCATTGCAGAAGGCATCAAATGCTCTCCTGGAGCTCTGCTTGGTTGGGAGTCGGAGAGGAATATCCCAGAATTTTCCCTAAATTGGCCACAGGTTTTTTCTGCTTTTCCCTAGCGACATAATCATTCGGGGCTGGGAGGATGGTTCATGAGGTTACACTGTCTCCTGAATGGAACGGGCCTGCCGGGTGTTTCCCAGGTTCTTTTCACGTCTTATTTATACAAAGCTATTTTTAAATACAGTAATAGCGAAGAAAAGACTGAAGAACAGATTTGCACAGAATGAATATTTTTAACTGAAGTCCAATAAAAGGGAATCATCATCAGTAAAAATTGTTTTCATATATGTGACAAAATTAGCACTATTGCATTAGAACTGAGTCACGCAGTCAATGCTTTTGTGAAGTGAAGATGGTATAATTAGGTAGGTGGGGTCAATCCATCAAAAATGAACAGGCTTGTTTGGCCCAATGGCCTTTCCTTCTTCCTAATTATTTTTAAATTCCTTCGACCTCCCGTGACTCATGCTTTCCCTGTGGTGAATACAATGATCCAATGGATACTTTCTGGAGCAGGCTGTTTCTGGTTATTCCAAGAACTGAACTGCCCTGGAAGCTCCCTGAGAGGACAATGATGGTCCTTTAAAGACAGAATTCCAATGAATCCCCACAATGTCCTACCCAAGCCCAGCATATAGACACAGCACATTACAGTGTGCTCATATTACATATACTGTAGTATTTTTATTCAGGTGGTTACCCTGCTGATTTTAAATGGGTTAACACTTCTGTAAAAGTAGCCCAAACAGCAATATGGCACCAGCCTGGTAAGCATCTGTACGTGAACTTCACCCATCACACAATCTACCCTGTACTTGAAATAGCCTGCAAAAGAGACCAGTCTTGCATAGGAATTGATGAAGTGTAAAGGTCAATATTATCGGAACACTGATTCCTCCATAGAGGGAAGCTTATTTTGCCATTTGCTCTTACTCACCGTCCCTGGTAAGCCTGGAGAACCGGGAAGTCCAAATGATCCCTAAAACACGAGATAAAGAAACTGATTGTAAATAGGGGAAGGCTCAATGCTCCATTGCATTTCAATTCTCAGTTTAATGAAATGTTTCCTACCTTTTCACCCTTTTCTGATGTTGGACCAATAGGGCCTTGTGTCCCTAGTTCTCCCTGTTAAAACACAACATGGTGCATAAATGGTCTAAACTTTCAAAAAACATAACCACGTTCCAAACTGTGACTATACCTGCAGCATCGAGGTATCAATCCACTGGACTCTCCATCGCTACTCTCAAAAAATAGAAGATGTAGGCAGAACAGAGTTTTCAAACCAATCTGCACAGCTGTTTTCCAAAGTTTTAGTCCACACACACTGGGGTAGAAACGGGTTATGCGTCTATTTTCGGGCCAATGGCGTGCAGATAGCCCGCGCCTCAAAAAGTAGATCTGAGGCTCGCTCTAAATTGGGTCTTGGGCCTTGGGCCTCCTTTAAATACTTTGGGAGGCCTACCATTGCGTCTCCAGAGGCAGCTCTTCCATTTCAAGTGGGTCAATTTTGTCCCGCTTGCCTGTCTGTCAGTGGCCATTAGGTAAGTCCTGGGGAAAAGGACAACAGGATACCAGGATGGGGGGGTGGGTGGTCAGGGCAATCGGGGCTGACAGTGAATTTCAGGAGCGCTGTGGAGCCAGGAGCTCTTCTGTTCCTCCTGGCATTTATTGCCCAGCTCTAATTGCCCTTGAGAAGGTGGTAGTGAGCTGCCTTCTTGAACCGCTGTAGTCCGTGTGGTGAAGGTACTCCCATAGTGCTGTTAGGGAGGGAGTTCCAGAATTTTGACTCAGCGGCGATGAAGGAACGGCAATATATTTCCAAGTCAGGATGGGATGTAACTTGGAGGGGAACCTGCAGATGATGGTGTTCCCATGCACCTGCTGCCCTTGTCCTTCTAGGTAGTAGAGTTCGCGGGTTTGGGAGGTGCTGCCGAAGAAGCCGTGGCGAGTTGCTGCAGTGCATCTTGTAGATGGTACACACTGCAGCCACAGTACGCCGGTGGTGGAGAGAGTGAATGTTTAAGGTGGTGGATGGGGTGCCAATCAAGCGGGCTGCTTTTCCTGGATGGTGTCAAGCTTCTTGAGTGTTGTTGGAGTTGCGCTCATCCAGGCAAGTGGAGAGTATTCCATCACACTCCTGACTTGTGCCTCCACATTAAAGTTAAAAAAAAAGAATTGGACTTATGTTTTGTAGGCGGCCGCTGAAGAATCCTGAGCTGAGTGGAGCAGGCCCAGTGCCAGCTCTGCTTAGGGCTATCCAGTTTAGGACAGGGATCCTAAAGCAGGTGATAGGCCCCTCATTCACATGTGTAAGAGGCCTTCCTAGAACAGTTTACGCATAGTGGAGGATGGGAAGCCAGCCAGGAAAGCATTAGATTATTTGAATCTGGAGGGGACAGAGGCATAAAAGAGGGTTCAGCGGCAGAGAAGCTGAGGTCGGGTAAATTATGTTATGGAGGTGGAAGTAGGCAGTCTTTGCGATGGACAGGATCTGGGTTAGCGCAGGGTTGAATAGGATGCTGAGGTTGCGAGAGGTCTTGTAGGGGTTCGCAAAATCCCCATAGTCCCCGAAGATCGGGAAATATTAATCCACATCGTGGACGAAGACTTTGTGTGATTTTAAATTGCCTCTGGGTTGGACAATGTTTTAAAACATACCCAGAATCGCAGGGGGGCTGCGTTGAGCTGGGCGGCATGTGGACAACACCGGAATCGAGGAACTTTGTGGGAAAATTTCGCACACTTTAAGACAGTACATTTTATTAAAAAATTGCACTCTTGAGGTTGGTAAATTGCCCAGGGATAAAATGGCCGTTGGAATGTGTGGCCAAGGACAAAGGAAACAGCTTTTTGTGTCTGTGAAGCAGTGGCAGTCAAATTCTGTCAATCAAAAGGGGGAGTTTCCCCTCCCTCCAGAGACAAGATGTTTGTTTACAGAAACTGCTGAATGTTGACACAAACGATTATCCACTTAGGCTGCGGTTTCGACTGACCACAATGAATGGGTTTCTGTTTACATAGTAATACAGCCCCATTCAAAACCCATCAGGGTGAATGGAGATGGTTCGAAGGCTCAACACAGACATTTGAAAAAGACACTCAAACTTAGGAAGGAACAGTTTAAGAATGAATGGGTTTAAATCACCCATTACTTGACAATGGGCAGTTGTATCCCTTTTGTTAGCCCAGAAAACTCCGGATGTGGGCGGGAACATTTCGGCCCCAGAATGAAGACACATTCAAACCACTCCAAGCTTTATTCGAAACCCATCCCAGACAATAGGGCAGTTTGATCCCTTTTGTTTTAGCCAGATGAACTTGGATTTGGGCGGGAACATCTCGGCCCCAAAATTGGGGTATATAAAGGTAGCTTCTGAGAAGCATCTCTCTCTCTCTGGCTTGCCTCCGTGTGCTTCTCTCTACAGTGTGGAAGTCTGTCTGAAGAAGTAAAAACACCAGCAGTTTACTTTTAAAGCACTGGGGTGTTTTCTTTACTTCGGGACAGTGAAGATCTCGTAGGGCACGGAGCTGGCATTGCAAGTGGTGAGCATATATATTGTTCTGACCTTCTACAAGGCAACATAGGATAGGCTTAGGGGTGGGGGCAAAGTGGGAATTTCGTTAAAATTGTTATTTTAGTCGTTTTCCTCATTGTGTCCATTTTTCCCTCCCCTATTTAAGCAATTTTACAGTGATTACTTTAATCGTGGTGTAGTTTCTTTAGTTTAATAAAGTTTGACTTTCTCACATCCAGACCATTTTGTCCATTTTAATATGTCATTAATTATAAGTTCCTCCAGTCAGAACTGGAAGGGTGGGTTTAGCGATTCGAAACCGTTGATTGGTATTGGTCTCAGTCTGTGGAAAAAAAGGCTTCTTGACCAGGTAAATTACCGTAAACCAGGTAAAGGAAGGTAAATTACCGTAAACCAGGTAAAGGATGCCCCCTACAAATTGGCGACCGCGGCAGGACTGGAGGCAGTTTTTGATATGATAAGTGGTCTGGATCTGGAGAAAGCATCAGCTATTGCTTTTCTTGCTTTCAGTCTGTGGGTAGCCCTGCAGAAGTTAGCGGCAGCGTGTATGCTGGCCTATTATGGTATAGGTGGCTGGGTTAAGAAGCGTGAGATGAGGTTACAAAGGCCAAGAATCGGGAGTCCGAGTTTGAAAAATGCCAGGTGGAGGTAGAATGCCTCATAAGAGAGGTGAATGAGGCCAGAGATAGTGGGATGAGGGTGCGGGAAGAAAATGCACGCCTCACACTAGAGGTCACGAAATGCCAGGCAGAGATAGAGCGCCTTGTGGAGGGAGTCACAGAGGCTAGGGACAGTGAGATGAGGCTACAAGAGGAAAACGCACACCTCATCCGAGAAGCTAGTGAGGGCAAAAGCCATGTGAGGCACAGGATAGAGTTCCTAAAGTGCCAAATTTACAGTTCAAAGAGTAACAAGATGAGACTGTGGGAAGAGAATGCCCGCCTCACCTCAGAAGTAACAGAGCAGGAGGAGAAGGTTAGGGAGGTAAAGGCAGCTTATAAGCTGGCCTGCGACCAAAGGTTTGAGGAAGCAGATCATGGCCCCTGTAGGGCAGAGATAGAAAGCCTTAACATGGCTTTAAAAGGAGCAAAGGGGATGATTTGTCTGATCAGCCCGAAGGCAGGTCAGCCAGATTTTACTGGCAACCTAAGCAAAACAACCCCACAGGCAACACCCAGGGAAAGGTTGGCTAGGGAATTAGAGATCCCAAGACAGCAGCCCACAGCTCCAAGTTTTAAGGAGCTCTGGCAGCAAGAAGGGGTGGACAATGGGGTGGTAGGAGAACGCCAGCAGGTCCCGCTAGGCAGGCGGGGACCAGGACCAGTGTACCCCCTCCGACAATGGAGGTACGGTCCGCCTGTGAACGATAATGACCCAGGGGCTGTTCAGCATACCTATCTGGTACCCTATGATACCCAACAGCTCAGAGGCCTGGTGAAACATATTCCCCTGCTCTCCGAAAAGGGAGACCCCTCAGTGCACTTCCAAGGGATAGAACAGGCAGCCTGTGTTAACGGCTGTGATGACGAAGAGAAAGCCAAAATGTTGCTTTTCTCTGTAGATAGTAAGCTCTATCAGACCCTTTCAGATGAGGCTAAGAGAGGGCAGAAGGGTTTTGAGGACCTAAAGGAGGAAATACTGGAAGCCATGGGTGTGAACGACGGCAATCCATTCGATCGCATAGGGAAAACACTGCAGAAGGCAGGGGAGACCCCACAGGCATTTGCAGACAGGCTGTGGCCAGTCTACAACAGTGCGTGTACAGGGGGACAAAATAGGGCACAAATGAACCAGCAGCAGCGGACCCAATGGCTTCATTGCCTGGTGTCCAATTGCCTGCCCCAGATAAAAGCAAAGGCTGATACTTGGTTTGACCACCGAGACCCCCTGGCAACCGAAGAGACTGTAATCCGGCAGCTCACGGTAGCATATAGGAACGGTAAGAATAGTGGGACCCCCCAGCAAAAGGGTAACGTGCACGAGGTTAAACCTGGGGCCAAATACAAGAAAGAGTGGCAGCAGGAGGGGAGCCGTCCCTCCCAGAACAAGGTCACTTGTTACAGGTGCGGGGAGGAGGGCCACTGGCGCAGGGATTGTGAAAAGCCTGGAAGAGGCGATAAAGTCAGGACCCCCACAGCTGCAACTCAGAAGTCAGAGACAGAAACTCCTCCCGATACAGTCGAGTCCGTCATGGAGGTGATAAAATCTTTCCTCAGGGCCAATCAGGGAAAGGTAGCAGCCATCAGTGGTGTTGCAGCCCCCTCGCCCACCTCTGCCTCCCCACAATGACTGGCCGATATGCTGGCCAAGGAGGGATAACGTGCAGGCACTTTCTGGGACCCATATGGGTCCGGGCCAGTGGCAGCGATTACAGGCAGGGATGGGACACGGAAAATATAAATCTGACCATACAAGTTCAAGTTCACAGGTTGTAAAACCAGGCACTGTGGCTTGTTTCAAGGGAAAAGTTGTCCGGCCCACCAATTGGGACACTTCCCCACCCCAATGGGACCTAAGTTTTGGTCAAAGTTTAAATTTGAACCAGTTATTTGGCTCAGAAACAGAGAAACAGCAGCCTGAGAGTAGAAATCTGCAGGCTGCTGCGAGTCCATTCACAGAAAATCGCCTGGGGGGCTCCAGGGAGGAGCAGCCCTTTGAAAAGACTGCCCGCGCATGCGTAGTCGCTGGTCTGGAGACAGGAATTCCCCAGTCTTTTGAACGGCCTGTTCGTGCAGGCGCAGTTCCCCAGCCCATGCCCCAGCCCTTTGAAGAGATTGTTCGCGCAGGCGCAGTTGCCTGCGGGACAACGGCGGCTCTTTTTCGGTTTTCCCGCGCAGGCGCAGTCGCGCGCCTAAGGGGAGAGGTTTCCCATCACCGGGTTCACGCAGGTGCAGTCGCGGACTTGGAACCCCCAGCGGCTCCTTTTCTCTATGAGGCCACGCGCGCAGGCGCAGTCGGCCGTTTAAAGGTCCCTGCTTCCCAGTCTATACGCGCAGGCGCAGTAGCCTGCTTGGAAGACCCAGCGGTTCTTCCTACCCTTTTCAGTGAAATCGAACGTGCAGCCGCGGTTGCCTGTGATAATATAACAGTTCCCCAGCCCTTTGAAGAGATTGTTCGCGCAGGCACAGTTGCCTGCGGGACCACAGCGGCTCCTCTTCAATTTTCCCGCGCAGGCGCAGTCGCCTGTTTGAATACAGACGTTTCACAGCCTCTGCCGTGGGACTCCGGGGAGGAGGTTTGTGCAGGCACAGTCGCCTGTTTGAAGACAGAGGCTTCACAGCCTCTGCCGTGGGACTCCAGGGAGAAGGTTTGCGCAGGCGCAGTCGCCTGTTTGAAGACAGAGGCTTCACAGCCTCTGCCGCAGGACTCCGGGGAGGATGTTTGCGCAGGTGCAGTCGCCTGTTTGAAGACAGAGGCTTCACAGCCTCTGCCGTGGGACTCCGGGGAGGAGGTTCGCGCAGGAGCAGTCGCCTGTTTAAAGGGACAAGCTTCCCAGCCCGCTTCTAGAGTGGTTCCCCCTATGGTGTGGGACCCTGGGGAGGCAGGGATAGCAATTCCTCTTGCAGGGGACATAGGGAAGGAGCTGGTACCAGGTTTTGGACCTGGAGAGGAATATTTTCAGCCACCAGCAGCGGGTGGTGAGGGAATACCTGCCCCCAGTACCGGAGTGGGTAGGGAAAAGGAGACAAACCCGGAGTACCGGCAGGCTGCCAGGTATATTATACAGTGCGGGCTGTTTACATCAGGGGGAGAATGTTCCCAGCCAGCTAGGGCTGTGACCCAGGCTCAGGGTCCGTCAGCCAAAGTTTCCCCCACAGAGACACCCCTCAGAAGGTCTCAGCGGGTCCGCAAGCCCGAGATAAGATGGTCACCCACTTTACAGTGGAGTAGGGTGGCCTCCCGAACCAGGGAGAAGCCAAAGCGCAGAGGTCCCCAATCAGCAGCCATAAGCTGCGAGGGACCAGAGCTGGAATCAGTCCAGCTTCACTGCGACAGTGACTCCAGAGATTAGCCTGGCCGCCCGGAGATGGGCGGCATTTGTATTATAGCTTTGTGTTAAGTTACATTGTACAACTTACTTTTAGGGTGTTTAAATTTTAAGTTTAGAATGTAACTAGAATTTTAAAGTTTAAGTTTATAAGTGTGCCAAATGCTTGTATTTTGGTCCGAGGTCGAGGGACCCGACCATGTCTCCAGCTAAGGCAGCAGGTCAGTGACAGACCTGGCTGCATGTCCTTTTAAGTTCTTTTGCAGGAGAGTGGACAAAGGAGCAGCCCTGTTCGCCCAGCCCGAGCTGGGCATCGAATGAAGATATGGTTACAGAATGTTGGGGATCACCTCGCCACTGGACAAATCCAGGATGAGACCCCGCAGCGACCTTCGGGAGAAACTGGACAGAGTCCGGAGGAACCTGCCTACTCATCCTATGCGGAAGAGATGGCCCCAGCTGGGTGGGGCACGGCCTCAACCCAGCACTATCCTGACCAAATTTCACTTGCGGGAGACCTCATTATTGAGGAGTCATGGTGGGGAAGCGCGGGCGCCTTGCCAGATAGGGATGCGTTCCCCGGGAGTGGGTGGTGATGGCCCGGGAAAGATTGTAAAGGGGAGGGGGAGACCCAAGAGTCGCGTGGGTGCGTTCGGGGAAGGGAGGAACTCACCCGGGGCCCACGGGCAAGGTTAGTGTGTAAGTGTGGCTGGGGAGGATGAGTGGATGGCCGGATCTGGGATCCAAGTTTGAGTGTGGGGCCAGTGAGAGCTGCTACACAGGCACCCATCATTTTCTGCAGCCAGTCGAGGGAAGACGGGAGGGGGAGGGACTGGGAGTCGCGGTCCCATACTCTCCGGTCTCGGTCTGTGAAACATGAGGGGTACCCCGCCTCCACAAAGGGACAAGGGAACGGCTCGGGGCGGGCGGATCAGACTGTTCTGTAAAAATCCATTCTGTATGTTTAAAAAGTTTAAGACCATTAAAGGGGAGGGGGGTGGAAGGAACATTTACTGCCCGGGTGGGAGGAGCAATATCCACTCGAATTTCGCGACCCATCATTGGCACGTGATGGTCGGGGTTTATTTCAGCATTTTGTTTCAAATATTTAATGGAGATTTTTGTATTTTGTTTTACAGTTCCAAGTGGTGCAGAGGCGTAGGACACTCTCCGTGCTTGGAATCATTTTGATTACATTGTATAACCAAGATTGCAACATTTTGTAATATGTTATAATGTAACAAGTGGTGCAGGGGTATGAGTCCCCTTATTGTAACATTTTGTAGTTGATGTATCTGTGGATGCCTACCGTACCACGGTTTTTTTTCTCGGATTTGAGGGGAATAGACGGGTCGGGGAATCAGTAATAGGTAGCTATACGTAAATACAGGGGATGGTTGTTTGTCGGGGGTCGGAAAATGGTGCTCACTTCTTCAAGTGGATACTACAAGCAAGTTGGAAGTACCCAAAGGGAGGAATGTAGGGGTTCGCAAAATCCCCCCAGTCCCCGAAGATCAGGAAATATTAATCCACATCGTGGACGAAGACTTTGTGTGATTTTAAATTGCCTCTGGGTTGGACAATGTTTTAAAACATACCCAGAATCGCAGGGGGGCTGCGTTGAGCTGGGCGGCACGTGGACAACACCGGAATCGAGGAACTTTGTGGGAAAATTTTGCACACTTTAAGACAGTACATTTTATTTAAAAAT
The DNA here is from genome assembly GCF_052327205.1 of Somniosus microcephalus. NCBI lineage: Eukaryota > Metazoa > Chordata > Chondrichthyes > Squaliformes > Somniosidae > Somniosus > Somniosus microcephalus. The sequence goes on along the minus strand of NC_140993.1, from coordinate 47,599,456 downwards.
TGCACTCTTGAGGTTGGTAAATTGCCCAGGGATAAAATGGCCGTTGGAATGTGTGGCCAAGGACAAAGGAAGCGGCTTTTTGTGTCTGTGAAGCAGTGGCAGTCAAATTCTGTCAATCAAAAGGGGGAGTTTCCCCTCCCTCCAGAGACAAGATGTTTGTTTACAGAAACTGCTGAATGTTGACACAAACGATTATCCACTTAGGCTGCGGTTTCGACTGACCACAATGAATGGGTTTCTGTTTACATAGTAATACAGCCCCATTCAAAACCCATCAGGGTGAATGGAGATGGTTCAAAGGCTCAACACAGACATTTGAAAAAGACACTCACACCGAGGAAGAAACAGTTTAAGAATGAATGGGTTTGAATCACCCATTACTTGACAATGGGGCAGTTGTATCCCTTTTGTTAGCCCAGAAAACTCCGGATGTGGGCGGGAACATTTCGGCCCCAGTATGAAGACACATTCAAACCACTCCAAGTTTTATTCGAAACCCATCCCAGACAATAGGGCAGTTGGATCCCTTTTGTTTTAGCCAGATGAACTTGGATTTGAGCGGGAACATCTCGGCCCCAAAATTGGGGTATATAAAGGTAGCTTCTGAGAAGCATCTCTCTCTCTCTGGCTTACCTCCGTGTGCCTCTCTCTACAGCGTGGAAGTCTGTCTGAAGATGTAAAAACACCAGCAGTTTGCTTTTAAAACACTGGGGTGTTTTCTCTACTTCGGGACAGTGAAGATCTTGTAGGGCACGGAGCTAGCATTGCAAGTGGTGAGCATATATTTTTCTGGCCTTCCACAAGGCAACTTAGGATAGGCTTAGTGGTGGGGGCAAAGTGGGAATTTTGTTAAAATTGTTATTTTAGTCGTTTTCCTCATTGTGTCCATTTTTCCCTCCCCTATTTAAGCAATTTTACAGTGATTACTTTAATCGTGGTGTAGTTTCTTTAGTTTAATAAAGTTTGACTTTCTCGCATCCAGACCATTTTGTCCGTTTTAGTATATCATTAATTATAAGTTCCTCCAGTCAGAACTGGAAGGGTGGGTTTAGCGATTCGAAACCGCTGATTGGTATTGGTCTCAGTCTGTGGAAAAAAAGGCTGCTTGACCAGGTAAATTACCGTAAACCAGGTAAAGGAAGGTAAATTACCGTAAACCAGGTAAAGGATGCCCCCCTACAGTCTGGCTCAATCTGGGACAGTGGCCGTGAAGGGATTGCAGTTGGTGGCGAGGTTATGGAGTTTGTGGCGGAGGAGGCTGAAGTTAACAGCTTTGGTCTTCCTAATAATTAGCTCTGGTTGGATTTAAGCCCATGCCATAGATCTTTAACTTAATATAATGTGCCATCCAGTCTATAAAAGAATGAAACAAAGCCACTGACCTTCTCCCCATTTAATCCCCTTGAGCCCGGTAGTCCATGTGATCCTGGAAGACCAGATTCTCCCTGAAAAGAGTCAGATAAATAGCATGCATGTAAAAATTCACTACGTGCATGGCTTAAACAGATATCAAATATGCCAAACAGGAAATGAAAGTAAACCGCACTACATTAAAGTGAAACAATTGAATGGTGCCTTTCTTTAGTCATTCTTCATTATTTGGGCTTCTCAGTTTCAAAATTATAAGCCGTTTTGGCTACCAGCTCTTTTGTACCAACAGAAAGTGGTAGAGAACTTCAGCTCTGCACTGCATGTGCTTACAGTCATACTATTTAACATTTGCCAAGCTTTTAACTATACCTTTTTATTAGCAACCAAGGACGACTGGACTCATGTAAATATAAGGGCAGAGCTACAATGTGCCTTTACATTTAATAAAAATTGATAAAGAAAGGTAAAATAGAAACAGACTGTAAAAGCTTCTATAGGTGTGTAAAATAAGAAAAGATTAGTGAAAGTAAATGTGGGTCCCTTACAGGCTGAGACAGGAGAAATTATAATGGGGAATAAGGCAATGGCAGAGAAATTAAACAAATACTTTGTGGCTGACTGCACGGAAAAAATGCAAAAAACTTCCCGGAATTAGTGGAGAACCAAGGCTCTAGCGAGAATGAGGGACTGAAAGAAATTAGAATTAGTAAAAAAATAGTACTGATGTTTAACCAGTTAAATGACCAAGTATAGAAGGGATATGTAGCAACATATTGGGCTATAAAACAGCAAGATGTGAATTCATGTACACAATTCCTAATTTGCCCAATCACAGCCAAGCTAATGCAGAGGCTACCATGTGGGTGGAGGGTTGGGGGTGGTGGGATGGGGGACGGGGAGGAGGAGGTTTGGGGAGGTTCTCTCGGTTAAAATCATATACATTTTATTTACACGTTGCTTAGATTTTATTAGAATTAGTGAACAGAGGAATTGTTCCCCCAGGACATGAAAGCCAACAGACAAGTTCCTGGTGAAGGTGCTTGATCTTTGCTTGACACTTGCCCACAACCACTGATCAGAAGCAGCTGATTGACGACTGACTTTGGAGCATGCTATCTGGCCTGTCGGTCAGGGAAATGGTTCCTACCATGGTATAGGGGAGGGAGAAACAAAAAAAAAACAACTCCTGAACAAAATAAATTTAAATGTGGAAAGATTGTGGTTTTGATTGAAAGGTAAGAATGTTACATTGAAATTCCCTCTGATGCAAATCACATTGGTTCATCTGATCTGCATGCCTTCAGCCAGCTTCTGAAAGGTGACAATTTTCTTTATCAAAGTATTTATCAGCTTTTGTTTTCTCTGTCAGGTGGGTGAGCCTCCATCTACTGCTCTAAGACAGCCAACAAGATACAAGCAGGAGCAGCCAAGGGAATTCCCTACACTTCCAGTATGGAGCTGCCTAACCTCTGACAGACACCTACCCACAGCAATTGATCGCATCATCTAGCTCAGTACTGGCCAGAGATTGAACCTGGGACCTATGTGGTCAGGATCACTCTACAGCTGCACTGGGAAACGGGGGAGCCACAATGGGGCTTTTGAACATAGAAAAATAGGAACAGGACTAGGCCATTCGGCCCTTTGAGCCTGCTATGATCATGGCTAATCCTCTATCTCAATACCATATTCCCGCTCTCTCCCCATACCCCTTGATGACTTTTGTGTCTAGAAATCTATCTACAGGAAACTTTGTGCTATCCGGCACCGACGGGACCGAGCTGTTGCCGTTCCCTCAAAACTGCCGGACACACCAGCGTTAATGTTGAAGCATACGGAGCTTTTCATCTCTGTATCTGACAACAAGCACTGTTGCTTAGCAACAGCTTCTAAACAGTCGGCCCGTACCTTGGGAGCGTCTCTCTGAAGCTGTTGCTAAGCTACAGAGACTTTACAGAGCCTGACTGTTGAAAAAAAAGCCACGAGAAGAAAAAAAACCTAACAAAACGGTTCCTGATTTTTGCCGGTGGCTCGAGCTTGCCAGACATTTAGCCTCCGGATAACACAAAGTTTCCTGTATCTCCTTCTTAAATATATTCAGTGACTTAGCCTCCACAGCCTTCTATTGTAGAGAATTCAATAGGGTCACCACCTCTGAGTGAAGAAATTTCTACTAATCTCAGTCCTAAATGTCCTACCCCATATCCTGAGACTGTGACCCCTTGTTCTAGACCCCCCAGCCAGGGGAAACATCCTCCCTGCATCCAGTCTGTCTAGCCCTATCAGAATTTTATACATTTCAATTAGACCCCCTCTCATTCTTCTAAACTCTGGTGAATACAGGCCTAGTTGACCCAATCTCTCCTCATACGACAGTCCTGCCACCCCAGGAATCAGTCTGGTGAACCTTCGCTGCACTCCCTCTATGGCAAGTATATCCTTTCTTAGGTAAGGAGACCAAAACTGCACACAGTACTCCAGGTGTGGTCTCACCAAGGCCCTGTATAACTCTAGTAAGACATCCTGCCACTGTTTGAAAATTTGGGAGTCAGAGATGAGGAAGACATTACATGCTCACTAGTTAAAGAAGTGTGAACAAATCCATTCAGAACTGTGAGTGTAGCTGAAAGCCTTTCCTTACCTTTTGTCCACTGGGCCCTGCGATACCTGGCAACCCGGTTTCTCCCTGTTCAACAAGGAATCGAAGGGTAAAACATACACCAGCAACTTCCCCGCCACAGTGAAAAGGAACCGTTTCGTGCATTCAAAATAAATATTAAGCAGGAATAAATAAATCCATATCTTTCCCCCTACCACTTCACCAGGTTTTCCAGGGAAACCATCCTGTGCTTGTTCTCCAGCTTCTCCCTGTGTTAGTCAAAGGTGAAAGCAGAGTAAATCTGGGATATATTCTGCAGGGATCATTGACAATGACTGTTCTAATCCATTGCGCTTCAAGCAGTCAATATTATTTTACTGTAATATCTGGTGTACAGCCTGTGCTGGTATAAAATATCACGACTATTCCAAAAAAAATGTTGTTTGCATTAGTATACAAATCACAGCCCCGTATTTGATGGTTGTAAAAATCTGGCTTATGCACTGGATGTTATGATCAATTAAAAGCTGGCAAGCAACCTTTCAAATCAACGGGGGTAGAATTTCTGCTGTTGACATCTTTTCTCCAGGGTTTCTGCTGATCTTCTGCCAAAGTTATGGTGGGAGATTGGTAGAACATCCATGGAAATTACTATATATACAGTAAACTCTTGTTTAAACGGCACTTAATCATGCGGAATTCTTTAATAACCGGCAAAATAGATAACCGGTAATCTTGCCAAATCCATCCATTTTTCGTTTTTCCGAGTCCAAGTTTCCCGCGGTGGCCGAGTTAGTCAGTGGTTTTTATTTTTTTATGTTAAAAATTGCCTACCTTTGTTATCCGGAATTTTTCATCAATCGGCACCATCCTGGTTCCATAGGTGCCGGATACAAAAGAGTTTACTGTACTGTGTTTAAAGTAAAATAAAAACTTCCCAAGATACTTCAGAATGAAGGTAGATAGGACAACAAAGAGTGAACTACGGCGGGAGAGATTAGGAAGCGTGAATGAAAGTTTGGGTTGAAAAGGTGAGTTTTGAGTAGGTTTTTAAAAGTGAAAGGGAAAGTTGGAGGGATAAATGAAAGAATTTCCAGCAAGTGGGTCTGAGGCGGCTGAATGCTCTACCACCAATGCTGGGGTGAAGGGATGGGGAGGAAATACACAAAAGGCTTGAATCAAAGACTGCTGAAGGTGATATAAGCTGGAGCTGGTGTGAAGATGTCGGGATTATAAGAGAATGATGAGAATTTTTAATTTAATGCATTGGGCGACAGCAACCTAGTATAGGTCAGTGAGGATGAGGACAAGGTAGTTTAAAGAATGAAAGAAAGACTTGCATTTATATAACGCCTTTCGTGACCTCAGGATGTCCCAAAGTGCTTTGCAACCAATGAAGTACTTTTGAAATGTAGTCATTGTCGTAACGTAGGAAATGTACAATAACTAGATTTGAGATTCAACAGTATAGTGTATTATTGTGAGAAGAGAAAGAAGAGATTGTGTTGCTCAGCAAGAATCAATACTGTTTAACAATTTGGAAGGTTCCTCAAGGTGTACAAAACATGTGACTGACTGGAACAATCTGTGGAACTTAATGAAGTCAATACATCAGCATCTAGAAAGCTGGCTGGACAAGTTGGTGAGCTAGCCAGCAGAGAAAGGGTAAGCAGATTTAATGGGCCGTATTTTCCGATTGGAGGCCTCCTGTGTGTGGAGGCCTCCGATCTGGAAAAATCTACGAACTTCCCTGAGGGTTCCCGAAGTCCGGACACTTCCGATCCTGGGCCTCTCCAAACTCCAAGTGCGCAAGGCCCACGTATCCCACAGGCACAGGCAGTTCGCAGTGTCCCTGGGATCACGTGGGCCATGGGGAGCCAATAGAAGGGAATCTCCCTTCATACACTTGACAGATAGACCTGTCAAATATATGAATGGAGATCACCCCAAAAACACAGTAAAACTTTAAATAAATTAAAGAAAAACCATCACCTTTCTTAAATTAGTTGAAATTACAATACATTAAATATTTTAAACAAAAATTTAATTTTTTGAAAAAAATATTTAAAGTTTTTTACGGGGCTAAAAATAAACTTGCCTTTTCGTAAAAGTATTTTTAAATGATTAAATCAGTGAAAAATGTTTTTTAAAACTTTTTTCAACTCTTATCCTGGTAAAAGCAGGCCTTACACCTGCTTTTACCAGGCGTAAGAATTGTAAGGGTTTTCTGAGGGCAGAGGGTCTCCAGAAAGCGGAATTATCCGCCCGCAGAGGCCCTTCACCAGGGCAGGCGTCCGATCTGTCAAGAGCATTCTTGACAGATCGGAAATGCCGGTTTTCAGCGCATGCGCCGTGCATGCCTGAAACCGACATTTCCGATGTCCCTATGGGTGTGTACACAGCGCGTACACACCGGAAGGGATCAGAATATCCGGGCCATTGTACTTTCTTTTTTGGGAGCAAGGCAATGACAGCTATACATTCACTCCCAGTTTGCACTGCTGTTAAGTTGGGAAGGCCGAATTCTGCACATGCACACTCAAATGCACCCACGTATGATTATTAATCAGTCTTCAACAGAGGGGATTGTATAGATTGCTCTTAGACCCCACCTAACACATTCACACTGCAATACCACACATTTCTCACTAAGGGTGCCAATGCCAATTTTTCTATTTTGTATTGCACTTTTAGCATTGAGCTAATGCCCAAAACGATTGCAGCATTAGACAGAAATGCCTCTATACCTATGGGTAAATAGGCTGTTAATATTCACTGTCAAGATATACCCAGAAGTTAATAGTCATTTGAATGAGGTGTCAGAGAACTGGTTGATTCCTTAGGGAGTGGGAGATAACTGGCATGAAAAATGTTATTAAAGACAAACACTACTGGTATTTAGTGTTTTTGACCAGAAAAGGCATAAATGGGAGAGTTTGTTTTCAAGTTTATGTAAGGAAGTTTATTTTTAAATAATGCATGTGTTGGAGTGTTTAAGGATCCCGATATATGACCGACACAACAACTCGATGAAGGAGACCAAAGGATTGAAAGCACCTTGTTCAATACGATAACAAAAATATTTAAACAGGCTAACATCTTCATTTAAATAATGGAAAAGGGAATTTCATGCCAATACGTTAACAAATTGCTCTCGAATATTGGACAATGCAACGTCAGCCTTTAGGGGCTGAATTTTAATGGGGGAAGGCGGGTTGGGAGCGGGGGTCTTCGAGACGGTTGGGAAACCCGGGAGAATTTAATGGCAGGGCCTGACTTGCATTGGAAACCTCTGTTTCCCACCCACAGCCAGCCAGATTGAGAGGCTGGCTGGCTCTGGGCAGGTAGGCCTGTGAAACACAGAGAAGGGAGGGAGGGATCGCGTGTGGGCTGGGGAGCGGCTGGCGGAGCAGGGGTGGGCCGGGACCAGCACAGGGGTGGGGGGAAGAAGATTGGGGGCCGGAGGTGCAGGATGTGGGGAAGTCGGGTGAGGATCAGGGGCCGGAGGAGCGGCGGCGGGGAGGGGGGTGGGTTGGGTGAGGATCGGGCAGCCAGAGGAGCAGGGGGGTTAGGTGAGGATTGGGGGCTGGAGGAGCAGGGGCGGGGGGGGGGGGGGTTGGAGGAGCAGGTGGGGGAGGCCTCGTGGGTAGGATCTGAGGCCTCATTTGGGGCGATAGGAGGCGGGGCGGGGGGAATCAGAGGCCTGGGGTGTAATCGGAGGTCTCGTGGTGGGGGGGATCAGAAGCCTGGGGGGGAATCGGAGGTCTCATGGTGGGGGGGGGATCGGAGGCCTGGGGGGGATCGGAGGCCTGGGGGGAATCGGAGGTCTCATGGTGGGAGGGGATTGGCGGCCTGGGGTGGAATCGGAGGTCTTGTGGCAGGGTTTTCGTTCGCAGGGACGCTGGATTCAGGAGCTAAGTGTAAAGGCACTTACCTCCTCGATCCAGCAGTCCTCACCATGCTTCAGCTGGCGGGTTTCACGAGGTCTGCAAAACCCGACCAGCTAAAGTTAAATTCAAAATGGAGGATAAAGCAGAGGCTTCCAGCCTCATTATAATATTTAAATAGATGACCCACCTCCTGGCAGTGGATTGGCTGTCCGGCCCCGTCCCGCATCCGTTAAAACCGGAAGTGGGCGGGTTGGAGGTGGGTTCTGGTCAGGATTCAGATTTTTAACACGTTAACATCTCACACGTCCCAACCCACCTTTTTTTTAGGTTAAAATTCCCCCCAAGGTGTCTATTTTCTATAAAGCTATAGTATCTACTTGTTCAATCTTAGTTTCCAGAAGAGAGAAAAAAATACTTGCCTTAACTCCTGGAGGTCCAGGGAAGCCATTTTTCCCATCTATCCCAGGTGCGCCCTGAAAATATATAAATTAGAAAAGATGACTAGCTTGTGATTAATTCTTCTAAACTGGATAAAGGAACTCTGACATTTCCAAAGGTAGATATAGGTTTAAGATCACCGGTTTGAATGCTGAGTATTAATCTCCATTATAGAATCTATACTTAAGTTAACATCACTAACTCCATTAATCTTTGGACGCCAGCCATTTTAAAAATTCCATTTAAAAACAAATTGTAACAGTTTTATTTAGAAGGGAAAATAAATCAATTTTATGGATTTGCCAGTGCCACTGTTTTGGAATCAGTTAAGTAATGTAGTGACAGAAATATTATTTCAAGTCAATGAAACATAAAGGCCTAGAAATTGGGTGTAGCCCCACTTGGGGCGTTAGAATTGGCGCAGCGCAAAGTTTATAGCCAGACGCAACTTATCGCCACCTGGCGCGATATTGGGTTGCATCGCCCCTAAAGGTGATTGAGGCGCGAATTCAGGTGTTACACGGGACTCCTAAGGCGCTAAACGTCCGGCGCAACCCAATATCGGAGTGGACGGGTGCAGCGCAGGTGCTCTCAATTACCGATGACCACGAGACTTCCAGGCGCCGGCCAGCTCTTAAAGGGGTGGGTTAGTCAGCTTCAGCATCCAGACTCTGCGCCTTGTAGGCCTCAGAATCGGCACAGGCCCTTCTCTGGTGCTAAAAAGTTGGACCAGATGGAGAAGGTGAGAGAGAGAGCAGAGCGCTTCACCAATGAGGCTCTGGAGCAATTGGTGGCTGCAGTGGAGCGCCGTCGAGATGTTCTCTACCCAGACAATGGCAGGAGGCCGAATCATAAGGACTACCGACGCGCTTGGAGGGATGTATGCCAGAGGGTCAACTCCAGCAGCATGGTGACCAGGAGCCCTGTCCAATGCAGAAAGAAATTCAACGACTTCACTCGGGTCGTGAGGGTGAGTGTTGTTTCTGCAAACTGCTGCATCCCTTCATTTGCACCTGACTTTATGGCTACAGGTTGGGCTGTGCCCCATTGGCCATCTGCCAGCAAGCACCCATGGCCCTTTCTGGGCACACACATGCACATTTGACTCAAGGCGTCATGTAAGGGCTCTTGCACCATGGGGGACATGAGATGATAACTCAGGGCATTATGTAAGGGCTCTTGCACCATGGGGGGCATGAGATGATCACTCAGGGCATCATATAAGGGCTCTTCCACCATGGGGGGCATGAGATGATCACTCAGGGCATCATGTAACATAACTTCCCCTCCTTTCCCCTGCAGTCCAAGCTGGCGAGGATTCGCAAAGACCAGCTTTGCACTGGTGGAGGGCCTCCACAAGTGGTCACTCTCACGGATCTCGAGGAGAGAGTCCACCAGATTCTTGGAGGACGTCTGAGTGGTCCTGTAACAACTGCAGCTGCCGACCCCATTGTCGACAGCGATAGTAAGGTTCTCACCATTTACAACTGTCTCCTTCCACTTGTTCCCCCCGTCAGCATGCTTTCTCACTGTGGACCCATGTCATAGCCTTGCCGCAATCTGTCATCCCTTGCTGCCAAGCTGTCCTTTTGCTAAAGCCACTCTTCCACCTCCCTGCTTTCAGATGCTGCATCACCAGCTCGGGAGCCGGGCCCTCAAGCTGCCAGTGCCAGTGCCTCCGAAGGCTCAATGAGAAAATTACTGTCCAACAGAAGGTCAGCAACTCTCTCCAGCAATGATCAGAATGGCCAGCCCAAATGGCTGCAGCTTTTATACTACTGCTGTCCCCTTTAAATAGCACCCCCGAGTCCGAGAAGGGCCTGGGAACGCTCCATCCAACTGTCACTAATAGCGCCAGGTGGAATGGTTGCGGGCGCCACCGAATATCCGGTCCGGGGCGCCAAAAAGGCGTTGCACACTGAAATGACGTCATGATCTGCCTGCGCCCGCGGGCACGCGCAAAGTGTTAGCGCCGGCGCTAAAAGGATACTCAATATGGGAGGTGGCACTATATTCACTGCGCCCGCCCGAAAATTGGGTAACGCCCAAATTCTCGGGCTCTTTACGCGCTAATCACTGGCGCTACCAACCGAATTTCTAGGCCAAAATTCTTACAGGGCTTGACAGGGTAGATGCTGGGAGGATGTTTCCCTTGGCTGGGGAGTCTAGAACCAGGGGTCACAGTCTCAGAATAAGGAGTTGGCCATTTAGGACTGAGATGAGGAGAAATTTCTTCACTTAGAGGGTTGTGAATCTTTGGAATTCCCCACCCCAGAGGGCTGTGGATGCTCAGTCGTTGAGTATATTCAAGACAGAGATCGATAGATTGTTGGATATGGGGATAGTGCGGGAAGGTGGAGTTGAGGTAGAAGATCAGCCATGATCTTATTGATTGGCGGAGCAGGCTCGAGGGGCCGAATGGCCCACTCCTGCTCCTATTCCTTATGTTCTTATGTTAAGTCGTCGGAACAGCTGTGGTGCCGGGAGATGCATTCCTGCACCTCCTGGCTCCCCAGAAGGGTTTTTATAAAAGCTATTTTTTTAATAACTTACCTCTTGTTGGTAGCCGCAGAGGTTGCTGAAGAATCCTGAGCAGTGCAGGCCTGTCGCCTATGCTGCTCGTCGCTGATGAATTTTAATCGGTGTTAGGCCCCTAAATTATATATTCAGTGGGCCCAAGGCCTATTTTAGGCATCCACCAGGGAAGCCTAAAAAATGGGCTCCATGAATTTAGCAATGGGACCAATGCCTGTGCTGATTGGGTGCAAGATGTCCCACTGGTAAATTAATATTTAGCAAACCATTGTTCTATGATTCACCTGTCTTTGCTTCTACTTAAGAAACTTGGGGTTGAAATTGTGCTGTGCAATATCAGTTTTGAGACATTGGAATGTCTTCTATTTTAATGGTATTACAATAAATAGGTTAACATCTTTGCTAAAATTGCAAATCAAGAAATTTCATTTGAGCAAGTAAGTGAGTTTGTTACTAATATGGCACAGCAAGGTTTCAACCCCCTTGTGTCAACAAAACAGCAAAATGTCAGTATTCCTTACCGGTTTTCCCACTGGTCCTGGTTTTCCTGGAAACCCAATTTCACCTGGCAATCCCTAACAAATAGAAAATGTTAAATACATGGCAACAAATTCATATCATCATCAAATAAATATACTGGATCTTCCTACTACTACAGCACATCTATATTAAACTAGCACGGGGTGCCCGGCGTTGCCAGGGCAATTTTGGGCAGCGCGGTCTGCCTGCCGGTGTCTGTCCCCTCTCTCTCTCCCTCCCTCTCCCCATTGACGGCCGGCAGCTGCAGGTCGCCCACCCATTGCGTGTCTGGGGCCTAGCGCTTGAGGCCTGGCCAGGCTCTCAGGGCGAGACGGACCTGAGCTGAGCTCCCCCGCGGATCGCGCGGCTGACGGCCGGCCGCTGCAGCTCTCCCGACCGCTGTGTGTGTCGGGCCGAGCGGTTGCGAGGCACGGCCCGAGTGAGCCCAACTTACCTGCCGCTCCGGCGGGGCGGGAGCGGGATCGGGAGCCGCAATGTGTGGGTTTCTTTTGCTGCTGCTGTCCCTGTGGGGATGGAAAAAATGGTGGCGAAGTTTAGGGAGACTGGAGGGTTAGGACCCGCCCGTGACACACTGATTGGTCAACCATCAGGTGAGTGAACTGTAGGATTGGTCAACCGCTAATGAGTGGATTTTTGAAAGTTTTTTGTATACTGTCCAAACAATTTTTGTCTGACGAAAAAGTAAATATGTCTACGAGAGTCCCCTAACGATAAGCTTTCTTTCGATATAACATACGTGTAGTTACGCTCTATAACTTTTGATTGTATAGCCGGACAGACAGAAAGACAGAGAGACAGACAGAGAGATGTACCGGTTTACATATATAGATATGGGCTAGAAATTCATTATAGCCCAGGAATGGGTGGTGTCATTAGAAAAGTTGGAGATTCAGCACCAGGCGCTAATGCTTTAGACTGCATACAAAATTCATGCTCACTGCTCAAAAAAATGATTGGAGTCTTAATTCAAATCTTAAAGCCCAAGTTCATTGGTGTTACACTCAAAGGGTGGTCAAAGGAGTACAATCAAAAGAGTGCACTCAAAGGGTGCACCAATATCAGGTGCCGTCTAATCACAAGTCATGGTTGTCACAGGCTTTTTTAAGTACCTAAAGGGGAGGTTCATTGATGCTGCATTACCTCATTCTCAACTGTGCAGCTGCCTCAGCAAGGAGAAGCAGGACAAGGAGAAGGAGCCAGGGGACTGAAGCAGCTGTACTCATGGCCCAGGGAGAGAGCCCGCAGATTCTGCGATCAAGCATTGGAGATGTTGGCGTTCACTGTGGAGAGACGGAGGGCGGTGCTCTACCTGTCAAGTGGCAGGAGGCCCTCGCCGCAAGTCTTCTGAACCACGTGGAGGGAGGTAGCGCAGCACATCTCTGGCAGCACTGTGGTCCCCAGGACCCACACACAGTGCAGGTGATCAGGGTGAGTGAATGCTTCAACAAATGCTACATACCATCATCTGTACCACAATCTTCACACTCTGTCCAAAGCACCACACCCCCAGCACTCACCTACCAACAATCTCTACCTGCCAACACTCACAACCACATCTTGCACACAATGACAGCTATTCAACTATGGCAGGCACATCACCCAAACACATTGCTCCACATTCACTCACACACTTTCCTTTCTCTTGCAACGGGAGGGATCAGGAGCACAGAGGCGGGGGATAAACCGACACCCTGTGCTGGAGAATAGAGTACTGCAGATTATTGGGCGCCAGGTGGTGGGCGCCATGGCCACCAGCGACGTTAACCCCCTTGGGGACAATAACGGTATGTTCATCCCTACTCCTTCTTCTCACATCCCACTTCCCCCTCACCCCACAAATGTTTTGTATTTTCAAGCTAATCATGCTGTATGCATGCATTTGTCCCTTCCTTGCCCCCTCCTCTCACCTTAACCTGACTCTTGTGCCTTTATGCTTTCAGATAATCAGCAAGCACCTGAGCAGCCTGTCCCAGAGGGTACTGTTCAGAGCAAGGCGGGAGAAGAGGAGGAGGAAGAACACACCGTGTCACTGCATGTCTCACCCACAGGCGCCAGCTCAGATACTGGCACTACGCGTTCATTAGAGGCTAGTATAGTAGTGGGATCTGCACAGGGTGAGGCACCGGGGACGAGTGAGCTGCAGCAAGGCCAGGGTGAAAGGATAGCTCGGGGCCAGCTCCCCAGAGGGTGAGTTCATGCGTGGGTTCTGCTGCACAGGACTCAGATGAGGACCTCAATGGGGAGGCGTTTAGAAGGAGGGTGATGGGCATGCACACAGAGATGATAGGTGCAATGGTAAGGATGCCCGAGAGCCTGTCAGCAATGATAAGGAGCGCGGAGGAGTCCACCTCCAACACGGCACAAGGTTCTGCGCACACCATGGAGCCCATCATTTCCAGATTGCAAAGGATGTTAGACTCCCAGAGAGATCATGGCGACCCAGGCCTGATGCCGCGTGTGATTGGTGATCTGGCAGCTTCCATTGAAGCACATGTGGAAGTGATGCAACATCTTAATGCTGTAATGGAGTCTATGCTTGGTGGCATCCAACCTCAAACTGCTCACATGCAGTCTCAGCTTGATGCCACACAAGCTCTGACTGCTGCCATCGTGGCTGGGTCTACCACCGTCGACCAGGGCTTTCACAGTGTCGCAACAGGTCAGCAATCTGTGCTCCAACAGATTACTGGGGATGCTGAGGTGCTGCTCCGGGGGTTTGGCAGTGGGTCAGAGGAGCAGGAACCTGCAGTCCTCTCTCAGGATGACAGCATTACTGCTCCCACCACTGCCACTCCACCATTGCCCTTGTCGCTGCCTGTCATCCAGCCAGCCCAGACTGCTGCCACCCATGCTGAGGTGGTGCAGTCTACAGCCAGATTTTCCAGGCCCAGAGCTGGTCGAGGGCGTCCTGCAAGGCCATCTGAAGCCTCCTGCACAGAGACTCAGCAGCCTTCCACCAGCCCTGCTGCAGCCATTGGGCCAACACTTCATAGAAGCACTAGAGTAGGCAAAGGCACAGTAATGAGAGGCACTAAGGAATTGCACAAGGGTGAATAGTTAATATTTTTGTTGTAAATATGTGTTCACTGATTATTGATAAATTTATTAATTCAGTTTGGATTCTTTTGTGGTGTGTCTCATTTCAGCTTTGCGCTGTGATATGGCCTGCGACAGGGATGGAATGATAGGGATGTGGTGAGCAACGGGGATCTGGAGTTTAATTAATTGAACCGCAGTCTGATGAAGCGATCATCTCCTCTGGGCTGGGGAGAAACTTGGAGTGGGAGGGGGAGGATCCAGTTGTCGTGGTCCATGTTGGTACCAACGACATAGATAAGACAAGGAAAGAGGTTCTGCTGAGGGAGTTTGAGCAGCTAGGGGCCAAATTAAAAAGCAGAACCACAAGGGTAATAATCTCTGGATTACTACCTGAGCCACGTGCAAATTTGGCTAGGGTAAATAAAATTAGAGAGTTAATGTGTGGCTCAAAGACTGGTGTGGGAGAAATGGGTTTTGCTTCTTGGGACACTGGCATCAGTACTGGGACAGGAGAGAGCTGTTCCGTTGGGACGGACTTCATTTGGCCAGTGCTGGGACTAGAATCCTGGCGAATCGAATAACTAGGGCTGTAGAGAGGGCTTTAAACTAATTAGTGGGGGGGGGAGGTTTTAAGAGAGCGAAAAATAAAAATGACAGTGGAGAAGGCAATAGAGCAAGGTAGCAGTGGGGAAATTAAAAACCAGAGCGTGTCAGGAAGGGACAGAATGTATAATGATAAAGGTAAAGTAGTAAAAGGGGTAAAAGCAGGAATAAATTGTCAGAAAACATATTTGAAAGTTCTTTATCTGCATGCACGCAGCATTTGTAACAAAATAGACGAGTTGACGGTACAAATAACTACACATGGGTATGATCTGGTGGCCATTACGGAAACATGGCTGCAAGATGATCATGACTGGGAACTAAACATACAAGGGTATTTGACAATTAGGAAGGACAGACAGGAAGGAAAGGGAGGTGGGGTTGCTATGTTAATCAAGGATGAAATCACTGCAATAGTCAGAAATGAGATTGGGTCAAAGGATCAGGTTAGTGAAACAGTTTGGGTGGAGATAAGGAATAATAAGGGGAAAAAGTCATTAGTGGGCATAGTCTATAGGCCTCCTAACAGTTGCAACTCTGTTGGTCGGAGTATAAATCAGGAAATAGTTGGGGCTTGTAATAAGGGAACAGCTATAATCATGGGGTATTTTAACTTTCATATTGACTGGACTAATCAAATTGGGCATGGCAGCCTTGAGGAAGAGTTCATAGAGTGTATTAGGGATGGGTTCCTTGAGCAGTATGTAACTGAACCAACCAGGGGGCAGGCAATCTTAGATCTGGTCCTGTGTAATGAGACAGGATTAATAAAAAATGTCCTAGTAAAGGATCCCCTTGGAATGAGTGACCATAATATGGTTGAATTCCAAATTCAGTTTGAGGGTGAGAGAGTTGCATCTCAAACCAGCGTACTGAGCTTACATAAAGGAGACTATGAAGGTATGAGAGTAGAATTGACTAAAGTGGACTGGGAAAACAGATTAAAGTGTAAGACGGTACAAGAGCAGTGGTCTACATTCAAGGAGATATTTCACATCTTTCAAGACAAATATATTCCACTGAGGAAAAAGGGGAGTAAAAGAAAAGACAGCCATCCATGGCTTAGTAAAGAAATAAAGGATAGTATCCGACTGAAAACAAGGGCATATAAAGTAGCCAAATCTAGTGGGAGGATAGAAGATTGGGAAGCATTTAAAAGCCAGCAAACAATAACTAAAAGATTAATTAAGAAAGGTAAGATAGTATGAAAGTAAACTAGCAAAAAATATAAAAACAGATAGCAAGAGTTTCTACAGCTATATAAAAAGAAAAAGGGTGGCTAAAGTGAACGTTGGTCCCTTAGAGGATGAGACCGGGAAACTAGTGGTGGGGAACATGGAGATGGCAAAGACGCTGAACAAATATTTTGTATCAGTCTTTACAGTAGAGGACACTAAAAATATCCCAACACTGGACAAACAGGGGGCAATGTGGGGGGGGGGAGGAGCTAAACACGATTAAAATCACTAAGGAGATGGTTCTCGGTAAAATAATGGGACTTAAGGCGGATAAATCCCCTGGACCTGATGGCCTACATCCTAGGGTCTTGAGAGAAGTGGCGGTAGGGATTGTGGATGCATTGGTGATTATTTTCAAAAACTCCCTGGACTCAGGAAAGGTCCCGGCAGATTGGAAAACTGCTAATGTAACACCCTTATTTAAGAAGGGAAGTAGACAAAAAGCTGGAAACTATAGACCAGTTAGCCTAACATCTGTGGTTGGCAAAATGTTGGAGTCCATTATTAAGGAAACAGTAACAGAGCATTTGGATAAACATAATTTAATAGGACAGAGTCAGCATGGTTTTAGGAAGGGGAGGTCATGTTTGACAAATTTGCTCGAATTCTTTGAGGACGTAACATACAGGGTGGATAAAGGGGAACCAGTGGATGTAGTGTATTTGGACTTCCAAAAGGCATTTGACAAGGTTCCACACAAAAGATTACTGATCAAGATAAAAAATCATGGGATTGGGGGTAATATATGGCATGGGTGGAAGATTGGCTATCTAACAGAAAACAAAGAGTTGGTTCGTTCTCGGGCTGGCAATCAGTAACTAGTGGTGTTCCACAGGGGTCAGTGCTGGGACCCCAACTCTTTACAATCTATATTAACGATTTGGAGGAAGGGACCGAGTGCAACATATCCAAGTTTGCCGACGATACAAAGGTGGGAGGAAAAGCAGTGAGTGAGGAGGACATAAAAAACCTGCAAAAGTACATAGACAGACTAAGTGAGTGGGCAGAGATTTGGCAGATGAAATATAATATTGGAAAGTGTAAGGTTATGCATTTTGTCAGAAAAAATCAAAGAGCAAGTTATTATCTAAATGGAGAGAAACTGCAAAGTGCTACAGTACAAAGGGATCTGGGGGTCCTGGTGCATGAAACACAAAAAGTTAGTATGCAGGTGCAGCAGGTGATCAGGAAGGCCAATGGAATCTTGGCTTTTATTGCAAGGGGGATGGAGTATAAAAACAGGGAAGTCTTGCTGCAGTTATACAAGGTATTGGTGAGGCCACACCTACAATACTGCGTGCAGTTTTGGTTTCCATATTTAAGAAAAGATATACTTGCTCTTGAGGCGGTTCAGAGAAGGTTCACTCAGTTGATTCCGGAGATGAGGGGGTTGACGTATGAGGAAAGGTTGAGTAGGTTGGGCCTCTACTCATTGGAGTTCAGAAGAATGAGAGGTGATCTTATCGAAACACATAAGATTGTGAGGGGGCTTGATCGGGTGGATGCGGTGAGGATGTTTCCACTGATGGGTGAGACTAGAACTAGGGGGCATAATCTTAGAATAAGGGGCTGCCCTTTCAAAACTGAGATGAGGAGAAACTTCTTCACTCAGAGGGTAGTAAATCTATGGAATTTGCTACCCCAGAGAGCTGTGGAAGCTGCAACATTAAATAA
The DNA here is from genome assembly GCF_052327205.1 of Somniosus microcephalus. Classification (NCBI taxonomy): domain Eukaryota; kingdom Metazoa; phylum Chordata; class Chondrichthyes; order Squaliformes; family Somniosidae; genus Somniosus; species Somniosus microcephalus. Next base: position 47,581,529 of record NC_140993.1, on the reverse strand, counting down.
ATTTAAATCGGAGATACACAGTTTCCTAGCAGATAAGGGAATTAGGGGTTACGGGGAGAGGGCAGGGAAGTGGACGTGAGTCCAGATTCGGATCAGCCATGATCCTATTGAATGGCGGAGCAGGCCCGAGGGGCCGTATGGCCAACTCCTGCTCCTACTTCTTATGTTCTTATGATCACGGACCACCCTTCCGGAAGGCCGATTGAGTGGCTGCCACGTCCCTCGCTCCTGTTCCTCCTTCTCCTTGTCCTCTTCGTCTTCCTCTTTGTCCTTTCCCTCGGAGTGTAAGGCCTCCTGTTGAGAGCCCTGATGGCCCTCCTCCTCCTGCTAGGCACATGTTCCAGTCTTTCTCGCTGCCTCAGCTCCCTCCGTTGAAATGCATTGAATGGCATGAAGTTGCTGTAATTGTGCGGTAGATGCAAACTAAATTTGCCACAGATACTTAGGGCTTGTTCATTCCAGTGTAAGTACAATTTGATGGTGTGGTAAGTCTTAATTATTGCCTGTCAACCTATATGGCACTGAAAATTAACCATTACAAGTGTGGAGTCTCATTCTGTCAGGCTTTAATTGTTGTTTGGCATTTTAAAAATGTAGGGCTAGATTTTCAGTTGCTTGCGCCAGCAGTTAGCGCCTTAAGAGAAGTGATTTTCGGGCGCTATGCGTGTAGCGCCTGGGCGCAGCGCAGTTTGCGCCACGCCCCAAATTAAGTTGCCCGTTAGCGCCGGCGCAAAGTTCAGCGGCCGCCCGGATGCGCGCGCAGAAAATGACGTCACATCCTCGTGCAACGCCCTTTGGCCGCCCCGAATCCAAACTTCAGTCGGACCGCCCCATTGTGCGGCTGGCGTCCAGAGCGTTTGTAAAATGGAACGCTACACACCCTGGGGAGCGCAAATTAAAGGGCACCCCTCCTGCACTATAACAGGCAGTCTGCATGTGTTGTGTGGAAGGATCCAGTGTGTTGTTGTGAACGGTGTATTTATGTTTCCCTCCTCCTCCTCCTCCTCCTCCTGTTTCCCCCCCCAGACTCTGCCTTTGAGAATAACACCCTTCCCCTTTAAGAGCTCACTGGCACCAGAGTGTCTGCCGTGCGCTGCGCCCGAGCTCGGGTGTTGCGCTCTGCACCGCCGGCTTAGCGCCTAAAGATAGTAGTGGAACGCCTCTTTTAGCGCTCCACCAACCTCTTAGGGCGAAGCCACTGAATTTCCGGCAACGGGGCGCTACTTTGGGGCGGGCGCTAACTTCGGGCGGGCGCTAAGGTTAGCGCCCCAAAACTGTCTATACTGAAAATCTAGCCCGTAAACTTTTCTGCCTCTGTTTTCTCTCTCGCTCTTAATCCAATATGCTTTCCCTCCCTTTACTTTTCTTTCTGTACCTGATTTGACATTGAATTCACCTACTCTAATTTACACTTCCTTCTCAGTCCTTGCGCTGTTAATTTTACAATTCTTCAATCTCATTGGTTAGGGAGATACACAGCTGCTTGCCCCATTCACTCAGGTCCCAGATGCTCGGTTTCCCTCACTGCGATGGCATCAGCTCGCACATTCAGCAACTTCCCACGCAAAAAACATAAAAACTTAAACATGCTGGGGCAAGTCTAATGAATGGCAGACACTGTTAGATGCCCTGCTACGGCAAAATTATGGCTCAATATAACCATCGAACTGTTTAAAAAAAAAATTGGCCCTGCTTTGATTTGGCAAAAAAAAACAAGAAAACTTTAAAAGGGAAGTATCATAGTGGTCACTCAGTCCTAATGTTCGATGACTCAAATGATAATTCATGTTCATTTTTTAATCTAATAATATGGTAAGGTTCAGTTGGATAGAAAATATCTACAAACTCTCTCACCTGTTCTCCAGGATATCCTGGTGGTCCAGCAACACCAAGCTGTCCTTTAGCACCCTAGAAGAAAGTAAGAGTACATGGCTAAGAATTGCTCATTCCAAGTTCCTCCAATGGCTCAGTGAGTTAATTTGGCGAGTGGTTGAGCCGCACAAACCAGAAAGGTCACTGGCTCAATCCATGGTCTTTAATGTCAGTTGATCTCACCCAGGATGGCAGAAGGAACATCATGATTGGCCTCAGTGCCCTTATTTTGGGGAGGGGAAAATCAGCCCCAATCCAGCGACCCCAGCAAGAAAGTGTATTGGTGTGGATGTTAGGTAAGGGCACCACTGGGGTTGTCTGTGATGTCTTTCCAACTTTGAATGTTTTCCAAACACTGATTGTGTAGACTCATGAATATTTGGCCCCTTGGACAAGTGGACATCTGCAAGATGCACGGCAGCAACTCACCGAGGCTTCTTCGACAGCACCTCCCAAAGCTCTACCACCTAGACGGACAAGGGCAGCAGGCGTATGGGACCACCACCACCTCCAAGTTCCCCTCCAAGTCACACACCATCCTGACTTAGAAATATTTTGCCAATCCTTCATCGTCACTGGGTCAAAATCCTGGAACTCCCTACCTATCAGCACTGTGAGAGTACCTTCACCACACGGACTGCAGCAGTTCAAGAAGGCAGCTCACCACCACCTTCTCAAGGGCAATTAGTGATGGGCAATAAATGCTGGCCTTGCCAGAGACGCGCACATCCCATTAATAAAAAAGAAATAAGGTGCCAGAGGGCAAATGTACATCCTTACCTCAGCAGAGAGTCAACATCTTCTGGGTAGGAGGTGAAAAAAATTGGTGAGAAGAAATAAAAATAAAATGAATTGATTATTCCAAAGAGCCAATGGGTTAGAAACTCCTTTGTGCTCATTTTCGGGTGGCTGAAATGGACGGTGAGCATGGAGTGCCTGCCCCAACAAGGAGGCACTAAGCCAGCCTGAAATTGGGCCTTGGGCATCACTGACATTATTTGGGTGAGCTGCCTGCAGCTGGTGTGCCTCCATAGGCAGTTCGCTCATTTAATACAACGGCCCTTAGTTAAGTCCCAGGAGTGGGCGTGGAGCGGCAATGGGGGTGGGGGAGTGGGGGGTGGGTGATCGGGAGTACAGTGGAGTGGGAAGAGCAATCCTGCTTTAAAATTGAAAGAGAAACACTTCACCTTTGAAGAATTCCGAGTGGAGCAGGCCCGGCGTCTGCTTCTCTTATCCCAAACCAATTTCTGCCAGGGAACCTAAACCAGGCGTTAGGTCCCTCATTTACATATATAGGGGGGGCTAACGCCTGTTTTAGGCAGTCGATGGGGACCCCTGAAAAATGACCCGACACAATATCGGGTCAGATGACTTTGGATGCGGGATGTTGATCCTCAAAATTGGCCTAATTTTTACCCGACTGCTTAATTCAAAAATACTAAAGAAAATGCTCGAAATACACAGCATCTGAAAGGGAAAGTTAGGTTAATGTATCCAGACCCTTCATATTTTAATTATGCAGTATTTATGATCTTATTGATCAATTTCTGAACCCTGGCTTCCCTCTCTATTACCCAAGGGCCTCAGGGCCAATTGTAATGGCCCTATGGTGTCCTGGCTGAAGTGAGCTAATTCAGCACAGGCCAATAATCCAACCCCCTTCCATTCACTTTTTTATTTTCTTTAAATCTACTCATGCACAATATAGTTTATCGTTAATTTGAAAGTGTGGTTACATTATTTTCCACTTTCCACTTTTAATGAGATCACTAAACCCCCAAGAGCTTGAAGCGCTTTTGAAGGTATGATCTAGTGAAGCCCTGAAATTTTTGCAGAGGGACTAGCAGGCTGATCCCTCATGTTCGGGAATTAAATTACGAGCATAGGCTTGAAGACTCGACTCTCCCGCCTTGAAAGGAGCTGAGTAATGGGGGATCCTATAGAGGTATATGACACTGTGGGGAATAGATAAGGTAAATCTAGAGCACTATTTCAAGTTAAACCACGACTGCAGGACAAGGGTATAAAGAGGGGTGAGTTCATTACTAATGACAGAAAGCTCTTCTTCACACTGAGAGTGTTTAATACCTGAAATGGCTTCCCTGGTGAGTTAATGGAGGCAAAAACTCTGGAGTTATTCAAGAGGTGTTTACATGCTGGGATGGAGGTGAACTGTAGTCTCCCATGAATGGCCTTGAAATTACATCATGAGACATATAGGCCTAGAAATTGGGTTGGGGCGCCAAAGTGGCGCAAAAGTCGCCTGAGCGCAAGATTTAGCGCAGTGTTCGAGGCTTTAGCGATCGTCAGATATTCAGTTTAATTGCTCCTCGAGGGACACGGGGCGAGGCTCGAGGCGCTCCGCGTCCCTCTTAGGGCGCTGAAACTGAATATCGCAGCGCAACGTGCTGCAGCGCCACACGCTGCGGTACTGCAGGCCTTCCTCCCACTGTTAAGGGGGAGGTGCCTGCAACAGCGCGATCCCCGCTCGCGAGTGCCGGCAAATGAGCCCGGCACCAAAGAGAAGTGCCGGGCTCTCGGGAAACAGCCGGCATTGCCGCGGGGGGTTGGTTAGGAGGTCGGGGACGGAGGTGCTGGCAGGCGGCCGCCCCCGCACCTCCACCTTAACTTGTGCCACTGCTGGCACAGTAAGGCCCCGTGAACCGGGCGCGGGTAGCGAGTGGCGCAACTGCGGCGTTCGCAACCAAATATCGCGAACGGGGCACGAATGGGGCGCTGCGCACACCGATGACGTCATCGGTGGCGGCGCAGCGCAAATGCCTAATGCCACCATTAGCGCCCCTACTGAATATCGCGGGAGACGCAGCCAGTGGCGCTACAGCCACTGACTGCCTCTTTAGGCGCTAACAGGTGGCGCTGCTCACCCAATTTCTCCCCCATAAACACTTATCATGGCCAGCTCACATTAATTTTTCTGCTGTTTTAATAGATTGTTAATCATTTAATTTTAAGCTCCTTAGCAAAGTTGCAGAGGGAGGACTTTAGGAACATGGGAACAGAGGTAGGCCATTCAGCTCCTCGAGTCTGATTCGCTATTCAATTAGATCAGGGCTGAGCTGTACCTCAACTCCATTTACCCACCTTAGCTCTATATCCCTTGATACCCATACCTAACAAAAAATTTGAGATGAACGCAGTGTTTGTACACTAGTATCACACAGTGTAATCTTATAACCACAAGTGGAAAGGAAAACCGACGGAGTGTATAACGGATGGCCAATATGATACCACCAGATTTCCGCCACTGTTGGAAGTTGTAATCAGCCTTAGTGATTTATTCTGCAGCACCGATTTACTTTGCACCTCTTGACCACAAGATGGTGGCATTTCCTTTTGAAATGAATAAAAGCACCAGTCTGTATATTACAAACTTACACAAATTTCTCCAATACCCTTTGTTGAATTTAAAGTTATCTCTCACAAGGTAGCTGCGTTACTCCAGTTTTGGCTAATAGATAAATGGGGAGTGGGATGGAGACAATTTACTGGTATATAATTCTTCTTTCATAACATACAAAAAAAAGCTAAGTGATATTACAGCTAATGCAGCGGCCACGGACCGCAGTTTGTGAATAATTATTTTCAATTTATTTTTGTGCGCATGTGTTTTGTGTGATGAGTATTAGTGCTTGGGAATAGAACACTTCCCACTTCATACTCCAGTGCCAGCATCAAGCACTCTCAGGTCACAAATGATCCAGGGACAAGGCTCCTCTACTCTGCCCCAACAATGCATCTGTCCCAATCTCAAATCCACCCCATGGCAAAAACGGGACATTTTTCCATTTTTCACACTATCCATCCCGTGATGTCTTGGAGTGAGATTGCTAATTTAGTATCAATTGATGTCAAATTAGGAACAGCTTTGGTGCTGAGGTCCAATACTCAGCAGGAACTTGATTGAGGCTGTCCCATAAAAATTGTTCATTGTGTTGTACTGTTTCTTATACTCAAAGTACAGTAGCAGTTTTTGAATGCCTTGGGTTGGCTCCACAGTGGCTGAGTTGACAAATGCAGTGGCAGGTGTGATACTGAGTCGTACAGACCAGGAAGAAACCAGGTTTAATACCGGGCCTGTGCTGAGTTAACTGGCACTCATAAGGGTATCACTTAATGCCCCCTGGATTAGGAAGAGAACAAAAACTAGCCAGAAAAGGAGGGGAGACAATGAGTGACTCAGATGTTCATCTCTTATGAACTTTTGATTATTCAAACAGTGTGCAGATAAAAAAACCACATTGGGCAGGATTTTCATTGGGCCATGGAGGCAGGATTGGAGGCGTGTGGGGGGGGTTAAAATCCTGAAATTGGGGGGCACGAACCCATCCCGCCCCCAACCCACCTCCATGCCAGTTTCAAAGGAGGTGGGTACCCGACCCACACTGGGACCCGCCTCCCCGAGGCGGGAAGGGGATTACTGCCAATTAAGCGCCTGTTAACAGGTAGTTAACAGGCAGTTTTTAGGCTCATTCGTATTTTCATTCTTGAAGTAGGGATTCCCGATGGCTCCTAACCACGCCAAGTTAGCGAGGCGGGCCGTCGGGCTGAAGGGCTTGGAGGGGTCAAGATGTCCAGTGTTCAGGTGAGTGATGGGTGCACGAGTGCAGAGGTAAGTGTGTTTGGTGTGTTTAAAGTGTTTAAAGAAGTATTACTTACCTTTACAGCCTTCCTTCCTTCAGGTCTCGGAGGTCCCTCATCTCACCGGCACAGAAAGCAGAATGGCCGCGATCTGTCAAAAATTGCAGCATTCAGCTTTCTGTTCCAGAGAGATCTCTAAATCATCCTGAGAGAAAGGAATTAACTTAGAGTACAGATTGTCAGTGTTTGACAGCTTCAAACAGCTGTCAAACGCTGATATTTAATCTGTCAACAGGTCTTGACAGATGAAATATCAATCTGTGACGTCACCTGTTGCCGGGTGGCCCTTAATTGGCCTGCTGAGCCCGCTGGGTGGGCTCAACAAGGTCAAGCAAGTCAAAATCGCGTGGGTTGGCTACAACTCGATGGAAGCGGGATTACAACCCCGAAAGTTGTAGTCCCGCCTCCTCAATGAAATTCCAGCCCATTGTATTGTCAACAGGTACAGTCATATTGACCATGGACAGAACTTATGATAAAACCCGTAAGGGTGAAATGTTAGGTTCTTCCTATTTACTCAAAGAATGTGACCTCTCTGAACACAAGGCATTGCTTTTGTTTTCTTTGAGATGTTAGTCTGTCCAGATTTTCTGCTTGTTTTCCCACGCTATCTCACTGCCATAAAAGTATCTCTGCAAAAATTGTAAAAAAAAAGCCGCTTGATTTTCAGTTCTTGCCCATTTCTCGTTGCTCTGAGAAGATGGTGGTGGGCCTTCTTCTTGAGCCACTGCAGTGTAGTAGTTTGATACAACTAAGTGGTTTGCTAGGCCACTTGAGAGGGCAGTTAAGAGTCAACCACGTTGGTGTGAGACTGGAGTCACATATATGCCAGAACGGGTAAGGTTTCCTTCCCTAAAGGACATTAATGAATCAGTTGGGTTTTTACGACAATTCGACAGCTTCCTGGCCACCTTTACTGATGCCAGATTTATATTTCCAGATTTTTTTTAAACAAACTGAATTCAAATTCTCACACTGCCACGGATGGGATTTGAACTCACTCTCTGGATTATTACTCGGTGCCTACTGAATTATTGATTCAGTAGCCAATACACTACACGGGTAAACGGGGTTTCCATCACACTTCCAGTGAAGTAACACTGGTGGAGCAGAGCACCTCGAAGGAATTTCCTGACATAATCTAGGTTTATACTCCAGTGCAGCACTAAGGGAGTACTGCACTGTCGGAGGTGATGCCTTTTGAATGAGACGTTAAACTGAAGTCTTGTCTGCTCTTTCAGGTGGATATAAAGGAACCTTGTATAAATGCTGGCAAGGACACCAGGAGAACCTACTCTTCTACAAACAGTACCATGTGATCTTTTATCGCGCGTGCAAGCCCCCGATATGCACTTACGCGACGCGCCGGCCGTTGAGCTTCAGGGACGCCTGGAATTGCTGTTTTAAAATGTTGACTCCCGGGCAGCGTCTGACGTCACGCTGCCCAGGAGTGCAGCCAGCGCGAAGCCTGTAGCGCGCTGTGCAACTGAGACACGCCCCTTGAGGTCTCAGTTTAATAGGACACGCCCCCAATGTTTCTCACAAGCTGCTAAGCATTTTTACATGCAAAGCAGCATTTTAAATAGGTTTTTGGTATTTTTATGAAGCTTTTGGTAACATTTATAAACTTTTAAAAACATTTACATTATTTTGAAGAATCTGAAGTAGTTTTAAACAGAATTAAAGCAATTTAAAGACTTTTAAAAGCCCTAAAAGAATTTTTTAAATTCCATTTATTTATTTAGCAATGTCGTCGTCATACGTGTCTTCACACTGTTCCCTTTGGGGAACTGTATGAAGTGGTGGAAGGATTTATGACCGTGATTAACGCTCATTCCGTGACCGTAACCATCTTTGAACCAGCCATTAGGGTGGTTAGTCCTATGGCAGGAGGGTTTTACGGGCTCCCACAAGCTATACAAGGAGGGGGGTCCACCCACACCCACGGATGCAAATATCCCACTGGATGTCAACCCAGAATTTAGAGCCGGAGCTCCGACTCCACTTGCCGGAGCTGTCTGGAGCGGGGTTCGAAACCCTACCCCGTCTGGCCCAGCGGCGGGGATGCTACCGCTACGCCAAAGGCCCAATCCGATTAGCAACGTGAAATGGCTGGAATGAGCACAATTCACGGCATGAAAAGAACTCACAATTGAACTGATGATGACCTCAGCAATCTCCTCAACGAGGTGGAGGCGCAGCGCCTGCTCATCATTGGTAATGAGAAGTCAAAGGCGCCGCAAAAAGGACAGATGATAGCTTGGTCTTTCAAGTGGCAGCATAGGGCTCCAGTCACGGGGAGGGAAAAGGCGCAGGAAACGTATGGGTGTCACCTTTTGCGCGGAGTGGGCCTTTTGCGTAGCGGTAAGCATCCCCGCCGCTGGGCCAGAAGGAGTAGGGTTTCGATACCCCGCTCCAGACAGTCCCGGCAAGTGGAGTCGGAGCTCCAACTATAAATTCTGGGTGGACATCCAGCGGGATACTTGCGTCCGCGGGTGGCCCCCCCGCTCAGATGGGTTGTGGGAGCCCGTAAAACCCTCACGCCATAGGACTAACCACCCTAATGGCTGGTATGAAGATGGTTATGGTCACGGAAGGAGTGTTAACGTGGCCAGAAATCCTTCCACCACTTCATACAGTTCCCCAAAGGGAACAGTGTGAGGATACGTACGACGATGACCTCTTGTGCAATGCACCTCCTTGGACCCTCAGTCGCAGATGCGAGGGGGCAAATCGTGCAATTGTTAAATTTTTCATTTTATTGACATGTAAAATGTTGGCCCAGTAATTCCCTTCCAAACGCGCGAGTACGGTCAGGGTACTCACGCGTCTGGCCGGAGGAAATGCCGGTTTTCAGCATGCACAGCGCATGCAGGGAAAACCGGCATTTCCTGTCCTCTGAACGAAGGGGTTCAGAGGCAGAACGCGAGCGACTGTACAGGCAGCGCGTGCGCAGTAAAATTCGCCGCTTTCATTCATGCTTTCAGTGAGGTCAAGTCCTTACAATTTACACATGAAAAAAGCATGAGTACAGTTGCTCCAGAGGCTGCGGAGGAAGATATTTCTTATCGTGGAGCTTCTGAAAGGCAATATTTTTGTTTGGGAAAGGGAGGAAAGTTATTTTAAGAAATGCTGAGGTAAGTTAAGTTTATTTTTGTTTTTTAAAACGGGTTTTCAGTACTGTAGGTAGAAGGATCAATTGTGGCTATGTGAATTGAATTTGCTGTGTTTATTAAATGTGAAAATGACTCCAACATTTTTAAGAAAGAAACTTTTCATCAGTAATATATTCTTTTAAGTAATTATGTATGTATGTCTGTATATATTCCTTTGCGTGTATGTATATATTCCTTTACTTATGTGTATGAATGTATGTATTTAATTATGACTTTCAGAGAAAGTAACTTATTGGAAAATCATAATTAAAAACATACATTCATACACATAAGTAAAGGAATATAAAACATACATACATATACGTAAAGGAATATATGCGGACATACATACATAATTACTTATTACTGATGAAAAGTTTCTTTCTTAAAAGTGCTGGAAATGTTACATTACTCATTTTAGAACACTCATTCTCACATTCAATTCACACAGCCACAATTGCTCCTTCTACCTACCGTACTGAAAACCCGTTTAAAAAAAATAATTTAAACTTTAAAACTTACCTCAGCATTTCTTAAAATAAATTTCCTCCCTTTCCCAAACAAAAATATTGCCTTTCAGAAGCTCCACGATAAAATATATCTTCCTCCGCAGCCTTGGAGCAACTTTACACATGCTTTTTTCAAGTGTAACTTGTAAGGACTTACCCTCACTGAATCCATGAATGAAATCGACGAAGTTCACTGCGCAAGCGCTGCCTGTGCAGTCGCACGCGCTGTGCCTCTGAACCCCTTCGTTCAGAGGACTAGAAATGCCGGTTTTCCCCGCATGCGCTGTGCATGCTGAACACGGGCATTTCCTCCGGCCAGACGTGTGAGTACCCCGACCGTACTCACGCGTTCAGAGAGGAATTACTGGGCCAATGTCTCAACTGAAAGATGACACCTCTGACAATACAGTAATCCCTCAGTACTGCACTGATACCTCAGCTCTATGCTCAAATCCTAGCATAGAGCTTAGACCCATGATTTTCTGATTCAAAGGCCCAAGTTCGACCACTGACACCAAGGTAAGCAGTTCCACAGATTTAGGTTAAGTTTAATGGATAAATTCTGCATCATAAAATCTTGTTGTAAATCAAAAAATATTAAGCCTCTTTAAAAATCAACAAACCTGACTCTGTCTCTGTAATAGCAGTACCACATTATAAAATTAGAATAAACCAGAATCTAAGCTTTACTCATTCATGGGAAAAGCTCTCAATAGTTTATCACTCACCAGAGGTCCAGTGATTCCCTGTGCACCAGGCAGTCCCCGGTCCCCCTTCCTTCCCTAAAGAACAGCAGAGACAGCAGGATCAGTGTTAGAACATATCAGATAAAACAGTGAATGCTGGGGATGAGGCAACTGCTTTTAGTGAGGCATGATGGAGTTCTATTACGTGGCTGCGATATCAGTGAAAGAAATGAGTAATATTTTTATGATATACATGTGAATCTTCCATAGAATTACATAGAATGCACAGCACAAAATCAGGCCATTTGGCCCAACTGGTCTATGCCGGTGTTTATGTTCCACATGAGTCTCCTCCCATCATTCTTCATCTAACACTATCAGCATATCCCTATATTCCTTTCTCCCTCATGAGTTTATCTCCTTCTTCTTCTTAGGCAGTCCCTCGGAACCGAGGGTGACTTGCTTCCACATTAAAAATGAGCTCGCAGGTGACTGATGAGTCCAATGCGGGGCCTACAGTCTCTGTCACAGGTGGGGCAGACGGTGGTTGAAGGGGCAGGTGGGTGGGGTGCTTGGGTTGACGTGCGCTCCTTGCGTTGCCTGCGCTTGGCTTCCGCTTGCTCCCGGCGAAGAGACTCGAGGTGTTCGGCGCCTTCCCGGATGCTTCTCCTCCACTTTGTGCGGTCTTGGGCCAGGGATTCCCAGGTGTCGGTGGGGATGTTGCACTTTTTCAAGGAGGCTTTGAGGGTGTCCTTGAAGCATTTCCTCTGCCCACCTGGGGCTCTCTTGCCGTGCCAGAGCTCCGAGTAGAGCGCTTGTTTTGGGAGTCTTGTATCGGGCATGCGGACAATGTGACCCGTCCATTGGAGCTGATGGAGCATGGTCAAAGCTTCTTTGTTAGATATAATTCTTAAGGCTAAAGGGATCAAGGGATATGGAGAGAAAGCAGGGACAGGGTACTGAATTTGGATGATCAGCCATGATCTCATTAAATGGCAGAACAGGCTCGAGGGGCCGAACGGCCTACTCCTGCCCCTATCTTCTATGTTTCTATGTCTATGTTGGCCTGAGCAAGAACAGAGTTTATCTAGCTTCCCCTTAAATGCATCTTTCATGGCCTTGCTCATGGTTTTCACCCATGAACCGCCCAGTATGATTTTCAAGGAATTCTTGATTTAGTCCAGCCAGAAACAGGCGGAAGCATCAGTATTCCATGAAAATTGGAGTCCTATGACTTTTTAGGACCGCCAATGTCATTAACATTGTTTCCAAAGAGGTGCGTGCTCGGTGGTAAATCCGCCCACTATTCTCGGGCAGGAAATGGCCAGGTACAGCATAAGTTAAAGGCGTCTTTGGCGTATTAAAGGGGGATAGAGTGATCGCAACAGCCTGTTGATATTGTCGGCGACAGGGCTGAACCGTTTTGATTGTCGGGCCTCATTTAAATATAGTTGGTGATCTGCCTGTGCAAGTCAAGCGCTGAGTAGCAGCTCACCATTTCTGGAGGGCGGGAAATTTGGTGGGCCAGCCACTGAGCATGTTTCTGCAATGCCTTAAAAGGGAGGGCTGGACAGATAGGGGAAAGGGGGAGGCGACAGAGGGCATAATTTAAGGGGCTGAGCAGGGGCCTGATTCAGAAGGAGCACTGAGGGGAATTCAAGTAATCCTGAAGGCTCAAGACCAAATCAATAAATTAATAATATTTCTAGACCTGCCAGTTGACAACTGCCCACTGCCAAAATCATGGCTTGTGTCTCTTCAACCTGTGGTTGTATGACCAACTGTGGAATGGCAACTGGTTGCTTAGCAACATGGAATGACTAACTGTTGTGGGGTAACTTGGAAGAATCTTTTATGTCACAATCAATGGCAAAATCAAAGGATGTGATATCACGTTGTCATGGAGATGTCAGTCACGATTACAGGATTTTAATTTGGATTTTTTAAATATCTAATTATAGCATTGGCTTTGACAGCATATTGACGAAACATAATTTACTTAAAATCTTATTTTATGATCATGGACTCAATATTAAAGTAACTTTCTCAACGATTTAAATCAGTATCATGAAAACCAACTGTTGCTTGCTGTTTCAATGTATCTCCACTGTTGAAGGAGACTCATGGGGAGCCTGCACACTGGCATGGACCAGTTGGTTTTGAATGATCTGTTTCTATGCTGTACATTCTGTGTAATTCTATGCATTTCTATTTTATTCGTCTTGAAATTAGAGTGAAATTTTATGCTGCTCATTTTAAAAACTTTTCTTTGCCAGTCTTTTCCCCTTCTCATTCAAAGGTGCTGGCTTCAGTTGAGGTACTGAAGTAAGATTCCATGGCACCTTGGCCAAGTGTAGACAACAAATGCAGGATCGGTGTGTGGGGGAACTGAAGCAAGTGGCGCGCCCGCTGGTTGGGAACAAAGTGAGGCTTGGCTGAGTTTAACTGTCGAAGTCTCATTCACATGGAGCCTTTCAACCTCCTGACCAAACCTGGGCTAACCCGCTACCTGGCTGGTGGGCAGCAGGAGGTCATGCTGGGGACCCACAGGAACAATACTGGCACTAAGGTAGGTTGATCAGGGGAGGAGTTGGCTGGTGAGGGAGAGCCAGGGGTTGGGGAGCCCCAAGGTATCTTTGTGGGGCCCGAAGGAGCACTCCTGCTCCTCCTGGTCCACCAGGAAGCTTTAAAACAAATTGAAATAAATTTTTATCTTGCTGGACCTCTTCTAGCTCATGATCCAGCATCCAGCAGGTTTGGCTTGATGGAGAAACCACAACTGCTCCCTCACTCAGGTATTAGATTAATATTGCAGTCAGGCCCTGATAATGTCATCAGAGCCCAATTTGCATATTTAAAGAAGGACCCCACCGGCTTCGGGCAGGTTTCCTTGCCGCCTGCAATTTAATATTTGCAGTCGGCCAAATTGGGGTGGGAGGCTAGCCGATGCATCCCCTGCTTCATTTAACTGACCCTCACTTGGTTTCCACTGGGTGGGGGGATTATCAGGGCCAAACAGATCATGTCCTCTTCTGACAATCCATACAGGCGCATTTTCCAGCAGGAATTATCCGATAATGTTCAGCAGGGGAACACTAGGCTAATTAAACACATCGCATCAATACTTAACATAGAAACATAGAAGATAGGAGCAGGAGTAGGCCATTCGGCCCCTCAAGCCTGCTCCGCCATTCAATGAGATCATGGCTGATCATTCAAATTCAGTACCCTGTCCCTGCTTTATCCCCATATCCCTTGATCCCTTTAGCCTTAAGAAATATATCTAACTCCTTCTTGAATATATTTAATAAATTGGCCTCAACTGCCTTCTGTGGTAGAGAATTCCACAGGTTCACCACTCTCTGGGTGAAGAAACTCCTCCTCATCCCTGTCCTAAATGGCTTACCCCTTATCTTTAGACTGTGACCCCTGGTTCTGGACTCCCCTGCCATCGGGAACATCCTCCCTGCATCTAGTCTGTCTAGTCCTGTTATCATTTTATAAGTTTCAATGAGATCCCCTCTCATTCTTCTAAACTCCAGCGAGTATAAGCCCAATCGACCCAATCTCTCCTCATACGTCATTCCTGCCATCCCAGGTATCAGTCTGGTGAATCTTCGCTGCACTCCCTCCATGGCAGGAACATCCTTCCTCAGATAAGGCGACCAAAACTGCACACAATACTCAAGGTGTGGTCTCACCAAGGCCCTGTACAACTGCAGCAAGACATCCTTGCTACTGTACTCAAACCCTCTCGCTACGAAGGCCAACATACCATTTGCCTTCTTAACCGCCTGCTGCACCTGCATGCTTACCTTCAGCGACTGGTGCACAAGGACACCCAGGTCTCGTTGCACTTTTACTTCTCCCAATTTATTGCCGTTCAGGTAATAATCTGCCTTCCTGTTTTTGCCACCATTATACTGCATCTGCCATGCATCTGCCCAATCACCCAACCTGTCAAAATCATACTGGAGTTTCTCGGCATCCTCCTCACAGCACACACGCCCACCCAGCTTTGTGACGTCTGCAAACTTGGAGCTATTACTTGTTTGTAAACAAAGGGTAAAATCTTTCTCTGCTGCTTTACAAAGAGATTAGTGTTAATTTAATTTAATTTGAACAGTGCATGTTGTAGTTGGAAGACAATGGAAATTACTGAGCAGCAGGAAGTGTCTGGTCTGCAGAGAATGGGCAGACAATAGAGCTCTGAAGTACAAGACATCCAGCACTTTACCACTGAAATATTTTTGAGTCACAGGGAATAATAAGACTTTTGTTGGAAGATGTATTTGCCAGACTGTGGTTAGAGCGTAGGGTTTTCGCAGAATATAATCCTTTTTTGCTCTTATTTCACACAGTAAAAATAACTAAAATTGAAAGACTCTTTCTATAAACCCTCCTTAAACTTAATCTCCAAAGCAAGTGATAGGCCTAGCACACATGCTTGATCTTCACACTGGCTCCTTTGTCTTTCCACAAAGCTCAAGCTGCTTTGAATGTATACTTGAGGAATACTGCATACAGTTTTGGTGTCCATACTTAAGAAAAGATATACTTGCTCTCGAGTCAGTACAAAGAAGGTTCACTCGGCTAATCCCAGGGATGAGGGGATGGACATATGAGGAGCGGTTGAGTAGATTGGGACTCTACTCATTGGAGTTCAGAAGAATGAGAGGCGATCTTATTGAAACATATAAGGTTGTGAAGGGGTTGGATCGGGTGGATGCGGGGAGGATGTTCCAGATGATGGGTGAAACTAGAACTAGGGGGCATAGTCTTAGAATAAGGGGCTGCTCTTTCAAAACTGAGATGAGGAGGAACTACTTCACTCAGAGGGTGGTAGGTCCATGGAATATGCTGCCCCAAAAAGCTGTCGAAGCTACATCATTACATAAATTTAAAACAGAAATAGACAGTTTCCTAGAAGAAAAGGGAATTAAGGGTTACGGGGAGCGGGCAGGAATTTGGACATGAGTTTAGGTGCGGATCGGTCATGGCCCTGTGGGTAGCGGAGCGGGCCCAGGGGCCGTGTAGCCTGATCCTGCTCCTGTTTCGTGTGTCTAATTCTGTTAGATTCAGGAGATAGTCCTGTCATAGTGGATTGGCGGTTAGGATCAGATCAGCCATGATCTTATTGAATGGCGGAGCAGGCTCGAGGGGCTGATTGGCCTACTCCTGCTCCTATTTCTTATGTTCTTATGTTCTTATGTTCTAAGCCAGTGGGGCATTTGGCACCTCACCCAAGTTGCCACATTTCATTGATGAGGCTAGGCAGTGAATTGTTGGCAGACTATTCAACCACAAAGGGGGAAATAAAGACACAAGGCCAAGCCTAATCCTGTCCTCACCCAAGGTTCTCCCATCTGCATTTTCCAGCAGGAGTAATTGGGCCATTTATCAGAAGCAAGAACCTTGATTGACCAAGGCAATGGCTCCCTGGGTGAAATCGACTGGCCCAGTACAGATGAGGCATTGAGCCTTGGACCTATGCAGTCTGTGTGGCTCAGTTTCATACCATTTATTGACTGAGCTATTCCTGTCTCTCGGGGCTAGCTGGCTTTGTTGATCAGACACTGAAAATAATAGTACCAATAATTTAAAAAAAAATTATAGTCTACTTTAAAATTGAATCTGATCTAAATTGTCACCTTATGGATCTATCTTGTCAAATTCCCCTTTCCATATTCTGCCTCCAATTGAAGGAGTTTTGACCTAAACCCAATGGAAATATTGTAGGAATGTCTAGTTCCTATCAAGAAACTGAGGTCGACTCAGGCGATCAAACAAATGATGTTTAATGTGAAACTAATTGAGTTTAACAAACAGATGCAAGAAAACTACGAATACAGGTCTAGTCAGTTCGGAAGCTCCACGAGGACTGCTTGGACGGCCCCGTGGCTGGCGTCATGACATCTGATGCGCTATCAATTACTCATAAAAGACTGAGAGTTAAGAGAGTAACTAAAGGCTTTTATTAACAAAAGAATGAAGGTCTGCCTCGAGTGGTCGACCGGTCCAGAATACAAAGGGGGCTGGGGAGCAGTCACCTTTATACTAGGACTTGTGGGAGGAGTCAGCCGAGGCATGTCCAGGCATGTACACAGTGGAACACAAACAGTGGTTTACCACATTCACCCCTTGTTTAAAATTGAGTCCGGCGGGGTGAAGTGTATTAAAAGTTAGTGTATTGGAGTCTCTCCGGAGGTCTTGTCTGCCGCTGTGATCGGCGTGGCGACGGCAGGGGTAGTGGAGCTTCCGGCGTCGAGTCCCGCGTAGGCTGTGGCACAGGCGTGTCGTCCTCGTAGGTGTCGAGCGGGTCGCTGGGCCCAGGCCTGCCGTCTGCTGGGGCTGGATATCGGATCGTGGGGGGGGGGGTGGTAGTGAGTAGTGGGTTACTGCGGCCCCCGAGGGTGCAAGGTCTCTTATGGAGACTGTGTCCTCCCGCCCGTCCGGGTATGCAATGTAAGCATACTGGGGGTTGGCGTGGGGGAGGTCGACCCTCTCGACCAGGGGGTCCGTTTTATGGGTCCTCACGTGCCTTCTCAGTAGGACCGGCCCTGGGGACGTCAGCCATGGCGGTAGCGATGTCCCCGATGTGGACTTCCTTGGGAAGACAAACATTTTCTCATGAGGGGTGGCGTTAGTGGCAGTGCAGAGCAGTGACCGAATAGAGTGGAGCGCATCGGGGAGCACATCCTGCCAGCGGGAGGTTGGAAGGCCCCTAGACTTTAAGGCTAGCAGGGCGGCCTTCCAAACTGTCGCATTTTCTCTTTCCACCTGTCCGTTCCCCCGGGGGTTGTAACTGGTGGTCCTGCTTGTGGCAATGCCCCTAGTTAGCAGGTACTGACGGAGTTCGTCGCTCATAAACGATGAGCCCCGGTCGCTATGGATATAGCTGGGGAAACCGAACAGGGTGAAGAGGTCGTTCAGACATTTAATGACCGTGGCACTGGTCATGTCCGGGCAGGGGATGGCGAACGGGAAACGGGAGTACTCATCAATAATATTGAGGAAGTACACATTGCGGTCGGAGGAGGGGAGAGGCCCTTTAAAATCAACGCTCAGGCGCTCGAAGGGGCGAGTGGCTTTTATCAGGTGGGCCCTGTCTGGTCTATAAAAGTGCGGTTTGCACTCAGCGCAGACTTGGCAGTTCCTGGTCATGGTCCTGACCTCCTCAATAGAGTAAGGCAGGTTGCGGGCCTTGATGAAGTGGAAGAACCTGGTGACCCCCGGGTGGCAGAGGTCATTGTGGAGCGCCCGCAGTCTATCGATCTGCGCGCTGGCGCAGGTGCCACGCGATAGCGCATCCGGGGGTTCATTGAGCTTCCCGGGCCGGTACAAGATCTCGTAATTGTAGGTGGAAAGTTCGATTCTCCACCTCAAGATCTTGTCATTTTTGATTTTGCCCCTCTGCTTGTTGTTAAACATGAAAGCAACTGAACGTTGGTCAGTGAGCAGGGTAAATCGTTTTCCCGCCAGGTAGTGCCTCCAATGATGCACAGCCTCCACAATCGCCTGGGCCTCCTTCTCAACAGCGGAGTGTCTGGTCTCCGGGCCTTGGAGGGTTCGTGAAAAGAAGGCCACGGGTCTCCCCGCCTGATTGAGGGTAGCGGCCAGGGCAAAGTCGGACGTGTCGCTTTCCACCTGGAAGGGGATAGATTCGTCCACTGCGTGCATGGTGGCTTTGGCAATGTCTTCCTTGATACGGTGGAAGGCTAAACGGGCCTCTGCCGTCAAGGGAAAAGAGGTGGACTTGATCAGCGGATGGGCCTTGTCCGCATAGTAGGGGACCCACTGGGCATAATAGGAGAAAAACCCTAGGCACCTCTTCAGGGCCTTGAGGCAGTGGGGCAGTGGGAGTTCCATCAGGGGACGCATCCGGTCGGGGTCGGGGCCGATGACTCCGTGTTCCACAACACAGCCAAGGATGGCGAGGCGGTTTGTGCGGAATATGCACTTCTCCTTGTTATATGTCAGGTTTAGGAGTTGGGCGGTGCGGAGGAATTTTTCGAGGTTTGCGTCATGGTCCTGCAAGTCACGGCCGCAGATGGTCACATTGTCCAGATACGGGAAAGTGGGCTGCAACGCATTTTGATCTACCATCCGGTCCATCTCCCTTTGGAAGACGGAGACCCCGTTGGTGACGCCAAAGGGAACCCTAAGGAAGTGATAGAGGCGGCCGTTTGCCTCAAAGGCAGTATACTGGCGGTCCTCAGGGCGGATAGGGAGCTGGTGGTACGCTGATTTCAGGTCAATGGTCGAGAAGACGCGGTACTGCGCGATCTGGTTGACCATATCAGCTATGCGGGGGAGTGGGTAGGCGTCCAGCAGGGTGTAGCGATTTATTGTCTGGCTGTAGTCGACGACCAGGCGCTGCTTCTCGCCGGTCTTAACGACCACAACCTGGGCTCGCCAGGGGCTGGTGCTGCCCTCAATAATCCCCTCCTTCAGGAGCCGCTCCACTTCGGTTTTAATGAAAACCCTGTCCCCGGCACTGTATCGCCTGCTCTTTGTGGCGATGGGCTTACAGTCGGGGGTGAGGTTAGCAAACAGTGGGGGGGGGGGGTGACTCTGAGTGTGGAGAGGTTGCACCTGGTGCGCGGCGGGCAATTTGGGAGCTGCTGGCTGCGGACTGTGAGTGGGGGTAGGGGTCCACCGTACGCCATCGTAACACTTTTAAGGTGGCACTGAAAATCTAACCCCAGCAGGACGGCAGCGCAGAGGTCGGGCAGGACCAGAAGTTTAAAATGATCGTACACGGTCCCGTCTACTACGAGTGTCACTACGCAGTAGCCGCCGATGTCCGCCGACTGGGACTCGGAGGCCATAGAAATCCGCTGGTGCGCAGGCAGGACTGGGAGAGAGCAACGCCGCACCGTGTCGGGGTGGATGAAGCTCTCCGTGCTCCCAGAGTCAAAAAGGCAGATTGTATCGTGGCCATTTACCTTAATGTCCATTGTGGAGCTGGCCAGCTGGTGCGGTCTCGCTTGGTCCAGTGTAACGGATGCCAGCATAGGGGTCGGTGTGTCGCTGCGGGTATCAGATGAGGCGGTGTTGGGGGCCTGCTGCATTCCGGCTGTCGTCCAAGATGGCGGCGTCCATGATCCCCATGTGGCTGGAGGCGTCCAAAATGGCTGCTGTACCGGTGGTTCGCACATGGCCGGGGAGGCCCAAGATGGCGACCCGCATGGCCCACACGCGGCGCTGCTGGGGTTCGGGGTGGCTTTGGCCCTGCAGACGTTAGTGTAGTGTCCCTTCTTCCCGCAGCCCGAGCAGATCGCGTTTTTCGCCGGGCAGCGCGCTCTGGGGTGTTTTGCCTGGCCACAGAAGTAGCATTTCTGGCCTTGGGGCACTGCTGTCTGGCCTTGGGACACTGCTGCGGTAGTTGGGCCGTTGCTGGGGTGTGGCTGGGGTGGCACGGCGCTATGAGGCGGTCCTACCGTGTCCCAGGCTGTCATTCCCCGCGGCGTCCACGGTGCAGAGGAGTAGGCATCCATGCCCCGGTAGGCTGCATCCAGTGATAGTGCGAGTTCAGAGGCCTTGTTGAGGTCGAGGTCACTCTGCTCCAACAGTCGCTGTCAGGTGTAATTGGATCTGTGGCCCGCTACAAAAGCGTCCCGGATAAGTTCCTCTGTGTACACGGCGGCCTTTACATCCTTACAACCACAGGCCCGGCCAAGCACAGACAGTGCCTGAAGGTATTCCACGGTCGATTCCCCAGGTTGTTGTTTACGACTCCCCAGAAGGTGCCTGGCGTACACTTCGTTCACTGGGCGCGTGTACTGGTCCTTGAGGAGCTTGATAGCGTCCGCGTACGAGGTCGCGTCTTGGATGACCGAGTACACTCGGTGGTTCACTTTGGAGGTCAGGACATCCAGTTTGTCCTCGTCCGATTTGATTGCTGCGGAGGCGGTCAGGAATTTTTCGAAACACTTAAGCCAGTGAGGAAACTTGGTGGATGAGTCCGCCTCCCGATGATCTAAGTCCAGGCATGCTGGTGTGAGGATCTTCTCCATTATAAAAATTTTGTTAATAAAATTGATGCGCTATCAATTACTCATAAAAGACTGAGAGTTAAGAGAGTAACTAAAGGCTTTTATTAACAAAAGAATGAAGGTCTGCCTCGAGTGGTCGACCGGTCCAGAATACAAAGGGGGCTGGGGAGCAGTCACCTTTATACTAGGACTTTTAGGAGGAGTCAGCCGAGGCATGTCCAGGCATGTACACAGTGGAACAACATCATCACATTTTTCCCACCAATGGGGGATCACGTGATGAACGGCGTGACGTCATCGCGTTTGCCCGCGCTCTTAAAGGGACCGCGCTCTGTACATGCAAACAGTATATACAAAGATACAGATTCAGGCTGTAGTTAACATATTGTTAAAGGGAATTATATACATTTGATCGGAGTCCCTTAGTGGCTCTGCCACATGCGCCCCCCCCCAGAATTGTCTTTAACAGAAAAAGTGAAACTGCGAGGAGGCCTGACAAGCCTGTCAGAGCGACTTCTGTACTGTTGGAGTGGAAGCTGCTGGACGGCGGGCGGGCGGTTGCGCTTGATCTGGCACGGCGACTGTGGGCGGTCGGCCATGTTTTGGCGGCTGTGCGGTCTCGACCGGGTGGTCAAGGTCCAAGTGTGCCGGCTTCAACCGGTCAACCGAAATGTGGTCCAGTTTACCTCCGATATCCACCGAGAAAGTTTTGTCTCCCGGCTCTAGCACGCGGAAAGGACCAGTGTAAGGGGCCTTGAGCAGATCCCGATGAGCGTTGTGGCGGATGAACACATATTCAGCGTTCTTCAGCTCTGCTGGGACGTGGGAGCTCTGAAAGCCGTGATGCGACGTTGGTACTAGTGCAAAACACCTGGCTGCCTCCTGGTGGCTGATGAGTTGATTGGATGCGGACCATGGCTCTGTTGGAGTCGGAAGGAAATCCCCTGGTACGTGTAGCGGCTGGACGAGCTCTGCCAAGGACGAGCGAAGATCTTCCTTGGGTGCCGTGTGAAGACCCAACAGGACCCATGGTAGCCTGTCCACCCACCCAGTGCCTTGGAGGCTGGCCCTCAGTGCGGCTTTGAGCGACCTGTGAAACCGTTCGCACAGGCCGTTTGCCTGTGGATGGTAGGCTGTGGTGCGATATAGCTTGATGCCGAGCCCCTGAGCCACTGCGTTCCAGAGCTCAGAGGAAATTGCGGTCCACGATCAGAAGAGATGTCCGCCGGTACCCCGAAACGGGCGACCCAAGAGGAGATGAATGCCCTGGCTACGTCTGCCGAAGTGGTGGATGACAAGGGAACTGCCTCTGGCCATCTAGTGGTGCGGTCTACCATCGTAAGGATATGTGTAAACCCATGAGAAGGTGGAAGTGGCCCCACCAGGTCCACATTCACGTGATCGAACCGTCGCTCCGGAACAGCGAAGGTGGCCAATGGAGCTTTGACGTGACGCTGCACCTTGGCCTTTTGGCAGACCACGCAGGTGTTGGCCCAGTCGCGGACATCCATATGCATGCCCCGCCAAATGAACTTGGACGACATCAGCCTTTGCGAGGCCTTCATGCCAGGGTGTGACAACCCGTGTATGGCGTCAAACACTTTTCGGCGCCAGGCGACCGGCACGATAGGGCGAGGATCTCCTATGGAGACGTCACAAAGTAGCGTGGTGACTGCGGCGTGGAATTTGACGTCGGCCGCTTGGAGGCTAGAGGGGCTGGTTCGGTAAGCTTGCACCTCTGGATGTGAGGCTTGATCCGCAGCCATGAGGGCATAGTCGATGTCGAGCTGGACTGCCTGAACGGTCGCGCGGGAGAGGCAATCCGCCACCAGGTTGTCTTTACCGGCCACATGCTGAATATCAGTAGTGAATTCAGAGATAAACGTTAACTGACGCTGTTGTCGGGCTGACCACGGTTCGGTAGTCTTGGCCATAGCGAACGTTAGTGGCTTATGGTCGACAAAAGCAGTGAAAGGACGTCCTTCCAGCAAGAACCGGAAATGGCGGATGGCCAGAAAAAGAGCCAGCAACTCCCGGTCGAAGGTACTGTACTTCCGCTCGTTTCGCCATAGTTGACGGCTGAAGAATGCCAGCGTTTGCCATGTTCCATTTACCCACTGTTCCTGCACTGCGCCGATGGCGTAGTCTGACACTTCGGTGGTGAGGGCGATGGTGGCACTTGGCAGCAGGTGCACCAGCATGGTCGCGTTGGCGAGGGCGCTTTTTGTGTCAACGAACACCCGGTCCATGTCGACCGTCCAGCTTACCGGGTCCTTGCCAGACTTGCCCTTGAGGGCCTCGTACAGGGGCTGCATGAGCAGAGCTGCCTTAGGCACGAAGCGGTGGTAAAAATTTACCATCCCGAGGAACTCCTGCAGGGCCTTGATGGTCTGCGGGCGCGGAAAGGATGTCACCGCCTCTACCTTTGCTTACAAAGGCACCGCTCCCTCCGATGTAATGTGATGTCCCAGGAAATCAATGTGGGGCAGACCAAACTGACACTTTGGCCGGGTTGAGAATCAGGCCGTGTTGGCTGAGGCGACAAAAGAGGGTGCGTAGGTGCGCGATGTGTTCCTCCTTATTTCGACTGGCCACAAGGATGTCGTTTAAATAGACGAAAAGGAACTTGAGGTCCCGCAGCACGGAGTCCATGAGGCGCTGGAAGGCCTGGGCAGCATTCTTCAACCCAAAAGGCCGAATGGGGTGATGACTGTGGTCTTCTGCACGTCCTGCGGGTGTACCGGGACCTGGTGGTAGCCTCGGACCAGATCCACCTTGGAAAACACGGTGTTCCCAGCCAAATGGGCAGAGAAATCCTGAATGTGGGGGATCGGGTATCGATCAGGAGTGGTAGCGTTGTTAAGTCGCCGATAGTCGCCGCATGGCCGCCATCAGGTTTCGGTACTATGTGGAGAGGCGAAGACCAGGGACTATTGGACCGGCGAATAATCCCCAGGCGTTCCATCGTAGTGAACGCCGCCTTCGCGACCGCCAGCTTGCTGGGTTCGAGGCGCCGGGCCCGCGCGTGGACCGGGGGGCCGGTGGTAGTGATGTGGTGTTCCACACCATGCTTCGTGGCCGTAGAGGAGAATGTAGGTCTGGTCAGGTCCGGAAATTCACCGAGCAGGCGAGCGAACTCGTCCGGAGTTGGGAAAGTGCAGGAGACGGTGCGTGACATGGTGGTACCACGGTGGCAAGGAATGGAGTGAAACGTGGCCGCATTGATCAGCCGCCAGTTCCTCACATCGACCAGGAGGCCGTTGGCGCACAGGAAATCCGTGCCGAGGATGGCTTGTGAAACCCTGGCCGTAACAAATTCCCAAACAAATCGCTGGCTGCCGAAGCACACCTGGACCCGCTGTTTGCCGAAGGTCCGGATAGCTCCGCCATTAGCCGCTTCGAGTGAGAGGCCGTGCCTCTCAGCTTGAACATCAATAGCGGACGTGGGTATAATGCTGCACTGTGCGCCGGTGTCACATAGGAATCGCCGACCAGAGATGGAATCGATGATGAACAACAGCTTGCCAGAATTTCCGATTGCCATCGCAGCCGCGGGGCACCCGTCAGACCCGTTCTTCTTTTGCCGGGGTTGCAGTTGTTTTTTTTGGGGAGAGAAGCTGCAGGGAGGGCGGCAACATCTGGCTTTCGCGCCAAACCGCGCGTGGTAAAAGCACAGCCCCGAAGGTTGAGGAGCTGGGGTGGTGTCTGTGGGGGATGGGCACCTCGTGGCAGTGCAGTACTGCTGCGTCACCGCGAAAATCTTGTCCGCTTCGGCAGCAAGCGCTGCGCAGTCTGAGACTTCGGACCTGGCCAGGGCAGTTTGTACTTGCTCCGGTAACTGACTGAGGAAGAGCTCCCTAAAGAGGAAGCATTCCGGTTCGGAGCCAAGGAGCGTGAGCATTTGGCTCATGAGCTCAGACGGCTTGGAGTCCCCGAGGCCGGGCATAGCGAGCAGTCGGCGGACGCGCTCCAACTTCGTGAGCCCGAAGACCTGTAACAACCGCGCCTTGATTGTTTCATATTTGCAGTCGTCCGGGGGGTTCTCAAGCAGGCTGACGATCTGGGCTTCGACCTGGATGAACTAGGCGGTCGCTTGTTGCTCCCAGAATTGCGGTAGCTTCAATGCAACGGCGTTCGTTTCCATGCTTCGTTCCTTCTGCGAAAACCGTTCGCAAAAGTCGGGGTCACCAATGTAGGAATGTCTAGTTCCTATCAAGAGACTGAGGTCGACTCAGGCGATCAAACAAATGATGTTTAATGTGAAACTAATTGAGTTTAACAAACAGATGCAGCACGGTGGCATAGTGGTTAGCACTGTTGCCTCACAGCGCCAGGGACCCGGGTTCGAATCCGGCCTCGGGCGACTGTCTGTGTGGAGTTTGCACATTCTCCCCGTGTTTGCGTGGGTTTCCTCCGGGTGCTCCGGTTTCCTCCCACAGTCCAAAGATGTGCAGGTTAGGTTGATTGGCTATGATAAATTGACCCTTAGTGTTAGGGGGATTAAATACGTGGGGTTACAGGATAGGGTGGGATATGTGTTGGTGTAGGGGTTACGGGGATCGGGTGGGATATGTGTCGGTGCAGGCTCGATGGGCCGAAATGGCCTCTATCTGCACTGTGGGGTTTCTGTGATTCTGTGATTCTGTGAAAACTACGAATACAGGTCTAGTCAGTTCAGAAGCTCCACGAGGACTGCTTGGATGGTTCCGTGGCTGGCGTCATGACGTTTTTCCCGCCGATGGGGATCACGTGATGAATGGCGTGACATCATCGTGTTTGCCCGCGCTCTTAAAGGGACTGCGCTCTGTACATGCAAACAGTATATACAAAGACTAGCTGGGGAGCCCCGCGTTGCGAGGGCAATTTTGGGGCGCTTGGTCTCCCTGCCCCTGTGTGTCCCCCCTCTCCCTGTCCTATCCCTCCCCTCTCTCCCTCCTCTCCTCTCCCTCCCGTCCCCTCCTCTCCCTCCCGTCTTCCTCCCTCCCCTCCCGTCTCCCTCCCTCCCCTCCCGTCTCCCTCTCTCCCTCCCTCCCCTCCCCCACCCCCACACGCCCACCCCCGCCCACCCCCTCCGCTCCCCTCTGTCCCTCTCTCCGGCCCCTCCCCCTGCCTAGCGCCTGAGGTCCGGTTCTGAGGGCGGGACGGACCGGAGCTGAGATCCCCCGCGTATGGCGCGGCTGATGGACGGCCGCTGCAGGCGGGCGGCGCATGCGCGGTCAGTGCGGGCGGCGCGAGGCGGCCCGCGGGGAGCAGGCAAGGGCGGCTTGGCGGCCGTTAGCGAGC
The DNA here is from genome assembly GCF_052327205.1 of Somniosus microcephalus. NCBI lineage: Eukaryota > Metazoa > Chordata > Chondrichthyes > Squaliformes > Somniosidae > Somniosus > Somniosus microcephalus. The sequence goes on along the minus strand of NC_140993.1, from coordinate 47,555,367 downwards.
GGGAAACTTCGGGCGGCCCGCCCGCGCTCCGTCCGCGACACCGTGAAACCTGAGAGGGGGAAGTAGAGCGAGACAGAGAGGGAAGAGGAGAAGGAGAGAGAGGGAAGAGGAGAGAGGGAAGAGGAGAAGGAGAGAGAGGGAAGAGGAGAAGGAGAGAGAGAGAGGGAAGAAAGAGAGAGAGAGAGATACATTTTTTGAGCTTCAGGCCCCGAGTCCCCCCTGCGCGAGGGTGAGGAGGAGGCGGGGGAGGGGTTGCTAAACACAATATAAAACTCAAATAAATTGTTAATTAATTCCCTAACACATAATTCAAATATTTACCTTACTTCCCTAACACACTGAAAGTGTGGGGAAAAAATCGTGAAAAATCAAGATGGCGGCCACTCACCTCAGTTCCGAAGGATAAGGCCCGCCCACACACGCACCGATTGGTCGACCGGTCAGGTCACCGAAGCGTAGGATTGGTCAATCGTCGAGTCACTCGACACTCAACTGTAGGAAGGAACCCGCCGTCCGATTGGTCGACCTCGACGTCACACGGTCGCTAATGAGATGCTAATGAGCGGAAGGCTGAACGTTTTTCGGATACCGCGGGCGCGGTTTTTGTCCGGCCGAAACGTAAATACGCCTATAACCGGTCCGGAATCGCAAGCTTTCTTTTGAGGCGACGCGCGCGTCGGTACGCTCTGTAACTTTCAAACGTATAGAGAACAGACAGACAGACAGACATCGGGACAGACAGAAGAGCTCTTTTATATATATCGATACAGACTCAGGCTCTAGTTAACATATTGTTAAAGGGAATTATATACATTTGATCGGAGTCCCTTAGTGGCTCCGCCACAATATAACTGTTTACATACCCTTTGACCTTGTAATCCAGGTTTTCCAGCAATGCCATCCAGACCAGGAGGACCCTAAGATGAGGAAAAAAAACACGTCATTTTTTTATCTTATTGACCTCGAGCTGCTTACTGTGGAAGTTCACACGAGTTACCCCAGGCTATTTCTCATTGGATTCTCCTTCTCCTTCCTCCCCGGGACAGCAATTTATTACCAAAGCTTTCGCTGCATCGAGATCGGGCCTATTTTTTGTGCCTTCACTGCATTTTCTTCCTTGCATTTGGACACATTTTTACCTATGTTAGGAGGAGAAATTTTAATCCAAAAAAAAATGCATTTTCTCAAAGTATTTTGGTGCTAACCCAGCTAGTTCACTAATGTCCTTCAGGGAAGGAAATCTGCCATCTTTACTTGGTCTGGCCTATATGTGACTCCAGACCCACAGCAATGTGGTTGACTCTTAACTGCCCCCCGAAATGGCCCAGCAAGCCACTCAGTTGTAACAAACCGCTACGAGAAACAACAATAAGAATAAAACTGGATGGACCACCCGGTATCGACCTAGGCACTGACTTTGGACACGGCAATGGCACACCCAGCCCAGTCGACCCTGCAAAGTGCTCCTCACTAACATATGGAGGACTTGTGCCAAAATTTGGAGAGCTGTCCCAGACTAGTCAAACAACAGCCTGACATAGCCATACTCACAGAATTAAACCTTTCAGCCAATGTCCCGAACTCCTCAATCACCATCCCTGGGTATATCCTGTCCCACCGGCCGGACTGACCCACCGGAGGTGGCGGCACAGTGGTATTCAGTCGGGAGGGAGTGGCCCTGGGAGTCCTCAACATTGACTCCGGACCCCATGAAGTCAAGCATGGGCAAGGAGACCTCCTGCTGATTACCACCTACCGCCCTCCCTCAGCTGATGAATCAGTACTCCTCCATGTTGAACGCCAGTTGGAAGAAGCACTGAGGGTAACAAGGGCACAAAATGTACTCTGGGCAGTGGACTTCAATGTCCCTCACCAAGAGTGGCTCGGTAGCACCACTACTGACCGAGCTGACCGAGTCCCGAAGGATATAGCTGCCAGACTGGGCCTGCGACAGGTGGTGAAAGAACCAACACGACGGAAAAACCTACTTGACTCTTAACTGCCCTCTGAAATGGCCCAGCAAGCCACTCAGTTGTAACAAACTGCTATAAGAAACAACAATAAGAATAAAATTGGACGGACCACCCGGCATCGACCTAGGCACTAACTTCGGACATGGCAACAGCACACGCATCCCAGTGGACCCTGCAAGGTCCTCCTCACTAACATATGGGAACTTGTGCCAAAATTGGGAGAGCTGTCCCACAAACTAGCCAAGCAACAGCCTGACATAGTCATACTCACAGAATTAAACCTTTCAACCAATATCCCAGATGCCTCCATCACCATCCCTGGGTATATCCTGTCCGACCAGCAGGACTGACCCACCAGAGGTGGCAGCACAGTGGTATACAGTCAGGAGGGAGTGGCCCTGGGAGTCCTCACCAATCTACCTGTCACAGATGTATTTGTCCATAACAGCATTGGTAAGAGTGACCACTGCACAGGCCTTGTGGAGATGCAATCCCATCTACACACTGAGGACACTCTCCACCGTGTTGTGTGGCACTACCACTGTGCTAAATGGGATAGATTCAGAGCAGATCTAGCAGCTCATTTCTGGGCATCCATGAGGTGCTGCGGGCCATCTGTAGCAGCAGAATTGTATTCCATCACAATTTATAACCTCATGGCCTGGCATATCCCTCACTCTACCATTACCATCAAGCCAGAGGACCAACCCTGGTTCAATGAGGAGTGCAGAAGAGTATGCCAGGAGCAGTACCAGGCGTACCTAAAAATGAGGTGCTAACCTGGGGAAGCTGCAACACAGGACTACATGCATGCTAAACTGTGAAAGCAGTAAGCTATAGACAGAGCTATGCAATCCCACAATCAATGGATCAGATCAAAGCTCTGCAGTCCTGCCACATCCAGTCGTGAATGGTGGTGGACAATTAAACAACTAACAGAGGAGGAGGTTCCATGAATATCCCCATCCTCAATGATGACGGAGCCTAGCACATGAGTGCAAAAGACAAGGCTGAAGCTTTTGCAACCAACTTCAGCCAGAAGTGCCGAGTGGATGATCCATATCGTCCTCCTCCTGAGGTCCCCACCACCACAGAAGCCAGTCTTCAACCAATTCGAATCACTCCACATGATATCAAGAAACGTCTGAGCGCACTGGATACAGCAAAGAGTATGGGCCCCGACAACATCCCGGCTGTCATGCTGAAGACTCATGCTCCAGAACTAGCCATGCCTCTAGCCAAGCTGTTCCAGTACAGCTACAAAACCTGATAATGTGGAAAACTGCCCAGGTATGTCCTGTTCACAAAAAACAGGACAAATCCAACCTGGCCAATTACCGCCCCATCAGTCTACTCTCAATCAACAACAAAGTGATGGAAGGTGCTATCAAGTGGTACTTAGTCACCAATAATCTGCTCACTGATGCTCCGTTTGGGTTCCGCCAGGACTCGGCTCCAGACCTCATTACAACCTTGGTCCAAACATGGACAAAGGAGCTGAATTCCAGAAGTGAGGTGAGAGTGACTGCCCTTGACATCAAGGCAGCATTTGACCGAGTATGGCATCAAGGAGCCCTAGTAAAATTTAAGTCAATGGGAATCAGAGGGAAAAACCCTCCATTGGCTGGAGTCATACCTAGCACAATGGAAGATGGTTGTGGTGATTAGAGGTCAATCATCTCAGGCCAGCAGGAGTTCCTCAGGGCAGTGTGCTAGGCCAAGCCATCTTCAGCTGCTTCATCAATGAGCTTCCCTCCACCATAAGGTCAGAAGTGGGGATGTTCGCTGATGATTGCACATTGTTTAGTTCCATTTGCAACTCCTCAGATAATGAAGCAGTCCATGCCCGCATGCACCAAGACCTGGACGCCATTCAGACTTAGGCTCATAAGTGGCAAGTAACATTCACGTCACACAAGTGCCAGGCAATGCCCATCTCCAACAAGCGAGCATCTAACCACCGCCCCTTGATATTCAATGGCATTACCATCACCAAATCCCCCACCATCAACATCCTGGGGGTCACCATTGACCAGAAACTTAACTGGACCAGCCACATAAATATTGTGGCAACAAGAACGGGTCAGAGATTGGGTATTCTATGACGAGTGTCTCACCTCCTGACTCCCCAAAGCCTTTCCACCATCTACAACGCACAAGTCAGGAGTGTGATGGAATACCCTCCACTTGCCTGGATGAGTGCAGCTCCAACAACACTCAAGAAACTCAACACCATCCAGGACAAAGCAGCCCGCTTGATTGGCACCCCATCCACCGCCTTAAATATTCACTCCCTCCACCACCGGCATACCGTGGCTGCAGTGTGTACCATCTACAAGATGCACTGCAGCAACTCGCCAAGGCTTCTTCGACAGCATCTCCCAAACACATGCCCTCTACCACCTAGAAGGACAAGGGCAGCAGGTGTATGGGAACACCACTACCTCCAAGTTCCTCTCCCAGTTACACACCACCCTGACTTGGAAATATATTGCCGTTCCTTCATCGTCGCCTGGTCAAAATCCTGGAACCACCACCTTCTCAAGGGCAACTAGGGATGGACAATAGATTCTGGCCTTGCCAGGGATGCCCACATCACAGGAATGAATAAAAAAAAACTCAGAGGACAGAATTCCTCAGAGCTGTATGGATTCCTATATTGTATGAAACCTGGCTCAAAAAGGGGTACGGGAAGCAATTCCTGTAAATGCTTGTGCTTGCGGGCTTCCTCAAGCCACATGTGAACAAATAAAATGGTCACTTGAGATTCTTCAAAAAACATCTACCTTTTGACACTCCCTCTAATATAAATTTGGTCCATTGCAGCAGCCATCATCTTCTCCTCTGTTCCAAACTCTTCTTCTCTTCCTCCACATCTCAATACTACTTTCCAGGAAGAGTTTCCTAGATCAGGCATATGCATGCAGCTAACTATTCCTCCTTCAACGTTTGTGGTATTTCCTTATCCAGCATAACATCAACATAACATCAGTTGCTGAAGGACATTGTTGTGATTTAAAGGTCGGTGTTATCTGCAGTAATTATGCGGCTCTTTTTATTCTGTTGGCCTGCAACACAACACGAAGCAAGGGCAAACGCACATTGTGGATGAGAGGAATCACAAGCCTTCATCGATGCTTTGTGATAATGTCATCATGTTGGCTGGTTTGCTCAAATTTCTTCCTTGCAAGTTAAAAAAAAACACTTACCACAGGTCCTGGAGGACCTAGCAAGCCTGGATGGCCGCGAGGCCCTGGTTGACCCTGTAAAGGTAAAGCACATTATATTTAAATCAAAATAAAATACTCTATTTGTATATTCAGTGGCAGCTGTAAATACAATACACAAGAATGGTGCATTATTGAGGTAGTTTTATTCACATTTTCAATTTTTTCTCTTCACTTTGTAGGAGAACTGCCCTTAGAATTGTCTTAAATGTGTTCCTTCCCTTCCCTCTCTGACAATCACTGCACCACACTTCATAGAAATACACAGAATTACATTGATATTTACAGCACTGAAACATGCCAACAGATCTATGTCCATGTAACTCTCCTCCTATCTTACTTTATCTCACCCTATCAACACTCCACCTCTTTCCCCTGCTACTCACACATTTTGCACATCCTACTCTCACCTCTATTGCAACCCTCACTTCCCTACACTTCACATCTTGCACACACAACGGCCCAGAACTTCGGGTCTCCACGGGTGAGTACGCACGGGGTACTCACCCGTAAGCCCAATGGAAGTGCCGGTTTCCTGCATGCACTGAGCATGCGCGGGAAACCGGCACTTCCGTTCCACTGAAAGAAGGGGTTAAGAGGTGGAACGCGTGCGCAGGAGAGGCAGCGCATGCGCATCGAACTTACGTTTTTTTTGCAGGTTTTCCCGGGAAGGTAAGTCTCCAGAAGTTAGACATGTGAAAAGCAGTCGCAAGGCCTGCTTTTTACAAGGTAAGTGGTGGATTAATTAAAAATAAAACATTTTTTCCACAGGTTTATTATTTTTAAATACTTTAAAGGTAAGTTTATTTTTAGCCACGTAGAAAATAAAATTATTTTTTTCAAAAATTTAAATTATTGTTTAAAAGTTATTTCATGTAATTTATAGTTTATTTTAAAAATGTGATTTAAAAAAAAATTTATTTGAAGATTTAGTGATGTTTTGGGGCTTATAGTATTTATAGGTTTGACAGGTCTTCCTGTCAAACTTATGATTGAAGCATTCCCTGCTACCATGTGATCCCAGGGGATGCATTGAACTAACTGTGCCCCTGGGATATGCAAGCACTGCGTGCCGGCAGTTGGAGGAGGCCCAGGATCGGAATCCCACACGGGCCCACAGCTCAACGGCCGGCGCGGTAGGTAAGTGCAGGTCGGGGGCTTGCACCCGTGGGAAGCCACTGACCTGAATTTCTGGGCCAAGATCTGCATTATTCGACCATAACAGGCACATTCTCAAAACAGCTCACAAGGCTGTCACTAACTCACTCCCTTCTATCTTGCAGGAGAAAGTCGCGCACAACACGAGGCAGGAGGCAGCGACCGGAGGAGGCCGAGCCCCCCCTGTACACCCTTTCCCCACCGGGAGGAAGACGTGCTGGCTATCAAGGGCAGTTAATTGGCACTAATCCCTTCCCGCCTCGGGTTGGTGGGTCCCAGTGCGGGGCGGGTACCCGCCTCCTTTGAAACTTACATGGAGGCGGGTTTTGGGCGGGATGGTGTCGGGACCCCCGAATTTGGGATTTTAGCCCCCCGCACGCCTAAAAGCCCGCCTCACGGCACACTGAAAATCGACCCCATTAACTCTGTTTCTCTCTCCACAGATGCTGCCTGACCTGCTGAGTACTTCCAGCATTTTCTGTTTTTATTCCAGTAAAAAGTTGCCAGCAGAAGCCAGAATTCACTTGTGGAACAGAGAAAACAGCCAAATAAAGGCCAAAAAATTAACCAGTAGCCTATGAGGGCAAACCAATTACTAACCTGCATGGAGTGGATAACCCCTTTAAATAGTGCTCCGACCGGATACTTACTGACTGTTAAGACCATGATTTTCTGTGGGAGCTTATCACATGGCGAGTCAGGCACTGGGGCAAACCAATTCCCCAAAAGGGTCCTAAAACAAGTGTAGGACCCTTATTTTTATATTACACTGAGACTTTTTTGTACTTCCGGCGTGCGCCATGGACTCCTACTGAGCAACCCGATCCAATATGGTGGGTGGTGCACTTCCAGCGCAGAATGAGCATGCGTACGCTGCCTGTCATAGTGAACCCTTAGGTTTTATGCCTGTAAAATGGCATTAGCTCTTAGAAATAGACTGAGCGATAAACCACAGATGGCTCCTTGAAAATGAGTTTAGGTGAAGGGGTTAAGGATTCATCTGCTGCCCTTGATGAACATTCTTGTCAGGCTATTGATTCCAGTATTCTTACACCTTCCTTCTTCATGGATTTCATTGCTTATAGGATATGATGTTTTGGGCAGTAAGATGCCTTGTCCAAGTGGCCATTACTCATTTGTGAGCCTTGACAGTCAGTGCAGCAGACTATTGGATTGTGGTGATTTATATGCTCTTATTTTAGTTACCATCAGTTACCGCATGCGTGACCTGTATGAACAGGGATGTTTGACCAAACGTGTAGAAGAATTTTGAGCAAATTCATTCTTTTAAAAAGGAACCTTAAAACTTTAGGGCGAAAAATTGAGTCGCGCCCCCTTTGGGGCGCTAACTTCGCCAGGGCACTACTTTTAGCACCCTGGAAAAATTAGCGCCCCCGCGACCGAAATTGAGTGGTAGCGCCCCGCCTCCCTCTTGGGGCGCTGTGAGGGAATATCGCGGTGCTACGTGCCGCGGTATTGCAGGCCTTCCTCCCCTTCTTAAAGGGGAGGGGCCTTGCGCAGCATGACCAGCTGGGCCCCCGGGGATCGGGAGTGCCGGCAAAAGAGCCCGGCACTCAAGAGAAGTGCCAGGCTCATGGAGTGCAGCCGGCACTCCGCGGGGGGCGGGGGCAGACCGGGGATGGCAGCGGAGGCAGGTGCTGGCAGGCGGCCAGCAACAAAAATGGCCGCCCGGCACGTCGCCTTTAAATAGCGCTGCCCCGGCCGCAGGTAGGCCCCCATGACCCCGACGGACACAGCATCCGGTGGTAAGTCAGGGGGCACTACCAAAGATCGCGGCCGGGGTGCAAGTGGGGCGCTGTGCATGGCAATGACGTCATTGCCAGCGGCGCAGCGCTGCGAGGCCCTAACGGTTAGCACCGCCGCTAACCTCCCACTGAATTTCGAGGGAGGCGTTGGTGGGGCCGCGCTCCTCTTAGGGCACTAACGGGAGGCGCAAAGCAACCGAATTTTCCCCCTTTAGAGTGATAGCAATATTAGTAGATTAGTTAGATTGATTTGGTGATTAGGAAGTACAGAGATCCAGATGAGAGGAATCCATGAGTGAAAGGCAGTCTGATGGAATTAATAACTTTTTTTAATTTCAAACTTTAATATGCTCTTAATATGCTGATAGATTACCTGGATTTGCTCATATTCCCTTGTAGGTGTATTTCATAAGAGTTATTAGCCAGTAATGCACAGCCATCTTGAATAATACAATATTCCAATATAAAGACTAAGATATATTTCCTTTAGGCAGCTTTATGATGATTGTGTATGGGCATTATACTTACTGGTTCTCCCTTTAAACCGCCAAACTCCACCTGAAAGAAAAGATGAAGTTGTTAGTGATCAACGTCAAACTGAGAAATGAGAACAAAAGGTCAGAGTGTAAGGCACAGATATGTCCAAAATTGCCTAGCCTGCCTTTGCCAAATGGAATCGAACCATGGTTTGCATTTGGCTCCTTTTAGTGCTAAAATTTACCAAACTAATTGCAACGATACATGATTAAAGCACCAGGGTGGGGCAGTTCTAACTTCTGAAGATATCGAAGGGTGTAGGGGTAACATTTCTCAATTTGCATCAAATTAGAGGCTGTAATGGGTCTTGTGCATGAGGCAGCATGAGCCCCCTGTGGCTCAGTGCTACGCGAGCGGAAAATACAGATGTATTTCATGCACGTGACTTTTGCTCCAGATTTTCTGTCTGCCTCCTGCCCACACCACAGCAGTGCACAGGAACAGATAATCATCTTTTAATATATGCAGTAGATTAATGAGAAATAACAGTGCTGGTTCAAAGATAAAGAATGCAGGAAATGTGGCAGACTTGGTCACATAGCGAAAGTATGCCGGTCAGGAAAGAAGACCAGCAACAAAAAGTCGCCGCAGGAGAAGTCCAAGAAAGTACACAAGGTGACAGAGAACAATTCGGATGAACAAAAGACGGATTCAGACTCCAGCAGTAAGGACCTGGGTTGTCTAAAAATACATAATGTTTGGTAACACAGCAGACCACCAAACTATCTGGGTCATGCTTCGGATAGCAGGAGTCCAAGTGAAGATGGAATTGGACACTGGATCGGCATTGACGGTCATGAATAAGCAAGAGTACAAAAGGTTATTCTCACACATTCCCCTGAGGGATACGGAGATTGTATTGAAAACATACACGGGGCAAAGAGTATACCCCATCGGAAAGATAAAGGTAAAGGTGGTCTACAAGGGTAAAGAAAGTCAGGGAATGGACTTGTATGTGTTACCTGAGGGAGGTCCACCACTACTGGGACGGGAATGGATCCGGAGAATAAATATGGACTGGCATTCCTTACAAGCACTAACTGTAGATTCCTGTAAAGAGGACGATGTCAAACCTAAACGACTGTCCAAAATATTGGACGATGCTAAGGAGGTGTTCCAACAGGGACTGGGAACACTGAAAGGAATTACGGCAAACATCAAGGTTGAAGAACATGCAAACCCAAAATTTTTCAAAGCCAGACCGGTACCTTATGCGATACGACTTGCTGTGGAAGCAGAGCTGGAAGGGCTAGAATGTTCAGGAGTACTGTCAAAGGTGGACTGGAGCGAATGGGCCACGCCCATTGTTCCTGTCATGAAGCGTTCGTTGAGCAACAAGCCGGGGGAACCTGGGAAGGTTCGCATCTGTGGCGATTTCAAGATCACTGTTAATCCGGTTCTTCACACGGTGCAATATCCGCTTCCGCGGATTGAGGATATCTTCGCTTCGCTGTCTGGCGGGAAACACTTCACCAAGATAGACCTGGCGCAGGCGTACTTACAGATGGAAGTTGATGAAGCGTCACGCCAGTATCTCACGATCAACACACATAAGGGCTTATATCGGTATAATAGACTGGTTTTTGGAGTGGCATTGGCTCCAGCGATTTGGCAAAGGGCCATGGAGCAGGTATTACAGGGAATTCCAGGCACACAATGCTACCTGGACGACATTCTGATTACAGGAGATGATGATAAGGAACACCTCGCGAATTTGGAGCAGGTGCTCACCAGATTGAAAGAATATGGACTCAGAGTTAATCGCCAGAAATGTGAGTTCTTTCAGAAGCGAATCTCGTACTGCGGTCACGTCATTGACCAGGAGGGGCTTCATAAGTCACCTGACAAGATCGAAGCTGTTGTGAAAGCTCCCGCTCCGGAAAATGTATCCCAGTTGAGGTCATTCCTTGGGTTGATTAACTATTACCACAAGTTTCTTCCAAATTTATCCACAGTGTTACACCCGCTGAACACTCTTTTGCAAATGTGAGTACCATGGAAGTGGAGCGAGGACTGTAAGCGGGCTTTTCAAAAAAGCAAGGCACTGATCACCTCTAAGGAAGTGTTGGCTCACTTTAACCCAACGCTGCCTATTCGTTTAGCTTGTGATGCTTCTCCATATGGTATCGGGGCAGTGCTCTCACATAAGTTGCCAAATGGCTTGGAAAGGCCAGTCGCGTTCGCATCCAGATCATTGACCTCCGCTGAGCGCAACTATGCTCAGATAGATAGGGAGGCTCTCAGCCTCGTGTGGGGAGTTAAGAAATTTAACCATTACCTGCAAGGCCAAAGGTTTACGCTGCTGACAGATCACCAGCCGTTGGTTTCCATCTTTAACCCTAAGAAGGGTGTTCCGGTTATGACGGCGCAGAGGCTTCAGAGATGGTCCCTTTTCCTAGGGGCACATCAATATGATATCGAATTCAAAGGTACAAAGCAACATGGTAATGCTGATGGGCTGTCGCGCCTGCCACTACCTACAGCGGAAGAGGCACCGGCAGTTGACCCTGTCGAGATATTTCACTCGACCATCATTGAATGCTTACCAGTCACCAATGCGAGTATTGAGAGAGAGACCAGAAACGACCCGACACTGTCTCGGGTCTACGGTTTGACAGTGAAGGGATGGCCAACACATGGCGAACCACTGTTACCGGCATTCTCAGCCAGACGAGAGCAGCTGTCCGTCTGTCAAGGAACATTGATGTATGGAACAAGGGTGATTATTCCTCCTAAATTAAGGGAGAGAGTTCTGAAGGAACTGCATGAAGGTCATCTGGGGGGAGTCAAGATGAAAGACCTTGCTAGGGCTTATGTGTGGTGGCCAGGTATCGACAAACAAATAGAGGATCTGACTAAAAGCTGCTCAGGGTGCCAAAAAGTTCAAAATGCACCTCCAATTGCACCGCTGCATCCGTGGGAATGGCCTTCAACCCCATGGCAACGTGTGCATATCGACTTTGCAGGTCCATTCATGGATTCCATGTTTTTGATAGCGGTAGACGCACATTCTAAATGGCCAGAAGTGATTAAGATGTCGACCACTACCACTGAAAAGACGATTGCAGTTCTAAGAACCATATTTGCAAGGAATGGGCTGCCGGAACAAATATGTTCAGACAACGGACCACAGTTCGTGTCAGAAGAATTCCAGAAATTCATGAAGAAGAATGGGGTGAAACACTATACATCTGCCCCATATCATCCGGCTACAAATGGGTTGGCCGAGAGATTTGTACAAACGTTCAAAAAGGCGATAAAGGCCATGAGCGAAGACCATATTCCACTACAACACAAGGTGGACAATTTCCTGATGGCATATCGAAACGCCACGCATGCAGTGACAAATCAAAGCCCTGCCATAATGTTCTATAACAGGAGGTTGCGGTCCCGATTGGATTTGTTAAAACCCAATGTGCGTAGGGAAGTCGAAAACAAGCAATTCCAGCACATAAATAACAAGGGCACTCGGAGTTTCGAAATAGGACAACCAGTGTTGGCCAGGGACTATAGGAATGATAAATGGCAATCCGGAACAATTCGTGCCCGACAAGGACCCTTGATGTACACGGTAGACGTTGGTGAGAACGTAATACGACGTCATGCTGACCAACTTGTGGAATCGAGAACAAGGGTCGACCCCATGTCTACGGCAGAGACACCAGTTGAAGAAGTTATTGAGCCTGTAGCATCTACCTCAGACTCGAACGTACATGATGATGTTCAATCCATAAGAGATCAAATGGATGAGTCACCCCAGCAACGAGAACCAGAGACCCCTGAAAGGCGTTATCCGACCCGGATCAGGAGGCCTCCTCAGAGACTGAATCTTTGAACAGTTTTGTATGAAAGTTGTATATACGTTATCCATGTTATGTTTAAATTGGGGTGTACACTGTTAAGCTAAAAGGGGAGGAATTGTAGTGTATGTAACCTGTACCACCTTAAGAGACTACCTTAAGGTGATGAACTACTTTCTGATGGCTCCTGTATATTGTAGTACCGGTGGTGACCACACCGGTATATAAACCCTGTGGAGCAGTTTTTATTTCAGTTCAGCCCTGACCCTCAATTACTAAAGACCTGTTTAAGTATTCTGTTGTCTGTGTCCAGTTATTCAGCATAACTACATTTGGAAAACACAGACTCAACAATCTGTGCAGGGCTTGTCCGAGGCAGTGGAGCGGTCGGCACCTGCCTTGTCCGAAGCAATGGGAAGAACTGTCCAGGCCTTCTCCGAAGCACTGGCACCTGGCACACAGGTCCTCACTGTTGCCACGCAGTCACTTGCTGGGCTCCTCCACAGCCAGATTGACACAACGCGATCTCTCACTGTAGCCACCCTCTCTGCATCAGTTAGGATCACCCCGGGCCCTTCCAGTCCCATACAAGGCCAGGAATCAGTGGAGCATGCGATTGTGGCGGATGAGCCGAGCCGCTCCCCTCAGATAGCCAGTGTGTCGTCCGACCATGGTGCAGATGTCCTCTCTCGGCAGGAGACCACTGCACATGCCAGCGCTGGCGCGCCTGCATTGCAGCTGCCACCACCTGCAGGCCACACTGCTTCCAGCCATGGTCACATCAAGCATCCTGCGTCCGCACCCTCCAAGCCCAGAGGTCGGACAGGCCGTCCCTCAGGGGCTTCTGCGCTTCCAGACAGTCAGCAGGCGTCCCCCAGCCTTGAGGCCGCCAGTGGGGTCCAATTACGTAGGAGCAGCAGGGAGGGAAGGGGCCGGGCGCGAAAGAGAAGTCGTTCTCCCTCAAGGGGCCAGTTGTAGAGGGAGGTGCTGAGACGTTTGTTTGTCCAAATTCAAGGACACCCTCACCTGTTGTTATATTTGCAGAAGGTTTGTTGAGTTTTGCGGCTTGGCCGAACAGTTCACAGTTATTTTGAAAGTTATGGTTTCTGTTGACATTACGTTGTTTAGCTGTAATGAAAGACTTTTGTGCCAATAAACAGAAGTTTCAATGTGGCATGGTGCATGTGACTAGTTTCAGTGATGCTGGCATTCAGAGGCCCTCAAACATCCAAAGTGCGCATAAGTTAAGACTCTCATCATTCCGCCACAGGGGTCTCGACACGAGTCCAGATGAGCCTCTGACGTATGGCCCTTCCACTTTCAGCAGCCCTTCCATCTTCCTCCTCCTCCTTCTCCTCCGCCTGCTCTTCCTCCTCCTCCTCCTCCTCCGCCTGCTCTTCCTCATCCTCCTCCTCCTCCTCATACTCCTCCTCCTCCGCCTGCTCTGCTGGTCGTTGAGGGACAACTGGAATTGGCTGGGTGCGTCGATTCACCAAGTTGTGGAGCATGCAGCAGACGATGACGATGTGTCCCACTTGCTGCGGCGAGTACTGGAGGGATCCCCCCGAATCTTCCAGACATTGGAAACGCTTTTTGACAACACCAATAGTGTGTTGTTTACTGTGCCTGGTTGCCTGATGGCCGCTGCTGATCAGCTCTTCTGCTGGGGTGTCGGCCACACGGAGTGTTGTCATCAGCCATGGCCAGAGAGGATAGCCCTTGTCCCCAGTAAGCCAGCCTCGTCTTCGAGGCAGCCCCTCAAAAAGGTAACAAACTGAGGTCAACCGTAGGATAAAGGCATCGTGGCTGCACCCTGGGAAATGCGCGGTGACTGCCATGATGATTTGGCGGTGGTGACAGACCAGCTGCATGTTGAGGGAGTGGAACCCCTTGCGGTTGCGGAAGTCCTAAGTATGATGGCATGGCGCCCTCAAAGCCACGTGTGTGCTGTCACTCGCCCCCTGCACCATGGGGAAGTTGGCAATAGAAACGACACCATGCGCGCCCTCTGCCTGCTTGTGCAGGGTCCGAGGGAAGGTAATGAATTGACGCCTTCGCCTATAAAGGGCATCTGTAACTTGCCGGATGCAACAGTGGACTGCAACCTGAGCGACAGTCGCAATGTTCCCAATGGTTGACTGAAAGGATCCGTTGGCATAAAAATGGAGGCCATTGTTATGTTCATTAATAACTAGACATTCTTATTATGAACACAGCTAGCTTCTAGCTAGTTATTTATTCAGTACACGTTTTCTAGGTACAGTATCTGTAGAGGCTTCCATGTGTGCTCCTGTGTGCAGGCTGCCATCTTGACTGTTGCCTTCTGGGTAGCCTAGTGCCTCATGGGTAATGTAGTCTTAAACATACAGCTATATACAGCTCTACACAGCTCCACCTAGTGTCCACTATAGAATGACATGCTATTGATCACTACATCCCCCTTTCTTTGAGGTTTAACAAAATCAATATCAATCAACTTTCAAGAAAACAATAAAGATAATATCAGAAACACTTTTGTTAGTGCTCTATAAACATAAACATTTTCAAAACAGTCAACACATTTTCAAAGCTTTACATTGTACTCAAAGATTAAGTCTATCAGGCTCTTTTACTTCACGTGTGGATCTTCTCAACACGGGTAAGTCTGATGTGTCTTCATGAGATTGTTCTGGCGGTGAATGACAAGATGCAGTTGCGGCATTGTCATCAATCTGGTCTTGAATAGTCTGTTGTGTTTTTAGGAGGGAACGGTGGTTCCTCCTGAGAATCTGTCCTTCCTCAGTTCTAACAGTGTATGACCTTGGTCCTACTTCCTCAAGAACTGCAGCTTTCCTGTTCCATGCATCTGGATCCTCAATCCTGACAACATCATCCTTTGTCAATGGTTTTAGAGTTTTGGATGACTTGTCATAGTATGATTTCTGTTTCAGGTTTAACAGTTGAAGTCTCTGTCTCAGTTCCTCACTTTGCTGTTCTTTTGCACAGCAGGGTAGCGTGGTGCGCAACTTGCGACCCATTAGTAGTTCAGCAGGTGAAGAACCACAGTATAAAGGTGAGGCTCGGTAGCTCAGCAGGGCGAGATAAGGATCAGACTTGCTTTCTGTCGCTTTCTTCAGTAGCTGCTTGAGAACTTGAACACCTTTCTCTGCCTTACCATTTGGCTGAGCATACAAAGGACTGGATGTGATGTGCTGAAAGTCATAATGTGCTGCAAACTGTTGCCACTCCTTACAGTTGAAGCACGGACCATTGTCGCTAACGGCAATCCTGGGAATTCCATGTCTGGCGAAGATGGATTTCACATGCATTATGACACTGCTTGCTGTGGTGCTTGAGAGCAGTGCCATCTCAGGATAGTTAGAATAGTAGTTAATCACTATTAGATAGTCTTTACCATTTAAATGAAAAAGGTCCATGCCAACCTTTTGCCATGCTGCTGTTGGTATGTCAGCTACTATCATTGGTTCCTTTGTTTGTTTGCTTTGGTGTTTCTGACATGTCTCACATTTGCCTATCATGTTCTCAATGTCCTTATTTATGCCAGGCCAATAAACAGTGTCTCTTGCTCTCCTTTTGCATTTTTCAATTCCGAGGTGTCCCTCATGAATCCTTTTGAGCATGTCTTGACGTAGAGCCTGTGGAATGACTATTCTGTTCTGTTTTAGTAATAGTCCACTTGCGACACTCAATTCTGACCTTATGTGAAAATATTTTGGACAGGAACCTTTTGGCCAGCCATGATGAATGTTCTCTATTACTGTTTGTAATACTGTATATTTTACTGTTTCTTCTGCTATTTGCTTTGATTTTGTGTCTGACACGGGCAGCGCAGCAGTGACCATACTCACATGAACATCCACGTCTTCTTCAGTAGAGCTCACATGACTCATTGTGGGTGCTCGGGATAGTGCATCTGCTAACACTATGTATTTGCCTGGTGTGTAGATCAGTTCAAAGTCATATCTTTGCAGCTTCATCATGAGTCGTTGAATCCTTGGAGACATCTCATTCAGGTTTTTTTTTTATGATGGCAACCAGAGGGCTGTGGTCTGTCTCAACTGTGAAGGTGGGAAGTCCATATATGTAGCCATGAAACTTTTCTAGTCCAACTACCAAGCCTAGACATTCCTTTTCAATCTGGGCGTATCGACTCAGTATCAGTCATAGGCCTGGAGGCATAGGCAACAGGCTTCCAATCTTCACCATCTGCTTGTAGCAAGACCGCACCTAGGCCATCTTTTGATGCATCCGTTGACACTTTGATTTTTTTGGTTGGGTCAAAGGTGGTGAGTACAGGTGTGGTTGTCAGCACTGTTTTGAGGTTTATCCACTCTTGTTCATGTCTTTCTGTCCATGCGAACTCATTTGTTTTATGTAGCAGGTCTCGCAGACAGGCTGTCTTGGCTGACAAGTTAGGAATGAACTTTCCAATGAAGTTTATCATCCCCATGATGCGTAGCACTCCTTTTTTGTCAGTGGGTTGGGGCATTTTGAGTATGGCGTTTACTTTTTCCATATCTGGCTCTATTCCTTTACCAGATAGATTATCTCCTAGGAAAGTGACTTCCTGGACGCCAAACTGACACTTGGCTTTGTTGAGCTTCAGTCCATTCCGGCGTATGCTCTGCAGCACTTTAGTCAGTCTCTCATTGTGTTCTTTCAGTGTGGAGCCCCAGATGATGATGTCATCAACATAGACCCGAACTCCTTCCAGATCTTCAATTATGTGTTCCATCGCTCTATGAAAGATTTCAGATGCAGATATTATCCCGAAAGGCATTCTGAGGAAACAATACCTGCCAAATGGTGTGTTAAAGGTACAGTATTTGGTGCTCTCTTCATCCAGTTTTAGTTGCCAAAATCCTTGTGAGGCATCGAGCTTTGTAAAGTATCTGGCACCTGACATTTCACTGGTGATTTCTTCTCGCTTGGGAATCTGGTAGTGTTCACGTTTTATGTTTGCATTTAAGTCCTTTGGATCCATGCATATTCTTAGATCATTGTTCTTTTTCTTTACACATACCATGGAGTTAACCCAGTCTGTTGGCTCTTCGACTTTCCTGATGACTCCTAGTGTGGTTATTCTGTCCAGTTCATTCTTGAGCCAGTCACACAGGGATGCTGGAACTCTTCGTGGAGCATGTACCACTGGCTGAGCATCCTGCTTTAGCTGGATCTTGTAAGTGAATGGTAGAACTCCAAATCCTTTGAACACATCCTGGAAATTATTCACTACAGAATCCACCGAGTCATCTGGCCTGCTTATGGCACAGTTTATACGGTAGACTCTTTTGACCCGTTCTAAGTCCTAACAAGCTTTGTCACCCAGTAGTGAATCAAGCCTTTCAGCCACTACAGAAAACATGAGATGATGCACTTTGTCTTTGACTGTCACTTTAAGTCTGCATACATCTAAGCTATCTATTTTCTGTCCATTATAGTCCTTCAGTAGTACTGACTTTTTCTGTATTTTGGGCTTTTCTTTCATATTGTTAATGTCACTCATACTGATTAAGTTTGCTTTTGCCCCAGTGTCCAGTTTCAATTTAACTAATGCTCCATTTATCTGCAGTGGGATCATCCATTTGTCCTCTTTTACTGCATTAACTTTATGTTCAGCATTGTCTATTTCTGAGGGCTGCACATTTTCTGTATCTTTTTTGATATCGTCACATGACACCATTCCTACAAAAAATGTCTCACTTACATCAGTGTCCTCAATCACATTAACTCGTTGCCCTTTCGTCGTTTTTACTTTTGAAAAGCATTGTTTGGCAAAGTGATTCTTTCCATTACACTTTGTGCACATTTTTCCAAACGCTGGGCATTGTCTTAACTGGTGTTTGTAACCACAGCGTTTACAATTAAAAATGTCATCCTCCGATTGCTTTTCATTTCTGTTCTGCCCACGTTTCTTCCCCTTGTAGGACACAGCATCGACAGCAGCATTATCACTCATTACATTTGCATCATTATTGATTTCACTGAAAGTCTTCACGTGATTTCGAGCTAGCTCGCTGGCTTTGCATATTTTCACTGCATTTTCCAAATTTAGTTCGGTTTCTCTCAACAGACGTTCCCTGACTTTTTTATCATGAATACCAAACACAATCTGGTCACGAATCATGGATGCTTTGAGCTCAGAGAAATTACATGTCTGTGCTTTCAGTTTCAGATCAGTTATAAAGCTAACAAAAGTCTCATTTTGTTGCTGTGTCCGAGAACGGAAGATGTATCTTTCATACGTCTCATTCTTTTTGGGAGAGCAATGTGCATCAAATTTTTTTAGCACATCTTCTAATTTTTCTCTGTTCTCCGCTGGATTAAATACAAATGTATTAAATACCTCTATCGCCTGTGGGCCTGCAACCGTAAGCAGCAACGCTATCTTCCTTGCATCTGGCTTCGTACCGAATCCGATTGCTGCAATGTAGAGTTCGAATTGTTGTTTAAAAATCCGCCAATTGTAGTCGACATTTCCCTCGAGATTCAAACCTCCTGGTGGCTTCAAATTCTCCATGTCGCTTTTCACAATTTGCAGCAGATCTTCACCACCCTGGTACCATGTTATGTTCATTAATAAATAGACATTCTTATTATGAACACAGCTAGCTTCTAGCTAGTTATTTATTCAGTACACGTTCTCTAGGTACAGTATCTGTAGAGGCTTCCATGTGTGCTCCTGTGTGCAGGCTGCCATCTTGACTGTTGCCTTCTGGGTAGCCCAGTGCCTCATGGGTAATGTAGTCTTAAACATACAGCTATATACAGCTCTACACAGCTCCACCTAGTGTCCACTATAGAATGACATGCTATTGATCACTACAGCCATCAGTCAGTTTAGCCATCACGGACAGAGAGGCTCTGCAGCGTTCACGCGGCTGCAGATCCTGACCAAGCAGGTGGCACAGATCAGTAACAATGTCCCTCCAGAATCGGAGCCTTCCCAAACACTGCTCCTCCGACATGTCAAGGCTTGTCACCTGCTGCCTAAAGACCCTCGCAGCTTCCCGTCGGATTGGCTGACCTCCATTGCCCCTCCTCCTTCTGGCCAATCCCGGCCCTCTCTCCCACCGTCTCTCTGCCTCTTCACAGTGTTAGGCGATGAAGCCGTCGCCCTCCAAACAAGCTCTCATTCCGATGCCAGTTGGTCAAAAGGCTTTTAGGTGTAGTGCTGCAAGTGCTTCGGACAGGTTTGAAGGTCCCAAGTCCTGTAAAGCTAAATTCCCAGAACTCCGTTCCACATTAGCTCGCCAACTCTCTCTAGCAACGATCGCAATGAGCAGGCCAAGTGGCAGAAGATTCTGCACTAAAGCTGTCCCCTTTAAATAGCGCCCCCCTACTCCGAGAAGGGCCTGTTAGCCCTCCCTCGAACTGTCACTAATAGCGCTGGGCGCTAAGGCTCCGGGCGCCACCCAATATGCGCACAAGCGCTCCTAGAAGGCATTGCACACTGAAATGACGTCATGAACTGCTTGCGCTCGCGGGCGCACGCAAACACTTAGCGCAAGCGCTAAATGTATAGTCAATATCTGAGTTGTCGCTATCTTCATAGCGTCCGCCCCAACATAGGGCATCGCCCCAATTCTAGGTCTCTTTAGGCGCTCAGCGCCGGCGCTACCAACCCAATTTCTAGACCTATGACTCTTAGCTGTTAACCACAACAAATATTTTTTTCCTGGTATTGCAGTGGCACTCAGAGTGCCTGATTAAAGGATTGCTTAGGCTGCATTTGGACATCTGTGGAAAATCTGAAAACCTGCCCTGAAATTTAAAGGCCCCAATTTTTGATCTCTCTGCCGCTCTGTTTCTCAACGAGAACAAGACATTAGCCATGACAAAATTAAAAACCATTACCACCAACTTACCGCCTAAGGCCCCTCCCTCAATTTAGGAGGCCAGTGCTCCTGCCGGAAATAGGGAGGTGCCTCATTAGAGCATGCTAATCAGGGTCTTGTTACCTTTTAGAACCCCAACCCCAGTGCCCAGCTGTCCAGTGTCCGTGCTAATGATTTGGAGATATTTCAATGTGAACCTTTAATTAACTTGTCACTTCAGTTTTGAAACAGTAGAACTTTTTTTCCAGTTACTTCTACAGAGACGGCATTAGTTATGAGGTTTTCATTGAATGTGTATCAACTGAAAAAGTAGCTTAAAAGGGGCAATTTTATAAATTCAAATGGATGGAAAATACTTAGCCGGCATTCCTGATGCTCACTGCTGGGAGGTGAAGCTTTCTGCCAAGTGCACAAATTCATAAATTTACCCCAAAGAACTTAATAGCTGATCACAATCCCTGCTGTAATCCTTTCCTGTATCCATCAGAGTTCTGGTTATGACCAAACCAGACAGCTCAAATTGTCTCTGATCTCAATCGAGCAGCCTGATGGAAAGCGTGGGAAGCCCGGAATGTCTGAAAACCTGATGTTTTCCGTTGCTGACTAAGCTCATCCCACTCCTTGATTTCTTTAACAGGTTACTCCATCTCCCACCGCAATGTGTTTTGCTGAGTTAATACTTACCACGCTCCCCGGGTACCCTGGAGGTCCAGCTTCTCCCTGTGAAACAACACAAAGGAGTCAAATTATGGCCGGAAAATGGATTTGCCTGAGCCTGAGATCCTTTCCTCATAAACTGCCCAGGATGGGAATGAAGCAACATTATGACAAATCCACAGGTATATCCAGTTAGGGAAACCTCCAATTTTGATACAAATCACACAACTTTTTTCCCCTTCCAATTCTATTCCCTTCGCTCCCAAGGAACTTACTAATACAGGAGACATGTTTCACACGTGAATTACCCTAGTAGCCATTTTATTTATGTGTGAGGCTAGACAATGAGTTTTGGCTGGTTGCTCAACTATGGGAGAGCATCAGAGCTGAGACCATACTGTCCTCATCTGACATCCACACAAATATTTTCCAGCAGGTATCCCCAGATAGCAATCAGGAACAGATTTTTGATTCTTGCTGATTTTTACCCTCTGTAGACTGGCTACTCAGCTTAATTGTAGCTCTCCAACTCTTGCCTTGGCCCAAATTAACTAATTTAGCACAGACACAAAAGCAAAATACTGCAGATGCTGGAATTCTGAAATAAAAACAGAAAATGCTAGGAATACTCAGCAGGACAGGCAGCATCTGTGGAGAGAGAAACAGAGTTAACGTTTCAGGTCAATGACCTTTCGTCAGAAATGGAAATAGTTAGAGATGTAACAGATTTTAAGCAAGTGCAGGGATTGAACCAGGGACCTATACAGCAAAACACTACACTGAACAATGGCCCTGAAAATTCATGGGACAAGAGCTCCAATGCTCAGCATCTCTACCTCAGTCAGATCCCTACTTGATAAACTGCCTTCCTGTTTTTGCCACCAAAGTGGATAACCTTGCATTTATCCACATTATACTGCATCTGCCCAATCACCCAACCTGTCCAAATCATCCTGGAGTTTCTCGGCATCCTCCTCACAGCACACACGCCCACCCAGCTTTGTGTCGTCTGCAAACTTGGAGATATTACATCTAGTTCCCTCATCTAGATCATTAATATATATTGTGAATAGCTGGGGTCCTAGCACTGATCCCTGCGGTACCCCACTAGTCACTGCCTGCCACTTGGAAAAAGATCCGTTTATTCCAACTCTTTGCTTCCTGTCTGCCAACCAGTTCTCTATCCAAGTCAGTACCTTGCCCTCAATCCCTTGTGTTTAACTTTACACGCTAATCTCTTATGCGGGACCTTATCGAAAGCCTTCTGAAAGTCCAAATACACCACATCCACTGGTTCTCCCTTATCTATTCTGCCAGTTACATCCTCAAAAAATTCCAGTAGATTAGTCAAGCATGATTTAACTTTTGTAAATCCATGTTGACTTTGTCCGATCCTGTCACTGTTTTTCAAGTGCTCTGCTATTACATCTATTACATTTTCTAAGTTTTTTTAATACTTACTTTTTCTCCCTTATCTCCAGAACCACCAGCGATTCCTGGACTACCAGTCGCACCCTGTGAATATGGATAGAATAGGTTACAACAACAACAACAACAACAACTTGCATTTTTATAGCTCTTTTAACTGAGTAAGACATCCCAAGGTGCTTCACAGGAGGGTAGTCAGACAGAATTTGACACCGGGCTAAAGGAGGAGACATTAGGACAGGTGACCAAACACTTGGTCAAAGAGGTAGGCATTAAGCAGCGTTTTAAAGGAGGGGATTGAGGTAGAGAGGCAAAGAGATTTGGGGAGAGAATTCCAGAATTTAGGGCCTAGATGGCTGAAGGTATGGCCACCAATGGTGGGGCGAAGGAAGTGGGGGATGCAAAAGAGGCCAGAGTTGGAGGAACGCAGAGTTCTTGGAAGGTTGTATCTTGGTGGATAGGGAGCCAATGTAAATCAGCGAGCACAGGGGTGATGGATGAATGAGACTTGGTGTGAGTTAGGATACGGGCAGCAGAGTTGTGAGTGAATTCAAGCTTCTGGAGAGTAAAGGATGAGAGGCGTTATCACACAATTCATAGCTATTCTAGGTCTGTCCCACAATTGCCTCTTTTGTGAATTAGTGTTTTTGTGGCTGAAGGGATTCCACACAGCCTGATAGCTTTTTCTTTATCTTTCTTCAATTTTCTTGTCCCCCTTTTCTAAGGTTCTGGCCCATGTTGGTCACAGTGATAGCTGCTCTGCAATACTTCTCCCAAGTGGCCCGTCTTCATGACAGATTGAATATCAGCAGGCTATTTAATCACAGGGACTTCACAGCCAGGTTCAATGTTGCACTCACTGACATCCACATAAACACACTTTTCAAAGTGAGAGCGGGCAGGGGATGATGAGATAATGATGAAGAGTGGGAACAGTTCCCCCTCCACCTGTTAGATCCGTGATTCTGAGAGTATGATGTTTTTCAATAACTACACGGATGCTGTAACTTAAAAATCAACAGGTGTTTACTGGAGTAGGGTAGTCTCAAGACTGGGGGTACAGAGGCATGCTCAAGGCTTATATACAGGTGTGGTCACTGCCGGTACTACAGTATACAGGAGCTGTAAAAGTAGTTCTCTCTTAAAGCTACATACACTACAATTCCTCCCCTTTTAGATTAGCAGTACCCATAATATTCAAATAACAATTAACACTTTAACATGCACATTAAACAACAATAGTCCATTTAAAGATTCAGTCTTTGGGGCGGCTTCCTGATCCTTTCGGGATAGCGCCTTTCCTGAGGTTCTTGTTCTTGGTGCGGAGGTGATTCTGGCCCCTTTTCGTCGGTTGGTTCATCGGTTTCCACTGCTACTGGTTCTGAGGTAGATGCTCCCGGTATGTCGGGTTCATCCCCAGGTACGCGAGTCATGGGGTTGACTCGTTCCTGTGACGCTAAGATCTGATCGATGTGGCGTCTCACAATGTTTTCCCCGACATCCACTGTGTACATTAATGGCCCCTGCCTTGTGCATATCGTTCCGGGCTGCCATTTCTCTGTTCGGTAGTCACGGGCCAAGACTGGTTGTCCTACATTGAAGCTCCTTGTCGGCTTTTATTGATGTGCTGGAATTGTTTATCCTCCACATTTCTTCGCACATTTGGTCTGAGCAAATCCAGACAAGATCTCAACCTTTGGTTAAAGAACATCATGGCCGGGGTCTGGTTGGTAACTGCATGTGTCGCATTTCTGTAGGCTAATAAGAAATTGTCCACCTTATGCTGTAGTGGAATTTCATCATCGCACATGGCCTTTATCGCCTTTTTAAAGGTTTGTACGAATCTCTCAGCCAATCCATTTGTGGCTGGATGATACGGGGCGGATGTGTAATGCCTTACCCCATTCCTTCTCATAAATTTCTGAAACTCTTCGGACACAAACTGTGGTCCATTATCAGAGCAAATCTGCTCTGGCAAGCCGTTCCTGGCAAATATGGTCCGTAGGACTGCAATCGTTTTCTCTGTAGTGGTTGAGGACATTTTTATCACCACAGGCCATTTCGAGTGAGCATCCACTGCTATTAAGAACATTGAGTCCATGAATGGACCAGCAAAATCAATATGCACCCGTTGCCATGGAGAGGAGGGCCACTCCCATGGGTGTAGAGGGGCATGTGGTGGTGCATTTTGGACCTTCTGGCATCCTGAGCAGCTCTTGGTTAGGTCCTCGATTTGTTGATCGATTCCCGGCCACCACACATAAGCCCTAGCAAGGCTTTTCATTTTCACCCCTCCCAGATGACCTTCATGAAGGTCATTTAGCACTCTCTCCCTTAACTTGGGTGGAATCACCACTCTGGATCCACACATCACTGTCCCCTGGCATACTGACAGCTGTTCTCTTCTGGATGAGAATGCTGGCAACAGTGAGTCGCCATGTGTTGGCCATCCCCTCACCGTCAAATCATATACCCGAGACAGCGTCGGATCATTGCGGGTCTCCTTCTCTATATCCGCGTTAGTTACTGGCAATCGTTCAATTATTGATGAATAAAATATTTCGATAGGGTCCACTGCTGGTGCTTCCTCCACAGTAGGCAGTGGCAGGCGTGATAGCCCATCAGCGTTTCCATGCTGTTTCGTGCCTTTATATTCTATTTCATATTGATTCGCCCCTAGAAACAGGGACCATCTTTGTAACCGTTGTGCAGTCATCACCGGAATGCCCTTCTTTGGATTAAAGATGGAGACAAGTGGTTGGTGGTCAGTCAGCAAGGTGAACTTCTGCCCATGCAGATAGTGGTTGAATTTTTTTACTCCCCATACTAGGCTGAGGGCCTCCCTGTCAATCTGGGCGTAGTTGCGCTCGGCTGAGGTTAGTGACCGAGATGCAAAGGCTACTGGGCTCTCCAACCCGTCTGGGAATTTGTGCGACAGCACCGCTCCAATACCATAGAGTGATGCATCACATGCCAAACAAATTGGTAGTGCTGGGTTGAAATGGGCCAACACCTCTTTTGATGTGATCAATTCTTTGCACTTCTGGAAAGCTCGTTTACGTTTGTCATTCCACTTCCATGGTACCCCTGTTTGCAGTAGGGTGTTCAGTGGGTGTAATACCGTAGACAAATTTGGTAAGAACTTATGGTAGTAGTTTACCAGCCCGAGGAATGACCTCAGTTGTGACACATTTTCCGGTGCTGAAGACTTGACTACTGCCTCAATCTTTTCAGGGGACTTATGTAACCCCTCTTCATTGATAACGTGGCCACAATACGAGATCTGCTTCTGGAAAAACTCGCACTTGTGGCGATTAGCTCGTAGCCCATATTCCTTTAATCTGGTGAGCACCTTCTCCAGGTTGGCGAGGTGATCACTGTCATTTTCGCCCGTGACCAGGATGTCATCCAAATAACACTGGGTCCCTGGAATCCCTTGCAGGACTTGATCCATCGCCCTTTGCCAAATAGCCGGAGCTGATGCTACCCCGAACACCAGCCGGTTGTATTGGTAGAGACCTTTATGAGTGTTTATCGTGAGGTATTGTTTCGAGGCTTCTTCTACCTCCATTTGCAAGTATGCCTGGGCTAGATCAATTTTGGTGAAGCGTTTACCTCCAGATAGCGAGGCAAAAATATCCTCAATTCGTGGAAGCGGATATTGTACCGTGTGAAGGACTGGGTTCACTGTCACCTTAAAATCCCCACAGATGCGGACCTTCTTTGGTTCCCCAGGCGTATTACTCAACGACCTCTTCATTACAGGAATGATGGGTGTAGCCCACTCGCTCCAGTCTACTTTGGACAGTACTCTTGAACGTTCCAACCCTTCCAGCTCTGCTTCGACGGCTGGTCTGATCGCATAAGGCACTGGTCTGGCCTTAAGAAACTTTGGGCTTGCATTTTCCTCTATTTTAATCATTGCTGTTATGCCTTTTAGTGTACTGAGTCCCTCCTGGAACACTTCTTTTGCGTCAGTTAGCATTTTTGACAATCGTCCAGGTGTGACGTTGTCATCCTTTTTGGCCTCAACCTTCAGTGCCTGTATGGAATGCCAATCTAATTGTATCTTCCGGATCCATTCACGTCCTAGTAGTGGTGGTCCCCCATCTGGCAATACATATAAGTCCATTTTAGGTATTTCCTGGCCTTTGTATATCACTTTCACCCTTATTTTTCCTTTGGGGTAGACTTTTTGCCCCATGTACGTCTTCAAGACAATCTCTGTAGCTTTCAAGGGTATATGTGAAAATAGCTGCTTGTAGTCCTTTTGGTTTATGACTGTTAGGGCTGATCCTGTGTCCAATTCCATTTTCACTTGGACTCCGTCTATCTTGAGTGTAACCCAGATAGTCTGGTGATCCTTCATTTTGGTTACCTTATATAGTTTCAGACAACCCAGCTCCTTGCTTCCGGAGTCTGTATCACTTTTCTGTTCGTCTGAACTACTGTCCATCACCTTATGTACCTTTTTGTACTTCTCCTGTGGAGATTTCTTGCTGTTGGTTTTCTTCCCAGACCTGTAGACTCTTGCTATGTGTCCTGCTTTTCCACACTGTCTGCACACTTGGTCCTTGAACCAACAATCCTTCTGGTCGTGTGTTGTTCTGCCGCAGCGATAACACTTCCCTGTTCCATAGGACATTTCATTGGTGCCATATTCTTGCGGTCTCCATTGTATCTCTGCAGCGCCCCTTGCGGCTGCTTTGTGTGATACTGCCATGCTGAAAGCCTTGTCCAGCGTAAGATCCTTTTCTGATAGAAGCTGTTTCTGGGTTCCTTCACTTTGAAGCCCACACACAAACTTGTCCCTTAACGTATCTGTTAATCCCACTCCAAACTGGCAGTGTTTCGAAAGCTTGCGCAGTTCCGTTAAGTACTCAGCATTGCTTCGTCTTTATGTTGGTTCCTTTTGTGGAATTTAAATCTTTCTGCTATCAGCAGCGGTGTGGGGTTTAAGTGGTCCTGTAGGATTTCTACTATGCTTTCGAAATTCTTATTCACGGGCTTCTCTGGGGTTATTAGGTTTCGCACTAACCCATAAGTTTTTGCACCCATGGAATTTAACAAAACCAGTGCTTTCCTAGCATCTGGCACTTCATTCGCCCTGCAGTACACCTCAATACGTTCCACATATGTCGCCCAATCTTCGACTTCATTGTCGAACGTAGAGATACTGCCACTCTTCGGCATCCCTGGGTGTGACTTAACTGTCAAAAATGGCATCTCCCGCACTCTCCCTTCTTCTCCGCTGGCACAAAATGGCGTCTCCTGCGCTTTCCTTTCTTCCCGCGCTCGCCCTTCTTCTCCGCTGCGGCTTCTAAAAATGGCGTCTCCCGCGCTCTTCCTTCTTCTCCGCGGCTCAATGGCGTCTCCCGCGCTCTCCCTTCTTCTCCCCGCGGACACTGTTCAGCCCTTGAGCCCTGGCTGTGCTCTGCGCGTTTTTTTTCTGTGCGCCTTTCCCGTTTCCGCCGCTCGGTCCTGAACCCGGCTGCTGCTTTACCCTTTTTCTCTCCGTTTTGTTTTTCCTCGACGGCGCTCGGTTTTCAACCCCCGGCTGCGCCCTGTGCGCTTCACCCTCTCTCTTGCCCCGTCGACGCTGCTCGGCTTTTTCTCTGCCGTCGGTCGGCTCCAGTCGCCGCTGTCCGGGAAGGGTCTGCGCTGTACCTGTTGTCAGTCTGTTGCTGATCGTCATGGCTGGGGAACCAAGCCCGGCTCTCCACAGCCTCCCCTGCGATGTTCACTCTCTGCCGGACGACTGGGCGGTTGCTCGCGGTCGACGCCCATGCTTCTGGCCTCGACTTTCTTCCACCGCCCTCCCGGAGCGAATCCTCGAAGGGAAATGCAGAGTTGCAGGTAGATTCGAATCGACACTCGTCGCCACTGTTAGATCCGTGATTCTGAGAGTATGGTGTTTTTCAATAACTACACGGATGCTGTAACTTAACAATCAACAGGTGTTTACTGGAGTAGGGTGGTCTCAAGACTGTGGGTACAGAGGCATGCTCAAGGCTTATATACAGGTGTGGTCACTGCCAGTACTACAGTATACAGGAGCTGTAAAAGTAGTTCTCTCTTAAAGGTACATATACTACAGCACCCAGTCTAGGAGTGTTGAGGTCAATCAGGGGTACGGTAGTACAGTGGTTATGTTACTGGACTGGACTTAATAATCCGGAGATGTGAGTTCAAATCTCCACCACAACAGCTGGGGAATTTAAATTCAGTTAATTAAATAAATCAATCTGGAAGTTTGAAAAAAAGCCAATGTCAGTACCGGTGACCATGAAACTACCGGATTGTCGTAAAAACCCATCTGGTTTACTAATGTCCTTTAGGGAAGGAAATCTGCCGTCCTTACCTGGTGTGGACTACATGTGACTCCAAACCCACAGCAATGTGGCTGACTTTTAACTGCCCTCTAGCAAGCCATTCAGTTGTACCAAACCACTCACCATGTGGACTGCAGCTGCTCAAGAAGACAGCTCACCACCATTTCTCAAGGACAATTAGGGATGAGCAATAAATGCTGGCCTTGCCAGTGATGCTCACATCCTGTGAATGAATTAAAAAAAATATTGTAGCTGGTCTGTCTGAATGCAGCTAGTTCAGCATAAAGCAAGGATTGAGCCTGGGACCAATTGGCCTGCATGGGGAACTTTGAGTGATGCATTTACCCACTAAGTCTTTTAGGAATTTGTTTTTCTTTTTTTTCAACAAATATCTCAGAACAAACTGACAACTATTTACAGTTATCATGAAGTGGCAGCTGCCACACTAGTGTAGTGCCCCATTTTATATTTAACCCATCTTAAAACACAGCTACCATCAGGCGCACTAGAAACAAAATCTGGTATTCAGAGTGGCTTGATTGGTGTGTGTGGAATCACAGAATCATAGAATAGTACAGCCCAGAAGGAGGCCATTTGGCCCATCGAGTCTACGCTGGCTCTTTCGAAGAGCAATCCAGTTAGTCCTACTCCCCCGCTCTTTCCCCATATTCCTGCAATTTTTTAACCTTCAAGCATTTATCCAATTCCTTTTTGAAGGGTACTCCATTCTTCATTCTCAAGTACAAATTGACAATGTTAATGTTCTCTGTTTTAAAATGTTGCCTGGTAGTGTTCAGCCTTGGCTTATTGGTATTTTAATAAGGTTTAGTCAGTTTTCATTTGCTCCACCGTGTCAGAATCAATTACTTTACAATTTTAACCATAGCCTCAGAAGCCACATCAAAGACAAAATCAACATTATCCTTAATCTTGTGAGCTGTGAGGAGCAGCCCCACTGTTGGTCTGATTGTGGCCTGTCTTAACTCATGCATATAAGTGATGGACAGCTGGCTATGAATAGTAGTGTGGAGCACCTCAGCTGGTTTATAAAGGCTTGTGATGTGATTTTTTAGCAAGAATACTACAAAAGATAAGATGGCCTCTCCTATCTCGCTACCTAATAATAAGGTCCATGCCTTGCAATGCAGCGCAGAACTGGTGAACCTTACATGTGCAATCTAATTCAATGTTAAATCTAGTTTCCCTTTCTTAGGCAGTCTTCTTCTTAGGCAGTCCCTCGGAACCGAGGATGACTTGCTTCCACACTAAAAATGAGTTCTCAGGTGACTGATGAGTCCAATGTGGGACCTACAGTCTCTGTCACAGGTGGGGCAGACGGTGATTGAAGGGGCAGGTGTGGGGGGGGGTGCTTGGGTTGACGTGCGCTCCTTCTGCTGCCTGCGCTTGGCTTCCGCTTGCTCCCGGCGAAGAGACTTGAGGTGTTCGGCGCCTTTCCGGATGCTTCTCCTCCACTTTGTGCGGTCTTGGGCCAAGGATTCCCAGGTGTCGGTGGGGGTGTTGCACTTTTTCAAGGAGGCTTTGAGGGTGTCCTTGAAGCGTTTCCTCTGCCCACCTGGGGCTCTCTTGCCGTGTCGGAGCTCCGAGTAGAGCGCTTGCTTTGGGAGTCTCGTATCGGGCATGCGGACGATGTGACCCGTCCATCGGAGCTGATCGAGCGTGGTCAAAGCTTCGATGCTGGGGATGTTGGCCTGAGCGAGAACACTGACATTGGTGTGCCTATCCTGCTAAAGTTTCCCTTTAAGATTCTTCTGAAGACACTTCAGGGACTTCTGTAATGGCTTAATTGACCAGTGTGGTGCATTCTGGCAGAGATTACCTGTGTGGACATTGGCTGACGTCAGGATTTATTTATTTACTTATTTATTTTTGGGATATGGGTGACCCTAGCAAGGGCACATTTATTACCCATCACTTGGTGTCATGATAATGTGATTGTAGGTCTTTTCTTTTCATCGCTGTAGTCCTTGTGGTGATGGTCCTCCTACAATGGTGTTAGGGAGGGAATTCCAGAATTTTGACCCGGCGACGCTGGAGGATTGAGCTTGTTTGTGATGTTTGCCCCTCCATGATTGAAGAGCTTACCAACATTCATTGTTAACACTCACAAATTAATAAGGACCACTTGAGTGAGTCACTGGGGGGGCAACCTGCACCTATCCCAGTAGACTCAAAACCTTCAGAAGAAGAAGCCATGAGAAGAAACTAGAAAGTCAAATAGTTGAGAAAATAAATAAATTAAAAAGGTATTTTTCCAAGCATTGGCAGGTTCCCCAGGCATATGTGCAGAATACACCCCATGCAAGGCAAAGATGTGTCAGTGATGGAAATAGAGACTCAGCTTGATTCAAACTGCAAAACCTCTATATTATGGGATGATTTCCCAGTCAGACACTTCTAAAGCGGAGCAGTGTTTGCAGGGAGCACTGGTTGGAAAACCGTAGGCCTACAGGTCTTGATTTTCCAATCATTTAAATGAATGGCTGGAAAATCAGGGGCTTTGGGCCCACAATTTTTGACCAGTACTCCCTGTGCGCACCAATAGGTGCTGTGAGTGCCCTATTGGGGAATCAGTCTATATATCTCTTCTATGTGAAACTTTTGATTGACCAATAGCCTGTGAACTCAACTAATTTAATTAGTAGTCTCTTGAAAGGCAATAGGATGATTTTTAGGATTTAGCATTCCATGTGCAAAGCTACGCGGAATAGAAGCTTACATTGGGAGTTAATGCTAATGTGTGGAAAATTGAACAAGGTTTTATGTCCTCCATACTCCAATTTCCTACCTGTAACCTTGTTGCACGAACCTTTGTGTTGGGAAATCTAATTCATAAAAACTAAATCATAATATGGCAGCTTGAGGATTTTAATTCAGTGTAAACAAAATTTTGGAAATAAAAAAAAAAGCTGGCATCAGTTAAAGTGACCGTGAAGCTGCTGAACTGTCATAAAAACCGAACAGGTTCACTAATATCCTTTAAGGAAAGAAACCTTCTGTTCTTACCCAATCTGGTCTATAGGTGGCTGTTAACTGCCATCTGAAATGGCCTAGTAAGCCACTCATTTGTACGACCATCACATGGTAACTAGGGATGGGCAATAACTGCCAGCCTTGCCAATGTCGCCCACATCCCGAGAATGAATCAAAAAAATATAAAATTATGAGTTTCAGATCGTGACACAGGTCTGCTCAAAGAATTGTAACAAGGTCTTTCTTCCCCCCTCCCCGTATGCACCTGACTAGCTAATGTTTATAATTAAAAAGCAAACAACCTCCTGGCGTAGAAGGAGATGTCCCTGATTCCTATTTCCTATTACTATTAGCGACAGCTAACAACACTGTGGAGATTTTGCTGTGAAATATGTACTTTCTTCTGCTTGTGGTTCAAGTCAGAATCTGCATCTTAGGCGTTCTGTGGCTGGCAGGGCAAGATGAGAAAGGTCACAGACTTCCCAATGCAGCATGTTGCCAAAAAGAGTAATGCAGAGATCAAAGGTCACACAGCTGCTACAGCAAGAATAGGCAGCAAATCCACATGAAGCCGAATCACCAGATGGAGTAACTTTGGCAGAAGTGATGTTTGAAAAACAAGGTCAGGTGTGGAATATCTATTACCAAAATATCCAGTGTGATATCCTTTCCAAGCATCCAACAAGAGATCTGGTCACTATTTGTAAGTAGTGGGGGAAGAATTTATAAGGGTACATTTGATGATGTCATGTTCCCACAGAGCCTCACTCAATGGGAGTGTAGGTCACAGAATCAATCCTATAATGTTAAGGGACCCACCAGTGACCTACATTCCCAGTGAGCGAGGATCTGGCTGGCATTGCTGAATTTAGGAAGGAGCCTTATTAGTTTTATGTAGGAGGAAAGCTAAAAGTAAAATAATGTAAAAGGAGGACGACCATGGGAGATGGCAAATGAGTCGAGCATTTTCCTGAATTCTGAACCTAAATTTCATTAGCCTTAATCAGACTGTATGAGGGAAGTCTTGCTGTCTGCCTCTGGTTACAGGCTTCCAGTGATGGTTGTGGGTTTCTATGCACTTGTATGATTTGCTTTTGGCTGGAAGTTATCGGGATCTTAAGGGATAAATTGGAATTCTGCAAAAGGAAAATTTATATCTTCCAATTAGCTGTGATTCTGTACTCTGGAGCAATCTAACATGGTTTACTGAGGGCTTTCTCTTACGCTAAGTAGGCTGTGTAGGGTAACATAAATTTGGCAGATCTGGCTTCATCATTGCACAGTTACCTTAGAATCATAGAATCATACAGCATAGAAGGAGTCCATTCAGTCCATCATGCCTGTGTCTGCTCGCCGAAAGAGCGACCAATTAGTCCCACTCCCCTGCTCTTTACCCATCGTCCTGTAATTTTTTTGTTTTTTAAGTCGTGACCCAACTAAAATGATTGGTTTTCCTTTTGAGCCAAATTTCAACAAAATTTCAGCTCTGGTGATGTCATCTTACCCACAAAGCACCACAAACAATGTTAGCATTTTGCATCTAACGCTACGCTAATCTGCTTCCATATTTGAGCTTCAAAGGTGGTAGAAACCTGAAGTGTAAAGAGATTTGTTGTTGCTCTGATGAGCTGCTTTTTCTCGGCTTGCTTCTAACAAAATCGGAAAACTGGTTCTGTGTCCGAATTCTGCGTCTCTCAAAGGCCTATCCCACTCTATGTTGGCCGTAACTGATGTTGTTTTGAGGTGTACAAACTAAGAGGGTGCTGAACTCCGCTAAAGGGCATGGGGTCAAGGTGAACAATGGGACTCGGTGTCCCTGGGTTAGGTCATGGAAATTCACCCAGGGTTACCAGTCCTGGTCGGTATGCAGCATTTCCTCCTGAAAGTGCCGCGGTGCGGACAGAATTATGTGATGCCTCCCACAGTTTAATAAGCTGCTGACACTGTCACATATGAATATTAGTCACTTGGATGAAGTACTGGAGGGAAACCAATGTTGTGGAAATATACACCAGCAAGGAATTAACACTTTCAGGAAAGAAAATGAAAGGGTTTGGTTAGGTGACATACCTCACACAATGTGTGCATAAACAGAGGAGCCATAATCTGGCATGTATTGACACCAAGTTATCATGAGCCTTGTCTGCCGATAAGAGATCTTCTCATGGTTTTGCCAAAGAAAGCAGAGGTATATGCCATTAAGGCTGACAGGGTGTCAAACCAGTGCCATTTTTCTATCAGGCTGCTCCTGGTTGTGCCAGGAATTGAAACTGTGCAGAAACTCCCTGGTGAAGTCACACTGCCCTTCGAAAGGTCACCTGAGTGTTACAAATATTTTGCGGCCGGCGGCATAACTACAGATTACGCCGCCAGCATCCGAATGGAATGCGCACTAACCTGATGGGGACCTCCTTCGAGAACTTGCTGGCAGACGCTGCGGAGCATAGTGGCCCACGGATCCCAGGGGCGCACCGTGTGCGGAAGCGTACCTGGGATCATGTGGGCCGGTGCTCCAATCAGCAAACAGAAGGTCTCTCATTATTTATAACATAGATGTTTATGCACATTAAATCCCAGAAGGCTCTAGTAATGAGGGTTTGTTTTTTCTCCTTTCCTCCACTTCCTGTGCGGATTTATTTTTAAGCTAATGCTTCACGTAGATTGAAAAAAAAATCTAAAACCCTCAATGTAGAAACCGCTTCCTCCAAACTTTTCATGGACAATAAATACTTTTCATGGACAAAATCCTAAAATGCTTCCATTTCCGGCCTCATATAGCTTTTAAAATTACTTGGATTCGTCAGGAGGTATCCCCTGACGCTGCGCAAATAGGCCCTGGACCCGGGAAACACGGCCTCCCAGAGTTAGATTTAAAATGGTGCTTCAAAATGAGGCACGCAGCCTCATTATGATATTTAAAGTGCCAACCCACCTCCTGCCCGCTCACCGTCCCGCCTCCGTTAAAACCGGAAGTGTCGGTTTGGAGGCAGGTTGGGGTCAGGATTCAGATTTCTAACAATTTAAACTCCCATCTGATCCAAACTCGTCCGTTTATTTGGGTTAAAATTCCACCCCCCCTTGTCTTCCCTTCCAGGTGGATGTAAAAGACCCCATAGCACTATTCCAAGTAGAGCAGGGGAGTTCTCCCAGTGTCCTGGCCAACATTTATCCCTCAACTACTATCACTAAAACAGACTATCTGGTCTTTGCTGTTTGAACATAAGAACATAAGAAATAGGAGCAGGAGTAGGCCAATCGGCCCCTCGAGCCTGCTCCGCCATTCAATAAGATCATGGCTGATCTGATCCTAACCGCCAATCTACTATCACAGAACTATCTCCTGAATCTAACAGAATTAGACACATGAAATAGGAGCAGGATCAGGCTACACGGCCCCTGGGCCCGCTCCGCTACCCACAGGGCCATGACCGATCCGAACCTAGACTCATGTCCAAATTCCTGCCCGCTCCCCGTAACCCTTAATTCCCTTTACTTCTAGGAAACTGTCTGGGACCTTACTGTGTGCAAATTGGTTGCTGCGTTTCCCTAATATTTCAAAAGTACTTAATTGGCTACGAAGCACTTTGGGATACTGGTACGACATGAAAAGTGCTGTATAAATGTAAACTCTTTCTTTCTTTCTTTAATTCCCTGATCACAATTTTCCACTGTAAAGCCTGGCACTGCATTCACTACATTTTTTGTGTCATATATAAACAGATAAGCAGAAGTTGAATCCTTTAACTTTGAAAGCTGGGAGGTTTTCACTTACCACTTCTCCAGGTAAGCCTGCTTTTCCAGGAAATCCATCAAGGCCATATTCCCCCTAAGAAAAGGAAGATAGCATTAATTATGATGTATACACAGTAACCTATATCCCTGGGAAACAAATCCCATTCAGAATTTATAACGCAATGTGGTTGTGGGTTAAATCCCACTCCGGAGACATGTACACATAATAGCAATTCAGTGCAGTACCGAGACAGTGCTGCACTCCTGGAGAAGCCATGTTTCGATGAGACAGTAAACCAAGTTCCTGTCTGCACTCTCAGGTGGGTGCTAAAGATCACATGTCACTAATTGAAGAACGACAGGGGAGTTACCCTGGTGTCCTGGCCAATATTTATTCCTCAATCAACACCTAAAACAGATGATCTGGCCATTTATTTCATTGCTGTTCATGGGACCTTGCTGTGCTCAAATTAGCTACTGTATTTCCTATCTTACTACAACAGTAACTATGGGGGGGAATTTTTTGGGGGTCAATGGGCGCCATCGGTGGTGGGTCGGGTCGGGATAAAAACATTTTTGTGACAGTAGGACAGGACCCCACTGTCAACCCGCCGCCCCGCGTCTTTCCCAAATGTTGGGTCTGTTAGGGTTGAGCAGACCCGACATGCAGTGGCGGAAGAGGCAATTCAGGTCATTATGACCTTGTTAACAGACAATTAAGAAGTATTTTGAGCTCACCTTCAGAGTTTACCAGGTCACCCATGGGGTCTACACTGCTCAGGAATCACGTCAGGTAAGCAGGTCGGGAGTTGAATGGCCTCATTACTTGACAGCTGCAAATGTGCTATAAAAGCTCCCATCTCCTTACAGCTGTTCACTTTCAAAGCTCAGAAGCTGTTGCTTACTGCATTTGGAAGACAGATTTATGCAGGGTGCAAGTGTTTGGAATAAACTTTGTATCCAGTGTCACCTCATTGGAACAACATCTCTCACCATTGACAGATCGCTTCTATCATCTGAAGTTCACCTGCCATCTATTACATTAGCATTCCATTGAAACTATCTCACCTTGGACCTCAGAATCCCATCACGATCTGCCCCAACACCAGCAACACCAGGCACACCAGCAGCACCAACAACAACATCAACCTTCTCCGCAATCAACTGAAGCTGCACAGGACACAGGTCATCAGCACCCGGGACGTTGCTGTCCGGGACATCAAGGATGGCCTCACCAGGGCCAGATTTACTTCACTTGATGCTGTACACCCTGGCCACCACATGATGCGCCAGGTTGGCACCACCCCACAACAACGCCATAAACCATCCCTACAATGCCCAAGCCATTTCTTTCACACTCATCAGCAATGCGGGGGGTACCGTTATGTCTCACCATTCAGTGTAACTCACTAAGACACTTCCAAAGGTGCACACAAATCTGTCCAAGAAGGCAAAGTGTTAAAAATAAAGGTTTCAATGTTTGACAGCACATTAATAAAAACTTCACATGAACATTGGCTAAAACACTCAAGTGCCTACCCTTGTGTGTTGTTAGTTGATATGATAGGACTAGGATGAGGGTGAGTGTGAGTGGTAGCTAGTGAGATGGAGAAGTGATAATGTAGATAGAGAGGGGTGGGTGAAGGTGCAAGGTAAGTTGATGTGAGTAAGGATGTGCAGGAGTAGGGTAGGGAAGGCAGAGTGATGGGGATGTGATGAATGGCACAGCAGGATGAGGTTGAGTGTGGCTTTGTACTAACATTTCGTGATCTACTGAGATCATTGAAAAGTTTGCGTCACTGCAGCCTGGTCTTCCTGATGACATCCCTGCTTGTGTCCTCCTGTTCAATGTGCAACCAGGCTGCTTTGGTGTCCTGGGGAGGTCCATTCCACCCATTGGAAGGGAAGAGAACCTCCCTGTGTGCTGTGACTCCCTCCATAAGCATATGGAAGGAGCCATGGGAGAGCATGGGTGCTGCCCTGCACCTTTATGCAGTGCTTGTCAGTGTTTGCAGCACCTCAATGCTGTAGAACACTGACAGCACAACTAAATTTGCGCATGGTCCCTTTAAGGAAACCGGCTGATGATGCATCATCGAATGACATCATCAGACCCGCTTCCTTCAATTGGCCGGCAAACGCGCTGGAAGGCTTAACAAGTCCTAACAGGGGAAAATCATTTTGGACAGTGGGATGGAGCCAGCAGCGAGGCTCGGACCCGCCACCGACGTCGCCCATCCCGGACCTGCCGAGGTTGGTAAAATCCAGCCCTATACTTCAAAAGTACTTCCTGAGGCAGTGAAAGGTATTATATAAATTCAAGTCTTTCTTTTTGCTCCAGATATTCTTACTATTTTCAGTATTCATTAGAGAAGCACAGTGGGCTCCACAGAAATGCATTATGAATGCAAATATTTTAAATACTGTATGCTCTTTTCATGCTGAGGCTTACCAGTGTAATGACAGCCTTAGATCAACTGTATAGCATAGCAGTTGGAGTTAGTGTATCCTTGTGAATCGTCAGCATTTCAGTCCCATTTATAGCTGTCACTCAAACTACCAGCCACAGCTGCATGAGTTCTCTGCCAGAGCATCTTGCTGTAATAGAGCATTATTGGCCCCTATTAAAATATGCTTAATCACAAATCCAGGCTCAAAATGATCTGGTTGTGATATAGTGACATGGGGAAAAGTGGCCCACTGGTTATGGTACTAGACTAGGAACCCAGAGTTCGTGAGCTCCAATCCCACTTTGGCAGGTCTGGTAATTTGTGGGCCTACACCAGAAAATGACCATGAAAGCTGCCGATTGTTGTAAAAACTCAATTGTTTCACTAATGTCCTTCAGGATGGGGATTTGCCACCCCTACCTGTTCTGGCCTACATGTGACTCTTAATGCCCTCAGACAATTACAGAGGAGCCATAAATATTGGGGTTCCAGTGTTACCCACATCCCAAGGACAATTAAACAAAAGGTGAGAATGGGAGGAATAGCTGATGAGAATGACACCAGAATGATGTTTGTCCTGAGCGGGTAAAAGAGATTCCCTTGTTATTGCAATTGGGTGCACTAGACCACCTGGGTGTATCCCATTGAGGCCAATCAGCTGAGGAGGAAGCCCACCTGTTTTCCAGCTATTCATTTACAGTAGATAGATCGAAATTACAGGAAACTTCGCGATATCCGGCACCGAGCTGCTGCCGATCTATCAAAACTTCCGGATAGACCAGCGCTAATGTTGAAGGATACGGAGGTTTTCATCTCCGTATCTGACAACAAACACTGTTGCTTAGCAACAGCTTGTAAACACTCGGCTCGTACCTTGGAAGCGTCTCTGAAGCTGTTGCTAAGCTACAGAGACGCTTTCCAGAGCCTGACTGTTAAAAAAAAATGCTAGAAGAAAAAAAACCTAACCAAAACGGCTGCTGATTTCTGCCATTAGATCGAGGTTTCTGGACATACAACCTCCGGATAAACCAAAGTTTCCTGCAGATGGACTGAAATTTGGGCAGGCTCCCTTCTAGACGTGCCTCACCCAATTTTCTAACTATAGCCTGCACACAGGAGATTCAATGCAATACAAAAGAAAGGAAAGACTTGCATTTATATAGTGCCTTTCACGACCTCTGGACATCCCAAAGCACTTTACAGCCAATGAAGTACTTTTGAAGTGCAGTCACTGTTGTAATGTAGGAAAAACAGGAAAATCTATCCCAATCTTGTCAGAAAGTTCTAAGCTTTGTCAGAAAGTTCTAAGCTTTGATCAGTAATTGAGTGTAATATACTTTACAGACATCAAACGAGAGCCTAAGGGTCCACTATGACAGTCGGCGTGCCATGCTTATTCTGTGCCGGAAGTGCGCCCTGTAATCATATTGGTAAAGAGTCCTTCCTTACAATTTCTAGGCCACTGTATCTTCCCTATTGAATTCCTTTATCATTTGAATGCCTCAATTAGATCACCCCTCAATGTTCAATAAATCCAGGATTAAATGAACAGAAATGTCCTCAAAATAAATATTGGGAAGGCCGAAACCATTGTCTTTGGTCTCCACCACAAACTGTGTTCCCTAGCCACTGACTCCATCTCTCTCCCTGGCCACTGTCTGAGGCTGAACCAGACCGTTTGCAATGCTGGCATCCTATTAACCCTGAACTGAGCTTCCGACCCAATATCCTCTCCATCACCAGGACCACCTACTTCCACCTCTAAGATCATCTGCCTCAGCTCACCTGCTGCTGGAACCCTCATCCATGCCTTTGTTACCTCTAGACTCGACTATTCCAATGCTCTCCTGGCCGGCCTCCCACCTTGCACCCTCTGTAAAGTTGAGCTCATCCAAAAGTCTGCTGCCCCATCCTAACTCGCACCAAATCCCAATCACCCATCGCCCCTGTGCTTGTTGTCCTACATTGGTTCTTGGTCCATCAACGCCTCAATTTTAGAATTCTCATCCTTGTTTTCAAATCCCTCCATGGCCTCACCCCATCCCTTCTCTGTCACCTTCTCCAGCCCTACATCCCTCCGAGTTATCTGCGCTGCTCCAATTCTGGCCTCTTGCACATCCCTGATTTTCATCATTGCACTATTCAGCTGCCCAGGCAATAAGCTCTGGAATTCCCTCTCTAAACCTTTCCACCTCTCTCTCCTCCTTTAAGACACTCCTTAAAACCTAACTCATCGACCGAGCTTTGGTCACCTGTCCTAAAGTTCCTGTGAAGCGCCTTGGGACATTTTACGATGTTAAAGGTGTTATATAAATGTAGTTGTTGTTGTTGTTCTAAATTATTGGAATACAAGCCAGGTTTATGCAACCTGTCCTCATAAATTAACACTTTAAGCCCTGGTATCATTCTGCTGAATCTGTGCTGTATCCCTCCAAGGCAAATATATCTATCCTTCCTTCCCGCGGTTCGGTGCCCAAAACTAAATGCCATGTTCCAGATGGGGTCTAACCAAGGCTCTGTACAACTAAACCATCACTTCCTCACTTTTGTATTCCAACCCTCTTGAGATAAAGCCTGTCTGTTCCCCAACTATTGAATCCCCTATCACTATTGCTTTCCTGACCTTCCTCCTCCCACCCTGTACAGCTGAGGCACCCATGTTGCTGTGGACTTGGCTCTGGCTGTACTCCCCAGAGGAACTATCGCCCTCACCAGTATTTAGAACTGAATGAGATGCACTCAGGGGACTGCTGCACTACCTGCCTGGTCCTCCTTGTCTGTCTGGCGGCCACCCATTCCCTCTCTGCCTGCACACCCTTAAGCGGTGGAGTGACCACCTCCTGAATCCCTTTGTTCCTCCACAACTCATAAGAACATAATATTTTCAGTTTCTAGATGTTTTTCTATTACATCTTTGAGTAAGGATTTCATTATCTTTCCTACCACTGCCGTTAAGCTAGTTATTTTTAAATATAGGAATCACATTAGCTGTCTGCCAGTCCTCTGGCACTATTCCCGTTACTAATGAATTTTTTAATATATGTAATAGTGCCTCTGCTATCTCTCCCCTAACTTCTTTTAATTGGTAGCAGAAAAAGATACAGGACTATGAAGAGAAAGCAGGGCAGTGGGATTAGTTTTGGATTGCTTTAGCGTAGATCCAGCACAGACACTATGACCCAAATAGCCTCCTTCTGTGATGTAAAATTCTATAATTCTAGGCACTAACCTAAAAGCTATCAAACATGCTGCGTATGTTAAAACACTTCTCTTACCTTCTGTCCAAGAGATCCTTTCTGACCCCTTTCACCTTTGTTACCCTAGAAACAGAAAAATAGCAATAACTGGATGTAATAAGAACAGATACTGTGCCCATTTCCAATAATGAATACTGGGTTTGCAATAGACTACAATATTGATATGTTGTCAATTACTTTATGATCCTTTTACTCCAGCCTATTGGCTACATGAGACAGAAGTACTTCTGATGGCACATCTTGTTTTATAAGTCTAGCCTGTGCAATCTCCAATATATTGCTAATGTTTACTTTAAGAACGTATGTGATTGCTACATACTGTTTAGTGGTTAGATTAGTAATCTACATAATTTGTTTACATACATAACCAGAGAGAATAAGTTTAGGTAGTCCAGAAAATTAGAGAGTGAAAGATATGGGCTGGATTTTCCCAGGCCACACCCGCACGGTGTGGGGGGACTCAGGAGAAAGCAGGAAACCTGGAAGATTGGGCTTCCCGGCACGTTCCACAGCGTGCATGCGATGTCAGGGGTGGGGTCCCCGCCTAGAAGCCAGCCTGATTGACAGGCTGGCTTCCAATTGGGCAGGGTACGTGGAGAAGGAGGCCGCAGGATAAGGTAAGTGCTGGGCCCAGGGTAGCGGGGTGAGGGGGGGGTCGAAGTCTGCAGGAGCGTCCAATTCCGGGGCGGGTCCAATCCCCGACCCCAGGTCTGAGTCGCAATCCCGGTGGGGGGGGGGGTTCCAGGCCTGGGGGGGTGGGGTCCGATCTGGGTGGTGTCCGAACCCCGACCCCGGGGGATGCGGGCTGATGGTGGGGGAGCTTGGGGGCCGGGATGAAGCACTCCTGCTCCTCACGGCCCACAAGGATTGCTCCCCAAGGCTGAGGACGCCTCGTTGCAGCCACCAGGCTCCCCGGCCACCTGCAGTAAAACCTGCAAAGCAGGTTAAAGTAGAGGCTTCAGGCCTCATTATAATATGCAAATTGCCAACCCGCCTCTTGGCAGCAGGTTGGCAGCCTCCCTCCCCCCAGTCCCTCCTGATTTAAAGGTGAAAGTGGGCAGGTTGGAGGCGGGTTGGGGTCGGAGTTCACATTTTCTGCAACTTTCACTTCCCCCCCCATGTCTCCGACCCACCTGTTCTTGCCTCTGAAAATTCTGTCCATTACCTCTATGGCTCATAGCCTCTCTAGCTTCTTTATTAATAGATCTTACAAAACAGATGCACAGAGACGGCATCCCATCAGCCACCTAAATGTGACCAGGGATTGATTCGGATATTTGCTTTGCTGATGATGAAAATTCAGCAAAAACCGTAATAACCTCAATAACTAATGGCTCCACATCATGAAACACAGAAGCTAA
The DNA here is from genome assembly GCF_052327205.1 of Somniosus microcephalus. Classification (NCBI taxonomy): domain Eukaryota; kingdom Metazoa; phylum Chordata; class Chondrichthyes; order Squaliformes; family Somniosidae; genus Somniosus; species Somniosus microcephalus. The sequence continues at coordinate 47,512,860 of NC_140993.1, read as the reverse complement.
TTTGGGAAAAAAAAGACTTATTATTTTAAAACAGCAACTTGGATTTTATAGTGCCTTTAATGTAATGAAACGTTTCAAGGTGCTCCACAGGTGGGCATGACGAAATGGAGACTGAGCCAGTAAAAGAGAGATTAATAGAAACTCGAGTCTGGAATCGTCAGAGTAGAAAGTCAGTAAGAACAGGGTGATGGGCGAATGCTTAGAGTTCTGGACAAGTTTATGAAGAGAGGATGGGAGTCCGGCAAGAAGAGTGTTGGAAGAATTGATTCTGGAAATGAAAAATGGTTACAGCAGCAGAGAGTTGAGGCGGGTTATGGAGGTGGAACCAAACGGTTCTGATGATGAATAAACTATGGGGATTAAAGTTCAGCTCAGGGCCAAACAGGATGTCAAAGTTATGAATAATTTAGTGCAGCCTGACAGAGTAGTTGGGGAGGGAGATGGAATCAGTACAGAGGAGGTACAGTTTCTGGTGGGGCCCAGAGACTTTGGCTTCGGTCAAATCAAAAATCAAATCAAATCAAATCAACTTTTATTGTCATTGTTAGTGCACAAGTGCAGTACAACGAAATGTAGGCTTGCGGCTCCTGAGAGTGTACATTTGGATTAAGACATTTAAACATACAACATACATTTGGCTTGTAGTATATTAACATAAATATGACCATAATAAAGTGCATTGGCAGATGTGCAGGCTTTAGAGTTTATTTGTGGAGTTCAGTAGGATGACAGCCCTGGGAAAGAAGCTGTTCCTAAATCTGGTCGTACGGGTGCGAGTGCATCTGTAGCGTCTCCCAGATGGTAGGAGGGCGAACAGACTGTGGCTGGGGTGGGTAGGGTCTTTGATGATGGACCGTGACCTCCGTAGACAGCGTTTCTGGTATATGTGCTCTATGGTCGGTATATGTGCTCTATGGTTCGGTCTTATTAATGTTGAGCTGCAGAAGTTATGGCTCATTCAAGACTTGATGTTGGACAAGCAGTCTGACAGTACAGAGGCAGTTGAGGGGTTGAGAGAAGAGGTGGAGAGATAGATCCTTGTTTTAGAGAGGGGAAAATGCGGACAGGTTTCCTGATTCTGAACGCCATCCACTATAAGTGCGTGGGGTGAGGACAGGGCTCAAGTTCACGGTTGGATAGCCTGTCAACATTCATTGTCAAAGCCCAGTCCTGATATATGGAACTTCGGGTGAGGTACATGATGTTGCAAGGAACCTATGGAAATATACTCCAGAAAAGGACTCAACCGTTTCAGGAGGAAAGGGGAGAAGAGAAAATCGGCGAGAAAAATAAGCGAAAGATAAAACTCCCCACTGAATCAAACATAGAAATACCAACTAGACTTTACAGCCACGATAACAGGCAAGTGGCAAATTCATTGCATCAACTCACAGGTGGTCCAGCGATGCCTCTAAAACCCTGTTCTCCTGGATAACCCTGGTCTCCCTGTTGGAAAACATGAGCAGTTAAGAAATGAAAATTCATTTAAAACAAACTGTACTATACCTACCAAAAATAGGAACAGAGGTGATTGAACTACAGAGTTTATTTCCTGCACTATAACAGGACGGAAAATAAGTGCAATTTAAAAAATATATATATTTAACTGCAGCTTCCTCACAAAGTAGGTGGGCACTTTAAATTTCTTTCTGAGGAGGTGGGTGGGGGTGGGGGTGCTGGAGGAGGAGGGGGAACCAGCACTCTGGCAAGTTACAGTTGGATTCCTGGTATCTGTACCATGGGAGGCACCCAAGATTCATCTCTAATGGTACAGGTGCCCGCCAATACCATGCAAAATAAGGAACCTCCCCCCTGACCCCTGAACGTTAATCGAGATCAGCAGCGGAGATTTGCAGTGGGCGCGATCCATGTGTAATTACCGGGATCGTAGGCCTGCAGATTTTACATAGAATTACATCAAAATTACAGCGTGGTAACTGGTCGTACGGCCCAACCAGTCTGTGTTGGTGTTTATATCCTCCACACATGCAGTTATAATCACATACGTCTCTGTTCCTGTATCCTTTTATTCCCCTTTCCTTCAACTGTCAATCCTAATCTTCCTCACAAACCTTTATGTAAAAATGTCGCACGGCTATTGATTTTTGCTAGTGTGTCACCAAAGTGTGAGCCTAGATAGTATGTGTTGGGCTAGTTGACCAAGGAAGGCATCTGAGGCAAACCATTCCTATTCTCACTCAACAGCCTCTCATATGATCAGGATCAAGAAACAAGGCTGATTTCTGCCTCCCTAACCCAGGCTGCTACGCCAGTTATAGTGCCCTAGGTGTGATTAGATAATTCGGCAGAGACTAGGGAATCTACTCTCCCAGTCTGTATGGATCCGTTGCATGCTGTCGTTATTAAATAAATCTTAACTTCAATTTCAATAAAATATATTGTTATAAGCACCAGCAAGATATTTCCACTTTTCACACTGCTGTGTGTTGTCTTAATCAGACTTCAGTTGTTCACTTGAGTCGTAACAAATTCAGTCTTCTGGTTATAATCATTTTATTCTTCAACTTCAGCATAAAAAGCAGTTTACAAGCAGAGTATAGTTACAGATAGAGCACGCAAACCTAGGCATGGGTCCTTTCTCGTGCTGCTTGAACAAAGGAAAAAGCTTATACTTATACACTGTTTTCTGATCAAACTGGAATTGGCATTGCCTAATATGGTAGTCTCTGGCTACTACATAGTCCAGAGACACAAGTCTACATTTCCTTCAACATACATCAACAACGTTAAATGCATGTAAAAACACTGTAACCTTGATGTGGTAAGCATAGTCGCTAGAAATTCTTATCATAACATTTTTAATCTAAACATTCTATTATGAAAATATCCAAGGCCGTTTGGTTGTGAACATCGGCTGTTGCTAAGTGAAATCTGCATCTCTCTCTCTTTCTCTCTCTAATGATGCCAACTACATCTTTTCCCTATATTGAATGAACTAAACATGAACACCTTTCAGAAGCTGAATTAACCGAGTTCCATATGCCAACACTGTGGCAGTTTGGATGATCACCGAACTTGCATGTCCATAATATCAAGGTGCTCAGCATGTCAGAAACTGCTCTCTGTGGGTCTTTCCACATGTGTGAGGCAGATGTCCATCATTTAACTTGATGAAGAATCGCTGGGATCTGGGTCAACAGCTAGGAGACCATTACCTGGATGCTGGGTATGAGAACACATGTTCATATATTGCTCTTACCATGGCTGGATTATAAATAGGCAAGTAGCTGAAACTCTGCACGTCCAACTGTTCACTGAGGTACAGGCCACAAACTGAGAACGGTAGAATACAGCAGGGAAATAGGGGAGTCAGCTAAGGTCTTTAGCAGTTGAATCCAATGTTCACACATTGCTGAAGAACTTGTAGGGCTAAGATGGAACTGGCACTAGTGGGGGCAGTACACACTCTGTCCAACTGCTAATCAGTGCCCATATAGTAAGCTGTACATTTCCCTTTTAGTTTCTGAAAAACATAGGTTTCTGTATGAAACATTTTAGAATGGATGACATTACTAGGATTTGCCTAGAGGTGGACGATGGCACAACAATATAAGAGAATTCATAAGGGACATGACAGTCTAGAATTTACATTGTGTACATATTTCAGGTCTGATTCTGATTGGACAGTCTAGTTTTTGAGAGGTCTTTCTGTAAATTTCTAAAATGACATCAAAGTCTAATTTTTTGACAACAGAAATCCATTTTTTTAAATTTACTTCTTTATCTCATGATACTGAAGCAATATAGTTATTATATTTATTAAGCTTTTCAGTTAATTTTTATCACCCTAAGTACAGTGTGTTCTTTGCCTGTGGCAGCTCTGTACACAATGCAAGACTTAGTTGACATTGAATTTGGAATTAATCTATCTTTGGCTGAATAGCAGTAAAGTTTAATGTGGCAATGCATCAATCTGGTGCTACTTTAGATATATTATATATAAAGATCAGGGGCGAGAATTGTAACTTGGTGCGTGTTTCTGGCATGTGGGAGGTCAGGGGGGGATGTCATCAGTTTGACTCCCGGGCTCTTTTAACCACTGGGCCTCATTTACACTCCACCGTCCAGCTGCCTGCTTGAAATGGGCGAAGAGGCAGCTGGCTGTGGGCAGGTCAAAATTGTACGGCCTGGAGGCCACTTTCCAGCACCAAGGCAAGTCACATAGGAGCCTGGGGCAGCAGAGGCACAGACTTTTCTTCTGGGGTCAGGAGGAGCACTCCCATTCTTCCTGGTCCCACTAAGGAAAGTACACCATCACGGTATACTTGTGACATCCATTTTCTCTTTCAGTCTACGATACCTCACCACTTACCTGTATTGAATTTTACCTGCCACTTTTATCAAACTCCTTTTGCAGATCCCTGAATTCTTCCACTGACTTGAATCTTCCTACATTACAATAGTGACTACACTTCAAAAGTACAGTACTTCATTGGCTGTAAAGCGCTTTGGGACATGCTGAGGTCATGAAAGGCGCTATATAAATGCAAGTTATTTCTTATTTTTCTTTCTTAATTTAGTATCATCTGAAAACCAGTCCAGTAGCATTGGGTATCTGAATCTAAATGATTAGTGTCCATTCGGAACAGTAGGAGCCTCAGCACTAATCGCTGGGTCTGGCTAAATGGACCGTAATGGCCTTTTTTGATCCCATATATTCATATGTTCCTGGGGCACTCCACTCAGAGTATATCTTCTCATCCTGCCATCACGTCCTAACGAGGAACAAATAGTGAGTGTGAATAGGTTTAAGTCTTGCTGAGTTTCCCCCTTTAGTCGAATAATTTGTTAGCATTCGCTGTCAAGGCTCACGCATGAGTAATAGATGATAGGCAGCTTCCATGGAACTACATTCCAATATTAGCCACCACGTTCAGCAGAACAGGGGAGAAAATTTGGAGGAAAATATTCATATATTATTTTTATTCTCTTAACCAGAGTTTATTTAGTAGCAGATATGTTGATTTATTTTAGCAAATGCTAGTTGATAATGCAGCAGCAACGTATTCTTTCTTTACATTTCCTGAGGGAATAGAAAGACATGGATGCAGTTGAACTGTCGGGATTAACTTACAATCTGGAAAATTGCTGGTCTGTCAGCTGGTGGTAACACAAGTTTTACAAGTACAGCAAGAAGTCAGCAACTGTAAAACTCATAATAGATTCAAGGCAGGACTGCTGGTACTTCGCTGCTGAACTTTCTCAAGCCTGATGACAGCAATTGTGCAATTAGTTCCTTGTTGGAATATTAGATGCAATACCATCTGTAACTCCAGGTGGCAGCACTACTACTAATCGTGTGATCATCACAATTAGAAAAATACAGTGGATTCGTCAGGCAAGATTGCTGTGTACTCCAACATGCACAGTTTTATCTACATTGTGTCATAATTTCTGCAATTATCTCTGCCAACAGTATCTCAGCCTAGTTCATCAGGGGGTTATGGCCCTAAATATGCAAAATGATCAGCTTTGAATACTCTGTAGAACATAATGGCTCCTGGGCTAATGGAACTGTAAACAGTCATGTCAAGGAAAGCAGCCAAGAAAAGGTTAGTAACCTAGGCTGTACAGTTAGACAGTCTCATGTTTCAGGATTTTTTGACCATTTTTCCACAAAATGGATTTGGGAAAAAAATTGCACCTTCAGTGTTGAACTTTAAATACAAAGTGAATTTAAAAATGAAAGCCACAAGCTGTAGGCATTTGTCGTATAGGTGCAAAAAGTCAGATATTGACACAATTACCCAGGGTAATCAAAAATAATAGGGGAGCCATTATTTCATCCCAGGGGCTCCCAATATTCACAATGGGGGTGAATGGAATGCCCCTTCCCGTTGAACTTTGCACAAAGTTAGTTTCAAAGGGAGGGGACACAGTAGCAGGCTTGATTATCAATTCTTCTCATCGACACCTGGAGCGGTGAAGCCAAGCTCCAACTTCATGTGGGGGCAGGAGGGCCTCGCATGTGAGCTTTGGTTAAAGGAAAAACCGCGAGGGCCTTCGCTGGGGCAGCCAGGCAGCAAGGTGCTGTGATGACACATAGTAGATGTTAGATAATTAACTTTAAGTCAAGCACGATGACTCGCTGAAGTGGGGTAACATAGAATATTCATTATTTTTATATCATTAAGTTACATAAAGTTTTACTGATTGAACTATGTAAATCTGATTATAACTGTTGATCTGCATGTTCCCTTTACTGTGAAATAAAGCATCTTTAATGATTGGTATCAAGTGTCCCACAGCGGTAACTCAGTCTGTCATTGGAAAAATTGAAGAAATATACATGTGAAAAAAATGAGTATCTGGTCCAGCTTGTAAGGAGATGTTATAGTTGCATCCCCAGGTTATGTACAATATACCAGAAGATATCAGGCAGTGTGAATCAGCGCCCATAAAAGTAAGATGCTCAGACAACTTAGGAGCGCAACTGATGCAGTTGAATCTGTAACAGACCAATATTGTTAAATTTTGGTTGAAATAACCTTGGAGGGGAGAAAAAAATCTTTCAAAATCTTTCCTAATGAGATTAAGTGGGGTTGGGTAGAATCCATGACAGAACTCTAGATCACTGCTATACAACAATAAAGCACGCCTACCGTGCCATTGCTCGGCTGGGCTTCGGCAAATCAGACCACATTTCCGTACTCCTACTTCCTGTTTACAAACAGAAGTTAAAGAGCACACCCACAACAGTAAAAACGGTGCGAAGCTGGACAGCGGACACAGAACTACAACTGCAGGGCGGGTTGGAAATAACAGACTGGAGTGTTTTCAAGAACCCAGACCTGGATGTGTACGCAGGTCACGTTACTGGATACATTAACAGACTGGTGGATGAATGCATTCCTACCAAGACTGTCCGTTTATTTCCTAACTGCAAACCATGGATGAACTCAGACATCCGCAACAAACTAAGAGAACGGCGTACCGCTTTCAAATCAGGGGACACCGAACTCTACAAGAAGGCCAAGTATGGCCTCAGAAAGGCTATCAAAGCAGCAAAAAGAGACTATAAGAACAAACTAGAGTCTCAGTATGGCAGGGGCTCTGACGCCAGACGCATGTGGCAGGGACTAAGGGCCATCACCAACTACAAGGGGAGCTCAGTGGGAGTCACCAACACCGATCCCTCCCTACCAGACGAACTGAATACTTTTTATGCTCGCTTTGAGAGGGAGAACACTGAGCCGGCCATCAAAACCCCCAGCCACCCAGAGGATTACACATTACAGCTGACTGAACCCGAGGTCCGGAGAACCTTCAGGAGGGTGAAAGCACGGAAGGCAGCCGGCCCAGACGGGGTTTCACCCCGTGTCTTCAAGACCTGCGCAGACCAGCTGGCTCCTGTGTTCACGGACATTTTTAACATCCCATTGCAGCAGTCTGTTGTACCAGTGTGCTTCAAGGAGACAACCATTGTGCCGTTACCTAAGAAGACCAAGGTAACAGGCCTCAATGACTATCGTCCCATGGCTCTAACATCCATAGCCATGAAGTGCCTGGAAAAGCTGGTCATGACACACATAAGCAGCATCATATCCGATTCCTTGGACCCATTCCAGTTCGCATATAGGGCGAACAGGTCTGTAGACGATGCCATCTCCCTAACACTACACACTGCCCTGGAACACGTAGACAGGAGGGACACTTACATCAGACTGTTGTTCATTGACTACAGTTCTGCATTTAATACTATTATTCCCTCCAAGCTGGTCCTGAAACTGAGGGACCTAGGCCTGGGCACCCCCATCTGCAATTGGATTCTGGATTTCCTGACTGGTAGGCCTCAAGTGGTGAAAATAGGGAACAACACCTCATCCACTCTGGTTCTCAACACCGGAGCGCCACAAGGCTGCTGCCTCAGTCCTTGGCTGTACTCTCTGTTTACACATGACTGTACAGCCATACACAGCAATAACCAGATTATCAAGTTTGCCGACGACACCACAGTAATTGGCCTGATAAGCAACGATGATGAGACGGAGTACAGAGATGAGATAGTCCAGCTGATGAGATGGTGCAATGACAACAACCTTGCCCTGAACGTTGGCAAAACTAAGGAGCTCATCGTGGACTTCAGAAGCCACCGAGGGAACCATCGCCCCATCAGCATAGACGGGACACCAGTGGAAGTCGTCAGTTGCTTCCGATTCCTGGGTCTGCAGATCTCTGATGACCTGGCCTGGAACCATAATACTGAGGCTATGCTGAAGAAGGCACACCAGCGCCTCTACCCTCTACGGTGCCTGAGGAAATGCGGCATAAGCACACAGTGGCTTGTGAACTTTTACCGCGGCACCATAGAGAGTGTTTTGACGAGTGGTGTCAATGTGTGGTATGGTAACACCACTGCACAGAACAAGAAAGCCATCCAGAGAGTTGTGAATACGGCAGAAAAGATCATCGGGTGCTCACTTCCATCCATCGAGGAGATCTTCCAGACCAGGTGCCAGAACAAGGCCCGCTCCATCATCCAGGACCCCAATCACCCTGGGCACAAACTGTTCTCCCTCCTGCGGTCCGGACGTCGGTACCGCAGCATCCGAACCAGGACCAGCAGGTTTAAGAACAGTTTCTATCCACAGGCAGTGCGCCTACTGAACTGCTAATCGCACTGCCCCATATATTATAGTTATATGTTTATGTAAATATATATATTATACTTATATTACCATATATTTATCATATTACATTACTATTATTTCCAGTGGTAATTGAGGCTTTTTTGCACTATTCATCATATCCTGCAACTTGGACTGTTATTGCTATACTTTTTGCTTATTTGCTTATTGTTTTTATTTATACTTGTTTTTATTTTTTTGCTTTTATATTATATGCTTGTATTGTGGGAGTGAGTGGGGAGTAAGCATTCCATTGTACTAGTTACATATGGCAATAAAATGATCTTGAATCTTGAATACATGATGTGGAAGGAATGGGCTTGACAAAGAGACATTTTTCATTGATGCCTTAAGTTTCTACCATTTATAATCACTATAACGGGAATGTTTATGTCAGTATAATGGATATACCTTACATAAAGGGGTGGCCAGGCTTTATGTCTTCCTGGGCCTCATTGGTACATGTCATGGAGCCTCATGGGCATAGTTGTTATGAGTTTAGCCATCAATGCCAAGAACCTTCATTTCCATATCACTGGACCTACATAATTCAAACAGGACAAGCCAGCAAATAATAAATAAAAACGCAAATTGGACTAAGTTACCTGAGTCCATGGATTGTAGGTTAGTCACTTTCATAGTATATCTACAAACAAAAAGTTGCAGAGAAACCTCTACTCTTTAATACAGAGAGAAAAGCTAGTTCTGTTTTTTTCATGAATGGAAATGTTTCATCATATTATGAGTGGATATTGGAGTTATCCACACTGGACAAATTCTACATGTAAAAGTTTTCAGCCACAAACCACATGTGCCAAATTATAAACATGGTTGAAAGCAGCAAACAGCATGTGTTACATTTTTTGCTAAGGTATAGCCAAGTAGCCATTAATGTATTCTTTTCTTCCTCTTCTTATCTTTCCTTTTCTCTCTTTTTCAATTTCTTTTTCTTCCATATTTGTCCTTCTTTCTTTATAGCCACCTGGCTGTGGGATTTCTAAATCTTTGGGGTGAAATCGGTCTTTGGCGACAGTGTAAAAATGGGTGATGACAATCGGCAGCCTGTTTTAGAGCACGCCCGATTGACATCAATGGAAAAGAACATCAGCCACGTGTAAAACAGACTTCCGATTCACTTTCACACATTTCATGCTCCAACCAAACATCAAGGTAGTATCAGCCGTGGTTCAGTTGGTAGCACACTCGCTTCTAAGCCATGAAGGTTGTTGGTTCAAGTCCCACTCCAGAGACTTGAGCACAATAATCTAGGCTGACACTCCAATGCTGTACTGTCAAAGGTGGCATCTTTCAGATGAGACCTTAAACCCCGGCTGGCTGTAAAGTGCTTTGGGATGTCCTGAGGTTGTGAAAGGCCCTATATAAATACAAGTTCTTTCTTTTAATTTCACCCCTTTTTTTCCCTGGTTGGTGAGATAGCTTTGAAACCAGAACTCTCCCAGTGGTCAGTATGATAGTGAAAGTCCTCTTAAGCGGCAAGAACTATAGTTTTAATAGAAGGATTTCACGACTGTAAGAATGCTGGGATAGTTTTGCCTCCACCTGCTTTCTCTTCATCCTCCATGAGAGAAAGCATGAGAAATGTTGGGAATTACTGGCACCATCTACCAATACTGAGATCGCAATCCTCAAGCAGAACAGTGGGATAATGCGATCTTCTGCATAGGACTACTACTGAATGTAGGAGAGTCCATGGCCTGGTGCCTATGACCTTTTCTTTCCAACACACAGTTGGTTTCCACATAAAAATAAGAGTTTAAATGAATATTTTTGTTGTTTTTGTAGCTAAAGGAAGCTGCTAGAAGCTGCTTTCACATGGCACTGTCTAATTGTGCTATCACAAAGCAGTGTACGTGTGCTTGTTATATCCAAACCTGCTGCAGAACAGAGATGATGAGTAAAGTTTAGGCCACCGTAAAGGGATTTAAGTTGTAGCATTTATACCGGTTAAATGAATGAATTATTGTAAGGCTTTACACTGCTGTGAGTCACCGTAGCATGGCTGGGATCAAAAAGTCAATATATTGGGGAAGAGGGGAAAGTTGAGTCAACGTCGCTCTGCTCCTCAGTGCTATATCTTGGTCCTAAAATGCAGTCCATCGCTGTGATTTTAATGTTAACAGAATTAAAAAAGCATTTAATTTCCTCCAATTCATGGGTCATTATAAAACCGCTTAAGTGGCATTTCTATTGGTACAATACATCTATTGTAAATCCATCTATGCCAAGGTTGAATCGAGTGAGGTCTGAGCCTACTAATAATCTGTTCATAACTGCTGCACTAAAGAACAAGACAACATTCAACACCATCACACCCCATAGACACACTAATCCAGATCTTCAGTAACTACCAATTAACGCATATATTCTCTTTCAACACAAGACTGAAAATTCTTTCATGTCGATGTGTAGCAATGGCTCTGCTCCAACTGGTGTGAGAACTGAGCCAAGTTCATTCAAGCTTAAAAGTATCCCCTCCCACTCCTCAAAAACGGAGTTCTTGTCAAGGCTAGCAGAGATAAAAATTTCCGATAAAGAGAAAAAAAACTGTTCCCTGGAGGGAGTTTATCCATTGAGTAGCTGAACCACAGAGGTGAGAGTCCCTGTCGATGCTGAGTTTATTGAGGTAGTAGTAGGGGTGTTACAAATAGTCTCCCCGGGTTAGGAAGAGTAAAAAAGAAATTGGCCAGAGTCCCTGCGCCTGATTGCTATCCGGTGATTCCTGTTAGAAGTGCATGTATGTGGATGTGTGCGAGGATAGAATCAGGCTCATCTGTGATCCCGCCTCCCTAATGCTGAATAGTCTACCAACGATCACTGTGCTGCGAATAATGGCCATTTAGGCAACATATTGGAAGGTACCCAGCATGCACTCAGCTGTACAACAGCAAGGAGTCAATGCCTTTAGCAAGGGAGAAAACTGAGAAGAAAAGGAGAAAGCTATTACATGGTTCATGTAGAAATATAAATTAAATCTTTGTGAGAAAATTATAAAAACAAATTGGAACAATAATGTTAATCTTCAGATCCCATCATTAAAACAGTTACAATGGAAATGAATGATAGCACTCAGTAAAAGAGAGGTTAAAAGCCAGCTGCTCTGCATTTTATAAATAGGATAGTAGGTGGCTACCAGCTAACAAAAGAATTCCATGCCCATAACCAATTTCCACACTGTAAAGTGACAGCTGCTTGCTACCTATTTATTTTGCTTCGCTACACTGAATGGTCAGCAGATTTTAAGTCCTCAATCTTTCCTTCCCACTTCCTTCCGGTGGTGGCAGTAGTGAGTCGCTGTATGGACTTGATTAATGGAGAAAGTTGGGGTCCTCTGATGGTTTAATTGTTATAAGCACAGTCATGCATTGTATCGGCACGCAGACCAGAGCAGAAGTTTCCTATTCAATTCTTGTTCTTGGTCAGCCGTGGCTCAGTTGGCTCAAGAATCTAGGCTGATACTCCAGTGCAGTACTGAGGGAATGCTACACTGTCGAAGGTGCCATCTTTCAGATGAGACGCGGGTGGACATTAAAGATCCCATGGCAATATTTCGAAGAAGACCAGGGGAGTTATCCCCAGTGTCCTGGCCAATCTTTATCAATCAACATCACTAAAACAGATTATCTGGTCATTATCACATTGCTGTTTGTGGGAGCTTGCTGTGTGCAAATTGGCTGCCGTGTTTCCTACATTACCACAGTGACTACACGTCAAAATGTACTTTATTGACTGTAAAGTGCTTTGGGACATCCGGTGGTTGTGAAAGGCCCGATATAAATGCAAGTCTTTCTTTCTAGCTCACTGCTAAAATTGGCCTCAGTATTCTTGGGACGAAAAAGAGAAAAATCAGCTAGGGTTTCTGCTCTAGATTTCTATCCCATGGCTCCTGTTGGAAAGTATGTATATGTGGAAAGTGAATGAGGGCAGGATTGAGTTTGGCTGTGATCTGCCCACAACCTGCCGACACTCACTGTTTAGATAACGGAGGGCTACTGTGCCCATGGAGTTGCATCCCAGCAAGATTAAACACTTTAACGAGAGGAGAGAAGGGTAAGTGCTGAAAATAAAAGAGACAGTAGAGGGCAGTAATGTGATTGATAAAAGCAGACCAGGGACCAGTGCTATGCTTTAACAAAAACACTTCCTTCACCAATGTTCTCCTCTTCTGAAGCCATTGACCTTTTGCTGAATGTTCAAAATTGCAGGTTATTTTCTCAGGTTTACTATCACCAGTCTCTCCCATAAGTGAACCCTGCGTCCTTTATGATCAGGATTTTTCCTTTACTGCCCAATTTCTAGTAATACTATAATATGACCCAGAGCTGTAATATTAAAGCCCTATGTTAAACAAACAGGATACTGTAAACTCACACTTGTCCCCCAGCATGCGCCTCTCCTGTCTTCTGACAGGCAGATCGCTCAATAGTTTACTGAGACGAAGCCAGTGACAAACAATCATGAAGCTAGTTGACTTTGCAGATAACGTATGACTGAACAGAGTAGTAGGTCCAGCAGCAATTATCCACCCCACTCACCTGAGGCAGGGGCCCAAGCCATGTCAAAAATGGTCCTGTCACTCATCCAAAATATTTAAATATCACCTGACCCCGGAAAATTGGCCGTAATTAGGGGTGCACCCGAGGGGCATCTGGAAGTCCTGTCCCACCAAAGGTCTGCCGCCATTGCAGCAGGCATCAAACTCGGACTCAGTAATTCAACTGATAATGTTGGCTTACCCTTGTTTCAAAATCTAGAGCGTTGGAGTGGTAACATTTTAGCAGCTCTTGTGCGGAGTTGTATAATGCTCCATGTGCTGAGTTAAGCAGCAATGTGGGCGTACTCACTTCCTACAATGTGCCAGGACATTCAGTCTGTTTTGAGGCTGATCGTAAAGTGTCCCATTTTTGTTTTAAGCTTCCAGCAAGTTTTTGTTACACTTCCTTCATTCTGGCAGCTAATAATTTATTCATTTTTTGCGCAAATAATATCTCCTCATTTAATATCACTCATCCATTTTCACAAAACGTGATGCTGAGCACATTTCTGCAACCAGGATCCAGCCTGTTCATTCCCAAAAGATTGGCTGTCTCTTTAAACAAAGGAAAGACAACAGCTGTGGACGCAGCTCAATCTTCCTTCCCCATTCTCCTGCAACCCGGTCAATCTTTATGGGATGATTTTATATTTCCATAAAATTCGGGACCAAATTGAATTCTTCAGTGTAATGCGAAGCAATGGCTTCTTATGTGACACAGTGATGCAGTGCTATTTCAACTCTTTGAGTGGAGGCATGCCCAGAAACCACTGGAATTACATGGGGATTTTCGTGACAGGTTCATGGTGTGCCTCCCAGAAATTCAACAGACAATATAACGGCGACTCATGTTCTACAGGGATTTATTGGAGGCAAGGGTTCAGCTTGTTGTGTGGTGTTGTTAATTGTTGTAATTTATAGGCTGCTGTCAAGAGCAATTCAATTGAATTCATTATTTGGAGGATTTAGAGGTTTGTTTCCTGTACATGAAAAGGAAGCAGGGTGATGATCTTACATCTGGGACCTGAATTTGAATTTGGACCAAGTAGATGACATGAAACTTTTCTCTCTCTCTTTCTCTGCTGACTGTTAAATGAGTTTCTGGCAGTCTTAGCTTAGGTTCCAAGGCTTGTAGTGCACAGCATAAAGATGGCACCCTTGCAAAACCTCTTTGCTTTGCCAACTACCTTCCTTCCTTCCAAAGTCATTTAAAAACTTACTTCTTCAACTGCACGCTCAGTTACCTCCTTTAATCCTGCTCATGTCATGCTTGACATCTTCTCCCCCCCATGTAATGTGGTGACGTCTTTCTACATGTGAGTAGTGTGAATGAGTGTTTCCTGACATCAGTCCTGATCTTGGCTTTTTCCAGTTGTTACCTACATCTCCTTGTTCCAAAGTCATGGTTCTTGAAACGATGTTCAAGATTAACCGTTTATATTCCACTTAGTATCTTATATACCTCCATAGGATCTCTTCTCAAGGTTAAAGAGTTTTCTGACCATTCCTCATAAAACAGTCCTCTGACACGAGGGATCAGCGTCTTGGTTCTTTTGTGCACTGTTCCCAGGTCTTGAATGTTTTCCTTGTGCGTCAGTAGACAGACGGAAACACAGTATTTGAGGTGACCAGGGCAGCATGATAGGCTCAGACCTATACAGCATAACTCAGTAGCTGTTAAATTTATAGATTGCTGCTCTGCAACAACTGGACATGGTCAGTGTAGAATAATGGCCAATTGTCGAGGCATCAGAGGGCACCCACACTGCGGAAGCATATCCCAGCAAGGAGTCAAGTCCTTCAGGAAAGGAGTAGAGAAAATCATTGCAAAAAGAAAGTACCACTGGCAGAAAAACTGGCAACCATGGTTCTGTCCAGTCTTGTCATCATTGAATGGTGCAGGTGATGGAATGGTCGGGAAGGGGAAAAAAATACTGGGAAACACTTCAAGAGCACCATATTTTTTGGACTTAAAAGGACAATTATCATTTTCAACAAGTACATTTCCCATTTCTCACCAGTGATGTCATATTATACAACGGCATTGCTGGGAGAAAATGCTGTTTTCCAATAGAAATGCTGTCCAATGGGTGATTTTGGTCTCCCAGCAGTAAATGGAGGTTGGTGGAGCTAGAGCAGTGGCCGCCTGAATGAGTCGGTGTGGAACCTAATCCATTTTCCAGGATGCCCCTCATTTTTTATATTTGTTCCTGGGATGTGGACATCACTGCCAGCATTTATTGCCCATCCCTAATTGCCCTTGAGAAGGTGGTGGTGAGCCGCCTTCTTGAATTGCTGTAGTCAGCATGGTGAAGGTACTCCCACAATGCTGTTAGGGAGGGAGTTCCAGGATTTTGATCCAGCGACGATGAAGGAACAGCGATATATTTCCAAGTCAGGATGGTGTGTGACTTGGAGGGGAACTTGGAGGTGATGGTGTTCCCATGCCCCTGCAGCCCTTGTCCTTCGAGCTGGTAGAGGTCATGGATTTGGGAGGTGCTGTCGAAGAAGCCTTGTCAAGTTGCTGCAGTACATCTTGTAGATGGTACACACTGCAGCCATGGTCTGTTGGTGGTGGAGTGAGTGAATGTTTAAGGTGGTGGGTGGGGTGCCAATCAAGCGGGCTGATTTGTCCTGGGTGGTGTCGAGCTTCTTCAGTGTTGTTGGAGCTGCGTTCATCCAGGCAAGTGGGAAGTATTCCATCACACTCCTGACTTGTGCCTTGTAGACAGTGGAAAGGCTTTGGGGAGTCAGGAGGTGATACACTCGCCGCAGAATACCCAGCCTCTGACCTGCTCTTGTATTTATGTGGCTGGTCCAGTTAAGTTTCTGGCCAATGGTGACCCACAGGATGTTGATGTTGGGGATTCAGCCATTGAATGTCAAGGGACAGTGGTTAGAAGCTCTCTTGTTGGAGATAGTCATTGCCTGGCACTTGTGTGGCGCGAATGTTACTTGCCACTTATCAGCCCAAGCCTGAATGTCGTCCAGGTCTTGCTGCATGTTGGCATAGACTGCTTCATTATCTGGGGATTTCCAAATGGAACTGAACACTGCAATCATCAGCGAACATCCCCACTTCTGACCTTATGATGGAGGGAAGGTCATTGATGAAGCAGCTGAAGATGGTTGGGCCGAGGACACTGCCCTGAGGAACTCCTGCAGCGATGTCCTGGGACTGAGATGATTGACCTCCAACAACAATAACCATCTTCCTTTTAGCATGGTTGAAGTGAGCTGCCAGCACGTAAAGCAAGCCCCATAGGCAGCTTGTCGATTACGAGGCGGGAAATTGGCTGCTTAAAGGGAATTTTTTGTGGGCAAGATACAGAAGTAACACCATGGAACTGCAGGAAGCTGTTTGTGACTGCAGGTGGCATGAGTTCCAGCAAGGCTCCAAGGTTTTTGGATGCAGCCGTGGAGATGCTGGTAGAGCAAGTGAACAACAGAAAGGTGGTCCTTTTCCCTATGATGGTAGATGGGTACCAAGACCAATTCGTTGCTGGGCAGGGCAAAAAGTAGTGAAAAATCTGATCATTCAGTTTCTAACTGGATTTCTGTTGTAATATTTTGAAACAAAGTAAAATGATGCCAAATTTAATTAGGGCCACAACAATGTTAACATTTGGTTCACATTGTCGCAGTCTTCACATTACACAGAATTACATAGAATTTTACAGCACAGAAATAGGCCATTCAGCTCAATAGGTCTATGGCAGTGCTTATGCTCCACACGAGCCTCCTCCCACCTTACTTCATCTCACTCTGTCAACATATCCTTCTATTCCTTTCTCCCTCATCTAGCTTCTCCTTAAATGCATCTATGGTGTTTAGTTCAACCACTCCATGTGCTAGCATGTTCCACATTCTCACCATTCTATTTATTAAGATTGAAAGCAATCTTGTCAGACAAATTACCAGGCAAAAAATGTGTGCTTGAAACTAGTTGTCGACTGACCTTCCTGAGCCCTGATTCAAGAATTTTGCTCTGCTCAAGTGTTGTGCATGAAATTTTCCATCAGTGTCAATTAGTCCAGAACAAGTCTTCCTTGTTATAAAAGGGGATTTTTTGTTCAATTATAATTTGTACAATAGGGACTTTTTTTTCAGTGACTGCAAGATGTGTGAACTCCCATTGATTTGGACCGGTCATTACTGCATCACTGGATCTGGCAACATTGAGAAAACCAGGGAGGATGTCACTGGAATCTGCTTCAGTAATGACCTGCAATCTGCAAACATAGTCATTATTTGCATAAACTGGTGTCTCTTCATTGCATTCATTCTGATGGCTTAAAGGGACACTGTGAGAAAGATGCTCAAATTTATAACTGAACAAGATTTCCTTCAGACTTAGACTCGAGAGTGGGACTACCTCTGTAACTAGTTTTTAAAAAGAAATACCTCTTTAATAAATTAGTGCTGTCATTATATTTATGATTTCCTTTGCCCTCCAATGATCTCTCCTGCTCTGTTAAAGGTGCTGACAGTTGCTCATTGTCAGCCATGGCTCAGTGGTAGCACTCTTGCCTCTGAGTCAGAAGATTGCGGCTTCAAGCCCCACTCCAGAGATTTGAGCATATAATCTAGGCTGGCACTTCAGTGCAGTACTGAGGGAGTGCTGCACTGTCGGAACTGCCTTTTTCGGATGAGACGTTAAAGCGGGGTCCCGTCTGCTCTCTCAGGTAGACGCAAAAGATCCCATAGTACTTTTCGAAGAAGAGCAGGGCAGTTCTCTCAGTTTCCTGTCCTACATTTGTCCCTCAACACCATCATGAACAGATTATCTGGTCATTATCACACTGCTGTTGGTGGGATTTTGCTGTGTGTAAATTGACTGCCATGTTCCCTACATTACAACTGTAACTATATTTCAAAAGTACTTCATTGGCTGTAAAGTACTTTATGACGTCCTGAGGTTGTGAAAGGCGCTATATAAATTCAAGTTCTTTCTTGTTCGGTTATGGTTCCGTGGAGAGCAGTTGTTTTCCAACAGCTCACCCATGAAGATATGCTTAAAGTGTGTGAGCCCAGACAGGAAGTGGCGACAGTGATAGGCTTATTGTAAAACCTCACTCAGGTCACTGGATAGTCCTCAGGAATGGTAACTCTGGCTCATTTTACCCTTTGTGAGGGATCGAAGCTGGGAGCTTCCTGGTTTCAATGGCTCAGTCCCTCAGTGGACAGTGCACTTAGCAAAAAAAGGAAGACTTGCATTTATATAGAGCTTTCACAATCTCAGAATATCAAGAAACGGCTGAGCGCACTGGATATAGTAAAGGCTATGGGCCTCGACAACATCCCGGCAATCGTGCTGAAGACTTGTGCTCCAGAACTAGCCGCGCCTCTAGCCAAGCTGCTCAAGTACAGCTACAACACTGGCATCTATCCGACAATGTGGAAAACTGCCCAGGTATGTCCTGTCCACAAAAAGCAGGACAAATCCAACCCGGCCAATTACCGCCCCATCAGTCTACTCTCAATCATCAGCAAAGTGATGGAAGGTGTCATTGAAAGTGCTATCAAGCGGCCCTTACTCAGCAATAACCTGCTCACTGATGCCCAGTTTGGGTTCCGCCAAGACCACTTGGCTCCCGACCTCATTACATCCTTGGTCCAGCACAAAATAGCCCGCCTGATTGGCACCCCATCCACCACCTTAAACATTCACTCCCTCCATCACCAGCGTACCGTGGCTGCAGTGTGTACCATTTACAAGATGCACTGCAGCAACTCACCAAAGCTTCTTCGGCAGCACTTCCCAAACCCGCGACCTCTTCCACCTAGAAGGACAAGGGCATGGGAACACCACCACCTCCAAGTTCCCCTCCAAGTCACACACCATCCTGACTTAGAAGTATATCGCCAATCCTTCATCGTCGCTGGGTCAAAATCCTGGAACTCCCTACCTAACAGCACTGTGGGAGTACCTTCACCACAGGGACTGCAGCGGTTCAAGAAGGCGGCTCACCACCACCTTCTCAAGGGCAATTAGGGATGGGCAATAAATGCTGGCCTTGCCAGTGACACCCACATCCCATAAAAAAAAGAATTAAAAAAATATATTAAAAAATATCCCAAGCACTTTACAGCCCATTAAGTACTTTTGAAGTACTGCTGTAATTAGGAAACGCGGAAACCAATTTGCACAGAGCAAGCTCCCACAAACAGCAATGTGATAATGACCAGATAATCTCTTTTTAGTGATGTTGATTGAGGGATAAATATTGGCACTGGGGCAACTCCACTGCTTTGCTTCGAAATAGTGCCATGGGATCTTTTATGTCCACTTGAGAGAGCAGATGGAGTCCTGGTTTAACATCTCATCCAAAAGACGGCACCTCTGACAGAGCAGTACTCCCTGAGAACTGCACTGGAGTGTCAGCGTAGATTTTTGAGCTCACGTCTCTGGAGTGGGACTTAAATCCTCAACCTTGGCCGCAATTTTAATTGCCCTGAGGGGGCAGGTTTGGAGGCGGGTCTGGCGCGAAAATCGCAGATATTGGGGTCGGGCTGTGAACCCGCCTCCACGCAACTTTTGGAAGTGTCGGTTCAGCCGCTCCAGAACTGACCCAACACCAAACGGCAGGACATGTTGTTAAGGCAGTTAACAGGTCGTTAACTGCCTGGTTAATCCTATTTTAAAGGGCTGACCAGATTTTCGTGGTTTTTGAAGATGCTGCCCGCCTTCATCAAAACACGCCTGGTGAATGGAGGCGTGTTCACCTCGGACCTCAATAGTTGACAGCTGCTCAAGCAGCTTTAAAGCGGTCCTGCAAGGTCTTATTCTTTCACATGCCACAACTTAGTGGCTTGATGTTTGGGGGACATTTTGGTGCTCAACTAATCTTGTGAGGTTAGAGTCTGACATCCGTCTGCTGTGTCAGCTCCTTGGAAAACCCTCTGGCCATTTTGGCTGAGTGCTCACAACCTCCATTCCTTGACTGGGATATCTACCAGCGGTATGGGCTCCATTTATTTCCTCTCATCCTGGTCGTCATAATCGGAGGAGCAGCAGCCGCGTGGCTCAGTGCAGAGCTTTCTCGGAAGAAGAGGAGGAGGACGAGGAAGAAGAGAAGGATGATGAGGAAGAAGAGGAGGAGGAGTGCCTTACGGGCCCTGTTGTGACCAATGCAGCATCCCTCCAGTTCACTGCTGCCCATCAAGCAAGGGATGCACTCTTCCATGCCACATTCAGATAAGCTTACTCTTCAACCATAGGTGGTTACCATATGGCTCTCTAATTGTAGGCAACCTTCCTCCAACAACATACATCATCTCTGCTATAACCGGTTCTTTCCTATCACTTTCACCGTCATCATTACAAATGCAAGTCCCTGAGCCCTCAATGCGCATTTGCTATTTCCCAGAACACATAGGCCACACATTCAACTGTTTGCCATCTCTTTTGTTTACTACATTGACAAAAGGATCACAATTCAAACTCTTAAGTAGAAGCAGAAAAATCATGACAAAACTCCCAAGTGAGTCCCCTTGTGACTATTTGTGCTTTATCTTCCTCTTACGCATGCTTCTACATGGTGCTTCCCCTGTGGCTTCAGCAGATGTGGAGGCATCTTGCTCACTTGGATGCTGCGCCTGCTTAGACGCCTTTGGCGGGCGTCCTCTGGATTTGGGAGCCTGGGAGGGTGCTGCAACAGTCTGCTCTTCCTGCGGCTGTGCAGGGGCTGAAACAGCCATCTCAGTTGGGTCTGCAAAGTGGGTCTCTGAGCGAGGGCTCCGCAGTGGCATGGTCGTGTGAGCGCTTGGAGAGGAGCCCACACTTTCTTGTTGGCTGCCACCAACATCCCTCTAATGGGTCAGCTAGACTTCAGTGCTAGCAAGTGGCTGGAGAGCACCTTGCTGCACATCAGGGGGGCCATGAGGACCTGTATCTGTACTGGCAGTCCTCATAACAAGGACATCCTTGAAGCTTTGGTGTCTCTGCTCAATAGCTGCCCATCTCTCCTCTAGAGATGACAATCTATTTTGAACAGTCACCCTGTTTTCGTAACTCTGGTGACTTATGTCCTCCATGGCGGTTGCCAACGTATCCATGGAGGTTGCCATCCTACCCATGGAGATTGCCATCCTACCCATGGAGGTTGCCAACCTATCCATGGAGATTGCCATCCTATCCATGGAGGTTGCCATCCTATCCATGGAGATTGCCAACCTATCCATGGAGGTTGCCATCCTATCCATGGAGGTTGCCATCCTATCCATGGAGGTTGCCATCCTATCCATGGAGGTTGCCAACCTATCCATGGAGGTTGCCAACCTATCCATGGAGGTTGCCATCCTATCCATGGAGGTTGCCTTCCTATCCATGGAGGTTGCCATCCTATCCATGGAGGTACGTTCATGCGCCATTGGCTCCACAAAGGCAGTGCTCATGTTAGAGATGGACTCCTCCATTCTATGCACACTCGCACTTACCCTGGAAACAAACCCTTACTGAGAGTCCTGCACTTTAAGAAAAATGTTTTTAAATTCATTTATGGGATCAGGGCGTCGCTGGCAATGCCAGCATTTATTGCCCATCCCTAGCTGCCCTTGAGAAGGTGCTAGTGAGCTGCCTTCTTGAACCGCTGCAGTCCGTGTGGTGATGGTACTCCAGTGCTGTTAGGTAGGGAGTTCCAGGATTTTGCCCCAGCGACGATGAAGGATCGGCGATATGCTTCTAAGTCAGGATGGTGTGTGACTTGGAGAGGAAGTTGGAGGTGGTGGTGTTCCCATGCGCCTGCTGCCCTGGTCCTTCTAGTTGGAAGAGGTCGCGAGTTTGGGAGGTGCTGCCGAAGAAGCCTTGGCAAGTTGCTGCAGTGCATCTTGTAGATGGTACACACTGTAGCCACGGTATGCCGGTGGTGGAGGGAGTGAATGTTTAAGGTGGTGGATGGGGTACCAATCAAGCGAGCTGCATTGTCCTGGATGGTGTCGAGCTACTTGAGTGTTGTTGGCACTGCATTCATCCAGGCAAGTGGAGAGTATTTCATCACACTCCTTACTTGTGCCTTGTAGATGGTGGAAAGGCTTTGAGGAGTCAGGAGGTGAGACACTCGCCGCAGAATACCTAGCCTTTGACCTGCTCTTGTTGCCACAGTATTTATGTGGCTGGTCCTGGAGTTCCAGAACCGCTCTCTTTCTGGATGACCACAGAGGTACAGCGTCTGCATGCAGCTGAGCAGAGCTAGGAGAGTCCTGCGACCTCCGAGAAGGACTCTCCACTGCTGTCGCTGTCTCCACCATCTGCTGATACTCACTTGTGAGCTGTGATACACCAGGTGACAACACTACTCTATGGCGCGAAGGCCCCGCCGAAGTGTGCATTGCTGCGCTGGTGCTGAGTTCTGGTGATGCTGCTCCCTCAGAGGCTGCAGGTTCCTGTGAGGAGTTGTCTGGCTGGTCCTCCTGGACAGTTGGGGGAGGGAGGGTCATTTGATGGTCCTGTGGAAGAGTAAAGGCAGGAGTTAGACCTCTTATTTTGAGGTAGCAGACACATCCTTTTGTAAAGATGATACAAAGAGATTCTCTATGAACATCATATGCCATTGCAGTCCATCATTAAATCTAAATGAGAGGGACGAAACTCTATTGTGTCACCAGCTTCGTCTAATGCCCCGTCTCTCCGTTCCCCACTTCCAGGTCCTCGCCCCCTCCAGTGATGGCGTGCGCTGCCTCCTCAGCACTTGTTAGTGTTGTGATTGAGGCTGTGCCTCCTCCTGTCTGTGCTCTTTCCCTCTTATTGTGGGCTATCTTTTCCTGCAAGGAGGGACACAAGTGGAGTTTCAGCGAGAGTGATGGAGACACTGGGAAGAATCCATAAAATAGAAGGTTGGAGGGAGACGAGGATGGAGTGAGGTTGCCTAGAGGAAGCTAGCTCCCTGTGCGTTGTTAGTTGTTGTCAATGCATAACAATGACAGCATGTGTGAGGGGTGCATAGCAGGATGGTGAAGTGATATAGTTCAGATAGAGAGATGGATAGGTAAGGGTGACAGGGAAGTAAGGGTAAGGTGGGATGTGGAGGAGCCGGCTTACAAAGCACAGTGTTGGTGATGAGAAGAGAAGGGAAACAGATTGAAGGTAAGTGTGATGTGATACTCACTTTTGCTGATCGTAGAAGATCATTAAAATGTTTCCGGCACTGGATCCAGGTGTGTGAGTATATGGACCTTGTGCTGACCTCCTCAGCAATGCACAGCCAGGCTGCCTTGGTTTGCTGAGGAGGCTTCCTCCGGCCATGCAGAGAGAAGAGAAGTTCCCTGCGCCCTCTTACTGCCTCAACAGGAGCTTGGAGGGACACCTCATTGAAGCGTGGAGCTGCCTTGCCTCTGGAAGCACTCATTCTTGCTCTCACACATGCAAAAACCAGCAGAGTCAAGAACTGAAAGGCCGAAGCTGCATGGGACCATTAAAAGCATCTGTAATAATGACATCATCAGAGACAGCTAACAGACCCAATCCCAGTCAATGGAGCGGCCAGCACGCCCCAATGAACTTAACAAGGCAATTGAATAAAAATGTCAAAACCGGAGCTGATCCAGCTGGCAGCGGGTCCGGAACCCACCCACCAGGCAACCCAACTCCAAGCCGCCTCCGCAATAAAAATTGCGGCCCTTGTGACTCAAAGGCAAGAGTGCTACGAATTGGGCCACGGCTGACACTTAGCAATTACGCCATAAAATTCAGAAAGGTAGAAAGTATTAATTTGCAATGGTTGGCTTCCTGATTAAAACCCCCGGCTTTTGAATCCTTTCCCAGGCTTTCCGTTGAAACAAGGCATTTGTCTTGTCTCTCTGCAACTCCTCCACAGTTCCCTGTTGCCCTTACGCAGCAGCCATCAATGATGCACATTAATCCACACCTTCTCACTTGTACTGTCCAGTTTATACAGGTTACGTAAAGTAACAGTCTGGTTTTCTTTGAAACTCACAGTGCATAACTATGTGCAGACAAATAGGGATCGACTTTCAACTTGCTATCAGGGCATGAATCTAATACTACAGATTGGCTATCTGCCCGATTTTCATTTACATTGACTGCAATGGAACTGAATATCATGCGGTTTCTTTAACGGGCGGCCAAATTATCCTGGGCCTAGAGACTAGTTTGCGTCAATTTTGGGCACGAATCCAGCGTCAAACATGAACCGCCGAGCCAAACTGAGCAAAAGCACCGAAACAGCGATTTACTTGTACTTCTTGCAATCTAGTATACTGTATTCGCTGCTCACGATGCGGCCTCCTCTACATTGGGGAGACCAAACGCAGATTGGGTGACCGCTTTGCGGAACACCTCCGTTCAGTCCGTAAGGGTGACTCCGAGCTTCCGGTCGCCTGTCATTTTAATTCACCGCCCCATTCCCACTCAGACCTCACCGTCCTTGGCCTCTTGCATTGTTCCACGGAAGCTCACCGTAAACTCGAGGAACAGCACCTCATCTTCCGATTAGGCACTTTACAGCCTTCCGGACTCAATATCGAGTTCAACAATTTCAGATCATAACCTCGGCCCCTATTACATTTTTACTTATATTTTTTATCCACACCTTTGTTTTGGCCTTTCCCCCCCTCCCCCCGCTTTCTTTTTTTTTCTCTCTCCCACATGGCAGCTGTCTCCCATTCTGCCAGCGCATTTCACACCAAATCTAGAGCTGTCTTTTGTCTCCACTAGTCCTATCACCATCTCGTCTCGTTTTGAATACCTCTTAATGTCTCTTCTCTTTTGTTCTCTCCCAGCCTGGCCTCTTAATCTAGTTCATTTCCTGTGTTTCTTTAGTCTTGACAAGGGGTTCACCTGAAACGTTGACTCTATTTTCTCTCCACGGATGTTGCCTGGCCTGCTGAGTTTTTCCAACATTTTCTGTTATTACGCATTATTGGTTCCCTGGCTTCATCAGGAGACGACCAGCATGCTGTCCCACTGTTGTGCCTATGAGTCAGTTTGTCGAGTAGCCGCAAATTGGCCAGCGGGAACAGCGGCACTGGAGCAAGCGTGAATCCAGGGGGTTGGGGTCGGGGGGGTGGGGGGAGAGATTGGCATGGGGGTGTGCGGTGACCGACAGCAGCCCGCAGTTTTAATGTGGAGCCACAAAGGGTCCTTCTGTTCCTTCTGGCTCTTAAGGTAAGTACGTACATTTTTGGTGGCAGCCTCTAGCAGTCCCTTTAAAGATCTCTGGTTTGGCTGCTGTGTGTCGGAGAAATCTGAATGCAGCACGCGTGACACATGGGCCGGAATTTTGCCGGCGTTCAGTGGACGGGTAGGGTGGTAGGTCAGCTGTTAAGTTGAAAATGATTGACAGCGAGTCAGGAACCCGCTGTCAAAACGTGCACACTGGACTTTCCTGATGTCGGGTCTGTCAGCGCTGAGCAGACCCGATCGGCAGCGGCGGGGCAAGCAATGAAAATCATTAGTTGCTTCTTTACAGCCACTTAATGCTTTTTTCCCAGCTTTTTGAATTTGACAGTTTGCCCACCAGTTTCCCGCTGTGACTAGACTTCGTCTGTGAAGCTGAGGCAGGAGGTCATTGGCCATTGATTCAGCTGATGAGTTGACAACTTCAAATGTCATGTCAAAACTCCCAGCTGATTGAGAAATGTTCCCTTAGCCACTAGCTTCTCTAAACTGCATTTCCATTATAGATTTAGAATGCTGCGAGTCTTTACACAAGTCTCCATCCAGTCTGAACTCATTACCTCTCCCACCATTGGCAGATCACTCTGTCAGCTCTACTTCATCTGCCATCTCTCCCATCAGCATCAGTGCACTTTATACACTCTCACCTTGGTCCTCAGAATCCCACCATGATAAGCCCCAACACCAGCAGCACCAGCAGCAACAACAACACCAAACTTCTCTGCAATCAACTGATGCTGCAGAGGACAGAGGGCATCAGCACCCGACCACATTGCTGCCCGGGACGCCAGGGATGGCCTCACCATAGCCAGATTTACTTCACTTGACACTGTACACCCTGGCTGCCACATGATGCACCAGGTTGGCACCACCCCATACCAGCACCATAAAGCATCCCTACAATGCCCAAGTCATTTCTTTCATACTCATCAGCACTGCGGGGGGTACCGTTATGTCTCACCATTCACTGTAACTCACTAAGCCACTTCCAAAGGTGCACACAAATCTGTCCAAGAATGCAAAATGTTCAAAATAAAGATTTCAATGTTTGACATCACATTAACAGAAACTTCACATGAACATTGGCTAAAACACTCAAGTGCCTACCCTTGTGTGCTGGTAGTTCATATGATTGGACTAGGATGAGGGTGAGGGTGAGTGTGAGGGGTGGCTAGTGAGACGGGGATGTGATATTGTAGATAGAGAGGGATGGGTGGAGGTGCAAGGTAAGTTGGTGTAAGGATGTGCAGGAGTAGGGTAGGGAAGGCAGAGTGATGGGGATGTGATGTTTGGCACAGCAGGATGAGGTTGAGTGTGACTTTACAGTAACGTTTCATGATTTACTGAGATCATTGAAAGGTTTGTGCCACTGCAGCCTGGTCTTCATGACTGCATCCCTGTTTGTGTCCTCCTGTGCAATGTGCAACCAGGCTGCGTTGGTCTCCTGGGGAGGTGTCTTCCGCCCATTGGAAGGGAAGGGAACCTCCCTGCGTGCTGTGACTCCCTCCATAAGCATATGGAGGGAGTCATGGGAGAGCCTGGGTGCAGCCGTGCATCTCTGTGCAGTGCTTGTCAGTGTTCGCAGCACCTCAATGCTGTAGAACACTGACAACACAAATGTCAAAATAAATTTGTGCATGGTCCCTTTAAGGAAACCGGCTGATGATGCGTCCTTCAATTGGCCAGGAAACTCGCAGGGCGGGCTTAACGAATCCCAGCAGGGGAAAGTCATGTTGGATGCTGGGATGGAGACAGGAGCAGGGCCGGGACCCGCCACCGATGTCGCCTGCCACGAACCCACCGAGGTAGAGAAGATCGTGACCATTTTTGGGAAGAGGCTTGAAATAGACATTAGGCCCCTGGTTTACATAGGCAATGGGCCTAATGCCCGTTTAGGGCAGATACCCTGGATGACTACAGGGCACACTAACCAATGTGGCATATGGTGCAAAATGTGTAACACCATATTGGACCCTCCAGTGCCTGTTTTACGTCTGAAAAACTGGCGCTGCGTGCTCCAATTTCTAGGCCCAGGTCTTTCCTCAAAACTCTGTCCGAAGATAGTATTCCATTAGTGAGTCATTCATTTTACAGCTTTCTTGTTATGAGAATTTCACCTATGTGTAGGTTCATTTTTGCATTGCCTGAACTTGATAAACAAAAGTTGCAATATTCACACTGCAATGTTAAAGCAAATTAGGACAAGTGAGTTTCCAGTTTGAGTAACATTGGGTACATTAGTCACAGCACTTTCAGTGGCATTTGCTATTACAAATCAACCAAACTGCCCCGGAACTTGCTTAGTACAAAGGTGTCAGTTTGCTGACTAGCATTTCAACAGCTTTTGTTGTGCCATCATTTGATACGACTGACCTCACAGGCACAATTTAACGCTGATTTGTTGTCAAACACAAACTTTCTTTATTCCCCACTTTCACTGTGCTGTCTGCTAGTGAATGAGCCCTCTGTTCTCTGCCGAGAAATGACATTTTCTTCCCATAATATTTAAATCCCTGCATCCTCCTCATTCGCCCACCTCTTCCTCGAATATGGGCCTTTTGTGAAATGATCTTAATCAGCATGGTTTTATCTTAAAAAACAACATGAAGGAAAGAGGCTGAAAGTACTGAATGGAGGCAAAGCAAAATGAAACAACGTTGAGCAAGCAGCAATTTAAAAACATGGCTCTGGTGCTCCCCACTCTCTTGTTGGCTCAGTTGGTAAGATTACTGCATGATATAGAATAGCAGCAACCGAGGCCTCAGTCTGTCCCTGTAGTTTCTTCTCACAAATCCTTTAAATCTATTTATACTTTTCAATTGTCACTGCATTTGAACTTTGCGCAAAAGGCAATATTTGAGAAGTTCTAAAGTCTATTGAGATGCCGAACAGGTATATAAGAGATTAAATGATATTGGCAAGGCAAACGCGATTAGCATTAAAGCAAATTAGGCTGGTAGGGTCAAAGAACACAAAATTAATTTAGTGAGAAGTAAATTGCTCAAATAATAATAGATATTTGGAATAATCTGCCATGCAAGGTAGTAGAGACAAAGGCATTAGAGCCATTTAAAATGTAGTTGGAGGTTCGGTTGGAAGCATCAGAGTACCAAAGGGATACGCTTAATGGATGAAACTGACTGTTCTTATGTACAAGGGAAAGAGTTCCAAACATCTGCAAAGGTTAGGGTTCATCTATGTCATTGTAGGAAGGAGCTAAGCCCATACTAGGGAACTCATTATAAGGAGGGAGGTAAAACTAGCAAGCTAGTCACTCCCAGCCTGCTTGAGCACCTCCTCGCAGCTAGCTGAACAGCTGGATTGTTGCAGGCACGAGAGTGAGTCTCCCGATCATCCTCTCAGCCAAAGAACAGCCGCAGAGATGACAGGAGAGAAAAATAAAGAAAAGTGATAAATTAACTTACAACGCTCCTCTTGTAACAGCAACAACAACCTATGTTTATATAACACCTTAATGTTCTAAGTGGGAGGTGAGACTCAAGCAGGAGCAGTAGGGAAATTAGGGCTAGTAACTGAAGTTGTGGATGAAAAGTTAGGTTTCAGGGAGCATTTTAATGGTGGGGAGAGATATAGCAAGGCAGAGGGATTTAACAAATTACTTCCAAAGTGTGGTGGCAAGCTGGCTAAAGGCTCTGCCATCAATGATAGAGTGGAGGAAATGCATAGTAGACCAAGGTGACTGTACAGGTATGGGGGCGAAAGCCAATACAGGAGATGTACTGCCTGCTTTGCAACAAGTATCAATGGAACCACTTGAGGGCAGTGCTATTAAGGTGGACCATTGAGGAGAGGTATTGGAGAAGGATCGTGTCATCAGTCATTTCAAAAGTTGTCGAGAAGTTAATGACAAGGATAGATAATGCATAGTGGTCACATGTTATTGGTGATGTTAACCAGGTGGGACGAGAGCCAAAAGGGTTCTAAGCACTTAGTGGTGGAAGAAGTAGATACAGAGTTTGGTGTGATGACATACTCCAGAACATTAGAGAGAAAGGGGAGATTGTAGATGGGGCAGTAAATGAAGAGAACAGAGGATTCAAGTGTGGGCTTTTTAAGGAGTGGGGTGATTATAATAATTCCGAAAGGGAGAGGCAAAACAGTGCCAGAAGAGATGGAGTAGCTGACAATGTCACGCAACATTGGGGCAAGGAGGGGTAGTTGAATGGTCAGGAGCTGATTTGCGCGATTTTGTTGTGATCATTTCATACGACTGACCCCACAGGCACAATTAATGCTGATTTATTGTTAAACACAAACTTTCTTTATTCCTAAATTCCTGAGTTGGGATATGGTCAAGGAAGTGGATCTTATGGAAGAGATAAGTTTGGTAGAGACCTAAGGGGAGACTAATAGAGTGCTATGAGGCCAGAGTTGAGCTGGAGGTGGTTGGGGAGGGAAAAGTTTTGGAGGAGGCTGAGGCAGGTGTGCAGTTATACAATAGCACGGGTCAAGACAATCAGTATACTTTCAGTTCATGTTATAACCTTTCACATTTTCACATTCCTTTCACTAACCTCATCATGTTTACTGCAAAGAAAAATACTTAAATATCTCAAAGCATTTCACTCAATTAACTACTTTTGGAGTGCAGTGGTTCATAGAATCATAGAGTCTTTCAGCACAGAAGGAACCATTTGCCCCATCATGCCTGTGCCTGCTCTTTGAGAGAGCTATCCAATTAGTCCCACTCCATTGCTCTTTCCCCATAGCCCTGCAATTTTCACTCCTTCAAATATTTATCAAATTCCCTTTTGAAAGTTACTATTGAATCTGCTTAAGAACATAAGAAGATAAGAAGTAGGAGCAGGAGTAGGCATACGGCCCATCGAGCCTGCTCTGCCATTCAATAAGATCATGGTTGATCTTCTACCTCAACTCCACCTTCCCACACTATCCCCATATCCCTTGGTTCTCTTAGTATACAAACATCTATCAATCTCTGTCTTGAATATACTCAACGACTGAGCCTCCACAACCATCTGGGGTAGAGAATTCTAAAGATTTACAACCCTTTGAGTGAAGAAATTTCTCCTCATCTCAGTCCCAAATGGCTGACCCCTTCTGAGACTGTGACCCCTAGTTCTAGACTCCCCAGCCAGGGGAAACATCCTCCCAACATCTACCCTGTCAAGCCCCTTAACAATATTGTACATTTCAATGAGATCACCTCTCATTCTTCTAAACTCTAGGGAATATAGGCCTAGTCTACTCAATCTCTCCTCAAAGGACAACCCCCCCATCCCAGGAAGCAGTCTAGTAAACCTTCACTGCACTCCCTCTGAGGCAGGTTATGCTTCCTTAGGTAAGGAGACCAAAACTGTACACAATACTCCAGGTGTGGTTTCACCAAAGCCCTATATAATTTCAGTAAGACTTCTTTACTCTTATACTCCAATTCTTTTGTAATAAGGGCTAACATACCATTTGCTTTCCTAATTGTTTGTTGTACCTGCATGTTAACTTTCTGTGATTTGTGTACAAGGACACCCTGGTCCCTCTGAATACAAACATTTCCTAATCTCTCACCATTTAAAAAATATTCTGTGTTTCTATTTATCCTGCCAAAGTGGATAACTTCACATTTATCACATTATATTCCATCTGCTATGTTCTTGCCCACTCACTTAATCATGGCTGAACTTCTACATCAATTCCACTTTCCTGCCCTATCCCCATATCCCTTTAGTCCCTTAGTGCCCAAAAATCTATCGATCTCAGTCTTGAATATACTCATCGACTGAGCCACAGCCCTCGGGGTAGTTGTTATGTTGTTATATATGTAAGTAGGAATGTGAAATGGTAGGTAAACATGGCACTCATTCCACAATACCAACATCCCAAATAAGAAATGAGATGATGATCAGGTAATATGATTTTATGTGGTATTTGTTGAGTCTGAAATGTTGGACGGGGCTTCTTATTATTCTTCCAAAAGTGACATAAATCTTCATCCACCTGAGGAGTCAGTAGGACCTCAGTTTAATGTCTCATCCAAAGGAACACGCTTCTGACAATCAGCACTCCCGCAGTGGTGTACTACACTGTCAACGTAGATTATGCACTCAAACAGGGGAGGAGGGGGTCAAATCCACAACCAAGTGACCTAAGGAGACGATAGGGCACAACTGAACCAAACTGACTGGTGCGGAGCGTTTTTTTTATTGAGATGGTCAAGAACCACGGTGCGGGAAACCACCAAATTTGAAAAGAGTAGCAGAGAAGAATGCATAACATCAAGTCTGGATTTTCAAAGTCTATGGGGGAAAACTTCAGTCGCGCCCCGAAAAAGTTAGCGCCCCCGTGCCCAAAATTCACTGGTAGCGCTCCAAGAGGGAGTTAGGACGCTACTGGAAGCACTCCCCCTCCCTCTTGGGGCACTACCAGGGAATACCGCGGCGCTACGTGCTGCAGTGACATACGCGGCGGCACCTCGCGCCGTGGTACTACAAGCCTTCCTCCCCTTATTAAAGGGGAGGGGCCTTGCGCAGCATGACCCGGGGCCCAGCTGGGCCACCAGGGATCGGGGTGCCGGCAAAAGAACCCGGCACTCAAGAGGAGCTCGGCCGGCCCCCCATTGCGGGGCGCGGGGGGGGCGGGGGTGCGGTGCTGCATTGGAGGCTGGGGAAGGCAAAGGAGGCGGGGAAGGCAAAGGAGGCAGGTGCTGGCAGGTGGCCAGCAACAAAAATGGCCACCTGGCACCCCCACCCCCCCACGATCCCTCCCTCCCTCCTCTCTGTGGCCTGGTGCCACAGGCCTACCCGCCTGACAGCCAGCCAGCGGACGGGAAACAGAGAATCAAAATGCTAATCAGGCCCTGCCGTTAGATTTGGACGGGCCTGAGAGAAACTGTTTTCCAGACTACCCCTGCTCTCTACCCGCCTCCAAATTTAAATTCCGGCCTTTCAGAACAAAGGCGAATACATTGTTGATGCTGATAGAAGTATGGCAGAGCATCATGAGAAATCTGTACACATTTATTATTGAATGGAGTTGAATTTTCTTCTTAGGAAATTGCAATTTTTAAATTATTTTTTTCACTAAACAAGGGAATAGCTTCAGATCTATACCTTATCTCCTTTGGTTCCTTCCTTTCCGGCTAAACCAGGGAAACCAATTGCACCCTGAAAATAAAAAAGTGAATACATTTTTTTCTGGAACTAACCACATTTTCTATTCATCCTTTCCCCTCCATTTATTTCCGTGGCACCGCCTTCATTTTAAAATTCTCATGCTTGCTTTCAAATCCCTCCAAGGCCTCACCCCTCCCTATCTCTGTAACTTCCTCCAGCCCTACAACCCTCCAAGATCTCTGCGCTCCTCCAATTCTGGCATTCCCTGACTTTAATCGCTCCACCATTGGCGTGCCTTCAGCTGCCAACGCTCTAAGCTCTGGAATTCCCTCCCTAAGCCTCTCTACCTCTCTTTCCTTCTTTAAGATGCTCCTTAAAACCTACCACTTCAACCAAGCTTTTGGTCATCTGTCCTAATATCTCCTTACGTGGCTCGGTGTCAAATTTTGTTTGATAACGCCCCTGTGAAGCGCCTTGGGATGTTTTACTACATTAGAGGCACTATATGAAAGAATGAAAGAAAGATTGCACATATGTAGCACTTTTCACAACCACCGAACACCCCAAAACACTTTACAGCCAATGAAGTACTTTTTTGAAATATAGTCACTGTTGTAATATGAGTACAAGTTGTTGTTGTTGTCTGGTAATAAATGAGCCTCTCCATACACAACCGATATGCTACAGATTAATGTTCCCATCTTTTTCTTTTCAATATTTCGGTGAGAATTTGTTTGTCAATGTGTGGAATTGCTCTGCTTTGGACTAGACCAGAACAACGTTCCTTCTAATTTTTTGGGGGGCCGCGCAGCCCATTTAACGGGCTACGTGGCCCATTTGGAATTCCGCGCATGCGTGGTTTTTTCACATTTAAAACCCGGTGAGCCGGCTGCGCGGGAGCTCCAGAGCGCTGTGCGGCCACGTAGCTTAAAGGGAACGTTGGACCAGAATATTTCTCAATGCTTGAATATCTGGCTTAGCTGCAGTGCAAAGATCTCTCTGCATCACTCAGGCTGCGAATTTCTGCAGGGTTGCGCCTGCTCCGCTCCGTCACTTTGCCAAATTGATGACGGAAATGGGTTTCCTGCATGCTTCCGTCGATGTTATGGATGAGAATCTGCTCCGAGGAAGTTCCCAGCCTTGGGATTTACACTATGCACAAGAAAATGTTTAAAATTACATCAGATCAGATATTAAAAAGACCAACTGGGAGTTTTCTCCAACTAGCAGTTTCAAAGCACAAAATGAATTGCCTGGCTAGCTGGGGGAAGGTGTTTAAAGGTACCACTGGGTGTGGTTTGAAGCCATACAGACCAGAAGCCCCAAAGTTCACTCCCTTCCCTGTACAGATCTAGCTGAGCTCAGCCACAGTAGCAATTAGCATACCAAAATAGTCCTCCCTCAGAGCCACTTGTCTGGGAGAGGGAGAGAGAACAGAAAACAAATCAGCCACCGTTTGAATGCTAACCAGTGATTCCTGTTGTAAAACATGTGGATAGGAACAGGGTTGGGTAAGTTAAATTCTGCCTTTGTGCATTTCCACAGACTCTGTTAGTACTTGCCGCTACATAGCATCTTGCCAAATCAAAATGTCTCCATGCTTCTCACATAATGTGGTAGATCTTGACTTTGTGTAAAATGGGTGATAGCGAGTCCGCAGCCTGTTTTACATCTCAATGTGAAAGTCAAGGAAAACAGGCTACTGATTCGCTATCACCCATTTTACACTATCACACGAAGTCAACATCTACTCCAATCAGTGACTTTAACGGTGCAGTCACTATTATTATATAAGCAAATGCAAGAGCTTTTCTTTCCCACAAACAGCCCCCAGGATAAATGACTAATTAATCTGCTTCATTTTGCGGGTGTTGGTTGAGAGCGAAATGTTGGCTGGGTTACTGGAAGAACCCTGTGTTGTTCAACATTCCCATCGTATCGTTAATGTCCACCTGACCAGGCAGCTGGGAGCTCAGCAACACAATCTTATTTGAAAGATGGCACCTCCACCTCAGTACTGCACTGCAGTGTGAGCCTCGATTATGTGCTCAATTCCAGATGCTTAGCATTCACAACCACAATCTTCTGATATCAAAAATGTGGCTCATACTCACTGCCTAAGCTCACACATGAAAGATGACTATATGGGCAAAATATTAGAGTGTGGTGGTAGTGCCCATGGAATTATAGCCTGACAGCATAAAGGAACTAAAGTGGAGCAGGAGGAGAGGTTTTATAAGGTTGCCATTCATAGGTTAAGAAAGTGAAATTGGATAGTCAGGAGCTGGGATGATTTGGGATGAGAAGGGGTTCAAGGAGCAGGTGATTGGCTCCATGGGGTGGGTTGGTGGTGGGGGGGAATGAGACTAATGAAGGCTGGTGGAGACATGGGGAGAGATTGTGGTGTGTAGGAGAGATGAGGATGTTTTGTAAGGGAGGATTAGGAAGAATGGAAATGAGAGGAGAGTAGGGATCGATGAGATGGCATTGGCATAACTTAAGGCCTAGCATATACTGTAGATCAAAAAGAGCATTAACTTTCAGCATCAGAGGTGAGAATAGACAAGTTTTATGATGGAGAACAGGAGTTTAAAGATACTGTTGCTCCCCAGAATGAGCCTGGATAAATAGGAGCATTTGGCCATGAAAAGGGAGAGGAGAAGCTGCTTAAGGTGGGCAAGCCAGATTGGTTGTATGTAACTTATGTTCCAGTCTATGGCCCATGGAATCCGCAGAGGAGATTCACAGCAAAATATTGAGATGCTGTCTCATGGTGAAGGAAAGAACATCTCAATGTTTTTTAACAAAGATTTAAGAAACCTACTTGTTGTTTGAGGATGCAGGGTCGGGTGAAGAATTCTGAGCTGGACAGGCCATGGCCAGCTCCACTCATCCTAAACTAATTTCAGCAAGGGTCCTTCAACCGGCGTTTACAAATGCAAGGGGCTTAATGCCTGTTTTAGATGGCCACCCTGGACGCCTAAAAAATGGGCCTGATAAATTTAGCAGTGGGCCAAATGCCTGCACTGTTTGGGCACAGGCTGTCCCCACTGATAAATTGGTACGCGTTGCACCTGTTTTCGGCCTGCAAAACAGGTGCCATGCACATCAATTTCTACCCCAAAAGCAATGGAAAGGCGCAGCATAGATTCGCTGGGGATGAGGAGTTACAGCTATCAAGAGAGATTTGAGATTTGAGGGCTTTTTTCACTGTAGATGAGAAGATTATATAGTGACCTGACAGATCTCTTGAAGATTATGAAGTGTTATGAGAAGGTGTTACAATCGTCAGCTTTGCGCCAGATATTCTTTCAGGTTCATCGATCTCTCACCAACTGACAGACCAACATTTGTTCTCTTTTCTCCTGCCCGTAATGGAATTTGGGGCTTAGTTCCTAATCCCTAGCTCTGCAGGCAGCTGGCCAGATAAGTTGCTAATCATGTCTGTGACCGCCCCCCTGGATATGGATCTCTAGAAACTATCTTCTGCAATTATCAAAAGGAATGGGACATAACAAGCCAGGTATAAATCAATTGATTCTTATTGGACTGAAATGTTACGTGAGTAGTGACATTCCACAATCTGTCCAGCATTAATAAACATTCACTCCCTCGTCTCCTCTGGCTGTTATGATAATTTAAATCCCTTGGGAGCTGGATGGAAATTAAAAAGGATACTTTTGAAGAAAAATGGTCAAAAATCCCCAAAATGTCCTTCCTTACCAATGGTTAAACAATCAATATAACCTGCCGCTACCTTTACGAGTTGATTATAGAGGAACCTGGGCAACAGTGATCAGAATACTTACACCACTTTATTTAAAAGAGGAAGTGCCTCCAAGTTACACCTATTGGCATTTACCAAGGTCAAACTGAGCAAAATTTAAGTTATTCAAAATTAATCTGAAAAGATCCTATTTTGACCAGTTCAAATGAATCCTTTGACATCATAATAAGCAGGAAACTATGCGGTATCAAATTAGAATATGACATGCTCGGTATGAGATATGATGAATACTCCCACTTATGAAGCTGGCCATAAATCATTTGTGAATGAATTGCTTACAAATTGCCTGGTTCCGCTAATTTGTGAGTCATAGCTCACTGCTGGCAATGACATATCCTCTGTTATACAGCTTTAAAGAAACCATATATCCTGCAGAGAGCTGAAAAGAGATTGGAATAACAGAATAATGGTAACACTAAAACATTTTACACTATTGCAATGATGAAGACATCAGCGCAGAACTCAGACCACTCTGTAAAATCAAACTCAGCGAAGAAAATGTAAACTCACTGCAATCAGTATGATAAAGGTGTTTCTCGCAATCTGAAGAGTTGAACATTAAACATTTAAAAAAATTGAAAAAACACCCATTGATAAAAAATGGGGGGAAAAATGATCCCCATTCCTGTCATTTTGCCAGCAACTGGCTGACATGTTGGTGTCAGCTGTGGATGAGTGGGTAGCACACTTGCCTCTAAAGCCAGAAGGTTGTGGGTTTAAGTCCCACTCCAGGGGTACATAAATCTAGGCTGATACTCCAGTAGAGTGCTGTCTTTGGTGCCGTCTTTTGGATGAGATGTTAAACCGAGGCCCTGTCTGCTCTCTCAGGTGGATGTAAAAGATCCCATGGCACCATTTTGAAGAAGAACAGGGGGTTTATCCCTGGTGTCCTGGCCAATATTTATCCCTCAACCAACATAACAAAAACAGATTATCTGGCCATTATCGCATTGCTGTTTGTGGGAGCTTGCTGTGTGCAAATTGGCTGCCGCATTTCCCACATTACAACAGTGACTCCACTTCAAAAAGTACTTCATTGGCTGTAAAGCGCTTTGAGACGTCCAGTGGTTGTGAAAGGCGCTATATAAATGCAAGTCTTTCTTTCTTTAAGACTCCTTATACTCCTTATGAATCAAGCAAGAGTCCATACTTCATTCTACTTGGAATGGTAATTCAGAAAGCTATGGGTATGCAACCAAAACCCCTTCCATTGCCTCAGCAGGCAAGCACAGCAGTGCATTCCACCACCACCTTCAATCAGCAATTTGAATATATGTAGGCTGCATACACTGACATCACTATTCCTGGCCAGGATGGAGATGATTGGTTAATTCTCCCGTCATTCATGCCTGTAAGTGACTGGGATTGATTTAGGTACATAACTTGCATTATATAACTATCCTCCACTCATTGCATTTTGCTGGGGAAATCACCCTGCTGTTGTTGGGAGAAGCTGCTGAGTTATGCTTGCTGTAGTTCGTAGAGGCTTTTTTTTAAAAAGTCTCTGTAAATAGACTTTGTCTGCTTTGCTGTTTGCTGAGTAAATAAACGTTGTTTGCTGTAAAATAGACTGTTTGCTGCAAGTCCTGCCATAAGTCCCACCACACCTCCTACTCATTGGCTGACACAATGGTGTCAATAGACACTCTGATTTAGTTAGCTCTTCTAACATAGAAAAAAACATTGTGAGCTGCTTCTTACAGGTGTAATCGAAAATTAAATTAAACGCTGAGCCAAAGAAAGGGGATATTAGGAGGGGTGACAAAAAGCTTGGTCAAAGAGTTGGATTTTAAGGAGCGCCTTAAAGGAGGAGAGGGAGGTGGAGATACAGCATAGTTTAGGAAGGGAATTCCAGAGTGTGGGATCTAGTATGACTGAAGGCAGGGCCACCACTGATGGGATGAAGTTAGGGAGCACAAGAGGGTGGGGAGGGTTGGGCTGGAGCAGGTTGCAGAGTTAGGGAGGGGTGAAGCCATGAATGGATTTAAACAGCCGTAAGAACATAAAGTACAGGACCAGAAAAGATTATACAGTCCATCTTGCCAATCCCAAAGGCTAAGGGGGCTAAATTCGGTTGATTTGCGCCTCCCGTTAGCGCCCGAGGGCGCTAACCAGGCACAAATCAACTAGCTCCTGGGCACGGCGCTGCTAACACCTCCCGCGAAATTCAGCGGGAGGTTAGCGGCGGCTCTAACCGTTAACGTCGCCCGGTGCTGCGCCACGGGTGATGTCCTCGCAGTGCGCAGCGCCCCGCTCGCACCCCAGCTAATATAGGGTGGCGCCCCCCAACTTACTGCTGGACGCTATGTCTGCTGGGGTCAGGGGGGCCTACTGCGGCCGGGGCGGCGCTAGTTAAAGGGGAGGTGGCGGGTGGCCATTTTTGTTGCTGGCCGCCTGCCAGCACCTGCCCTTGTTGCTGTCACGGCCCCCGTGAAGCCACCCCGCTGGGTGCCGGCTGCTCTCCGTGAGCCCGACACTCCTCTTGAGTGCCAGGCTCATTTGCCAGCACTCCCGATTCCTGATTGTAGTGTATGTAACCGTTCCACCTTTAAGAGAACTATTTTAAGGGTTGCACTACTTTATCTTGGCTGCTGTATACTGTAATACCGGTGGTGACCACACCGGTATATAAGTGCTGTGTAATGATTTATTGGGCAGTTCCG
Organism: Somniosus microcephalus; assembly: GCF_052327205.1. Taxonomy (NCBI): domain Eukaryota; kingdom Metazoa; phylum Chordata; class Chondrichthyes; order Squaliformes; family Somniosidae; genus Somniosus; species Somniosus microcephalus. The sequence continues at coordinate 47,473,983 of NC_140993.1, read as the reverse complement.
CCCTGACCTTCAACTAGTAAAGACCTGTTAAAATTTACTCTTGTGGTCTGTGTAGTAATTCGCAATATAACACACAGACTTAACAGTGGCGACGAGTACGATCTTACCCTGTGGCAGAGATACATTTAAGGCAGTTTAACAGGCGTCGAGAGGAGGCATCCGCCCTCATCATTCTGCTGAGAAAAGACTCGGGTCTGCAGAGCAAAGGAAGAATTCTGACACAAAGCCTTCCATCAGCAACAGGCAGTGATCATCCCTTCTATCACGGTGGTAGGTAAGCCGATCAGCGACGAGCAGCAAGTCGGCCACGTTGACTGTGAGTAGGGGAGAAAATTAAAAAAAAAACGGAGGATATAAGGGCGGAGAACTCGACCACGGCCGGGGAAAGGAGCCGGACAGAAGTCGGGGCCAGAGGCGCTGAGACTGGGGCAGCGTAAGGCACGGAAGCCGCGGTGAATGCAAACGCAGCCGGTGCGAAAGACCGGGCTGCAAGCGGGCTGGGAGACGCAACAGCGTCGAGAGAGAGCTCGACCGCGACTGGTGAAAAAGGCCGGGCAGCTACCGAGGCCGCGAGGCGCAGCGACCGGGTCAGCGTAAGGCGCGGGAGAAAATAAAAACAAAAACCGCGGAGAACTCAGCCGCAGCCGGGGGGAAAGGACCGGATTGCAAGAGGGGCTGGGAGGCACGATTTGGAAACCGCTGGGGGAGGGCGAACGCAGCAAATCGTCAATCGCCATTACAGCCAGCGGGGGAGAAAGGCAAACGCGGGAAGCCGCCATTTTCGGAGGCGGGGGAAGAAGACAAGCGCGGGAAACCGCCATTTTGTAAAAGAAAAAAAAAATAATTCTTTTGTTTCTCAAGAAGATCGCGAGGATGCCTAAGCGTGGTAACATCAACGATTTCGATCCCGATGTTGAAGATTTGGCCACGTATGTAGAATGCATAGAGATATATTGTAAGGCAAATAAAATATCAGATGAAGATAAAGCACTAACCTTACTAAACTCAATGGGTGCGAAGACATACGTGCTATTGAAGCATCTTCTATCACCAGCTAAACCGGCGGATCAGACTTTCGCTAATATTGTTGCTGTCCTGAAGAATCATTTGAACCCCACACCGCTGATGTTAGCGGAACGATTTAAATTTTATGCGAGAACGCAACTGAAAGAGGAAAGCAACGCGGAGTATTTAATTGAACTGCGCAAGCTAGCGAAATACTGTCAGTTTGGGGAAAGCCTGACAGAGGCACTGAGAGACAAATTCATGTGTGGATTGTCGAAAGAAGGAACACAAAAGCGGTTGCTTGAAGAGAATGATCTTACACTTGATAAGGCTGTCACTATTGCAGCATCGCACGAAGCCGCAGCGAGAGGCACCGCGGAAATGCAGCTGAAGGCAGCGGTACTCAGCGTAGATCAAATGGCTTCGGGTACAGCGAAATGTTATCGTTGTGGGAAGACAACACACGATCAGAACCAATGCTGGGTTAAAAACCAGGAATGTAGAAAATGTGGCAAGCTTGGTCACATAGCTAAAGTATGCCGGTCAGGAAAGAAGACCAGCAACAAAAAGTCACCACAGGGAAAGTGCAGAAAGGTACATAAGGTGGCTGAGAAGAGTTCGGATGAACAGAATTCGGATTCAGACTCGAACAGCAAGGAACTGGGTAGTCTAAGAATTCACAACGTGAGTAAGGAAGCTGACCTACAAACTATCTGGGTCACACTGCAGATAGCAGGAGTCCAAGTGAAGATGGAATTGGACACCGGATCGGCGTTGACGGTCATGAATAAGCAAGATTACAAAAAGTTATTCAAACATATTCCCCTACGGGATACGGAGATAGTATTGCAGACATACACGGGGCAAAAAGTATACCCCATCGGAAAGATAAAAGTCAAGGTGATACACAAGGGCAAAGAACACCAAGGAATGGACTTATATGTACTACCTGAGGGAGGTTCACCACTTCTGGGATGGGAGTGGATCAGGAAAATAAATATGGACTGGCACTCCCTAAACGCAATAACGGTAGATTCCGGAAAAAAAGATGTCAAACCTGATTGTCCAGAATATTGGATGAGGCTAAAGAGGTGTTCCAACAGGGACTGGGAACACTGAGAGGAATTAAGGCAAAAATCAAGATTGCAGAACATGCAAACCCAAAATTTTTCAAAGCCAGACCGGTACCGTATGCGATACGACCTGCTGCGGAAGCTGAGCTGGAAGGGCTGGAACGTTCAGGAGTACTGTCTAAGGTGGACTGGAGTGAGTGGGCCACGCCCATTGTTCCCGTCATGAAGCGTTCATTGAGTAACAAGCCAGGGGAACCGGGGAAGGTCCGCATCTGTGGAGACTTCAAGATCACAGTTAACCCGGTGCTTCACACGGTGCAATATCCGCTTCCGCGGATTGAGGATATCTTTGCTTCATTGTCTGGCGGGAAACGCTTCGCCAAGATAGACCTGGCGCAAGCGTACTTACAGATGGAAGTTGAGGAAGAGTCGCGCCAGTATCTCACAATCAGCACGCACAGAGGCTTGTATCGATATAATAGACTGGTTTTTGGAGTGGCTTCGGCTCCGGCAATTTGGCAGAGGGCCATGGAGCAGGTATTACAGGGAATTCCAAGCACTCAATGTTACTTGGACGATATCCTGATTACAGGAGATGACGATGAGGAACACCTTGCAAATTTGAAACTGGTGCTCACCAGGTTGAAGGAATATGGCCTTCGAGTTAATCGTCAGAAATGTGAGTTCTTTCAGAAACGGATCACGTACTGTGGTCATGTCATTGACCAGGAGCGGCTGCACAAGTCACCTGACAAGATCGAAGCTGTTGTGAAGGCTCCCGCTCCGGAAAATGTATCCCAGTTGAGATCGTTCCTAGGGTTGATTAACTATTACCATAAGTTTCTGCCAAATCTATCCACGGTGCTGCACCGCTGAATGCTCTTTTGCAGAAAGAAGTACCATGGAAGTGGAGCGAGGACTGTAAGAAGGCCTTTCGCAAAAGCAAGACATTGATCACCTCAGAGGAAGTGTTGGCTCACTTCAACCCAACGCTACCTATTCGTTTAGCTTGTGATGCTTCCCCTTATGGTATTGGAGCAGTACTCTCACACAAGTTGCCAAATGGCTCGGAAAGGCCAGTCGCATTTGCATCCAGATCATTGACCTCCGCTGAGCGCAACTATGCTCAGATAGATAGAGAGGCTCTCAGCCTGGTGTGGGGAGTAAAGAAGTTTAATCATTACCTGCAGGGCCAGAAGTTTACACTGCTGACAGACCACCAGCCGTTGGTATCCATATTCAACCCTAAAAAGGGCGTTTCCATTGATGTGTGGATCCAGAGTGGTGATTCCACCCAAACTCCAGCATAAAGTGCTAAAGGAGCTTCACGAGGGGCATCTGGGTGGAGTGAAAATAAAGAACCTAGCCAGAGCGTTCGTGTGGTGGCCAGGTATCGATGGAGACATCGAAGAAATGACCAAGAGCTGTCTAGGATGCCAGAAGGTCCAAAACGCCCCACCACAAGCTCCTCTGCATCCATGGGAGTGGCCCTCATCTCCATGGCAAAGGGTACATATCGACTTTGCTGGTCCATTTATGGACTCAATGTTCTTAATCGCGGTGGATGCACACTCCAAGTGGCCGGAGGTAATAAAGATGTCCTCCACCACCATGGAAAAAACCATCACAGTATTAAGGACCATATTTGCCAGGAATGGGCTGCCGGAACAGATCTGTTCTGATAATGGACCGCAATTTGTGTCCGAAGAATTCAGGAAGTTCTTAAAAAACAATGGGGTTAAGCACTACACGTCCGCCCCATACCATCCCGCCACCAATGGATTAGCTGAAAGGTTTGTCCAGACCTTCAAGAAGGCCATAAAGGCCATGGGTAATGAAGACATAAATCTACAACATAAGGTAGATAACTTCTTGTTGGCATACAGGAATGCAACACATGCGGTCACAAACCAAACTCCCGCCATGATGTTTTTCAATAGAAGACTAAGATGCCGGCTGGATTTGATCAAGCCAAACATCAGAAGGGACGTAGAGAACCGGCAATTTCAAGGCATGAACGAAAGGCCAACTAGAACCTTCCAGATAGGTCAACAAGTTTTGGCCCGGGACTACCGTACCGAGAAATGGCAGCCTGGAACTATTTGCACACGACTAGGACCGCTGATGTATACCGTGGACATTGGTGAAAGCATAATAAGGCACCATGCTGACCAGATCATAGCGTCATCCGAAAAGGGACAACCTACACCACAACTCTATACGCCCAATGATGAAGCAGAGATACCCATAGTATCTACCTCCGAGCCGGTGATACTGGAACCAGATGAACCCGACACTGACATTCAAGCCGAATCGACCTTGCCAAAAGAACCTACTACATCACCGAAAACTACTACACCACCGAGGCGTTATCCGGACCGAGTCAGGAAGCCTCCAGAGAGACTGAATCTGTGAACTGTTTTTACATGAAGTTGTGTATATATGTTATGATGTTATGTTTAATGGGAATATATACTGTTAACCTAAAAAGGGAGGATTGTAGTGTATGTAACCGTTTCACCTTTAAGAGAACTATTTTAAGGGTTGCACTACTTTATCTTGGCTGCTGTATACTGTAATACCGGTGGTGACCACACCGGTATATAAGTGCTGTGTAATGATTTATTGGGCAGTTCCGCCCTGACCTTCAACTAGTAAAGACCTGTTAAAGTTTACTCTTGTGGTCTGTGTAGTAATTCGCAATATAACACACAGACTTAACACTGGTGGCCCAGCTGGGCGCCAGGACGCGCTGCGCCAGGCCCTTCCCCTTTAATAAGGGGAGGAAGGCCTGCAGTACCACGGCACGTAGCGCCGCGATATTGGCTCGCAGCACCCCAAGAGGGATGCGGGGCGCTTCCAGTAGAACCCCTCCTCCCTCTCGGGGTGCTACCTGGGAAAATCGGCCGCAGGTGCGCTAACGTTTTCAGGGCACTGGCGAAGGTAGCGCCCCAAAGAGCGCTAACCAATTTTTACCCCAATACCTTTCAATTGCCTACTTCCTGCAATATCAATCCCATTCTCCCCCTAAATCTTTTCACACTATCTACCTTCACTGCCTCCTTGACAGTCCATTCCACACAAATGAAAACCATCTTTATAAAATAGCTAAATCCTGCTCATGTTTCTTCCTCTAAGCATAAGCCTTACTTCAAAAGTTTGTGGCAGAATATCATATTGTAAGCCTCGAAGACAGGAATATAGGAATTGCGAGACAAAAAAAGACTAAGATCCATCTAGTTCACCTTCTACCATCCTGGTAATTGCATGATACAACAATAATAACATTGCTGACAAATCATGGCAATCAATCTCTATCAATTAGTCTACAACAGGTACAGAAATGACGCAAGGAAAACCCCAATGGTGGAGAGTTTTGGGAACCATGGCCCAAAGTCTTGTGTTCTTCTTAAGCATGCTACATTCATCACATATCATGTCTTAAATTAATCGAATACTGTATCCCAAATTTCATTTTCTGATGTTCTGCAAGCTGCTCAACAAAGCTCACTTGCTATCACACTGTATTTAATATGAAGATTAATTCATGGATTCCACACACAGGACAGGGAGCTGTGCTCAAAGGGAGCGTGAGTCAGAGAATCATTTTCATAGTGTTATGGCCCTACTTCCAATCCATGCTCCCTTTGAGCGATGTCCCTGCTGAGAGTGAGGGATTGGTGAATTTACCCTGTGCTGTACATCATAAATATAATGGCCCAGAAATTCATGTCTCCACGGGTGAGTACGCACAGGGTACTCACCTGTAAGCCCAATGGAAGTGCCGGTTTCCTGCATGCACTGCGCATACGCGGGAAACCGGCACTTCCGTTCCCCTGAACGAAGGGGTTAAGAGGTCGAACGCGTGCGCAGTAGAGGCTGCGCATGCGCATCGAACTTCGTTTTTTTAAATTTTTTTTACAGGTTTTCCCGGATGGGTAAGTCTGCAGAATTTACACATTTAAAAAGCAGTCGTAAGGCCTGCTTTTTACAAGGTAAGTGGTGAATTAATTAAAATTAAAACATTTTTTCCACAGGTTTATTATTTTTAAATACTTTAAAGCAAGGTAAGTTTATTGTTAGCCCCGTTAGAAAATAAAATTATTTTTTCAAAAATTTAAATTATTGTTTAAAATAGTTATTTCATGTAATTTATAGTTTATTTAAACAATGTGATGTTTTTTTTCAAATTTATTTGAAGATTTAGTGCTGTTTTGGGGCTATAGTATTTATAAGTTTTGACAGCTCTTCCTATCAATCTTATGAATGGAGCATTCCCTGCCCAGGATCGGAATTCCACGCGGGCCCACAGCTCAACGGCCAGCGCAGTAGGTAAGTGTAGGTTGGAGGCTTGCACCCACGGGAAGCCCCCGACCCGAATTTATGGGCCAATGTGTTTACTTGCTGTCACCGAAGAACAACTGATTTTTTTTCAAATTAAAGAAAACAGAAGACCATTAGCTGAAAGAATCCTCAACATGAGGAATGAAGGTCAAAAGGCTCTATAGTTTAGATGCCTTTCTGTCTATTTAGGCTTGTTTATGTGTATTTGGACAGCAATTGCATATTATTGTGTCTCCCCGTGGTCAAAATATGTAGTCCTTTTAAAAAATGTAGCATGCAAACACCCAGTTTTGGTTAGGTCTGTTGATTGTCAAAAATAAATCCTCAAAGCTCCACGTAGTGTCTGTAAAAATGTAATTGGGTCTGAATATTACAGCAGCATTTTAAAAATGTTTTTTTTAAATCAGGGCAGAAAAATTTTAAACAGTGATTTGTTCCTGGAGCACAGCTGTTATCGTCTATGACTAAGGCAGACTCAGCTTCATTTCAAACATGAGATGATTTCTACCCATCCTCCTGGAATGGCTGTGGGTGTTTTAGCATTACGAACCTGGAAATATTTGGGAATAGAAAAAGATCATTGGCCAGGAATTTCCTCAGGACATCAGCCACTCTGCCGGCATAACTTTGGCGGAAGCCCTATTTATGCGTGTAATTAAGATTTGTATTCTGTCCACCGTTAACACAATCTGATGGAGACATTTCTTCTCTGCCTAAATATTTTGAAATATTGGGCAGAGGAAGTTGCAATGGAGACCCATTACGCCAGATCTGCCCTGTTTGTGTTTGAAAGGCAAATCGTGTTTAACTAACATGATTGAGTTTTTTGATGAGGTAACAGAGAGGGTTGAAGAGGGCAATGCGGTTGATGTGGTGTACAAGGACTTCCAAAAGGCGTTTGATAAAGTGCCACATAATAGTCTTGCCAGCAAAGTTGAAGCCCATGGAATAAAAGGGACAGTGGTAGCATGGATATGAAATTGGCTAAGTGACAGGAAACAGAGAGCAATGGTGAACAATTGTTTTTCGGACTGGAGGAAGGTATACAGTGGTGTTCCCCAGGGGTTGGTACTCGAACCACTGCTTTTCTTGATATGTATTAATGACTTGGACTTGGGTGTACAGGGCACAATTTCAAAATTTGCAGATGACACAAAACTTGGAAGTATATTAAACAGTGAGAAGGATAGTGAAAGACCTCAAGAGGACATAGACAGGCTAGTGGAATGGGCAGATAAGTGGTAGAGGAAATTAATGCAGAAAAGTGTGAAGTGATACATTTTGGTTGGAATTACGAGGAAAGGCAATATAAACTAAAGGGTACAATTCTAAAGAGGGTGCAGGAACAGAGAGACCTGGGGGTATATGTGCACAAATCATTGAAGGTGGCAGGGTAAGTTGAGAAAGCGGTTAAAAAAGCATACGGGATCCTGGGCTTCGTCATAAATAGAGGCATAGAGTACAAAAGCAAGAAGGTTATGATGAACCTTTATAAAACATTGGTTCGGCCTCAACTGGAGTATTGTGTCCAATTCTGGGCACTGCACTTTAGAAAGGATGTGAAGGCCTTAGAGAAGGTGCAGAAAAGATTTACAAGAATGGTTCCAGAGATGAGGAACTTCAGTTATGTGGATAGACTGGAGAAGCTGGGGTTGTTCTCCTGAGGGCAGAGAAGATTGAGAGGAGATTTGATAGAGGTGTTCAAAATCATGAGGGGTCTCGACAGAGTAGATAGAGAGAAGCTGTTCCCATTGGCAGAAGGGTCGAGAACCAGAGGACACAGATTTAATGTGATTGGCAAAAGAACCAAAGGCGACATGAGGAAAAACTTTTTTACGCAGTGAGTGGTTAGGATCTGGAATGCACTGCCTGAAAGGGTGGTGAAGGCAGGTTCAATCATGGTTTTCAAAAAGGAATTGGATAAGTACCTGAAGAAAAAAAAATTGCAGAACTACGGGGAAAGGGCAGGGGAGTGGGACTAGCTGAAGTGCTCATGCAGACAGCAGGCATGGGCTCGATGGGCTGAATGGCTTCCTTCTGTGCTGTAACCATTCTATGATTCTATGACTCGCATTCCTGGTGTATCATTAATGTGGGCTGAAGTTCTCACCTGAAACTTGAATGTTAATTACAGACGAGTGACATAAAACACTTCCCCCATAATTTTCCTGGGTTTCAATTTGGCAGGTGTCCAAGAAGACAACTGCCCAAGAGAATGTGAGTTTTAGACGTTGCAGTCAGATCCTTCCGATTGGAGGATCTGAAAAGGGACTGCCAGTAACCAGCTAGCACCTTCAGAAAGGTAAGTTAGAATGTTGTTAATGATCAACAAGGAGGGGCTTTAGAGCTGGATGCTATCTGACTGCTGTTTTTGACAGTAGACGGAAGGCCTTTGGGTTGGTGGGTATTTGCTAAAAGTTTCCTCCTCCATCTGGGATTCCCTCATTCCCACAGTCATTCTTCTGTCCAGACCATGTAAATAAGCTGAACTCAGAAATTCAGCCACGTTCTGTTGCACTCCAGACCAGTAGCTTCAAAATGCACACTTCCTGACTAATACTGGGGCAAAGGTGGAAAGCCAATCTGCCTCAATATCTTATTTGCTGTTTTATTATAGCTAGGCACAGTTTCATAGATTTATCTGCAATTAGCACTATGTCTTTTTTTGCTGATCACCGCACTATCCCACAGCTCAGTTTAACATTGTCTGTCTGCCATGTTATTTAATATGCTGCGTCAGATATTTTGTTGGTTGCTGATGGTGTTCCAGGATGTCAAATAAGCCACGTCACAAGTGATTGGTTGTCAATTTTTTGCAAAGCTTGAGTTTTATCATCCTAGTAGTAGGATTTAAGGCAAAAATTTTGCTCGAGTATTTTAAACTATTTACAGAGATTGGACCATTTTCCATCGGCCTTATTATGGCACTGACAGCTCCTGTACACCATACACAGGTAATTGGCTGGCTTTACTAGCAGAGCGATGTCATAATTGTGTGACAAGAATGAAAAGATACATGACTATTCCAAGTTACGTCAGAACTGATTAATTCAAATTCCCTGCCCAAGCTACTGACAATCACTAAGGAGCTGAATTTCAGAGGAAGGTGAGAGTGACTGCCCTTGACATCAAGGCAGCATTTGACCGAGTGTGGCATCAAGGAGCCCTAGTAAAACTGAAGTCAATGGGAATCAGGGGGAAAATGCTCCATTGGCTGGAGTCATACCTAGCACAAAGGAAGATGGTTGTGGTGGTTGGAGGTCAATCATCACAGCCCCAGGACATCGCTGCAGGAGTTCCTCAAGGCAGTGTCCCAGGCCCAACCATCTTCAGCTGCTTAATCAATGACCTTCCCTCCAACATAAGGTCAGAAATGGGGATGTTCGCTGATGACTGTACAATGTTCAGTGCCATTCACAATTCCTCAGATAATGAAGCAGTCCATGCCCGAATGCAACAAGGCCTGGATGACATTCAGGCTTGGGCTGATAAGTGGCAGGTAACATTCGCACCACAGAAGTGCCAGGCAATGACTATCTCCAACAAACGAGAGTCTAACCACCGCCCCTTGACATTCAATGGCGTTACCATCGCCGAATCCCCCAACATCAAAATCCTGGGGGTCACCATTGACCAGAAACTTAACTGGACTAGCCATATAAATACTGTGGCGACAAGAGCAAGTCAGAGGCTAGGTATTCTGCAGCGAGTGTCTCACCTGCTGACTCCCCAAAGCCTTTCCACCATCTACAAGGCACAAGTAAGGAGTGTGATGGAATACTCCCCACTTGTCTGGATGAATGCAGCTCCAACAACACTCAAGATGCTCAACACCATCCATGACAAAGTAGCCCACTTGATTGGCACCCCATCCACCACCTTAAACATTCACTCCCTCCGACACCGGCGTACTGTGGCTGCAGTGTGCAGCATCTACAAGATGCACTGCAGAAACTCACCAAGGCTTCTTCGGCAGCACCTCCCAAACCTGCGACCTCTTCCACCTAGAAGGACACGGGCAGCAGGTGCATGGGAACACCACCACCTCCAAGTTCCCCTCTGAGTCACACACCATCCTGACGTGGAAATATATCACCGATCATTCATCGTCACTGGGTCAAAATCCTGGAACTCCCTACCTAATAGCACTGTGGGAGTACCTTCACCATACGGACTGCAGCAGTTCAAGAAGGCGGCACACCACTAGCTTCTCAAGGGCAATTAGGGATGGGCAATAAATGCTGGCCTTGCCAGCGACATCCACATCCCATAAACGAATAAGAAACAACTATCTATTCATCTGATGACCTGCCCCACTTTCTTTGTATAGATATATAGAGGAAATCCTATAGATTAAGATTAGTGTTGTGATCTTTCGTCCCCTGTTAAACATTGACTTAGATATTATATTATAGTTCATTAACCTGAAAAGAGTAGCATTCTTCAAATGTTAATGCTTTGATAATGCCTTCTAATAAGATTTTTTAAGTCAATACAGCGTAACTTGCATCCTCTCACTATTTGATGTATTTACCATGCTCAGTAACCAACACCTATACTTAAGACCATTTGTTTCAATCAGTTACAACTAGGTAATGGCTGTGATTCATCTTCAGTTATAAACATGGGGGGAATTTTAACCTCAAAAAACAGCTGTGTTGGGGTTGGGTGGGAGGTTAAAGAGTTAAAAAACTGAATCCCAACCCCAACCCGGCTGCAACCTGTAATGTATGTACCTTTAAGGGGGGAACTACTTTCTACAGCTCATGTATACTGTAAAGTACCGGCAGTGACCACACCTGTATATAACACTGAGTAGTAATCTGTTGTTTCAGTTGCAGTTTGAACCACGTTGAGTAAACACCTGTTGTACCGTTCTCTGCAGTCCTTTTCTTATTATTACATGGACGTAACAGTGGCGACGAGCAAGTTCGAACCTACCTGCAACTCTGCATCACCTCCCAGGGATTCGCTCCTGGAGAACAGTGGAAGAAGGTCGAGTCCAGAAGCACAGGCGTCGACCACGGGCAACCACCCAGTCATCCAGCGGAGATTTGAGCATCGCAGGGGAGGCTGTCGAGAGCCAGGCTTGGCTTTCCAGTCACGGTGGTCCAGCAAAATGGGATGGCAACAGGTACTGCGCAGACCCTTCCCGGACAGCGACGGGCTAGAGCCCGACCGAGCGGCACAGAAAAAGGCCGAGCAGCGTCGACGGGGGAGAGAGAGAGGGCAGAGCGCACAGGGCGCAGCCGGTGTTCAGGACTGAGCGGCGTCAACGGGGGAGAGAGGCGAGAGAGAGCAGAGCGCAGCCGGTGGTCAAGGGCCGAGCAGCGTCAACGGGGGAGAGAGGCGTGCAGGAAAATGCGAGGCGCTGCCATTGCCACAAGGACCGCAGAGAGTGGCGTTGGCAGCAGCGCAGGAGACGCCATTTTAAGCCGCAGCGGGGAAGAAAGGAAAGCGCGGGAGACGCCATTTTAAGCCAGTCTAACCACACCCAAAAATGCCAAACAGTGGCAGTATCACAGCGTTCGACAATGAAGTCAAAGATTGGACGACATATGTCGAACGCATAGAAGTATACTGCAAGGCGAATGAAGTGCCAGATGACAAGAAAGCGCTGGTATTGTTGAATTCAATGGGTGCAAAAACGTATGGCTTACTACGAAACCTAGTAACCCCAGAGAAGCCAGTAGAAAAGGATTTTGAAAACATAGTGTCAATCCTACAGGACCACTTAAACCCCACACCGCTGCTGATAGCAGAAAGATTTAAGTTTCACAAAAGGAACCAGCATAAAAATGAAAGTAATGCTGAGTATTTAACGGAACTGCGCAAGCTATCGAAACACTGCCAGTTTGGAACGGGACTAGCAGATACTTTCAGGGACAAGTTTGTGTGTGGGCTTCAAAGTGAATGAACCCAGAAACGGCTTCTATCAGAAAAGGATCTTACGCTGGACAAGGCTTTCAGCATTGCAGTATCACACGAAGCAGCAGCACAGGGCGCTGCAGAGATACAACGGAGACCGCAAGAATATGGCACAAATGAAATGTCATACGGAACAGTGAAGTGCGATCGCTGCGGCAGAACAACACACGACCATAATGATTGCTGGTTCAAGGACAAAGTGTGCAGACAGTGTGGAAAAGTAGGACACATAGCAAGAGGCTGCAGGTCGGGAAAGAAAACCAGCAGCAAGAAATCTCCACAGGAGAAGTACAAGAAGGTACATAAGGTGACGGAGAGTAGTTCAGACGAACAGAAGAGTGATACAGACTCCGGAAGCAAGGAGCTGGGTTGTCTGAAACTACATAATGTGATCAAAACGGAGGATCACCAAACTATCTGGGTCACGCTCAAAATAGCAGGAGTCCAAGTGAAAATGGAATTGGACACAGGATCAGCCCTAACAGTCATAAACCGAAGGGACTACAAGCGGCTATTCTCACATATACCCTTGAGAGATACAAAGCTTGTCTTGAAGACGTACATGGGGCAAAAAGTCTACCCCAAAGGAAAATAAGGGTGAACGTTATATATAACGGCAAGGAAACACCAAAAATGGTCCTATATGTATTGCCAGATGGAGGACCACCACCACTAGGACGTGAATGGATCCGGAAGATACAGCTAGATTGGCATTCCATACAAGCACTGACTGTAGATGCCAAAAAGGATGACGACGTCACACCTGGATGATTGTCAAAAATGCTAACTGATGCACAAGAAGTGTTCCAGCAGGGACTCGGAACACTAAAAGGCATAACGGCGATGATCAAAATAGAGGAAAATGCAAGCTCAAAGTTTTTTAAGGCCAGACCGGTACCTTATGCGATCCGCCCAGCCGTCGAAGCAGAGCTGGAAGGTTTGGAACATTCAGGAGTACTGTCCAAAGTGGACTGGAGCGAGTGGGCTACACCCATCGTTCCTGTAATGAAGAGGTCGTTGAGTAATACGCCTGGGGAACCAAAAAAGGTTTGCATCTGTGGGGACTTTAAGGTGACAGTGAACCCAGTCCTTCACACTGTACAATATCCGCTTCCGCGGATTGAAGATATTTTCGCCTCGCTATCTGGAGGGAAATGCTTCACTAAGATTGATCTGGCCCAGGCGTACCTGCAAATGGAGGTAGAAGAAGCCTCGAAACAGTACCTCACGATCAATACTCATAAAGGTCTCTACCAATACAACCGGCTGGTGTTCGGGGTAGCATCAGCTCCGGCTATTTGGCAAAGGGCAATGGAACAAGTCCTGCAAGGGATTCCACGGACCCAGTGTTATTTGGACGACATCCTGGTCATGGGCGAAAATGACAGTGATCATCTCGCCAACCTGGAGCAGGTGCTCACTAGATTGAAGGAATATGGGCTCCGAACTAATAGCCACAAATGCGAGTTTTTCCAGAAGCAGATCTCGTATTGTGGCCACGTTATTGATAAAGAGGGGTTACATAAGTCCCCTGAAAAGATTGAGGCAGTAGTCAAGGCTCCAGCACCGGAAAATGTGTCACAACTGAGGTCGTTCCTCGGGCTGTTGAACTACTACCATAAGTTCTTGCCGAATTTGTCTACCGTACTACACCCACTGAACACCCTACTGCAAACGGGGGTACCATGGAAGTGGAGTGACGAATGTAAACGAGCTTTCCAGAAGAGCAAAGCATTGATCACATCAAAAGAGGTGTTGGCTCATTTCAACCCAGCACTACCAATTCGGTTGGCATGTGATGCATCACCCTGTGGCATTGGAGCGGTGCTGTCGCACAAATTCCCGGACGGCTCGGAGAGGCCAGTAGCCTTTGCGTCTCGGTCACTAACCTCAGCCGAGCGTAACTACGCCCAGATTGACAGGGAGGCCCTCAGCCTAGTGTGGGGAGTGAAAAAGTTCAATCACTATCTGCACGGGCAGTAGTTCACCTTGCTGACTGACCACCAACCACTTGTCTCCATCTTTAATCCAAAGAAGGGCGTTCTGGTGATGACTGCGCAACGGCCACAAAGATGGTCCCTTTTTCTAGGGGCGCACAAATATGAAATCGAGTATAAGGGCACGAAACAGCATGGAAACGCTGGTGGGCTATCACGCCTGCCACTTCCTACTGCGGAGGAAGTACCAGCAGTGGATCCTGTCGAAATATTTCATTCGACTATAATTGAATGCTTGCCAGTAACTAACGCTGGTATAGAGAAGGAGACCCGAAATGACCCGACACTGTCTCGGGTATATGATTTGACGGTGAAGGGATGGCCAGCACATGGCGACTCACTGTTGCCAGCATTCTCATCCAGAAGAGAACAGCTGTCAGTATGCCAGGGGACCTTGATGTGTGGATCCCGAGTGGTAATTCCACCCAAGTTAAGGGAGAGAGTGCTCAATGAGCTTCACGAAGGTCATCTGGGAGGGGTGAAAATGAAAAGCCTTGCTAGGGCTTATGTGTGGTGGCCGGGGATCGATCAGCAAATCGAGGACCTGACAAGGAGCTGCTCAGGATGCCAGAAGGTCCAAAATGCACCACCACATGCCCCTCTACACCCATGGGAGTGGCCCTCATCTCCATGGCAACGGGTGCATATTGATTTTGCTGTTCCATTCATGGACTCAATGTTTATAATAGCCGTGGATGCGCACTCGAAATGGCCTGAGGTGATCAAAATGTCCTCCACCACCACGGAGAAAACTATTGCAGTCCTACGGACCATTTTTGCCAGGAATGGCTTGCCAGAGCAGATTTGCTCTGATAACGGACCACAGTTTGTGTCCGAAGAGTTTCGAAGATTTATGAAAAGAATGGGGTAAGGCATTACACATCCACCCCGTATCATCCAGCCACAAATGGATTGGCTGAGAGGTTCGTACAAACCTTTAAAAAAGCAGTAAGGGCCATGTGCGATGACGACATTCCACTGCAGCATAAGGTGGACAATTTCCTGTTCGCCTACAGAAATGCGACACATGCAGTCACCAACCAGGCCCCGGCCATGATGTTCTTTAACCGAAGGTTGAGATCTCGTCTGGATTTGCTCAGACCAAATGTACGAAGAGATGTTGAGAGTAAGCAATTCCAGCACATCAATGAGAAGCCGACAAGGAGCTTCAATGTAGGGCAACCAGTCTTGGCCCGCGACTACCGAACAGAGAAATGGCAACCAGGAACAATATGCACACGGCAGGGGCCACTAATGTACACAGTGGACGTTGGGGAGAGCATCGTGAGACGCCATGCTGACCAGATCCTAGAGTCACAGGAACGAGTCAACCCCATGCCTTGCCCATACGTACCTGGTGATGAACCCAACGTACAGGTAGCATCTACCCCAGAAACAGTAGCATCGGAAGCTGATGAACCAACCGACGACAGGGGGCCAGAATCGCCTCCGCACCAAGAGCAAGACACTCGGGAAAGGCGCTATCCAGAAAGGATCAGGAAGCCTCCCCAAAGACGGAATTTATAAATAGACTATTTTCAGCTAATGTTGCATGTTAAAAGTGTTAATTGTAATTAGTTTGATATTTAATTGTTAAATGAGTGTTATGGTACTGTTAATCGAAAAGGGGAGGAATTGTAATGTATGTACCTTTAAGGGGGGAACTACTTTCTACAGCTCATGTATACTGTAGTACCGGCAGTGACCACACCTGTATATAATGCTGAGTAGTAATCTGTTGTTTCAGTTGCAGTTTGAACCACGTTGAGTAAACACCTGTTGTACCGTTCTCTGCAGTCCTTTTCTTATTATTACACGGACGTAACACAACCCATGCACTTCCGGTTTTAACAGAGGCGGGATGGGGATGAGGGGGGCGGGAGGGGGGTGGTGGGGGCTGGAGGGTGGTGCCGGAATGCCAACCCGCTCGCAGGAGGCAGGTTGGCACTTTAAATATTATAATGAGGCTGCAGGCGTCATGATGATCCACCATTTTCAATCTCCAGGCCTCGGGGAGCTGCCAGTTAAAGCGAGATGAAAACTGTTCCCAGGTGGCAAGTGCCTTTCCACTTACTTGCTGGGTCAAACATTCCTGCCTCGCCAACCCCCCTCGATTGGACAACCGCCCAACCCTTCTGATCTCACCCAACCTTCCCCCCCACCCCCACCCCCCGCGGCCTCCGTCCCTTCCACGAAGCCTCCGATCTCCGATCCCCCCTCCGGCCTTCAATACCCAGCCCCTGATGCCCCCTCCAGCCCCTGACCACTCACTCCAGTCTCCAATCCCCCCTCTGCCCTTCTGACCATCAGCCCCTGGCCCTCAAACCCTCTCTAGCCTTCCAACCTCCCTCTCCAGCCCTCGATGCCACTCTGGCCTTCTGACCTCCCCCCTCCAGTCGACAATCCACCCTCCGACTTTCCGACCACCCCCACCAGCTTTCCGACCCCCCCCCCCGCCTGCCTGCCTCCGACTCCACCCCTCCCCCAAACCAACCCGATCCCTCCCTCCTCTCTGTGGCCTGGTGCCACAGGCCTACCTGCCCAACAGCCAGCCAGCCTCTCCATCTGCGGGCGGGAAACAGAGATTCTAAATGGTAATCAGGTCCTACTGTTATATTCGGCAGGGCCTGAGGGAAACCCGTTCTCCTGGATTTCCCGAAAACATTGCAACCCCCAAGCCCCACTCCCAATCCACCTCGAAGTTAAAATCCCGGCCTATGCTTCAGTTTGTACATCACATCCAATCTAGTGGCACAGTTAAACAGCTGGAAAAGTTGGTCGAAGAATGGAACCCGTAAGAAAGCTGAGCCCACTTGTGACTATCAACAACTTCAATGTTCAATGAGACCTGTCCATGCTCCATTTTGGATCACTGTAGGGCTGTTAGACAGCACACAGTGAAACCATCCTTTTACTCTTAGACTCAGTGGGGTTAAATTTAACATTCAGCGGAGTGTAAAAGGTACAATATCAGGCCAGCCGCCTGTTATACACAAGCACCATTGTCCTTTACATAGCAGTCAAAAATGAGTAAGCCTTGTTGCCTGTAACACGACTGAATTACTTTCTGTAAATAAACTGGTTTCTGATGTGTACTTTATTCATCATTTACAGAGTATTCAAATGTTTTGCAAGGGTTTTTATATAACATGTATGTTGTGTATGTACCTTTAAGAGAGAACTGCTTTTATCCTGTAGTACCGGCAGTGACCACACCTGTATATAAAGCCGTAGCAGGCTTCTGTACTTTCAGTTCCAGCATACCCTCTGTTCAGTAAACACCTGTTATTATTGTTCTCCTGCAGTCCATGTGTTATTGATACGCGGACACTACACTGGCGACGAGCAGGTTCGAACTCACCTGCAGTACTGCATCACCTCACGGGGATCCATCCCTGAAAAGAAGCTTCTTGGAGGTCGAAGTCAGAGCAACGGGTGTCGACCGCGGGCAACCACCCAGTGATCCATCGGAGTTCAGAGAATCGCAGGGGAGTCTGTGGAGAGCTGGGCTTGGCTCCCCAGTCAAGGTGTTCCAGCAAATCGTGCTGGTAGCAGGTAGTGCGCTGACCCTTCCGGACTGCGGCGGGCTCGAGCTCGATCGAGCGGCTCTGCAAAGGGGCCGTGCAGCGTCGTCGGGAGGAAAAGAGAGAGAGGGTGGAGTGCACAGGGCGCGGTTGGTGCTCAAGAACTGGGCAGCATAGAGAAAATGAAACGAGGGGAAGGAAAAGAGAGAGGCGCCGAAGCCGCGGGGCGCCGCCATTACCCTTTAGAACGCTAGGAGCAGCGTTGGCATCAAGGGGAAGAAGGAAAAGCGTGGGAGGCGCCATTTTATTCCATTGGGGAAGAAGGAAAAGCGCGGGAGGCGCCATTTTAATCCATTGGGGAAGAAGGAAAAGCGCGGGAGGCGCCATTTTAAACCACCCAAGATGCCGAAGAGTGGCAGT
Source organism: Somniosus microcephalus (assembly GCF_052327205.1). NCBI lineage: Eukaryota > Metazoa > Chordata > Chondrichthyes > Squaliformes > Somniosidae > Somniosus > Somniosus microcephalus. Next base: position 47,455,692 of record NC_140993.1, on the reverse strand, counting down.
ATCACTGCTTTCGACAACAAAATAGAAGACTGGACCACGTATGTGGAAAGAATTGAAGTGTACTGCAAGGCAAATGAGGTGGCCGATGGAAAGAAGGCATCGGTATTATTAAATTTGATGGGCGCGAGAACATACGGCCTATTGCGGAATTTAATTACCCCAGCTAAACCAATGGAGAAAAGTTTTGAAGAGATTGTCAATATCTTACAGGAACACCTAAACCCTACACCGCTGCTGATAGCAGAAAGATTCAAGTTCCATAAAAGAAACCAGCACAAAGATGAGAGCAATGCTGACTATCTTACGGAACTACGCAAGTTATCGAAGCACTGCCAGTTCGGAGCAGGACTGGCAGATACCTTAAGGGATAAGTTTGTCTGCGGGCTCCAGAGTGAAGGAACCCAGAAACGACTACTTTCGGAAAAGGACCTGACGCTAGAACAGGCTTTCAGCGTGGCAGTATCCTACGAAGCAGCAGCACGGGGAGCTGCGGAAATACAACAGAAACCACAAGAATATAGCGCTAACGAAATGGCATATGGAGCAGAAAAGTGCTATCGCTGCGGCAGACCAACCCATGATCAGAAGGACTGCTGGTTTAAGGACAAAGTATGCAGGCAATGTGGGAAAGTGGGACACAAAGCAAGAGTCTGCAGGTCGGGAAAGAAAACCAACACTAAAAGAACTACAAAGGAAAAGTACAAGAAAGTAAAAAAAATGACAGACAGTAGTTCAGAAGATCAGGAGAGTGATAATGACTCCAGGAGCAGGAGACTAAGTTGTCTAAAGTTACACAACGTGATCGCAAAGGAGGATCACCGAACCATTTGGGTCACCCTCATGATAGCAGGGTCCCAAGTAAAGATGGAATTGGACACAGGATCAGCCCTAACTGTCATGAATCGACGAGACTATGAGCGGCTATTCTCACACATACCCTTGAAGGACACGTCCATTATATTGAAGACATACACGGGGCAAAAAGTCTACCCCAGAGGAAAAATAAGGGTGCCCGTTAAATACAACGGCAAGGAAACACAGAAACTGTATCTATATATACTACAAGATGGAGGACCACCATTATTGGGACGTGAATGGATCCGAAAATTACAATTGGATTGGCATTCCACTCAGGCGCTAACTGTGGCTGACAAAAAGGATGACGATGTCACACCTGGACGACTGTCAAAAATTCTAACTGATGCGAAAGAGGTGTTCCAACAAGGACTTGGGACTCTAAAAGGAGTAACGGCAACGATAAAAATCGAAGATAACGCAAACCTAAAAACTTTTAAGGCCAGACCGGTACCGTACGCGATCCGCCCAGCCGTTGAAGCAGAGCTGGAGAGTCTGGAGCGTTCGGGTGTGCTGTCCAAGGTGGACTGGAGCGAGTGGGCCACACCCATCGTTCCTGTAATGAAGAAATCATTGAGCAGCACGCCTGGGGAGCCAAAGAAGGTTCGCATCTGTGGGGACTTCAAGGTGACTGTGAACCCAGTCCTGCACACAGTACAATATCCATTTCCACGGATAGAAGATATTTTCGCCTCACTATCTGGAGGGAAACGCTTTACGAAGATTGATCTGGCCCAAGCGTATCTACAAATGGAGGTGGAAGAAGCATCTAGGAAATACCTCACGATAAACACTCACAAAGGTCTTTACCAGTACAACCGACTGGTATTCAGGGTAGCATCAGCCCCGGCTATTTGGCAGAGGGCGATGGAACAAGTCCTGCAAGGGATCCCTGGGACCCAGTGTTATTTGGACGACATCCTGGTTACGGGCGAAAATGACAGTGAACACCTTGCCAACCTGGAGCCGGTGCTCACTAGATTACAAGAATATGGGCTACGAGCCAACCGCCCCAAATGCGAGTTTTTCAGGAGACAAATCTCGTATTGTGCCCACATGCTTGATGAGGAGAGGTTACATAAGTCCCCAGACAAGATTGAGACAGTAGTCAAGGCTCCAGCAGCGGAAAATTTGTCGCAACTGAGGTCGTTCCTCGGGTTGGTGAACTACTACCATAAGTTCTTGCCGAATTTATCTACAATTCTGCACCCACTGAATGCCCTGCTGCAAACTGGAGTAACATGGAAATGGAGTGATAAGTGTAAGCGTGCCTTTCAGAAATGTAAATGCCTAATCACTTCAAAAGAAGTATTGGCCCACTGCAACCCAACACTACCGATTCGGTTGGCATGTGATGCGTCTCCCTACGGCATTGGAGCGGTGCTGTCACACAAATTCCTTGACGGTTCAGAGAGGCCAATAGCCTTTGCGTCGCGCTCGTTAACCTCAGCCGAGCGCAACTATGCCCAGATTGACAGGGAGGCCCTCAGCCTGGTGTGGGGGGTGAAGAAGTTCAATCACTATCTGCACGGGCAGAAATTCACCCTACTGACTGATCATCAGCCTCTGGTCTCCATTTTTAACCCAAAGAAGGGCGTTCCGGTGATGACGGCGCAACGGCTGCAAAGATGGTCCCTTTTTCTAGGGGCACATCAATACGACATAGAGTACAAAGCTACGAAACGGCATGGAAACGCTGATGGGCTGTCGCGCCTACCGTTGCCTACGGTGGAGGAAGCACCTGCAGTGGACCCTGTTGAGATATTCCATGCGACCATAGTCGAATGTCTACCTGTTACAAACTCAAGTATAGAGAAGGAAACCCGAAATGACCCGACACTTTCTCGGGTCTATGATTTGACGGTGAAGGGATGGCCAGCACATGGCAACTCACTGTTGCCAGCATTCTCGCCAAGGAGAGAACAGCTGTCAGTGTGCCGGGGGACCTTGATGTGTGGATCCCGAGTGGTAATTCCACCCAAGTTGAGAGATAGAGTGCTCAATGAGCTTCATGAGGGTCATCTGGGAGGGGTAAAAATGAAGAGCCTAGCCAGGGCGTTTGTGTGGTGGCCGGGAATCGATAAAGAAATCGAGGATATGACCAAGAGATGCACAGGATGCCAGAAGGTTCAAAACGCTCCACCACAGGCCCCGCTACACCCATGGGAGTGGCCCTCATCTCCATGGCAACGGGTACACATTGATTTTGCTGGTCCATTTATGGACTCAATGTTTTTAATCGCCGTGGATGCACATTCAAAATGGCCAGAGGTCATCAAAATGTCCTCCACCACCACGGAGAAAACTATTGCAGTCCTACGGACCATCTTCGCCAGGAATGGCTTGCCAGAACAGATTTGCTCCGACAATGGACCACAGTTTGTGTCCGAGGATTTCCGGAGGTTTTTGAGGAATAATGGGGTAAAACATTACACATCTGCCCCATATCATCCAGCCACAAATGGATTGGCTGAGAGGTTTGTTCAGACCTTTAAAAAAGCAATAAAGGCGATGTATAACGACGACATACCACTACAACACAAGGTGGATAATTTCTTGTTTGCTTACCGGAATGCGACACACGCAGTCACCAACCAAGCTCCAGCCATAATGTTCTTCAACCGAAGGCTAAGATGTCGCCTGGATTTGCTCAAACCAAACATAAGACGAGATGTTGAGGATAAGCAATTCCAGCACATCAATGAGAAGCCAACCAGGAGCTTCAAGATAGGGCAACCAGTCTTGGCCCGCGACTACCGAACAGAAAAATGGCAGCCAGGAACGATATGCACACAGCAGGGACCACTAATGTACACAGTGGACGTTGGAGAGAGCATCGTGAGATGCCATGCTGACCAGATTCTAGAGTCACAGGAACAAGTCAAACCCATACCACGAGCATGCGCACCTGGTGATGAACCCGAAGTACAGATTGCGTCTACCTCAGAATCAGTGGTATTGGAAGCTGACGAACCAACCAATGACAATGAGCCAGAATCGACTCCGCCACAAGAACAGGATACTCGAGAAAGGCGCTATCCAGTCAGGATCAGGAAGCCTCCTCAAAGACTGAATTTATAAATGATTACTTCAGTTGATGTATATAGTACAGAGAAAATTGTAATTGTAATTAGTTATTATTTAATTGTTAAATGAATGTTATGTACTGTTTATCTGAAAGGGGAGGAATTGTTGTGTATGTACCTTTAAGAGATAACTGCTTTTATACTGTAGTACCGGCAGTGACCACACCTATATATAAAGCCGTAGCAGGCTTCTGTACTTTCAGTTCCAGCATACCCTCTGTTCAGTAAACACCTGTTATTATTGTTCTCCTGCAGTCTGTGTGTTATTGATACGCGGACACTACAATGTATGCCTTGGCTTCATACATAATGATTGCAGTTTCTTTATAAAGAAAGCAAATTTAACTGAAATAGACTACTGGCAATATACCATTACTGATTGTTTTTACAATGGCCATTTTGATTCAGTTCAAGCTGGTCCAGGGTGGCTGCTGGTGTCCCATGGAGAGGTATCAAGCAGAAGCAAGATACCTTAGCAATAGCTGGGAGGGGAAATGAGATGGACAGTCAACCTGTACTAGCTGTGCCCACCTTTAAGGCCTGGCTTCAGAACAACATATGCAGACACTGGAATGAAGATCTCCAATATAACACTCAATTGATAAATGGCGTAAGCTGTGGAGCGAGGCTAGTGGCAAGTGAGGGAGAACAAAAAATAAAAATAAGTATAAATTATCATTAAGGACACATGCATTTATATAGCACCTTATCACTTCTGCAAGATAAAAACACCCACAACCAATGAAATACTTTTGAACTATAGTCACTGCTTATATGTAGGAAAACATAAGAGGCCAATTTGTACACAGAAAGGTCACACAAACAGCAAATCAAATGAACAACCCACTATTCTGGTTTTGGTTGAAGGATGAATGTTGGTCACCTCACTGCTCTTCAAATAGTGCCATGTCATCTTTCAGATCCACAACAATAGATGCATTCCTCGACTTTGCTGTCTCCATCTCTGGGGATAGGCTATTGACAAACATTCACTATAAGCCCACTGACTCCCACAGCTACCTGAACTACACTTCCTCCCACCCCGCTTCCTGTAAGACAATGCTCAGTACTGCACTGGAGCGTTAGCCTTGCTCAAGCCTTAGAATAGAGATGGAACCCACAACCTTTCGAGGCAGGAGTGCTACCAACTAAGCCAAACCGACACTTAGGCTGGAATTTTGCGGGCTGTCAGCGGGCGTGATTCGTGGCAGGTCGGGTGGAAAAATGTTTTTTTCCCCCAGTGGGTCAGGACCCTGCTGTGAACCGGCCGCCACGTGCCTTTCCCAATGTCGGGTCTGTCAGCCCTAAGCAGACCCGACACGCAGCGGCGGGTTCACAGCGGGCGACCCAATTATAGTAATTAGTGGCTTGTTTAGAGCCACTTAAGAATGACTTTCAGCTCACCTTTTGCATTTGACAGCTCGCCCATGGGGTCCATGCTGGTCGTGGAACACGTCTGTCAAGCTGAGGTGGGAGGTCAGTGGCCATTGAATCAGCTGTTGAATTGACAGCTTCAAATGTCAAGTAAAAGCTCCCATCTTACAGAGCTATCTTCCCTCAGCCACAAGCTCTTCCTCACTGCATTTCCACAACAGATTCCGCCAGGTTGGCACCACCCCACACCAACACCATAAAGCATCCCTACAATGCCCAAGCTATTCCTTTCACACTCATCACCATTACGGGGGGTACCGTTATGTCTCACCATTCACTGCAACTCACTAAGCCACTTCCAAAGGTGCACACAAATCTGTCCAAGAACGCAAAAAATAAAGGTTTCAATGTTTGACACCACAATAACAGAAACTTTACCGAAACATTGCATAAAACATCCAAGTGCTTACCCTTGTGTGTTGTTAGTTTTTATGATTGCACTAGGATGAGGGTGAGTGTGAGGGATGGCTAGTGTGATGGGGAAGTGATAATATAGATAAAAAAGGGATGGGTGGAGGTGCAAGGAAAGTTGGTGTGAGTAAGGATGTGCAGGAGTAGGGTAGGGAAGGCAGAGTGATGGGGATGTGATGAGTGACACAGCAGGATGAAGTTGAGCGTGGCTTTGTACTAACGTTTCGTGATCATTGAAACATTTGCGGCACTGCACCCAGGTCCTCCTGACCACATCCCTGCTTGTTCCCTCCTCTGTAATGTGCAACCAGGCTGTATTGATCTCCTGGGGATGTCTCTTCCGCCCATGGGAAGGGAAGAGGACCTCCCTGCGTGCTGTGACTCCCTCTATAAGCATATGGAGGGAGTCGTGGGAGAGCCTGGGTGCAGCCCTGTGCCTTTGTGCAGTGCTTGTCAGTGTTTGCAGCACCTGAATGCTGCAGAACACTGACAGCGCAAATGTCAAAAGAAATTTGGACATGGTCCCTTTAAGGAAACCAGCTGATGACGTGTCATCAAATGATGTCACCAGACCCGCTTCCTCTAATTGGGTGGGAAATGCCCTGGGTGGGCTTAACAAGCCCTATCAAGGGAAATTCATTCTACACAGTGGGCTGGTGCCAGCAGCGGGGTCAGGACCCGCCACCGACATCGCCCGCCCCAGACCTGCCAAGGTTAGTAAAATCTCGACCTTAATTTTTAGCTGTTCAGATCCTATAGAACAGCACTAATGTGACTAGATTGAATTAGGATTATTAAGGATTTATTTATAAATTTTATGAAGTAACATAGAGATGTCAAGTGTATTGAGACTGGACTGAGCATCAGATATCAGCCCAGAATCATTCCAATGTTAAAAACAGCTTATAAGTGACGCCAGCCAGAATGACTCAGTCAGCATTGCTATTAGAGATCCAGGTGTCAATTACTGTAAATGTATAAATGGCTCCTTATGAAATTGTACAATTCTGAAAATTAGGGAATGACTCTTCAAATCTTCAACCAATGATCAAAAGATTATTTGCAACAGCCTACTGTCATCTTCTACTAGCATCCCTCCACCTCCCTCCACCCACATCACCCCTTCAGCTTCCCAACATTTTATTTCTACTTCTCAGCTTAATGTAAACTATCCTAGTATCTATAATGGGAATACTTGGCCCCATTATCAATATTTTGCATTTCTGAAGCAGCAGTCCGGGTTCTTTTCCTGGTTTGTTTTTCCAGTGTTAGATGATTGACTAATCAAGGTGCTGACTTTAGAGAGTTGCACTCTTGGAAGATAGTCTCACAAATTGGTGGGATTGACAGGCGATCTCCTGACGAAGGGTCATCGACCTGAAACGTTAACTCTGTTTCTCTATCTACAGATGGTGCCTGACCTGTTGAGTATTTGCAGCATTTTCTGTTTTTATTCCAGATTTCCAGCATCTGCAGTATTTTGCTTTTGGAGTTGAGGAGAAATTGTTTTACGCCACAAATTATGATTTGGAATTCACTGCCTGAAAGGGCGGTGAAAGCAAATTCAATAGTAACTTTCAAAATGGAATTGGATATATACACTTGAAAAGGAAAATTTTGCAGGGGAGTGGGACTAATTGGATAGCTCTTTCAAAGAGCCGGCACAGCCATGATGGGCTGAATGGCCTTCTTCTGTGCTCTGTGATTCTGTGAATCTGTGAACATCACTATCAATTGCAAATGCTTGGCTTTTCTCATTTTCTTAAAAAAGACAGTTTTGCATCTGTTAGAAATTGACAGAGGATGTCCAGTTCGTCTGCTCAGATATGAATGGACGTAGTGTAATAATATCCAAATAAGGGAAACACATCATCTGACGGATTTCCTGTTATTTGTGCCAAAGCAACACTGGATGCAAGGGATGCCTGTTCACCCCTGGTGCTCAGCATGGTTCTGGGCCATTGATTGCATAGCTTTTGGCATCAAATCCAAAACACATCAAATTATTTTTCAAATTTATGCCTCAGCACTGTGGTTGACAGCATCATTACATTGATGTTTTTTGAACTGAGGGCATTGTTCGCCATAAGTGGCTATTGAGGCAGAAATCAGAAAATAATTGGAAAGGGAATGGGATAAATATTTGAAAAGGAGGAACGTAGAAGGATCTTGCATGAATGGGGTTACAGGATAGAGAGCCAGCACCAACATCGGGGGCTGATGGCCTCTTGCTGTGCTGTAATTTCTATCATTCGATGAAAACTCTCCTTTATTAAGACTGAGCCCAGGAAGTGGTTTAGAAATGGTACTGAGCTGAGTTTAGGACAATGTGTCCCGTGAGGAGTGCCCCAAACACTGAGCCCGCTGCCCTTTGTGCAGTCTGTCGGTTTGGTTCAGTTCGGTCTGTGCCGGCTAGGGTTGTAGACAACAACAACAACTACTACTACTTGTATTTATGTAGTGCCTTTAACGTAGTAAAATGTCCCAAGGCGCTTCACAGTAGCATTATCAAACAAAATTTGACACATAAGGTGATATTAGGACAGGTGACCAAAAGCTCGGTCAGAGAGGTAGGTTTTAAGGAGCATCTTAAAGAAGGAGAGGTAGTGGGGCAGAGAGGTTCAAAGAGGGAATTCCAGAGCCAACATCTCTGGAATTATACCCTATCATTCGTCAGCACCTTTAGGAAAGGAAGGGAGAAAATTGGGATTGTTTTTAAACTGACATTTCTTGTTTATCAGTTAAAAAAGGGCCTTCTTTTGTATTGATATGGAGATTGATATCCAAATCTTCCTCGTACTTTCTCTCTGCTACTTCTTTCTGATACACAGGTGCAGTGATACACAGATGGACTGCCAGCAACAATTTGATAGTGAATATTCCCCAGCCTAGCAAACAATTTGTCTTACCTTTTCACCTTGCCCCCTTGAAGCGTAACTTATTCTGCCCTGTAATGTAAAGAATATTATGAGTAAAGCTTCCTCTTATCACAATCATTAACATGAACTTAAAAATGCCCCACTCAAAATGATCCAATTCTCTTCCATCTTTCTCAATTATATCATAAATGATCAGGGCATTTCACCTCTTCAAACGATTGTTGTTTGATTGCTGAGGTGATTCTCAATCTTTGGAGGCCTCCTTTAAAGGGAAGGCACTCGCCAAACATGTGCGCCTGTAATTTCCAAAGGGTTTCTCCCACTGTAATTTTGGTGGGCAATCAGCAGAATCCATGGAGATATGGCATAAATGGCTAAAACAGCTGTTTATACCATTTCTCTAGGGGTTCTGCTAATCTTCTGCCAAAGAACCCGTGGAAATTCTCTCCCATGTTTAATTAACATGTTTCAGAGAGCAACTTGGGGAAGTAACTTTGTTAATCAGGGAGGTGTAAAAAATGTGGAGCAACAATAAAATGATTAAAGATGGACTGTTTAAAAAGGGGAATATTTTTGTGGGTAGAGACAAAGAACCAGAAGTGTTATCTATGACCCTTGCAGTGATGAAGGGACATCCAACTGATTCAGAAATGCAGCAATATTTTTGATGCAATTTGGGTCATGTGACATTTATTTGGCAAATATTTGTTGTTAATTGCTGAAGGTTTTTTCATGAAGGCAACACCCCTTTAATGGAAGATGGAGAGGACAACTGGTACAATGATATTGCCCCTAGAAGCTTTGCAAATGGGATGCGATCTATAATATCCAGTGGCTGAACTTAAATATTGTTCTTACCCTATTTTTATTTAATCGACAGACCATTCAATTTGAACCACTTTTATAGTTTTTATGGCATCCAATCAGTAGACCAACATTAGATAATTGGACATATCACTATATCCAGAATGACTGAGGACCAAGGGAGCTGTTACCTAATCAACTCTCACCAGTTCATAAACTTGTTACCAACGTTGTGGCTACTTCAGTTCCAATATAAGCCACAGACTAGTTTGGTAATAGCACTAGAATGGGAGAGGTAAAGATAATTTTTTTTACACAAAGGGTTGTTGGAGTGTAGAATGCTCAGCAGAGAGGCACCTTTTAATAAAAAATTGAATAAATATTTGAAGCAGAGAAAGACAGCGGGATATATAGAGATGGCAGCGTAGTGTGATTAATTTTTGGATTGCTTTAGCAAGGAGCCAACACAGACACAATGTGCTGAATGGCCTCTTTTTGTACTGTATATGTCGATCATTTGATAGTTCTGTACCGTAGCTTATCATGCTGAAATATCTCAAAATTCGTGAAGCAATGAATCTTCTTCTTCTTCTTAGGCAGTCCCTCAGAACCAAGGATGACTTGCTTCCACATTAAAAATGAGTTCTCAGGTGACTGATGAGTCCAATGCGAGACCTACAGTCAATGGTTGAAGGGGTGGGTGGGTGGGGTGCTTGGGTTGACGTGCGCTCCTTGCGCTTGGTTTCCGCTTGCTCCCGGCGAAGAGACTCGAGGTGTTCGGCGCCTTCTCGGATGCTTCTCCTCCACTTTGTGCGGTCTTGGGCCAGGGATTCCCAGCTGTCAGTGGGGATGTTGCACTTTTTCAAGGAGGCTTTGAGGGTGTCCTTGAAGCGTTTCCTCTGCCCACCTGGGACTCTCTTGCCGTGCTGGAGCTCCGAGTGGAGCGCTTGTTTTGGGAGTCTCATATTGAGCATGCGGACAATGTGACCCGTCCATCGGAGCTGATCGAGCGTGGTCAAAACTTTGATGCTGGGGATGTTGGCCTGAGCGAGAACACTGATGTTGATGCACCTATACTGCCAATGGATTTGCAGGATCTTGCGGAGGCAGCGTTGGTGGTACCTCTCCAGTGCTTTGACGTGCCTGCTGTACATGGTCCATGTCTCTGAGGCATACAGCAGGGTGGGTATCACCAATGAAACAATGAATCACCACCAAGTACAGTAACTGTTATTATGTAGGCAAACACAGCAGCCATTCTGTGTCAGCTAAATCCTATAAAGCTGTCATGAGATGAATGTTTTTGGTGGTATTGGTTGAACAAGAAATGTTGGCCGCTCTGCTTCTCTTTGAACAATGCCATGGGATCTTTTGCATCCATTTGAGCCGCATGCAAATGTGCTCTCAAGTTCAACATTTCAACTGACAATGCAGCACTGGAGTGCCAGCTCAGGGACAGAATTATGGAAACCTGCCTCAACATGCTATCCCACATTGCTGCCCCTAACAAATTAGAAATTACATTTAATATATAAGTACTTACTGGTTCCCCTTTTTCTCCTTTGAGACCACCAGCTCCCACTTGGCCTGGTTCACCCTGCCAGCAAGAAATGAAAAACAAGGTTGTCAGTTCAATCAATAGCGACCAGACCACGGGTTTGTTTGTAAGCATTTTCTCTCCGGCGTCCTACATAATTACTATCATTTAATGGAGGGAAAACATGTCTGTGTGTAAAGGGAGGGGGAAGAGGTTTCAACAGACAAGGCTACTACATAAGCAGGCTTTTTAAAATCCAAGTTTGGCATTGCTTTATCAGTACTTTTTGATTTACCTTGTTTTTTCTCCCATAATTTTAAATTTGGGTTGTGTATAAACCTTAGGGAGAAAAATTCAGTATCGCCCCTTTTGGGGCACCATTATCGGCCGTGCGCAAAGTTTAGCGCCTGGCGCTAATTATCGCCTCCGATGGCAAACTTGGCTTTTATCACCCCTGGAGGTGATTGGAGCGCTAAATCAGGCGCTTCACACCTGTCTTATAGCGCAAAGGCCAAGGAGCGAGGCGCTACCTCAGAGCGCTGGCGAAGCAAGGAAGGGCAAATCAAAATGAACCTGCATAGTGCTGCTCAGTACCCAAAACTCCTTCACACAGCGTTGAATCTCTCCAGAAGTCTCTCTCTCTCTCTCTCAGAATGCGTGGTGCAAAAATGTCACCAACAAAAAGAGGCAGGAAGCGGTCGCCTTTAAATAGCGCTCCCCCAGTCCCTTTCTGACTGCAAAACGCTCCCCTCAACCTGTCGTTGCTAGCGGCAGGTGGTAAGGCAGGGGGCGCTACTGGGGCGTTGTGCACTCGACTGACGTGATGATCAGCCAGCGCAGGAGATCATGGCGGTAGTGTTTAGCGCCGCCACAAAATGTCTAGTTAATTTCGTGAGCGGCGCAATCATCGCCGCGCCCGGGCACTAGTTGCTTTGCACCCCATTGCCTCCCTCTTAAGGCGCTAACGGGAGGCGCAAACAACTGAATTTTTCCCCCTTAGTCTTTCACCCCAGTTTATCAATGAGAAAGAAAGATAATTAGTGTCCCTTTGACCCTGTTTGACTTGAGTTTTTCTCAGGCCCCTTGGTGCCATTCTTGATCGAAGGCCAGCTACTTTTATCTCTTCACTAGCATTCAACACTTTAGTCCATGTCTGGATCAAGACTGCGATGAGGTCTGGAGCCGAGTGATGGAACCCAAACTGAGCATCAGTGAGTTGATGGCACTACTCCTTCCATCAATTTACTGATGATTGAGAGGAGGCTGATCGGTTGGTAATTGGCTGGGTTAGATTTATCCTATTTTTGTGGCTAGTATATACCCGAGCAGTCTTCTACATTGTCGGGTAGATGCCAGTGTCAAGTCTCTACTGGAGCAGCCTGGCTAAGAGAGTGGCCAGTTCTGGTGCACAGGTGTTCAGCACTATTACCAGGATGTTGTCAGGGCCCATATCTTTTGCTGTGTCCCGTGCACTCAGCTGCTTCTTAATGTAATGTGGAGTGAACCGAATTGGCTGGACTCTGGTATCTGTGATTGTGCTGACCTTGGGAGGAGTCTGATTAGTATCATCCACTTGGCACATTTGGCTAAAGGTGCTTGTCATCTCTTCAGCCTTGTCTTCTACACTCATGTGTGGAGCTCCACCATGGTTAATGATGGGGATGCTTATACCTCAATTGCTCAAAAGTGTCAAATCCTGACACTGGTTGACACTCCATTCAGTAAGCCATTGTCTCCTAATAGTAGAGAATTATTAGTCTGTTTAGGACTCTGGCCTACCTGGTGTAGCATAATTACAAAAGCTAATGAGGAGACTGTGACCTTCTGTGAGTAGGTATTAACAATTATACAGTGCACACTGGTTAAAATCTGACTTCACTCACACTCGATGCATTAGAGCTTCCGTGCAGTTCATGTATGATGAAACTGGATAGGCTACCCGTCTACCGTAACAGGAGGCTCAATATTCAAGCACAGAACAGGCTGTGTTAGTGACAGATAATTCATTTTAATCAGACCATCTCAGCAGCTAGAAAATTGGTGGTAAATAAGCATGTATGGTAGTTAAATACATATTGAAATTAGCTTGTTTGATAATAGATGTAAGCTCTAATATGATTCATTTGGACAAAATCTAAATATTCTATTTGATAATTTGGCAAGGAAGAGTTTGGCTTCAGTTCTTCTGATGCTGAGCTACAGCAAGTTTCAGCACATTCAGTACTTGACGCTGGATGGAGAGTTAGATAGTGCAGTAATAGCCATGGAGTTGGTGGAGGCAGCGGAGGAGTGGAGTTTGGTGATACAGGTGTACACGTGGAAGCTCAGCCCATGCTTGTAGATGAGTTCGGACCGCCTTAATTTTTGAAGATCTAGGGGGAGAAATTCGGTATCGCCCCGTTTGGGGCGCGATTATCGGCCGGGCGCAAAGTTTAGCGCCTGGCGCTAATTATCGCCTCCAACTGTAAACTTGGCTTCGATCACCCCTAGAGGTGACTGGAGCGCTAAATCAGGCGCCACACACCTCTCTTAAGGTGCTAACACCAAGGAGCGAGGCGCTACCTCAGAGCGCTGGCGAAGCTCATGTGATGTCAGTCAGCAATGGCACACAGATACACTGGCGCCGTACAGTTCTTAAAGGGGAGGGTCGATCTTGCTCTCCATCCACACCCTGCTCATTGCAGTCTTGAGTCTCGGCCTGGAGAGACCTGTCCATCAAATCTGCTGGAAAGAACAATGGAGAGGCCCAGGGAAAGAGCTCAGAGTGCAGCCCCCATAGTCTCTTCTAAATCGATGCAAGGATGGTCAAATCAAAATGAACCTGCAAAGTGCTGCTCAGTACCCAAAACTGCTTCACACAGCATTGAATCTCTCCAGAAGCCTCTCTTTCTCTTTCAGAATGGGTGGTGCAAAAATGTTGCCGACAAAAAAAGGCAGGAAGCGGTTGCCTTTAAATAACGCTCCCCCAGTCCCTTCCCGACTGCAAAACGCTCCCCTCAACCTGTTGTTACTAGCGGCAGGCGGTAAGGCAGGGGGCGCCACTCAATATCCGGTGTGGGGCGCTACTGGGGCATTGCACGCTCGACTGAAATCACGATCTGCGGCCGCAGGAGATCGTGGCGGTAGTGTTTAGCGCTGCCGCAAAATGTCTGATCAATTTTGCGAGCAGCGCAAACATCCCGCACCCGGGCGCTAGTTGCTTTGCGCCCCATTAGTGCCCTCTTAGGGCGCTAGTGGGAGGCACAAAGCAATCGAATTTTCCCCCCCTAGAGTTTGCCTGGAGTTTGAAGGTTTAGGGCCTACCTGAAGTTCTGAGAATTTGAGCTAAATCCGGTTTGATTTATGATTCAATGCTCAACCCTAGTGAATTATAATCTACTCGAGGTGTTACACATTTAACGTTACTTCTGTAACTCATAGGTCAATTAATTACCATATTCAGAATTGCCACCCATAACATTCACTTAAGTCTGTTGGCCTCGTTTAGCAAAGAACACTGAAGACATAGAAACATAGAAGATAGGAGCAGGAGTAGGCCATTCGGCCCCTCGAGTCTGCTCCGCCATTCAATGCGATCATGGCTGATCATCCAAATTCAGTACCCGGTCCCTGCTTTCTCCCCATATCCCTTGATCCCTTTAGCCTTAAGAAATATATCTAACTCCTTCTTGAATATATTTAATGAATTAGCCTCTACTGCCCTCTGTGGTAGAGAATTCCACAGGTTCACCACACTCTGGGTGAAGAAATTCCTCCTCATCTCTGTCCTAAATGGCTTACCCCTTATCCTTAGACTTTGACCCCTGGTTCTGGACTCCCCCACCATCAGGAACGTCCTTCCTGCATCTAGTCTGTCTAGTCCTGTTAGAATTTTATAAGTTTCAATGAGATCCCCTCTCATTTTTCTAAACTCCAGCGAATACAAGCCCAATCGACCCAATCTCTCCTCATACGTCAGGAAATTGGACATGAGTCTAGGTTCGGAATGGTCATGGCCCTGTGGGTAGTGGAGTGGGCCCAAGGGCCGTGTAGCCTGGTTCTGCTCCTACTGTGTTCTAATTCTGTGTTAGATTTCAGGAGATGGTTTTATTCCTGTTCCTGGCTGGGGTGGAGATCGCCTTTACAGAAGGTAAGTACTGTAGAAAATATAGGGACAGAGTGATCTCCTGGAAGAATTTCGATCGCCTAGATGGGTTGGAGAGGAATTTCCCAGATTTTTTTCTCCCAAATTGGCCATTGGGTCTTTATCTGGTTTTTCGCCTCTCCCGGGAGATCACATGGGTTCGGGTGGATGCAGAGTGATAGAAGATTTGAGGTTAGGATCAGATCAGCCATGATCTTATTGAATGGTGGAGCAGGCTCGAGGGGCCGATTGGCCTACTCCTGCTCCTATTTCTTATGTTCTTATGTTCTTATGTTCTGCCATCCCAGGTATCAGTCTGGTGAATCTTCGCTGCACTCCTTCCATCCAAGAACATCCTTCCTCAGATAAGGCGACCAAAACTGCACACAATACTCAAGATGTGGTCTCACCAAGGCCCTGTACAACTGCAGCAAGACATCCTTGTTCCTGTACTCAAACCCTCTCGCTACGAAGGCCAACATACCATTTGCCTTCTTAACTGCCTGCTGCACCTACATGCTTACCTTCAGCGACTGGTGCACAAGGACGCCCAGGTCTCGTTGCACTTCCCCTTCTCCCAATCTATTGCCATTCAGATAATAATCTGCCTTCTTGTTTTTGCCACCAAAGTGGATAACCTCGCATATATCCATGTTATATTGCATCTGCCATGCTTCTGCCCAATTACCCAACCTGTCCAAATCATACTGGAGTTTCTCGGCATCCTCCTCACAGCACACATGCCCACCCAGCTTTGTGTCGTCTGCAAATTTGGAGATATTACATCTAGTTCCCTCGTCCAGATCATTAATATATATTGTGAATAGCTGGGGTCCAAGGACCGATCCCTACGGTACCCCACCAGTCACTGCCTGCCACTCGGAAAAAGAGCCGTTTATTCCAACTCTTTGCTTTCTGTCTGCCAACCAGTTCTCTATCCAAGTCAATACCTTGCCCCCAATCCCATGTGCCTTAACTTTACACGCTAATCTCTTATGCGGGACCTTATCAAAAGCCTTTTGAAAGTCCAAATACACCACATCCACTGGTTCTCCCTTATCTATTTTACCAGTTACATCCTCAAAAAATTCCAGTAGATTAGTAGACCATTTCATATATGTATTGACTCAGTAACTAAATTTGTTTGTTGTTCTATTAACAGAAAAAATAAAGGAGTGAATTTATATAAAGGATTACAATGCAATATTGTTTACTTTTGGCAACCAGTGCCCGTGTTCCCTGACCACAAACCTCAGAAAATGACTTCTCACTGCAACAGTATAACATTTTCATTTCACACACAGAAATCCTTGTGGTCCCTCTGGGTCAGATTTTCAACGAGTGCTACTAAATATTTAGTTGTTGACAGTTTTGATTATGGACTAGGTTGTGACTGGCCAAACTCATTTCACTTGGGATTCTTACAAGTGACAGAAGGAACATAAGCCTGGACTTTAGAGATGAAAGGATAGTTGCCTATCCCATGTAAAAGAACCTTGAACAGGATACTTTGGGGGAGAAATTCTCTTCATATATTAATGCATTATTATTATCTAGCAAAAGCCAAGCACAGCTTTTAAAATGATTGCAAGCCACCTTCTTGGCCCTCTCCACCCAAACTAACCTTTGGGCCACTGGGTCCTTGAAAACCAGGTAGGCCGTGATCACCCTGTGGAAATTGCAATAGAAAAATCAGAACAGCCGCTGTTTAAATAAAAAAGTATTTGAACCACATCACATAGAGACATCAGCAGCCACTTAGGTTGCAACAAGACAATTGCCAGAAAAATAGGAATAAGTGCATTCTGTCTAGAAAGAGTTGACAAGCTAATCGGCCCAAATGTGTTCAGAATCCAAGTTTTCTGGAATATTTGTTTGGATGTAAAAGTTATCCTATTAGTTTCTAGAAAATCATAAGAGGTTCTTGTTGAAGTATATAAAATAATAGTTAAATAATTTAAGTGCTGAATATTATTTTATTATAAGTCAGCATAATAGGACAGGAGATAATAAGTATAAATTTATGAAAAATAAATTTAGAACAGAAAGAACTTCTTCATGCAAAGGATGATAAATATCTGAAATAATCTGCCAGGCAGGGTAGTGGGAATACAGACTTTAAGGTATTCACAACAGAGTTGGATGTTACTTCTGGTGAATTTGGGTTTTGGAAAGACGAGCTTCACTTTTTCTCATCCTTGACATTTCTTATCTTCTTAAAAATCAGGCCAATACCTGGGTAAGGGTGCAATATTTATTCATTCAGATTCTAGAAATTTCCATTTCTAGAAATGAAGAAATGTGGTGTTCTGGTTTTGTGCATCATTGTGTGTGTGTGTGTGAAAGTATATGAGTGTGAGGGTTTATGACCGTATGTGCGTAAGTGAAT
The DNA here is from genome assembly GCF_052327205.1 of Somniosus microcephalus. Taxonomy (NCBI): domain Eukaryota; kingdom Metazoa; phylum Chordata; class Chondrichthyes; order Squaliformes; family Somniosidae; genus Somniosus; species Somniosus microcephalus. The sequence goes on along the minus strand of NC_140993.1, from coordinate 47,438,174 downwards.
ATGAGTTTTGTGTGTGTCAATGTACAAGTATTCCTGTGTTAGAGTGAGCGTGTCTAAGTAATTATCTGTATATGCTGAACTAAGCATTAGGGTACGTGTCAGGGACTCATAGCTTTCATGAAAGAACTTAATTTTATTGTGGACACATATTTGTATTATACCATATATTGTATCTGCTGTATGTATGAATTTTGAAATAATAGTACACGGTCATGGTGACTTTTCACAGAAATAATGTGTATTATAAATTGAATTAAAAAAACAACTTGCCTTTATATACAGGAAACTTTGGTTTAACCGGAGGTTGTATGTCTGGAAACCTCGATCTACCGGCAGAAATCAGGAGCCGTTTTGTGAGATTTTTTTTCTTCTCGTGGCTTTGTTTTCAACAGTCGGGCTCTGGAAAGTCTCTCTGAAGCTGTTGCTAAGCTACAGAGACGCTTCCAAGGTACGGGCCCCGACTGTTTACAAGCTGTTGCTAAGCAACAGTGTTTGTTGTCAGATACGGAGATCAAAACCTCCGTATGCTTCAACATTAACTGTCCGGCAGTTTTGATAGATCGGCAACAGCTCGGTCCCGTCCATAACAAGGTTTCCTGTAGCATCTTTTATAACCTCAGGATATCCCATAATGCTTCACAGCCTGTTAAGTACTTTTGAAATGCAGTCACTGTTGTAATGCAGCCGGTTTGCACACCCCAAGGGCCCACAAACAGAAATTTGATAATGGCCAGATAATTTGTTTTGGTGATTTTGATTGAGGGATCATTATTGGCCAGGACACCAAGGAGAAATCCCCTGTTCTTCTCCAAATTAGTGTCATGGGGTCTTTTATGTCTACCTCAGAGAGCAGACAGGGCCTCAGTTTAACATCTCATCAGAAAGACAGCACCTCCAACAGTGCAGCACTCCCTCAGTACTACACTGAAGTGTTAGCTTAGATTTTATGCTCACGTCTCTGGAGTGGGATTTGAACCCACAACCTTCTAATTTCAAGTCAAGAGTGCTACCACTGTGCCACAGCTAATACTGTTTATAGTGATTATGCTATTTATACTGATGGTTTTGAAAGGGATCATTTATGGGGATCAATTATCTTGTCAAATAAGTTCTCATTAAATAAAGCAAGTAGGAATCTGTCCTCTTGCAGATACATCTATTATGATGATTTTTATATGCCCAGTCAATCTATTTTGCTTCAGTCTGGTTTGGTTTGAATTTTCCACATCCTGAAAAACATTCCTGAAATTGTATATTTGAACCCTGTAGACACCTCCAGTTGAGAGGCCGGCTAACTAAGCCTTATGGTCAACGTGACAAAGCTATCATTTTTAAATGGCAAAACAAAAAAAGGTTCCAATAATATAAGCTTTCTTTTACTACTTTCTAACCAACTAGCCAGAGATAGAATTTATTTTAAAATGTGGGACTTAAAGAAAATATTCCCGTCTCCAAGCACCAACAATTTCTAATATCAGGTTTCTGTCACTAGTCTTTAGCCATTGCCTCCAGACAGTACAAAAAAAAAACAAGTCTGGTAGATATTACCCACTTGAAGTAAACATTACCATTAGAGAGCCTTTAATAACTAGATGTTGCTATCATTAGGCTACTAAACAACAAGGTGGAAAACAAGAGATCTGCGTCTTTTTTTTAAGTTCGTAACTCTTGGTGAACCTTACACTTTTTAATGTGAAGAATGAGAAAAAAATGAATCTCTATAATGTCAATGTCTGTGTATCTGTATGATTGTATACATATGTTGAACTAAGCATTAGGGTACATGTCAGGGATTCAGAATTTTCATTAAAGAACTTAACTTTAATGTGGACATACTTTTGTAATATACCATATATTGCATCTCCTATATGTATGAATTTTTGAAATAATAGTACACAGTCATGGTGACTTTTCACAGAAATTATATTGATGGGTTTGTATTTTAAATTGAATTTTTAAAAAAGACTTGTACTATATCGATGCAAGTTCTTTCTTTCTTTTTCTTTTCTTTTATATCTCACACCAACCAGCATTCCATTCTTACATTTTGGTCAGTTTTGTGAATCCACACCACAAAAAGCAGCTTGACTGAAACTGGCTTAAACTCATTTAACACAGGCGGCAGAGAAAGCGAGAGGAAACTTCAATTGCATTCGTCAGGCCTGGATTTAACCCCAGGTCTCAGATCTGACAGGGAACTGCACTAACCCAATGCATGTTCAATTCCCCAGACAGCGATGCTTTTTAAATTTGTGGTTTTCTCATAGAGACTCAGGCCGGAATTTTCTTTACCTGGGCGGGTCCGGTGTGGGCGGCCGCCATGACAGGTCGCGAGCCCGTTGCTGGCTCCATCCTGCTCCTCAGAACGACTTTACGTTAATGGGGCCCATTAAGCCCACCCTGCGCGTTACCCGGCATAATTGAAAGGTGTGGGTCTGGTGATGTCATTGATGTCGCGTTTTCAGTTGGGATATTTAAAGGAGCCATGGCCACATTGCATTTGAAGGTTCATCTAGGCGTGCGCAGGCAGTGTACTTCACTATTCCATTGCTGCACACACCACCAGAGATGGCTGCACCCAGGTTCTCCGATGATTCCCTCCATATGCTTGTGAAAAAAGTGGGAACGGGTTGAGAAGCGGTTTTGGACATGGTAAATAGTGGCAATTCTCCAATTCAGTCAATTACTTCTAGTACCTTCTCTCCCTTATGACAGGAACAGTTGACGGTCTTCGTACTGTCAGCCTCAGCAGGTGCTCGCGGTGTTGTTGAGATCTCAATATGAGGATGTTGGGTGGCAAGTGTAATCTGACACTGGAACAAATGAGAAAGAACTGGCTGTTAGAAATGGAGATTGAGTGGATAAGAAGTGTAAGAACAGTGGCCTAGAAATTCACTTTGGGCCCGCCAGCTGGCGTGCGCCCAAAAGTTAGCGCTGAGCGCGGAGCCAGTTGCGCGCGTCAGATATTCAGTTTTTGCGCCCCAAGTCGGAACCGGGCGCTATTCCAGGGTGTGCCCGCCCCCGCTTGGGGCGCTGAAACTGAATTTCAGCGCTCTAGGCGCCGCTGCGCCACCCGCTGCGGAGCGGCAGGCTGCGGTACTGCAGGCCTCCTCCTTCTCTTAAGGGGGAGGTGCCTGCAACGGGGAGATCGCCGCTGGATAGTGCCGGCAAATGAGCCCGGCACCACGGAGAAGTGCCGGGTTCGCGGAAAGCAGCCGGCAATGCCGCGGGGGGGGGGGGGGGGGTGGTGGAGGAGGCCGGGGAAGGAGGTGCGGGCAGGCGGCCGCCGAAAAAGCGGCCGGCCGCACCTCCACCTTAAAGCGCCCCACTAAGGCTACAGTACGGCCCCGTTTTCTGATCGCTGTTTGCGGCCGCTGCGGAAGAGGCGGCCGCAACTAAATATGGCGGTCGGGCCGGTATCGGGGCGGAACCGGGGCACTGCGCACACCGATGACATCATTGGTGCCGGCGCAGCGCTAACGGCTACCGCCGCCATTACCGCTGCGCTGAATATCAGCGCAAACTCCTCTATTGGCGCAGAAGCCCTCTTTGGGCGGTAACTGGCCGCAAAGCTGGCAGCGCCTTACTGAATTTCTAGGCCAGTTAGCTTCAAATGTATCTCAGTGTAAGCCACGTACAAACAACAGTACTGAAATGAATAACTCATAAGAGAATATCTCTCTTAAAGGAACTCCCTACATTCTCACCCACCATTCTAACCCACCACTCTAAGGAGGTGAAATTCGGTCCGTTTGTGCCTCCCGTTAGCGCCCCCTTTAAGGGAGGGAAGGAGCCTTTGAACGCGGCAGCGCTGCACGGGCCAGTGTGCAGCGTTGCTGAAGTCTCTGTCCCGCCTGCTGCCGATTACGCTCCAAGAAGGAAGTGCAGCACTTGATTTAACGCTCCACTTCCTTCCTGGAGCGCAAATGGTGAATTTTTCAAAAGTTTGAAATCGTTAGCGCCTGGCTCTAACTTTCCAAACATTTAAAACTTAGCGCCCCAAACGGGGCAATAGTGAATTTCTCCCCCTATGACTTAGTGGGCAAACATAGGGAAGACCAAAGCCATTGCCTTTGGCCCCCATCACAAACTCTGTACCCTCGCCTCAGATTCCATCCTCCTCCTCTGCCACTGTCTCAGGTTAAAGCCAACTTTTTGCAACCTCGGCGTCCTATTTGACCTCAAGCTCAGCTTACGACCACATATCTCTCTAACATAAAGACTGCTTATGTCCACCTCTGTAACATCTCCCATATCTGCCCCATCTGCTACTGAAACTCTGATTCATGTCTTTGTCACCCCCAGACTCCAATACTCCAATGCTCTTCTCGTCGTCCTCCACCCTATATAAACTTCAGCTCATCCAAATCTAACCTGCACAAAGTCCTGCTCACCTATCTCTCCTCTGCTTGCTGACCTACATTGGTTTCTGGTTCACCAACGCCTCGAATATAAAATTCTCACCTTGTGTTCAAATCCCTTTGTCGCCTCACTCCTCCCTATCTCTGTAACCTCCTCCAGCCCAACAATCCTCCGAGAACTCTGGCCTCTTGTGAACCCCCAACTCCCTTCGCCCCACCATTGGCGGCCGTGTCTTCAGCCATCTAGGCCCTATGCTCTGTAATTTTCTCCCCAAAACTTTCCTGCCTCTCCACCTCGCTCTCTCATCCTTTAATACCCTCCTTAAAACCCAGCTCTTCACCAAGCTTTTAGTCACTCCTTCTAATATCTCCTTCTTTGGCTCAGTGTCAAGTTTTGTCTGATTATGCTTCTGTCAAGCACCTTAGGATGTTTCCTACATTAAAACTGCTATATCAATGCAAGCTGTCGTTATTGTAAATGAATTACTCATTGTAGTGCTGAGCCATACAGGTCTGTAAGGTCTCAGATTCAATTCCTGATTTGCATTGTGTTAGCTGATTTCAGCTACGTTGTCACTAGGGATGCCACTCTGCCTCAGTAGTTGCTAGTTGCCAAGGTCATCTCATTGATGTCCAGTGACCTTTGCTGGAAAGTGCCTGCGTGGATGTTAGGGAAAGATGGGATTGGGTAGGGTTGTAATGGTGCACCATAGTTTAAAAGCCCATTAATCCTCATTGTCCAGGCTTGGACATGGTATTGGAGATCTGCTGGCATCTGTGGCTCTGTACCCCACTATGCCACTAGCTTCAGTAGAGGAAGAAAGAAAATTGAGGAAAATAAACTATAAAAAATCCCAATAAACTCAAACCCTTGGTGGTGTAGTGTCATGCAGCAATAAGATGTGTTGAAAATGCACTTTTCCACACAATGGGGTCAATTCTGACTTTAGGCTATAGTGAATCAGCAGCCAGTTTTACATCTCTCCTGATTACAATTCCAACAATGTAAATGAAAATCGGGATAGATGTAAAACGGGATGCCGATTTGCTATTGTCACTCCTATGCTACCGCAAAGTGTGATAGAAGTTTGGAACTCTCTTCCGCAAATGGCAATTGATGCTAGGTCAATTGTTAATTTTAAATCTGAGATTGATAGATATTTGTTAACCAAAGGTATTAAGGGATATGGGGCAAAGGTGGGCATATGGAGTTAGGTCACAGATCAGCCATGATCACAGTGAATGGCAGAACAGGCTCGAGGGGCTCAATGGCCTACTCCTGTTCCTATGTTCCTATGCATTGTCCGTTTTGCACTTTTGCCCAAAGTCAAAATAATCCCCATTGATTTTGCATTCAGTCTGTGGGAGGCGGTGGAGGACCCAAATTGACCATTCTTCATGTGTGAGTTTAGCAACTAATAGTAGGATTTTAAACCATTTAAGGATAGCCTGATCCTTTTGTTGCCCTGTTGTGCTGTTTTAAAGCAGTTTCTGGATAGCAAATAGGATTGGGAATCCCTCCTTAAATGGACAAAGCCAGAGTTGATTGTAACCCCCTCACTGCTGTCCTGTCTGAAATCAGCATACTTGGTAGGTATCAGGAACTGAACCGAGCACCTTCCTGCTTTGCATGCCTAATTGAATTGCTTTTAATCTCTCCCCTCTCTTTCCCACTTGTCTTTCCACGCCACAAGAACACAAGAAAGGTTAAGGATGAGAAAAGGTATCATCCATAGACAGTGATTCCTAAAGTACCTTAACTCCCCCATCTTAGCATTTAAGTTCAGCCATGATCTTATTGAATGGCGGAGCAGGCTCGAGGGGCCGAATGGCCTGCTCCTGCTCCTATTTCTTATGTTCTTAACCCCATTCTGCACCATGCATCTTACCTGTAAATAGATTTGAATACTAGTTTTGCCCTGAATGATGTCATCTAACAGTGTGGTGTAATTCACCTTTTTGGAAAGGCAGGAGTGCATAATGGGTAACATCTACGCTCCCCCTCCCCCAGAGCAAAATATTTCAATGACAGCGTAATTAATCTGTTATTCCCAGTCATGGTGTAGTTTTAGATCATAGAGGCGATTTGCCTATTCAAACTACATTTTGCTGCGAACACAAATAAAGAGAGTTGGAACTGAGTGTGAATTGTAATTATATCAAATATCATATTTGTTCAACAACAACCACTTGCATTTATATATCTTTATAATGTAGAAAAGCACTTCGCACAGGGTCTATCAGACAAAAATGGACACCAAGCCAAAGAAGAAGATATTTGGAAGGGAAGTGCGTTTTACAAAGGATCTTAAAACAGCGGAGGGAGGTGGAGAGCTGGTGAGGTTTAGGGAAGGAATTCCAGAGTGTCTCGCAACTAGGCCTAGACGACTGAAAGGACAGCTGCTAAAGATGGGGCATTGCAGGTAATCATTTCATTAAAAAGGTACTTGCTGAATGTGTACCAAAAAACATCAATCAGCTCTGAAGCTTTTAGCTGCCCCTTTGTTTTCTCTTTGAACGTTTTGCTTCTTACTCACCGGGTTGCTGGGAAGATCACAGCAGCTCTCCAGCTCCGCATCCTTGGCGTCGCAGTAAATGACGATCCGCTGAAGGTCAAACTGGAGTAAAATAAAGAAGCACAACAGATTTTTTTTTTAGAAAATGATGAATGAACATTGTAAATTTATTTTGAACCCATTTTTTTTTTCTACCTTCCTCTCCTTTAGGTTCTACGTCAGCTTTCCACTACCTGCTGTGGGTTCGGGCCTCACAACCCAGCTCCATCCACTTCTCGTCAAAGGGGAGTGAACTTTTCCTTTATCAACTAACAAGAGAATGCCTATTTTACTCTGAATTATTGACCCACTAATGAAATAGATTCTCAGAAACTGCACACGTCAAAGCCACTTTTCCCGCAAGTTCCTTTGTGGGTTGTTAATTATTCAGAAAAACAAGTACTTTCCCATTATTTTCATTTAAAAATGACTTTTACCACTATTGCTTGCACTTGGGCATTTTCCAGGGGGATGGAAAAGGAAGGAGGGGCAAACCCTTGCTGAACACCCGCCGCCCCAGCCCAACTGATGTTAACTGTAGTATCTTTACTGGCAGCTGAAATCTTCTAATTCAGTTCAAGCCAGGGATTAAACCTGGGGTTCTTAGTCGGCTTTACGGTTGTGTTTGTGCAAGTGTTAACATGGTGCTTATACCATCGGTTCCAAATGTGAGAATCTCGTTCAGCTGGCAGCAACCCCAAAGAAAACATGACGGATCTGCTAAGGCCGTGAAGACCTAGTAAATTTTCTTCCTGATTTGAAAAATGTATTGTACGCATTTATCCTTACTCCTCCATCACTCTGACCTACTGATTGCTCCCATAGGTGACCTTACCATAGTCCCAGCAGCACAGAAACCATTCTATTCCGTGGTCCCTCTCCAGAAATGTCAGAGTTTGTAGCACTTTTGTCTCTGGGTCAGAAGGTTGTCGGTTCAAACCCCACTGTAGAAACCGATCACATAACCTAAGCTTGCACATCATGGCAGTGTCGCATCTTTAGAGATGGGTGCATGCACCTAACGAGGCCGGTGGCAGGACCACAGAAAATTACTCCCGCGGCCTCATTTGGATATTACCAGGGAGCTGCGGGAAGCCAGTCGCGGCCTCAGAGGCAACTTGTCGCTCGTAGGGGGAAGTGAGATCGGCTGGCTGGGCTGCAGGCTGAAGGCATCAAGCAAACTGGGAGAGATGAGGAAATCAGGAGGCAGGGGTGGGGTGGGGATGGGGCGAGGGAGTGGCGGATGACAGTGAGCTAGAGTTTTAATGCGGAGCCCGGCAAAACATTCTTGCTCCTCCGGGCTCCACATTTACCTTTTTAGTAGCAGCCTCCAACTGTCGTTTAAGGACCACTGGTCTGGCTGCTGTGCGCCCGCGAAAATTGACCTCTGCAGGTGCGGTGCTGCATTTAGTCACAATCCATTATGGCAAAAGGGCCTGAAACAGGCATTAGGACCCCGATTTGCATAGGTAATGGACCTAACGCCTATATCAGGCAGGTGCCCTGGACTACCATAGAGTGCCCTAACCAATATGGCACGTGGTGCATTTCCGGCACAGACTGAGCGGGCGCACGGCATAGTGGACACTTCAGCGCCTGCTTTGTGGCTGAAAAATGGGCACTCTGCAATCGAATTTCTAAGCCATTGTCTGAAATCATTGAAATAAAATAATTTTTGGGCTAAACTCAGGATCCATTTTATTTTCATTCATTCTTATCTAAGATCACAAATGGGACACTACTCACATCGATTGGGATACTGTCATACAGGCGCTTGCCAATGACTGTTTTCCCTTGGATGTTGATGTTCTCCCGTTCTTCCATTGGCAGCGTTTCAATCAGTTTGCAGTCGATGTAGAGGGAGACACTCTCCGACTGAATGCTTAGTGCCATCTTGTGCCAATTGCGGTCAAATAAGCCGCTGACTTCTCGGTTTCTGAAAACAGTCCTCACGGCATCCTTCCTCAGTCCGACTGCGTTGTATTCCACAGCTTTGTTCTCACCATCTAATCGAATGGAAACCTGAATAATGCAAAGAAAGTCATCACTGGGCACTCCAACCTTAAAGAAGCCTCGCTGCTTAAACTGGTATCGGCCACTGACACAGTGATTCTATCACCAATGATCTGGCACAATATCAACATCTCACATATGATCAAGCAGCCCTGCTCAGTCTGACTCTAGGGGGTCGATTTTTAGTGTGCCGTGAGGCGGGCTTTTAGGCGTGCGGGGGGCTAAAATCCCGAATTCGGGGGTCCCGACACCATCCCGCCCAAAACCCGCCTCCATGTAAGTTTCAAAGGAGGTGGGTACCCGCCCCGCACTGGGACCCGCCGACCCGAGGCGGGAAGGGATTAGTGCCAATTAACTGCCTGTTAACAGGTAGTTAACAGGCAGTTTTTAGCCTAATCCCTATTTTGAAGGTTGTTGTGTGGGATTCCCGATGGCTCCAAACCACGCCAAGTTAGAGGAGGCGGGCCGTCAGGTTGAAGGACTTGAAGGGGTCGAGATGTTGGTGTTCAGGTGAGTGATGGGTGCATGAGTGCAAAGGTAAGTGTGTTTGGTGTGTCTAAAGTGTGTAAAGAAGTTTAAATTACCTGTACTTACCTTTACAGCCTTTCTTCCTCTAGGTTTCGGGAGTCCATCATTCAGCCGGCACAGAAAGCAGAATGGCCGCGAGCAGTCAAAAGTGGCTTTCAGTGCCGGTGAGATGTCTAACTGAGTCTGCGTAGAAGGACTCCGTTTAGAAGTAAGACTGTCAGTGTTTGACAGCTTCAAACAGCTGTGAAACACTGATATTTCATCTGTCAACACGTCTTGACAGATGACATTTCAGTCTGTGACGTCACCTGTTGCCGGGTGGCCCTTAATTGGCCTGCTGAGCCCGCTGGGCGGGCTCAACAAGGTCAATCAAGTCAAAATCGCGTGGATTGCCCGCATCTCGATGGAGGCGGGACTACAACCCGAAAGTTGTAGTCCCGCCTCCTTCCCGGCTTCTGGAGGAAAATCCAGCCCTAGGTCCTTACAGCATGAATTTATCCCATCTTCTAGGCACCAGCTGATGCAGTGACAAACTCAACAACCTACTCATTTAATCTGGAAACAGCTGATGGTTACTGAACTGACCAGACTTAAAGGATCGAGTCTGCAATTCTTGCTGTTTTTAAATTTCACGTTTTATTCTGCCCTTTTCTATGTTCCTTTCCTGAAGGCCTTCACTCATGCTGGGGCATGGTTTCACAGACAGTGACCGCCACCTTTATATTTGAGTTTAGGCATGTGTGTTGGCTAACTATTTAACCATGGAGATCATCAGCCACGCCTGATTCTGCCACATTTTACTTCAATGGAAAGTAAAATCAGGTGGGGTGTAAAATGGGTGGCCGATCCCACCAGTTTCTAGCCGGGTGGATTAGGTTAATACCCGAATAAGCCAGTTCATAAAATGTGTTTTGACTATAAGGGATAGTTGTAAAGAAGGAAAGGCAGGATTTGTAGGTTTCATCCCATCACTAACAGAGGTGAATAGTACAACAGAGCTTTCATCCTCACGGCATGGGTGCAGCAGTCCTACCCTCTTTTTAACTGTTCTTTTACTTTTTATCTGGTTATAAAAGCCCTTACTATGTTCTTTAACATTATCTGCTAACCTTTTATATATTCATTTTTGGACTTTCTAATGTCCTTCTTCACTTCCTAACTACACTTTTTACATGAGTATCTTTAGTATTTTTAGCTCTAACTTTATCATATGCTTCCTTGTAAATGTCAACTTAGTTTTAATCCCTTTATTGATCCACAGAACTGTATCCTTTGATCCTTTCTCCTTCTAGGACTGTATTTTGTATTTTGTATTTTATTCATCTCATGTTTTAAGATTTTCCATTGCTCACCTATTAACCTGCTTGCTAACTCTTCTTCCCAGTTCATTTGGGCTAGATCCCTTCTTATCAATGCTGAATGTTGCCTTTTGCCAGTCCAGCACTATTATCTTTGTCTATTCATTATCCTTTTCTATTCTTTTATTGAGGTTGATGTTGTGGTCACTATTTCCCAATTGTTCTCTGTCTCATTTCCCAGAACTAAAGCAATGCTTCTGCTATTGTTGGATTCGAAACATGCTGATCCAGGAAGCAGTCTGGGATGCATTTTAAAAAAAACATTCTCCACTTTGATGACATGCATTACCTTTATTCCAGTCTATCTTGGGATGGTCAAAATCTTTAATATCGTTGCCCTGCTATTCTTGCATATCTCTATGATCTGTATGCAAATCTCTCGATCTGATTTCCACTGTTTGGTGGCCTGTAATTCAAATCGGGAATTGTACCATTTCCTTCCTATTTCTTAGCTCTAGTCAGATGTATTCGATCTTGATTTAATCCCTAGGACATCCTTACTTTTCAGAGCAGTGATAGAATCCTTCAGTAGCACTGCCACCTCAGTCCCTTTTTCACCCTCTTGATCTCTCCTGAAAATATTTCAACCAGGAGTCTTATGTTCCCAGACCTATCCAATCCGAAGCCAAGTCTTCATTATAACTATTACACTGTATCCCTCCACAGTTGTTAATGCTTCCACAAACACACCAGAAAATGCACATCAATGCACAACTTAGAGGAAGTGCACACAATGCTTATATTGTGAAGCAATTTTAACCAGTTTGTAAAAAGTAACAGTTTGTGCTATGGAGCCTTATCCTATATAGCTATTGGAGAGACCTATTTTTAATCTGTGCATGATGCTATCTATTCCATGATTTCGAAGTAAATGGTTGTGTTCTAACCCTTCACGCTTATCCAGTTTTCCTGGACAAATCACATTTGAATGAAGAGCAAACACGTGACAATATACCTGTGGAATCCCGTATTTGTCGATAATTTGCCAGATGTACCAGTCTTCTCTTCTTGAAGCTTTTCGGAATTTGAATGTAGCAACAAAAGCATATTCATCAGGCAGGCCTTGAGGAAACACATCTCTGAAAGAAAACAAAGCATCCTTAAATGTTTAGCAGGTTTAAGCGGCTAGTAGCTGAGCCATACAGATCAAGAAGATCCCAAGTTCTGCCCCCAGTCTATGCTGAGTTAGTTGATTCAGGCAGGGTGGTAGTCAGAGGTGCTGAACTAGCCAACAACTCCCATATATTTCTAGGCTTTTGTTTTCAGCAAACACACAAGTAGACTACACCGCCGAAATGTACTGAAAGTGAGTAGTTGTATATCGGATGACTCAGAGCTGAGCAGCAACACATTGTGGGGTTTAGGAGACAACCTGGAGAACCGGGATAGCCTTAGTGCCCTTACGTTAGGGCAGGAAAATTGCCATGTGCATCCTGCTCCTGATTGCTGACCATTTTCCCCTGCTGAAAGTGCGCCAATGTGGATGTTGGCTGGAGACAAGCTTGGGGTCAGCTGTGACGGTCCCTGTGATCAAGCATCCTACCAACACACAGTGTCAAGGCTCAACCATCATGGTCATCTAGGCAAGGTACTGGAGGGAAACTGGCCCACATGGAACTATACCCTATTAAGGAGACAATTTCTTCAGGAGAGGAGGTGAAGGAGAGAAATTAACAAAATAAAATAAATCAAATTTGAAATAATTATGGTGAGTAGTTGGTGGTTCACTCTCATCTTTGTAACTTTTTCAATCTAACCTTGCTCAACATAAGCTTGAGGAACAGCACCTCATCTTTCGATTACGCACTTTACAGCCTTGTGGACTCAATACCGAGTTCAACAATTTCAGATCATAATCTCTGCCCCCATTTTTTCAGGTGGCAGCTGTTGATGATTCTGCCATTCCCATTTACACCTCCTCTAGACCCATCTTTTGTTTATTTACTTCTCCCATTACCATCTCCTTTTGCCTTGTACAATCATACCTTTTTTTCATTTAATCCCTCCTGCCTTCCACCCTATCACAGACCTTCCCTTGTGTTCTTTCCTTCCCTCCCTGCTTTCCCTGCCTCTGCACTTGCCTAAAATCTGTTATAGCTCTCACTTTTTCCAGTTCAGATGAAAGGTCATCGACCTGAAACGTTAACTCTGTTTCTCTCTCCACAGATGCTGCCTGACCTGCTGAGTGTTTTTAGCATTTTCTGGTTTTATTTCAGATTTCCAACATCCACAGTATTTTGCTTTTGTAATAATCCAGAGAATAATCCAGTCAGGAGTGTGATGGAATACTCTCCACTTGCCTGGATGAGTGCAGCTCCAACAACACTCAAGAAGCTCGACACCATTCAGGATAAAGCAGCCCGCTTGATTGGCACTCCATCCACCACCTTCAACACGGCGGCACGGTGGCATAGTGGTTAGCACTGTTGCCTCACAGCGCCAGGGACCCGGGTTCGAATCCGGCCTCGGGTGACTGTGTGGAGTTTGCACATTCTCCCTGTGTTTGCGTGGGTTTCCTCCGGGTGCTCCGGTTTCCTCCCACAGTCCAAAGATGTGCGGGTTAGGTTGATTGGCTATGATAAATTGACCCTTAGTGTTAGGGGGATTAAATACATGGGGTTACGGGGATAGGGTGGGATATGTGTTCGTGTAGGGGTTACAGGGATCGGGTGGGATATGTGTCGGTGCAGGCTCGATGGGCCGAAATGGCCTCTATCTGCACTGTGGGGTTTCTGTGATTCTGTGATTCTGTGAACATTCACTCCCTCCACCACCGGCGCACTGTGGCTGCAGTGTGTACCATCTGCAAGATGCACTACAGCAACTCGCCAAAGCACCTTCAACAGCACCTTCCAAACCCGCGACCTCTACCACTTAGAAGGACAAGGGCAGCAGACGCATGGGAACATCACCACCTACAAGTTCCCCTCCAAGCCACACACCATCCTGACTTGGACCTGTATCGCCATTCCTTCACTGTCGCTGGGTCAAAATCCTGAAACTCCCTTCCTAACAGCATTGTGGGTGTACCTACACCATATGGACTGCAGCGGTTCAAGAAGGTGGCTCACCACCATCTTCTCAAGGGCAATTAGCGATGGGCACTAAATGCAGGCCTAGCCAGCAACGCCCACATCCCATCAATGAATAAAAAAAAAATAGGACTTCAAATCCCACCATGGCAGTTTGTGAATTTCAATTCAGTTTTTAAAAATCTGGAAATAAAAAGCTGGTATCAGTAATGTCCTTTAAGGAAGGAAACCTGCTGTCCTTACTTGGTCTGGCTTATACGTGACTCGAGTTCCACACCCATGTGGGTGACTCGTAACTGTCGTCTGATATGGCTTAGCAAGTCACTCAGTTCTATCAATATCAGGGCAACTTGGACCAGGCAATAAATGTCCGCCTTGCCAATGAACCACATCCTGGGAATGAATGTAAAAAATAATACAATGGGGCCTCTGCTCAGTTCATCCGTCAACTTGAGTGAGGTGAGAGGTTGTAGCAAACATATCCATGAATTTGGAACAGATGCCTGTCCCAGAATGTTTATCATTCCTACTGCCATGAGGATGTTGTGAGTTGGGATGGGGTCATGCATAAATCTGTTACCCTGAGATAACTGAAGAAACCCTGACAGGGCTGGCAGCTGGGTGAGTGGAACACTTCTCGCAATCCTCTACTGTGCATCAGACATGTCCTTACCAGTGCTTATGTTTTCACACATATCAACCTACAATTAAACCTACAAGCGTCTGATAGCCTAATGTACAGCAGAGTGCGTGGACAGAGTTACAATTACCCGCAATTCAATGAACTGCTATTTTGATCTGTGAGGTAGTGGTTTGGCCAGATGCAGTTAAATGATTCAGTTTTATTTCAGGATGACACTGCCTGACCCATGGACCACTGGGAGCCGCCACAGCCTGGTGTGAGGAGAGGTGAGCCCCTGTAAAGTGACAGCCAGCTGCTCGAGAAGCTAACTTAAGACAGAAAGACATGGGCAAAAGTGCTTTAGCTGCCAGGCTGACAAGGGCAACGGTCAGAAATGACGCAAGACTTTGTTATGAGGCTGTGTGTTTTCAACACCTGTTCTCAGAATGAGGTGAGGAACAGCTGCATGAGTTTGCCTCAGAACTCAAGTCCATTCAGTTTAAAACTTTATTTTCAATTTTTTTTTATGGGATGTGGGCTTCGCTGGCCAGGCCAGCATTTATTGCCCATCCCGAATTGCCCTTGAGAAGGTGGTGGTGAAGCCGCCTTCTTGAACCGCTGCAGTCCGTGTGGTGAAATTGATGGGATTGAAGGCCGATAAATCTCCAGGGCCTGATAATCTACATCCTAGGGTATTTAAGGAAGTGGCCCTAGAAATAGTAGATGCATTGCTGGTCATCTTCCAAAATTCTATAGACTCTGGCACAGTTCCCATGGATTGGAGGGTAGCTAATGTAACCCCACTATTTAAAAAAGGTGGTAGAGAGAAAACGGGGAATTATAGACCGGTAAGCCTGACATCGGTAGTGGGGAAAATGCTAGAGTCCATTATAAAAGATGTAATAGCAGAGCACTTGGAAAACAGTGACAGGATCGGACAAAGTCAACATGGATTTACAAAAGGTAAATCGTGCTTGTTAAGTCTGTGTGTTCCAGTTATATTTAAGGTCAATTACTGACACAGACTACAAGAATAACTTTTCAATAGGTCTTTACTATTCGGAGGTTAGGGCTGTACTACCCAGCAAATCACTACACAGCACTTATATACCGTATACAGCAGCCAGAGAAAGTAGTACATCTCTTAAGGTGGAACAGGTTTAAGTTCTCTTAAGGTGGAACAAGTTACATACACCACAGTGCTTAACTAATCTACTGGAATTTTTTGAGGATGTAACTGGTAGAATAGATAAGGGAGAACCAGTCGATGTGGTGTATTTGGACTTTCAGAAGGCTTCCGATAAGGTCCCGCATAAGAGATTAGCGTGTAAAGTTAAAGCACATGGGATTGGGGGTAAGGTACTGACTTGGATACAGAACTGGTTGGCAGACAGGATGCAAAGAGTTGGAATAAACGGGTCTTTTTCCGAGTGGCAGGCAGTGACTAGTGGGGTACCGCAGGGATCGGTGCTAGGACCCCAGCTATTCACAAAATATATTAATGATCTAGAAGAGAGAACTAGATGTAATATCTCCAAGTTTGCAGACGACACAAAGCTGGGGGGGGCGTGTGTGCTGTGAGGAGGATGCAGAGAAACTCCAGTATGATTTGGACAGGTTGGGTGATTGGGCAGATGCATGGCAGGTGCAGTATAATGTGGATAAATGCAAGTTTATCCACTTTGGTGGCAAAAACAGGAAGGCAGATTATTATCTGAATGGCAATAGATTGGGAGAAGGGGAAGTGCAACGAGACCTGGGTGTCCTTGTGCACCAGTCACTGAAGGTAAACATGCAGGTGCAGCAGGCAGTAAAGAAGGCAAATGGTATGTTGGCCTTCATAGCGAGAGGATTCGAGTACAGGAGCAAGGATGTCTTGCTGCAGTGGTACAGGGCCTTGGTGAGACCACATCTTGAGTACTGTGTGCAGTTTTGGTCGCCTTATCTGAGGAAGGATGCTCTTGCCATGGAGGGAGTGCAGCGAAGATTCACCAGACTGATACCTGCGATGGCAGGAATGACGTATGAGGAGAGATTGGGTCGATTGGGCATATATTCGCTGGAGTTTAGAAGAATGAGAGGGGATCTCATTGAAACTTATAACATTCTAACAGGACTAGACAGGCTAGATGCAGGAAGGATGTTCCCAATGGTGGGGGAGTCCAGAACCAGGGGTCACAGTCTAAAGATAAGGGGTAAGCCATTTAGGACAGACATGAGGAGGAATTTCTTCACCCAGAGAGTGGTGAACCTATGGAATTCTCTACCACACAAGGCAGTTGAGGCTAATTCATTAAATATATTCAAGAAGGAGTTAGATATATTTCTTAAGGCTAAAGGGATCAAGGGATATGGGGAGAAAGCAGGGACAGGGTACTGAATTTGGATGATCAGCCATGATCTCATTGAATGGCGGAGCAGGCTCGAGGGGCCGAATGGCCTACTCCTGCTCCTATCTTCTATGTTTCTATGTGTTGGTACTCCCACAGTGCTGTTAGGGAGTTCCAGGGTTTTGACCCAGTGACAATGAAGGATCGGCGATATACTTCTAAGTCAGGATGGTGTGTGACTTGGAGGGGAACTTGGAGGTGGTGGTGTTCCCATGTGTCTGCTGCCCTTGTCCTTCTAGGTGGAAGAGGTCGCAGGTTTGGGAGGTGCTGCTGAAGAAGCCTTGGCGAATTGCTGCAGTGCATCTTGTAGATGGTACACACTGCAGCCACGGTACGCCGGTGGTGGAGAGAGTGAATGTTTAAGGTGGTGGTTGGGGTGCCAATCAAGCGGACTGCTTTGTCCTGGATGGTGTCGAGCTTCTTGAGTGTTGTTGGAGCTGCACTCATCCAGGCAAGTGGAGAGTATTCCATCACACTCCTTACTTGTGCCTTGTAGATGGTGGAAAGGCTTTGGGGAGTCAGGAGGTGAGACACTCACTGCAGAATACCTAGCCTCTGACCTGCTCTTGTTGCCACAGTATTTACTCTTGCCTATAGGACCAGTTTCCCATGCCAACAACTTTCCCTTCCGTTTAGCTGTACTATTCTGCTTTCCATTTGTGGCACCTCCTGCTTTAGGCAATAAAAGAGAACCTCCTGCTTTAGGCAATAAAAGAGGACCTCCTGCTTTAGGCAATAAAAGAGAACCTCCTGCTTTAGGCAATAAAAGAGGACCTCCTGCTTTAGGCAATAAAAGAGGACCTCCTGCTTTAGGCAATAAAAGAGGACCTCCTGCTTTAGGCAATAAAAGAGGACCTCCTGCTTTAGGCAATAAAAGAGGACCTCCTGCTTTAGGCAATAAAAGAGGACCTCCTGCTTTAGGCAATAAAAGAGGACCTCCTGCTTTAGAGTTGCCAACTCTGGTTGGGCATATTCCTGGAGGTTTCTTCACATGACCTCCCAACCTCTGAACCATCCTGCCCCCACAATCCTGCCATTGGTCCATCCTCCTGGCGCCCTGCCTTCCCACGGCAATTGGAATGGGAACAGGCTCTGTGACTCCGATAATAGCTGCGAGGCGGGAAGGGAGCGGGGCGGTGGGGAGCGCAGGGGGAGGATTTGTGGCCGGGAATCCCGGACGTATGGGTTTCCCGCAGGTCCTGTCAAGTTTAACAGCAGGACCGTTTAAAATTTTAGCAACAGCTCTCCCGGCCGCAGCCAGGCAGATTGAGAGTCTGGCTGGTTGTTGGGCAGGAAGGCGGACGGGGAGTGGAGCAGAGTTAAGTCCGACATGGGGGTGGGGTAATCAGACATCGTGACTGGGGTGTCAGACATCACAGCGGGAGGGGGCGAGTTGGACATCGCGGGGCGGTGTCAGCCCATCGCGGGTATCCCATCGCATGGAGGTAAGTTTGGTGGGCCGGGAGGAAGCACCCCTGCTGCTCCTGGCCTACAAGCAATGCTGCAAAGCACTTACCTAATGGATCGGGCCCTTCACACTTCCCTTCAGCTGCCGGGTTTCCCAAGGCCTGGGAAACCTGGCCTGCAGCCGTTAAAACTAAAAGTTATGTTAAATTGGAGGCACGTAGCCTCCTTAAAACATTTTAGTGACCGGCCCACTTCCTGACAGCACGTTGGTCACCTCCCCCCCCCCCACCCCATCCGCCTCCGTTAAAACCGGAAGTGGGTTGGGTTGGGTTCCCCATAAAGATGGAGGCCAACTTCAATACCTCATTTCAAAAAAGTTACGGTGTGAAGGACTTGAATAACATCTGCAGAGATTGTGATTATTTACTCTGGTGTCCTTCAGCTGTGGATGAATGATTTAGCTCCGTTGCAGAGTTGCATTCACTAATTCAGAAGCACTCACTGTTTAAACAAAGCTGTTCAAAAACTCAACAGAAACTCGGAGGCAAGAAATGATGCCCAGGTGGGTTGGGGTTGGGTGGGAGGTTAAAGAGTTGATAAACTGAATCCCAACTCCAAACCGCCGACTTCCGGTTTTAATGGAGGCGGGACGGGGGACAGGCAGCCAACCCACTCCCAGGAGACGGGTTGCCCATTTAAATATTATAATTAGGCTGGTGTGCCTCATGGTGATTCACCATTTCAAATTTAACTCCAGCTGATTGGGTTTCCCGGGCCTCGGGGACCCCGCCAGCTCAAGTGAGTTGAAGACCTGGATCCAGGAGGTAAGTGCCTTTATGCTTACCTGCGGGATCCAGCATCCCTGCCTCACCCACGCCACCCACCCCTGCAATCAGACCACCCCCCCAACACTTCCGATCTCCCCCTGACATTTCCCCCCCGACGAGGTCACTGGCCTACCAACACCACCCCCCCCGTGGCCTCCGACCTCCCCTCCGATTCCCCCTCTGGCCTCTAACATCCCCCCTCCTGCCCACCCCACACCCCCACCTCCAGCCTCCGACCTCCCCCCTCCAGCCCCGATCCTTCTCCGGCCCGCATCCACTCCTCCCGATGCTCCTCCAGCCTCGATCCTCCTCCGGCCCGCATCCACTCCTCCCGATGCTCCTCCGGCCTCGATCCTCCTCCGGCCCCCAACCACCCCTCCCGATCCTCCTCCGGCCCCCAACCTCCCCTCCCAATCCTCCTCCAGCCCCCAACCACCCCTCCCAATGCTCCTTTGGCCTCGATTCTCTGGCCCCGATACTCCTCCGGCCCCTGACCTCCCTCCTCTCTGCGGCTTAGTGCCACAGGCCTACCCACCGACAGCCAGCCTCTCCATCTGGCTGGCTGCCAGCGTGAAACAGAGCTTTCAAATGCTAATCAGGCTCTGCCATTAAATTCGGCATGCCCTGCGGGAACTCCATTCTCCTGGGTTTCCGATCACTTTCTAGCCTCCACCACTCCCAACCGGCCTCCAGATACCTCATTTATTATCTGTGTTTTAAAAAAAATCAAATGCAAGTGACTTCAAATCCTTCATAAAGTACAGTACATAGCCTTTATGTCAAAAGGCTATTTGAAGCGTAGCCAAGGCAAAGCGCCTTGCTAAGATACAGATTTGCATGTTAGGTTCCTGAGGTAGTCAGGTAGAAATGAAACCCACCCCCAGCCCCAATTCTAGTCCTAATCATAGGAACATGGGAACAGGAGTAGGCCATTCAATGAGATCCTGGCTGATCTGCAACCTAACTCCATATACCCGCCTTTGGCCCATATCCCTTAATACCTTTGGTTAACAAAAAGCAATCAATCTCTGATTTAAAATTAAGAATTAATCTAGCATCAATTGCCGTTTGCAGAAGAGAGTTCCAAACTTCTACCACCCTTTGTGTGTAGAAGTGTTTCCTAATTTCACTCCTGAAAGATCTGGTTCTAATTTTTAGACCATGCCCCCTGGTCCTAGAATCCCCAACCAGCGGAAATAGTTTCTCTCTATCTACTCTATCTGTTCCCCTTAATATCTCGAAAACTTCAATCAGATCATCCCCTTAATCTTCTAAATTCTAGGGAATACAACCCTAATTTGTGTAATCTCTTTTCGTAATTTAACCCTTGGAATCCGGGTATCATTCTGGTCAACCTACACTGCACTCCCTCCAAGGCCAATATATCCTTCCTAAGGTGTGGTGCCCAGAACTGCTCACAGTACTCCAGCTATGGTCTAACAAGGATTTTATCTGAACTCAAACTGTACTCTAAGGGGGAGAAATTCGGTGGGCTGCGCCACCAGTTAGCGCCTAAAGAGGGCACTCAGTGGCTTTAGCGCCACTGGCCACGCCTCCCGCGATATTTAGCTGGGGCGCTAATGGCGGCGTTAGCCTGTTGTGCTGCGCCGCCACCGATGACGTCATCGGCGTGCGCAGCGCCCCGCTAGCGCCCCGATCGCGATATTTGGCAGCGACCGCCTCTGTAGCGCCGCTCGCTAATCGCGCCCGGTTCACGGGGCCTACCTGTGGCGGCAGTGGCGCAAATTAAGGTGGAGGTGCGGGGCGGCCGTTTTTTTCAGCGGCCGCCTGCCAGCACCTCCGTCCCCGGCCTCCTGTTCTCTCCCCGCGGCATTGCCGGCTGTTTTCCGAGAACCCGGCACTTCTCCTCGGTGCCGGGCTCTTTTGCCGGCACTCGCGATCTCTGATCACGCTGGTGCAGGCCCCTCCCCCTTAAGAATGGGTGGAAGGCCTGCAGTACCACAGCGCGCCGTGCCGCAGCGTGTGGCGCTGTGGCACGTTGCGCTGCGATATTCAGTTTCAGCGCCCTAAAAGGGACGCGGAGCGCCTCGAGCCTCGCCCCGTGTCCCTCTTGGGGCGCTCAAGCTGAATTTCCGACGATCGCTGCTGCTCCAATCACAGCGCAAAATCTGGCGCCCAGGCGAGCTTGGCGCCCCGTTTGCGGCTCAACCCAATCTCTCCCCCTAAATCTTATCATAATCCGAACTCTAATCCTAGCATGAAAAATTAAGGACACAGCAAAATATGAATCAAAAAAGGCATTAATTCAGCTCATTCAAGCTGTTCTTTTGAACAAAGTACAATAAGCACAATAATGGACTCTATTTACTTAACCCCTTAAAGGAAGCTGAATCAGTGGATGAAGCTCTGTGAAATTTCTCCCTGACCATCAAAGGCAGTGAAACAAAACATCCAAGACACCCATCTGTCATGAAAATCTATATTTTCCAACCTTGACCGCTTGCATTCCATAGATAACATTCCTGGTGGGTTTGCAGCCTTACAACGTTTGAAAGGAAATTTTTATCTCTACCTATTTCGATCCTCAGTCCCATACCTAACTGAAATATTCATCCAGCTCTTTCTAAAATGAGTCAATCAATATAATATTTTCTGTTTAGTTAGGAATCTATTTAACATTTTTACTACATTGTGCGAAGAGAATGCTTCCAATCTCAAATTTTGCTTCAGGCTTGTTCATTCTGTGTGCATGTCTCCTATTTCTGTCAGCACAGATAACATGGGTCAAATGAAGAAGAGCTGGGAGTCAGTTAAATTGACATTTGACCTGCCACAGCAAAACAAAAAAAAATGGAAGTTTCTTTATAGAAAAACGAATGTGTCAAACTCTAATGTTCTCAATGTTTCTTTAAAACACAGTGAGGGAGAAATTTCCCTCCTTTGCGCCTCCCGTGGGGGGCGCTAACGGGGCGTAAAAGCCTTTTTGCCCGGCCACGGCATTGACTGCGCCTCCCGCCAAATTCCGCAGGAGGTTAGCAGTGGTGCTACCGGATTGCGCCCCGATCTCATGCGCCCGGAGATTATGACGTCATCTCCGGGCGCATCACCCTGGTAGCGCCCTGGCAGAAAAATTCCCCTTCGCCCCCTGCAGCAGTGGTGGGTGATGGCAGCGACTGTTGCAATGGACGTAAGCAGGGTGGCCGGCCGCTAGCAGGGCGGAAGTTAAAGGTGAGGTGGCCGACCACCCTGAAAAAAATGTTGGCTTTTTTGAGAAATGTATTTTTTGCTCCGGAAGCGAGGTCCGTGCCGTGATTGGCCAGCCTGGCACTCTGCTTAAGTGTCGGGCTGGTCGCGCGGCACCCCCATTCCCCGGTGCTGCAGGTAAGTTTTAAAAAAAAACTGCAGAGTTTGCAGCGTGGGGCCCTTCCCTTTAATTCAGGGAAGAGCCCATGCAACGCATCAATGCCACGCGGCCCAGTGCGTGGCGCTGCTGATCCGTGCGCCCCGGGTCATGAATTTCCCCACCCGCCATGCGACCCAAGATGGAAGTGGAGCGCTTGATTTAGCATTCCACTTCCCTTTTGGAGCAAAAAGTGGGAATTTTAGAAAGGCTGGCGCTAACTTTTCCAGCTTTTCTGATTTAGCGCCCCAAACAGGGCTCGAGGGGAATTTCTAGCCCAAATGACTGGGATTTTGGATTGATTTCTTCACATCCACTGCATGTTAACGTCAAAGGGTCAACTTTAATCTGGTTCATTTGTTCTAAAAGACACCACATAGCCTTCAAGTCTTTCATTTTTGAACTAACAAATTGGAGCACTTTAGAAGTATAATCCTTACTGCACTTCCTGTCTTCAGATATTGCAGACTGATAGGGGGCGATTTTGGCGGCACTCAAGGGTCAGAATTGGAGGCGGGACTGCTGGCAAAATCAAAAAGATTGGCAGCGGGTCCCGAACCCACTTCCAACCCGCCTCCAATCAATCTTCCTGGGAGTTGGGTCCCCGATTTGCGCAGGGACTCGACTCCTAGCGGCAGGAAGAGGATTATAGCCACTTAACTGCTTGTTAACGGGTAGTTAACAGGCAGTTAAGAGGCTTTTTGCAATTTTGACACTTCTACTGCGGGCTTCCCAACGTCGGGAAACCCCGCCAGGGTAAGTGTGGTGTGCTGTGGGCCTACTGTAATATTTGTGTATAGATGACAGCTGCAGAAGTGGTGTGAAGGATCCAATGGGACACTGGTGAGTTGCAGAGGTAAGAAAATGTTGGGAAAGTCATTTTTAATGTGTTTAGAATTTTCTGTATGTGACAAGCTTTGAAGTGTTTGTGTAGTCCCACTTCATTGGGAGAACCTCTCTCACCAGTGACAGATCGCTTCTGTAACCTCACCTGCAGCTGCCATCTGTTTTAGCCTAAGGAGCGAGTCACCGGAGAGCCTGGGTGCAAGGGCTCACCTTTGTACAGTGATTGTCAGTGTTTGCAGCACCTCAATGCTGTCAAACACTGAAAAAATCATCTGTCAAAAAGAAACAGTGGTGGCCCCTTTAAGAAAACCGGCAGATGACGCATCATCAACTGACATCATCTGACACCGGCTTTCTCTTAATTGGCTGGCAAGCCCGCAGGGCGGGCTTAACAAGGCCAATTGATGCAAAATAGCGTCTGTGCATCGGACATTGCTGGGGGCGGGTCTAGAACCCGAAAGGCAGCAGTCCCGCCCCCCAACGCACCTCTTCAGGTATGATCCCGGCCATAGAATCTGCAGTGACAGATTAAATATGGCTAGTAAATGTTCACACAGTGCCTCATTAAACATGTAGGTGACAAACCTGCACATGCATTGTGTTAAACACATCGGCTTTGGTTCCCTCATCCTCAGTAAATTATAATGCGCTTGTGAAGTTTGTGTTCATCATACTGAGAGATGCTAGTGCTAAGGAATGGGATGCTTTTTATTTTGGACACTCAGTTCAGCACCAAGCACTCCTGGTAAGACATAGGGATATACAGCCTTGGAAAAGAACTCTGTAGCCCATTTGGCTGGTCCCATGGTTAAAGCAAACTACACTATAGGAGTGCACAAAATGCACCCTGTGGTCCACATGTAACACCTGAGCACTGACAATCCAGCCCTCAAAGTCCAAGCAACTCATTCTTCTTATGGTTATATTTCTTATTTGCTGGTTTGTTCTGTTTGAATTGTAGGTTTGGAAAGATCTGTTCTTAGCACGGAATCTCTAAATCAAGACACCAAGATCTGTTATATCAGCAACTTAATATATATGCCAATTAATGAGAATTAATATGGATATATAAGCATTTTGGGACATCTTACTACGTTAAAGGCACTATGTAAATGCAAGTTGTTGTTGTTATTTTGAACTTTGCATGAGACTCCATGGTGTGAGCCTACATGAAGACAGAAAACCTGGACACCTTTGCTATAGTATATGCTCTATCTCTTATACCTACCAATTGCTTCCATCCCCAAAATAATTTTCATCTCCCTCTTGAATTTGATAACACTCTCTTGTTCTGCTGTGTTCCTAGATAGTCTGCTCCATACATTCATCACCCTCCATGTGAAGTAGTTAAATCTAAGAAGCATAGTTAGGTGCAATGTAAAACTCTGTTTACTCTGCCAACAATATGCCTCAGAATCTAAATTGGATGCTACCACATCAGTATGGCATTTTTCCACAATGTGACCTAGACTCCTCTAACTTCTCCTTTTTGAATATACTTTACACTATCACCGACCAAGAGAGTGAACAGGCAACCTGCTGTTGGGTCTCCATCTTTGCCACACTGAGACCAGATGCTGGAAAGTATGTCAGATTTTTCTTCTGATTTCCTCTCCCTGCCTGAGGGCAGGTGGCTGGCTTCCATTGATTTCCCAACACATGGCTTGCATCAGGAACCAAAGGAGTTGCACATTGATACCTCAGTACTTTGTAGTGAGGGAATGGAGAACAGTGCATTGCAATGGTATCCAACGGAGCACAGGAGTGTGCAGTGGTGTCTGTTTACAGCACAGCCATTTCCAGTGGAGTGTATCCACTGGAGTTCAATAGAATAGAGTGCAAGACAGTTCATTGTATCTAATGCCATAGAGTGGTGAGTAGTGGAGTGAAATGATGTTCAGTAAGGCGGAGAACAATGAAGTGATCTAAAGAGCTGTTTTTTTCATATTCAGTGGAGTGGAGTGGTGAGCACTAGAGTGGAACAAAGTGGAATGGAGTGGAGCAAACTGAAATGGAGCAAAGTGGAATGGAATGGAGCAGACTGGAGTGCAGCAAAGTGGAATGGAATGGAGCAGATTGGAGTGCAGTAAAGTGGAATGGAGTGGAGCGAACTGGAATGGAGCAAAGTGGAATGGAATGGAGCAGACTGGAGTGCAGCAAAGTGGAATAGAGTGGAGCGAACTGGAATGGAGCAAAGTGGAATGGAGTGGAGCGAACTGGACTGCAGCAAAGTGGAATGGAGTGGAGCGCGCTGGAATGGAATCGAATGGACTGGAGTGCATAGAGTGCAGTGACTCCAGATACACCACATTTTGTCACTTACTTTGTCATCTGAACTACTGGCATTATTCCAAGGCGAACAAATCCTCCATCTTTCATTTTGATAATGCTTCTCACATGGAACAGCTCCATCAGGTCAAAACCTGTTTGAATACACACCAAAAGTAATCTGATGTTATGAAGATGGTTTTTAAAAAATATGGGGGAGAAATTCCCCTCCTTTGCACCTCCCATGGGGGGCGCTAATAGGGCGCAAAGGCCTTTTCACCCGGGCGCAGCATTGACTGCGCCTCGCGACAAATTCCGCAGGGGGTTAGCGATGGCATTACTGGGTTGCACTCGGAGATCGTGACGTCATCTCTGGGCACATCGCCCTGGCACAAAAGTTCCCCTTCGCCCTCTGCAGCAGCGCCGGGCGATGGCAGCGACTGCTGCAGGGGACATGAGTAGGGCAGCCGGCCGCTAGCGTGGCAGAAGTTAAAGGTGAGGTGGCCGGCCACCTGAAAATAAGTCGGATTTTTAAAAACCTTTTTTTTGCGCCTCCGGACGCGGGGTCCGTGCCCTGATCGGTCAGCCCGGCACTCTGCTTGAGTGCCAGCTAATCGCGCAGCACCCCCGCTCCCCGGTGGTCCAGGTAAGTTTAAAAAAAACTGCAGAGTTCGCAGCGTGGGGCCCTTCCTTTTAATTCAGGGAAGCGCTCCTGCAACGCGGCAGCGCCATGCTTGGCCACTCGTGGCGCTGCTAAGCACATTGCCCCGGGTGGCGAACTTCCCCTCCTTGTGCACTCTCTTGGAGCAAAAAAATGGGAATTTCAGAGAGGGAGGAAGAGGTTAGCGCCTGACGCTAGCTTTTCCAGCTTTTCTGATTTACCGCCCCAAACGGGGCTCGGGGCTCGAGGGGAATTTCTCCCCCTATATGTTTTATTATCTTTTTCATCATTTAAAGCAGGGGTGTCAAACGCACGGCCCGCAGAGCAGTTCCATTTGGTGTGCTGTGGCCTAGTCTCCCGGGCATTGCTTCTAACAGCCCAGGGAACTGCTCCTTTTAAATCTGGTGCTGCAGCAGCGTCCCTGCTCCGTAACGTCACCACCCACCGTCAGCACAGAGAACTGACCCCCGTGAATAAAGTACAGAAACCTTAATGTATCAGGATGTGGGAGGGACTAATATTTTGTGTTTAAAGTACTGATTTCATTTATGTCTTTAAGGCGCCTGGGATTCTTTTCACCTCTTCCAATAATCCTGCAGGCCAATGTGCCAATGGGAAGCTGGGTTTTAGTTGGACAAACAACAGGAACCCTCATGTGTGTTGAGGAGTACTGAAGCTTATCGCTGCTCTAGTCCTGCTGAAAACTGATAGGGATCCCTAAGCCTTGACTTTGCCAACCTGTGTCTAAGCTCTCTGGCTTTAGGTAAATGGTGGGGTCGAGTTTCCACTTGTTTACACCAATAATAGCAGCGCAATCTGGGCCGAATCAGCAGAACCATTGCAAAAATTGGGGAATTTTAAGCACAAGTGAGATACGCCCAAAACCACTTTAATTCGTGTTTTCCGCGATCTTTTACGCTGTTCCTAGATTCAATTTGCCCGGGTCAGACCCCACCCACCAAACTGGCAGGTCGAAATCGCTAGATTTCGCCGATTGCGCTGGTTCGAGAAGGCTCTTCAAATTGCATTCATTTTCATAGACGCACAAGCACCAGTAGGCGCATTTTAAAAGTACTTCCATATCAAAAATCAGGTTACTCACAGGTGGAGCACTGGACACCCTTATTAAAATTGCTTATTTTTGCTGATAAGCCCATTTTCAGCTGTATTAATAAAATTGCCCCAGGTTACCACTCTTAAATACATCAAGAAATACTTTTTAAAGGAAAGAAGAAAAAAAGAAACAATTATGTTCTATTACGCTGCTCAACTGCGCTGGTTCATGGAAGATTTTACGGTTGTGACTACACAAATAAATTTTAGCGGAAACTGTAATCTAATCAGCCCAATGTCAAGTGCAATTTGAGTACAATTTCCCGATTGTGCCCAAAGTGGAAACTCGACCCCCAAATGTTTATCCTACAGCACAATAACATTCTACCTATCTAGATTTCTTAGTAGCTCGGTTTGGAGACTCATAAGCATGCTGATTGGTTGTTGTGTATGTCAAAAAAATAGACTAACTGCAATGCGACATATATGAGATTCTGCTATTACATGTCCTGCTATGCAACTCACTTACCTGGGATGTTAGCTGGAGCTTTATTTGGTAGTTTGTACTGACTGCCCTCCAATCTCAGATTGGGACATAGCACATCTGTTGAAGCATAAAATACAAATGTTACTCAATGTATAACTATAGAATACCATCAGATCATCTATGGCATTGCTCACTGCAACGTGGATGATTTGCTGTTTTATAATGAGAGGAGCGTTATACCTCGCAATGTACAATGTATTATCCTGCTACTGGAGCTATGTTTAAACTGACCTGTCCATTTAAGACCACAAAGTCTGATTCCTGTAAGCCTGACGTCAAGTATATAATTGTACTTGATGGGGAAGTTTGCGGATTGAGATGTACACCAATAAACTCTGTTCGCTAGAACCAGATTGTTCACAACCTTGGTGTCCTATTTGACCCTGAGATGAGCTTCTGACCACATATCCGCTCCATCACCAAGATCACCTACCTCTACCTCCATAACATTGCCCATCTCCGCCCCTGCTTCAGCTCATCTGCTGCTGAAACCCTGATCCATGCCTTTGTTACCTCTAGACTTGACTATTCCAATGCTCTGCTGGCGGACCTCCCATCTTCCACCCTCCATAAACTTGAGCCAAGACTCTGCTGCCTGTATCCTAACTCGCACCAAGTCTCATTTACCCATCACTCCTGTGTTCGCTGACCTACATTGGCTCCCGGTCTGGCAGCACCTCGATTTTAAAAATCTCATCCTTGATTTCAAATCCCTCCATGGCCTCGCCCCTCTCTATCTCTGTAACCTCCTCCAGCCCTACAACCCTCCAATTTTGGCGCACCCCCAATTCTCATCACTCCACTATTGACGGCCCAACCTTCAGCTGCCTAGGCTCCAAGGTCTGGAATTCCCTCCCTAAACCTCTCCACCTCGCAACCTCTCTCTACTTCTTTAAGATGCTCCTTAAAACCTACTTCTTTGACCAAGCTTTCTGTCACCTGACCTAATGTCTCTTTATGTGCTCGGTGTCAAATTTTATTGCTAACTCTCCTATGAAGCGCCTTGAGATGTTTTACTACATTAAAGGAACTATATAAATACAAGTTGTTGTTGTTTAAATATAAAATTAGGAAAGGTAAAGGATTGGGATTGGTGGAGTGGTAAATCACACATCCACATCAGTAATGTCCCACTGTTGACTATGTAATTAGATACTTTTACTTGTGCTCAAAATTGTGCTTTGTTTCAGAAGAATGACCAACAAGTGCCACTCTCTGGCCTTTACACTCAGAAATGGTAGCTCAGGAGTAGGTGTCTGGGGTCCACTTTTCATATGAAGCCTCACAACGTGCGTAGGCTCCCTTTTTGCAACCGCACGACCACAGCTACATCTGGATCTACAATGCCACCAGTTCCTGGAACCTGGGCTTTTTTTTTACATAATGGAGTGCAACAGATGGATGGAAACTCAAGCACTTGCATTTTGTGCTGCACTGCTATAGTGGAAGAGGTGGATGGTGTCTTCTCTTGCCCACAGTACATCCCTTGTTGGATGACATCAGTTTGATCAGCATTTATGGGCCATTATGCTGATTTTTAGCTGATTTCAAATAATAATAACCCTTCAAAATTGTGAAGAGCTACACAGAACAGATGGAGAGGTCAAACTGCACCAGTACTGACATCCTACCCATAATGCCCCTGGTCCGGGTTTGAAATGTGGGGAAGGGGCGGTTCCAGAGGTGAAACAATGGTGCTGCAGGGCATTGTTGTCACACATTGACTGGAGAACTGGAAACACACCTGTTGACTGTCCTTTTGAAATTCTCGGGAAGCGCGGTGAATTATAAAAAGAACGCAGCTGTCACTTTTAAATAGTAGACTGACTCAGTGTACCATATCGAGTATTGGGTTTAAATCACAGTCCTGTAAATAATCTGTTAAATATAAGTCCACCGTTTAGTGGATACTTTATCACCAACTTGGCTGTCAGCTGGCATTTTGTGATTGTAACTGACCAATTCATCAGTGCTCTGAGATCCTTTAACAGCTGCCAGTCCCAATGTTGGGGAAAAGGATTCTGAATGAAGAAATCCAGCAGTTTGTGTAAGATATGTGCAAAGGAAAACACAGAATTCTATTTCCTTCTGTTGCTTAATGAAAATGACTTCAAATGAATTAAACTTACATCAAGCTGTTTGCCTTTGTCTCCCTAATTTTCTCCTCCCAATAGGGAGTCATCAAGGCACCCTTGATAAAAGAATCAAGACAATAGAGCTAATGGTGATGAATTGCACTGGGTGGCCGGTCACTGGAAGATTCAGATGTGGAGGCCTGAAGCCTGCAATGTGGCCGAGATGCTCAGTGCCTATCTGTGTACAAGGCGAGTGCAGAGGGCAGCGGGAGCTTGTGCACAAGTAGCATAGGGCTGATTCCACGATCGAGCGCTCTCACCAGGGAGTGGAAGGTCAGAAAATAGCGGGCCCGCAGCCCGTGGTTTATTGCCCATTAATATCAATGGCTGGAAAATCATGGGTTGCAGGCCTGCAGTTCCCTGACCTGTGCTCACTGCGAGCGCTGTTCCTTGCTGCGAGTGTCCAATTGCCAAATCATCCCTGGAGCCTGTTGCATAAAAATTGCCATCTTCGCAACAACTGACAGTCATTCCTGGCCTGGAAGTGGTTCTCCAGCCTGGCTGCAGGATTGTCCATAGTTCTGTTGTGGTCCTGTTCAGGATACATGTACAGAAACAAGTGCCTAACCTTGAACACATGGGTGGTGAAATAAGGATAAGCTGTAACGCAGCATCGAAGAAACAAAAGCGCCTGGTTGTCATTCCTGATCTGATTGTCTTTCTACTTCAGCTTTCAAATAGAGAGGTATGCCCATAAGATTCCCATAACTCTTTGCAAATCACCAATGTCATTTGCTGGACTTACAGGCACAGACAAAAGGTGCAGTTATCTTTAAGAAGCTGTCAGGATGGTTCCAAGAAATTTCACCATCTTCAATTGTTCGCCAATAGCAAAAAAAGAGAAAACAGAACTTGCAAAGAGAAACACTAAAAACATCAGTGCACCTTTAAGATTCAACTACAGGAAACTTTGGTTTATCCGGAGGTTGAATGTCCGGAAACCTCGATCCACCGGCAGAAATCAGGAGCCGTTTTGTTAGGTTTTTTTTCTACTTGTGGCTTTTTTTTTCTTCTCGTGGCTTTTTTTCCTTCTCGTGGCTTTTTTTTCAACAGTCAGGCTCTGCAAAGTCTCTCTGAAGCTGTTGCTAAGCTACAGAGACGCTTCCAAGGTACGGGCCGACTGTTTAGAAGCTGCTGCTAAGCAACAGTGTTTGTTGCCAGATACGGAGGTTTTTTTTCTTCTCGTGGCTTTTTTTCAACAGTCAGGCTCTGCAAAGTCTCTCTGAAGCTGTTGCTAAGCTACAGAGACGCTTCCAATGTACGGGCCGACTGTTTAGAAGCTGTTGCTAAGCAACAGTGTTTGTTGCCAGATACGGAGGTTTTTTTTCTTCTCGTGGCTTTTTTTTCAACAGTCAGGCTCTGCAAAGTCTCTCTGAAGCTGTTGCTAAGCTACAGAGACGCTTCCAAGGTATGGGCCGACTGTTTAGAAGCTGTTGCTAAGCAACAGTGTTTGTTGCCAGATACGGAGCTGAAAACCTCTGTATGCTTCAACATTAGCGCTGGTTTGTCCGGCAGTTTTGATAGATCGGCAACAGCTCAGTCCCGTCGGTGCTGGATATCACAAAGTTTCCTGTAAAAGGAAGAGGCCTATTTTTCATTGCAATTTATATGGGTGTTTAGCCCAGGAAGTGTTTTTTCAGGGGCTTTACTCAGATTGGGACATCCCTTTTGACTGAGTACTGGGGCTTCAATGAGCATAGTGCAGAAATGGGCCTGAGGAACTGCTGGATCATGCTGTTGAGGCCTGTGTGCATGGGCACTCGATGACCTCAGACCCCAGCCCACCATAATGCAGCGTGTGGTGCTCGATGTGTATCAATGCTGCAGGCCCCATTTGTATGAGATGTATGGGGTGACTGGATGCATATTTAAAAAATTTAAGATAAAATAAACCCTTAAGTTAAATTTAAAATTTGCTATGCTTCCCCACCCATCAAATAAAACACATTAGAAGAGCTTTGCTCTGATTCAGATCTTTCAGCAGCTGCTATGAAAATTTAACCCAACCAAAATCCTTGCAGATGTTGGGCAGAGGTTTCAGAGAAGGAATTTTGCGCTCCCACTTTTAATCATGTTCCTAACCTTGTCAAGATCCTCCCTCACTACATACTAGTGTGGAGAGTGTGGGCTGATGACCTGCTCTTCTCACCACCCTAACAGCTTGGCTTTTCAAGAAGCGTATTTGACAGCAGCTCTTCTGAGAGAAGAATGGGACATCATATTCTTCTTCTTCTTGGAACCGAGGATGACTTGCTTCCACACTAAAAATGAGTTCTCAGGTGACTGATGAGTCCAATGCGGGACCTACAGGCTCTGTCACAGGTGGGGCAGACAGTGGTTGAAGGGGCAGGTGGGTGGGGTGCTTGGGTTGATGGGCGCTCCTTCCGCTGTTTGTGCTTGGCGTCCGCTTGCTCCCAGCGAAGAGACTCGAGGTGTTCAGCTCCTTCCCGGATGCTTTTCCTCCACTTTGTGCGGTCTTGGGCCAGGGATTCCCAGGTGTCGGTGGGGATGTTGCACTTTTTCAAGGAGGCTTTGAGGGTGTCCTTGAAGCTTTTCCTCTGCCCACCTGGGGCTCTCTTGCCATGCCGGAGTTCCAAGTAGAGTGCTTGTTTTGGGAGTCTCGTATCGGGCATGCAGACGATGTGGCCCATCCATCGGAGCTGATCGAGCGTGGTCAAAGCTTCGATGCTGAGGATGTTGGCCTGAGCGAGAACACTGACACTGGTGCGCCTATCCTGCCAATGGATTTGCAGGATCTTATCATCAGGACATCATATTAACCTGGCTTCAAATAACTCATACAGATCTCAGCAGCAGTGGATGCCGAGTGGAAAATGAGGCAAGAAGTTGTCTACTCATACCAACTGAAACAGCAAAACTTGGAGTCTCTGAGCCCTATACTAACCATAAATACTTGGCTTCTACGAGATTGTGTGCGACCTAGAAAATGGGATGAACACGGGGCCTCACACTCAAAAATGGATCTTGTCCACCCAGCCTATTAGGACTTTCCAATCAAAAATGGCCAGTGACAACTCCAACACAAGTTTGTGAGCAACTTTCTGCCCTCTCTCTTGGTGAGAGTGCATGTTACAGACAGGCCAGCTGATGCAACAAATCGAAAATCACAAATATATCACTTAACCACACACAACCACACTAGTATGTTGCCCTTGGCATTGCCAATGGTGAGTTGATGTTTTTTTTTATATACATGATGATGATTAGTTAGGAGAGAGACTGCAGAAACTCAGTTCACAGAGCTGCCTTGTGACCAAAACATTGCGACAGTTGATGTGGCAAAATTGAAATGGAAATGTTGACACTAAACTGTGTTGAAAAATTGTGACACCAATAGGTAATTATTTGTGTATATCTACACAAGATATGCTGTCCATCTGTTGCTTCCCTTCACTTTAGCACTTGGATGGACAAAGACCTAGAATATAAGAATGCAGGTGTGCAGGTTAGGATGATTGGCTATGATAAATTGACCCTTAGTGTTAGGGGGATTAAATACATGGGGTTACGGGGATCGGGTGGGATATGTGTCGGTGCAGGCTCGATGGGCCGAAATGGCCTCTATCTGCACTGTGGGGTTTCTGTGATTCTGTGATAAGAAATAGGAGCATGAGTAGGCCATTTGGCCCTTTGAGCCTGCTCCGCCATTCAATAAGATCATGGCTGATCTTCTACTTCAATTCCACCTTCCCACCCTGTCTCCATATCCCTTGATTACCTGAGTATCTAAAAATCTAGCGATCTCTGTCTTGAATATACTCAATGACTGAGCATCCACAGCCCCCTAGGGTAGAGGATTACCAAGATTCACAACCCTTTGACTGCTTCTATATAGCAATTCCCTTAGTGTAATACATTTTACATATGGCTCTAAGATAGAGTCTTCTGTTCTCATTGGGATTTGTGGACCCCTTTGTGGACAGATTCATACATGTTCACTTTAAATATCTACCATTGGCTTTCATTTTATTGTTAACCCTTTGAGTTCTGCAGTCGAGTTTACTTGCCCGGGTGCTGTCGAGCAGCAGGGCTGCTGACAGGTATATCTTTAAAATGTATTTTTGTCCAATTAAATTATTTTTTTCCAAAACAGACCATAGGATCAAGAGTAATGGCGCAAGCAGCTAAATGAAAAAAGCTTTTAAGTACATTTTTTAAGGAGGAGCTGGTGGAGAATGTGAAAGAAGGATAATACAAAAATGATTGCGCCAAATAATAATTAGAGCAAGTTACTTGTTGTGATAAGTTTCAATCGCTCGAACACCCTCATTCTCACCGCCTCCACAAGCTTTTATGCAAAGTTTCAGTACTTGAGCAGCAAGTCTGTGGGATATCTATGGGATGTCACGCTGCATCAAATCATTTGCCCTAATAAATATCTGTATTGGACACTGGCTGGAAGGAAAATGTCAAGTTCAATCTTTAGCTGCTGTACTAATGCCTATTGTCCCTACTGTTGCTTTGGCTGAAATTAATACAGCATAGACTGAAACTCGAACCTGGGACCTTATGTAAGACCACAAGAAAGTCCAGAGTGAGAATAAGCCATTCAGCCTATCAAGTCCAATCAATCCAGAGCCCAAGTATAATTACTCTATCCTGAACTTTCCCCTCCCACACCGCCTAGTGATCCTTACTTCAGATATCCTTATCCTATCTCCCCTGAAATAAAGTCAAACAGACTTTATTTTTAAAAGTTAAGAGACAGCAGTGAGCTAACAGTTATAAGCGAGGCCAGTTGGTAGCTATTGACCAGTGTGGCTAGGATCTTCCTGAGGTAATTTTGGATAGTAATAGGTGGAGGGCAGAGTTTCTGTTTGATTTGTTTGATTTGTTCTCACTATGGTAGTTAAGCTGGAAGATGCAAATATAGAACATTTATTTCTATCCAAATATGCCAAGCTCTCAATACAAGTACCAAATGAATTTGCTGTACTGTCAGTCTTGGCTAAAATGGCATCTCTGTGGCTAAAAATGAACCTTCGTGTTTAAATGAGGGCCCAGTGGGTAAGCAAACTGCATGTTGCGGTATTGAGATATAGAGAAAAGAAGCTAATT
The DNA here is from genome assembly GCF_052327205.1 of Somniosus microcephalus. Classification (NCBI taxonomy): domain Eukaryota; kingdom Metazoa; phylum Chordata; class Chondrichthyes; order Squaliformes; family Somniosidae; genus Somniosus; species Somniosus microcephalus. The sequence continues at coordinate 47,403,131 of NC_140993.1, read as the reverse complement.
CGGGATAAATTGACACCTTGAAGAGGGAGCTGGATCCATTTCTGTTGAGAAGTGGATGAAGATTCATCAGGAGACCATTAGCAGTGTTTGACTTTATTTTTGGGGAGATAGGATAAAGATATCTAAAGTAAGGTTCATTAGGCGGTGTGAGAGGGGAAAGTTCAGAATAGAATAATCATACTTGGGCTCTGGATTGATTGGACTTGATAGGCTGAATGGCTTATTCTCACTTTGAACTTTCTTGTGGTCTTACATAATGTCCCAGGTTCGAGTTTCAGTCTATGCTGTATTAATTTCAGCCAAAGCAACAGTAGGGACAATACTGTCATTTTAATTCACCGCTCCATTCCCACTCAGACCTCACCGTCTGCGGCCTCTTGCATTGATCCACGGAAGCTCACCGTAAACTCAAGGAACAGCACCTCATCTTCCGATTAGGCACTTTACAGTCTTCCGGACTCAATATCAAGTTCAACAACTTCAGATCATAACCTCGGCCCCATTACATTTTTATATATTTTTTATCCACACTTTTGGTTTGTGCCTTTTCCTTTGTTCTCTCTCCCACATGGCAGCTGTCTCTCACTCTGCCAGCGCATTTCACACTTCATCTAGAGCCATTGTTTGTTTCTTTACCTGTCCTAATACTATCTCATCTCACCTTGAATATCTCTTAATGTCTCTTCTTTCATCCCCTCCCCCATTTCCCAGCCCCCAAACTGCCTTTTGTTTCATTTCCTGCCTTTTCTCTTAGTTCTGTAGAAGGGTTTCGACCCAAAACGTTGACTCTATTTCTCTCTCCACGGATGTTGCCTGGCCTGCTGAGTTTTTCCAGCATTTTCTGTTGTTATTTAGTAGGGACAATACAATTGGCTTCAGTGTCCCTTGGATAGACAATGCGGGGGGGGGGGGGTGTGCAGGGAGAAATCAGCTGGGGTTTATGCTTCTGATCGCTGTCCAAGAACTCCTACTGGGAAGTACGCAGGTGTAGACTATAGCCAGGGACAGGAACAGGTCCAGTTGTGATGCCCAGTTGCTTGAATATCTTTTTTGACATCCAGGTTGAAAATAACATTCAGTTGCGCAGTTTGATTATTTCATAGCTGAAATACATGGAAAGTACCCACATATTGTTAAACCCCTACAGCTCACACAAAAACATCACCAAACCTACGCTACAACGAATGGCTTCAATAGCAGGAGACGCAGGTTACAAGTTAAGTATATGAAAAGAAGCCAAGCAGAATTACTTCACCCAATGATTAATAAAACTGTGGAATAAGTTACCAGAGAATGCCATTGCAATGGACAGTATAGTGGATTGAAGTACCAATTAGACATACTTCTGAGAGATTGGATTTTGAGGGATATGGTGAGAATACAAGTAGGCGATTTTGATGTCTAAACAGGCTTGTTGGGCGTAATGGCACTACACTATTTCTGAAGTTCTTATATTCTTACAGCGAAGTCAGTGCTAGAGAATGGGTCACTTTGCTAGTTTTGTATCCATAGTCAGCATGAAGCATTTTGAATTAGATATTGCACAGGCCAAATGCAGGATAAAGCTCTCTCAGTATTTCAGCATAAGTATTGGGATGTCTGGAAACTCTTTTGCTGACTTCTCCAAAGTTTCTGGCATCAGAGGGGGGGGGGAAATCTCTTTTTTGGAATAGGAAAAGCAGGCAATTGTGCCACTAGAGGGAGACTCTGGGACACCTGGCCACTGAAGAGACCACAACTTGCAGCACAAGAGTGGCCGTCAACAGGGCATTGGTGGATTCCCGGGAAAAACGTTGAGCTGTCCCCATCAGCCCAGGCAAGCCTGGAATGATCTCACCAGGTATCACCGCTGCCAATGATATGCCAGGTCCCTCTAAGAGCCAGGAACGTGCACAAGATGAGATCCCACAATGAGGTGAATGACTATTCATTCGCTTTTTGATGTATTGGTTGAAGGAGACTGGGAGCACTCCTTGCTCCTTTTTAAATAGCGGGATGGGATCTTTAACATCCACCTCAACCAATCCAGCAGGTAGGACCTTGGGGACCCGGCCCAATATTACTCTCTATCGCCTTCAATGGAGAGTAAATTCGGGCGGGGTGTAAAACCAATGTTGCACCTGATCCCGTCAGTTTCCCAACGGGCGGGTTAGTTTAAAATTGCTCCCTCTGTCTCAGTGAGTGTGGCGTTGAAAGGATTTATTTTGTACTTTTTGAGGCCAGCTGTTATATTTTCAACATGCTCTGATCCTCATTTTGAGTGAAGTATGCATTTAGCTCAAGAGCTTGGAAGTGATCCAGACCACAGAGGGTGCCAACTTTCTCTATTTCTGTCTGTTAAAGTTGAAGTCTTTAATTTTTCACCCTCTATGTGTTTCCAGCTGTCAGGACGAAAGATGGCAAAGAATTAAGTCATCCCTTCATCTCAAGTAAATAATACTGTAGAGGAAATGGTCAGGTTAATAGGGGCTAAACCTGGCAATTGGGATAAAGGCAAACACGTGTTTATTAGAGAGAGAGTAAAAAAATCAAGATCAGCCTTTGGCTCTCCAAACATCACAATACAAAGCAGCTGTCAATTTGTTCAATTACTCCCTCACCTCCACCTTTGATGGCTTTGTCCCCAACAAAACTTTTTCTACCTCCTATCCCAGTTGTTCTCTAAGGTATGGCCCCATCTTCACTCCATCAGGTCGAAGTCTCCCTCCTGCTCTAATCATGAACCCCCATCTCCGCTCAAGCCCTGTCCGAGCTCATCTTATCCATCTGATCCACCTCCTATTCCTTTGATTCCATTCACTCTAAGTTGCTGACCACCCAACGTCCCATCCCTGCCCCCACTCTAGCTGACATTGTAAATGGTTCTCTCTCCTCAAGTGGTGTTCCTGTCCCTTTCAAAACGGTTTTAGTCACCCCACTTCTCAAAAAACTACCTTCAGCCCCTTTGTCCTTGCAAACTACCATCCGTATTCAACCTCCCTTTTGTCTCTAAATTCATTGAACGTGTTGTCACCTGCCAAATCCAAGGCCATCTTTCCCTGCTTAAATTTTCCCAATCATGTTTTTTCTCCTGCCACAGCATCCAAACCACCATAACTAAAGTCACAAACAATATTCTCTATGATTGTGACCACAGTGCAATATGCATCCTCATCTTTCTCGACCTCTCTGCATCAGCTGTGGCTCAGTGGGTAGCACACTCGCCTCTGTGTCAGAAGGTTGTTGTGGTTCAAATCTCACTCCAGGGACTTGAGCACATAAAGCTAGGCTGACGCTTCTGTGCAGTGCTGAGGGAGTGCTGCACTATCGGAGGTGCCGTCTTTCGGATGAGATGTTAAACTGAGGCCCTGTCTGCCCTCTCAGGTGGAAGTAAAAGATCCCATGGCCCTATTTCGAAGAAGAGCAGGGAAGTTATCCCTGGTGTCCTGACCAATATTTATCCCTCAATCAACATAACAAAAACAGATTATCTGGTCATTATCACATTGCTGCCGCATTTCCCACATTACAACAGTGACTCCACTTCAAAAGTAGTTCATTGGCTTTAAAGCACTTTGAGACATCCGGTAGTCACGAAAGGCGCTATATAAATGTAAGTCTTTCTTTCTTTCTTTGACATGGGTGACCACACCATCCTCCTCTAAAGGCTCTCTTCTGTTGTCTAGCTTAGTGGACTACCCTCCCTCGGTCCCACTCTTACCTATCCGATTGTAGCCAGGGATCTCCAGCAATGGGTTCTCTTCCTGTCCTCACACTGTTAACTCTGGATTACCTGAAGGATCTATTCATGGCCCCCTCCTATTCCTCATCAAAATGTTACCACTTGGCAACATCATCCAAAGACATGGGCTCCAATCTTGACTGGGGCGGATTTTCTGAGCGGGAGGGAGGCGTTGCCTGTATCTTTTTTTTCTAGTAGGTTTCCCGCCCAGAAGCCGGCATGAATGACAGGCTAGGCTCCCTGTTGGGCGGCGCACTCTCCTGAAGGACACAGCCCCAGGAGCAGGTAGGGAGCCTGCTGTTGGAGTAGTGAGAGTGTGTGGAGGTGGGGGGGGGCGGCGGCATCTGAATCTTGGGGGGAGGTCTGATCCTGGGGAGGTCCAATCCTGAGAAAGTGGAATTGAGGTCAAAGATCAGCCATGATCTTATTGAATGGCGGAGCAGGCTCGAGGGGCTGTATGGCCTACTCCTGCTCCTAATTCAAATGTCCGATCTGAGGGGGCTGGGAGGGGGGGTGGGGGGAGTCAGCGATCCTGGAGTGGGGGAAGCAGGTAAGCTTGGGGGGCCAGGGGAAGCATTTCTGCTTCTCCTGGCCCACAAGCAGTGCTGGAAAAGCACTTATCTGTTCCACACAGAGGTCCTCGCCTCCTTTCAGCTGCCAGTTTCCTGAGGCCTGGGCAACCCGGCCGGCCAGCATTAAAGCTGGAAAACAGATATAATATGAGGCACACAGCCTCATTATAATATTTAAATGACCAACCCGCCTCCTAGGAGTTGGTTGGTTTCCCGCCCCCGTCCTGCCTCTGTTAAAACCGGAAGTAGGTGGATTGGAGTCGGGTTGGGTTCAGGTTTGTGAATTTTAAAATTTTCACATCCCACCCGACTCAAATCTACATAATTTTGGGGGTTCAAATTCCCTCCATGGGTTCAGTTTCCATATGTATGCTGATGACACCCAAGCTCTACCTCTCCACTACCACTCGACTCCTCTACAGCATTTGTGTTGTCAGATGATTTATCCGACATTCAGTCCAGTTTCCTCCACCTAACATTGGGGTGACCGAGGCTATTGTCTTTGGTCTTTGCCACTAAGTCTGTACCCTTACCATTGATTCCATTCCCCTCCTCAGCAATTGTCTCAAGCTCAACTAGACTGTTCACGTCCTCAGCGATTGCGAGCTGAGCTTCTGAGTTCCGACCTCCTATTTTCTCCACCACCATACGTCACCCTCCTCCACCCCTGCCTCAGCTCATCTGCCACTGGATAGCAAACAGAACTGGGAACCTTGGTCAATTTTACGTCCTCCGAGTCGAACACTGAGATCAACTGTAGATCATCCACTGCCTACCCAGCTGAGATTAGTTAACTTTTTAATAAGGTTGGGAATTGTTGTTGGTGATATTAGTGATTGAATATGTTGATAAAATATTCCTCTGTCCAGTATTTTAATGGAGATATTAAAATATATCAAATAAACAGGCTAATGCATGTATAGTAATAAGGAGGAAAAGGAACACATTAAGCATCTGCTAATATTGTAAACAGTAATTTCCAGACTAGATTTTAAGTAACACCTTGCATTTCTCTACCACCATTAACATAATTAATGTCCCATAGCAATTGACAGATAAGCAGGCATAAGAGAAGAATGGACACCAAGGCAGGAAGGGTGTGCTGAGGATGCCTGACCAAAGGCCCGATCAAGGATATGCGTTTTGAGGAGATTTTTAAAGATGGAGCGAGAGGTGGAAAGATTGAAGGAGGAAATTCCGGAAGCTGGGATGGATGAAGGCCAATGGAGGGTCAAATAGAGGGTAGATGCACAAAAGGTCAGAGAAAGGAGAACAGTGTTCAGAGGAGAATACAGGGTTGAAGGAGTTTCCAGAAATAGGGTGGGACAAATTCTTGCAGAAATTTAAAGATGCAGATGAGGATTTTAAATTTAATGCTTGAGGGCAGTGTGCCAATGTAAGTCAGTGAGGATAGGGCTGATGGGCGAAGAGGATTTAGTGCAGGAAAACATTCTGTGCAGCAGAGTTCTGCACAATGCAGGGTGGAGGAAAGGTGGCCAACAAGGAAAGCATTGGAGCAGTCGAGTCTGAAGATGATTGAAGGTGTTGATGTATGAGAGTTTCAGCGGCAGAGGGGCAGAGATAAAGGTGGACGAAATGTTACAGTGATGGAAGTAAGCAATTGTATTGTTGGAGAGGATATGTGCTCTGAAAAATACTAGCTCAGAGCAGATTATCACACTTGCTGCTCTGCCAAGAATACTATAGGACGAGGGTGGCCTGTGAGTACAACAACAACAACAACATGTATTTATATAGCACCTTTAACGCAGTAAAATGTCCCAAGGCGCTTCACAGGAGTATTATAAGACAACAAATTTGACACCGAGCCACATAAGGAGAAATTAAGGCAGATGACCAAAAGCTTGGTCAAAGAGGTAGGTTTTAAGGAGCGTCTTAAAGGAGGAAAGAGAGGTAGCGAGGCGGAGAGGTTCAGGCAGGGAATTCCAGAGCTTAGGGTCTAGGCAACAGAAAGCACGGCCACCAATGGTTGAGCGATTATGATCAGGGATGCTCAAGAGGGCAGAATTAGAGGAGCGCAGATATCTCGGAGGGTTGTGGGGCTGGAGGAGATTACAGAGATAGGAAGGGGCGATGCCATGGCGGGATTTAAAAACAAGGATAAGGATTTTGAAATCGAGGCGTTGCTTAACCAGGAGCCAATGTAGGTCAGTGAACACGGGTGATGGATGAACAGGATTTGGTGCAAGTTAGGACACGGGCAGCCGAGTTTTGGGTGACCTCAAGTTTAGGTAGGGTAGAACGTGGGAGGCCAGCCAGAAGTGCATTGGAAAAGTCAAGTCTAGAGGTAACAAAGGCATGGATGAGGGTTTCAGCAGCAGATGAGCCAAGGCAAGGGTGGAGGTGGACGATGTAATGGAGGTGGAAATGGGCGGTCTTAGTTATGCTGCGGATTGTGGTCGGAGGCTCATTTCAGGGTCAAATATGACACCACGGTTGCAAACAGTGTGGTTCAGCCTCAGACAGATGTTAGGGAGAGGGATGGAGTCAGTGGCTAGGGAATGGAGTAGGCTGCAACTACACCCTCTTGGCCTGAGTAAATTATAATTTGTGCCCAAGACATTTTCTTTGACCATTCACATCAGCCATATTACATGTTAACATTGAAATAAAAGTGGACAGCAGATTATTCAGAAAGAAAAATGCAGGTTAACGTTGGAGCTGGGACCCTTCAGCAGAACTGGTCAGCAGCAGAATCCTTTTAGAGGACTGACCGAAACAAAGAGGGTGAGGCAAAAACAAGAAGTGAAGATCAAGCATATAAAATGACGTCCCTCCTCTCTACTCACCTTTGTGAAATGCCAGTTACTTCAACAGTGAGGCAGCTAATGGGTTTAATATAATATTCAAAGAAAAAAGTGTATTTATATAGCACCTTTCACGACCTCAGGACGTTCCAAAGCACTTTACAGGTAGTCACTGCTGTAATGTATGAAACACGGCAGCGAATTTGCGCACAGCATGGTCCCACATACAGCAAGATAATGACCAGATAATCTACTATTTTGGGGTTGTTGGTTAAGGGATAAATATTGGCCAGGGCACTGGGGAAAACTCCCCTACTCTTCTTCAAAATAGTGACATGGAATCTTTTACGGCACCTCCAATAGTGCAGCACTACCTCGGTACTGGAATGTCAGCCTAGATTTTGTGCTCAAGTTTCGGGAGTGGGGCTTGAACCCACAACCTTCTGACTCAGTGAACCATTTCCCTTTAAGAGATAAGGGAGGAACTGACACTAAATGATATGTGCCTTATAATAGCTGTGGCTTATGCTCTAATTATAACCTGGGTTTGATGGGTGTAATCCCTCTGTAAACATCACTTACATTGCAGTCCTCCATATAATTGAAGATTGCCTATGTGGCTTTGGACAGCAACCATGATTGTTGTGTGTATTTGGATTTGTACAGTTCAGTTCATCAAGCGATCACACTGATGATTGCCATTTTCACGTACTGCCTTTTCCAAAAGTTGCACTTTGTAAATGACATCCACACCCATTTTGTATATTTTTCCCCCTGCCTTGCTTTTAAATTTTCTGTCCCTCTTGTGCTGTGTTTCACTTCCGTATCTGAATAGGCTGAGCAAGCTCTAATTAGATCTAATGAGATCATTGAAACATTTGTCCTTCTCAACCTGTCTGAAGCCTTTGACATGGTTGACCACACCATCCTTCTCTTAGCCTCTCCCCTGTCAGCCAGCTAGGTGGGACTGCACTCGTCTGGTTCCATTCTTATCTATCCGTTTGTAGCAAGAGAATCACCTGCAATGTCTTCTCTTCCCACTCCCGCACCATTACCTCTGGTGTCCCCCAAGATATTATCCTTGGCCCCCTCCTATTTCTCAGCTACATGCTGCTGCTCGGCGACATCATCCGAAAACACAGGGTCAGTTTCCACATGTACGCTGACGATACCCAGCTCTACCTCACCACCACCTCGCTCGACCCCTCCACTGTCTCTAAATTATCTGACTGCTTGTCCAACATTTCTGCATGAGCAGAAATTTCCTTTGTCTAAATATTGGGAAGACCAAAGCCATTGTCTTTGGTCCCCCCCACCACAAACTCCGTTCCCTAGCCACCAACTCCATCCCTCTCCCTGGCATCTATCTGAGGCCGAACCATACTGCTCGCAACCTTGGTGTCATATTTGACCCCGAGGTGAGATTCCAAACACATATCCGCGCCATCCTATTTCCGCCTATTTCCACCTCTGTAACATCGCCTGACTCCGCCCCTGCCTCAGCTCATCTGCTGCTGAAACAATCATCCATGCCTTTGTTACCTCTAGACTTGAGTATTCCAACGCACTCCTGGCTGGCCTTCCACATTCCACCGTCTGCAAACTTGAGGTCATTCAAAACTCTGCTGCCCGTGTCCTAACTCGATCCAAGTCTGGTTCACCCATTACCCCTGTGCTCGCTGACCTACATTGGCTCCCGGTTAAGCAACGTCTCGATTTTATAATTTTCATCCTTGTTTTCAAATCCCTCCATGGCCTCGCCCCTCTCTATCTCTGTAACCTTCCCCTGCCCCACCAACCCTCTGAGATATCTGCGCTCCTCCAGTTCTGGCCTCTCGCTCATCCTCCATTTTAATCGCTCCATGATTGTTGGCCGTGCCTTTATTTTGCCGAGGCCCTAAGCTCTGGAATTCCCTCCCTAAACCTCTCCGCCTCTCTACCTCTCTTTGCTCCTTTGAGACGCTCCTTAAGACATATCTCTTTGACCAAGCTTTTGGCCATCTGCCCTAATATCTCCCTATGTGACTCGGTGTCAAATTTTGTTTTATAACGCTCCTATGAAGCGCCTTGGGATGTTTTACTACTTTAAAGGCGCCATATAAATGCAAGTTGTTGTCTTTTTTGTATGCACACATGGCAGATGCATATTTAATGTGACTATTAACATTCATTCCACAACAGGAAAAGCTCAGATACTTATCCTTTGCTATTCTTTAATTTCTAGGATGTTGTTTATGAAATTACATGGTGAAAACCATGTGGTGGGCAGTTAAAATCGATTGGATGACTTACCTGCTGATGTCCCACCTAGAACGCGCCGTCCTACATTTAGGAACATAGGAAAAGGAGTAGGCCATTCAGCCCCTCGAGCCTGTTCTGCCATTTAATTTGATCATGGATGAACTGTACCTCAACTCCATTTTCTTATCTTTGCTCCATATCCTTTGATACCTTTACCTAACAAAAATCTATCGATCTCAGTCTTAAAAATGTAAATTGACCCAGCGCCCACAGCCTTTTGGGGGAGAGGGTTCCAGATTTCCACTATACTTTTTGTAAAATAGTACAGGTTGAGCGTTCCAAATCCGGAGTTCTGGAATCCGGACTCCGGGACGATTGGTGGCAGGGGTCCGGGATCCGTAAAATGTTCTGGAATCCGGACACCCTGAGGGAGGCTTACCAAAAACCGGAAATAGCGCAACCTGGGCCCAGGCATTTCCGGACTCGGAACGTGTTTCCTGATGTCCGAAGTCTGGAAATATCGCAACCTGGGCTTGGGCGTTTCCGGACTTCGGACATCAGAAACACGTTCCGAAGTCGGGAAAAACCCGAAATCTGGCTCGGCCTCGGTCCCGAGGTTGCCGGATTCGGGACGCTCAACCTGTACTTCCTTTTTTCCTAGCTCTAACTTTAAGATGATGCCCTTTTGTTCTGGATTCCCCTACCAGAGGAAGTAGTTTATTTGTATCTACCTTATCTAATCCTTTTATCATTTAAAGACCTTGATTCGATCACCCCTCAACCTTCTAAACCCAAGCAAATACAAACCAAGCTTAGGCAACCTGTCCTCGTAAACCATGGTATAATTCTGGTGAATTTTCACTGTACCTCCAATGGCCAATATATCATTCCTGAGGTTCGCTGCCCAAAACTGAGAGCAGTACTCCAGATGGGGGTCTCAACAAGGATCACTTTCTCACTTTTGCATTCCGAATCGAGATAAAGGCCAACATTCCATTAGCCTTTTTTGATTAGTTTTTGGATCTGTGCATGGGATTTGGACCTGCTCTTCTGAGCAGGTGGCAAAGGCACCTGTTTGAAGCCAGCGGGGCCCTTCTTTAATTATGCAGATCGGGGTCCAATGAAATCATCGGGCCCTGACCGCTATTTTACCTGCAATCTGAGTGGCGGAGCCATTGCAGTGTTCCCACCAGGTAAAGTGAAGCCAGAAGAGGATCAGAAGCAGAAAAGCACATTCAAGGCAATTTTTTTTACTTATCATTGTGGGGCCAGGAGGAGCCTGAGGGATATTGGCTGGTATGTTAATGATGCTCCACATTTTAAATGACCGTGGCCACATTCTACTGCAGGCGTGTGGGAATCTAACTGAAACCTGCAGGTTGCCACAGGGCAGCTAAACCCCTCCCCCCGTCCCCCTCACCCACATTAAAGGGACAGAGCCTGGACCTGGACCTGGGAGAGAGCAGCATCGGCGGCAGAGCTTAAGAGCGGCGGCAGTGAACAAGGCCCGACCACAGAGCCTGGACCTGGACCTGGGAGAGAGCAGCATCAGCGGCAGTTAAAACCGGCAGCAGCGAACGAGGCCCGACCACAGAGCCTGGACCTGGGAGAGAGCACCATCGGCGGCAGTTAAAACGAGCGGCAGCGAACGAGGCCCGACCACAGAGCCTGGACCTGGACCTGGGAGAGAGCAGCATCGGCGGCAGTTAAAACCAGCGGCAGCGAACGAGGCCCGACCACAGAGCCTGGACCTGGACCTGGGAGAGAGCAGCATCGGCGGCAGTTAAAACCGGCGGCAGCGAACGAGGCCCGACCACAGAGCCTGGACCTGGACCTGGGAGAGAGCAGCATCGGCGGCAGTTAAAACCAGCGGCAGCGAACGAGATCCGACCACAGAGCCTGGACCTGGACCTGGGAGAGAGCACCATCGGCGGCAGTTAAAACCGACGGCAGCGAACGAGGCCCGACCAATTCAGCAGCAGGGGAGGGAGGTAAAAAGTAATCAAAGTGTGACGTCAGCAGGAAACAGGTAAGTGATTGGTTGGTGAGTATTTCTCTCTTTTTTAAACTTTAACTCTGGTTTATAGTTTCTAAGGTCTCTCTGGTGTAGCCGGGACTGTTGGTAAAACTATTTAACTGTAGTGTAATTAGTGGGATTGATTGATTTAATTTAAACTCAATTAATTAAAGGGTAAATCATGGCAGGACAGCACGGCCCCGTGATCTGCTCCTCCTGCGATATGTGTGAACTCAGGGACACTTCCTGTGTCCCTGACAACCACGTGTGCAGGAAGTGCACCCAGCTGCAGCTACTGACAGACCGCACTGCGGCGCTGGAGCTGCGATTGGATGCATACTGGAGCGTTCACGATGCTCGGGACAGCGTGAATAGCACGTTTAGGGAGTTGGACACACCACAGGTGGAGGTTGGACAGGAAGAAAGGGAACGGGTGACCAACAGGCAGAGTACTAGGCGCAGGCAGGTAGTGCAGGGGTCCCCTGTGGCCATCCCCCTCTCCAACAGATACACCACTGAGTACTGTTGCGGGGTGGTGGCTTATCAGAGGAAGGCAGCAGCCAACTTCCTGGCACCAGGGGTGGCTCTGCTGCACAGAATGGGAGGAAAAAGAGTGGTAGAGCTATAGTAATAGGGGATTCAATTGTAAGGGGAATAGATAGGTGTTTCTGCGGCCGCAAACGAGACTCCAGGATGGTGTGTTGCCTCCCTGGTGCAAGGGTCAAGGATGTCTCCGAGCGGCTGCAGAACATCTTGGAAGGGGAGGGTGAACAGCCAGTTGTCGTGGTGCATATAGGCACCAACGATGTAAGTAAAAAGCGGGATGAGGTCCTAAAAGCGGAATATAGGGAGTTAGGAGGTAAATTAAAAAACAGGACCTCAAAGGTAGTAATCTCAGGATTGCTACCAGTGCCACGTGCTAGTCAGAGTAGAAATAGAAGGATACTTCAGATGAATACGTGGCTAGAGGAATGGTGCCAGGGGGAGGGATTCAAGTTCCTGGGACATTGGAACCGGTTCTGGGGGAGGTGGGACCAGTTCAAACCGGACGGTCTGCACCTGGGCAGGGCTGGAACCGATGTCCTAGGGGGTTTGTTTGCTAGTGCTGTGGGGGAGGGTTTAAACTAAAATGGAAGGGGGTTGGGAACCTGAGCAGGGAGACAGAGGAAAGGGAAACAAGGATAAAAGCAAAAGATAGGAAGGAGAAAAACAAAAGTGGCAGTCAGAGAAATCAACAGTTTAAATCAAACATGGCCACAGTAAATAATAATTCTAATAGGTCTAAGAGCGTTAAAAAAACAAGCCTGAAGGCTTTGTGTCTTAATGCGAGGAGCATTTGTAATAAGGTGGATGAATTGGCTGTGCAAATAGAGGTAAACGAATATGATTTGGTTGGGATTACAGAAACGTGGCTCAAGGATGGCCAAGACTGGGAACTCAACATCCAGGGGTATTCGATATTCAGGAAAGATAGGCAAAAAGGAAAGGGAGGTGGGGTAGCATTACTGGTTAAAGAAGGGATTAACACAATTGTAATGAAGGATATTAGCTCTGATGATGTGGAATCTGTATGGGTAGCATTGAGAAATACTAAGGGGAAAAAAACATTAGTGGGAGTGGTATATAGACCTCCAAACAGTAAGGCGGAGGTTGGGGATGGCATTAAAAGGGAAATTAAAGAAGCGTGCAGTAAGGGCACAGCAGTCATCATGGGTGACTTTAATCTACATATAGATTGGGCTAACCAAATTGGTAACAATACTGTGGAGGAGGAATTCCTGGAGTGTTTACGGGATGGTTTCCTGGACCAATATGTCGAGGAACCAGCCAGAGATCAGGTCATCTTAGACTGGGTATTATGTAACGAGAAAGGGTTAATTAGCAATCTTGTTGTACGAGGCCCCTTGGGTCGGAGCGATCATAATATGATCGAATTCCTCATTAAGATGGAGAATTAAGTATTTGACTCAGAAACAAGGGTCCTCAATTTAAATAAAGGAAACTACGATGGTCTGAGGAGCGAGTTGGGTAGGATTGATTAGGGAATGGCACTCAAAGGGTTGATGGTGGATAGCAAACATTCAAAGACCAAATGGATGAGCTACAGAAGTTGTTCATCCCAGTTTGGCACAAAAATAAAACAAAAAAGGTGACTCAACCATGGCTAATAATTGGGAGCAGTTCAGGATTCAACAAAGGAGGACAAAGGGATTGATTAAGAAAGGGAAAATAGAATATGAGCGTAAGCTTGCAGGGAACTTAAAAACTGACTGTAAAAGCTTGTATAGATATGTGAAGAGAAAAAGATTGGTGAAGTCAAGCGTAGGTCCCTTGCAGTCAGAATTGGGGGAATTTATAATGGGGAACAAAGAAATGGCAGACCAACTAAATACATACTTTGGTTCTGTCTTCACAAAGGAGGACACAAATAACCTCCCAGAAATACCGGGGAACATAGGGTCTGATGAAAGGGTGGAACTGAAAGAAATCAGTATTTGTAGGGAAATGGTGTTAGGAAAATTGATGGGACTGAAGGCCGATAAATCCCCAGGGCCTGATAATCTACATCCCAGGGTACTTAAGGAAGTGGCCCTAGAAAGAGTAGATGCATTGCTGGTCATCTTCCAGAACTCAATAGACTCTGGAATAGTACCCATGGACTGGAGGGTAGCTAATGTTACCCCACTATTCAAAAAAGGTGGCAGAGAAAAAGCGGGGAATTATAGACCGGTAAGCCTGACATCGGTAGTGGGGAAAATGCTAGAGTCCATTATAAAAGATATAATAGCAGAGCACTTGGAAAGCAGTGACAGGATCGGACAAAGTCAACATGGATTTACAAAAGGTAAATCATGCCTGACTAACCTACTGGAATTTTTTAAGGATGTAACTGGTAAAATAGATAAGGGAGAACCAGTGGATGTGGTGTATTTGGACTTTCAGAAGGCTTTCGATAAGGTCCCGCATAAGAGGTTAGCGTGCAAAATTAAGGCACATGGGATTGGGGGCAAGGTATTGACTTGGATAGAGAACTGGTTGGCAGACAGAAAGCAAAGAGTTGGAAGAGTTTTCCGAGTGGCAGGCAGTGACTAGTGGGGTACCGCAAGGATCGGTCCTAGGACCCCAGCTGTTCACAATATTTATTAATGATCTGGACAAGGGAATTGGATGTAATATCTCCAAATTTGCAGATGACACAAAGCTGGGTGGGAGGGTATGCTGTGAGGAGGATGTCATGAAACTCCAGTACGATTTGGACAGGTTAGGTGATTGGGCAGAAACATGGCAAATGCACTATAATGTGGATGAATGTGAGGTTATCCACTTTGGTGGCAAAAATAGGAAGGCACATTATTATATGAATGGCAATAGATTGGGAGAAGGGGAAGTGCAAAGAGACCTGGGTGTTCTTGTGCACCAGTCTCTGAAGGTAAGCATGCAGGTGCAGCAGGCGGTTAAGAAGGCAAATGGTATGTTGGCCTTCGTAGCAAGAGGGTTCGAGTACAGGAACAAGGATGTCTTGCTACAGTTGTACAGGGCCTTGGTGAGACTGCACCTTGAGTATTGTGTGCAGTTTTGGTCGCCTTATCTGAGGAAGGATGTTCTTGCCATGGAAGGAGTGCAGCGAAGATTCACCAGGCTGATACCCGGGATGGCAGGAATGACGTATGAGGAGAGATTGTGTCGATTGGGCTTATACTCACTGGAGTTTAAAGATTGAGAGGGGATCTCATTGAAACCTATAAAATTCTGTCAGGCCTGGACAGACTAGATGCTGGAAGCATGTTCCCGATGGTCAGGGAGTCCAGAACCAGGGGTCATAGTCTAAGGATAAGGGGTAGGACATTTAGGACTGAAATGAGGAGGAATTTCTTCACCCAGAGAGTGGTGAACCTGTGGAATTCTCTGCCACAGAGGGCGGTGGAGGCCAGTTCATTAAATATATTCAAGAAAGAGTTGGATATATTTCTTAAGGCTAAAGGGATCAAGGGATATGGGGAGAAGGCAGGGACAGGGTACTGAATTTCAATGATCAGCCATGATCTCATTGAATGGCGGAGCAGGCTCGAAGGGCCAAATGGCCTACTCCTGCTCCTATCTTCTATGTTTCTATGAGGGGATCGTCATTTAGTAAGAGCCTGCTGATATGTTATTAACGTTTCCTCAGAGGAGCTTCTGGTGTTCAGAGGGATCTGGGTGTCCTTGTACACGAATCACTGAAAGTTAACATGCAGGTACAGCAAACGATATAGATAGGCCAAGGAAAGACGTTCTGCTGAGGGAGTTTGAGCAGCTAGGGGCCAAATTAAAAAGCAGAACCACAAGGGTAATAATCTCTGGATTACTACCTGAGCCACGTGCAAATTTGGCTAGGGTAAATAAAATTAGAGAGTTAAATGCGTGGCTCAAAGACTGGTGTGAGAGAAATGGGTTTTGCTTCTTGGGACACTGGCATCAGTACTGGGACAGGAGAGCGCTGTTCCGTTGGGACGGACTTCACTTGGCCAGTGCTGGGGCTAGAATCCTGGAGAATCGAATAACTAGGGCTGTAGAGAGGGCTTTAAACTAATTAGTGGGGGGGAGGTTTTAAGAGAGCGAAAAATAAAAATGACAGCGGAGAAGGCAATAGAGCAAGGTAGCAGTGGGAGAATTAAAACCAGAGCGTGTCAGGAAGGGACAGAATGTATAATGATAAAGGTAAAGTAGTAAAAGGGGTAAAAGCAGGAATAAATTGTCAGAAAACATATTTGAAAGTTCTTTATCTGAATGCACGCAGCATTCGTAACAAAATAGACGAGTGGACGGTACAAATAACTACACATGGGTATGATCTGGTGGCCATTACGGAAACATGGCTGCAAGATGATCATGACTGGGAACTAAACATACAAGGGTATTTGACAATTAGGAAGGACAGACAGGAAGGAAAGGGAGGTGGGGTTGCTATGTTAATCAAGGATGGAATCACTGCAATAGTCAGAAATGATATTGGGTCAAAGGATCAGGATAGTGAAACAGTTTGGGTGGAGATAAGGAATAATAAGGGGAAAAAGTCACTAGTGGGCGTAGTCTATAGGCCTCCTAACAGTTGCAACTCTGTTGGTCGGAGTATAAATCAGGAAATAGTTGGGGCTTGTAATAAGGGAACAGCGATAATCATGGGGGATTTTAACTTTCATATTGACTGGACTAATCAAATTGGGCATGGCAGCCTTGAGGAAGAGTTCATAGAGTGTATTAGGGATGGGTTCCTTGAGCAGTATGTAACTGAACCAACCAGGGGGCAGGCAATCTTAGATCTGGTCCTGTGTAATGAGACAGGATTAATAAAAAATGTCCTAGTAAAGGATCCCCTTGGAATGAGTGACCATAATATGGTTGAATTCCAAATTCAGTTTGAGGGTGAGAGAGTTGGATCTAAAACCAGCGTACTGAGCTTAAATAAAGGAGACTATGAAGGTATGAGAGTAGAATTGACTAAAGTGGACTGGGAAAACAGATTAAAGTGTAAGATGGTACAAGAGCAGTGGTTTACATTCAAGGAGATATTTCACAGCTTTCAATATAAATATACTCCACTGAGGAAAACGGGGAGTAAAAGAAAAGACAGCCATCCGTGGCTTAGTAAAGTAATAAAGGATAGTATCCGACTGAAAACAAGGGCATATAAAGTAGCCAAATCTAGTGGGAGGATAGAAGATTGGGAAGCATTTAAAAGCCAGCAAACAATAACTAAAAGATTAATTAAGAAAGGGAAGATAGATTATGAAAGTAAACTAGCAAAAAATATAAAAACAGATGGCAAGAGTTTCTACAGCTATATAAAATGAAAAAGGGTGGCTAAAGTGAACGTTGGTCCCTTAGAGGATGAGGCCGGGAAACTAGTGGTGGGGAACATGGAGATGGCAAAGACGCTGAACAAATATTTTGTATCAGTCTTTACAATAGAGGACACTAAAAATATCCCAACACTGGGCAAACAGGGGGCAATGGGGGTGGCGGGGGGGGGAGCTAAACACGATTAAAATCACTAAGGAGATGGTACTCGGTAAAATAATGGGACTTAAGGCGAATAAATCCCCCCGGACCTGATGGCCTACATCCTAGGGTCTTGAGGGAAGTGGCGGTAGGGATTGTGGATGCATTGGTGATTATTTTCCAAAACTCCCTGGACTCAGGAAAGGTCCCGGCAGATTGGAAAACTGCTAATGTAACACCCTTATTTAAGAAGGGAAGTAGACAAAAAGCTGGAAACTATAGACCAGTTAGCCTAACA
The DNA here is from genome assembly GCF_052327205.1 of Somniosus microcephalus. Classification (NCBI taxonomy): domain Eukaryota; kingdom Metazoa; phylum Chordata; class Chondrichthyes; order Squaliformes; family Somniosidae; genus Somniosus; species Somniosus microcephalus. The sequence goes on along the minus strand of NC_140993.1, from coordinate 47,385,535 downwards.
TCTGTGGTTGGCAAAATGTTGGAGTCCATTATTAAGGAAACAGTAATAGAGCATTTGGATAAACATAATTTAACAGGACAGAGTCAGCATGGTTTTATGAAGGGGAAGTCATGTTTGACAAATTTGATCGAATTCTTTGAGGACGTAACATACAGGGTGGATAAAGGGGAACCAGTGGATGTAGTGTATTTGGACTTCCAAAAGGCATTTGACAAGGTTCCACACAAAAAATTACTGATCAAGATAAGAAATCACGGGATTGGGGGTAATATACTGGCATGGGTGGAAGATTGGCTATCTAACAGAAAACAAAGAGTTGGGATAAATGGTTCGTTCTCGGGCTGGCAATCAGTAACTAGTGGTGTTCCGCAGGGGTCAGTGCTGGGACCCCAGCTCTTTACAATCTATATTAACGATTTGGAGGAAGGGACCGAGTGCAATATATCCAAGGTTGCCGACGATACAAAGATGGGAGGGAAAGCAGTGAGTGAGGAGGACATAAAAAAACTGCAAAAGGACATAGACAGGCTAAGTGAGTGGGCAGAGATTTGGCAGATGGAATATAATATTGGAAAGTGTGAGGTTATGCACTTTGGCAGAAAAAATCAAAGAGCAAGTTATTATCTAAATGGAGAGAAACTGCAAAGTGCTACAGTACAAAGGGATCTGGGGGTTCTGGTGCATGAAACACAAAAAGTTAGTATGCAGGTGCAGCAGGCGATCAGGAAGGCCAATGGAATCTTGGCTTTTATTGCAAGGGGGATGGAGTATAAAAACAGGGAAGTCTTGCTGCAGTTATACAGGGTATTGGTGAGGCCACACCTGGAATACTGCGTGCAGTTTTGGTTTCCATATTTAAGAAAAGATATACTTGCTCTCGAGGCAGTTCAGAGAAGGTTCACTCGGTTGATTCCAGAGATGAGGGAGTTGACGTATGAGGAAAGGTTGAGTAGGTTAGGACTCTACTCATTGAAGTTCAGAAGAATGAGAGGCGATCTTATCGAAACATGTAAGATTGTGAGGGGGCTTGATCGGGTGGATGCGGTGAGGATGTTTCCACTGATGGGTGAGACTAGAACTAGGGGGCATAATCTTAGAATAAGGGGCTGCCCTTTCAAAACTGAGATGAGGAGAAACTTCTTCACTCAGAGGGTAGTAAATCTATGGAATTTGCTACCCCAGAGAGCTGTGGAAGCTGCAACATTAAATAAATTTAAAACGGAGATAGACAGTTTCCTAACAGATAAGGGAATTAGGGGTTATGGGGAGAGGGCAGGGAAGTGGACGTGAGTCTAGATTCGGATCAGCCATGATCCTATTGAATGGCGGAGCAGGCCCAAGGGGCCGTATGGCCAACTCCCGCTCCTACTTCTTATGTTCAATTAGGAAAGCAAATGCTAGGTTGGCCTTTATTGCAAGAGGATTTGAGTATAAGAGTAAAGACGTCTTACTGTAATTATATAGGGCCCTGGTGAGACCACACCTGGAGTATTGTATACAGTTTTGGTCTCCTTACCTAAGGAAGGATATACTTGCCACAGAGGGAGTGCAACGAAGGCTCACCAGACTGGTTCCCGGGATGGTGGGATTTTCATATGAGGGCAGATTAAGTAGACGATGCCTATATTCTCTAGAGTTTAGAAGAATGAGAAGTGATTTCATTCAAACATACAAAATTCTTACAGGGCTTGACAGGGTAGATGCAGGGTGGATGTTTCTCCTGGCTGGGGAGTCTAAAACCAGGGGTCACAGTCTCAGAATAAGGGGTCAGCCATTTAGGACTGAGATGAGGAGAAATTTCTTCACTCAGGGGGTGATGAATCTTTGGATTTCTCTCCCCCGGAGGACTGTGGAGGCTCAGTCGTTGAGTATATTCAAGATAGAGATCGATAGATTTTTGAATATTAAGGGAATCAAGGGATATGGGGATAGTGCAGGAAAGTGGAGATGAGATAGAAGATCAGCCATGATCTTATTGAATGGCGGAGCAGGCTCGAAGGGCCAAATGGCCTACTCCTGCTCTTATTCCTTATGTTCTTATGCTCTCCAATGCCTCAGTCAGTAAGTGTGCTGCTCAGTGCTGAATGGACCCATACTAGTTCCTGGTTCAATCCCTGGCCTGGCCTGGCCTGCCAATGAGTTAGCTGATCTCAGTTAGAGTGACAGTATTAGCACAATTGTCCACAGTGCACCGTGTTAGGCAAATAAGCCCAGGATTTAACTCCTGGTTAGTATCTAATGACTTCGAATGCAAAGTCCAGAGGGGGCCATCAAGTGACAGCAGGTTTGAACTGGGCTGTGATGTGGAAAGGCGCTTACCTCCTGGATCCAGCAGTCCTTGCCTTCCTTTAGCTGGCGGGTTCCCCGAGGACAGGGAAACCTGTCAGCCACAGTTAAATTTAAAAATAGAGATTCAAAATGTGGCACGCAGCCTCATTATAATAATTAAAGTGGCAAACCCCTTACTGGGTTGGCGGCCCGCCTCCCCATCCCCAACCCGTTGAAACCGGAAGTGGGCGGGTTGGAGGCGGGTTGGGCTCAGGATTCAGATTTTTAAAACTTTAACCTCCCACCCGACCCCAAACCACCCATGTTTGGGGGTTAAAATTCCCCCCATTAAACGGGCAAGGGCAAGTCTGACAAATGGCGAGCGTCATTCGTTGGCCTGCCACAGCAAGTTTGGGGTCAATTTGATACCAAGATTACCACGGGGACAAAAATTACTTCCTAAGTGTACAGTTATCCAATATGTTTGGTCTCATTTAAAACAGGTATTTGGGTAACAAGTGAAACAAACAATAGTTACAGAAGGTGACATAACCTAGTTCGAAGGGAACTTGGGTCTAGAAATTCGATGGCGTTACACCTGATTCGTGGTACTAAATGGGCACCAAAGCTTCCAATATGGCAGGTAAGAAGTACACACTCATTACAAAGTGGAAGTGCGCCGCCCACCATATTAGTATAGGCAAAATATAGGCTACCAGGGTTGGTGCCTTAAACAGGCGTTAGGCCCTTTGCATATGCAAAGAAGGGGCCTAACACTTGTTTGAGGCACCCTGTGGAAATTTGGGTTGCCCTGAAAATCAGGAAAACCAGGTTATGCGGCCTAACTGCCGACCTTTAAAGAGACCGCTACAGGTCATCACCAAGGTAAGTTTTGAAAAAATACTGACCTGAATGTGGAGTTAGGAGATGCAGGAGTACTCCTCCTGGCTCAACAATAAAACAAGACACTGTCAGCCACCATTTATGCCCTCCCATCCCAATCCGCCACCTGTCCCAATGTGCCGATCAATCCCTCATCCCGATGTCCCTCTACCTTCCTCTATAGCAACAACCCTCAACACCCACTACCCTCAACATATGCTCATGGAAAACTCTCTCCCAGCTCCCTCACTGGTTCATTCTCAAATTCCCATCTCCCTCTCATCTGGCCTTCTTTCTGTCTATCTGTATTGTTGACTTGCTAAACTGCTACCTTGCCTTTCCCACTGATGCCCTCGATCCAACCAAAAACTGTTCCTCACCCCCACCATTTCCCCCATACATTCTCCATCTTCTCTATCTTAAGTCAGAGGGCTGCAAACTCAGATGCAACTGATGCACAACTAGTCATTTATTGACAGATTGACTTGCATTACCATGCCTTGTTTCCTAGACAAAATCCTCCAATTCCTCTAGAATTACATTGGAGGCAAGAACAATCCAATGCTCCTTTTCTGCTCCTCAAATCTATCTCTTCATCCCCCTCCACCCTCACCTCCAATGCCAAGTCTGAGGAGTTCAAGGATTTCAGCCACCTATGCTATTATCTCCCCTTTCTCTCCATGTCCAACCTCCTCTCCCTCTCCTCCCAGTCTCCTACCTACATCAATCACTTTATTAATCACCCTACCCTCTCTAAGCTAATCTCTTCTGAGACATACCTAGTGCTCCCTTGATAACTCCTGACCAATCAACTACTCTTCCTGGCCCTCATGCTGGCCAACGTTGTTAATGATTTTCTTTGCTTGGGCATCTACCCTATCCCTTTCAAAACCACTATTATCATCCTTCCATTATCAACCTCACCTCTGATGCATTTGTCTTCTCTAAGTACAGCCCCACCTCTAGCCTTCCTTTCTTCTATAATGTCCTAGAACGTGGCATTTACTCGCAGCTCTGTATCCATCTCTCCCAAAACTCCCTGTTAGAATTCCTTCAGTCTAGTTTCTGCCCTGCTCACAGCACTGAGACCACCATGACCAAATTTATAAATGACATCTTCAGTGATTGTGATGCATTATCCTTCCTTATCCACCTTGACCTTTCCACAGCACTCAATATGGACAACCACACCATCCCCCTCCATGGGCTTTCCTCCATTGTTCAGCTCCAAGGGACTGCCTTTGTGATTCGATTCCTACCTGTCCCAACACAATGGCACATCTTCCATATAGCCAGTCCTGGAATCCTTTACCTCTCCTCTTCCTCATTCACATGCTACCCTTTGGTGATTTCATCTGAAGACACTAGTTTTACTTCTCCACCATTTCCCTTGACTCCACAATCAGCTCTTTGTAGTCTGCTATCAAGATATGGATAAGCCAATGTCTCCTCTGACTGAACATCGGGAAGACTGTTTCAGCCACCACCATAAACTCACTCCTTTGCCACCATTTCTCAGCCACTTGCTCAAGCTGAACCAGTCCAAATGAAACTTCTGTGTCCTGTTTAACCCAGAACTGAGCTTCAAACCCTATCACAGTTGCACTGCCACTGAAATCCCTATCCGTACATTGCTACCTCTACACTTGCTTTCTCCAAAGTCTTTCTTTCTGGTCTTCCATTCCTCACTGTCCATTAATTCCAACTTGTCCAAAATTCAGGCGTACATATCCTGACCTGCACTAAGTCCCACTCATCCATTGCTCCTGTCCTTGCTTTCTGTTTTCCAATGCACTAAATTTAAATTCCTTATTCTCATTTTAAAATCACTCCATGGCCTCACTCCAATATAACTCTGCAACTTCCTCCAGCCTTTACATTCTCTCCCATACCTTTCAGTCCACTGACTCTGGCCTTTTGTGCATTGTACCCTCCCTTCACCCACCATTGGTCACCTCAGCCCTACTCTCTGGAACATCTCCATCTTCACTTTTCTCTCCATCTGTTAATCATCTCAAAAACCAATGATTTTTCCCAAGCTTTCAGTCACCTCTCTTAACTCTCCCTCCATGTCTCAGCGCTTGTTCATTTATCTGTTTTATTTCATTTTTTTCTCCTCCCCTCTGCAAAGTGCCTTGGCTGACTGCTATGATAAAGGTGCTAAATAAGTGCACATTGCTGTGACCCAGCAGTGAGGGTGAGAGGCACTAAAAACAGATGCCTTGTTCTACTGCCTTTCCCACAGGGCATACAGGAGAGGTAAGCAGTGGAGAAGGTCATAGGTCGCTGATTGAGCAGCACTGTCCCAGGAACCCCAGCAGCAAAGTAAATGCGCCTCTAAAAAAATGGCACTTAATATCCATCTTTGGCACAGACGTCTTGGGCTAATTTTGGTTATCACTATCAGAGCTATTATACAGAAAGAATAGAAGAATAGCTATTGTCTATTAAAAGACTGAGTTCACACTTAGAATTGTAGGAATTCATACATGGTCCTTCTAAACTCCATTCCATTCTCCTTCATCTGTCATGTGTTGCAACCAAACACATTGCACTATCCCCTATTCTAAAGGATGAATTCAATAATCCTACTTTCAGCAGGGGACATACTCAGCTGTGGAGCCAAAACAGCGTAGTCCTGATTCTCCGACATTCAAAAAATGCGGGGAATAATACATTTACCGCTAACTCTTTCTTTTCTATACCCTTAAGAGCTGTGCTGTATGACTTTATGGTCCCGATATTTATAGGGAGGCGGTGAGGGAGCGGAAATGCGGTTAAAGTGGAGGTCCTGCCGAATTTAACGGCAGGACCTCATTTGAATTTTCTTCTCCATTTCCCGGCTAGCAAGCCAGCCAGATTGAGAGGCTGGCTGGCTGTCGGGTGCAAAGGCCGATGTTGGAAGGCTGCAGCCAGAGAGCGTGGAGTAGGGAGAGATCGTGGGTGGGAGATGGGTCGAAGAGTTTGTGGGTTGGGGGAGATCGTAGGTCAGGGGGAGATGGTGGGGGGTGGTTGAAGTGATCACTGGTCGGGGGGAGATCGTGGGGTGGTGGTTGAGGAGATCGCTGATCTGGGGGAAATCTCCGGAGTGGGAGTTGAAGAGATCACGGGTCATGGGGGGCTTTGAATCGCGGGGAGGGAGGCATGTTTGCTTGAGGAGCTGGAGGGAACCACACCTGCTCCACCAGGCCCACAAGCAGTGCTGGAAAGGCATTTACCTGTTGGATCCGGCCTTTCTCATCTCCTTTCAGCTATCGAGTTCCATGAGCCGTTAAATTTAAAAGTCTGTTCAAATTTGAGGCATGCAGCCTCATTAACACATTTAAATAACTGACCCACCTCTTGAGGGCAGGTTAGTTGCCCACTCCCCAACCCGCCCCCATTAAAACCGGATGTGGACACATTCGAGGTGGGTTGGGGTCGGGTTTCAGATTTTTGAAATTTTAACCTTTCCCCCCCACCCTTTCCTGCCCGTCGTGGGGGGTTAAAATTCGCCCCTATGATTCTTTGCAACATTGGCAGTTTTCTCTACCTTGGTCCTTGGCTTTTTATATAGGTTTATTAATTTGCCAATAGTTTTGTAGCTTTGGAGAGAAAGGGAAAGATTATTTCGGACTGAGTCACATACCTGTTTGTGTACAACATCGGGAGCCCTGTAATACAGTACTGCACTCCTCCCAGTGATTTATTTGCTGTCCATTCCTCAAGTGTAGACACCAAGCTGCCTCTAACTATAGCCAGGAATGCAAGTGTGATAATTTGGTAAAAATACGGTGTCTTGTTGTCTGGCCCCATAGCACATGTCTCACTTAAGTTACTTTGATGCTGACTTCATTCAACTTTCACCATTTTGTCAGTTTTTTCTTAAAGTGGCACTATCTTGATAAAAAGTTGTTTGTCAATCTTTCGTTGGAGGCGGAAAAGCCATGCATCTGTTTCCTCAGGATGAGGATAAGGTGCATGATGTGTCTCGATATGGTTGGCATCATTGAGATGTGCATTTTCAAACAAATAGAAGTAAGGTGTGCCCACCACTTTTCCATGAAGTTGGCACCTCTTTAAATCCGGAAAGCGGAGAACACTGCTCAAGAACTAACATGACACCATGTAAACAGATAATAGCAATTGGGTAAAGTTTCACAGAACATCATCAACTGAGAGGACAAGGTTTTCTATATTTTTACGTCCCAGTATTGTGTCATTCATTCTGACAAAATTGTTATGCTATAAAAGTTCCATAAGTAGCTAAGATGCCATTTGGTCCATCGCTGTATGAAAATATCTGCAATGGAATTCATCAGAAAGAATGAATTTTCATTTCTGTAGCACCTTATTACACCCTCAGGATGTTCCAAAGCCTTCACAACCAATTAAGTACTCTAGAATTGCAGTCCCTATTGTTATGTATGCAAGCATAGTAGTCAACTTATGCACAGCAATGCCCCACAAAAGCAAATGAAATGAATGGCCAGGTAATCTGTTCTTTTTTCGCTGTTGATTAAGGGAGAAATGTTGACCAAGACAGCTCCCTGTACTTCTGTAATGAATGTCATGAGATTTTGTTTCATCTACGTGAACAGACGGATAGAATCTTGGTTTAGCATCTCATCCAGAAAATGACACCTCTGACAATTCAACACTCCAGTGAAATGTTGGCCTAGATTAAGTCCTGGTATTATGCTTAAACTCACAAATTTATGATTCAGTGGTCAGAGTGCTACCATCTGAGCCAAGTTGACACACAAAAGATATCAGTAGCAATTAGGTCACATGATAGAAGGATAATGTAGCAAGAGGAATAATGGCATAACTCATATTGAATCACATCATGGAACATAGAAGGCAAATGATAAAGAAATATTTTTTACTCCCTGTGTTTTTCAGAAATTCCACAGCCATTCCATTTTATATCTCTTGAGGACCTGAATCTCAACTATTTCATGTGAGGAACGTGTCTAAATGTAGTATCACTGCCTTCGATCAAGGAGTGGGATGCCCACATCTAGAGGTTTTCGTCTTGTCATTATGGGATACTTTTTGTAATTGGCAAAGTTGAAATCCAAATACTTATAGTCCTCCTCCATTATTTGCTAGGGAGATAATTAGACATTCATTAAGAGAAAATGAAATGACTGGTTTTAAATTGGAATTTGGAAGATAATTATCTATATTAACACATTTAAGCATCTACCATATTTGGGGAGGCTTGTCCACTAGGCTATCCTACTTTCATTTTGGCCTCCAAAACCACTCCACTCTACAGTACTTTTTCCAGTTCTGACGAAAGGTCATCGACCTGAAACGTTAACTCTGTTTCTCGCTCCATAGATGCTGCCTAACCTGCTGAGTATTTCTAGCATTTTCCGTTTTTATTTCAGATTTCAGATTTCCAGCATCCGCAGTATTTTGCTTTTGTCCTCTCTATCTATCTACTGGAATCCTTCTTTTTATTGATATTAGTAGGGTCACACTGCTCCTTGACCCTCCTAAGCTCCTACACGCTCTTCCCCCTTCCAGCATCCAAACCATGTTGAAATCAAGACTCATCATAATGTTTCCATTCTCATTCTTTGTCAGCATGTCAAAACTCTGAACTCCTTGCTTCAGTTTTCCTACAATGCACAGTCTACAATACCTAAGCTTGGTGTCAGCGAACAACTACTATTTTTATTTCACAAAACGCTGGAATCCGAAACAAAAACAGAAAATGCTGGAAACACTCAGCAGGCCAGGCAGCATCCGTAGAGAGAGAAACAGAGTTAATGTTTCAGGTCTGTGACCCTTCGACAGAACTGGAAAAAGTTAGAGATGTAACAGATTTTAACCAGATGCAAGGGCAAGGAAAGGCAGGGACGGTCTGTGAGAGGATGGAAGGCAGGTGTTAAATGTTGCAAATGAGGATGGCAAAATTATCAACAGCTTGAAAAAATAAGGGGCAGAGGTTATGGTCTGAAATTGTTGTACGCGATGTTGAGTCCAGAAGGCTGTAAAGTGCCTAATCAAAAGATGAGGTGCTGTTCCTTGAGCTTACGTTGAGCTTCATTGGAACAGTGTAAGAGGCTAAGAACGGAGAGGTCAGAGTACCTGCCTTCCACCCTATCACAGGCCATCCCTTTCATTTTTTCCTTCCCTCCCCCACTTTCCCTGCCCCTGCACCTGGTTAAAATCTGTTACATCTCTAACTTGATCCAGTTCTGAGGAAGGGTCACAGACCTGAAAGGTTAACTCTGTTTCTCTCTCCACGGATGCTGCCTGGCCTGCTGAGTATTTCCAGCATTTTCTGTTTTGTTACTATTTTTATTTATCTTGCTTCTTCTCATGGAGAGGGAATTTTCTGACAATCGTTATTAGTAAAACTGTGAGCGTCCTTTATCCAGATTTTTATGATTTTGCTATGAACTGCAAACACAAAATCTTCTCTCTAAGGCTTTTGAAACTTGTTGGCATCTTGAACTATGGGTCCTGATCCTACATCTAAGTATCTTGATAGAAAAATCTTCATCAGAACAAATGTGACTCCAGTTCAGTTTCATGCCTTGAACTCGTAATACACATCAAACTGCTTCACAAAACCATGGAATAAACTGCTAGACATTTTGAAGCTGGTACAATTTTTTTTTTTTCATTTTTGTGGCCATTTCCACTCTTGAGCTAGCCAGTTCAATTATTTTAACATGCAGTGGGTGTAGTTTGTATTCTTTAAGTGGTGGGTGTTGAGTTATATCGAAGTACGACTTTACTTCCTAGCCTTTAATCAACCAGTGCTAGATTTATTAATGGTAAAACTAATTATAGTCAATAACATTTGCAATGGCTCAAGAAAGAAATATTTGAGTTGTTACTTAGTGGTAAGGTAGAGACAGAGTTGATAATTTAGGAGTCTAACCACCTACCCTTGACATTCAACGGTATTACCATCGGCGAATCCCCCACCATCAACATGGGGTCACCATTGACCAAAAACTTAACTGGACCAGCCACATAAATACTGTGACAACAAGAGCAGGTCAGAGGCTGGGTATTCTGCGGTGAGTGTCTCATCTCCTGACTCCCCAAAGCTTTTCCACCATCTACAAGGCACAAGTAAGGAGTGTGATGGAATACTCTCCACTTGCCTGGATGAGTGCAGCTCCAACAACACTCAAGAAGTTCGACACCATCCAGGACAAAGCAGCCTGCTTGATTGGCACCCGATCCACCACCTTAAACATTCACTCCCTCCACCAGCGGCGTACTGTGGCTGCAGTGTGTACCATCTACAAGATGCACTGCAGCAACTCACCAAGGCTTCTTCGGCAGCACCTCCCAAACCTGCAACCTCTTCCACCTAGAAGGACAAGGGCAGCAGGCGCATGGGGACACCACCACCTCCAAGTTCCCCTCCAAGTTAAACACCATCCTTACTTGGAGGTATATCGCTGATCCTTCATCGTCGCTGGGTAAAAATCCTGGAACTCCCTCCCTAACAGCACTGTGGGAGTACCTTCACCACACGGACTGCAGCGGTTCAAGAAGGTGGCTTACCACCACCTTCTCAAGGGCAACTAGCGATGGACAATAAATGCTGGCCTTGCCAGTGATGCACACATCCCATAACGAATAAAAAAAATTATCCGCATTTGTGTCATTCATGTGATCTTATAAACAAACTAGATTGGTGTTTTCAAATTTTGTTCCCTTGAAATGTTTTTCCTCCTCTCCTGAAGGAAGTAGCATATGCTGGATCATGATCCATAGGTCAACCTCAACCAGGTGGTCATTCTTACGAGTCCAAATGGCAAATGATGGCAGATCATGCAGAGTATCACAGCTGAGTCCAATCCTGTCACTGCCTTACCTCCACACATGTACACTTTCTAGTAGAGGCCACTGAACACTGGGATCACTAGCTGGTGTTTTTTTTTCTCCTCCTGATCCCAGGGGTACTGAGGACAGTTGTGGAATGCAGCCACTACTTTAACACAGATCTGTTAACTAATAACAACTTTCACGTGTCTCCCTCTATCCCTAGCACTCCTTTCATAAAAATACATCTCAAAGCACTTTGTAAGGTGGAGAAATGGATACCAAGCAGGAAAAGGAGGAATTTGGGAGGGAGAGAGAGGGAGAGACCACAGATATAGTCACAGAAAGGGGAAGCAGTCTTTAAAGAGGCTTTTGAATGCAATAAAGGAGATAGTGAAGGAAAATGATTTTGGAGAGAATTGCAAAACACAGGACATAATGGCTGATACATAGATACATAGAAGATAGGAGCAGGAGTAGGCCATTCGGCCCCTCGAGCCTGCTCCGCCATTCAACGAGATCATGGCTGATCATCCAAATTCAGTACCCTGTCCCTGCTTTCTCCCCATATCCCTTGGTCCCTTTAGCCTTAAGAAATATATCCAACTCCTTCTTGAATATATTTAATGAATTGGCCTCCACTGCCTTCTGTGGTAGAGAATTCCACAGGTTCACCACTCTCTGGGTGAAGAAATTCCTCCTCATTTCTGTCCTAAATGGCTTACCCCTTATCGTTAGACAGTGACCCCTGGTTCTGGACTCCCCGACCATCGGGAACATCCTTCCTGCATCTAGTCTGTCTAGTCCTGTTAGAATTTTATAAGTTTCAATGAGATCACCTCTCATTCTTCTAAACTCCAGCGAGTATAAGCCCAATCGACCCAATCTCTCCTCATACGTCACTCCTGCCATCCCAGGTATCAGCCTGGTGAATCTTCGCTGCACTCCCTCCATGGCAAGAACATCCTTCCTCAGATAAGGTGACCAAAACTGCACACAATACTCAAGGTGTGGTCTCACCAAGGCCCTGTACAACTGTAGCAAGACATCCTTGCTCCTGCACTCGAACCCTCTTGCTACGAAGGCCAACATACCATTTGCCTTCTTAACCGCCTGCTGCACCTGCATGCTTACCTTCAGCGACTGGTGCACAAGGACACCCAGGTCTCGTTGCACTTCCCCTTTTCCCAATCTATTGCCATTCAGATAATAATCTGCCTTCCTGTTTTTGACACCAAAGTGGATAACCTCGCATTTATCCACGTTATATTGCATCTGCCATGCTTCTGCCCAATCACCCAACCTGTCCAAATCATACTGGAGTTTCTCGGCATCCTCCTCACAGCACACACGCCCACCCAGCTTTGTGTCATCTGCAAACTTGGAGATATTACATCTAGTTCCCTCGTCTAGATCATTAATATATATTGTGAATAGCTGGGGTCCTAGGACCGATCCCTGCGGTACCCCACTAGTCACTGCCTGCCACTCGGAAAAAGACCCGTTTATTCCAACTCTTTGCTTTCTGTCTGCCAACCAGTTCTCTATCCAAGTCAATACCTTGACCCCAATCCCATGTGCCTTAACTTTACATGCTAATCTCTTATGTGGGACCTTATCGAAAGCCTTCTGAAAGTCCAAATACACCACATCCACTGGTTCTCACTTATCTATTTTACCAGTTACATTCTCAAAAAATTCCAGTAGATTAGTCAAGCACGATTTACCTTTTGTAAATCCATGTTGACTTTGTCCGATCCTGTCACTGTTTTCCAAGTGCTCTGCTATTACATCTTTTATAATGGACTCTAGCATTTTCCCCACTACCGATGTCAGGCTTACCGGTCTATAATTCCCCGTTTTCTCTCTACCACCTTTTTTGAATAGTGGGGTAAGATTAGCTACCCTCCAATCCATGGGTACTGTTCCAGAGTCTATCGAATTTTGGAAGATGACCAGCAATGCATCTACTATTTCTAGGGCCACTTCCTTAAGTACCCTAGGATGTAGATTATCAGGCCCTGGGGATTTATCGGCCTTCAATCCCATTAATTTCCCCAACACCATTTCCCTACAAATAATGATTTCTTTCAGTTCCTCCCTCTCATTAGACCCTATGTTCCCCGACATCTCTGGGAGGTTATTTGTGTCCTCCTTTGTGAAGACAGAACCAAAGTATGTATTTAATTGGTCTGCCATTTCTTTGTTCCCCATTATAAATTCCCCTGATTCTGACTGCAAGGGACCTAAGCTTGACTTCACCAATCTTTTTCTCTTCACATATCTATAAAAACTTTTACAGTCAGTTTTTATGTTCCCTGAAAGCTTACTCTCCTACTCTATTTTCCCCTTCTTAATTAATCCCTTTGTCCTCCTTTGTTGAATCCTAAACAGCTCCCATTCCTCAGGTTTACTGCTTTTTCTGGCCAATTTATATGTCCTCTCCTTGGATCTTATGCTATCCCTAATTTCCCTTATTAGCCACGGCTGAGTCACCTTTTTTGTTTTATTTTTATGCCAAACTGGGATGAACAAATTCTGTAGTTCATCCATGCGATCTTTGAATGTTTGCCATTGATGACCATTCTCTGATAGTGGAGCAGGTAAGAAGCAATGGTCTGAAGTCAAAGGGGTGGTGAATTCAGGCTGGAGAAGATTGCTTAGCTAGGGTGCATTGAGACTGTGGAGTGATTTGAAAGACAAGGACAAGGATCTTGAAGTCAATCCACTGTGGAGGAAAGAGACGGACAGAAATCAGGAGAGTTCTGGATTAACTGATGGATGGAGGCAAAGAGACCAACAAAAAGAAATATAGGCGAAAGCAGGCAATGTTCTGCAGGTGGAAAAATGTAATCTTGACAACAGCTGGATTGGAGGTAAAATGCTCAGCTCAGGATTGAAGAGGGTGTTGTTGAACAGCACAAGATCCAATCTGAAAGAACAGCCGAAGTGGCTGATGGAGTCAGAGTCAAGGGCATGTAGGGATCAAAGCTGATTCATGCAGCTCGGTATTCTGTTGTATAGGAGGAAGCACATTTTTTTTTGAATAACAAGCAACCCAGAGACCGAAATTTATAACCTCCTGTTTGAGAGTCAAATGGCATCTGCTTGATCTGTTATTATAACTTCTGTAATGTACTGTAACACTTATGATATGCCATGACCTTTGATACAATACAAATTGCTTATGTCTCCTAACAGAGAAACTCACTGTTGCACTGAAACCATTCCAAGCATATCTTTTAGACATGACATCAAATGGTTTCCGTTGAAGGGTCACCATCTGACACTAACGTGATTGATTGGTTGTCCCTCAGGGCTCTGCAATGGGATCATTACAGCTCCCACGTTATGTTAATAGCCAGCAGAAAGTCTGTACCCACACTAAACTACTTTCATCTGCGAGCGATACAGTTCTTCCACAATCATAAATCTATAGACATAATTGGAAAGGTTTTAGCAGATTCAGAACATAAATCAAGAATGAAAAAAGAACATTTGGCCAATTAGAGCTCTTGCCCCTCCTACCCTAGTTCTTAGGAACATTCAAACACAGGAACAGGAGTAGGCCATTCAGCCCCTCGAGCCTGTTCCACCATTCAATTAGATCATGGCCGATCTGTATCTTAACTCCATCTACCCGCCTTGGTTCCGTAACCCTTAATACCCTTGCCTAACAAAAATCTATCAATCTCTGTCTTGAAATTTTCAATTGACCGAGCCTCATCAGCTTTTTGAGGGTCAGAGTTCCAAATTTCCACTTCCCTTTGTGTGACGATGTGCTTCCCAACATCACCCGTGAACGGCCCGGCTCTAATTTTAAGGTTATGGCCTCTTGTTCTGGACTCTCTCACCAGAGGAAATAGTTCCTCTCCATCTACCCTATCAAATCCTTTAATCATCTTACACCCCTCGGTTAAATCACCCCTTAATCTTCTATATTCCAAGGAATACAAGCCTAGTCTATGCAACCTGTCCTCACAATTTAACACTTTTAGCTCCATATTGAATGAATCTGCGCTGCACCCCCTCCAAGGCCAGTATATCCCACCTGAGGTGCGGTGCCCAGAACTGAATGCAGTGCTCCCGATGGGGTCTCACCAGAGCTCTGTACAGCTGTATCATAATTTCCACCCCTTGGTATTCCCGCCTCTTTCTGAACATCACAAATAAGTTTTAGTCTCAACACCCTGGGGTGAGGATGGTCTTTGGCTTTAGCTCCCTCTTCCTGCTCACTTCGATACTCTCTGATCCCTCGCTGGCTGAGTCTCAATGCTTTGTCCCTTCCTATCCAAAGTGCTGTACTGCTTCTGCCTCTCCCTCCGCCAGATCCCACCGCTTTGCCGGAATGTGTCCTAAAGCTCTTCTACCTCTCCGTTGCTGAGTCCCAATATGCACAGCTTTTACAAATCTCAACCAGCTTAGAATGGAAATAATAATGCAAAGTCACGTTCCCTTTTATTTACTGTCTAGCTAAACAGACTGAAGCGATTTTTGCAGAAAAAAATAATAATTTTGAAGTTAAAGGGGGTACTTTTCACTTTTGGCAGGGTGGGAAACTGATTTCAACGAAAAGCAAAATGGGCGGGATGTATAATGGGTGTATAATAATCCAGAGAACATGAATTCAAATCTCACCATGGTAGTTTGAGAGTTTGAATTCAGTTGAAAAAAATATCTAGAAATAAAAAGCTGGTATCAGTAAAAGCGACCATGAAGCTATCAGATTGTCGTAAAAGCCCGACTGATTCACTAAGGTCCTTTTGGGAAGGAAACTTAGCGTATTTAATGGGTCTGGCCTATCTGTGACTTTATTCCCACACCAACGTGGTTGACCCTTAACTACTCTCTGAAGGAGCCTAGCAGGCCACTCAGTTGTATCAGGGCAACTGGGGATGGGCAATAAATGCTGGCCTTGCCAATGATATCCACATCCCAAGAATGAATAAAGACATTTAGAAAAGTGCCACTGCACCTAAAGTGTTGCATCTTTAATAGCTACTTTTGTATTCAGAAGATCACAAGATAGTAACAAATGAGGAAGGCCATTTGGTGTATCTAGATTCTTCTATTCAGAAAGATCCTAAAGTCCTCACATGGCAGCATCCAACTGTTTCTTAAATAGCTACAGAATCTCTAACTTATACTTCCTTAAAACTTAAAAAGGTATAAATTAGAAACCAAGGGCAATTTGTTTTATTGACTTCATGTTACGGTTTAACTTTGACACTTAATAAACCTGGTTCGCAGTTTATGATCTAATTCATACATACCTCATATTGGGCTGAATTTTAATGGAGAACGCAGTTTGGGGGGGTGGGCAAGCTCCGAGGCGATCGGGAAACCCGGGAGAACAGGTTCCCAGCATGGGAAGCCTCTGTTTCCCACCTGCAGCCAGCCAGATTGAAAGGCTGGCTGGCTCTGGGCAGGTAGGCCTGCAGCACTAGGCCGCACAGAGGAGGGATCAGGGACTGCGGGGGGGTGCGGAGGGGGTGCGGTTGTGCTGGGAGAAGATCGAAGATAGTCTCAGGCCGGGGAAGATCGGGGGGGTCCAAAATGGATAGGGGGCCGGGGAAAGATCAGGGGAAGGGGGGTCCAAAGAGAGTCAGGGGCCGGAAGATGATGGCAGGGGGGTACAAAGAGGATTGGGGGCTGGAGGAGCAGTACGAGGCTGCCGGAGGATAGGGGGGATCGGAGTCCTCAGATGGGGGGAAGCCTTGTGAAGGGATTGAAGGCCTCGTAAATGGATCAGGGGTCTGGGGGGAGAGGCATCGTGGAGGGATCAGAGGCCTGGCAGGGCAATTGGTGGCCTGGGGCAGGGATTGATGATCTTTGGGAGTGGGGCGGGGGGGGGGGTTTCGGAGGCCTGGGGGGTGATTGGAGGCTTGGTGGTGGTGGTGGGGGAGGCCTGGGGGGTAGGCCTGTGGGGGTGATTGAGGTCTAGTGGGGGGGTCTCTGATCGCGGGGAGTGGGTTAGGCAGGGATCCTGGATCCAGGTGGTAGGTGTAAAGGTACCTCCTGAATGCAGCAGTCCTCAACTTGCTGTAGCTGGCGAGTTTTACAAGGTGTGCAAAACCCGACTGGCTACAGTTAAACACAAAATAGAGGTTAAAGAAGAGGCTTCCAGCCTCGTTATAATATTTAAATAGATGTCCCGCCTCCGTTAAAACTGGAAGTGGGTGGGTTGGAGGTGGGTTCAGGGCGGTTCAGATTTTTAACACTAACTATCCCCACGCCCCCAACCCACCCATTTTTTTTAGGTTAAAATTCTCCCCAGAGTATTTAGTATTCCACCATCAGAAAAGCACGAGAAGGCTCATGCCAATTTGTTAACAAGGGTTCATGTTCAACCCAGCCCTGGACAATGCTTACAGGACAGACATTGAGTATATAGAGTCACACTCTGGTTGACAGGAATGACGATCTATTATTGGGTGTGGTCTTTAGCATTGACTTTGAGAGAAAAATTTGGAATGAAGCCGCGAAAACATAACAGACGCATCTTTCAGTTTAAGAATGAGCATCAAATGTATATCCAGACTGATTCCTATTGAACCTTTTTAGATTAAATCAGGAAATTCTGAATTTGGCCTAGCGCAGTTTTATGGGTATTTTCCCTTTAAATAAAATGGTGTATATATACGGAGAGAGACATGCCTCACTAAACATGGACTGTCAGAACTAATGACTTCCCCTCCCTTACAGCCAGCAAAGATAGGTGCCAAGGGCTGAGGTCATTCGTTAATTTAATCCCTATTAGTCTAGTAGACGGGTGTGGGGGTGGGGGAACGGGAGGGAGGTGGGCGGGAGAGAAGACAACCAGTTATCCAAGTTTCCCACTGTTGTTAAAGCTGCACGTTGGGGAACAGTAAATACTAGGCTATAACATTTAAATATCAGGTCTGTTGCTGTATAAAATTATTCATTGCTTCTAATAGAAAAAGACTTGTGCCAAAGTACAGCAGGACAGGCAAATCTCTAACCCTGTACTTGGCAATCTTTATGTTGTGAATGACTGTCTGCACCAAACTCTGCTCACTAGTCGAGTGCTGAGTGCCGACAGTCTGGCGGCTGTCAGCAGTCAAAGGCAGAGACGTTACTGAGCTGCACTGATTAGACTGGACAACATTTCACCAGTGATCGCAAAGTATGTCGATGCACGTGTGAGGATAAGTGGTAGTCACTGAGGTGCATAATGACAACAGATGAATGACAAAGCTACATTCCAATTTATATTGGGCGAGTATTTGGGTTTTGCGATAAAATCAATTATACAGTTTAACAACTGAATTCTGTCAGATGCCTGGAGCTTTCTCAAAACCATTTAAAGTTTCCTGTTCAAACACCTGAAAGTTTGTTTCAAATGTTGATCACCCTTTTGTGAACACAAAATTGCCTATTTAGCTTTATACAAATCTTATACAAATAGATATGACAGGAAAAATCATTACAGGGCTATGGGGAAAGGGTAGTGGGATTAATTGGCTAGCTCTATCAAAGAGCCGGCATAGGCACAATGGGCCAAATGGCCTCCTTCTGTGCTGTATGATTCTATGATTCGATACAAATCTCAGAAATACCCTATCACTCTGGAAATCTGTGTACTGTATCAAACATACAGTAACCCTTCATAAACTTATACCCAGTCTCCCCTTAGTCTGCTTGTTTCAAGAGAGAAAATCCCAGCATACACAATCAATCTTCATTGCTCAATCCTCTAAGTTATTTTATTCGTTTATGAGATGTGGGTGTCGCTGGCAAGGCCAGCATTTATTGCCCATCCCTAATTGCCCTTGAGAAGGTGGTGGTGAGCCGCCTTCTTGAAACGCTGCAGTCCGTGTGATGAGGGTACTCCCACAGTGCTGTTATGTAAAGAGTTCCAGGATTTTGACCCAGTGACAATGAAGGATCGGCAATATACTTCTAAGTCAGGATGGTGTGTGACTTGGAGGGGAACTTGGAGGTGGTGGTGTTACCAAATGGCTGCTGCCCTTGTCCTTCGAGGTGGAAGAGGTCGCGGGTTTGGGAGGTGTTGCCGAAGAAGCCTTGGCAAGTTGTTGCAGTGCATCTTGTAGATGGTACACACTGCAGCCACGGTACGCTGGTGGTGGAGGGAGTGAATGTTTAAGGTGGTGGATGTGGTGCCAATCAAGTGGGCTGCTTTGTCCTAGATGGTGTAGAGCTTCTTGAGTGTTGTTGGAGCTGCACTTATCCAGGCAAGTGGAGAATATTCCAACACACTCCTGACTTGTGACTTGTAGGTGGTGGAAAGGCTTTGGGGAGTCAAGACGTGAGACACTTGCTGCAGAATACCTAGCCTCTGACCTGCTCTTATTGCCACAGTATTTATGTGGCTGGCCCAGTTAAGTTTCTGGTCAATGGTGACCCCCAGGATGTTGATGGTGGGGGATTTGGCGATGGTAATGCTGTTGAATATCAAGGGGAGGTGGTTAGACTCTCGCTTGTTGGAGATAGGCATTGCCTGGCACATGTGTGGCATGAATGTTACCTGCCACTTACCAGCCCAAGCCTGAATGTCGTCCAGGTCTTGTTGCATGCGGGCATTGACTGCTTCATTATTGTGAATGACGCTGAACACTGTGCAGTCATCAGCGAACATCCCCATTTCTGACCTTAAGTTGGAGGGAAGGTCATTGATGAAGCAGCTGAAGGTGGTTGGGCCTAGGACACTGCCCTGAGGAACTCCTGCAACAATGACCTGGGGCTGTGATGATTGACCTTCGACCACCACAACCATCTTCCTTTGTGCTAGGTATGACTCCAGCCAGTGGAGCGTTTTCCCCCCGATTCCCATTGACTTCAGTTTTACTAGGGCTCCTTGATGCCACACTCGGTCAAATGCTGCCTTGATGTCAAGGGCAGTCACTCTCACCTCACCTCTGGAATTCAGCTCCTTTGTCCATGTTTGAACCAAGGCTGTAATGAGGTCTGGAGCTGAGTGGTCCTGGCGGAACCAAAACTGGGCATCAATGAGCAGGTTATTGGTGAGTAAGTGCCGCTTGATAGCACTGTTGATGACACCTTTCATCACTTTGCTGATGATTGAGAGTAGACTGATGGGGCGGTAATTGGCTGGATTGGATTTGTCCTGCTTTTTGTGGACAGGACATACCTGGGCAATGTTCCACATTGTCGGATAGATGCCAGTGTTTTAGCTGTACTGGAACAACTTAGCTACAGGCGCGACTAGTTTCTGGAGCACAAGACTTCAGCACAATAGCCGGGATGTTGTCGAGGCCCATAGCCTTTGCTGTATCCAGTGCTCACAGCCATTTCTTGATATCACATGGAGTGAATCTAATTGTCTGAAGACTGGCTTCTGTGATGGTGGGGACCTCAGGAGTAGGCCGATATGGATCATCAACTCGGCACTTCTGGCTGATTATGGTTGCAAACGCTTCAGCCTTGTCTTTTGCACTCACGTGCTGGGCTCCACCATCAGTGAGGATGGGGATATTCATGGAGCCTCTTCCTCCCATTAATTGTTTAATGGTCCACCACCATTTATGACTGGACAGTGTGACTGGACAGCACGGTGGCATAGTGGTTAGCACTGTTGCCTCACAGCGCCAGGGACCCGGGTTCAAATCCAGCCTCGGGTGACTGTCTGTGTGGAGTTTGCACATTCTCCCCGTGTTTGCGTGGGTTTCCTCCGGGTGCTCCGGTTTCCTCCCACAGTCCAAAGATGTGCGGGTTAGGTTGATTGGCCATGATAAAAAAAAATTGGCCCTTAGTGTTAGGGGGGATTAAATATGTGGGGTTACGGGGATAGGGCTTGGGTGGGATGGCTGTCGGTGTAGGGACCGGGTGCTAGGGTTTGGATGATCAGCCATGATCTCGTTGAATGGCGGAGCAGGCTCGAAGGGCCAACTCCTGCTCCTATCTTCTATGTTTCTATGATGTGGCAGGACTGCAGAGCTTTGATCTGATCTGTTGATTGTGGGGTTGCTTAGCCCTGTCTATAGCATGCTGCTTCTGCTTTTTATCATGTATGTAGTCCTGTGTTGCAGCTTCCCCAGGTTGGCACCTCATTTTTAGGTACGCTTGGTGCTGCTCCTGTCATGCTCTTCTACACTCCTTATTGAACCAGGGTTGGTCCCCTGGCTTGATGGTAATGGTAGAGTGAGAGATATGCCAGGCCATGAGGTTACAGATTGTGGTCAAATACAATTCTGCTGCTGCTAATGGCATACAGCGCCTCATGGATGCCCAGTTTTAGAGTCATAGAGTCATAGAGTTTTACAGCACAGAAAGAGGCCCTTCGGCCCATCGTGTCTGCGCCGCCCATCCATCCCTGTCCAGTCTAATCCCATTTTCCAGCATTTGGTCCATAGCCTTGTATGCAATGGCATTTCAAGTGCTCATCCAAATGCTTCTTGAATGTTGTGAGGGTTCCTGCCTCTACCACCCTTTTAGGCATTGAGTTCCACATTCCAACCACCCTCTGGGTGAAAAAGTTCCTCCTCAAATCCCCTCTAAATCTCCTGCCCCTTACCCTGAATCTATGCCCCCTTGTTATTGACCCCCCTACTAAGGGGAAAAGTTCCTCTTTGTCTACCTTATCTATGCCCCTCATCATTTTGTACACCTCAATCAGGTCCCCCCTCAGCCTTCTTTGCTCCAAGGAAAACAACCCCAGCCTGTTTAGTCTTTCTTCATAGCTGAGGCACTCCATCCCAGGTAACATCCTGGTGAATCTTCTCTGCACCCTCTCCAAAGCAATCACATCCTTCCTATAGTGAGGCGACCAGAACTGCACACAGTACTCCAGCTGTGGCCTCACCAGCATTTTGTACAGCTCCATCATAACCTCCCTGCTCTTATATTCTATGCCTCGGCTAATGAAGGCAAGTATCCCATATGCCTTTTTAACCACCTTATCTACCTGTTCCGCTGCCTTCAGAGATCTATGTACATGTACACCAAGGTCCCTCTGACCCTCTGTACTTCCTAGGGTCCTACCACTCATTGTGTATTCCCTTGCCTTATTTGTCCGTCCAAAATGCATCACCTCGCACTTTTCAGGGTTAAATTCCATTTGCCACTTTTGCGCCCAACTGACCAACCCGTCTATATCGTCCTGTAGCCTGAGGCTTTCCTCCTTGCAATTTACCACCCCACCAATTTTCGTGTCATCTGCAAACTTACTGATCATCCCTTTTACATTCTCATCCAAATCATTTATGTAGATCACAAACAACAAGGGACCCAGCACCGATCCCTGAGGTACCCCACTGGACACAGGCTTCCAGTCACAAAAGCAACCTTCGACCATCACCCTCTGCCTCCTGCCACTCAGCCAGTTTAGGATCCAACGCGCCAAGGCACCCTGGATCCCATGGGCTCTTACCTTCTTGACCAGTCTCCTATGCGGGACTTTGTCAAAAGCTTTACTGAAGTCCATGTAAACCACATCCACAGCATTTCCCTCATCCACCTCCCTAGTCACCCCCTCGAAAAATTCAATCAGATTTGTCAGACATGATTTACCCTTGACAAAGCCATGCTGACTATCCCCGATTAATCCTTGCCTCTCCAAGTGGAGACTAATTTAGTCCCTCAGAATTTTTTCCAATAATTTCCCTACCACAGATGTTAGGCTCACTGGCCTGTAATTCCCTGGTTTATCCCTGCTACCCTTCTTGTATAATGGTACTACATTAGCTGTTCTCCAGTCCTCTGGTACATCCCCTGTGGCCAGAGAGGTTCTGAAAATTTGTGTCAGAGCCCCTGCAATCTCCTCCTTTGCCTCCCACAGCAGCCTGGGACACATCTCGTCCGGGCCTGGGGATTTATCCACTTTTTGGCCTGCTAAAACCGCTAGCACCTCCTCCCTCTCGATGCTAATATGTTCAAGTATGTCACAGTCCCCTTGCCCGATTTCTATGTCTGCATCGTCTTTCTCCATAGTGAACACAGATGCAAAAAATTCATTTAAAACCCCGCCTACATCATCTGGCTCTACACACAGATTGCCACTTTGGTCCCTAATGGGCCCTACCCTTTCCCTGGTTATCCTCTTGCCCTTAATATACTTATAAAACATCTTAGGATTTTCCTTTATTTTGCTCGCCAGTGTTATTTCATGGCCCCTCCTCGCCCTCCTAATTTCTTTTTTAAGTATACCCCTGCACTTTTTATACTCCTCTAGGGCTTCTTCCGTCTTTAGTCTTTTGTAACTGCCAAAAGCCCCCCTTTTATTTCTAATGCATTTTTGTATCTCCCTTGTCATCCAAGGTTCCCTTTGCTTGTTGGTTCCACCCTTGACCTTTACAGGAACATGTTGGCGCTGTACTCTCTCTATTTCCCTTCTGAAAGTCTCCCACTGTTTTGATGTGGATTTTCCTATAAGTAGCTGCTCCCAGTCCACTTTGGCCAGATCCTGCCTTATCATATTAAAATCAGCCTTCCCCCAATTTAGAACCCTTATTTCTGGGCCGTCTTTGTCTTTTTCCATGACCACCTTAAATTTCACCGAATTATGGTCACTGTCGCCAAAATGCTCTCCTACTGACACTTCCACCACTTGCCCGGCTACATTCCCCAGAATTAGGTCCAGTACCGCCCCCTCTCTTGTAGGACTTTCTACATGTTGGCTCAAAAAGCTCTCCTGGATGCACTTTAAGAACTCTGCACCCTCTAAGCCTTTCACACTCTGACTATCCCAATTTATATTGGGGAAGTTGAAATCCCCCACTATTATTACCCTATTATTTTCACACTTCTCTGAGATTTGCCTACATATCTGTTCCTCTATCTCCCCCTGACCATTTGGGGGCCTATAGTACACTCCCAGCAAAGTGCTTGCCCCCTTTTTGTTTTTAAGTTCTACCAATATGGCCTCATTTGAGGAACCCGCTAATATATCATCCCTCCTTACAGCAGTAATTGACTCCTTAATTAATATTGCAACACCACCCCCCCTTTTACACCCCCCTCTGTCTCGCCTGAAGATTCTATACCCCGGAATATTGAGCTGCCAGTCCTGACCCTCCCTCAACCATGTCTCCGTGATGGCAACAATATCGTACTCCCATGTGTTCAACAACAACTTCAGTTCATCCACCTTATTTGCAAGACTCCTTGCATTAAAATAAATGCATTCCAGCCCTGCCATATTCCCTTTTGCCTTCACATATTTGCTCTGCCTTCCCAGCTGACTTGTTTTTTCCTCTGTATTTGGCTGTAAATCACCCCCTACTATAGCTCCACTCTGTACCCCATCCCCCTGCCAAGTTAGTTTAACCCCCCCCCAGCAGTGCTAGCAAACCCCCCCGCAAGGATATTGGTTCCCCTCTGGTTCAGGTGTAAACCGTCCGACTTGTACAAGTCCCACCTTTCCCAGAAGCAGACCCAGTGATCCAGGAAACTAAAGCCCTCCCTCCTGCACCATCCCTTTAGCCACGCATTCATCTGTTCTATCTTCCTATTTCTATACTCACTAGCACGTGGCACCGGGAGTAATCCAGAGATTACAACCTTTGAGGTCCTGCTCTTTAATCCTTCACCTAGCTCCCTAAATTCTTGCTGCAGGACCTCATCCCTCTTTTTACCTATGTCGTTGGTACCAATGTGGACCACGACCTCTGGCTGTTCACCCTCCCCCTCCAGAATGCCCTGCAGCCGCTCAGTGATATCCTTGACCCTGGCACCAGGGAGGCAACAAACCATCCTGGATTCACGTCTACGGCCACAGAAACGCCTATCTGTTCCCCTTACTATAGAATCCCCTACCACTATTGCTCTCCCACTCTTTTTCCCCCCTTCCTGGGCAGCAGGAGCACCCCCAGTGCCAGGAAGTTGGCTGCTGCTGCCTTCCCCTGGTGAGTCATCCCCCTCAACAGTATCCAAAGCGGTATACTTGTTTGAGAGGGGAATGGTCACAGGGGTCTCCTGCACTACCTGCCTGCTTCTATTGCTCCGCCTGGTGGTCACCCATTTCCTGTCTTCCTGTGCAGCCCTTCCCTGCGGTGTGACCAACTCACTAAACGTGCTATCCACGACCCTCTCAGCATCGTGAATGCTCAACAACCCATCCACCCGCAGCTCCAGCGCCTCAATGCGGTCTGCTAGTAGCTGCAGATGGATGCATCTCTGGCACACGTGGTCATCAGGGGCACCGGGGTCCCTGAATTCCCACATAGAGCAAGAGGAGCATATCACGGGGCTGGGCTCACCTGGCATGACCTTCCCTTTACTTAATTTAAATTAATTTACTATCACCAATTAAAATTGGTGCTGCTAGATCTGTTCTGAATCTATCCCATTTAGCACGGTGGTCATGCCACACAACACGATAGAGGGTGTTCTCAATGTGAAGATGGGACTTCATCTCCAGCAATGACTGTGTGGTGGTCACCGCTACCAATATTGTCATGGACAGATGCATCTGCGACAGGTAGGTTGGTGAGGACGAGGTCAGGTAGGTTTTTCCCTCATGTTGTTTCTCTCACCACCTGTCACAGGCCCAGACTGGCAGTTATGCCCTACAGGACTCGGCAAGCTCGGTCAGTAGTGGTGTTACCGAGCCACTCTTGGTGATGGACATTGAAGTCCCCCACCCAGAGTACATTCTGTGCCATTGCTACTCTCAGTGCTTTTTCCAAGTGGTGTTCAACATGGAGGAGTACTGATTCATCAGCTGAGGGAGGGCGGTAGGTGGTAATCAGCAGGAGGGTTCCTTGCCCATGCTTGACCTGAAGCCATAAGACTTCATGCAGTCTGGAGTCAATGTTGAGGACTCCCAGGGCTACTCCTTCCCAACTGTATACCACTGTGCCGCCACCCCTGGTGGGTCTGTCCTGCCGGTGGGACAGGGCTTACTCAGGGATGGAGGAGTTTGGGACGTTGGCTGAAAGGTATGATTCTGTGAGTATGACTATGTCAGGCTATTGCTTGACTAGTCTGTGACACAGCTCTCCCAATTTTGGCACAAGTCCACAGCTGTCGGTCAGGAGGACTTTGCAGGGTCGACTGGGCTGGGTGTGCCATTGCCGTGTCCATATCCAGTGCCGAGGTCAGTTTCATTCTTATTATTTTGTTTCGTAGCAGTTTGCTACAACTGAGTGGCTTGCTCTGCCATTACAGAGGGCAGTTAAGAATCAACCACATTGCTGTAGGTCTGGAGTCACATATAGGCCAGACCAGGTAAGGACAGCATTTTTCCTTCCCTAAAGGACATTAGTGAACCAGATGGGTTTTTACCACAATCCGATAGTTTCATGGTTACCATTGCTGATACTAGTAATTATTCCAGATTTATTTATTTATTTGATATTTAATTAACTTAATTTAAATTCCCCAGCTGCCGTGGTGGGATTTGAACTCACGTTTCTGGATCATTAATCCAGGCTTCTGGCTGATTAGCCTAGTGACATTAACACTGTGCTACCGTTCCCTGTTCTGGAATTAACACTGGACACAATACTCGCAATACTAATGATCTCACCAAGGTTGCATTTAATTTCAAAATCACCTCTTAATGATGAGTTAACTAATTGCAAATTAGGCATTGTTAACAAATTGCAAAAAGGATCTGTATCAGAACTACAGGATTATCATCCCCAATAAATAAGGCAGCACCTGCTTCCAGACCTCAGTACTTGCTATTCTATTATTAGCCACTAGAATAATAGAAATTACAGCACAGAAGGAGGCCATTCTGCCATTGTGAATGTACCTGTGAATGTGAATGTGCAAGCACTTTAACTAAAGCAGACTAATCGTATTTTCCTGCCCTCGCCCCATATCCTTTTACCTTTTGCTTTTTTGAGTATTTATCCAATTTCCTTTTAAATGATGTTATAGTTTTTGCCTCAGTATCCACTTGTGGTAAGGTATTCCATTTTCTAATAACCCTCTGTGTAAAACTCTCCCTTTCTTCATCCAGTGATATTCCTGAGTCTCCGTCCCCTTCTCACGTTGATGGGAAGTGGGTAGTTGGTTGCCACAGTGCTGGGCTTTTCTTATTGGTATTCCTACCTATATATATATGGATGATTTGGAATTGGGCATGAGGATCACAATTTTGAAATTTACTGGTGACTCAAAACGGTAATGCAGATTGTAAAAGACTTCAGGGAACATATACATGTCAGCAGAATGGGCAGACAGGTGGGCAATGGAATGGGCAATTTAATGCAGAGAATTGTGATGTAACATTTTGGAGGAAAACATAAGAATGAAAGTTATATACTCAAAAGAAAGATGTTGAATGGTATGGATGAACAAAGAAACTAAAGGGTTCAAATACAGAATTCCTTAAATGTTTGAGTGCAGGTAGTTAAAGCTACAAAATAGGCAATCATAGAATGGTTACAGCACAGAAGGAGGCCATTCGGCCCGTCAAACCCGTGCCAGGTCTCTGCAAGAGCACTTCAGCTAGTCCCACTCCCCCGCCCTTTCCCCATAGCCCTGCAACTTTTTTTCTTTCAGGTACTTATCCAATTCCCTTTTGAAAGCAACAATTGAATCTGGGGCAGTGCATTCCAGATCCTAACCACTCACTGTGTAAAAATGTTTTTCCTCATGTCGCCTTTGGTTCTTCTGCCAATCACCTTAAATCTATGTCCTCTGGTTCTCAACCCTTCCGCCAATGGGAACAGTTTCTCTCTATCTACTCTGTCTAGACCCTCATGATTTTGAACACCTCTAGCAAATCTCCTCTCAACCTTCTCTGCTCTGAGGAGAACAACCCCAGCTTCTCCAGTCTATCCATGTAACTGAAGTCCCTCATCCCTGGAACCATTCCTGTAAATCTTTTCTGCACCCTCTCTAAAGCCTTCACATCCTTCCTAAAGTGCGGTGCCCAGAATTGGACACAATACTCCAGTTGAGGTCGGACCAGTGTTTTATAAAGGTTCATCTTAACTTCCTTGCTTTTGTATAGGGCAGGATTTTCATTGGGCCGTGGAGGCGAGATTGGAGGTGTTTGGGGGGTTAAAATTGCGAAGTCGGGGGGCACGAACGCATCCTGCCCCCAACCCGCCTCCATGCCAGTTTCAAAGGAGGCGGATACCCAACCTGTGCTGGGAGCCGCCTCTTCGAGGCGGGAAGGGGATTAGTGCCAATTAACTGCCTGTTAACAGGTAGTTAACAGGCAGTTTTTGGCCTAATCCCGATTTTTATTCCTGAAGTGTGGGATTCCCGACGGCTCCAAACCACGCCAAGTTAGCGAGGCGGACCGCCAGGCTGAAGGACTTGGAGGGGTTGAGATGTCCGGTGTTCAGGTGAGTGATGTGTGCATGAGTGCAGAGGTAAGTGTGTTTGGTGTGTGTAAAGTGTTCAAAGAAGTTTTACTTACCTTTACTTACTAATGCAGGCTTCCTTCCTTCAGGTCTCGGGAGTCCCTCATCTCACCGCAGAATGGCCGCGAGCTGTCAAAATCTGCAGCATTCTGCTTTCTGTTCTGGAGAGATCTCTAAATCAGCCTGAGAGGAAGGAATTAACTTGGCGTACAGATTGTCAGTGTTTGACAGCTTCAAAGAGCTGTCAAACGTTGATATTTCATCTGTCAAAAGCTCTTGACAGATGAAATGTCAGTCTGTGACGTCACCTGTTGCCGGGTGGCCCTTAATTGGCCTGCTGAGCCCGCTGGGCGGGCTCAACAAGGTCAATCAAGTGAAAATCACATGGGTTGGCCACAATTCGATGGAGGCGGGCCCACAACCCCAAAAGTTGTAGTCCCGCCTCCTACACACCTCCAGTATCAAAATCCAGCCCTTTACCTCCATTTATGAAGCCCAGGATCCCATATGCTTTTTTAACCACTTTCTCAACCTGCCCTGCCACCTTCAACGATTTGTGCACATATACCCCCAGGTCTCTCTGTTCGTGCACCCCCTTTAGAATTGTACCCTTTAGTTTATATTGCCTCTCCTTGTTCTTCCAACCAAAATGTATCACTTCGCACTTTTCTGCATAAAATTTCATCTATCACGTGTCTGCCCATTCCACCAGCCTGTCTATGTCCTCTTGAATTCTATCACTCTCCTCCTCACTGTTCACTATACTTCCAAGTTTTGTGCCATCTGCAGATTTTGAAATTGTGCCCTGTACACCCAAGTCCAAGTCATTAATATATATCAAAAAAAGCAGTGCTCCTAATACC
Source organism: Somniosus microcephalus (assembly GCF_052327205.1). Taxonomy (NCBI): domain Eukaryota; kingdom Metazoa; phylum Chordata; class Chondrichthyes; order Squaliformes; family Somniosidae; genus Somniosus; species Somniosus microcephalus. The sequence goes on along the minus strand of NC_140993.1, from coordinate 47,356,470 downwards.
GACCCCTGGGGAACACCACCTTCCTCCAGTCTGAAAAATAACCGTTCACCACTACTCTGTTTCCTGTCACTTAGCCAATTTCGTATCCATGCTGCCACTGTCCCTTTTATTCCATGGGCTTCAACTTTGCTGGCAAACCTATTATGTGGCACTTTGTCAAACACCTTTTGGAAATTCATGTACACTACATCAACTGCATGACCCTCATCAACCCTTTCTGAGACCTCATCAAAAAACTCGATCAATTTAGTTAAACATATGAACATAAGAACATAAGAAATAGGAGCAGGAGTAGGCCATACGGCCCCTCGGGCCTGCTCCGCCATTCAACAGGATCATGGCTAATGTAAATCTAGACACACCTCCACTTCCCTGCCCTCTCCCCGTAACCCCTAATTCCCTTATCTGCTAGGAAAATGTCTATCTCCATTTTCAATTTATTTAATGTTGCAGCTTCCACAGCTCTCTGGGGTAGCAAATTCCATAGATTTATTACCCTCTGAGTGAAGAAGTTTCTCCTCATCTCAGTTTTGAAAGGGCAGCCCCTTATTCTAAGATTATGCCCCCTAGTTCTAGTCTCACCCATCGGTGGAAACATCCTCACCGCATCCACCCGATCAAGCCCCCTCACAATCTTATATGTTTCGATAAGATCGCCTCTCATTCTTCTGAACTTCAATGAGTAGAGTCCCAATCTACTCAACCTTTCCTCATACTCTGGAATCAACCGAGTGAACCTTCTCTGAACCGCCTCGAGAGCAAGTATATCTTTTCTTAAATATGGAAACCAAAACTGCACGCAGTATTCCAGGTGTGGCCTCACCAATACCCTATATAACTGCAGCAAGACTTCCCTGTTTTTATACTCCATCCCCCTTGCAATAAAAGCCAAGATTCCATTGGCCTTCCTGATCACCTGCTGCACCTGCATACTAACTTTTTGTGTTTCATGCACCAGGACCCCCAGATCCCTTTGTACTGTAGCACTTTACAGTTTCTCTCCATTTAGATAATAACTTGCTCTTTGATTTTTTCTGCCAAAGTGCATAACCTCACACTTTCCAACATTATATTGCATCTGCCAAATCTCTGCCCACTCACTTAGCCTGTCTATGTCCTTTTGCAGGTTTTTTATGTCCTCCTCACTCACTGCTTTCCCTCCCATCTTTGTATCGTCGGCAAACTTGGATATGTTGCACTCGGTCCCTTCCTCCAAATCGTTAATATAGATTGTAAAGAGTTGGGGTCCCAGCACTGACACCTGCGGAACACCACTAGTTACAGATTGCCAGCCCGAGAACGAACCATTTATCCCAACTCTTTGTTTTCTGTTAGATAGCCAATCTTCCACCCATGCCAGTATATTACCCCCAATCCCATGATTTTTTATCTTGATCAGCAATCTTTTGTGTGGAACCTTGTCAAATGCCTTTTGGAAGTACAAATACACTACATCCACTGGTTCCCCTTTATCCGCCCTGTATGTTACATCCTCAAAGAATTCGAGCAAATTTGTCAAACATGACTTCCCCTTCGTAAAACCATGCTGATTCTGTCCTATTAAATTATGTTTATCCAAATGCTCTGTTACTGTTTCCTTAATAATGGACTCCAACATTTTGCCAACCACAGATGTTAGGCTAACTGGTCTATAGTTTTCAGCTTTTTGTCTACTTCCCTTCTTAAATAAGGGTGTTACATTAGCAGTTTTCCAATCTGCCGGGACCTTTCCTGAGTCCAGGGAGTTCTGGAAAATGATCACCAATACATCCACAATCCCTACCGCCACTTCTCTCAAGACCCTAGGATGTAAGCCATCAGGTCCGGGGGATTTAGCCGCCTTAAGTCCCATTATTTTACTGAGTACCATCTCCTTAGTGATTTTAATCGTGTTTAGCTCCTCGCCCCCCCCATTGCCCCCTGTTTGTCCAGTGTTGGGATATTTTTAGTGTCCTCTACTGTAAAGACTGATACAAAATATTTGTTCAGCGTCTTTGCCATCTCCATGTTCCCCACCACCAGTTTCCCGGTCCCATCCTCTAAGGGACCAACGTTCACTTTAGCCACCCTTTTTCTTTTTATATAGCTGTAGAAACTCTTGCTATCTGTTTTTATATTTTTTGCTAGTTTACTTTCATAATCTATCTTTCCTTTCTTAATTAATCTTTTAGTTATTGTTTGCTGGCTTTTAAATGCTTCCCAATCTTCTATCCTCCCACTAGATTTGGCTACTTTATATGCCCTTGTTTTCAGTCGGATACTATCCTTTATTACTTTACTAAGCCATGGATGGCTGTCTTTTCTTTTACTCCCCTTTTCCTCAGTGGAATATATTTATCTTGAAAGATGTGAAATATCTCCTTGAATGTAGACCACTGCTCTTGTACCGTCTTACACTTTAATCTGTTTTCCCAGTCCACTTTAGTCAATTCTACTCTCATACCTTCATTCCTTTATTTAAGCTTAGTACGCTGGTTTGAGATCCAACTCTCTCACCCTCAAGCTGAATTTGGAATTCAACCATATTATGGTCACTCATTCCAAGGGGATCCTTTACTAGGACATTTTTTATTAATCCTGTCTCATTACACAGGACCAGATCTAAGATTGCCTGCCCCCTGGTTGGTTCAGTTACATACTGCTCAAGGAACCCGTCCCTAATACACTCTATGAACTCTTCTTCAATGCTGCCATGCCCAATTTGATTAGTCCAGTCAATATGAAAGTTAAAATCCCCCATGATTATAGCTGTTCCCTTATTACAAGCCCCAACTATTTCCCGATTTATACTCCGACCAACAGAGTTGCAACTGTTAGGAGGCCTATAGACTACGCGCACTAGTGACTTTTTCCCCTTATTATTCCTTATCTCCACCCAAACTGTTTCACTACCCTGATCCTTTGACCCAATATAATTTCTGACTATTGCAGTGATTCCATCCTTGATTAACATAGCAACCCCACCTCCCTTTCTTTCCTGTCTGTCCTTCCTAATTGTCAAATACCCTTATATGTTTAGTTCCCAGTCATGATTATCTTGCAGCCATGTTTCCGTAATGGCCACCAGATCATAACCATGTGTAGTTATTTGTACCGTCAATTCGTCAATTTTGTTACGAATGCTGCGTGCGTTCAGATAATGAACTTTCAAATATGTTTTCTGACAATTTATTCCTGCTTTTACCCCTTTAACTACTTTACCTTTATCATTATATACATTCTGTCCCTTCCTGACGCGCTCTGGTTTTTAATTCCCCCACTGCTACCTTGCTCTAGTGCCTTCTCCGCTGTCATTTTTATTTTTCGCTCTCTTAAAACCTCCCCCCGACTAATTGGTTTAAAGCCCTCTCTACAGCCCTAGTTATTCGATTCTCCAGGATTCTAGTCCCAGCACTGGCCAAGTGAAGTCCGTCCCAACAGAACAGCTCTCTCCCATCCCAGTACTGATGCCAGTGTCCCAGGAAGCAAAACCCATTTCTCCCACACTAGTCTTTGAGCCACGCATTTAACTCTCTAATTTTATTTACCCTAGCCAAATTTGCACGTGGCTCAGGTAATAATCCAGAGATTATTACCCTTGTGGTTCTGCTTTTTAATTTGGCCCCTAGCTGCTCAAACTCCCTCAGCAGAACCTCCTTCCTTGTCCTATCTATGTCATTGGTACCAACATGGACCACGACAACTGGATCCTCCCCCTCCCACTCCAAGTTTCTCTCCAGCCCAGAGGAGATGTCCTTAACCCTGGCACCGGGCAGGCAGCACAGCCTTCGGGACTCTCGCTCTCGGCTGCAAAGAACTCTATCCATCCCCCTAACGATACTATCCCCTACCACTACAACATTTCTTTTAACTCCCCCCACTTGAATGGCCCCCCACTCCACGGTGCTGTGGCCAGGTTGCTCATCCTCTCCGCAGTCCCTGTTCCCATCCTCACAGGGAGTAAGAGCCTCAAACCTGTTGGACAAGAGCAAGGGCTGCAGCTCCTCCAATACTACCTCCTGGATCCCCGTACCTGCCTCACTTCTAGTCACACCATCCTGACCCTGACCACGGACTACATCTGAATTAATTATTCTAATTGGTGTGAGACCTCCTGATACACAGAGTCCAGGTAACTCTCCCCCTCCCTGATGTGTCTCAGTGTTTGAAGCTCGGACTCCAGCTCTTCAACACGGAGCCGGAATTCCTCGAGCAACCAACACTTACTGCAAATGTGATCACCGTGAGCATCAATGGTGTCCACCAGCTCCCACATATTGCAGCAGCAACACATCACCTGATCTCCCATTCTATGTAATTAATTAAATTTATTAATATTATTTTTAAATACCTTCTGCTCCGATTCTAGATGATGAATATCGCACCTTAGAAACTATAAACCACAGAGTTTAAGCTTAAAAAAGAGAGAAATACTTACCAACCAATCACTTACCCGCTTTCTGGTGACGTCACACTTGGGTTACTTTTTACCTCTCTCCTTCCCTCTGAGTTCCGAGTTCGGAGACTGGTAGTCCTTACCTGGTCTCTGGGGCCTTTTATAGCCCCGCTCTGCCGCTCGAGATTCCCGCAGACGCTGTGAGGCCTTACCTGGTCTCTGGGGCCTTTTATAGCCCCGCTCTGCCACTCGAGATTCCCGCCGACGCTGTTTTGCCTTTAACAAATCCGTACTGGCTTTCCTTAATTAATCCACACTTGTCCAAGTGACTGTTAATTTTGTCCCAGATTATTGTTTCTAAAAGCTTCCCCACTACCAATAGCATTTTGGGCTTTATAAATACAGTCTTAGATTAAAATAGCAAATGGCAATGATAAAAGCAATAGCTAGGCTACAGTTGGAGTAAAGTGTGCAATTTTGGTAACTCCATTATGAAGGATATTAAAGCCATCGAGGGCATGCAGCGTAGATTCACCAGGATGACATCAGGGCTGGGAAACTTCAGTCAATTACCGATCTAATTCAAGACTGTGATGGAATACTCACCACTCACCTGGATGGGTGCAACCACAACACACTCAAGAAGCTCAACACCATCCAGGACAGAGTGGTTAACTTGACTGGTGCCACTGCCACTGGACTCAATATCCACTCCCTCCAACCTTGGCTCACATGTAGATGCTGTATGTACGATCTACACGATGCACTACAGCAACTCACCAAGGTTACTTTAGCATCACCTTCCTCGTCTGTGACCTCTACTGTCAAGAAGAACAAGACCAGCAATGTTGTAGAAGCACCATCATCCTGACTTCAGTGTCGCTCAGTCAGAATCCTGGAATGCCCTACATAAGACCATTGTGGAAGCACCATCATCGCAAGGACTACATCAATTCAAACTGAAATTCCACCACCACCACCACCTTCTTGGGGAAACTAAGATGGGCGATAATTGTGGCCTTGCCCATGTCACACACATCCCAAGAACAAGTTAAAAAAAACTACGTGTATGAAGAGAGACTTAAGAAGCAGGGACTATTTCCACTAGAGCAGCAACCCCAAATGTCCCATCCTACTCTCTCCCCGACCTTCCCGCCCAGCGCGCCCACTGGGGGCTAATCTTGCCAATCTCCTCCCCGTCCAACTAATCCTCATCAGTGCTGACCCTGTGGATGCTGGCAGTGGGTCAGCCATCACCGACCCTCCCTACATCTCCCTCCAGAATGTCCGTTCACTTGCGAACAAGGCTCTTGCCATCCATGAGCTTAGCGTGGATGATTGCATCGACATCATGGCCCTGACGGAAACTTAGTTGAGGGGTGATGACACCTTACCCTTAAATGAAGCCTCCCCGTCTGGCTATACCTTTCACCACTTGCCCTGCTCAGACTGCCGTGGTGGCGGTGTGGCTCTCATCACCAAATCACACCTTGGTCTGTGCCCCTACTCCTCTGACAGTTTCTCCTCCTTTGAGCATCTCACCTTATTTCACCCCTCTCACCACTCATTTAAAATTCTCATTCTCTACTGCCCACCCAAGTACCATAAAAATGTTATTACTGAGAAACCTTCACTGCTTTCCTCCCTCAGCCTTTACACCGAACGACTTCTCATCCTCAAAAGCAAAATACTGCGGATCCTGGAAATCTGAAATACAAACAGAAAATGCTGGAAATACTCAGCGGGTCAGGCAGCATCTGAGGAGAGAGAAACCGAGTTAATGTTTCAGATCGATGACCCATGTTTCTCGGTTTCTCTCTCCACAGATGTTGCCTGACCTGCTGAACATTTCCAGCATTTTCTGTTTTGACTTCTCATCCTCAGTGATTTCAACCTCCATCTCAATTCATCGTGCTCTCTCTCCTCTGAGTTCACCAGCCTCCTATCCTCCCTTAATCTCTCCCTCCATATAAACTCCCCAACCCATATTCACAGCCACCCCCTCGACCTTAACATCTCTCGTGGCCTTGCTACTCCCATCGTGTCAATTGCAGATAAGGTCATATCAAACTCTCTCCCAACTCTTGTACAACTGCACTTATGAAACCCCAACTGTCTAGCCTTTGGCCCTCCATTCACCACGACATTTCTGTAGCTACCGATCTGCTCAACCACACCCTCACCACTACCTTTGATGCCCTAATCCCTATTAAAACAATTACTCTCTGTCACCTTGGCCATTCCCCCGATATGGCCCTCATCTTCGCTCTCTTAAATCCAAGGGATGCAGACTTGAACGGATATGGTGGACAACTGGTTTAGCCATTCACCGCCAGATCTGGCTGGACCACATAAAGCATTATTCAGTCCTGCTCTCGTCTGCCAAAATTGCTCACTATTCCAGAATCATTCTGGAATGCAAAAATAAACCCCGGCTTCTATTCTCCACTGCTAACTGACTTCATAAACCCCTCTCCTCCGACAATAAGTGTGAGGAGCTCATGGATTACTTTGTCTCTAAGATTGAGACCATCTGTTCAGCTGCCTCAACCACTTCCCTTCCTTCCCTTAACCAACCGGGCCAAGGTTCCTCTAAGGTTCCCCCCTGCCCTAGCCCTGAACTTATATCTTTCTCCAGCTACTCTCTGATCTCCCCTCATGACCTCTTCGCGCTCATGTTGTCCATGAGACCCACTTCCTGCTCCCTCGACCCTATTCCCATCAAACTGCTGACCACCCAATTCCCTTTTCTGGCTCCCATGTTAGCTGACATTGTTAATGGTTCTCTCTCCTCAGGTTCTGTCCCCCTCTCTTTCAAATCTGCCGTCATCACCCCTCTCTTCAAAAAACCAACCCTTGACCCCTCCATCCTTGCAAACTAGCGCCTCATCTCCAACTTCCCTTTCCTTTCCAAAGTCCTTGAACATGTTGTCGCCTCCCAAATCCGTGCCCATCTTTCCCGCAACTCCATATTTGAATCTCTCCAATCAGGTTTCCGCCCCGCCACAGCACCGAAACAGCTCTCATCAAAGTCATCCTTTGTGACTGTGACAAAGGTAAACTTTCCCTCCTCATCCTTCTTGACTTGTCTGCTGCCTTTGACACAGTTGACCACTCCATCCTTTCCAATGCCTCTCCACCATTGTCCAGCTGGGTGGGACTGCACTCGCCTGGTTCCATTCTTATCTATCTAATCATAGCCAGAGAATCACCTGCAATGGCTTCTCTTCCCGCTCCCGCAATGTTGCCTCTGGTGTCCGCCAAGGGTCTATCCTTGGTACCCTCCTATTTCTCATCTACATGCTGCCCCTTGGCGACATCATCTGAAAACACAGTGTCAGTTTCCACATGTACGTTGACGACACCCAGCTCTACCTCACTACCACTACTCTCGACCTCTCTACAGTCCCTAAATTGTCAGACTGCTTGTCCAATATCCAGTTCTGGATGAGCAGAAATTTTCTCCAATTAAATATTTGGAAGACCGAAGCCATTGTTTTCGATCCCCGCCACAAACTCCATTCCCTAGCCACTGACTCCATCCCTCTCCCTAACATCTGTCTGAGGCTGACCCACACTGTTCGCAACCTTGGTGAAATGAACTTCCGACCACATACCCGCGACATAACTAAGACCGCATATTTCCACCTCCGTAACATCGCCCGTCTCCGCCCTTGCCTCAGCTGAAACTCTCATCCATGCCTTTGTTACCTCTAGACTTGACTATTCCAACGCACTCCTGGCTGGCCTCCCACATTCTACCCTACGTAAACTTGAGGTCATCCAAAACTCGGCTGCCCACGTCCTAACACGCACCAAGACCCGTTTACGCATCACCCCTATGCTTGCTGACTTACATTGGCTCCCGGTTAAGCAGAGCCTCAATTTCAAAATTCTCCTCGTTTTCAAATCCCTCCATGGCCTCGTCCCTCCCTATCTCTGTAATCTCTTTCAGCCCCACAACCCCCCGAGATATCTGCGCTCCTCTAATTCTGCCCTCTTGAGCATCCCTGATTATAATCGCTCAACCATCAGTGCCCGTGCCTTCTGTTGCGTAGGCCCTAAGCTCTGGAATTCCCTGCCTAAACCTCTCCGCCTCGCTACCTCTCTTTCCTCCTTTAAGATGATCCTTAAAACCTACTTCTTTGACCAAGCTTTTGGTCACCTGCCCTAATTTCTCCTTATGTGGCTCGGTGTCAGATTTTTGTCTTATAATACTCCTGTGAAGCGCCTTGTGACGTTTTATTATGTTAAAGGCGCTATATAAATACAAGTGGTTGTTGTTATTGTTATTCAATAGATATTTTTAAAATGATGAATTGTTTTGATAAAGTGAATAAGGAAAGACATTTCCTTTGGTTGGGGAGTCAGTGATAAGGGGTCATCAATGAGTTGATCACTAAGAGAGTAAGAAGAGAAATTAAGAAACATTACACAGCGAGTTTTTGGAGCATGGAATGCTTGCCACAGAGAGTGGTCGAGGCAGAGACCATTGCATCTTTTAAGGGAAAACTGGATGAATATCTGAGGCAGAGAATAATACTGGGCTGTGGGCAGAGCATGAGTAGTAGGTTTGGTTTTGGATTGCTCTAGCAAAGAGTCAGCGCAGACATGATGGATAGAATGGCCTACTGTGCTGCACATTTTCTGGTTCTATTTACCATACATAATGCAATTGAGTGGGGTTTATGATACCATAGAAGTCCCACATAAAATGCCTTCTCCTAGGCAGCTCAAGATGAAAAATTCTGAAGCTTAAAACAAAGGGATGAGATGCCTGATAGATGTTGATTAATGTCCAGTTACTTCCCCCTATTGTAAGATTCGCAATTTTCAGCAAAAATCACGCAAGAAAACTGGATAAAATTAAGACTGTTTATTGACCAAAGTAAGCTTGCACAGAAAAACCTTTGATAAAAGGGCATACAAAATGGCCGCCAGGCCCCGTGATCAGTTTATGAACCATTTTATTTCTGTTACTGCAAGCCAGACAGGCTTGTGGATTGAAGACAGTGAGCCCACGAAAGCCAATCTCTGGGAACCGAAACTCAGAGCAACAGCATACATATTCAATGGATTATAAGTACAGGATGGGGCCCATCAAGATATGGGCGGACAATGTAAAAACACTTATACCCATTTATCGTACAAAGGAAAAACCGTTTAGCAGCCATCAAGGAAAATGTCCGGACCGATCAATATGCGAACCGAGCCACGGTGACAATGCAAAAGACATTGAAAGACATTATCGGCCAGGAAGGCCAGTTTAAGTTATCACCGGCTCCGTTACAAGACAAAGCGCCCCTGCAGAGATTTCTGCCCGCCAAAATTAATACAAAGACAGGACTATGATTTGGCGGGAGATAAGACTGTCCCAAAAGAGTATAACTATGGATTGAAAGTCCAGCTAAAAAACTTCGGACTCCGGGTTACTTGAACAACTTCTTCTTCACTGCCACGGCTTTCTTGTTGGGCGACTTCAGGCTTCCATTTTCTTCAAGAACTTTCTTCTACGAGGAACGAACGAAGGGCGGACGGTGCCCGGATCGGCGCCTCTTCCACTTCGGCAGATCGATGAAAACGTTTTCGTCTTTTTAAAGACGGACGGTTTCGGTAAAAGGACAACGTGGTCGGTGTTCAGCCAAACAAGGCTCGGCCACGACGAGAAGACGACGAGGGTGGCCCGGGTACTGGGGTCGGGAGATCATCGACGACCCAGGCCGACGGAGAAGAAACCCTCTGGAGAACCGGCGATCGATGCCACAAGATTCTCCCAAGTGCATAGCCTGCATCTGGGTCTGCTCCATGAACCCAAATTGACTTGGTGGATCTCAACCTTAACGAGCGCTCATCGAGGCTGGGTCTACCCCACCGCCTCGAGGAAGGAGAGAATATCGACTGCGCCAGAAGTTTCCAAATCCACGTGACGACGGAAAGCGGTGCCAAAAAGGCTGCGAACCCCCCTTTCTCGCGATTTCGAGAGTGGTGAGCATGATCCCAAGTTCCCCAGGTCAAAACTTAGTTTAGGTATAGGGGAGGGAGTTAAGGGAAATCGTAATGTGTTTCCCCTTTTTCGATGTGCCGTGTGTTCCCCATTTCCATAGAGTCAAGTTCATAAATTTGTGCATGATTGTAGTAACTTTAATCTGTGCCTATGATATGTATTTTGTAATGCTTCAAACTGTTTAAAAATAAAAGCATCCATTTCGTGCTATTCAACCTGGTCTATTGAGTTCTTTCTCTGCACTACTGTTCTCTGCACCTAAGTCCAAGGTCTAGAACCGTAGGGGGGAGTGGGTCGAACCACTCAAGGGTAATTATTGCACGAAGCCTGGCAGGAGACCAGAAAGAGCAAGAGAAACCCCCTACAGAAATGGCGACCGCGGCAGGACCTTGGCAGCAGGAAAGTAGTGTGTTAGATCAAGATCTGAATAGACGAAATGTGATGGATGAAAGAATAGCAGATTATGTTTTCGGAAAAGTCAACCTCACAAAACAATGGATATCTGATCTACTAAGGGATAGGCGCCCGCTAGACGCAGCCATCAAGTGGACAGCGGGTAGAGAGCATAAGAAATCTGTAGAAAAGGCGGTCTGGCTGATGTGCTACAAGAAGCAAGTCCAGCTTTTGGACCAGGTAGTTGCAGCACAGACAGTCCAGATCAACGGCTTGCTTAAAGGCGTGGAGGAAAAGGTTGCGGGAGGTCAAAAACTGATTGAATCGCTTGACGCGCTGAACCAGGAACGCCGCTCTGTAATTCGCTGCCACGAAACCCGGGTAGAATATTTAAAATGTCAGGTCGTGGAGGCCAAGGCCAGTGAAGGTAGAATGAGAGAGAGGTGTTCCCGTCTAGCCAAACAAGTAGATGCCCAAGAGGAAAAGCTCCTGGGAGCCAGGGCAGCATATAAAATGGCCATGGAGGATAGATCTGAGAACACCGACCACAGCACTTGCCGCCGGGAGCTAGAGGACCTGAGAAAGGCCCTAGCGAAGGCAAACGGGTTGGTGTGTCTCATAAATCCACCAGCGAGTCAGCTGTTGCTAGCCAAGGAATCCAAAAGACCGATTCCACAAGAGGCAGTTGGGGTACCAACCCCCGAACCTTCTGCGCCTCCTGCCTATGAGGAGTCTTGGACTCCGGGACAGGAGACGGAGACGGTAGAGGAAAAGAGCCCTGAGGTAGAGCAACCCCAGACAGTAGAGTTGGGGTCGGCGCCAATATGTCCAACGAGACACCGGAGGATCGGTCCAAATGAAGAAAATGGCGATGACGGACCCCTTGAGAGTCAGATCATAATGCCTCATAGCGCACGACAGCTAAGAGAGATGATAAGTCACATCCCAAAACTCTCCGAGTCAGGAGATCCCTCCGTGCATTTCAGGGACGTGGAGCAGACCGCAGCAGTCAATGACTGCGACGGGGTTGAACAGTCTAAAATGCTGCTGTTCTCCCTGGACAGTTCGCTCCTCCAGTGTCTCCCTGACGAGAGCAAGAGAGGGCACAGGGACTATGAGTTGCTACGGGATGAGATTCTGGAGATCATGGGAGAGGGGGACGGAACTCCGTTCCTCCGTTTAGAAAAGACAGTGCAGCTAGAGGGAGAACCCCCACGGGTTTTCGCCGACAGGTTGTGGCCAGTGTATCGGCGCAGCTGCCCGGGCGGGCCGGCCCGGGCCGGGCTGGATGGCGAACAAAGGGCTCACTGGCTTCGGTGCCTGGTAGCAGGTTGCCTGCCAGTAGTGAAGGAACAGGCCAAAGCATGGTTTGACCCCACTAACGCCCGCTCCACGGAGGAAGTAGTACTAGATCAGCTCACGATCAGTTATAGAAACAACAAGGGCAAGAAAACGCCTGTTGTGAAAGGAAAGGTGCATGAGGTGAGACCCGCAGCCTCTGCTAAAAAGGAATGGCGTCAGGAGGGAAATCGCCATCCCCAAGCAAATAGCAGTTGTTACGGGTGTGGGAAGGAGGGTCATTGGCGCAAGGACTGTAGGAATCCTTGGAAGGATAAGAGGGAGAGAGAGTTCGCCGCAGCCCAAGATCGAGCCCAAGCCCGAGTCGCCAATGGCCCGAGAGTTTCCCCAACACCAGCACAACCACAAGTGCAGGCCGCTGCCCCAACACCAGTCCAGAACCCAACCGTAGCTTTTGCCCCGAATGAAGGGGGTGGTGCGGTTGTGGACCCCGCTGCGATCGAGTCAGTCTTGGAGACTATGCGGTCTCTGATGACCGGGCAGGGGAAGGTAGCGGTTGCTAACAGCCCTATCGCCCCCGAGACCCCAGCCGAAACACCTAAATGACTGACGCCCGCGCAGCCCATCTACTTGTGTCCGCTCCGCTATGACGCTTGGAGAAGACCTGTGGTGGAGATGGAGGTGGAGAAACAAAGGGGTAGTTACCTGTTGGATACGGGAGCTTCATGTACCTTGATCCACACGGACAAACCTTTTGCCTCACCTCTGTCCGCCCAGGCTCCATATTTAGTAGCGGGTTTCACGGGTAGAGCACAGGCTGGCGCGCACTCCCTCCCGCTCTCCATTCAGTTGGGAGCGCTCCACACCACATGGACGTGCATCCTATTGAAGTGGAAAGAGGGGGGGGGGAAAGGCATCCTCGGGGCTGATTTCTTGGTGGAACACGGGATCCTCGTGGACCTGAGAAATCACTGTCTCTGGGGAGCCGAGGGCGGTTTAGGTAAGGTAGTCGTAATCCCGGGGAAGGAAGAAAAGGGGGCCCTGTGCACTATGAAGCCATCAGGAGGTTACGATCTCGAGCTCATGATAACAAACGTCCCAACGGACTTGCAGGCGCGTGTGTCAGAAAATCTGACCGCGTTCGCCACCCACAAGCACGACTGCGGGAGAGTCACTGGGTTCGAAGTCAGCGTAGACGGGGACCCCATGATCCGACCCCAAAAGCAGTATAATTTCCCCAAGGAGGCAGAACCCGACATGGAGACAGCAATATCTTCATTGGTACAGCAGGGCGTATTGAGGACGATAGCCACCCACGTGAACTCCCCATTATGGCCGGTAAAGAAACCGGACAATTCGTGGAGAGCCACGGTGGACTATAGAGTCCTCAATAGTAATATCCCAGCCTGCGCGCCCACGGTAGCAGCAGTTGCAGACTTAATAGGGAGTATTCCAGCATCGGCGACCACATTCACGGTGCTGGACATCTCGAACGGTTTTTGGTCCATTCCGCTGCGGCGGGAGGACCAGTACAAGTTTGCCTTTACTTTCAAAGGGCAACAGTACACCTGGAACTGCTTACCACAGGGTTTTCACAACAGCCCCAGCATTTTCCATCAGTGTATGGCGGGGAGTTTGAAAGAGTTCAGCCAGCCCAACCAGATAGTGCAGTATGTGGACGACTTACTCCTGTTCACAGATACAAGGGAGCAGCACGGCCCACTGTTAGCCGAATTGTTGGAACTGTTAGAAAGGAAGGGTTTCAAAGTAAACCCAAAGAAAGCGCAGATCGGCCAGCAGGAAGTTAAATTCCTGGGTCTGGCCATCCGCGCTGGGGAAAGAGCCATAGATAAGGCCAGACGGGAATCTATACAAGATCTGCCGATTCCCAACACAGTAACGGGTGTAAGGTCCTTTTTGGGATTGACCGGGTACTGCAGAGATTTCATCGAGGACTATGCTGCCACAGCGGCCCCGCTACTTCGACTCTTACACAAGGGAGTCGAGTGGTCTTGGGACGAGGGGTGCCAGGCAGCATTCGAGAAGTTGAAAAGAGATCTGCAGACCGCGCCAGCCCTAGGGGCCATAGATGGGGGAGAGGAGTTCTTTCTGGAGGTAGCCGCTAGTGGGGACAGCCTGAGCGCAGTACTGCTCCAAGAGCGGCACGGCAAGCTAAGACCAGTAGTTTATTCCTCCAGGGTGCTCACGGATGTGGAGAGGAGTTTCTCCAATTGCGAACGGCATCTCCTGGCCACGCATTGGGCTGTGAACAGATCAGTGATCTTCACAGGGACCTCTCCCATTACGCTCCTCACCCATCACACCCCCACGAAGATGCTTCTGGACGGGAGGATTAAGGATGGGACCGTAAGCAGCGCTCGGATTGCGCGCTGGACCCTCCTCCTTTCCCAGATGGATCTCAAAGTTAAAGGCCTCTGCGCGCCAAGGCTCGCAGCCAATATGGCATATCCCGGGACAGCCCATCAATGTTCCGTAGAAGGGGTATGGGAAGTTAACATAGGTTTACGGGCCGGGATACATCCCACGGGCCGCGAGATCTACGTAGACGGTTCTAGCACTGTAGCTGACGGCAAGCGACTCACAGGGTGTGGAGTTTATGACCCTGCGGCAAACATTGCCCTGGCAATAAAGCTCCCCAGCACTATGAGCGCGCAGCAGGCTGAACTGTCCGCGGTGGCGTACGTGGTTACCCACCCCGAGATTTTCCCAACCCCATACACGATTTGCTCAGACAGCATGTTCACGTGCAATTCGTGTACGGAGTACCTCGCCATCTGGTCCCGACGCGGGTACACCTCCGCGGACGGGCGGCCTTTAACAGTTAAGCCCTTGCTGGAGAAGATCCTAGCAGCTGTGGGGGAGAAAGGAGAGGTGTTCATCCATAAGGTGAAGGCTCACTCCATTACAGAACCCCGCAGTCAGGGCAACCAGCAGGCGGATGCGCTAGCCAGGGAGGGTGCCCGCAACGGCATTCTCTGGGACCCATACGAACCCGGACCCGTGGCGGCGATCCAAGGCAGGGAGGGAATTCCCGGGAACACAGGGGTGACACCGCCCCCAGACCTAAAGACCGTCCAAACCCTGGATCCCGCCCTAAAAGCAGTCCTAAAAGCCATCACAGAGGGCAAACAGGTAGAAGGTCCGTACAGTACGGCAGCCCTCACAGTCAAAGAAGGTATGCTGTTCCGAAAGGAGCAGTGGGTTGTGCCGCAGCAGCACCGAAGGGAATTCCTGCAATTGGCCCACGAGGGTCCAGGAGCGGGACACCCCGGACCTGAGGTCACCTGGCAACGGGTGGAGCAGGCGGGATGGTGGCCGGGACTTCGGGACGATGTCCGCGAGTTCTGCGCAAGCTGTCTTGTGTGTGCTGCTAACAACCCAGACCCCCACAAAAGGAAGGTGCCCATGGGGCACATCAGGAGGGTAGAGGGACCATGGCAGTCGATTCAGGTCGACTACATAGGGCCCCTGCCCGCCGCCCAGGGAGGCTATAAGTACTGCCTTGTCCTGGTAGATGTGTTCACCAAATGGGTAGAAGCCTTCCCGTGCAGAACAGCTACGGCACTGGGTACTGCTAAGATCTTGATTCGGGAAGTGTTCTCACGGTGGGGACTCCCCCGTTTTGTAGAGTCCGACCAAGGGAGTCAGTTCACCGGTCAAGTAATGCAGAACGCCCTCAGGCTCTTGGGCATTGAGGGAAAGTGGCACGTAGCATACAATCCCCAGTCATCCGGGATTGTTGAGCGTATGAATCGGACCCTCAAGGAAAAGCTGAGGAAAGAGACAATGGGCTCGCCCCAGAAATGGGCGGAGGTCCTGCCTTTAGTCCTCATGGGGATCCGAGCCAGCCAGTCCAAAAGCACGGGGTATTCCCCGCACGAGTTAATGACTGGAAGGATCATGCGAACACCCACCCATGTGCTAGCCCCGGTGCTCACTGAGGGCCAGCTCCGAGAGGTGAAACGGGACAAATTCGCCCAAACCCTCTTGGAGCGCCTGAGACAGATTTATGGGCAGGCGGCTGGGAACATGGGAAGACAGCACCAGGGAAATAAACTGTTGTTGGAACCTCGGAAACAACAAGAGTGGGTAGTCGGGGACCAGGTCATGGTCCGAAACTACGCCAGGGTAGGGAGTTTTGAACCACTGTACATGGGGCCATACAGCATTATAGACAAAGCCAGCCCCATGGTTTATGCAGTGAAGACGCCCCGACGTACCAAATGGTTTCACATCAACCAGTGTAAACTGTTTAAACCGGGTACACCAGGGCCACCAAAGGGGACCAGGTCTGAGAACAAAGATCCTCAGCCTGTAACAGAGTCACAGACCACACAGGCTGGAGCAGTAGCCTGCGTGAAGGGAGAGGCCATCCCATTGGAGTGGGAGGTCTCATCTTTTGAATGGGATTTAGGCAGGGGAGAGCCCGAACAGCTCAACCTCGCTTTAGACCCAATCACGGAGGAGGAAGAGTCAGAGGACGGCAGTCCCGCCCTCGACTCAAGCTTGGGGGAGGTAGGGAGTGGGGGTGAAGACTCGTTACCTGTAGGGACAGGTGAGGTGGAGTCGGAAGCCACAGATCCCGACCCCGGGGGGGCGGAGCCTGAGGAAGGGGAGCTGGAGCCGGCAGCTGTGGAGGAACCACAGGCTGTGACGGTAACAGTCACGACCCCAGGTCCATCGGCCCCGGGAGCCCAACCCAAAGCAGCCCCTCGTAGGTCAGCTCGAGCGCCCCAGCCCAGAAAATTTTGGCCAGATTCTCCCCATCCTCCCCAACCACGGTTTAAAGCAGCCCCAGGAAGACATGATCCCCGTTCAGCAGCGACAGGCTGCGGGGGATCAAGGCCAAAGATCAATGCAGCCCCACCGCAGGGTGTGGCACACGACAGACCTCACAGGGATTCGGAAAGCCGCCCCACGGAGGGCGGCGCTGTACATAAGTTAAGATAGGTAATTATGGTCATAGTTTAAGGAATGTAAAGTATATGGTGTTAAGAGTACAATTTTGAAGTCTGCCCGGTATGTGTGTTTGTTAGGGAGCGGGGTCCAGGAACCCGCGCGTCCAATTAATTTAGGCCAGCACCTATCGGGAGCCCGGCTACATCATTTTGTTGGTTACAGAAACCTGGGATACGATGGAAAGGATTGTCGTCGCGTTCATGGCGATCGGGTGCGGGTGGGCCTACCGAGGCCGCACCAAGGACGTCATCATTTTCGGGTGCTCCGGGGACACGGCCCCCATCGCAATGGATGGGACGGGGGAGCGAGAGGTAGAGGAAACCGCCACCTACTTCCACCAAGGGAGATGGCCAGGTTGGCTGGGAACGAATTCTACGGAATATTCCAGCAATTTCGGTTTTGCCTACCAAGAGACTTCATTAACGTGCCCTCGAGTGAGGATCCTAGCGCCCAGAGTCAGCGTCACTGTGGGAAAGAGGATTTGTCTGGTGTGCAATGGGAACGTACCACCAAGGCGATGGTGGTGGCTACGAAAGCTGGGAAAGGACATGAGAAACTCTACGGTCGAGTGGGAGCGACTGGGTAATAATACCCATCGGACTATTACGGGAACTCACGGACAATTACGTGTGTGTTGGGACAAATGGTGGGAACCGGATGAGGGAATATATGTCTGTATGTGGGGTTCGAGACGCGTCTGCCCCAAGGGCGTGTCCATCTTCTTCCAGAGGCAGTGGCAGGATGAAGGGAAGGGGATGAGATGGGATGTTAGCACTCGAGCGTGCGGAGCCCCATACTCCCCTATTCCGGTGAACGCCACTGAACTCATCACCCGCCCACGCAAGCCCCTGCCCACGCTTCCGGTAGCACTAGCCCAGAAAGGAGGGTGCCCAACCACCACCAGGGGACCCGGGAACGGTTTAGTATTGGTACCCACCGGTCAGGTGCTGTACCAGGGGTACACTACGCGGTGGCCTCAGTGATTTTAAATCTCACTGAGGTAAGATTGCCGGAGTGGTGTCCCAAAGAAACGGAACAATTATACCAGGTCCTGTTAACCAGTATGTTTAGACAATTTTACGAATTTGATTTTGCCGACATCGACAGAGACAAATTATACACCACACTGCCAGAAGTTTTGGATCGAGTCGGGAGGCAAAGAAGGGGTACTGTAAATGACATATTCACTGCTTTTAATACCGGGACATCTGTTGTCAACGCTCTAGATAACGTGGAACTGCAGACACAGATCAACGGTTTAAAAGCCCAGTTAAGGAACATATTGACAGACGAAAACAAGGTCGTGGGTTCTGAGTTGCATGAGGACCAGGCCATGACACTACACTTTAAGGACATAATTGCTGAGCTGGAGAAACACGCGAGAACGGTAAATGCACTCATTAAGGAGGATCGGAATGCGTCCGATCAAGCTGCGCAAAACGAGGCCTGTGTGCTGTACGGGGCGTGGTTATTGGGCGAGGGCCGCAGTAATCTTGAGGATTTAAAACAGGGTTTGGTCCTGTCCTGGATCAGCAACAAGCACTTGCAAGCGCTCCACCCTTTTGAGAATGCATTAAGCCCGTGCCAGCTCAGACTAGCCGCAGAAGCATACCCAGTTCCAGTGGACTGCGGACATTCGAATCACACTATTATGGGAATAGTAGTAAGAATGCCGGTGTTGGGTCCCGCAGCAAAGCCCGCCCCGGTATACAGAGTAGAGAACATTGGAGTCATTCAGGGGGGCGCACACATTCGTTACGCAGTGGTCCCGCCTTACGTCATCAGATGGGAGCGTACGATGACAGGCACCGACCTCTCGGGATGTCGGAGCCGGGGAGCACACATCATCCTGTGTCCCCAGCACTTGAATACCTTTTTGAAACCACAGTGCGGGTTCAGAACCGCTAGCGCGAAGCCGGTGAATTGCACCATGGAGGCAATGGCAGAGGACCATGTGCCCCCACAGGTAGCATATATCGGGGGTGGGACATACTGCGTCACCACTGCAGCGCCTCAGTACCGATATGGACAACACGAGTGGTGTTCGGTCGGTGATAGCAGTTTCTGTTTCAAACCCAGGGCCGAGGTTCAAGTGGCACAACAACGAATTGTTCCCATTCCTGCGCCCTCCACTGTACACATCACTATCAAAGAGAATTTCACAGACTTACAACGATTTGTCGCGCATTTTGGTTATGTCATTCCCCCTCTTCCCGAACACCTCACCAAGGTTTTAAAAGCCGTTATAGTTTCGCAGAAACATTTCTATACACTGGAGCAGAAGACTTTAGAGATAGGAAAAGACATATTGGATATAACCATCCCACCATGGTGGGACTTGTTCACCAACATAGAGGTCCCCGCCTGGATTAGAATAGCATCCCATATCCTAGTAGTATGTCAGGTTTTGATTGTGATATTTTTGCTCTTCGTGCATTGCAAAAGAGGCAAACGCCTCCAGAGGCACGAGAACACAAGAGAATGGAGAGAACGCTATGTGCAGATGGGGGAAGCAGATACCCCACTCTAAGCTGCTAGTATAAGATTAAGCGTCCCACCATTTAAAAAAATTTTTTTTTTTTTTTTTTGATTGTTTTGGGTTATAAGGAAATAAGTATTGTCATGTTATTAGTTGTTCTTAAGTTTTTTTGGATTAATAAAAGATGCATGCAGATGGCGCAAAAGGGTATCAACCCCTGCCCATCTGACAGGTGAAGGTGTTATAGTTTAAGATTTGCTGTCTATGATTCCAAATGTGCATGAGGTAATTTTCATTTTTCTCCGGAAATGGGAACTGCATGTGTCGTGAGGGGCATAGATAGTTAAGTGCCAGGAATGTTTGGATGTGGGGAATCAGGGAAAATTTGCTCATCAAGGATTATTGATACTTTAAGCAAGCTATCAGTATCACAGGGGGGCCTGTAAGATTCGCAATTTTCAGCAAAAATCACGCAAGAAAACTGGATAAAATTAAGACTGTTTATTGACCAAAGTAAGCTTGCACAGAAAAACCTTTGATAAAAGGGCATACAAAATGGCCGCCAGGCCCCGTGATCAGTTTATGAACCATTTTATTTCTGTTACTGCAAGCCAGACAGGCTTGTGGATTGAAGACAGTGAGCCCACGAAAGCCAATCTCTGGGAACCGAAACTCAGAGCAACAGCATACATATTCAATGGATTATAAGTACAGGATGGGGCCCATCAAGATATGGGCGGACAATGTAAAAACACTTATACCCATTTATCGTACAAAGGAAAAACCGTTTAGCAGCCATCAAGGAAAATGTCCGGACCGATCAATATGCGAACCGAGCCACGGTGACAATGCAAAAGACATTGAAAGACATTATCGGCCAGGAAGGCCAGTTTAAGTTATCACCGGCTCCGTTACAAGACAAAGCGCCCCTGCAGAGATTTCTGCCCGCCAAAATTAATACAAAGACAGGACTATGATTTGGCGGGAGATAAGACTGTCCCAAAAGAGTATAACTATGGATTGAAAGTCCAGCTAAAAAACTTCGGACTCCGGGTTACTTGAACAACTTCTTCTTCACTGCCACGGCTTTCTTGTTGGGCGACTT
This sequence comes from Somniosus microcephalus, assembly GCF_052327205.1. NCBI lineage: Eukaryota > Metazoa > Chordata > Chondrichthyes > Squaliformes > Somniosidae > Somniosus > Somniosus microcephalus. Next base: position 47,335,835 of record NC_140993.1, on the reverse strand, counting down.
CAGGCTTCCATTTTCTTCAAGAACTTTCTTCTACGAGGAACGAACGAAGGGCGGACGGTGCCCGGATCGGCGCCTCTTCCACTTCGGCAGATCGATGAAAACGTTTTCGTCTTTTTAAAGACGGACGGTTTCGGTAAAAGGACAACGTGGTCGGTGTTCAGCCAAACAAGGCTCGGCCACGACGAGAAGACGACGAGGGTGGCCCGGGTACTGGGGTCGGGAGATCATCGACGACCCAGGCCGACGGAGAAGAAACCCTCTGGAGAACCGGCGATCGATGCCACAAGATTCTCCCAAGTGCATAGCCTGCATCTGGGTCTGCTCCATGAACCCAAATTGACTTGGTGGATCTCAACCTTAACGAGCGCTCATCGAGGCTGGGTCTACCCCACCGCCTCGAGGAAGGAGAGAATATCGACTGCGCCAGAAGTTTCCAAATCCACGTGACGACGGAAAGCGGTGCCAAAAAGGCTGCGAACCCCCCTTTCTCGCGATTTCGAGAGTGGTGAGCATGATCCCAAGTTCCCCAGGTCGAAACTTAGTTTAGGTATAGGGGAGGGAGTTAAGGGAAATCGTAATGTGTTTCCCCTTTTTCGATGTGCCGTGTGTTCCCCATTTCCATAGAGTCAAGTTCATAAATTTGTGCATGATTGTAGTAACTTTAATCTGTGCCTATGATATGTATTTTGTAATGCTTCAAACTGTTTAAAAATAAAAGCATCCATTTCGTGCTATTCAACCTGGTCTATTGAGTTCTTTCTCTGCACTACTGTTCTCTGCACCTAAGTCCAAGGTCTAGAACCGTAGGGGGGAGTGGGTCGAACCACTCAAGGGTAATTATTGCACGAAGCCTGGCAGGAGACCAGAAAGAGCAAGAGAAACCCCCTACACTATAAACATTACAGTATTCAGGGATTGTCTAAACTTCTACAACACCAGGACAGTGAAACAGTGCAGAACTAGTGAGTACAGTGGCCAGTGTTGGGTTGGTACCACAGATTCACCTTCTAGCCTTTATATTGCACCTCCTTCTAATCAGCTTTGAGCGTTCAGCACATTCATGGTCCAAGCGTCTTGCCAGAGTTCTAAAATAATTAAAGAGGCACAGCCTTGATCGAAATACATTTGGCAAACCTGTTTTCTTCCTTTGCCAAATACCCGATGAGTGAAGTAATCCACATGAAAGCACTGGATTGTGAGAACGTCACACTCCATGTGCCTGACATCACTGAGTCAAAAATGATTCACGGCTGGCCTGCCTCTGCTATCGCCTTGGAGATGAAGACGGTGCCCTTTAATTACTTCTTTCAAGTCATTTGCTAGTTTCATGAATAATTAGATGTTTTCAGCCAGTGAAAATGGAAAGAGCTGTCATTAGTTATCCTTTGACTGTGCAGCACTTAAAATAAATCATGGGCAGAAATATTTTGCATCACCTCACTTATTCCAGACACGACGAGACTTCTTTTTTTGGTAACTGGCTGGTGGAGTGGCTCAAGCGCATTATATACATTCACCTCTTGAGCCTGAATCTGAGCCCCAGCCCAGCCCACTGGCATGAAATTCAGGGGGCTTAATTACCTCGGGGCTTCTTCCGCTCCGCCGCTGTAACTTCGGCGCGAAATCTCATTTGCGCGCATAAAGATGGAGTTTCCCACCCTCCGATCTTTCGGTGAAGTGACAGCGGTGGAGCAGGAGACGCCCCAAAGAAATTCCCTGAGCAAGTTGCTGAGAGCTTTAAGGACACAAGGGAAATGAGCTTGGACCTTGCAAGTTCACAGCGCAAACCTTCAGTTCTGCTCAACCCATGAGAGCAAAATCTGTTCCAATAGGGAAAAAAAAGAACAAACTTCTTTTTTATATCATTGTGCATTTTTGAAGTGTTGCTGATGAAGATTGCAGAACAACAGCTTAAAAGTCAAGCAAAACAGTTTCTTTCTCACAAATGTTCTATCGCCATCGAATAATAGTGTAAAAAATATATAATTCTCTGATCTGGGAATTGCAACAGTCTTTGTTTCGGGTGAGGGGGCATAGTGGGAGTGCACATCTGGTCAACAGCAAGTGCACACACAGACAGCAACATAGAATTTCTAGCGCAGAAACAGGCCATTCGGCCCAAAAGCTCTATGCCGGTGTTTATGCTCCACATGATACTCCTCCCACCTTACTTCATCTCACGCTATCACTAGAACCTACTAGTCCTTTCTCTCTCATGTACTTATCTAGCTTCCCTTCACGCATGCACAGGAGTCCAGACAAGTCAATTTGCCAATATAAACGATCCCTGCTGCCGACTTGGCAATTTTGCTTGTTTATGTTTACCGATTACGAATGCCGATTTAAACAGCAGACTTTCGAAAGGGACACATGAAGGGATTTTCAACTGCCAGCCCTGCGTATCTCACCTGAAAAATGGACGACTGCAGAGGAAAATCTGGTGGGGACCTTGGACAGCCAATTTGTGGACGGATTCAAATTTCAGGCAGGCTTTTAAAATCGGTGTCAGACACACCCACCCAGAACAGGTGGAAGCCTGTTTAAATATGCAAATGCAGGTCCCACACCAGTTTTTGCAATTTTCGTGGCGAAAGGGGTGGAACGGTTTTTCCAGGCATTGAGCTGCACAACCAGCGGTCCTTAAAGGCACCGCGGGCGGTCGGTCCGATAAGGTGAGTTGTTACATTTGATCATTTTTTTGCGAGGGGTCAGGAGGAGCATTCTTCCGGCCCACTGCTGTCCCCCCAGAATTCACACCCCCCTCCCACATCCCCTCCCCCAGCCTCCAACAAGCCTAACCTGCCCGCTGGCTCTGTGCAGAAGCTGACCGATTTTGTGTCACATCAAACCGGGGAGCTGCAGCAGGATACCCTCCGCCAAGTATAACTTCTGCTTGTCCAATCACATATACTTCTCTGCCTCAGGCAGGTTGACATAGTTACTTTAAATCATGGATGAGTACAGTTACATACATCTAAAAATGAATGATCAAAAAATTCACAGGCGCATGAAGCCCATTAGGTAAATGAATTTATCTGGTTTTCCAAAACCTTCGGGTAACATCTTCTTGCCTGATGCGCTTCACCCCATAACAAACAGTAAGTACTTACTTTGACACAGTCTTTGTCGCAGTATTCCTCGGACCCTATCTATGGCATTGAAATCGGTAACGTGGAACATGTGAGCTGATTTGGGTTCAGAGGCGATCTCCTCCAGTTCCTCCTTAAGGGCATCACCAACACCCACGGCAAAGAGCCTGATGCCAGCGGAGTGAGCCAAGGTAGCATTCGGCAACACTTCATCCTGACTTCTGCCATCTGTCAAGAGGATTGCCACTTTCTGAATGTCCGGCTCATTGGGTCGTGCGCCCGCCTGTTGCGAGAAGCTATTCAAAGTGATGTAGCCAATGGCCTCCCCGGTTATGGTGTTCCCTCGGCGGTACCTGATACTCGCCGCAGCCTGCTTGATGTCCTCTACGTTCTGGTAAGCACCTAAGTTGAACTCGGTGTGCGGCTTGTCACTGTAGCTTACGACCCCTACCCTGGTCTTATCTGGACCGATATCAAACGTCTCCACCAAATTGGCCACCCACTGCCTGACCTTTTCAAAGTTCTCCTTTCCCACGCTGTAGGACGTGTCCAGCAGAAAGACCAGATCATAGTGGACATTCTTGCAGCCTGTGAAGGAAGCAGAGTCGGCAGGTAATACACAGTATGCATTGAAAATCATCAGCACTGCTCCCCAAAGCATTTCACTGCAACATGCTGCTTCGAAACAGTGGATGCCAGAAAGATAAAGGAAAGCCTGGCTCTTTCACTTGGCTCCTTTGTGCTCCTTTTGAGAGCAGGTCCACTTAAAGTGATGTACGACACAATTGAAGGCTGTTATTATACGCACTGCCAGCCTCCCTCTTCAGTTTGTTAAAGCCTGCCCTCATCAGACTGAAAGTATTAAAAAAGTTGTTTTCTTGTTAATTCCCAAGTGAAAAAGAGCTTCCAGCAGTGGTTTTCAAGGTGTATTCTACCTTAAAATTTCTATTCGTTAAAAGTAAAGATTTCATTTCAAAATGAAGGCGTGTGCTCTGTTGGGTCCTGCTCTATGTTTTAATTTTAAACAATAGCGCTTTGAGTGAATATTTTTAAGGCACGTTTGTGGGTTTATTGTAGATAATTTACTCCCAGCAGTTTGTGTTAATGTAGAATTTTTTGTTGTTGTCTTGTATTGTGAGACTCCAAGCCAAGCTGCACTAACCCATTCATGGGGAACGCAGTATTGTACTCCCTTACTCCTCCTCAGTCTTTGATGGCCTTTTCCCTTTGGCTAAACTCCAGCAGAAATGTTTGGGACACTTTATCAAACTTTGCAGTCCACACATTGTAATATATCATAGAATCATAGAATCATGATTACAACACAGAAGGAGGCCATTTGGCCCTTCGAGCCCATCCCGGCTCTCTGCAAGAGCACTTCAGCTAGTCCCACTCTCCTGCCCTTTTCCCGTAGCCCTGCAAATTTGTACTTTTGCTCCAGGGAAAGTACAAAACGTGCATTTTTTTTGGCGCCTTTCATGACCTCAGGACGTCCCAAAATGCTTCACAGCCAACGAAGTACTTTTTGTAAAGTAGTCACTGTTGTAATGTAGGGAAATGCAGCAGCTAATTTGTGCACAGCAAGGTCCCACAGACAGTAATAAAATTATTAAGTGAATAAACTGTTCTAGTGATGTTGGTTGAGCGATGAATATTGGAGAGCTATTGTCCAAATAACACCATGGAAATTTTACATCCACCTGAGAGGACAGACAGGTTTGAGTTTAACATCTCATCCAAAAGATAGCACCTTCGATAGTACAGCACTTCCTCAGTACTGCATTGAAGTACCGAGATTATGTGCTCAATTTCTGGAGTATAATTTTTCTCCAAATTTTCTTTCCTCCTTTGAAGATGTTGAATCCTCATATTTGAGCCTGGATGGTCAATGTCATGGGTGGATTATTAAAGTGGAGTATTAAGGGAATGGTAGCATAGTGGTTAGGTTACTGGACGAGTAATCCAGAGGACTAATGATCTGAAGACATGAGTTCAAATTCCAAATTTAAATTCAGTTAATAAATAAATCTAGACTCAAATGCTAGGATCAGTAATGGTGACCATGAAACTACTGGATTGTCTTAAAAACCCATCTGGCTCACTAATGTCCTTTAGTGAAGGAAATCTGCCGTCCTTACCCAGTCAGGCCTATATGTGACTCCAGACCCACAGCAAAGTGGTTGACTCTTAACAGCCCTCTGAAATGGCCTAGCAAGCCATTCAGTTAAGGGAAATTAGGGATGGGCAATAAATGCTGGCCAGCGACACCCACATCCCGTGAATGAATAAAAAAAAAGACAATCTTGTCTTCACCCAAAGTAGATCCTACAGCAGAGGGCACTAGACAGTGATCGGTAAATAGGAGTCCCGGTGACTGATAAGGGTAATCTTCCAGCCAACTGCACTTGCTCTGTGACTTTTTTGATAGTGTAATAATGTACATTGCTGTAGAACCATGGTTTGCAAAGTGTTAAAACACTCAAGGCTGGTGACATAAATTGAAAGGCAACCACAAATTGTTTCTAAAAGGATAATATTCAACTCACACCTCATTTTTAAACATTAATCCCTTTCTTAAAAGAATCAAGCCCCAACCGGTACTGATTTTTAAAAACTGATCAGAACCCAGGGCTGGGAAGCCTGCCAATCTGTTGTTGAACATAAAAAGAACTAATCCATGACAGACCTGGCCTTGTGGTTTTTTTTTAGAAAACTTTAACAGGCATGCAGCTGATTTTTGTTTTGAGCAACCACTGTGAAGGGCTGACACCAAAGTTGAAAAGAATAGAAAAATAGATGAGGTAAATCTCTTGATTTTGTTTTTGCCTGTCTCTGGGTTAGAATTACTAGTAATTGGTGAGGGTGAAATGGATAGGATGAGCATTCATGGACCTAAAGTTCTTTTTTCATCTCTAATTTCATATGTTAGTGCAAATCAGGAAGTAGTGGTTAGATTATGGGAAGTTTGGATTAGATAGGTTGTGAAAATAAATGATAGGAATGTTGGTCAGTGATCAGGGTAGAAATTTGAGCGTACCCTTTTTTGAACACACGGGGTGGGGGGGGTGGTGGGGGAGCGGCACAGGGTGAGGCCTGAGGCGCCCTTGATATTGGACCTCGGGTCTCATTAACATCAAGCTGTTATGGGGCGATAAACCAGCTGGCGAAGAACCAATGAAGTTCAGGTTGCTGCAAGTGCTGCAGCAGCCCTCAGTTAAGAGAGGGCTGGGGAGGGAGAAACTGAGGGTGAGGGGGAATCGGAGCCCAGTTGGGGAGGGAGATTGGAGGGTGGGTCGGGGGGAAGTGGCGATGGTTGGGGGAGGGGGAAGCAGCGTCAATGGTAGGGGGAGCGGCGACCTACGTTCTTCAAATTCTTCAAAAGCACTCCATTTCTCCATAGAGGTTGAGGAAAACAACCACCCACAGCTGAGAAGGCTAAGAAGCTCGGGCACCTCTTTGGCTGTATCATTGTAAAACAGCATGCCTGAATCTGACTGTTGAATAGACCAATAACAAATCTGGTTTAAGATGTTTCTTGACATCACCTCTCATCCTTACCAAAATGCTGCCAAAACCATGGTAAAGCTGGATGTGAGTCAACTTTATGTCAGAAATTCACTGAGACCATCACAGCAGCATTAAACAACACATCAGCAACAAATGGACTAGAAGCTGGGTGGACAAAGTTGAAAGAAGCTGTATACAAAATCTCAGCCAAAACCATAGGCCTTTGACACTGTAAGCAGGAAGGCACTGTGGAAGCTCTTAGCTGATCTTGGCTGTGCTGACCAATGTGATTCAAAACTGCATGATGGGATGTTAGGGAGAGGGATTATTAATGTGACAATATCTGATGCGTTCTCTACCACCAGCGGAGTCAACTTATTTGGCCTGTTCTTCTTTGCCGTGCTGAAGGAAAACATATCAGACCCCTGGGAGTGAGCATATAACCCGTTCATAACAGCTGAAAAGCTGTTTGATTAAGTAAGTCATCATTCATGCGATGGTGTTCACTGATGATTGTGCTTTGTTGTACCAAAACATTGGAGGATCTCCAGACCAATACCAACTATTTTGAATCTACAGCCAAAAGCCACAGGCTACCCATCGGTCTGAAGAAGGCTAAATTTATGTTCCAGCTGGCACTTTGCTCACAATAAATACCACCATTGCTGTTCATTGAATGAACACAGCTGAGTTCAGTCCATAAACTGACTTGCCTATGCAGCACCCTGTTATTAGGCACATCTCGGGATAAAGAGGAGTTTCCGTGACAAAGTAAGACCTGCTCAGTTTTTGTCTGTTTGAGAACACATATATAGAACAAACATGGACTGAAAATGAAGCCCAAGATTAAGTTGTATATGGCGATGATCCACAGTTATTAGGTTTGGAGAGTTTATCTACACGACATCAAAGACCTTGAAGATTTATACATTCTCAGCAGAAAGAATGAAAGAAAGAATATCATTTTATATTTGCTTTCATGACCTCAGGACATCCCAAAGCACTTTATAACCAATGAAGTACTTTTGAAGTGAAGTCACTGTTGTAATGTAGGAAACACGGCAGCCAATTAGTGCACAGCAAGCTCCCACGAACAGCAATGTAATCATTACCAGATAATTTGTTTCAGTGATGTCGGTTGAGGGTCACCAGAGTGAACTCCCTTGCTCGTCTTCGAAATAATACCATTGGATCTTTTACATCCACCCGAGAGGGCAGACGGGGCTTCAGGTTAATATCTCATCTGAAAGACGGCACCCCCAACAGTGCAGCACACTCTCAGTACTGCACTGGAGTGTCAGACTGGATTATGTGCTCATGTCACTGGAAAGGGACTTGAACCCACAACCTTCTGACTCAGAGGCGAGAGTGCTACCAACTGATAGCAAGATAGAATTCTAAGCACTGAGGTCTTTGCTCATGCTGGCTGTCAAGGGGCTGCTTAGACACCCATGGCACCTCTTAAAAGACGTCTAATCGCAAGATGTCCAAGATTTTCTTCTGTTCCAAACTAAACTTGGATAAACATTCCCAGTTCAAACGTTGTCACAATACATTGAAAAACAGCCTCAGAACATCAGAAACATAGACATAGAAACATAGAAGAGAGGAGCAGGAGTAGGCCATTCGGCCCCTCGAGCCTGCTCCGCCATTCAATGAGATCATGGCTGATCATCCAAATTCAGTACCCTGTCCCTGCTTTCTCCCCATATCCTTTGATCCCTTTAGCCTTAAGAAATATATCCAACTCCTTCTTGAATATATTTAATGAATTGGCCTCTACTGCCTTCTGTGGTAGAGAATGCCACAGGTTCACCACTCTCCGGGTGAAGAAATTCCTCCTCATCTCTGTCCTAAATGTCTTACCCCTTAACCTTAGACTGTGAACCCTGGTTCTGGACTCCCCGACCATCGGGAACATCCGTCCTGCATCTAGTCTGTCGAGTCCTGTTAGAATTTTATAAGTTTCAATGAGATCCCCTCTCATTCTTCTAAACTCCAGCGAGCACAAGCCCAATCGACCCAATCTCTCCTCATACGTCATTCCTGCCATCCCAGGTATCAGCCTGGTGAATCTTCGCTGCACTCCTTCCGTGGCAAGAACATCCTTCTTCAGATAAGGTGACCAAAACTGCACACAATACTCAAGGTGTGGTCTCACCAAGGCCCTGTACGTCACTATGGAATCTTGGGAACAGCAGACCACAATGGGTGGCAGAATGCACTGAGACCAATGCCACTTTGAGAGACAGAGGTAGAAATTAGTCTTTGTCCGTTTTTGGGCTTCGTGAGCAGCACATAACCGAACCAAGAGATCTGAGGTTCGCCAGAAATTGTCCTCCGGCTTCAGCTACATATTCGAGGCGAGCTGCCGGCGACGATCGCGCCTCCACAGGCAGCTCACCCCATGGGAAAAGTCAATGTTGGCCTGCCTGCCTCGCTGGCAGCGGCCCTCAAGTAAGTACCGGGAGGGGGCTTGGAGCGGGCAATAGTGTGGGCGGGGGGGGGGGGGAGGGGCGTGATCGGTAGGACTGTGGAGTCTGGGGTGTATTTCTGCTCCTTTATAAAAATATATAACTTAACCTTAGCTGGAAGTCTAGGGCCTGCTGAAGAATCCTGAACGTGGTGGAGTTTGATGCCTGCACCACTCATCGGTAACTAATTTTGTAAAGGGGTCCTTAAACAGGCATTAGGCCCTACATTAACGCATTCAAGGGGATTAATGCCTGTTTTAGGTGGCAGCCCGGGACACCTAAAAAAAAGAACCCCACAAATTTAGCAGTGGGCTTGGGCAGATTGGGCGCAGGCCGTTCCACTGCTAAATTGGTATGCTTTACATCTGTGTTACGCCCGAAAAACAGGCGCAGTGCATACCAATTTCTATCATGTTCAAGCTGCACTGATGAAAGGGAATAACAGAAATAAAAGCTGGCAGCCAGACTCTGAATTCACTCTTGCTAAATATGATCACATCGTGTTTCAGCCTAGTGTGTGATAAAAGAACACATGGGAGGAGACACTCCACCACAACAACCCAGGTTCTGACCTCGTTGAGTTGGAAACGTTGATCTGACAGGTAGCAGCGGTGTCGCAACCGGCCTCAGTGCCAACTGTCCTGGGGAATGAATAAATTGTCCAGCTCCGAATCGCTGCTCAGTAACCCCTGCTGGAAAGTACATAAATGTGGTCTGTCAAGGCGGGGACGGGATCTGGCTCAGGTTTCTCCCCCACAGTTGAATAATATGCTGCCATGCACTATGAGGAAGAGTGAGATTAAGAAGGAAGGCCAGTGCCTGTGGAACAGCAGGAACCAAATCTTCAGGTGTGGAATGGAGAGAAAATGAGAAATCAGTACATAAAATGAGTATGTATTTAGAATATCTTAAAACAAAAAAATAAAAATAGCGGTGAAGAGGCAATTATAGATTCAGACCATCTGGATTGCAGTAACTTCAGATGTGCAGATATATTTATGCTGATGAAAGGGTTCACAGAGCAATCATCATTTCATCAGTTAAGTGAAAAGAGATGCTTGCAAGAAAAGAGTAGCATGTATTTTAGATTCCAGTTTTGTGATATTCTATTAAAAAAAAATTAAATTATTAAAAGAGCTCAGACTAAAATTTCACCCCTTCCAAGTTTCATTCCTGTCCTGATTTATGATGAAAATGTGGGGGGTAGAAGTTGGACCTAATCAAGGCAGCATTTGACCGAATGTGGCATCAAGGAGCTCTAGTAAAACTGAAGTCAATGGGAATCGGGGGGAAAACTCTCCACTGGCTGGAGTCATACCTTGCACAAAGGAAGATCATCACAACCCCAGGACATCGCTGCAGGAGTTCCTCAAGGCAGTGTTCTAGGCCCAACCATCTTCAGCTGCTTCATCAATGATCTTTCCTCCAACATAAGGTCAGAAATGGGGATGTTTGCTGATGACTGCACAGTGTTCAGTGCCATTCACAACTCCTCAGATAATAAAGCAGTCCATGCCCGCATGGAACAAGACCTGGACGACATTCAGCCTTGGGCTGATAAGTAGTAGGTAACATTCACGCCACACAAGTGCCAGGCAATGACTATCTCCAACAAGCGAGAGTCTAATCACCTCCCCATGACATTCAACGGCATTACCATCGCCGAATCCCCTATTATCAACATCGTGGGGGGTCACCATTGACCAGAAACTTAACTGCACCAGTCACGTAAATACTGTGGCAACAAGAGCAGGTCAAAGGCTAGGTATTCTGCGGCGAGTGTTTCACCTCCTGACTCCCCAAAGCCTTTCCACCATATACAAGGCACAAGTAAGGAATGTGATGGAATACTCTCCATTTGCCTGGATGAGTGCAGCTCCAACAACACTCAAGAAATTTGACACCATCTAGGACAAAGCAGCCCGCTTGATTGGCACCCCATCCACCACCTTAAACATTCAGGCCTAGAAATTCAGTCGCGTTTGCGCCCACTTATTGGCTATAGAGTGGTTTGCGCCGGAAGTTTTTTAGCGCCCGAAATTCAGTTGGTCCCTAACATCGGCGTTAGCCGGTAGCGCTGCGCCGGCACCGATGACGTCATCGGTGTGCGCAGCGCCCCGGTTCCAATGCTATTCCGTGCCGATGGCCAAATTCAGTTGCGGCTGCCTCGCCCGTAGCGGCCGCAAACAGCGTTTGAAAAACGGTGCCTTGCAGCTCCGAGAGGCTGGCGCATAAAGGTGGAGGGGCGGCCGGCCGCTTTCCCGGCGGCCGCCTGGCCGCACCTCCCTCCCCGGACTCCTGCACCACCCCCCCCGCGGCATTGGTGTCTGACTCCCGCGAGCCCGGCACTTCTCCGTGGTGCCGGGCTCATTTGCTGGGGGAATCCAGCGGCGATCTCACGGCTGCAGGCAGCTCCTCCTTAAGAGAAGGAGGAGGCCTGCAGTACCCCAGCCTGCCGCACCGCATCGGGTGCCGCAGCGGCAGCTGGACGCCTGAAACTGACTTTCATCGCCCCAAACGAGGCGGCCAAACCCTGCAATAGCGCCCGCCTCTGTCTTGGGGCGGCGCAACTGAATTTCAGGCGGGCGCTACGGGAATCCGGGCGAGCGCAAAATTTCGGGCACTAAAGACCTGGCGCGGCGATACCGAATTTTTAGCCCTCACTCCCTCCACCATCGGCGTACCGTGGCTGCAGTGTGTACCATCTACAAGATGCACTGCAGAAACTCGCCAAGGCTTCTTTGGCAGCACCTCCCAAACCCGCGATCTCTTCCACCTAGAAGGACAAGGGCAGCAGGTGCATGGGAACACCACCGCCTCCAAGTTCCCCTCCAAGTCACACACCATACTGAGTTGAAGTATATCGCTGATCCTTCATCATCGCTGGGTCAAAATCCTGGAACTTCCTACCTAACAGCACTGTGGGAGTACCTTCACCACACGGACTGCAGCGGTTCAAGAAGGCGGCTCACCACCACCTTCTCAAGGAAAATTAGGGATGGGCAATAAATGCTGGCCTTGCCAGCAACGCCCACATTCCATAACCAAAATTTAAAAAATGGACCCTTCTGGGAATTTGGGCTGCTCTGAGTGGAGCAGGCTTCTAGCCTGCTCTCTGCAAGCTTCACTGGTGTGTTTGCCGCCTAGCTGCCTCTGGTGGCACGACAGCCTGAAATATTATGATCAGGCCTAAACACCAATTTCAGGTGGTCCTTGGGCTGGCCTCTTCTGGCACGTGCAATTTGTGTGGCACCTAGTTCACACCCGAAAATGGACACTAACCAATTTATCCCCCTTTGTGTTGTAGGTGCCAGTTGTCCTGTAGTACTTCATTCGGCTTCATTCTGTGAAACCAGAGAATGTTAGCATACTATTTGTAGCAACTGTAGTAAACTTACAGCTGCCTTGCCTGAGATCAGCCAACTCAACATAGACCAGGGATTAAACCTGGGGTCTGCCTGGTCTGTACTACTTAGTACCATACTGGGCAGTGGATTTCCCAACTTAGCCATGAAGGTAGAGCTAATACTTTGATTTCTGATTCAAGAATAGATCGCCTATGATCTTGAAACCAATGCGATGGTCCATAGTGCAGACACCAATAAGGTTGAAACGAATGAGAGAGAAGTCAAGGTAAGTTTGGTAGCAGTGATTTGGTGAGGTAAGCTTAGACTGAGGCCAAGATAAATGGACTAAAGCCTACAGTCACTGTGTTAATGTGCTTCTGAGTTGCAGGATATGGCCAGGTGTCCACAGTGGACCATAGGAAAGACTTGCTGAGTGGAGTAAAAGGCCTAGAAATTCAGTATAGCAGCGTTTGGGGCGCTAGTCCTGGCGATACACAAAGCCTAGCGCCAGTTGCGATTTAGCGCCACCTAGCGCGGTATTGGGTTGCAGCGTCCCTAAAGGTGATTGCGGCGCTAAATCAGGCGCTGCACGCTACTCTTAAGGCGCCAACCTGGCGGCGCAACCCAATTTCGCGGCGGTGGGGCGCAGCAAGGGTGCTGTCAATAATCACTTTCCCTGAGACACAGTGGCGCCAGCCAGCTCTTAAAGGGGCAGGTCAATTGGCATCACCAGACACACTCACTGCCTTGTAGGCCTTCAAAGCGGTGGGAGCCTATCTGTGGTGCACCAGCCTAGCAAGACATGGAAAGGGTGAGGCAGAGGGCGGAACGCCTCACTGATGGGGCATTGGATGCTTTGGTTGGCGCAGTGGAATCAAGGCCAAGGAAGATGGTCGGAATATGATTTATGTTTTCGACAGTCTCCCGGGTGTGAGAGTCAGTTATGTGTCAGTGTATTAGTTTTGCTTTCTGTTGCCATAGCTTTCTCATGTTTGAGGGAACCACATTTTGTGTAATGAAACACTTTCTTCATTTACAATGGCCATGCCTTCTATTTACATGCATCTTGCCCTTCACAGGCTTGGGGGTATCAGACCGGTTCCATTCCTGTTCTTGGAATGGTAGCAAGCATTCCGTGAGAGGGGCCTAGAAGCTACTTCTGATCAGCCTCTGACGCGCAGCCTGAGAAGAGCCGCTCGCGTAGAAGTTCAGGCCAGCAGGCATCTTCTCAGCCACCGACAGAGATGTCCTGCACCTTATCTGAGGCTGCAGATCTGGCTGAAGCAGCTGGCACAGCTCAGTCACCACCTCCTTTCTAAATTGCAGCCTTCTGACACACTGCTCCTCCGGCATGTTCATGTAGGAAAACTGCTGTCGGAAAACCCTGCCAGCGTAAGGTCTGCTGTGGCGATGTCTGTTGGCCCTCCTCCGTCTGGCCATGCCCGCCCCCCTCTCCCAGCATCTCAGTGCCCTTTCCAGATGATTCAGCAGCAGGATGTTCCCCTCCAATGCAGCCCCCATAATAAGTGCCCACAGGAAGGTTCCCCGTTGTCAAGGCTCACCAACAGCAAGGTGATGGTCAGAAGGCTGAAGATCGTCTGCCTGCGCTGGCTCAGTGGTCAAATGGCTCTCAGTGTGCAGCTCAGCAACTCTTTGTAGCTCTCGAGGAAGTTGTGCTCCAAAAATGGCTGCCGCTTTTAAACCACACCAGTCCCCTTTAAATAACGCTCCTCCAGCCCGAGAGCAACTTGGTAAGGTCCAGGTAAGCTGTCACTATTAGCGCCAGGCACTACGGAGGGGGGCGTCACTGAATTTCCGGTCCGGGGCGCCCAAAAGGCGTTGCACACTCAAATGACATCATAATCAGCCTGCGTCCATGAGCAGGTGCTAAGATTTAGCGCCGGCGCTAAATGCATGCTCAATATGGGGCGAGGCACTAGGCGCCTTGCGCCCGCCCGGAAATTGGCTAATGCCCCACTTCTCGGCCTCTTTAGGCGTTAATCGGTGGCGCTAACAACCGAATTTCTCCCCCAAAGTGCTTCTGCTATGGGAATGGGAAAATCAGAGAACGTGTCAACCTGTATTGCTCTTGTGCGTCTCTTAGAAGTCAATACAAGAGTGCTATCAACTAAATGACCCCTCCCTACTCCCCTCACCCCCCACCACCATAGTTCAGGACCAGAAGAATTTTTTAAGCGCTGCTATTAAACTAAACTGTTATCTTTATGTCAGGAACGCAAGAGATGATACAACTGCAAGACTATGGGCTAGATTTTCAGTATAGGCAGTTTTGGGGCGCTAACCTTAGCGCCCGCCCGAAGTTAGCGCCCGCCCCAAAGTAGCGCCCCGTTGCCGGGAATTCAGTGGCTTCGCCCTAAGAGGTTGGTGGAGCGCTAAAAGAGGCGTTCCACTACTCTCTTTAGGCGCTAAGCCGGCGGTCCAGAGGGATAGCGCCCAGGCGGGGCGCAGCACGGGTGCGGTCATTTTTGCACTGACAGCAGACCCCGTGGTGCCGACCAGCTCTTAAAGGGGGAAGGGACGAATTGGTCTGCTGCCACGCCCTGCACACTGCAGCCTTGCAAAGAGGCCTCAACACTACTGCTCAGCCCCAGGGAGTCATGGCAACGCCAGAGAAGGCCCGTCAGCGTGCCCTGCGCTTCTCAGAGGGTGATCTGGACATAATGGTCACAGCTCTGGAGGTGAGGCGCAAGATCTTGTTTCCAGAGAGTGGGAGGAATCCAACCCACCACGACTACACCAAAGCCTGGAAGCAGATCGCCCAGAGGGTGACGTTCACCGGCGAGGCCCCCAGGACCCACACACAATGCCGTAAGAAATACAACGATCTGACCAGGATTGTGAGGGTGAGTAGCCTTTCCAGTCTCCTCCTCATTCTTGCATGTACACCTGACATGATGGGCAAAGGGACCTGAAAGTCCTTTTGGCCAGCCCTCAGCCAGCAGCATTGGGACAGTCATGAGCATCAAATGGCCATTCGGCACTCTACACTTTGGCCCAGCTATTCCACCATGGGAGGCAGTGGACAGTACATCAGGGCTTCACTCTGTCCAAGCTATTCCACCATGGGAGGCAGTGCACACTACATCAGGGCTTCACTGCGCACTTACAGCCCGTCCTTTCTCTTGCAGGCTAAAGTAGCGTTTAATCGCCAGGCCCGTGCCAGGGGTGGCCGCGCCAAGCTGCAGAAGCTCACTCGGCTGGAGGAGCGCGTGTGTGTGCTCATGGGAGCCCGTGTGATTGTCCCCACAGCGTGCGGTGTATCCGACCCTCCACTGCCCGGCAATGGTAAGGACTTCGCCTTTTGGCCCTCTCGCGTCGCACTGGCCCATCCGAGCTACCTCCTTTGCCACTGTCCCACCAATGCGCTGAATCCCACCAGTCCTAACTCCCTCGCTGATGCCGTCTCCTCACTCTGAAGCTACTCTTGTGCATTCCTGCTTTCAGCTGGTGACGACCAGGACCCTGAGGCTGCCAGTGACAGCACCTCCAACCAGGAGGAGGTGGAGGAGCAAGCCGGACCTTCGGGGGAACAGTCACGTCCCGCAGGAGAGGAGGAAATGCTCGACACCTCCTCACTGGACGAGTGCCTGGAGGAACTGTCGCAGGGCAATGCAGCTTCTGGGACCAGTGGCGTCCAGCCACCCAGCAGCCGTGCGCGTGGCCCGCGGCCTTCCCCCCAAAGGGGGGAAGGATCAGAGGGGAGTGCTGCTGCTCGGCACACTCGCCGTCACCAACGCGGCAAGGGTCCCCTAGTTCGGCCCCCTCCTCCCCAGCGGGAGAGTCGCGACTCCAGTCCGGACACCTTCACTTCGGAGGAGGTGCGGAAGCTCGATCAGATGGCCGACGACTCGGACCGGCGCCACACGGAGCTCATGAGCGTGGTGGGGCGCATGCCTGAGGCCATCGAGTCGCTGGCGACCAGTGTGCGCGAGTTCGGGGCAGCAACTGCCGCGACTGGCCGCATGCTAACTGATGCCGTCAAGACCCTGGCGGATGTGATGCGCGCGCACACCAGGACCACAGGGCCACTCACTGCTGCCACACGCGCTGTCTCAGGCAGGCATCGCCAGGGCAGGCGCCGCGCTGGACCATCCCAGCAAGCCGGCCGTCGGCTGATTGCTGCGGATCCTGCAGTGCGGGCCCGGCCGAGTGCCACCGCGCCACAGCACCAGCCAGCGCATCCCAGACGCCAGCTGGCCCACATTGCGCCATCCGTCGCCGCCATTCCCCCTCTGGGGCGTCAAGGGCAAGCGGCTGCAGCTGATGGTGGCCAGGCTCAGGTGCGCCACTCAGGAGACGGCCCCTCGAGGCCCAAACGCCGTGTAGGCCGCCCCCCAGCGGCATCTGGCGGAAGGGCATCTGAGCCTCAGGCGCCTTCCCCCAGCCTCGCAGCAGCCACTGGGCAGAGCTTGCGAAGGAGCAGCAGGCAGGGCAGGGGAGGCAAAATGCTGGCCAAGGTCTCGCCCTCGCGGGCCACTCAGTAGAGGGTGTGGCCAGCTTTCCTTTAATATGGCGGTGGCCATCTTTATTTTGCCCATGGTTGTGCTTTTGGAGGGCTTTTTTTTTGCGTTAGGCCGACGTTGAGGGCCGGTTTCAATAAAGGTGGAGTGGCTCCTCCCCAGTTTGTGGGAGTGAGTCGTTTGTTGGGCTTTTTGTGGGGCCCGTTTATTGTTTTTGGGGATTCATGTGGGAAGGGCTTTTCATTTTTGTGTAATAAAAAATTATCTTTATTCATGCAGTCTCCATGGTTGTTCTTCTTAGTGTTTGTTGGCTTCGCCGGCTGAGGGCTTGCGGAGCGGCTGCATTCATCTTCCCTCATGGCCCCTGGCCATTCCCTGACAGGGGGCTTAGAAGTACCGTGTAATAAGGTGGCGTCGTGCGGCCCTTGGCCCTGGTCGCTCCCTCCTGGGA
The DNA here is from genome assembly GCF_052327205.1 of Somniosus microcephalus. Taxonomy (NCBI): domain Eukaryota; kingdom Metazoa; phylum Chordata; class Chondrichthyes; order Squaliformes; family Somniosidae; genus Somniosus; species Somniosus microcephalus. The sequence continues at coordinate 47,318,486 of NC_140993.1, read as the reverse complement.
ACGTACTCCTGCTCCTCCTCCTCCTCCTCCTCCTCCTCCTCATGCTCCTCCTGCTCCTCCTCCTGAGGTGCTGGTCCAACGTCAGGTGGCAGTGCCTGAGTCCTGCGGATAGCCAGGTTGTGTAGCATGCAGCAAACCACCACAAATTGGGAGACCCGGTCCGGCGAATACTGGAGAGCTCCTCCGGAGCGATCAAGGCAGCGGAACCGCTGCTTGAGGACCCCAATAGTTAGCTCGATGATGTTGCGGGTGGTTTGATGGCTCTCGTTGTAGGCCTCTTCAGCAGCGGTCCTGGGCGCGCGGAGCGGGGTCATGAGCCAGGTGCACAAAGGATAGCCTTTGTCCCCGAGTAGCCATCCTCTTGGGGGAGGCTGTGCCTGGAACATGTCATGCACAGTACTCTGCCGCAGGATAAAGGCATCGTGGCTGCTGCCTGGGAAGCTGGCATTGACTGCCATGATGCGCTGCTTGTGGTCACAGACCAGCTGCACATTCAGAGAATGGTAGCCCTTCCTGTTGCGATACTGCTCGCCATGCTCCAGAGGGGCCCGCAAAGCCACATGCGTACAGTCAATGGCGCCCTGCACCAAGGGGAATTCCCCGAGTCTGGAAAATCCCAATGCGCGCTGATGCTGGCTCTCCAGGGCCATGGGGAAGGAGATGAATTGGCTTCTCCTTCTGAACAGTGCTTCGGTCACCTGGCGGATGCAGCGATGCGCGCCGTACTGGGAGATGTTTGCTATGTCCCCAGCAGCGTATTGGAAGGAGCCGGTGGCATAGAAGTTCAATGCCACCGTCACCTTCACTTCCACCGACAGAGACGTCCTGCACCTGAGCTTTGGCCACAGATCTCGGCAAAGCAGGTGGCAGATCTCTGCAATCACCCCCTTTCGGAATCGGAGCCTTTTAACACATCGCGCGGCACTCATGTTTAGGTAGGAGCGCTGCTGGCGGTATAGCCTGACTGGGTAAGGCCTACGTGGCCGACGCCTGTAGCCCCCTCTGCCTCTAGCCAGGGCTGCCCCTCTCACAATGCGTCTGCGAGCCCTACGGACATGGAGCTGCAGCTCCGCGTTGGCACCCCATGCAACCCCCATCAAATCCTGGCAAACACTCTAATTTCCAAATGGCCACTTGCAGCGCTGTTGCCTGAGTCCAAAAATACCTGGCTCTTGCTGCTTGAAACCAGTTAGCTATCCTCCTTGTTGTGTCTCCAGAAATGCGTTGCACAAGACTGTTTTCTGAAAAAAGGATGGCCTTTATACTGGAGAGGACGTTCCCTTTAATTAGCGCCCCCCGGGGCCCGTGCTGGTTGTGTTGCGTTCCTTTTTCCAAACGCTCCGGCCGCCCGCCGCACAATGGGGCGGTCCGACTGAAGTTTGCAATCGGGGCGGCCAAAGGGCGTTGCACGAGGATGTGACGTCATTTTCTGCGCGCGCATCCGGGCGGGCGCTAAACTTTGCGCCGGCGCTAACGGGCAACTTAATTTGGGGCGGGGCGCAAACTGCGCTGCGCCCGGGCGCTACACGCATAGCGCCCGGAAATCACTTCTCTTAAGGCGCTAACTGCTGGCGCAAGCAACTGAAAATCTAGCCCTATGTTCTGTGTCAATTTCAAAAGTCTATCAACAGCAAAGCTTTACACACTGCATCTCCTTCCCATGGATCTGTTCTTCAGAAAGCGTCTTTGGCCCGGCGAAGCACAGGAGCTAGCTGCTGACCCTGAACTACGCTCCTCACAGGGTTCTCGCAATCCCTGTGTCGAGAGCTTCGGGTTTTCTGACCTTCAATTCAATTCAACGGAACTTAATGGGGATCCCCTTGAGTGAAGTGCTGTGGCATCAACAGGCTGTCTAAGCAGCAAATCAACAGGCAAAATTCTCAGTGACAGCGAACAAGGAAATGAGTAAGTCCTTAAAATTCTACCTTTGTAAAATAGTTAGTGAGAGCAAAAGAAAGATTGGGGTTCTCACATGGGGAAAAGGAAAAACGAAAATAAAAATGCACAAACTTCAAAAAATGTAATTTTTAAAAAAACGTTTCTTAAAAATTTTATTTTTTATTAAAATGGACAAATTTCACACTGCAAAAAATTAAAATTCATTTTCCAGGCCCTTAACATTTGTTTAGTAGTCAATACGCTTTTAAAACCCCAATGACAGCTAATCCCTTTGGGTCTAACTTTTAGTGGGGAATTTAACAGCATAATTACTGCGGAAGAGCCGAAGTTTTCGTCAGTTTCAATGATTTATAAGATTTCACTGAATGACGCCTTTGTGGGGGGAGGGGGTGGCGGGGGCACTGTGCAGCCAGTTTCGGAGGCGTAATTGACGGACCGCAACTTCGGGATTTCAGCATGCGCTTGCGCCAAATCCCGAAGTTGCGGTCAGTTTCAATACTCTGGGAGTACACCACCGTACCTTTATCTGCGACACCAGTCATATTATGCAGGAGTAGGAATGTAAAGGTAAATGTTATGAATGGACAATCCTGGGCAGCGCCTCAAGCGTCAATAATGCATATCAGGAATTTGGATGTCTGACCCGACAAATTCCCATCCACTGGAATCATGGGGGCAGGTGTGCAAATTCCTGAGAGGGCCATTCCGCAATTTCACGGGGAAGCCAAGCTCGCAGAGAGCACAGATCGGAGACTGCAACACTACCCCTCAATTCACTGAGCTGTTTTCTCTGCAGGTGCAGCCTCACATTGGGAGCATGGGAAGCACAGAATAACCCCTGATATGCGATCCCTGTGGGTCCCACTCTCTCCAGAAACCCAACTGCCCACTCTGTATGTACTGCCTACGTCAGTGGCCTTCTCTGGTAACATTATACACACATGGGATATGGAATATAAGCTGTGACTAAGTGATCATGTGCTATTGTGATTATGAATTGGAGCTTCTGACAGACCAGAAAGGATGTATGGAAAGCTAACGGAAAGTTGACCTTTATCTCAAGGGGATTGGAATTCAATAGTGAGGAAGTGATGCTTCAGTTGTAGAGTCTTGGTCAGACCCCATCTGGAATATTGTGTTCAGTTTTGGGCACTGTACCTCAGCAAATATATATTGGCCTTAAATTATGAGGACAGGTTACAGAAACTGGCTTGTATTCCATTGAGTTTAGGAGATCGAAGGGTGATCTAATCAAGGTATTTAAATTGATAAAGGGAGTTGATAAGGTAGATACAGAAAAACTATTTCACGAACAAGAGGGCAAATTAGAGCTCGTCCATTTCGGAGTGAAACCAGGAAGCATTTCTTTGCATAAAGGGTAGTGAAAATATGGACCTCTCTCCTCTAAAGGTGAATTCAAATTTTCAAGACTGAGATTGATAGATTTTCGCTAAGTAAAGATATCAAGGGGTTTGACCAAATGGGGCTAAATGGAGTTGAGGTACTGATCAGCCAATGGTGGAAAAGGCTTGAAGTGTGAATAGCCTACTGTTCCTATGTTCCTAATAAGAAGCAAGGTGAGACTGTAACTTCCTAACTTGTGTTCCTGGTATTAGAACCCTTCGCCATAGTGAAAAAATTGTCTGGATTGACTTTGTCATTTCCCTTCACAATCTTGAAAACTTCAGTTAGGGCACCTTGAAGTTTTACAAAATTACGAAGTCCCACTTCCTTATCATTTCCTTATAAATTAACTATTACTTGCTAAACTAAGGTTTTTGGAGCATGCATTAGGGCTTAAATCTTGGACTAGGTGATTAGCAGCCCAACGTAATTTTTTCTAGGTCTTTCTGCACTCCAAAAAAACAGCTGGAGTACTGTAGCAGCAGTCTTTGACTTTGATTGATGTTAAATGACACTGCCTTAGGCCTAACACTTCAACTTTGAACTTAACCCCACTTGTGTATGTTCGAACCTGGCAAACAAAAACTGGTCTTTGCATTGAGTCGGGCTCTGTAAAAAAGCTTAAGGAACAATTGTTTCACTGTGTTGATTATCACTAATGGCGGTGTTATTCTATGTAACCTCCTCCAGCCCTACAACCCTCTGAGATCTCTGCACTCCTCCAATTCTGGGCTCTTGTTTATTCCCAATTTAATCACTCCATCATTGGCAGCTGTGCCTTCAGCTCCCTAGGCCCGAAGCTCTGGAAGTCCCTCCCTAAACCTCTCCACCTCTCTACCCCTCTCTCCTCCTTTAAGATGCTTCTTAAAACCTATCTCTTTGATCAAGCTTTTAGTCACCTGTCCTAATATCTCCTTATATGGCTCGGTGTCAAATTTTGTTTGATAACGCCCCTGTGAAGCAACTTTGGGAGGTTTTACTATGTTAAAGACGCTATATAAATGCAAATTGTTGCTGTTGTACACTTAATTTTATATTAAAAGGATGTTATTCAGCTCAGCCCTGTGTTAATATTAGTCCCTTAATCGTTTCTTTTTTTTGGTGATTTGCACTCATTAGGGTGAAGGATGATTAAGGATAAATTTGCAAGTTTGTGCTCCCGTAACAGAACTAGAAGCGACATGAGCACTTTTGTCTTTTGACAGCCATATGATTTTCCATCCATTAATTTCAGTGGATGGAAAATCAATCATATTGTCCTCCATGTCTGATTTCCTGCTATGTGCTTCCATCGTGCACAGCTCTTTAACAGAAGTGTAAAATTACCCCCATATTCCTCACTACACCAGTCCGAGAGTTCCACACCTGCTGTGCTTGTGTGAGATTGACAACTTAACAACAGTTTTGTTTTTTTATTGGCCCATGGTTACCAGAAACTCGGTTAAAATCAGGCAAATCCATTTCAGGTAGGAACCTGACAACCTGCAGGGAATGGAGACTTTGATCCATTATTATGGAATGGAGTCAAACTCAAGTCCCAGAGATGAAAGGACTATGGCCCGGACCTAGCGTTCACCATCATTACCCCTCTGAAGCTGACCGCAACTTCAGGATTTAGCGCATGCCAGATAAAGGCGAAAATCCTGAAATTGCGGTCAGTTGTTCGCTGCTCAGCTGCAGGCTGCGCTGTGGAACTCCCCATAGCTGGCAATCAGTGAAATCAGCTGAACTGATGAAAACTTAAGTTTTTCGGATTTATTTACGCATTGGCAGAAACCCCAGAGAGACACATAAACAGGGTTTCCGCTGATTTTCCACCAAAGGTATGGTGGCCGAGTGGGAGAATCTCTCAAGACAATGTCCGGCTCACATGTTAAGTGCCAAGTCAACCATCATCCCCTAAATCCCTTTCCACCTTACTTTTAGCTATTTCTACACCATTCTTTATATACATGTGGCAATCATTTTTCTTTCTAGTCTAAATTCCCTTGCACGTGTCTGTATTGAATTTCATCTACCACTGATTTACCCATTGATTTATTTTATTTAACTCCTTTTTAGATCCTTAGCTGCTTGACATTCCTCCTTAGTTTAGTGAACTTGACCAGTTTGCATTGCTTTTCTGTATCCAACTTATCAATGTAAATTGGGAACAAAAGGGACCCAGCACCAAACCCCGTGACACTCCACTCAGTGTTCTCCACTTCCCTAACAAGTAACTGCTGCATTCTTTCCTTCAGTCAATTCCTTATCTCCATCCAGGTTTCACTTTGAATTCCTACCCCTTTCAGATATAGTAGTAGCCCTTCAGGAACGACTTTATCAAAAGCTTTTTGAAAATCTAAGTACACCACGTCAGGCAGTTTTGCACTGTCCACTTGGGATGCCACTTCCACAAAAAAGTCAAGGAGGCTCATTAGGCTTCTTAAGCTCAGTCGCCTATTACTTAATAGATTAGTTTAATAAGGATACTCCTCGAGTTTATTCCTAGCAATTGATTCCATGATTTTTTTCAGCTATTTATAAGACTATTGGGTCTGTGGACGAAAGGCTCAAGACACTGCCATAGAATCATTGGGTGTTTCAACAGAGAAAGGTTATGTGACCCATCAAGCCTGTGTCAGCAATTGTCCCCACCTGAGGTACCTAGTCTAATCCTACTGTCACGTTTCAGGATGTCTGTATATTTCACTTGGGAGCAACTCTTGGTTTAAGCTACATTATGGCTTTGATATGGTTAAACCTAAGGTTCTAAGATTTAATATTCCGAGTTCCAATAATGTTTTTTGTCCCTTAGTAGAGGGAATGCAGGAGCCATTTGAAATATAGAGAACCAGGTGTCTCAATGGGTTCTCACGAATAGAGATGGGCCAGACGTTGAAATTGTTATCCTTATGAGATCAAGACCATAAAATTTTCATATAATTCCAACATACATTCAAAGCTGGTATGTTCAAATAACTGCCCTGACTAGCAGCTTGCCAGTTATCTGGCATGACCAGTTTGATTGGTAGTACTATTGGCCAACTCCAGGGAGGGAGTTAGCATCAACAATAACTTGCATTTATATAGCACTTTTAACTTAGTAATAGGTCCCAGGGTGTTTCACAGGAGTATAATCAGACAAAAATTGACAAAGAAGGAGACATCAGAACAAGTGACCAAATGTTCGGTCAAAGGGATAGTTTTAAGGAGCTTCTTAAATGAGGAGCAAGGGATGGAGAGGTAGAGAGGTTTAGTGAGGGAATTACAGAGCTTAGGGCCAAGACAGTTGAAGGAATGGCCACCAATGGAGGGGTGAAGGAAGTGAAGGCTGCACACAAGGCCGGAGTTGGAGGAACGCAGAGTTCTTAGAGGGTTGTAGGACTGGAGGAGGTTACAGAGCTAATGAGGGGCGAGGCCATGGAAGGATTTGAACACGTGATGAAAATTTTAAAATCAAGGCACTGATGGACTAGGAACCAATGTAGGTACGTCAGCACAGGGCTAATGGGTGAATGGGAGTTGGTGCGAGTTAGGATACGGGCAGCAGAATTTTGGTTGAGCTCAAATTTATGGAGGGTGGAAGATGTAAGGCTGGCCAGGAGAATATTGGAATAGTCGAGCCTAGAGGAAACAAAGGCAGTCAAACTGCCACCTTCCTGTCCAGGTAAAGAATAAAGATAGTCTGGGGTCAGTTGTGGAAGACAGGTAAGGGTAACAGGGAAGGGAACGATCCACCATTATTTATTGCACCGTGGTATTGCAGGCCTTCCTCCCCTTCTTAAAGGGGAGGGGCCTTGTGCAGCGCGACCTGGGGCCCAGCTGGGCCCCCGGGGATCGGGAGTGCAGGCAAAAGAGCCCGGCACTCAAGAGAAGTGCCAGGCTCTTGGAGTGCAGCCAGCACTCCACGGGGGGGGGGGGGGGGGGGGGGTGGGGCGTTTCAGGAGGTCTGGGACGGGAGCGCAGGCAGGTGCTGGCAGGCGGCCAGCAACAAAAATGGCCGTTCCATACCTCGCCTTTAAGTTGCGCCTCCTTGGCCGCTGGTACGCCCCCCTGACCCCGTCGGACATAGCATCCGGTGGTAAATCAGGGGGCACTCCCGAAGATCGTGGCCGGGGCATGAGCGGGGCGCTACACACGCCAATGACATCATCGCCAGTGGCGCAGCGCTGCAGGGCACTACCGGTTAGCGCCACCACTAACCTCCCGCTGAATTTTGCAGGAGGCGGGGGCAGTGCCGCGCCCGGGCGCTAGTTGCTTTGTGTCCCGTTAGCGCCCTCTTAAGACATTAACGGGAGGCGCAACCAACTGAATTTTTCCCCCCATATGTTATGGGAAACATTATGGAAGAAGTTAAAATTCAGGATTTGCTACTTTGTTCAGTCAAATGTAATCTGTAAAATATGCCAACTTCTTATTTTTTTCATTTTACTCTCTCACTGTTCATCAGTTCTGCCTCTTGGAAGATTGGAGAACTGTACATGGTTGCATGTGGGAGATAACATGACCCAATTCATAGAGCATGGGGCCTTTATTGTTATGATCTTGAGTCATGCGATCATATGACTAGATATTGGGCAGGAATGGTAAACTCCTCATTGTAACAGATATGGGATTCACTTACGGAAGAGAGCAGTGATGACAGATTAAAGAGAATACCTAGAATAGGCCCAGAAATTATAACACACCACAACAATAACAACTTGCATTTATATATCACCTTTAATATAGTAAAATGTCCCAAGGCGCTTAAAACGAAGGCGTTGGTGGATCGGGAGCCAATGTAGGTCAGCGAGCACAGGGGTGATGGGTGAACGGGACTTGATGCGAGTTTTGGATGAACTCAAATTCATGGAGAGTGGATGATGGTGAGGTACCCTTCAGCTTGCTCCCCACAGACTTTATATATCATGAGGTAGAGTTTCTGCTTTGGGCGCATTTGGGAAATTGTGCCCAAAATGCACTTGAAATTGCGCTGGTAAGGTTATGCTTCATGCTCCCGCTAATTCGTGTAATCAGAAATGTAAAATCTTCCATGTACCAGCGCAATCGGGCAGCATAATAAAACATTATCATTTCTCTATTGTTTATTTCCATTAAAGAGTATTGCTTGATGTGTTTATTATGTGGATATTCAACCAGCCCGACAACTTGTGAATGTGGAACTGAGGCACAGACTAAGCAACATCTCCTGCAATGCCCATCGTTAGAGGAACCCTGCACTGTTGCAGATCTTGCCGAATCCAACAACAAGGCGCAAAAATGTGTCCAGTTCTGGCTGGGCTATGTATAGACTGTCCGTGGACACGATAAGAGGAAGAAGCTTGATATGTTTAAGAGAGATAACCTGGTGCAGTTTAATGAATACAGCTGAAAATGGGTTTATCACCAAAAATAAGCATTTTTAATAAGTGTCCAGTGCTCCATCTGTGAGTAACCTGATTTAACATCACTGAAAATTATTTAAAAAAACGATGCTGAACCATTTAATAGTTTTATTGGTGTGCACTAGTCAGTTTCTTAGTAAATTAAATATTCTTTGACATGAAAAAGCTTTTAAAACATGCTTACAATGCCTGTGCACCTAAAAGAATGAGTGCAATTTGAAGAGCCTTCCCGAACCAGAGCAAATGGTGGAATCTCGCAATTTTGACCTGGGTGGATGAGGGGGGGGGGGGAGGGGGGGAGTGAGGCCGGTTTGTGGGTGGAGCCTGATTTGGGCTAATTGATTCTTGAACCAATGTAAAAGATCACAGAAAGCACGAACGTAAGTGGTTTTGGGCGTAACTCACTTACACTATAAGTTCCCAAATCTTTTGCGCTATTTTAAAAAACATCGCACTAGAAGCCGGCCCCAACCACAAAACTGGCCATGCCCCCAGATCGAATTAATCACCATTGTGAGTTTCCGCTAATTAGCGATATGCAAACTTAAGCAACAAAAACACTTCTTAAAACTAGCGCAATTTTCAGCGCAATTTGCGTCCATATGGCTGATTGCGCTCAAAGCAGAAACTCCTGGCTCTGTTCTTTTGTTACTGTCTTGTCAAATAATGGAAGCAATGGCCGGAATTTTAATTTGGAGGCGGGTAGGGAGCAGGGATGCTGGAAAGCGGTCTGGAAACTGGGGAGAACGGGTTTCCCGCAGGCCCTGTCGAATTTAACGGCAGGGCCTGATTAGCAGCCCAAAGCTTTGATTCCTGCCCGCATGCCAGCCAGATGGAGAGGCTGTGGCACCAAGCTGCAGAGAAGAGGGATGGAGGGATGGGAGGGTTTGTAATGGTCGGAGGTCAGAGGAAGATCGGGGCCAGAGGTTCGGCGCCAGAGGAGGATCGGGGGCAGAGGAGGACAGTGCTGGAGGAGGATCGGGGCCGGAGGAGGATCGGGGTCGGAGGGGGGGAGGCTGGGAGCTGGAGGGGGGGAGGCTGGAAGGCTGAAGTAGGGATCGGAGGCCAGAGGGGGAGGTTGGGGGCCAGAGAGTGGATCGTGGGCTGAGGCCGAGGATCGAAGGCCAGAGGGGGGATTGGAGGTTGTGGGGATCGGATGTCTTGCTGCAGTTGTACAGGGCCTTGGTCAGACCACAACTTGAGTATTGTGTGCAGTTTTGGTCGCCTTATCTGAGGAAGGATATTCTTGCCATGTAGGGAGTGCAGCGAAGATTCACCAGACTGATACCTGGGATGGCAGGAATGATGTATGAGGAGAGATTGGGTCGATTGGGCTTATATTCGCTGGAGTTTAGAAGAATGAGAGGGGATCTCATTGAAATTTATAAAATTCTAACAGGACTAGACAGACTAGATGCAGGAAGGATGTTCCTGATGGCGGGGGAATCCAGAACCAGTTGTCACAGTCTAAAGATAAGGGGTAAGCCATTTAGGACAGAGATGAGGAGGAATTTCTTCACCCAGAGAGTGGTGAACCTGTGGAATTCTCTACCACAAAAGGCAGTTGCGGCCAATTCATTAAATATATTCAAGAAGGAGTTAGATATATTTCTTAAGGCTAAAGAGGTCAAGGGCTATGGGGAGAAAGCAGGGACAGGGTACTAAATTTGGATGATCAGCCATGATCTCATTAAATGGCAGAGCAGGCTCGAGGGGCCGAATGGCCTACTCCTGCTCCTATCTTCTATGTTTCTATGTTAACTCTTTAACCTCCCACCCGACCCCAACCCACCTGTTTTTTGTGGTTAAACTCCGCTCAATGTATCACTAATTACCTTTCATGTAAAGTTATCCTTAAACTTCTCCACTTTGGTGAAAAAAATCTGTAACTTATCAAGTTTTGCTTCATAACTATAATCCCTCATCCCTGGTAACATCTTAGTGATTCTACACTGCACCCTTTCCATTCGTTCTATAACCTTCCTGTAACAGGGTACAAAACCACACACAAGTCTCCAACAGCAGCTTAACTAAGAACTTGTACAAGTTCAACATTATCTCTTTGCTTTTATATTCCATGCCTTTAGATACAAAACCAAGGATACCATTTTCCTCTTTTATGGCTTCATTTGCTTCGGGTGCTATCTTTAATGACCTCTGTGTCTGCCTGCATACATAGGTCTCTCTGTTCCTCTACTTCAATAGTTAAATTTAAACTATTTGTGGTGCATTCCCTTCCCTATTTTTAACTTCCAAAATGTATTACTTTACAGCGTGGAAGCACTGGGGCCAGTTTTGATGTCCCGCCTTGGAACTGGTGGTGGGAATAACACCACAAGCACTGAACCACAAGCACTGAACCACAAGCACTGAATCCAGCCACATTTATGAGTTTAGTCTAATTTAAGAAATAAAGAACTTGCATTTATATAGCGCCCTTCACAATCTCAGGATGTCTCAAAGTGTTTTACAGCCAATGAAGTACTTTTGAAGTGTAGTCACTGTTGTAATGTAGGAAAAATGGTAACCAATTTGTGCACAGCAAGGTCCCAGGAACAGCAATGAGATAATGACCAGATAATCTGTTTTAGTGATGTTGGTTGAGGGATAAAGATTGGCCAGGACCCTGGGGAGAGCTCTCAGCTCTTCTTCAAATAATGCAATAGGATCTTTTACATCCACCTGAGAGGGCAAACGGTGCAGCGGTCCCTCAGTACTGTACTAAAGTGTCAGCCTAGATTATGTGCTCAAGTCTCTGGAGTGGGACATTGAAACCACAATTTTCTGACTCAGAGACAAGAGTGCTACCACTGAGCTAAAGCTGACACTTAATTTTTACATTGTGGGTGACCTGCAGACTTGAGAATTGCCTAAAATTTGCAATTAGAACATAGAAAAATAGGAGCAGGAGTAGGCCATTTGGCCCTTCGAGCCTGCTCCGCCATTCAATATGATCATGGCTGACCCTCTATCTCAATACCATATTCCTGCTCTCTCCCCATACCCCTTGATGTCTTTTGTGTCTAGAAATCTATCTATCGCCTTCTTAAATATATTCAGTGACTTGGCCTCCACAGCCTTCTGTGGTAGAGAATTCCACAGGTTCACCACCCTCTGAGTGAAGAAATTTCTCCTCATCTCAGTCCTAAATGTCCTACCCTGTATCCTGAGACTGCAACCCCTCGTTCTAGACCCCCCAGCCAGGGGAAACATCCTCCCTGCATCCAGTCTGTCTAGCCCTGTCAGAATTTTATACGTTTCAATGAAATCCCCTCTCATTCTTCTAAATGAGTTCATCCATTGGGGGTGGTAAATCGTGTACTGCTGCTGCAGGTCTTAAAGGCTTGCTGCAGATTAAAGAGGCATTCGCTGACATGTCTTCCAGCAGTGAAGGGTGCAGCAAGCGGCACGAGAGCGGCTCTGTGCTTATCCACTGATCTCCACACACCCACAGCTGCAGATCAGACCTCGATATAGCAAATGATGAATGCCTTCAGAGTCCAACTCTCGACGGTACAATGTGACGGCAGGCTTAATGGTAGGTGGAGTAAGCGGAACGATGAGGAGGTTGGTAAGGAAGTTGGTGAAATTAGTCCCCAGCAGGCGTGCTGGGCAGAAAGTTCAGTGAGAGAGGAAGATGGCACAGTAACAAGTGGGCACAGATTTACGGTTATTACAAGAGCAAAGTGGAAAGTTGGAAGACTTTTCACACTGTGTTATTTGCCACAGTGCTTGTTGAAGTAGAGATTAATTTCAAATGGAATGAGACAGGTATTTGATAAGGCAGAATATGACAATGTTGAACTGAACAAAGGAGACAAACTCAAAATCACACTAGATTTTGAGCAAAATGGAGATTTTCCGTGCTGTAATTTTTACAACTGTATGGACAACGGAAGCAGCGGATGTCTGAGAAAAGGGATTTTCATCATATCTGACCAGTTGTACTTTCAATAATGAAACAGGCACCATACCTGCTCTCTGTGCATTTGTCTCCTCTCCAGCCCATAACGAGAGAATTATGATGACATATGAAACTCGAGACATAGCTCGAAGGACCATTCCTTTTTGCTGGGAAGAGATATTAGGACATTAAACCCTGTGGTAAAATAGAAAGAGATTAATCGTTAACTCATAGATTGCTCTCAACATTCTATTCGACAAGCAGAAATCCAGCCAGGTGGACCGCAATGGTCTTTTCTGGTCCTGTACATTTCTAATGTTCTGGAAACCATAATTACACATTTTGGCGCATAGACGAATGGAATGCTTTAAAATTTTCAAATGTAAATGGTATATTTTTTTATTAAGTTCCCTTCAGTCTGCTTTCTCTCCTGAAGGGTTAACCTTCCACACAGTTCCCTTCTGTTGGAAGAACAGAAGAGCAATGTGGACTTTTCCTCCACTGAGACCAACCCCTATGACGGGGGGCTTCGCTCTTACTTGCAGGCAGTGGAGACAGTGTCCATCCTTTTGGCTGAGATGACAATATAAAGAGAGGTACCCACTACACACATCTGCAACATGTTACAGGAAGTTTTTCATGGCATGCAGAGCACCCTGGAGTGACACTTCTAAAAGTTCTGCAGCAACAAGTTGCCAGGAGGAGATTCTAAGGACAGTGGTGACTCCTGGAGTGGCAGCTACTCAATGCTTCAGTGGAGACCTTGAAGGTTAACCTGAACACTGCACGTGCACAAAGCTTCCAAGACTTGGTTAGGTCTGTTATGACATCGTGGTCAATGTCACTTCTGAGCCTATGCCCTGCACCAGTGGGCTGCAAGGAGTGGCCACATATGCCACTGTCTCTCCAGAAAGTGGTAATGAACCTGCTTCCTTAAAGTCCCTTCGAATGATGCACATGAGAGAGCTTCAGACATGTGCCCAGTACACCTTGACAATTCAAAAGAAAGGCAGCCAGAAGCTGATACATCTGAGACAGCTGCTTCACGGAAACAAGAGTCACCCGTAAAACTCCAGGAAAACCATCCCAGCCACCAACGCAACCTGATCTCATTCAGGGATTACCTCATAATAGTAGCAGACAAAGAACTCGAGCAAGTAGGGTAGCTAGCACAATGACTAGACATGGTGTTAAGAGTAGTTCTAGATAGGGTGAACGAATGTCATTCACCCAAAGATGGCTTGACCACAAAGAGTTCTGAATTCATCTCTGTGGATCTTTGCAAGGTGATACTAACAGAAATATAGATTTCTGTCTTATGACAGAAATCGACAGAAGGCTTTGACAGTGAGGGACTTTGTGAGGGTTTTGGCGGTGTGGGGGGTGGGGTGGAGGTAGGCAGCTGTTAAGTGACTTTCTCTGGTGTGTCAACCTTTATTCATCAAAGGCACTGGGCTATAAGCTGTGTCCTCCTTTCTCTGTCTGCTGGCTGTACTATAATGATTCTGGTGACTCTCACTAGGCTGTATCACCAAATGCATCCAGCCAACTAAAACGAGGCTGCAGTCTGCTCTATGGTACTTTTTGTACTGACATGAGTCTCATGATATCTGTTTCCCCCCTCAATCCATGGAATCCTTATAGGGCCCATGAGTCATGACTGCAAATGGTAGCCCTGTTCACCAATCAGCCATCTGAATATCCGACTGTCATAAAAGCTGGTATGGTAGATTGTCATATGATGTAAACATCATGAAAGTTTCCTGGGTAATGGGTATTCACATGCAGGATAGGGTGATTGGCATTTCAATGGAATGAAAAGTTTTTCTGTTCTTGGAATTGAATGGGTTCACATATGAAGCTTTCCGTCAATTGCTCCTTGCACCTATAGGAATGTTGTCAGTCAGTAGAATTGGACAACTCACTGTCTTTGCTTGGTTCTATCAGGAAAATAATTGTATGGCCTGCCTGAAATTTCTTTATACTGCTGCCTATCTAATGTGTCAATGGTCATCAGGTGCTGCCTGGAAGGAAATTCAACCTGGTGGAAATGGGGTGAAAGTCTGAAGCCAGGAGCTAACATATCTCCCCAGTTTTTTTGAGGAGGGGAGAAGTGCAGCCTTCTGAGTCAAGGATGACAAGTCTAAATAAGACCATTTTTAGTCTGTAAACCTGGTGAGTGGGTATTTGCGTATAGTGAATATATGTCTTCATCCCTCATCCCCATCCTTCTCATTCACAAAATATAGGAATAGAGGTATTCCCATCTGGAATTTACATCCCCAGTCCACAACTGTACTGTCTGCAGAGTTAAACAGGATCGTTAAAGTTGCGACAAACTCTCCAGAGCGCCATGCAGCAAACAAAATGGCCTCCTGAATCTGGTGTCACTCTCAGGGATACTGCTCTGCAGCTCATACTGACACTTATATAGTAATGGTGATAATTTGGGTGAGATTTGGGGTGGAAATTGTGGAAAATGGAGCAGGTGTTAACTCTGGCCACTTGGCCCCATTTGACTGTGGTAGGAATGGTGCTATTTCTGCAGGATAATTCTGGTGCAAGTTTTTACCAGCATAGTTGAGGCAGTAGCTATTATTGCCCATTTTACTCCAAATTACTTGAAAATGGGTGGTAAATCAAAGGCAAACGCAGTCCAAAATGTTAGAATGTGATCAGTTTGTCGGATTGGACTGACGTTCTCACAGACTGACAACTTGTAGGCCTACTTCACAAGGGGTTAATTACACGGATAGATACATAAGAATGTAAGAAATCTTGCAGTGAGAAGAAGTCTATTAAACTCATTCTTTACATAGACAACGTATAATCTACCCTGTCATGGGCTCCACCAATTAATCTCCTGAGGGAAATTCTGCACAATTACTTCTTGCTCCCCAAAAGTTATGATGTAAAGCCTCTAAATATTTATTCATTTCCCAGTCTGCACAATTGGAAACCAATCTCTTGTCATTCACAGGCAACATTGCTTATACCTCCAGCCCCCCACCACCACCACCCCCCCCCCCCACCCCCCACCACCATCATTTCAGGAGCCATCATGCCCTGTGGGGATATTTGGTCATTTCACTCTATCCCAATAAAATCCAGTCCCATTCATAACTGGGCATTAAATAAACCACCTGTTAGGCATAAAGATTTGACAGCTTTACGATGTTTATCAGATGTTCTACTAGTAAAAGAAAGAGTGTAGCCTCCAGTTTTTTGATGGTAACAAAATAAACCACAGAAAAAATGGCAATTTAATGGTGGGTTTGATCGGACATAAAACCAGCCCTTTGACTTAACTACTCATTACGCAGTGATAATTTATAATATTGCCTTTGAACAAGAATCAGCCAAGCTAAAAGTGAGTTTCCTTATGGGGAAATATATTTAACGATTTGTCACTTAACCCAAAATGCTGTTTACTTATCAGTGTCTCTGAATCACTCTTGTTACTTTTGTCTTTAAAGTTGCTAATTAGAGAGAGCCTGGGCTATTTTGTCCAGAACAACGCCTATTATGACATAGTGAATGTGCAACAAACCATGTCCAATTTCATACATTCTGCCCAATTTGTATAACCTACTGAGAGAGATAAGGAATGATAGGTATGTGGCAAAGCCACCAAGAGACTCTTGCAGTAATGTATATAATTGCCTTTAACAGGTGCTTGTTACCTTTAAGTGTTTGCTCTGTATAAACAGCGTGGGTTCGGTAAAATGGCGATCCAGCGCGATGATGTCATCACACAGGTCACGTGACGTTCCCAACGGCGGGAAACGCGATGATGTCATGACGTCAGAGGGGAGAGGCATTCCCCCTCAGTCCTCGTGGAACCAGTTGGTGTACAGACCTGTATAGAGTTTCTCCTGCGTTTTTGTTTGTAATTTTTACTAGTGCATTAAACCACGTTTGGTTAACTGCTAGTTTCAGTCTCAGTACTTTCGTTAGGAGTTCAAGCACTCCTACATTGGTGACCCCGAATCCTCGTGGACATTCTTCGCGGCGGAAACGGAACGCAGGGCTATGATGGAAGCCAATGCAGTGGCTTTGAAGCTCCCCCAATTTTGGGAACAACAGGCGGCCTCCTGGTTCGTACAAGCGGAGGCGCAGTTCGAGCTCCGCAACGTCGTGCAGGATCAGACCCGTTATCTTTACGTGGTCTCCGCACTTGACAGCTCGACGGCATCGAGGATCATCAGCCTACTGGAGAACCCCCCGGCCACCGACAAGTATGTCGCCATTAAGGCACGGCTAATGCAGGTATTCGGCCTTACGAAGGCAGAGCGCGCACGCCGCCTACTCACGCTGCCCGGGTTAGGAGACTCCAAACCTTCGGAGTTGATGAGCCAGATGCTCACACTCCTGGGGTCTGAACCGCAATGTTTCCTGTTCCGCAAACTGTTCCTCAGTCAACTGCCCGAACAGGTGCAGGCGGCCCTCGCCAGATCAGATGCCGGGGATTGCATAGCGCTCGCCGAAGAGGCGGATAAAATATACGCGGTCCGACAACAATACTGCGCTGTCGCGAGACACCCCGCCCCAAAGGGCCCTGCCTCGACGCCTCCAACAACCGGTTTCTGTTATTACCACGCTCGGTTTGGCGTGAAGGCCAGAAGCTGCCGTCCGCCTTGCAGTTTCGTGCCCAAAACACCGAACAAGCAACTGCGCGTCAAGAACACCGACTCCGGGGCGTGCCCCGCGGCCACGATGGCGATCGGCGATTCCGGGAATTTAGGAGTCGTTCAAACAGGCTTGTCCGACCTCCTCTGTGATTGACTTTCCTTATTAAAGACAATTCTGGGGGGGCGTATGTGGCAAAGCCACCAAGAGACTCTTGCAGTAATGTATATAATTGCCTTTAACAGGGGCTTGTTACCTTTAAGTGTTTGCTCTGTATAAACAGCGCGGGTTCGGTAAAATGGCGATCCAGCGTGATGACGTCATCACGCAGGTCACGTGACGTTCCCAACGGCGGGAAACATGATGTCGTCATGACGTCAGAGGGGAGAGGCGTTCCCCCTCTGTCCTCATGGAACCAATTGGTGTACAGACCTGTATAGAGTTTCTCCTGTGTTTTTGTTTGTAACTTTTACTAGTGCATTAAACCACGTTTGGTTAACTGCTAGTTTCAGTCTCAGTACTTTTGTTAGGAGTTCAAGCACCCCTACAGGTAACAGTTACAAGATTAACATTTATGAATTTTCTCCTTAAGTGAATGGAATTCATATATCAATCTATTGGCAGACTGTGTGGTGCAGTGATTTAGACACTAGCCTTTCAACTCTAGAAGTTGGGGTCAAATCTAGTTAAGACTAATGAGATAAAAGTCTCTTTTGTCCACTGGCTGTAAGAATATTATGTGAAATGAGCCTGGCCAGCCTTGATCCAGTTTCTGGTGGGCATTGACCCACAGCACAAAACTTACAAGTTGGCACTGATTGACAGAAAACTGGCAGTTTCACTCAGATGGGCTACAAAAAAATTAGCATCGCTCACTGTAATGAGCATAAATTTCACTAAACACATGCAAAAAAGTTACACATCAATCTCGAATTCCTAACCACATGAATCAAACCTGGCTGGTTACATTCCACAGCTAATATCCCTATTGCCCCCAAAAGACTGAAACCATGTGTTGACCATAGAGTAATTGATAATCTACGTCTTTACCATCCTTATTATCATTGAATCCATTATGGACCAGATATTCTCCACTGGAAAAGCAATAATCCTCACAGCATCTACTAACTTGCATTGCAGTCTGTTTCATATTTTCACTGCAGGGACAGCAATGATTCTAATCTCTTATAGGCGCTGATGCTTGCCAATGTTTTCCTCGTGCCTATTGCCAGTGGTCACAGTTGAATTCAAATTTCCTAATTACATCTTTATTATATGTGCCTTTTGACTCTTGACAAAGTTCTTCACTGAAGGCCAGTAGTCAAGCTGAAAGCTACGGCAGATTCAGGGTATATCTTGCAAATGGCTAAGAAATTGGCTGAAGGGTAGCAAGCAATGGGTACTTGTCGGACAAGTTATGTCAGAGTGGGGGGGAAGTAGTAAGTGGGGTGCCCCAGGGCTCAGTATTGAGACTATTACTCTTTCTAATTTATATTATTGGCTTGGATTCAAAAACTCAATGTAAATGTGTTAAAGTTACTGATGATACTAAACTAGGGGAATTGAAGGAAACAGCTCAGAACTTAAAGAATGAGTTGGACAAACTATATGTGAGCTGAAAAAAGTTATATTTACTGTAGACAAGTGTAAAGGAAGGAGGAAGAAATGAGCAAAACATGTAATCCATGGACGGCGTTGAAATAGCTAGGGCTATGGTTGAAAGAGACCTAGGAAACCCAATGCTTAAGATGTATGACAATTGCAAAGCAACAATTAACAAATCTAATAGAATGTTGCACTACATAGCTAAAACAGTAAAATATAAGTCAGAGGAGGTTGTGATTAAACTGCACAGTGCTCTGGTCAGATCTTAAGCACTGTGTCCAGTCTTGGTCACCAAGAAACAAGAGAGATATTCAATCATTGGATATTCAAGTAAGGAAAAGCCATGAGCAATACAAACTGGGAAGAACCCAGGTTTGATTCCAAGTCTGTGCTGAGCTATTTGATCTCTGCTCAGAAAGTGATAGGGAGACCACAACTAGCATCAGCTCCCAGGGGTTACATCAAGGAAAAGCAGTTGCTATCCAACAAGCCCTGAATTGAAAGTACAAGTTTATAGATATCAGGTGAGGAAAGCATCATGTGCAGCTATGCCACCTTGTGTTGTTAAACAACCTGCTGATACTGTCAAGGCTTATACGTGAATAACGGCCATTTGGGTGACTACCAGAGAGTACCTAGTGCCAGTAGAGTCAATGTGGTAGATTTACCTCTTTACTACCTTTCAATGGAAGGAAAATCCAGTGGGTTCTGTTACTGGTATGCAAACCTCCCTGCCAGATTTTCCTTTCTGCACCCTGCACAGGTGATGCTTAACACCCTGGCCGTGAAGAGGAAAATCTGCCCCAATATCTGTCCTGTTCTTCTTTGAATATGCCATTGGATCTTTTCCGTCCAACTGAGAGGGCAGACAGGACCTCGCTGTAATATCTCATCTGAAAGATGCTACCTTTGGCAGTGCAACTCTCCTTCAGTACTGCACTGGATCGTCAGCCGAGATTATGCTCAAATCCTGTGGGCCAGGTTTGAGCACATTACTTTCTGACTCAGAGGCAAGAGTGCTACCACTGAGCCAAGGCTACCATCCATTACACGTAAAAACGTTACCTGATTTCACTCCTAAGTGGTCTAGCTCTAATTCTAAGTTTATGCCACTTTGTTCTGGATTCCCCCACAAGAGGAAATGCTTTCTTTGTTTCTGTCCTATTAAATCCCTTTATCATTTTAAACATAGATCTTGGCTTTCAGTTACTGGCCTATTGTCACTGAGCACTAAAGTATGCAGAGGCATTGTATAATTAAACAGAGAAGGCAACTCTCAAAGACTTCCAAATGGTTAATGTGGCTTCAAAAATAAAAATAGATGTTGAACCTACTCAATAACCATAATAGAAAGCAGACAGATACACTGATTATACACTACAGCAAAGTTTATTTTTAACTAGTTTGTTCAAAAAAAATCCCTTTAATCAGATGTTAACATGCCAACAGTATCTGTAGGGAAACAGCAACCTGAAGAGCAACTTAACCAACTCTTGTTGCTTCATACATTGCTTATAAGATCCTTCAGAGAAACCGATTTCATCTCACTCCAACTTCACGGTTCAGGCTGGTTGAGGTGGGGCATCATAAATTTGTTCTATTTACGCCTGCTACTGCTGAGATAGTGACTATGTACATCTGAAAATAGTTTCATGGAAACTGTAAGCTTGAAATGACCGTTTGCGATAATAAGAGAACAACTCTTAACATGTTTGTACTACATTCTTCTCTCTACTATTTCACAAAACTGTCAACCTATTGATTTCAATGTTGCTATTAAAATAATGGAAAGAATAATGGTTCTGGGGGATTAGTCATAATTCTAAATCCTTGTTGCACATAGTATGTAAAAGTAGAACAGCTTCTATATATTTATGTAGTTTGATTCTATGATTTGATATTTTTCTCAATTTTAGCTTCTTTTCTGAAAGGGCTGATTCGTGCTGTGGTATGATCTCATAACAACTGACACTCATTCAGTCTTCTTCTCTTCTTCTTAGGCAGTCCCTCGGAACCGAGGATGACTTGCTTCCACATTAAAAATGAGTTCTCAGGTGACTGATGAGTCCAATGCAGGACCTACAGTCTCTGTCACAGGTGGGGCAGACAGTGGTGGAAGGGGCGGGTGGGTGGGGTGTTTGGGTTGATGTGCGCTCCTTGCGCTGCCTGCGCTTGGCTTCCGCTTGCTCCCAGAGACTCGAGGTGTTCAGCGCCTTCCCGGATGCTTCTCCTCCACTTTGTGCGGTCTTGGGCCAGGGATTCCCAGGTGTCGGCAAAGCCTGATCTTGATCTCTACACATGATTTGGCCCTGGCAGCAGTCACTGGATAGTGCCCAGGAGCAGAAACTTTGGCTAAAGAAGCAGCTGACTTGACTTGAGGGCTAGTTACACCGAACTTATCAGCTCAACCTCATCCTGCTCACTCTTCAACACAAGAATACAGGCTAGTGCCCGAGGCCTCAGTTTACAAGCAGAGTCATGTGTATGCCATTGGATTAACACAGGTTACTCAGGTTAGATATCCTATAATTCATTAAAAAATAATTCCATTGTAGGACCATTCTGGTGCATTTCTTCCAATGAACATAAGAACATTAGAATTAGGAGCAGGAGTAAACCATACGGCCCCTTGAGCCTGCTTCGCCATTCAATAAGATCATGGCTGATCTTCGACCTCAACTCCACTTTCCTACCCGATCCCCATATCCATTGGTTCACCCAGAGTCCAAAAAGCTATTTATCTCAGCCCCGAATGTACTCAATGACTCAGCATCCACAGCCCTTTTGAATACTCTCTGTTTTCTGTCTGTTAACCAATTCCCTATCCATGCTTATATTACCCCCAACCCCATGAGCCCTTATCTTGCACTACGTAGCAACCTTTTATGTGGCACCTTATCGAATACCTTTTGGAAATCCAAATATACTACATCCACTGGTTCCCCTTTATCTACCCTGCTAGTTATATCCTCAAAAACTCTAATGAATTTGTTAAACATGATTTTCCTTTCATAAAACCATGTTGACGCTGCTTAATCATATTATGATTTTCTAAGTGCCCTGTTACCACTTCCTTAATAATGGATTGCAGCATTTTCCCAATGACTGATGTTAGGCTAACTGGCCTGTAGTTCCCTGTTTTCTCTCTCCCTCCTTTCTTGAATAGCAGGGTTAGAATGGTTGGTTTCATAGCGCTAGTGGCTGAGGCCCAGGGCTAGGTTACCCATTCTGTGTTACTGGCAATGCAAGGCACCAAGACAAGCCAGTGGCATTCCTCTACAAGGTGGAAAAGAAGGATAGGAAAACAAGAAATTGGTGGGCAGTGACAGCTGTGTGGTCTGTAGTATCTCATTGTAGCTGGATACAGGCGCATTGATAACATGCCTTTCTTGCTGATAATAGATGTGCCATAGTCAAGCAGACTGAAGATGAGGGTTAATTTTGGAAAAACAAATAGCACCACAGTATAGAAATTCACAGTGATGTGAGTGTGTAGCCATATAAGAACATAAGAACATAAGAAACAGGAGCAGGAGTAGGCCAATCGGGCCCTCGAGCCTGCTCCGCCATTCAATAAGATCATGGCTGATCTGATCCTAACTGCCAATCCACTATCACAGAACCATCTCCTGAATCTAACAGAATTAGACACACAAAATAGGAGCAGGATCGTGTACTATTCACCTTGAGAGTGGGAAGGCAGCACTCTGGCTTCTGTTCCACAGTGAGATTTCCAATGATTTGAAAAGTCCTCTGCACACTAGTTGAAATTACCGATATTATTTATTATCTTTAAATAGCGTGGGACTTCAAGCATCGTCCCAAGTGCCAAGTGTCAGATGCCACTATGACATCACATAGTTACACTGCAGCCGCTCTGACACAGCATGAATTACCACAGCCTCCAATGCAAGACCTGGCATTTACTTGGGGCATTAGATAGACACAGTATGAAAGAACAAACCTTTCAACGCAAGACCTATCATTTAGGTGGGGTATTAGATAGGCACAGCGTGAAAGAACATACCCTCCAATGCAAGACCTGACATTAATTGGGGCATTAGATAGAGACAGTGTGGAAAATACATCTTCCAACACAAGACCTGGCATTTAGATGGGGCATTATATAGCGACAGTTTGGAAAATACATCTTCCAACGCAAGACCTGGCATTTAGATGGGGCATTAGGTAAAGACAGTGTGGAAGAAGGCACCCTCCAATGCAAGACTTGACATTAATTAGGGCATTAGATAGAGACAGTGTGGAAAATACATCTTCCAATGCAAGACCTTGCATTTAGATGGGGCATTAGATAGAGACAGTATGGAAGACGACACCCTCCAATGCAAGGCCTGACATTTATGTGGGGCATTTGATAGACACAGGGTGAGAGGCCATGCCCTCTGACACAATACCTGGCACTTAATTGGAGCATTAGATAGGCCACAAAAGAAAGCTGGTTTGTAAATAGCAATGTTATCCTGATGCAGTAGGGGGCTCTCTTTCTAAACTTGAGGGCATATTGTAAGCGGCAGAGCAGAGTGTTATGTTCTGCCTCTCACTTGTCATGACAACTGGGTGCCCAAAGTGGAAAACCGTGCCATTGCCTGCACTGGCAAGCATCAAACCTATGAACACACACACACAGATCATTTTAAAAACGGGTTAAGACATTTTGGCAGAATGGCACTGGCCTTTCAGTTATGTCCAGCTATAATCGAACTCTCGATGATCAGCATCTCAAAGTATCCTGGAGTTTGAATGTAAACCCAGGACTGGAAACACAGGAGAGAAAAAATGTTGCCCTCAAACCACGCTGACAGCATTCTTTTACTTGCCGTTTGCTTTCATTGTCCAAAAGTAAACAAGCGACCGAGAAATAAGATTTTCATTGAACTAAAAAAAACTGTTCCCGAATTTATATAACGCTTTTGTTCGGGGGGGGGGGGGGGGGATGTAAAACGCAACATTGCATCACATGGGACATAATTACTGAACTTACAATCAATACACTTAATTTAAAATAAAAGAGTAAACAAACACCACGGGATAATTATTTAAAGAAGCATGCAGACAAATTAACTTTTTGCACTAAGCATTATTAAAATTAATATTTAAGCTTGGCATTCCACCGACCTGTAAGTAGCTCTCATTCGAGCAATAGCCTTTTAGCTCAGGGAGCAAAGATTATGTTGGTTTCAAATTAGATTCTTACCTGCACTAAAGATTTCCTTAAAAAAGAACTTCCAAGGTCAAATTCTCACGATCATGGGGAAAAAGAAAATAATTGACAAAACTGAGCAAAGAGCCAAAAAAAACTCCAGATTATTCAATTCAGTTTTTTTTAAAGTGACAGCTCTCCCATCACGATCCAAGCGTCCAAGTTTTTCCAAAGAAAAATCACACTTTGAATGAATCCGAAAATCATCTGAAGATCATCCACTGAAGAAGTAAACCCAGTGAGACACACAAAAAAAGTTCACAGGCAATACTCTAAAAATAAAGGTCCCCTCTTCACTATTTATTTTTTCTCTCTCTCAGTAAATCCCTCATCTCTTGATCATCTTCAGCCCTTCTAGATTTGGGCAGTGTCACTGTATTAAGTTTCAGCGGCAGCACATAGACTAAACCAGACTGTCAGCCCATCCAATTATAGCAAACTTTGGGGTATTTTGGTACTTGTGTATCTGAAACCATCTCATAGCAAATCCATTAAACAGAGAGGCTGGTTGCCTTCCTTCAATGACATTTGAGGTTTGTTTCATATTCCCCGGCCGGGTATTTTTTTAAAGTTTAATACAATTATAAAGATACAGTATATCAGTAATCTGATCGGAAACTGCTATTTTATTTCAGAACTGATGTTTTCAAAAGTGATAATCCAGCCTCGAGGCGATGGTGCAGAGAAATCGCGCCACCTGGTGTTCGGGCTTTAAAATTGGTTTAAGGGGTTCAACGGCTGTCACGGCAGATAGTAGTCAATTAAATAACGTGAAATTTGTTAAAGTTGCAGCAATAAATGAAAGTTTAAAATAAAATGTAAATAAAAGCAATATCATATTTGATTGCATTGACAGATCTAGGCTAAGGTTCCTTGTATTAACACCAAACTTCAGTTATTACCTTTGAAATGCATCATTGATTTCTCAAGTTAATGCAGTTGACGCTTGGCGCATTTGTAGCACCTCAGTTCTGGGTCAAGCCACAGTCCAGGGCTTGATCACATAGCCTAGTCTGACTCTGAGGGGAGTCAGAAGTACCAGCCATTGTAGGAGATATTCACCTGTTCTGGTAAGTAGTAAAAGTTACCATGGCACTATTCAGAGAGCAGCAAGGTGTTGTCCTGGCAAGCATTCCTTGCTTTAATCAATAGAGTTCGATTCTAGCTGCCAATGGTGGGGCGAAGGGAGGAGGAGATGCGCAAAAGAGGCCAGTGTCGAAGGAACGTAAGGTGGTTCGGCTCGGGGAGGTTACAAGGATTGGAAGGCGGAAGCCGTGAAGGGATTTAAATATAAGATTAATGATTTTCAACTGGAGGCCGCAGATATGGCGAAGTTACAATGGGGGAGCAGAAGCAACTCTAAAGAAACTCATGGCCAATATTGGAGCAGAGCTTTGATGTGCAGCTAACCCATGTTACGTGGTCTGAGATCTCCTGCTGCAGACACTGGATGCAAAAAGTGGAAATATATTCCCTTTCAGCACTAACATCCATCCAAAAAAAACACAATTAAAAAAGATCATTCTCTAGGTGGACTCTTGATTGATTAGGATGTCATGCATCCTGATTGCTTTACATAAATGACTCCAGTTTTGGAAAGAAAAAATATCCTGAAGAGTTTAATATGTTAGTATTATCGCCATTTCTAAGAGTGCAAGAGAGCTTAACATTAACAGTTGTCATCGCAATTCTTGAAACATCTGCTGTTAATGGTTATCCCTCTGGTAATGCCATCTGTTTCATTTGTGCTGGGTTTAGTAATTCCTACAAGTCAATGCTCCCAATGTCATAAGTTTTATGAGCTTCATGAAAAAAGTGTTTGGCAATGTTTGATTTTCTTGGTTCACAAACACACAATCAAATGACATACATCGTATTGAACTCACATATGAGTAATTTGAGACATGACATTTGGTAAGTGTAGTCTGCTTGGGATGTCTGTGAGCACTCATGACACTTACCTTGGCCAATCTGTTGAGGCCACTAAAATGAGTCTAGCCCTGTATTGTTTGTAGGTAGGTTGATGTGGCATTGACTGCATGCAGCACCTCCCTCCAGATTGCATACACTATCCTTTATTTAGGACTTTCTGACTTCGATGCCAAATAATCTACCCCCCACCCCCCATTGCCCATGTCAGCCATGGCTCAGTGGGTAGCACCCTTGCTTCTGAGTCAGAAGGTTGTGGGTTTAAGTCCCACTTCAGAGACTTGAGCACAAACATCTAGGCTGACATTCCACTTCAGTACTGAGGGAGTGCTGCACTGTCGGAGGTGCCGCCTCTCAGATGCGATGTTAAAACTGAGGCCTCGTCCGGTCTCTCAGGTGGATGTAAAAGATCCCATGGCACTATTTTGAAGAAGAGCAGGTGAGTTATCCCTGGTGTCCTGGCCAATGTTTATCCCTCATTCAACATCACTAAAACAAATTATCTGGTCATTATCACATTGCTGTTTGTGGGAGCTTGCTGTGTGCAAATTGGCTGCCATGTTTCCTACATTACAACAGTGACTACACTTCAGAAGTACTTCATTGGCTGTAAAGTGCTTTGGGACATCCTATGGTTGTGAAAGGCGCTATATAAATGCACATCTTTCTTTTTCTTTATATCTCTGCTAATGTTACCTCCATGGAAGCTGCTGATATTCTAGGCACTTTGATCACAGCAAACACTTCTGCTGCTGGCCCACCTTCTGCTATGCTCTGCTCACTGTGTTCCTGCTCTATCTCTACCTCATGAAGGCTTGAGCTGTTCTTTGGCCCATTGCGCTGTAGCAGCCTTTTAACCACGGCAGCTGCACAAGATTTACCTCCCTCCACAACAGTGACAACCCACTCAGCAACGGGGCTTTTGGTTTTAACCACTCTTGTGTGCTTCATTAAGCCACTCCCAGGAAAAGGCATGATCTCGTGATTGGGCAGAAGTCCTGGCACAGACTCGATGGGCCATCTGGCCTCCTTCTGTGCCGTATGACCATAGAGTCATAGGGCTGGATTTTGTTCATGGGGAACTTTTGGCGGCGGGACTCCCACTTGTTGGGTTTTAGTCCCACCTCCATCGACTTGTGGCCAACCCACGCTATTTTCCCTTGATTGACCTTGTTAAGCCTGCCCAATTAAGGGAAAGCTGGTTACAGGTGACTTCAGCGAGTGCCGTTTTATGTGTCAAGAGCTTTTGACAGATGAAATGTCATCGTTTGACAGCTCTGTGAAGCTGTGAAACACTGACAATCTGTCTTCTAAGTTGTGTCTTTACTCAAGACTCAATTAGAAAGCCTTCCTGACCAGAGAGCAGAAGGCTGCAGCTTTTGACAGTTCAGCGGCCATTCTGCTTTCTGTGCCGGTGAGCTGAGGGACTCCCGAGACCTGAAGGGAGGAAGCCTGCAGGAAGAAGTAAAGGTAAGTAAAACTTATTAAAACACTTTACATACACCTCACACACTTACCTCTGCACACATGCACCCATTACTCACCTGCACACCGGACATCTCGGCCCCTCCGACCCCCGCAGACCGACGGCCTGCCTCGCTGACCCTGGCGTGGTTCAGAGCCGTCGGGAAGCCCATACTTCAGGGCTCAAAATAGGGATTAGCCAAAAAACTGCCTGTTAACTACCTGTTAACAGGCAGTTAATTGGCATTAATCCCCTTCCCGCCTCAAGGAGGTGGGACCCGGCACGGGTCAGCTACCCGCCTCCTGGCAAGATGGCATGGAGGTGGGTTGGGTACCCGCCCCCAAATTCTGCCATTTTCCTGGCAGTCCCGCCTCCAAACCCGCCTCCCCAGGGCTGGCGAAATCCAGCCCTATGATTCCAACCCTGAAATGTTTCCAATGGGCACTAGAAAATCCAAGCCAATTGTTCCAATATGTGGACCATACTAGGAGACCATCTTACCTGTATGGATGAGTATAATAAGCTGTGAAGGGGTTATGGGGAAGGGAGAGAGCATTTTTCTCACGTTGTTTATTTATTGTTGGATCATTTTTATTCTAATGCAAAATCATAGACAAAGAGCAAAAGCACTCCTCACTGCAATTGGGCACATTATCACCATGCACGTATAATCAGGATGGCAGTAGGGGTGCTTCAGTTTGGCTCAGTGCTCCTCTTATAGGGAGGGGGTAAAAATCTGCCAGAATTGATATGTTGCTAGGGTAAGGTGAAGTAAGGTGGGAGGAGGCTTGTGCGGAGCATAAACACCAACATAGACTTGTTAGGCTGAATGGCCTGTTTCTGTGCTGTAATTCTATGTAATAGTTCTCACTCCCAAATGGTGTCCAGTGACTGCTCCAGAATGTGTGCTTGTGGGCAGCAGGTTGAGAACAGACTCCAGCTCACCTGTAATGCCCTGAATGGTCATATAGCCCAGTGATTCAGTGTGTGGACCTACACATGATGGATGGCCACTTGGGCAACCTGGCATCCTGGAACCGTACCCAAATATGAGTTGCCGCCTTCAGAAGACAAAGGGGGAAAATTGGAGGAAGACGAAGGGGAAAAATATAAATAGAAAAATACCAATTCACATGTATCTTCCTTTCACACATATAAAGAGGAAATGCTGAAAATACTCAGCAGGTCAGGCAACATCTGTGGAGTGAGAAACAGAGTTCATGTTTCAGGTCAGAGCTGTATCTTCCTTTCCAAAGCTCCCACACAGCTTTCTTAAAAAAACAATACATTTTCAACAAAAGAAAAATAAAGGATGGCAATATTACACACAGATTTTTTCCTAAGATTATTATTTTGCAATTTCATCTAAAGAGCTGTAATGTTTGCCTATAAATAAGGGACTGACTACATGACATGAACGATTTTTTTCAGTTTAATGCAAGACTGATGATGAGAAACTGATATAATGCAATTCTTTCCTCAGATAGTGGCAGCTATTTTTCTCTCTCTCTGTCATTCTCTGCAGAGGACTAATGTGTCTCAAGGTCGATTTGCTGCTTTGGCAACCTTAGTGATGTTAAAAACTGTAAACAGCACAATGGAGGATAGGTCGTTTCTGTAATTTTAACTCCTCTCTAACAAACATTCAGTAAGATAAGAGCAAACAGTCGAACCACACAGTCGCATGGTTAATCCCTTCCCGCTGAGAGGAGGGGGAGCTTTATTTTGCTATGGAAGATAAGTAGATGACTGGCAATTATATACAAGGAAACAATTCAATGAAGTAGTTCTTAACTGCAGGAGCGAGAGTCTGGAATATGAATAAGGGTTGGAATGTTGTGGTCTACACCCTTGGTATCAAACTGTTCATTAAACCAGACTCCTAGGCCACTGAATCCTACCCTGCTTTGAAAGTTTTTCATGCTTTTCTTTCTACTACCTATCCCCTGTGCATCCTCCCTCTCTCCCCTGCCCCCCACACCCCGCCACCACCCCTTTAGCTATTCACACGGTCTCTGTGCCTCATATATGTCTTTTATTTCTTAGCATTCTCATATTCTGCCTCCTATTCTCTTCTGCTAATATCACTTCTGCCACTTCACTATTTCCTGTTCGCCACCTAAGCATTTTACACACTGTTCTGTTTCTTTTCTTCTGCTCAAACCTCAGGTTGGCACGGAGCGGCGGGCAGAACAATTGCTCCGCCGACATGCTGCCCGGTTCGGGCACAAGACAAAATTGTAACCCTCGAGTGCAGTACTAAATGAGCACTTCATTGTTGGCGGTGGCGCCTTTTGGATGAGACATTAAACTAAGATCTCCATCTGCCTCCTTGGATGCATGTAAAAGAACCCATGCCCTTATTTGGTAAGAGTGGGGAGAAGTCCTGACCAACAGTCCTCACTCAGCCACCCAAAAACAGGTTAATTCATTCATTTGTTCACTTGCTGTTTGTGGGACCTTGCTGTGCACAAATTGGCAGCCACATTAGCCTTCATAACAACAGATGCTGCACTTTGAAAAGTAAGCCCTTTGTTATAAAATGCTTTGGGATGCCCTGAGGACCTGATATGGCACTATTTATGTCTGAAGCTTAGGGATAATGATTTTTGTAGTCCCTTTCACAGACTGCTGTAGAATCATAGAATCATAGAAAGTTACAGCGCAGAAGGAGGCCATTTTGGCCCATCGTGTCCGCGCCGGCCAACAAAGAGCTATCCAGCCTAATCCCACTTCCCAGCTCTTGGTCTGTAGCCCTGCAGGTTAGAGCATCCCAAGTGCACATCCAAGTACTTTTTAAATGTGGTTAGGGTTCCTTCCTCTACCACCCTTTCAGGCAGTGAGTTCCAGACCCCCACAACCCTCTGGGTGATGAAATGTCACCTCAAATCTCCTCTAAACCTTCCACCAATTATTTTGAATCTGTGCCCCCTGGTTTTTGACCCCTCTGCTGGGAAATAGGTCCTTTCTATCCACTTTATCTATGCCTCTCATAATTTTATACACCTCAATAAGGTCTCCCCTGCCTTCTCTGTTCCAAGGAAAACAGACCCGGCCTATCCAACCTTTCCTCATAGCTAAGATTCTCTACTCCCGGCAACAACCTTGTAAATCTCCTCTGTACCCTCTCGAGTGCAATCACATCTTTCCTGTAATGTGGTGACCAGAACTGCACGCAGTACTCTAGCTGAGGCCTAACTAGTGTTTTATACAGTTAAAGCATAACCCCCCTGCTCTTGTATTCTATGCCACGGCTAATAAAGGCAAGCATTCCGTATGCCTTCTTAACCACCTTATCTACCTGGCCTGCTACCTTCAGGGATCTGTGAACATGCTCTCCAAGGTCCCTTTGTTCCTCTACACTACTCAGTGTCCTACCATTTAATGTGTATTCCCTTTCCTTGTTAGCCCTCCCCAAATGCATTACCTCACACTTCTCTGGATTGAATTCCATTTGCCACTGTTCTGCCCACCTGACCAATTTATTGATATCTTCCTGCAGTCTACAGCTTCCTTCTTCAATATCAACCACACAGCCGATTTTAGTATCATCTGCAAACGTCTTAATCATACCCCCTATATTCAAGTCTAGATCATTGATATATACCACAAAAAGCAAGGGACCTAGTACTGAGCCCTGCGGAACCCCACTGGAAACAGCCTTCCAGTCACAAAAACACCCACCGACCATTACCCTCTGCTTCCTGTCTCCGAGCCAGTTTTGAATCTAACTTGACACTGTGCCCTGGATCCCATGGGCTTTTAACTTCATGGCCAGTCTGCCATGTGGAACCTTATCAAAAGCCTTGCTAAAGTCCATATACACTACATCAAATGCACTACCCTCATCTATCCTCCTTGTTACCTCCTCAAAAAATTCAATCAAGTTTGTCAAACACGACCTTCCCTTAACAAATCCGTACTGACTATCCTTGATTAATCCATGTCTTTCTAAATAAAGGTTTATCCTGTCCTTCAGAATTCTTTCCAATAATTTCCCACCATTGAGGTTAGGCTGACTGGCCTGTAATTACTCGGTCTATCCGTTTCTCCCTTTTTAAACAAGGGTACCACATTAGCAGTCCTCCAGTCCTCTGGCACCACACCTGAAGCCAGAGAGGATTGAAAAATGATGGTCAGGGCCTTTGCTATTTCCTCTTTTGCTTCACTTAAAAGCCTGGGATACATTTCATCCGGGCCTGGGGATTTATCCACTTTTAAAGCTGCTAAACCCCTTAATACTTCTTCTCTCACTATGTTTATTTCATCTAATATTTCACATTCCTCCCCCCGATAGCAATGTTTGCTTCACCTCTCTCCTGTGTGGCCAGGAGCTTCCAATTGAGAGCTTATATCAGTCTGCAAAGGCTCAGATCAGTCTGAAGCCATCAGAGAGACTGAGCAAGATCTGGCTCTTCGGTAACATTTCATCACACAAGTGAGTGACGATGTTTCAAGGATCAATATTTGTTGACAAGTAGCACCGGAGAAGTATCTTTGTTGTTCTGATCTTTCAAGGGGATTTGTAAAATTTGCAACTACTTTTGTAAAACTCTGGTTCGGCCTCAACTGGAGTATTGTGTCCAATTCTGGGTGCCGCACTTTAGGAAGGATGTGAAGGCCTTAACGAGGGCGCAGAAAAGATTTATGAGAATGATTCCAGGGATGAGGGACTTCAGTTACGTGGATAGACTAGAGAAACTGGGGTTGTTCTCCTTAGAGCAGAGAAGATTGAGAGGAGATTTGATAGAGGTATTCAAAATCATGAGGGGTCTGGACAGAGTAGATAGAGAGAAACTGTTCCCATTG
The DNA here is from genome assembly GCF_052327205.1 of Somniosus microcephalus. NCBI lineage: Eukaryota > Metazoa > Chordata > Chondrichthyes > Squaliformes > Somniosidae > Somniosus > Somniosus microcephalus. Next base: position 47,286,252 of record NC_140993.1, on the reverse strand, counting down.
GCGGAAGGGTTAAGAATCAAAGGACACAGATTTAAGATGATTGGCAAAAAAAACAAAGGCGACATGAGGAAAAACCTTTTTACGCAGCAAGTGGTTAGGATCTGGAATGCACTGTGTGAAAGGGTGGTGGAGGCAGATTCAAACATGGATTTCAAAAGGGAATTGGATAAGTATCTGAAGGAATATTTTTTGCAGGGCTACGGGGAAAGGGTGGGGGGGTGGGTCTAGCTGACGTGGTCTTGCAGAGAGCCGGCATGGGCTCGACAGGCCAAATGGCAACTTCTGTACTGTAACCATTCCATGATTCTATGATTCTAAATATCCTGTTTTTACTGTCCGTTTACCAGTTGAGTGTTAAATTAATTTGTTTTTGGGTTTATAGCCTAAGCCTCATTCTAACAGAGGGTATATTCAATCTACCTATTTGTAAGACATGATATGTTACAGTATGCTGAGCTCCCTGTCCATTCCTTAACCCTGGGTCTCACTACATTTACCTGGATCTTGGCATGCAAGATAAAGGCATGCAAGTTCCACTTATGAGAGTGATCACTGATGCTGAACCAAAGTAGAATCCCAAGCATAAAACCCCAAAAATGTAATAGTATGTTTCGGACAGACTGGAATGGTTTGCATCTTAAGCTGCATGAGGGGGTTGCAATTAGAACTGCCAGTGAGTGCCACCTGAGCCATTCCATGGCACCATCTCATAGGTCAACATTGCAGCATACCTGCAATGTGGTGAAGCCAAGTTTCTGTCATCAGTTGACCGCTACGACCACTGGTTGTGCCAGCCTTGTACTACATGGTAGCTGTAAGCATCCTTGCAACAGATGGCACTGCACCCCATTGGCTTCTCTGCTAACCTAGAACCCGAGAAGACAGCTCCCCACTGGTAGGTGGGTGCGTCAAGACCTACAGTAAAAGTTAGTGGCATCTTGGTGTATGTGGCCAAATGATCATCCTGTCATGCCTTTCATGCGAGCAGGTGCTTTCATGGAAGAATCCAACATTGCAGTTAGTCAGGCATTCACATACCTTAATGATGCTATCAGTGATCTGCTGTCCTAGCTTCCTCTGTCGGAAGAAACTTCCACCAGCACTATTTGCCAAAAGGAGGTATGTCTGCAGATGCGGGTGTGTGGCAATTCATAGGTGAGCAGAGCATGTCTCATGCAACCTGAGTTGCTTAGCAGCCCTCAGTAGGCTCTCCTAAATCTTCCATTCATATCAGATAAGGGGCTTCTCATTGGGAAACCAATTGGTACTAGAATAGTGAATAACTTATTGCAGGGCTCATTAGAGCTGAAGTGCCAGCATGAAAAAAAAGTAAGTTTTTTTTCCAAATGGCTAAAATGCACTTACCTTTCTATCACTATGTCTTTAAAAGACAGTAAAAAATAACAAAAAGATTGATTAAGAAAGGGAAGATAGATTATGAAAGTAAATTAGCAAAAAATATAAAAACAGATAGTAAGAGTTTTTATAGTTATATAAAAAGAAAAAGGGTGGCTAAAGTAAATGTTGGTCCCTTAGAGGATGAGACCGGGAAATTAATGGTGGGATATAGGGAGATGGCAAAAACACTGAATGAATATTTTGTATCAGTCTTTACAGTAGAAGACACTGGGCCAGAAATTCCAGAACGGGGCTTGCAGCGCGTGCAAGCCCCGTATTTGCACTTACCCCGCGCTCCTGCCGATCAGCTTCTGGGACGCCTGAACTTGGAGAAATAGAAAGCACATTCCCGGGCAGCGTATGACGTCACGCCGCCCAGGAGTGCAGCCAGCGCGGACCCAGGAGCGTGCAGTGTAAGTGAGACACGCCCCTTGAGGTCTCAGTTTCACTGGACACGCCCCCAATGTTTCTGTCAAGCTGCTTTGCTTTTTTACATGCAAAGCAGCAGTTTAAATAGGTTTTTGGAAGTTTTTTGAAGATTTTGGTAACTTTTATAAACTTTTTAAAATGTTTACATTATTTTGAGTAATCTGAAGTAGTTTTAAAGAGATTTAAAGCAATTTAAAGACTTTTAAAAGCCCTAAAAGAATTTTTTAAATTCCATTTATTTATTTAGCAATGTCGTCGTCATACGTGTCTTCACACTGTTCCCTTTGGGGAACTGTATGAAGTGGTGGAAGGATTTATGGCCGTGATTAACGCTCATTCCGTGACCGTAACCATCTTTGAACCAGCCATTAGGGCGGTTAGTCCTATGGCGGGAGGGTTTTACGGGCTCCCACAAGCTATACAAGGAGGGGGGGCCACCCACACCCACGGACGCAAATATCCCACTGGATGTCAACCCAGAATTTAGAGCCGGAGCTCCGACTCCACTTGCCGGGACTGTCTGGAGTGGGGTTCGAAACCCTACCCTGATCTGGCCCAGCGGCGGGGATCCTACTGCTATGACAAACGCCCAATCCGATTAGCAACGTGAAATGGCAGCATAGGGCTCCAGTCACGGGGAGGGAAAAGGCGCAGGAAACGTATGGGTGTCACCTTTTGTGCGGAGTGGGCCTTTTGCGTAGCAGTAAGCATCCCCGCCGCTGGGCCAGAAGGAGTAGGGTTTTGAACCCCACTCCAGACAGTCCCGGCAAGTGGAGTCGGAGCTCCAACTTTAAATTCTGGGTGGACATCCAGCGGGATACTTGCGTCCGTGGGTGTTGGTGGCCCCCCCCCCTCAGATGGGTTGTGGGAGCCCGTAAAACCCTCCCGCCATAGGACTAACCACCCTAATGGCTGGTTCAAAGATGGTTACGGTCACGGAATGAGCGTTAATCACGGCCATAAATCCTTCCACCACTTCATACAGTTCCCCAAAGGGAACAGTGTGAGGATACGTACGATGATGACCTCTTGCGCAATGCACCTCCTTGGACCCTCAGTCGCAGATGCGAGGGGGCAAGTCGTGCAAGTGTTAAATTTTTTATTTTATTGACATGTAAAATGTTGGCCCAATAATTCCCTTCCAAATGCGCTAGTACGGTCGGGGTACTTACGCATCTGGCCGGATGAAATTCCGGTTTTCAGCATGCACAGTGCATGTGGGGAAAACCGGCATTTCCTGTCCTCTGAACGAAGGGGTTCAGAGGCAGAACGCGTGCGACTGCACATGCAGCGCGTGCGCAGTATAATTCGCCGCTTTCATTAATGCTTTCAGTGAGGTCCAGTCATTACAACTTACACATGAAAAAAGCATGGGTACAGTTGCTACAGAGGCTGCGGAGGAAGATATTTCTTATCGTGGAGCTTCTGAAAGTATGTATGTCTGTATATATTCCTTTGCGTGTTATGTATATATTCCTTTACTTATGTGTATGAATGTATTATTTAATTATGACTTTCAGAGAAAGTAACTTATTGGAAAATCATAATTAAAAACATACATTCATAGTAAAGGAATATAAAACATACATACATATACGTAAAGGAATATATGTGGACATACATACATAACTCATTCTCACATTCCATTCACACAGCCACAATTGCTCCTTCTACCTACCGTTCTGAAAACCCTTTAAAAAAAAAAAATTTTAACTTTAAAACTTACTTAAAATTTCTTAAAATAACTTCCCTCCCTTTCCCTAACAAAAATATTCCATTTCAAAAGCTCCACGATAAAATATATCTTCCTCCGCAGCCAATGAACCACTTTACACTTGCTTTTTTTCAGTGTAACTTCTAAGGACTTAACCTCACGGATTTCATGAATGAAATCCACGAAGTTCACTGCGCAAGCGTTGCCTGTGCAGTCGCACGCACTCGAGGTCTGGAAATGCTGGCGTTCCCCGCATGCGCTGTTCATGCTGAACGCCGGCATTTCCAACGGCCAGAAGCGTGAGTAAGCCGACCGCACTCACGCTTCTGGCCTGGAATTTCTGGCCCACTAAGAATATCCCAACACTGGTCAAGCAGGGGGCTATGGGGGGGAGGAGCTAAACACGATCAAAATCACTAAGGAAGTGGTACTCGGTAAAATAATGGGACTCAAGGCGGATAAATCACCTGGACCTGATGGCTTACATCCTAGGGTCTTGAGGGAAGTGGCGGTAGGGATTGTGGATGCATTAGTAATAATTTTCCAAAACTCCCTGGACTCAGCAAAGGTCCCGGCAGACTGGAAAACTGCTAATGTAACACCCTTATTTAAAAAGGGCAGTAGACAGAAGGCTGGATACTATAGACCGGTTAGCCTAACATCTGTGGTAGGTAAAATTTTGGAGTCCATTATTAAGGAGACAGTAACAGGACATTTGGATAATCATAATTTAATAGGACAAAGTCAGCATGGTTTTATGAAGGGGAAGTCATGTTTGACAAATTTGCTGGAGTTCTTTGAGGAAGTAACATATAGGGTGGATAAAGGGGAACCAGTGGACGGAGTGTATTTAGACTTCCAAAAGGCATTTGACAAGGTGCCACACAAAAGATTATTGCTTAAGATAAAAAATCACGGGATTGGGGGTAATATTCTGGCATGGATAGAGGATTGGCTATCTAACAGAACAGAGAGTTGGGATAAATGTTTCATTCTCAGACTGGCAATCAGTAACTAGTGGTGTTCCGCAGGGGTCAGTGCTGGGTCCCCAACTCTTTACAATCTATATTAACGATTTGGAGGAGGGGACCGAGTATAACATATCAAAGTTTGCAGATGATACTAAGATGGGAGGGAAAGTAGTGAGTGAGGAGGACATAAAAAACCTGCAAGGGGACATAGACAGGCTAAGTAAGTGGGCAGAGATTTGGCAGATGGAATACAATACTGGAAAGTGTGAGGTTATGCACTTTGGCAGGAAAAATCGTAGAGCAAGTTATTATCTTAATGGCAAGAAACTGGAAAGTACTGAAGTACAAAGGGATCTGGGGTCCCGGTGCACAAAACTCAAAAGGTTAGTATGCAGGTGCAGCAAGTGATTAAGAAGGCCAATGGAATGTTGGCTTTCATTGCTAGGGGGATAGAATATAAAAATAGGGAGGTATTGCTTCAGTTGTACAAGGTATTGGTGAGACCGCACCTGGAATACTGCATACAGTTTTGGTGTCCATACTTAAGAAAAGACATACTTGCTCTCGAGTCAGTACAAAGAAGGTTCACTCGGTTAATCCCGGGGATGAGGGGATGGACATATGAGGAGAGGTTGAGTAGATTGGGACTCTGCTCATTGGAGTTCAGAAGAATGAGAGGCGATCTTATTGAAACATATAAGATTGTGAAGGGGTTGGATTGGGTGGATGCGGAGAGGATGTTCCCGATGATGGGTGAAACTAGAACTAGGGGGCATAGTCTTAGAATAAGGGGCTGCTCTTTCAAAACTGAGATGAGGAGGAACTACTTCACTCAGAGGGTGGTAGGTCCATGGAATATGCTGCCCCAAAAAGCTGTAGAAGCTACATCATTACATAAATTTAAAACATAAATAGACAGTTTCCTAGAAGTAAAGGGAATTAAGGGTTACGGGGAGCGGGCAGGAATTTGGACATGAGTCTAGGTTCGGATCGGTCATGGCCCTGTGGGTAGCGGAGCGGGCCCAGGGGCCGTGTAGCCTGATCCTGCTCCTATTTCGTGTGTCTAATTCTGTTAGATTCAGGAGATGGTTCTGTGATAGTAGATTGGCGGTTAGGATCAGATCAGCCATGATCTTATTGAATGGCGGAGCAGGCTCGAGGGGCCGATTGGCCTACTCCTGCTCCTATTTCTTATGTTCTTATGTTCAATCTATCGTTTCCAGGATATTTACTGCCGTTTAACATCCCTGGATTTGCATTTCAAATCGGCGTTACTTACATCTCCAGAATGATGGGAAATGCTATACAGGACTGGCATGCCCATAAATTAATAGTTAAATGAAACACCCTCAACTTTTGCCTCTTCTGGTCCCACCCATCAGAAAATGTGTCAGGATAAAAACACAAATGGGGCAGGATTTCTGCCCATTTTCCGATATGCACCACTTAATTTACACCACCAGATAGTGGCCAGCATCTAATAATCTTTTCTTCTCCTCTAATCTTATGCATGAAGGATGGCCACTTTAATGTGGTATTGGAGAGCTGCCAGTGGCAACTGAACCCCAACATAGGTTATAAAAGCAGAAAATGCTAAAAATTCTCAACAGGTCAGGCCGCATCTGTGAAGAGAGAAAGTTAACATTTCAAGTCGATGACTGTTGTGTATGTACCTTTAAGAGAATAACTGGTCTCAGACTGCAGTACCGGCAGTGACCACCCCTGTATAAAAGGCGCTAGACGGCCTCTGTTGTTTAGATTTGTTTATGCCTTTCACCAGTAAAGTTCTGTTTGTTTTCTCTCCTGCTAGTCTGTGTCTCAATCATTCACGGACTTAACACTGGCGACGAGTTAGAAACAAACTTACCTGCAACTCAGCAGCAGCTCCGACGACGTTGTTGAAGGTCGGAGCCAGAAGAAAGAAAAAAAAAAAAATAGGCCATTGAAACTTGAGAAACGGGCGTCGACCGTCAATCATCGAGTTCAAAACTTGCAGGAGAGACTGTCCAGAGCCGGGCTGGGTTCCTCGGTCCGTGGTTTCCCAGCTAATCGGGCTGGTGGCAGGTAGTGCTCTGATCCTTCCTGGGCTGCGGCGGGCTGAAGCTCGATCGGGTGGCCTTTCAACGGGGCCGGGCAGCGAGTCGGGAAGCAAGGAGAGAGAGAGGGGGTGGAGCACACAGGGCGCGGCTGGTGTTTCAAAGCTGGGCAGCGTTCAGACCTCAGAAGAGGGAGGGAAGTGTCCCAGAGGGTCCGCTCCACGACGGGAAGATAATAAAAGAAAACAAATGAATATTTAACGCGCAGGAAACCGTGGAAAGCAGCGCTAACAACAGCGGGGAAGAAGACAAAGCGCGGGAGGCGCCATTTTGTTAAATCGGGGAAGAAGGCAAAGCGCGGGAGACGCCATTTTAGATTTGCAAGATGCCGAAGGCTGGCTGTATCACTGCTTTTGATAATACATTAGAGGACTGGACCACGTATGTGGAAAGAGTCGAGGTATATTTCGAGGCAAATGAAATAGCGGAGGGGAAAAAGGCATCAATATTGCTAAACATAATGGGCGCTAGAATGTACGGCCTATTGCGGGATCTGATTACTCCAGCCAAACCGAAGGCGAAGAGTTTTAATGAAATTGTTGCTGTTCTACAGGAGCACTTAAACCCTGCACCGCTGTTGATAGCAGAAAGATTTAAATTCCACAGGAGAACTCAGCACAAAGATGAGAGCAATGCTGAGTATCTTACGGAACTACGCAAGCTATCAAAGCACTGCCAGTTCGGAGCAGGACTGGCAGATACCCTACGGGACAAATTTGTCTGTGGACTCCTGAGTGAAGGAACACAGAAGAAGTTACTCGCAGAAAAAGAGCTGACGCTAGATAAGGCTTTCAGCGTGGCAGTATCGTATGAAGTAGCAGCCAGGGGAGCTGCAGAAATTCAACAAAAACCACAGGAATACGGCACCCACGAAATGACACGGGGATTTGCAAAATGTTATCGCTGCGGCAGAACTAACCATGACCAGAAGGACTGCTGGTCCAAAGACAAAATATGCAGACAATGCGGGAAGATTGGACACATTGCACGAGTTTGTAGGTCTGGGAAGAAGACCAACGACAACAAAAAGGCTACTAAGGAACCGTACAAGAAAGTACAAAAGATGACGGACAGTAGTTCCGAAGACCAGATGAGCGATAGTGAATCCAAGAACAGGAGATTAAGCTGTCTCAAACTTCACAATGTAATCGCAAAAGAGGATCACCGAACCATTTGGGTCACCCTCACGATAGCAGGGTCCCAAGTTAAAATGGAATTGGATACAGGATCAGCGCTAACCGTCATGAATCGACGAGACTATGAGCGGCTATTTTCACACATACCCTTGAGAGAGACATCCATCGTCTTGATGACATATACAGGGCAAAAAGTATACCCCAGAGGAAAAATAAGGGTGCCTGTCGAATACAATGGCAAGAAAATACGGAAATTGTATCTCTACATACTGCCAAATGGTGGACCACCGTTATTGGGACGGGAATGGATCAGGAAGATAAACTTAGATTGGCATTCCATTCATGCAATGACGGTGGACGGTAAAAAAGATGAAGACGTCACTCCTGGACGATTGTCAACAATCTTAGCTAACGCCAAAGAGGTATTTCAACAAGAACTGGGCACGCTTAAAGGCGTAACCGCCTCGTTAAAAATAGAAGAGAATGCAGTTCCCAAGTTTTTCAAAGCGAGACCGGTACCATATGCAATTCGTCCAGCTGTCGAGGCAGAGCTGGAGAACCTGGAGAAGGCGGGCGTGTTGTCTAAGGTCGACTGGAGCGAGTGGGCGACACCCATCGTTCCTGTCATGAAGAAAACGTTAAGCAATAAGTCCGGAGAGCCAAGGAAGATTCGCATCTGTGGGGATTTCAAGGTGACGGTGAACCCTGTCCTTCACACAGTACAATATCCTCTTCCAAGGATAGAAGACATCTTCGCCTCACTGTCTGGAGGGAAGCGTTTTACAAAAATTGACCTAGCACAAGCATATTTGCAGATGGAGGTTGAAGAATCCTCTAGGAAGTATCTCACGATAAACACTCACAAAGGTCTTTACCAGTATCATCGATTGGTATTCGGAGTAGCATCGGCTCCGGCGATATGGCAAAGAGCGATGGAACAAGTCCTGCAAGGGATTCCGGGGACTCAGTGTTACTTGGACGACATCCTTGTAACAGGTGAAGATGACAGTGAACACCTTAACAACCTAGAACAGGTGCTCACTAGACTACGGGAACATGGGCTACGAGCCAACCGCCCCAAGTGCGAATTTTTTAAGAAACAGATATCGTATTGTGGCCACGTGATTGATGAAGAGGGGTTACATAAGTCCCCTGACAAAATTGAAGCGGTTGTTAAGGCCCCAGCGCCTGAAAATGTGTCGCAACTGAGGTCATTCCTCGGGTTGGTGAATTATTATCATAAGTTTTTGCCGAATTTGTCGACAATTCTGCATCCACTGAACGCCCTGCTACGAACGGGGGTAGCATGGAAATGGAGCGATGATTGTATACGTGCTTTTCAGAAGAGTAAGGACTTAATCACTTTGAATGAAGTATTGGCTCACTACAACCCAGCACTGCCAATCAGGCTGGCGTGTGATGCGTCTCCCTACGGCATTGGGGCGGTACTGTCACATAAATTCCTTGATGGTTTGGAGAGGCCGATAGCTTTTGCGTCACGCTCGTTAACTTCTGCCGAGCGTAACTACGCCCAGATTGACAGAGAGGCCCTCAGCCTAGTGTGGGGGGTGAAGAAGTTCAATCACTATCTGCACGGTCAAAAATTTACTCTACTAACCGATCATCAACCTCTTGTCTCCATTTTCAACCCTCAGAAGGGCGTACCGATAATGACAGCACAACGGCTGCAGAGATGGTCCCTTTTCCTAGGGGCACACCAATATGACATCAAGTACAGGGGAACTAAACAGCATGGAAATGCTGATGGATTGTCACGTCTACCGTTGCCGACGGTGGAAGAAGAAGACCTTGCAGTGGATCCAATGGAGTTATTCCACTCGACCATAGTCGAATGTCTCCCTGTGACGAATGCAAACATAGAAAAGGAAACACGGAATGACCCGACACTATCACGGGTCTATGATTTAACGGTGAAGGGATGGCCAGCACATGGCGAACCACTGCTGCCAGCATTCTCGCCGAGAAGAGAACAGCTGTCAGTGTGCAGAGGAACCTTGATGTGTGGATCCAGAGTAGTAATTCCACCTAAGTTGACGGATAGAGTGCTCAATGAGCTTCATGAGGGTCATCTGGGTGGGGTAAAAATGAAGAGCTTAGCCAGAGCGTTTGTGTGGTGGCCGGGAATCGATAGAGAAATCGAAGAGATGACCAAGAGCTGTGCAGGATGCCAGAAGGTCCAAAACGCCCCACCACAAGCTCCTCTGCATCCATGGGAGTGGCCCTCATCTCCACGGCAAAGGGTGCACATTGATTTTGCTGGTCCCTTCATGGACTCGATGTTTTAATTGCGGTGGATGCACATTCAAAGTGGCCAGAGGTAATAAAAATGTCCTCTACCACCACGGAAAAAACTATCGCAGTTTTACGAACCATATTCGCCAGGAATGGGCTGCCTGAACAGATTTGCTCTGACAATGGACCTCAGTTTGTGTCTGAAGAGTTCCGGAGGTTCTTAAAGAACAATGGTGTTAAGCATTACACATCTGCCCCATATCATCCAGCCACTAATGGATTGGCCGAGAGGTTTGTCCAAACATTCAAGAAGGCTATCAAGGCAATGTGTAATGAAGATATACCCCTACAACACAAGGTGGACAACTTCTTGTTTGCCTACCGGAATGCGACACATGCGGTTACCAACCAAACTCCAGCCATGATGTTCTTCAATCGAAGACTACGATGCCGCTTGGATTTGGTTAAGCCAAACGTCCGAAGAGATGTGGAGAACAGGCAGTTTCAGAATATGAATGAAAGGCCGACCAGGAGTTTTAAGATAGGTCAACCAGTTTTGGCCCAGGACTACCGCACTGAGAAATGGCAGCCAGGAATGATTTGTACACGACAAGGACCTCTCATGTATACCGTGGACGTTGGGGAGAGCATTGTAAGACGCCATGCTGACCAGATTCTAGAGTCACTGGAAAACGTCAACTCCACACCACGATCTGATACACCTGGTAATGAAATCGACGTTCCAATTGCAGCTACCGCAGAACCGGTAATATTGGAAGCAGATGAACCAAACAACGACATTGATTCTGACTCAACATTGCCAGAAGAACCTGATACTCCAAAGAGGCGTTATCCAGACAGAATTAGGAAGCCTCCTCAAAGACTGAACTTATAATTGCTTAAACTTAACCAATGTATCTAGCAACAGTAATTGTGATTGTAATTCGTTATCATTAGTTGTTAAATGAATGTTATGTACTGTTTATCTAAAAGGGGAGGAATTGTTGTGTATGTACCTTTAAGAGAATAACTGGTCTCAGACTGCAGTACCGGCAGTGACCACCCCTGTATAAAAGGCGCTAGAGAGCCTCTGTTGTTTAGATTCGTTTATGCCTTTCTCCAGTAAAGTTCAGTTTGTTTTCTCTCCTGCTAGTCCGTGTCTCAATCATTCACGGACTTAACAATGACCTTTCATCAGAACTGGAAAAAGTTAGAGATGTAACAGATTTTAAGCAAGTGCAGAGGCAGGGAAAGGGGAGAGGGGAGGAAAGAACATAGGTTAGTTGCTCAGGAGGCAAGGGCAGGAAATCGTGCAGCCTGTGATTTTGCATTCCTTGCTGGCTGTGTTTGAGGCCTTGCTGGCAGTGGGAAGCCTCACAAAATTGTCCCTTGAGCAACATCCCTGTTAATTTTTTTTGGGTGTGTAACCCCTTTAAGGATCTGCGTGACCCATTCAAATGACCACAAATGACGTTTTTTCCCCATTATAACGCCGTTGAGCGGCCCGCGCAGGTTAAAGGGAACATTGCCCTTGAGCCTTTGTTTTCTTTTTGACTAGGAATAGATTATGCTTTCTTATTGTTTGTCATAACCCAGTTATACATCTTCACCTGTGACGAGGTATCTCTCAGGCTGCGAGCAGTGGGCCCACAATATTCCAATGCATGGTATCTCAACAGGGAAAGGATTTTGAAAATCTATCCTGTGGAATCATCTTTGTTGCCCATCTCTGAATTCTTAGCCCTGTCTCCATGGGGCAAATTTTATAATTATAACGAGTGGACATAAAGCCCTGCTGTTAAATAGGGTGAAAAGACTTCCACTCCCCAAATCCAGAAATGAGCGCCTGTTGTACTAAGTTCTGTGTCAAGAATGCTTAATTGTAAAATTTACTCCAATATTGGTTTTAAAAAATATATAATGGCCTGGATTTTGCAGTCAGTGGCGAAGGGACGGTGTCGCCACTGACCTCGAAAGAAGCTGCCCACAAAGATCTCTCCTATACAAGTTGTTGTTGTTGTTATTATTATTCTCGCACCATCTATAGGGGATCTGTGGTGTCCAGCAACAGTGAAGTCATCAAGCAGGCTGATCAGCCAATCAGATTGAAGAATTCTCACAGACAGCAAACCAGGAAGTAAAAAGCATGGATTATAATTCACTTTTTAATCATTTTACAGAAAGCAAAATTAAGATTGGGACATACACATGGGATTAAGGTAGAAGCTGAAATATCATAAACAAACTTAAAAAAACATTTAAATGTTATTCTGAGGGAATGATGCTACACATTTATAAAATTCATTTTTCAGGGCCAGAGAGGCTGTTCAGCAGTAATTATGACTTAATATGCCATTAAAAACTCAGTTACACTTCAGTCAACACAGCTTAACATTTTCAAAGCTTTTTACAGCGAGAATAGTGCATAAAAAGTTGAAGTTCACGTCAACTCACTGATTCTGTGTTGCTTGCATCTGTGAAGACTGCAACAGCATACCCCATAGAGGAGCAGGGTATCACTGACAGCAACATCCAGATTTCTGGGTTTAACTGCACATGTGCAGATGCCAGCAGTTGCTGTCAGTTTTACACAGTAATGACGGCGAGCGCTGACAGTTTTGCCGTCATTACAACCGCAAATTCCAAACCCTTGATTGCAACTGAATACACTGTACAACATGTAGAGATAAATTTTCATCTTCAGCACATGGGCAGTAATCTGCAGAGTGGTTCTTCCGCCTGTTATAGAACACCTCAATTTTCATTCCATTGATTTTAATGGAATGAAAATTGGATGGGTTCTATAATGGAAGGGCAATGGACTCCGCCAGATTATTGTCCAAGTAATGAAGCTGAAAATTTACCTCATGATTTTACTAATGTGTTAGATAGTTTCAGTATCCTTGCCTTGGACCTCTGTTTTGTTTGCCTTTGCAACTGTTCATATGATAAGGGTTTAAATGTGCTTTGTTTACTAGGGTATGGTGTATGTCCATGCTGTGGGCAGGGGATAGTAGGGAGATATTCACACATTTCATGGTGAGTGGTGCTGCTTATCTTCCTGCTGGGTGGAAGACTGATCTAGCAAAGGATTAAACCCATGCTTGTCTCTTGTGTAATGATCAACTAGAGTCTAACCTCCTTGGGATTTGCAGTAGGTAAATGTGATCTTTGCTTTAGGGGTTGGTTTTCTGTTACAGGAGTACTCCATGCACATTTGGGTGTTCATAAGCCTTGATAGTTTTCAAAGTGCACCTGGGTTCTTCAGGCTAGGTTGGGATCTGTCCATGGAATTAGTGCACACTTCAGGCAATGTGAAGTTCTATTGACGTGAATTTCTCAGTATTTGATTCGGAGACTCCTAAGCAAATTGATGGGCTTCCACACATACAAACTGACCAAAAAAACCCCCCAAATATTATCACAATCTTCCTAATTTTATTTCAATTGAACTTTATTAGGAATATAGGAGCATTTGAAGCTGGAGTAGACCATTCAGTCCCTTGCACCTGCTCTGCCATTCCAATTAGATCTTGGCTGATCTGCACCTCAGCTCCATTTGCCCACCTTTGCTCCAAATTCCTTGATACCATCACCTAACAAATATCTATACATCTCAGTCTTGAAAGCTCAAATTGTCCCAGCATCCACAGCCTTATGGGGTAGGGTAGTGGTGGGCAGGGTGGGGGGAACAGGTCTAGATTTCCACTACCTTTTGTGTGAAAATGTGCTTCCTGATTTCATTCCTGAACAGCCTAGCTCTAATTTTAAGATTGTTCTAATTTATTTCTATATTACTTATTCTACCCATTTTAGTGGTGGAAGCAACCTTTTTTCAATGGCTGAAAACTGATTTTGAAGGTTAGTTTTGCAGCCAATGTAAAACCAAAATTCTATAGGGTAGACATTCTTTCACGCTGCATCTGTTTTGCACCCAAAAAAACACCGCAAAGCATACCAATTTAGCAACGAGACTAATCTGTTCAGGTATCGGTCTCACTGCTAAATTCATGGGGTCCTTTTTTTAGGTGTCCTGGGCAAACACTTAAAGCAGGCCTTCGGCACCTTAAATATGTAAATTGGGGGCCTAATGGTGTTGAAAGACTCCATTAAGAAATTTGTCGGTGAGGAGTAGGACAGTCAGCCTGCCTGCCCCACTCAGGATTAATCAGTGGCCGTCAACGAAAGGTAGGCAATTAAAAAAAAAACATTACTGGAGGAGCATAAGTGCTCCACCGACTCCATAGGAGTCACGACTACCGCCCACACCCCGTAGCCCACTCCAACCCCCACTCCCAGGCTTACCTGAGGGCCAATGTTGGCGAGGCGGCCGGGAATTGATCTTTAAACTCAGGCGAGCTGCCTGTGGTGGCGCGACCAACGCCAGCAACTTGCGGCCAGTATGCTGATGAGGCTCGAGAACTAATTTTCACCGATCCTCGGGCCTCTCGGTTCAGGTGCACACTGGTCAAAAAACAGGCCCAGACCAAAATCTATCCCTATAAGTTGATGTGGCAGGTCAATTCTTGATACTAGAATCATATCAAGAACAAGAAGTTGTGAGGGATTTTTAAAGAGTAGTTGGGGAGAAACTGTTTCCACTCACAGGTGGGCCGGTAACCAAAAGACACAGATTTAAAATAATTGGCAAAAAAGCCAGGGGGAGGTGAGGAGAATTTTTTTTGTTCAGCGAGTGGTTATGATCTGGAATGCATTGCCTGAAAGGGTGGCAGAAGCAGATTTAATCGTAACTTTCAAAAGGATCCCTACTTGAAAAAGAAACATTTGCAGGGCTATGGGGAAAGAGCAAGTGAGTGGGACTAATTGGTAGCTTTTACAAAGTACCAGCACAGGCACGATGGGCCGAATGGCCTCCTTCTGTGTTGTATGATTCGATTCTAGGAACTGCTTTGCTTGGCAACAAGACAGTAAGTAAGCCCCAGGACTTTAATGGAATTTAATACTGTAAGGGTTAAATGTCATTTGCAATTAATCCAGCTGCTAAGTATCTGTAGATCTCTTTGAATTTTAGCCATTCCTCTGAGGACCCTGCCTTGCCATCAGCCTTGGTACCACCTGTGCACTTGGCACAGTCTACTTTTAATTCCTTGCAAGAAACCAAACACATTGTATCAACGGTTGAAGCGCAACCTTCAAACTGGCATATTTCTATTCTGGTGCATATAAACAACAGAAATTACATAATTATAGTAGGAGAATTCAAAATAAACCTGCATATTCATAACATAAGGAACAAATGAGCTTGCTGAAATTTTAAATGTGTTGCCATCATCTATTTTATTCATGTATGAATTTCCATTTGGATGATCAATGGGAATAGTTCGGTGCCCGTGGTATTCCTTTTGCCATATTCAAAATTGCTTGTTCTTTGTTATTCAGATTTGTCATTTACAGTGGGGTTTTTCATTCCATCATTCAACCCCAGCAACAGTCCTACATTCGAGAGTAAAATCAACTACAATCCATGGAAAAATATAAGCTGGAAAATGTAAACAGAAGAATAAATCTCTTGCAAAGCAAACACTCCTTTCCGCAATGCTCCCGATGTGCTCTCCTCTACTGCATTTGATAATCTGTTTCTCAGCGGTTTGGCATTTTTCTGTTATTTATTTCTTTGTTTTTTTTCCCTGTGCAAACTAGTTTCTCAAAGCGTCAACGGTCACTGACTTGAAGTATGCAACTTCTTTCAGTTTGCTGAAATCAGGTCTGCTATCCACTAGTTTTTCTTGTACATTTTCTCCTGGCTCCATTGTTAAGTAGCTTGCTTGCCTCACAGAGTTCTTTCTCTGTCTGCTGGCTCGCAGTGTTAAGTTCTTCATTGATGTTACCATTACTAAAGGTTAATCGTAATGGTTTTAAAGGCTTAGACTTATCACGTGTTTCATTATCACAGCCTTTTCCGTGCCGAAGCCTTAATCTCCCTCTTACAGCATGGTGTGAGGATTCAGGATTTTCATCAGGAATATAACTCTGTGCCTCGTGTGCTATTTCAGATTTAGCATTTATTTTTGTAATCTTAGGAACCAAGGGTTTGCTTGGAAGTGCTGGTTCTTCAAATTTCCGGTTGGTGCTTGAAAACGAGATCTTGGCAGGGAGAAATGGTGCTTCTTGCAGCAGGTGTTTTGGGGCTTTTTGGTTTTCTAGAAATGTCTTTTCTGCCAGCCTTATCTTCTCCAAGTTCTCCAGCTGCTTGCGATTCCTCACTTTTTTTGGCTGGTGTTCAATGTTAATTGCTCCAGTGGCGGCCAGTTTCTCTGCAGCTATCTTGGCCTCTATTTGAATGTCTCTAAGCTTCTCAAGTTGGGCTTTCTTGACATCCTCAGAGAGTTCTAATGGAGCCAACTTTATTGGCTTCTTAGGAGGAAGTTCTTTTAATTCATCCTTAGCTCCTTGGTATGACTTTGGTGATGTAGCCTTGAGCTGTTCAACAGGGCTGTCCATATCACTGGTTGCTGAATGATTTGCACCAGCTGCATTTAAGCTCTTTCCGTCTTTAGTTTGGTTGAGATTGAGGATGCTTAGCTTATTGGAGACCTTTTTAAGTTTGGATTCTGACCTCCCCTCAATTGGGACTCCCTTGAAAATAATCAATTAATTTTGTTATCGTTTTAAACCATATACAGCGTCACACATTCTCATATATGCCTCCCTTAAAAGACAAAAACTCTTAAATTAGAAATTAAATCAAAACAGATTTAATTTAAAGAATGTAAGCAGAGATATCTACAGTTCTCTATTCCGCATGTCCTTGTTTTTGTAACTTGTACTTTCTTTTCTGATTATTCAACAGAGAGCAGACAGCAATCTGTTCCAAGACCTCGACCGACATCATTCATGAACTCGGCACAAGAGTGGCATTCAGTCCCTCCAGTATCTTATCTCCATTCAGATGATCTGAGTGACATTGTGAACTGGCCATGTGGGAACTGTAGAGCAGAATCCGACCACTCTGGGGAGCACAATATTACTGCTGTTTGAACCTGATATATATAACTGTTTAAAGAAACCTTTGTATTTATGGGTCTGTTATGGTTTCAGATTTAACATTGCATTAAACAATGTAAATGTTGTTTAAATGAATACTCTTTTTACCAAAAACTGCCATTTTGTTGATATGGAGTTGGTTTGTAGCAGGATTCTCACCATTAGTACATGTATAAATATTAAATGATTATCAATTTTGACACCTTCATATCTATGGTTATTTGAATATTTTAAATGGTAGTAGCTGGTGATATCAGCAGGGAAACTGAGCCAGACAGTGTGAGTTAACTGAATTTTATTATCATTAACCTAGGCTGCTTCAATAAACTCGCCATTTCAACTCTACACTTTGAGGACATTGATGGAGAATGTAGGACTTAGGCACATAATGGTTGATACACTCACTTCATAATCTTCAATTTGGCTCTACTAAATGATAATCCCAGTTGAAGGTAGTAGTGTGAAGGGAAGCTCTTTGTTGGGCCTGGGAAATGATGGAAAATGTGATTACCATCCTGTAGCATGTAATATCACAGGGTATTGCTGCTATGCCATCCATAAGAAAGGAAAAAGAGAAAGACTTGCATTTATATCGTGCCTTTCATGGCCTCAGGACATCCCAAAGCAGTGTACAGCCAATGAAATACTTTAGAAGTGTAGTCACTGTTACAATGTACAGTTACACATGGAAGCCAATGTGATCATCTGTTTTAGTGATGTTGGTTGAGGGATAAATATTGGCCAGGACACCGGGAGAACTTCCTTGCTCTGCGTTAAAATAGTGCCGTGGGATCTTTTATGTCCACCAGAGATAGCAACAGGGCCTCAGTTTAATGTCTTATCTGAAAGCCGGCATCGCCGCCTTGCAACACTCCCTCAATACAGCCCTAGACTGTCAGCATAGATACCGTATTTTTATTTTGAATATTTTGTGTTCCTTTATTGTGTTTAAAATTTAAAATCAGATATTAGGAAGTAAAGAGATTGAAGGAGAGACACAAAAGACATTTTTTGTTGTTGCACGAAAGATAATACAGTTATGGAGTTAGTTATCAGGGAAGCAATTAGTATAAATAGGTCAAGAGGCAATTAGACTTGTTCCTGGGGAAGAATTTGAAGGACATGGTAAGAGCATGGGTAAGTAGGGGCAATCTGTTAAAAAAGGGTTTGTTTTATATTATACAAATTAATTTGGTTAAAGTTATTGAACAGTTAGAGTGGGGAAGGGGATTAGGTAAGAAGTTTCAGTCCTCCCCTGATCCATCAGCATTAGTTATGTCCCACCCCAGTCTCTGCACACTCTAAATTGCAGAATTGTCTGGAATGTCACCTCCAACAATCTTTATATGTAGTTCTGTCTCTAATTTGTAAAAACTTATCTATTAGTTATTGCTTGGTTCACAATAATCATTAGAAAATTAGGCTGATATCTAAACTGAATCTTTGGAAAACCCACCTTTAGAAAGGTCAGAGTTTAGACAGAGTAGTGGATTTTTACGAAGGGCTTTCAGATTATAATAATTTGGGTAGGAGCGTACCAACTGAATCCATCAATGTTGTATGTGTAGATGACCTGTAGGTGCTGATTATGGTTATTTTGTTATTTTTAATACAGATTTCTATCTGTAAGTGAGAGCAGCAACAGGGAGTGCTGCCATGGAAACAATAGCATGGGAAATGGGACCAGACAGGGTAAAAGACAACTGCCTCAGAAAATGCTGCCGTGTGATTTATTTTTCCCCCTGAGTTGCCTTTTTTGGTTGTTCAGAAGCACCAGTTTCTTTTGCAAGCTCTTATATCACATTGCAATCTTCTGTGCACTATCTAATCCCAATTATTTTCCTGGGAGCAATCTGGAGTCTATTACATGAATTACCATATTTTCTAATATAAGCAGGAGTCCCCCTGCACTTCTCCATTGCACTGAACATTTCCTTGGTGAGTTACTATTGTATATTTTTATTGCCCTCCTTTATTCTTGCCGTTATTTATGTTACTACTACACTACCAGCTGTGCTGATTGCATTCCTCTCTCCTACATATCAAAAGTGTTAAATGAAGGAAAAATAGAGGAAAGAAAAGTAATCATTTGGAAGAAATATAAAGATAACTAAATGTAAAGGAAGGCAACTATGAAGAGTGGTCACTTGGGAATGAAAGGAAAGGAGAGGAGGAAAAGATTGTTGTAGATTAATACGTTGAAATGACGCTGTGTGTTATTAGCCCAGGAATGCTTAGTGCCTTTGCCTGCTATTTTAGCAGAGGCATTGATAATTTTATTTCAAATGACTTATCACCTCCATTAAAATAGCAGACAAAGGAATTTCATACCACACATTAAGATTTTACCAACCTCGGCGGGTCCATAGTGGGCAACGTTGGTGGGGGGTCCCAACCCTGTTGCTGACTCCAGCCCACTGTCCAAAATGATTTTTCCCTGATTGGGCTTGTTAAGCCCGCCCAGCGCGTTTGCTGACCAATTGAAGGAAGCGGGTCTGATGACGTCATTTGATGACGTGCCATCAGCCGGTTTCCTTAAAGGGACCATGCGCAAATTTACTTTGACAGTCTGCTGCCAGTGTTCTACAGCATTGAGGTGCTGCAAACACTGACAAGCACTGCACAGAGGTGCAGGGCTGCACCCAGGCTCTCCCATGACTCCCTCCATATGCTTATGAAGGGAGTCACAGCATGCAGGGAGGTTCTCTTCCCTTCCAATGGGCGGAAGAGACCTCCCCAGGAGATCAACACAGCCTGGTTGCACATTGCACAGGAGGACACAAGCAGGGATGTCGTAAGGAGGACCAGACTGCAGTGGGACAAACCGTTCAATGATCTCAGTTGATCATGAAACGTTACTGCAAAGCCACACTCAACCTCATCCTGCTGTGCCACTCATCACATCCCTATCACTCTGCCTTCCCTACCCTACTCCTGCACATCCTTACTCAAAGCAACTTACCTTGCACCTCCACCCATCCCTCTCTATCTACATTATCACATCCCCATCTCACTAGCCACCCCTCACACTCAACCTCATCCTAGTCCAATCATACAAACTAACAACACACAAGGGTAGGCACTTGTGTGTTTTAGCCAATGTTCATGTGAAGTTTCTGTTAATGTGCTGTCAAGCATTGAAATCTTTATTTTCAACACTTTGTATTCTTGGACAGATTTGTGTGAAACTTTGGAAGTGGCTTTGTGAGCTGCTGTGAATGGTGAGATATAACGGTACCCCCCACAATGGCCATGAGTGTGAAAGGAATGGCTTGGACATTGTAGGGATGCTTTATGGTGTGTAGTGGTGCAAACCTGGCGCATCATGTAGCATCCAGTGTTAAGTGAAGTAAATCTGGCTATGGTGAGGCCATCACTGGCGTCCCCGGCAGCAATATGTCGGGTGGTGATGCCCTCTGTCCTGTGCAGCATCAGGTGATTGCGGAGAAGGTTGTTATTGTTGTTAGTGCTGCTGATGTGCCTGGGGATGCTTGTGTTGAGGCTGATCGTGGTGGGATTCTGAGGACCAAGGTGAAATAGTTTCAAGGGTATCGATGCTGATGTAATAGATAGCAGGTGAACTTGAGATGACAGAAGCGATCTTTCAGTGGTGAGAGAGATTGTTCCAATGAGGTGACACTGGATAGAGAGTTTACTCCAAACACTTGCAACCTGCATAAAGCTCAATCTGTCTTCCAAATGCAGTAAGCAACAGCTTCTGAGCTTGGAAAGCGAACAGCTGTGAGATGGGAGCTTTTGTAGCACATTTACAGCAGTCAAGCAATGAGATGATTCCATGTTAACACAACTCCCAACCTGCTTACCTGACGTGATCCCAGAACAGCGTGGACCCCGTGGGCAACCTTGTAAAATGGTAAGTTGAGCTCAAAATACTTCTTAATGGGCTGTTATCAAGGTCATAATGACCTGAATTGCCTCCCCCGCCGCTGCATCTGGGAAAGGCGCATGGTGGCGGGTTGACAGCGAGGTCCCGACCTGCTGTCAAAAGAAAACTTTTTCCTACCTGACCTACCACTGAACGCGCCCGCTGACACTCCAAAAAATTCGTCCCTAAGTGTTTGCACACCAATATCTCATTATGTCCTTTCAAAGCAGTAGAGATTAAAACCCAAACAGTTTTGGACTTGCATTTTAGATTCAATTTCAGTGCAGCATTGCCACGTTCAGAGGCTCCTTCCCTCCCTTAAAATGAAGGGCCATCGCTGCAGGCTCTGCAATTTAAAAAATACCTACCTGGATCACCAAGGCAACTGCGATCCTGTGCGATAAGCCTGGCACTCAAGCAGAGTGCTGGGCTGATCGATCACGGGCAGGAACCTGCGAACAAAACTGGAACAAGAAAGGTCTTTTTTTTTTTCACTTACCTCGGCCACCTCACATTTAATCATCGCCCCGGAAGCAGCCGGCTGCCCGATGCATGCTTTCTGCAGCTGTTGCTGTTTTTGACCGGCGCTGCTGCAGGGGGCAGAAGTCAATTACGGGTCCGGGGCGCTACCGGGGCAATGCGTACGCCGATGACATCACGATCTCCGGGCAAAGGAGATTGGGCCGCAACGCTGTAGCGCCGCCGCAAAACTCCCGCCGGAGTCGATGTCAGCGCCGCGCCTGGTCGCAAAGTCATTTGCGCCCCATTAGCACCCCCCCCGGGGGCACTATGGGAGGTGCAAAGGCACCCAATTTCACTCCCTCTGAATTTGAAATATTCCAATAGCGGTCAAAATAAGATATTCACAATTTAATCTACATTTGGACAGTTATAGATTCTGGTGGTAGACAGACAGACAGACAAATAGATAGACAGATAGATAGATAGATAGATAGATAGATAGATAGATAGATAGATAGATAGATAGATGATAAATTGATAGATGTTAGGTAGATAGATAATATATAGATAGATAGACAGGCAGGCAGACAGACAGACAAATAGACAGACAGATAGACAGACAGATATAGATAGATAGATAGACAGACAGACAGACAGATATAGATAGATTGATAAATTGATAGATAGACAGACTAGAATGATTACAGAGATAGGCAGCTGCTATATAAATGCAAAGGACTAACTTACTAGCCTTCCCAGTGGTTCCTGCCTTGGCCTTTGTTTGATCATCTCCCTGCAGCTTTCACCTCCAGTACTGTGCAGCCCAGAGACCAGCAGGGAGCTCTCAGCATGACTTTACTATGGATTAGGGATTTATAAATGTCACTATAAGGTAATTACATGAAGATTAGGGTCACTGCTTAAACAGGTACTTGCAGACAAATTCATGTCAGTGTGTGCAACTGATACTCATCAGAATTGCCTGAAATCCATAAACCAGCACGGAATTTAATATTCATTATGTAAAATATAGCTGAATAGAAAATGGTATGGTTAAATTTGAAGGAAAGTCCAAGGGCAGTATTCATTAAAATATTCCCTATACCTTACACTAATATTGTGCCTTTTCACAACCCATTGCACTTTGCAAGTTGAATAGCAGTTACTCTGCTTTTGGTTAAAGGAGGAATGCTGGCCAGGACACTAATGGAACTTAAACAAAACAGAAAATGCTGGAAACACTCAACAGGTCAGGCAGCATCCGTGGAGAAAACAGACAAGACCAGAGGTGCGCTGCAGCTGTGAGAGGAGGCATGCACCCCACTCCATTTTTTTCTCCTGGGCCATTTGCACGGTCCAGGTGTACTGCCAGCACAGTTGGGATTGATGTCAATGGAAATGAAAATCGGGAGAGATTTATAACGGGCAGCTGATCTGATGTCGCCTGTTGTACACTATCACCCAAAGTCAATCCCACCCTGTGGATGTGAAAGACATTATATAAATTCAAGTTCATTCTTTCCTCTTTACACAACTATGTAAATATATTGTACTATGATCAAAATTTCCCAAGTTGAGAGAGATTCACCATTATTTCTCTAGGGTCATGCTGTTGACCTTACTAATGGAAAACCAGCACCTTGTTTTACCTTGCTTCATTAATTTGAATGGGAACCACAACTTTAGACGAGCAAGGGAAATGATCGGGAGCCATGCTACTGACTGCGTATGCTGCATATATTTTCCTTCCCCTTTAAGTATTGGCCCAGAATTTGCTGGAGTGGGGCACGCTGGAAGTGCCAATTGATAACAGTGTGGTCCTCTTTTTGTTTGCTTGATAACAGTGTGGTGAGGTCAATGGGGCATCTGGGACCTTGGTGAATGATGGGATCAATAATTTATCTCCTTAACCAATGAAATTTAAAGATAGAAGGAAATACAGAGAGGGAAAGAACGAGTGGATTAAAAGAGAGGAAAAAAAGACGGAAAAGTAAAACAAAAATTACAACATTTAAATTTTTTAATTTTAAAAACCTCTAAGAACAATTTACTACCTGCAGAAGTGAAACTCCAAAGTTTCAATTCTTTCCTTTCTGGGCCTCCAGGGTTGAGTGGCATGTCAGGATCATAAATCATCCCATGAACAGGGTCCTTATGCCGTGAAATAGCAGCCCTAACATTGTGCGGCTGGTTTAATTCGTATTTATGGTGCAAATCTAGCAATTTCTTAACACTCAAGGGGAGGTTGATGACGTGCTCCCATTTTTGCGAGGGTAATGGCAAAATGACGCAAGTTGCCCAGCAATTTGTGCTGATTCCCGACTCATGGCATATCTCTTCCTCAACATAAATTGCTGGCTTGTTTACGCACTAATAACGGCATGCGCCGTGAACTGGCAGTCATTTTTACAGCAAATTCTAGGCCATTATTTTTCATTGTGAGCTGATGACAACCTTCGGATTTAGTGAGTTTCCCTAGACCCAGAAAAATACATGTGAAACTACATATTCACTGCATTAAATTTACAGGGTCTCTCAGTGCATCAGGAAGGAAGAGTGAAACGGTGATGGTCTGTGCTCAGCAACAGTTTACTACTATTTTCCATATTGATGCTCTCTTTTTTCCAGAAATGCTGTTGGGACTTTATGGGGTTGATTTTAACTCAGGGGCGGGCAATTGTCGGGTTCCCCGAATTTGTGATTCCCACACGAATCTAAATGGATGTGTGAGATTGATGCAATTTTAACTCAATTGGCCAATTGATTTCCAACGTGTGGGAAGCCTTTGCAAATGGGTTTTTCATGACTGCAAGTCCCCTCCGATGACGTCATCATTGCTGCTGCATTTAAGGTCCACAGCAAGCGTTGCTTCCTCTGCAGGCTTCCAAGCTTTCCCCTTATGATGGCACAGGAGCCTACAGGAACAATGGGCAGCGGGAGGGCAAGAGCTGCGCCTAAATTTGATGAGGCATCACTGCAGGCATTGTTGGATGGGGCTAGGGCCCACAGGGAGGTCCTGTTCCCTTCTTCAGGGAGGAAGAGGCCTCCCAGTCAGACCAAGGCTGTGTGGCTACAGGTGGCTGGGGAAGTCAACTACTTGGGGCTCACATGGCGCACCTGGATGCAGTGCAGGAAAAGATTCCATGACCTTCATTGCACTGGAAAAGTAAGTATGAAGTTTCCATCACCCTCAATCTGATCCCCATTGCCTTTCCTTACCAGCACTCAGCTTTAGCAATCACTTCCTCCACATCCCACTTGACACTCACATCCATGCACCCTTAGCCATTCCCTCTCTCTCTATGCTCACATTCACCTAACTATTTGACCATGCAGCCCTCACACTCCCTCTCACTCTGATGCTTTGAACACAACTGACAACACACAGGGAGGGGCCTTGGTCTTGCAACCTCACTCCATCTTTGTCTTCTTCTAAATATCTATGCTATGCAATCTCTACACTCACTCCTTCATTCTCACTCAAACTCCACTTGTCTCCCTCATTGCAGGAGAAGAGAGCTCACAACAGGAGAGAGCAAGTCAGGACAGGAGGAGGGCCGCCCTCATTAGCCCAGCTCACCCCCTGGGAGGAAGCCGCCTGGAGATTGTCGGGGCTGACATAGATGCGGAAGTTGGGGAAGGACAGACAGGTGCATCCCCGCAAGCTGGTGACAGAATAGTTTTCCATCTCTCTCATTGACATTGCAAGACTCGCTGATAATGATTCTGAAGCTATATCATATGGACTTATGATCATCTGCAAAATGCAATGTGCATGTAACCTTGGCATCACATCTCTAACTTTTTCCTTGACTCCCCCACAGGACCATCGAGAGCCCCGATCCCCACTGTGCAGGAGGAAGAGCCTGAGATTCCAGACTCCTCAGAGGAATCTGCAACCTCTGAGGGCACAGCATCAGCAGAAATAAGCGCACCCAGCACCAGCGCACTCACACCTCGGGGGGACCTTCGGGACATAGAGTAGTGTTGTCACCTGGTGTATCACAGCTCACAAGTGAGCATCAGCAGATTGTGGAGACAGGGAAAGCAGTGGAGAGTCCTCGTCAGAGGGTGCAGGACTCTGCCAGATCGGCTCAGCTGCATGTCGACCCACTGCCTCTGGGTCCATCCGTAAGATCAGAGGTGATGGAACTCCATGCACAGATACAGGAGTCTCTGGCAGGTTTTGTCTCCAGGGTCGCTGTGAGTGTGGAGCGAATGGAGGAGTCCATAGTGAACATGAGCAGAGCCTTAATAACAACAGAAAATGCTGGAAAAACTCAGCAGGTCAGGCAACATCCGTGGAGAGAAATTTGAGTTGACGTTTCGGGTCGAACCCTTCTTCAAAACTGGAAAGAAAAGAAAATAGATCGAAAGCAGGGCTGCGATCGGACAAAAGAAGTGAAAGAAACAAAAGAGCTAGACGAGATGGTAATAGGCTGAGATTAGGTGTACAGTGTACTGGCAGGGCAAGAGATAGCTGCCAGGTGTGAGAGAGAAACAAAAGGAAAGTGGGGGGGGGGGGAAAGGAGTGGAAAAATTACAAGAAAAAATGTGTAATAAGGGCCGAGGTTATGATCTGAAATTGTTGAACTCGATATTGAGTCCGAAAGGCTGCAGAGTGCCTAATCGGAAGATGAGGTGCTGTTCCTCGAGTTTACGTTGAGCTTCTGTGGAATAATACAAGAGGCCAAGGACGGTGAGGTCCGAGTGGGAATGGAGCGGTGAATTAAAATGACAGGCGACCGGAAGCTCGGGGTCACCCTTACGGACTGAACGGAGGTGTTCCGCAAAGCGGTCACCCAATCTGCGTTTGGTCTCCCCAATGTAGAGGAGACCGCATCATGAGCAGCAAATACAGTATACTAGATTGCGAGAAGTACAAGTAAATCGCTGTTTCACCTGGAAGAGGTGTTTGGGGCCCTGGACAGTGGGAAGGGGGGCGGTATAGGGGCAGGTGTTACATCTCCTCCGCTTGCACAGGAAGGTGCCAGGCGAAGGGGAAGGGCTGTTTGGGGTGATAGAGGAGTGGACTAGGGTGTCTCGGAGGGAGCGGTCCCTACGGAATGCAGAAAGGGGAGGGGAGGGGAAGATACGTTTGGTGGTGGGATCACTTTGGAGGTAGCGGAAATGCCGGAGGATGATCCGTTGAATGTGGAGGCTGGTGGGGTGAAAGGTGAGGACAAGGGGAACCCTATCGTGGTTCCGGGAGGGAGGGGCAGGGCTGAGGGCAGAAGTGCGGGACCTCACTCGGACCTCACCGTCCTTGGCCTCTTGTATTGTTCCACGGAAGCTCAACGTAAACTCGAGGAACAGCACCTCATCTTCCGATTAGGCACTCTGCAGCCTTTCGGACTCAATATTGAGTTCAACAATTTCAGATCATAACCTCGGCCCCTATTACACATTTCTTCTTGTAATTTTTCCACTCCTTTCCACCCCCCCCCTTCCCTTTTGTTTCTCTCTCACACCTGGCAGCTATGTCTTGCCCTGCCAGTACACTTTACACCTAATCTCAGCCTATTACCATCTCGTCTAGCTCTTTTGTTTCTTTCACTTCTTTTGTCCGATCGCAGCCTTGCCTTCGATCTATTTTCTTTTCTTTCCAGTTTTGAAGAAGGGTTCGACCCGAAACGTCAACTCAAATTTCTCTCCATGGATGTTGCCTGACCTGCTGAGTTTTTCCAGCATTTTCTGTTGTTATTTCGGATTTCCAACATCTGCAGTATTTTGCTATGAGCAGAGCCTTTGTGGAGTCAGTGGTGTATGAACGCATCAAAATGGAAAGGATGGCTACCTACGTGGAAATGATTGCTGCCTCCGTGGTAAGGCTGGCTACGGTAGAGGAGAGGAGGGCTACCGCCATGGGGGAGGTTGGTCGCCAGGGTATGGAAAACATGGTGAGTGTTCAGGATAGAGTGACATCTCTTGAGGAGCGATGGGCATCTATTGAACAGAGAAACCAGACCTTCATGGAAGTCCTTCTGAGTAGGACTGCCATTGCAGATACGGGTCCCCATGGCCCCCCTGATGTGCAGCAAGGTGCTCTCAAGCCACTTGCAGGCGCGGAGGGGGAGCTGACCCATGAGAGGGAGGTTGGTGGCAGGCTTCAAGGAAGTGGGGGTTCCTCTCCAAGCGCTCACACTTCCATGCCACTGCAGAGCCCTCGGTCAGAGCCCCGCCGGAGTCCACACCCAAGTGAGATAGACGTCTCAACCCCTGCACAGCTGCAGGAGCAGCAGACTGCTGACGAGCCCTCACAGGCTCGCCACCCCAGAGGACGCCCGCCAAAGGTGTCGAGACAGGAGCAGCAGAAAAGTGAGCAAGGGGCCTCCACATCTGCTGAAGCCACAGGGGAACCACAACGTAGGAGCATGTGTAAGAGGAAAATAAAGCACAAGTAGTCAAAGGGTAGTCACTTGGGTGAAATGTTGTGTATGTTGTAAAAATGCCATCAGTTGGTTCTTGTGCATAAAAATTCTGATGGCAACTGTTGCAGTTCTGGCATGTGTCATTTCGTGAATGGGGCTTTCACATTGAGGGCTTGGATTACTTGCAGTTGTCAGGATGCTGGTCAAATAGCTAGGAATCTGCAGGGTTTGGCCATTGTCGATGCTCAGGTAAGAAGCTGCGAGGCAAAAGAGCTTGATTTACTAGGCTAAGCAAATCTGTCCAGGATGAGTGCATTCCTTGCATCCCGGGCAGCAATGTTCTGGCGTAATGCTGCCGCTGGTTGATGGGCCTCTGCAGGATGCTCGTTTTCACCCTCCTCCTCCTCCTCATCATCATCATCATCATCATCAGCATCTGAGGAGGGTGTGTGAGGAGCCACTTGGTCCTCAGGAATCTGCAAGCCACGACGCTGTGCCATGTTGTGGAGTGCACAGCAAACCACAATGATTCTGGAGACCCTGGCTGCTGAGTACTGTAGGGCTCAACCTGATCTATCCAGGCATCTGAAGCGCATCTTCAGCAAGCCGATGGTTTGCTCGATTATGGATCTGGTGGAAATGTGGCTGGAATTGTAGCGCTCCTCAGCTTCGTTGGCTGGCCTCCTCAACGGCTGAATAGCGGAGGCACACTAGACTGGCGCAGTATGAAGGAGTCATGGCAACGGCCAGGGTACTTGGCACAAACATGCAAAATCTCCTTCTTGTGGTCACACACCAGCTGAACGTTAATGGAGTGGAAGCCCTTGCGGTTGACAAAAATTCCTGGATTGCGAGGGGGTGCCCTAAGGGCCACATGTGTGCAGTCAATGACGCCCTGCACCCTTGGAAAGTCTGCCAGATGAGCTAATCCAACCGCTCGCGCCGTCACATTTGCTTGATCCCTGGTGAAATGGATGTAATTGTGCTCGAGGGCAAAGAGGGCATCGGTTACCTGTGTGATGCAAGTGTGTGCGGCTGACTGGGAGATGCCGCTGATGTCTGCTGCTGATCCCTGGAATGAGCCTGAGGCAAAAAAGTTGAGTACGGTGGTGACTTTGATGGCCACTGGTAAGGAGTGTCCACCTGGTCCTCTGGGCAGCAGGTCTTGCTGTAGCATTGCGCAGATGTCAGTCACTACCTGTCGCGAAAGTCGGAGCCGCCTTTGGCACTGCTGCTCAGTCATGTTGAGGTAGCTGACCCTGTGTCTGTAGACCCTGTTTGGGGGGTATCTCCTGCGCCGACGGGCTTCCATGCGCTGGCCCCTTCTGGCCTATGCTGCGTAAGGTGGGTGAGCAGTAGCCTGTCGCTCCTGCTGCTGCTGCTGTTGCTGGTGCTGCTGTTGTTCCTGGTTCTGCTGCTGCCGCGCCTGGTGCTGAAGCTCCTCTAATGTCAAGAAGGGAAGGAGAAAAATGGCTCCCATACTTCTGGCATATGCCTCCGCTGAGGAAGCGCTGAGTGAAGGTGGCGAGAGGGGTTTCCCAGGAGTTCACACTGGAGATGTGTGTGAGGCTCCAACCTTCCACAGATGTGGTTAAGCCTGGTAAAAGTTGCCCCAAGCCTGAAACAACAAAGTCCTGCCACCTGCAAATGATGACTGATCAAATTTCCTCTTTAACGGGTGACCTGCAGCTGATAGTCAGCAAGCCAATAGTGTTCACGCCAGATTTTACAGGCGTGATCCCCACCAGGCGTGTTTTACGTGGGAAAAAGGTTAAAAATGCAAGGGCCCGTTAAAATGGCATTATAAAGGCCAATTGTTGCTGATTAAGGGCCTTAAAGACCAGTCCCGCCTGTTGGAGGCGGGACTGATTCGGGACCATCAGACATGCCTGGGTTAAAATGGCTCGGGGTCGGGAACCAGGCTGGGGGTGTCTCGCCCGCCAGTTTTAGCGATTTTAACCCCCCGCACGCCTCAAAGCCCGCCTCATGGCTCAGTTAAAATTGACCCCTATAGTTCAAGGTGGACAGTTCCATTATTACCACAAAGAGAAATTATGTTGTGTGCGGAAGTGTCACAATGCCATAGTGGTCCATGGTTCAAGGTCTGATGCCTCTGCCGCGCTGGTGAAGAACAATAGAAAATGCTTACCTTTCAAATGGAGACATTTTTAGTCATAACCACCCCATAGCCTACTCTAGAGGTCAAAGGTAGAAATTGCTTTAGGCAATTATATTTAACAGTTGTTGCAAATACTTCCCTATTTTTAACCTCAGAATGATGTACACATTTATAGCTTAAAATATGTCTACATATAAACCAGATAATGAAGTCCCCCGCTGCGAACAATGATGAAAGCCTTCAATGGAATAAGGAAGTGCATTATTCTAAAGCAAAATGCAGGAAATGTAGGTCAGTCAGTATCTGAAAGAGAATAAAACAGAATGATGGGTTATTGTTTCAGGCAGGACATTTTATCAGAACTGGCATATGCAGGAGAACTCAAAATGCGTGCAATACTGGCAAGGGAATATTTCTATCAGCCCCAGTTGCTCTGAGCAGGTAACAGTTAGCCTTCTTCCTGAAATACTGTGCTTGTTTGTACCGCTACACTGTAGCATATGGGACTGACCACACCAGTTATAATGAAAGACTCCACCCAAAATATTTTCCATCAGTTACTTGATAAACACAATGTCAGTCCCTGGGTAAGTATATACATAAAAACATAGAAGATAGGAGCAGGAGTAGGCCATTTGGCCCCTCGAGCCTGCTCCGCCATTCAATGAGATCATGGCTGATCATCCAAATTCAGTACCCTGTCCCTGCTTTCTCCCCATATTCCTTGATCCCCTTAGCCAAAGAAATATATCTAACTCCTTCTTGAATATATTTAATGAATTGGCCTCAACTGTCTTCTGTGGTAGAGAATTCCACAGGTTCACCACTCTCTGGGTGAAGAAATTCCTCCTCATCTCAGTCCTAAATGGCTTACCCCTTATCCTTAGACTGTGACCCCTGGTTCTGGACTCCCCCACCATTGGGAACATCCTTCCTGCATCTAATCTGTCTAGTCCTGTTAGAATTTTATAAGTTTCAATGAGATCCCCTCTCATTCTTCTAAAGAACCAAAGTCCCTCAGTTACACATGCAACAGCTTTTAAGGTTTCGGTAGCATAGTAGTTATGTTACTGGACTAGTAATCCAGAGAATGTGGGTTTAAATCCCAACATGGCAGTTTGAGAATTTGAATTCAGCTTAAATAAATCTGGAAATAAAAAGTTGGTATCAGTGAATGTGGCCATGAAGCTGTCGGATTGTTGTAAAAACCGAACTGATTAACTAATTTAGGGATCTTATCTAGTCGTCCTGGTTATCTAATTCTGGTCCACACCAAAGTGCTTGGGGATAATTCTGACTTTGTGAAATAGTGTAAAACGAGTGATAGCGAATCGTAGCCCACTTTACGTCTCTCCCAGTTGGAGTCACTGGATGGAGATAGAAGTGGGAACCCAGGCTGATTTTAACCTTCTAAGTTAGGGACACTGATGCCATTGCAGCACCTTTACTGCTGCTTAGGTGGGATCAACCAATTTGGCATAGAGCAGGGATTGAATTTTGGACCATTCCGGTCTGTATAACTCAGCCACTCATTGGTTAAACTCACTTATTTATTTAAATGTTTAATCTATCACCTTCCAAAGTTGAGATGAATCATGTGATATAACCAGCAACAAGGGCTTTCCATTTGCTCCCTGGGTTCATTACACATACCTACATATTG
Organism: Somniosus microcephalus; assembly: GCF_052327205.1. Classification (NCBI taxonomy): domain Eukaryota; kingdom Metazoa; phylum Chordata; class Chondrichthyes; order Squaliformes; family Somniosidae; genus Somniosus; species Somniosus microcephalus. The sequence continues at coordinate 47,254,749 of NC_140993.1, read as the reverse complement.
GTCAGATTATAGGGAGTGAGGTTTCCCCCGGGAATGGTCGGAGACACTGAACCTGAGAAAAATTTCAAGAGTAACAACCCAAAAATATAACAAGGATATTGGCATCCTATCCCTTGTGTCATGGCATCTTCATTTCATCCCTGCCAGTGCAGAGATGATTATAAGAACACTACAAAGCAAGGGATGAGAAAAGGCCACTTGCCCACTCTGCTCTTCACACGGTGTGCTCTCCTCTCTAGCTTGGACTTTACACAACCAATTTAACCTCCCGAGGAAAGAGACTGCAAATTTCTCCCTGACATATTCCCAAGGGATGCATTGATGTCCACTTATGGTTGGTATCAAGTGTTATCTATGGCAACCTGAAGGATTTGGACGTTTGCTCAGAACCAGAAGAAAGCAAAACAAAAAGGCAGAGAAATGTGTTGCTGTTACCTAAGCGGGCAGGAGGAATGCAGATGCACAATTCAAGCCTGATGTGTGCCTTCCGCCTTACTGATAAAGACTCCTGTATAGGCGTCCAGAACCCTGCCCTTTGTATTTGCAAACCTACTGAGTCATCACGCGCCATGCAAGCTACGGTCGGTATTCTCAGACGCTTGGCAGCCAAAGAGAAGTTTTCTTTTTACTTACCTTATTGTGGAGTCGGGAGGAGGACGAGTGCTCCTCCTGGCTCCACATTAAAATTGCAGGCCGCAGCCGACCACTGCTCGCCCACCCTCCTGATTGCCTCACCCCCCCTGCCACCCTCTTCCAGATTCTACTTTAATAGCAAAATATTGCGGATGCTGGAAATCTGAAATAACAACAGAAAATGCTGGAAATACTCAGCAGGCCAGGCAGCATCTGTGGAGAGAGAAACAGAGTTAACGTTTCAGGTCTGGGACCCTTCATCAGAACTGGAAAAAGCTGGAAATGTAACAGATATTAAGCAGGTGCGGAGACGGTGGGGGGGGGGGGCGTTTTGGAGGGGAGGAATTATCTGACAATATACTGTGTTCGCTGCTCACGATGCGGCCTCCTCTACATTGGGGAGACCAAACGCAGATTGGGTGACCGCATTGCAGAACACCTCCATTCAGTCCGTAAGGGTGACCCCGAGCTTCCGGTCACCTGTCACTTTAATTCTCCGCTTCACTCCCACTCTGATCTCTCTGTCCTCGGCCTATTACTTTGTTCCAATGAAGCTCAACATAAGCGCGAGGAACAGCACCTCATCTTTCGATTAGGCACTTTACAGCCTTCCGGACTCAACATCGAGTTCAACAATTTCAGATAATAATCCCTGCCCCCATTTTTCATGCAGCATGATTTTGCCATTCCCATTTGCAACATTTTCACAGTATGTTCTTTCAACTCCTTCCTCCCCTCCTAACCTCCCCCCACAACCCCCCCACCCGCTGTCTCTGCACCTGCTTAATATGTTACATTTCCAGCTTTTTCCAATTCTGATGAAGGGTCCCAGACCTGAAACGTTAACTCTGTTTCTCTCTCCACGGATGCTGCCTGACCTGCTGAGTATTTTCAGCATTTTGTGTTGTTATTCCAGATTCTACTTGCTGCCTATGCTGGGATCCGAGTTGGGCAATTTGCGTTCTTCCGGGGGCCGGCGAGTGCTGCCTCGGGAGGTCTCGACTGGTGCCAGTAGTCAACAAACGAGGCCAGCGAATCCAATTTTCCATTGTGCTGCCGCCTGCCTCATTGTGTGCTGCACTGGGATCGCGCCCCGATTTCCAGGCCAAACACTTTCCTAATACAAAAGAATAAATGTGCCATCAGCTGCAGAGAACCTGCTGCTCAGAGGCTTCAATATTTGCCTTGCCTGGAATGTAATCACTATTGCTTCCATGCTCCATTGTGCTCAAACTATGCATATCAGATCTGTAAACTCTGCTATGCTGTCCGACCAGCTTGCGTTCTGTATCTTGACACTGAGGTAAAACCACGGCACAGTCTTTTGCAGAACTGATGGCCTCGAAAATCATTAGCCAGTAAACACAGATACATTCTCACAAGAAGTCCCTCGGGGATACAAGGAAAGCAAGCAAGGTAATTACAACTAACTGCCAGGAAATCGGCAGACTGGAGAATAAGGTTAAGTTTGCTAAAAGTTATTTGTTGCATTCATGCAACATTACACACTCTCACGCATTTAAATTACATGAGCATCGATAGTGCCTTTGAATGTAATAGCAGTATTTGTCACTTAATGGGCTCGATGAGATTAAATTCATAGCAACTGAGGGGGATGTGCATTTACCCATTACCTAAAGCTATTGGTGAATCAATGATTTGAAAAAAAAAATCATAGAAGTTAGAATGTTTGAAACCTGCTGGGAAGCATTGATATAACATAAGCACTTTATTAAAAATCCCTATAATGTTCACTCTGCTGCGTTACACACTGCAATAACTAGGACCTTTAGTACTCTACAGTCGTGGGGTGATATAGATGTAGACAGTTCAAATTTTATTAGCTGTGTTACGACCTGGATGCTCGCGATGCAGTTTTTTTTAGTAATATTACTCTCTATTTCCAATTCTTTTCTCGTTTCTCTCCCGTCTCCCAAAGATAATGGGGAAAAAATTAGACTTGCGCCCAAATTGGCAGATCGAGTGCCCAGTGTGGAGCTCAAGCAAAATTCAGCCTCGGGCCATATTTGAATGGAAGCAGGGTATGACGCATTCCAGTCGGCTCCACCGTGAGCCGGCCTGCAGGAAGGTCTTCAGAGGTGGGGTCGGGTGGAGAGGTGAAGCCAAGTGGGGAAAGCCCAGGCTGGCAGCGGTCCACAATACTTTTGTGGATCCAGGAGTAGCACTCCTGATCCTTCAAAAGTAGAACATCGAAAAAAATATCAGCTCCTATTGTTCTTTTAATACATCCCAAATCTGTTTTGCTTCACTCACCAACACCGGGCGTTGTTGCATAGCTTCAATTTATTGTCAATCACGACCCCCAGATTCCTTTTATTTTCTTTACACATTAATTTCATTCCATTTAAGTTAACCTGGTGTGCTTTGGACCCAGCGCTGAATTCAACGCTCAGGTTGAAGTTCGCATTGGTGACGTTAAGTTGGTGTTGTACGCCGATTGACGTCATCATAGAAACAAAGAAGATAGGAGCAGGAGTAGGCCATTCGGCCCTTCGAGCCTGCTCCGCCATTCAATGAGATCATGGCTGATCATCCAAATTCAGTACCCTGTCCCTGCCTTCTCCCCATATCCCTTGATCCCTTTAGCCTTAAGAAATATATCCAACTCTTTTTTGAATATATTTAATGAACTGGCCTCCACCGCCCTCTGTGGCAGAGAATTCCACAGGTTCACCACTCTCTGGGTGAAGAAATTCCTCCTCATTTCAGTCCTAAATGGCTTACCCCTTATTCTTAGACTATGACCCCTGGTTCTGGACTCCCCGGCCATCATAAACATCCTTCCTGCATCTAGTCTGTCCAGGCCTGACAGAATTTTATAAGTTTCGATGAGATCCCCTCTCATTCTTCTAAACTCCAGTGAGTATAAGCCCAATCGACACAATCTCTCCTCATACGTCATTCCTGCCATCCCAGGTATCAGCCTGGTGAATCTTCGCTGCACTCCTTCCATGGCAAGAACGTCCTTCCTCAGGTAAGGCGACCAAAACTGCACACAGTACTCAAGGTGCGGTCTCACCAAGGCCCTGTACAACTGTAGCAAGACATCCTTGTTCCTGTACTCGAACCCTCTTGCTACGAAGGCCAACATACTATTTGCCTTCTTAACCGCCTGCTGCACCTGCATATTTACCTTCAGCGACTGGTGCACAAGAACACCCAGGTCTCTTTGCATTTCCCCTTCTCCCAATCTATTGCCATTCAAATACTAATCTGCCTTCCTGTTTTTGCCACCAAAGTGGATAACCTCACATTTATCGGGCGCTGCCAGTTACCGGCAGCGCAAAGGGGGAGAGGAATATGGCGGCCACTGCGGGACCCACCACCAGCTGGCAAAAGAGCGGCAGCCACCATTTTATTGCCTTTTCATGGCGCTACGGAGTGTCGGTAAGGAGATGAATTTCTAGCCCATACTGTTTTCATTGAATACTGTATATTTATTAAATAAATGGTCTGCTCAACCCCAATTATAAAATGGAGCAAGATTCAGGTGGGTGGCGATTAAAGCGAACATGAAACCGCTCCCTTGACCCCAAAAAAATGAGACCCGGGAGATTTGAACGCCCAGGTCTTATCTGTATGCCGGCGATTAGCTGCCCACCCCAAATGAATGGGAAGCCATAGCTCGCTGGTGGGCGGAATGGAATTTTGGGTGGCAGGAGGCCAAATAGCTGGCACCAAAGGGAGGAGGATCGCTGGCACTCAATTAAGTTGCAGGGAAAGGTTTCTGGGAGGGGCTCGCGATGGCGGGGGGGAGTGGGGAAAGCCAAGACAGGGGAGGCCTAAACTTTCCTTGTGGGGCCCAAGGAGGGAGAGACCATGAAGGAAATTTCCGAGATTAAATGGAAAATATAATTGGCAAATGCAACCATAGATCATATAGGAAATATTTAAACAGGAGATGGAGAGGCTACAGATTAAGTGCAATCCAGTGAGGAAATAGAGACTGTCTTAAACTCTGGACTCCATGCATGAATGGAGAGATTAAAGCCGATCTTAAACTATAAAAGAAGCATTTATGGCTTACCGAACAGATAATAAAAAAGTCACTAAATCTGTGACATTACAAAAGCATCAGAGGTGGATAATAGAATAGTTAGTGGAAGCTATTAGAACATAAGAACATAAGAAATAGGAGCAGGAGTAGGCCAATCGGCCCCTCGAGCCTGCTCCGCCATTCAATAAGATCATGGCTGATCTGATCCTAACCGCCAATCTACTATCACAGAACCATCTCCTGAATCTAACAGAATTAGACACACGAAATAGGAGCAGGATCAGGCTACACGGCCCCTGGGCCCGCTCCGCTACCCACAGGGCCATGACCGATCCGAACCTAGACTCATGTCCAAATTCCTGCCCGCTCCCCATAACCCTTTATTCCCTTTACTTCTAGGAAACTGTCTATTTCTGTTTTAAATTTATGTAATGATGTAGCTTCTACAGCTTTTTGGGGCAGCATATTCCATGGACCTACCACCTTCTGAGTGAAGTAGTTCCTCCTCATCTCAGTTTTGAAAGAGCAGCCCCTTATTCTAAGACTATGCCCCCTAGTTCTAGTTTCACCCATCATCGGGAACATCCTCCCCACATCCACCCGATCCAACCCCTTCACAATCTTATATGTTTCAATAAGATCGCCTCTCATTCTTCTGAACTCCAATGAGTAGAGTCCCAATCTACTCAACCTCTCCTCATATGTCCATCCCCTCATCCCCGGGATTAACCGAGTGAACCTTCTTTGTACTTACACGAGAGCAAGTATGTCTTTTCTTAAGTATGGACACCAAAATTGTATGCAGTATTCCAGGTGCAGTCTCACCAATACCTTGTACAACTGAAGCAATACCTCCCTATTTTTATATTCTATCCCCCTAGCAATGAAAGCCAACACTCCAAACAGAAATGGTACTAAAGAAATTACTCAAAGAATATGATAAATTTACCAAAAAGGAGACTTTGCTGACAGGGTGTATGAGAAAAAAATACCAAAAAATATGAAGGGGAAAAAAAAGGCCTTACTGTAGGCACAAGAGGATTGTTAATGTTGAAGTAAGGTCTTTAACATTCCATGGACAGCAAAATGGTGTCAGAACACTGGGAGGTGCTAAATACAACACACCTCTTCAAAAAAGAAGAAAGGAAACATAGGGTGGAATATTAACCCCCAAAAAAGGGCGGGTTGGTGTCGGGTGCAAGGTTAATGTGTTAGAAATCTGAATCCTGACCCTAACCTGCCTCCAAACCGCTGACTACTGGTTTTAATGTAAGCAGAACCGGGGCAGTCGGCCAACCCGCTCCCAGGAGGCGGATTGGCACTTTAAATATTAGAATGAGGCTGAGTGCCTCATTTTGAAGCACCATTTTAAATTTAACTCTGGGCGGCTGGGTTTCCCAGGCCCCGGGGAACCCAGAAGCTAAGGGATGGCGAGGACTGCTGGGTCCAGGAGGTAAGTGCCTTTTGACTTACCTGCTGCATCCAGCGTCCCTACCTCACCAACCCGCCATGATCGGACAACCTGCCAGCCCTTCTGATCTCCCCCCCCGCCGACCTCCCCCGTGAGGCCTCTGATCTTGCACCCAAGGCCTCCGATCTGCACCTCACTCGAGGCTCTGATCTCAACCCCAAGGCCTCCGACCTCAGCTTGAGGTCTCCGATCTCCCCACCCCCCATGCCTTCCGATCTCACCCCTCTCTGGACCTCTGACCCACCCCCAAGAGGCCTCCAACCCCCTCTCCATGAGGCCTCTGATCCCCGGCCCCCAATCTGCAACCCCACCTCCAACCTTCCGATACCCAGCCCCCGAAAACCCCCCCTCCAGCCTTCTGATCCCCGGCCCCCGGCCCATGACCTACACTCCGGCCTCCGGTACCTGACCCCTGATCTTCGACACCCCTCCGACCTTTCGATCCCCAGCCCCCGGCCACCGAGCCCTGATCACTGACCCCCCCCACCATCTGGCTTACCGACCCCCACCGTTCCCAGCCTTTTGACTCTCGCCCGATACCGCCCGCCTCCAATTCCAGCCTTCTGACCCACCCAATCTCGGCCTTCAGATGCCCACCCCAATCACCGACGTCCTCCAATCCCGGCCTTCCGACTCCCTCCGATCCCGGCCTTCAGACTCCCTCCAATCCCGGCCTTCAGATTCTCTCCGATCTCAGCCTTCCAAACCCCTCCGACCTCCGGTCCCTGGCACCCCCCCACCCCGGCCTCTGAACCCTCCCTCCCTTCTGCTCCCCGGCTGTGGCCTGGTGCCGCAGGCCTACCTGCCAGACAGCCAGACAATCATCTGGCTGGCTGTATGTGGCAGAGAAAATAAATGTTAATCAGGCCCTGCCATTAAATTCGGCAAGGCTTGAGGGAAGCCCATTCTTCCGGGTTTCCCGACCGCAAACCTGGCCCCCTCGCTCCCTACCCGCCTCCGTTAAAATCTTGCCCATAGGAACAGAAGTTGGCCATTCAGCCCCTCGAACCTGTTCAGCCATTCAATGAGATCATGGCTGATCTGTATCCACCGCCTTTGGCTCCATATCCCTTTATATCCTTGGCTAGGAAAAATCTATCACTCTCAGATTTAAAATTATTAGTTGAGCTAGCATTCACTGATTTTTGTGGGAGAGAGTTTCACACTTTTGTCACCCTTTGCATGAAGAAGTGTTTCCTAACTTTTCTCCTGAAAGGCCTGGCTCTGATTTTAAGGTTATTTCCCCTCATCCTAGACACCACTATTAGCGGAAAAGCTTCTCTCGATCTACCCTATCAATTCCTTCCAAATCGTAAAAACATCTATCAAATCACCTCTTAACCATTTATATTTCAGGGAATACAAAACCTAGTTTATGTAATCTCTCCTAATAATCTAACCCTTGGTTGAATAATCCACAACATTATAGCCAATTAGTCCTACTTCAGTTGTTGATAAAGTATTGGAAACTTACTATCGAATGAAACTGCCAAGCACCTCCCAAACCCGCGACCTCCACCACCTAGGTCCATGTTGTCCTCCAAGTCACACACCATCCTGACTTGTACATAAATCGCTGTTCTTATATCGTCGCTGGGTCAAAATCTTGGAACTTACTACCTAAGAGCTCTGTGGGAGCACATTCACAACAGGGACTGCAGCGGTTTAAGAAGAAGGCTCACCACCACCTTCTCAAGGACAACTAGGGATGGGCAATAAATGTTGGCCTTGCTAGCAATGCCAATATCCCAAGAATGATTTTAAAATATAAAAGCTATGAGATAATGCTGAACTTGTAGAAGACTTTACTTAGACTGCAGTTCTGGATAACTCATATAGAAAGGATATAAAAGCAATGGAACAGGTGCAGCATAGATTCGCTGGGATATTACCAGGGAAACAGTTATGAGGAGAGTGAGATGGTAACAGGAGAGCATAAATTTAAACAGTGAATGATTAGAATGTGGAACATAAATCATTGTTGAAGATGAAACCATAAATAATTTTGAAAGGGAATTTGACTGTTGTATGAAACAGTGGAATATTCATTGGAAAGAGACTTGGTGGAAAGGTCTTTCAGGGAGCTGGAGCAGTGCGGCAGGAAGAATGTTCTCCTAATGTTCTGTAACATTCTTTGATTTTATGATTGCAGGGTATGGAGAACAAGCAAGAGTGTGGGATTAGACTCGGTGATTCATTGGGAGAAAAGTGCTGGCATTGACTTGATAATTGAATGATATGTTTCTATACTGTGACATTCTATGATTCAACAAATTATGAACATATAAGGGATGATTTTACCCCTGCCAGCTGGCGGAGACTGGACAAGTGGGCATTTAAAATCAGCTGGGAGACCTAGCTGCCCCTGCCCCCCACCGCCCCCTCCCCGACATTCTGCTCCCTTCCCACAGTCTTCATTTTAAATCTGAGCAGGTGGCAAGGACACCTACGGAAACTGGTGGGGTTCTTCCTTAAGTATGAAAATCAGTGACATCATCAGGACCTGACTGTTATTTTAACTGGTGGCTTGAGTGGGATAGCCACTGTGGCGAGCGGGATGAGGGGCCTTGGCTAGAAGAGGCCTGAAGAGGTGAGTCCTTTTACTTTCCCTGTGAGGTCAGGAGGAGCAGAAGTTCAAGGAAAGTTTAGGCCTCCTGTGCCTCGGGATTACCTCCCCTTCCCGACCCTGAGACCCTTCCGAAAACCCAATCCCGAGACTTACCTGAGTGCCGGCGACCATGCCCTTGGTTCCAGTCGGCAACCTCCTGCTGCCCGACATTCCGCTCCCGCCCTTCCCGCCATTGTTGGGCGGGCAACTGACTGGGGGAGCCTGCAAATCTTTAAAAAAATGTATTCACAGGATGTGGACGTCGCCGGCAAGGCCAGCTTTTATTGGCCATCCCTAATTGCCTTCCAGAAGGTGGTGGTGAGTCACCTTCTTGAATACAACTGAGTGGCTTGCTGGGCCATTTCAGAGGGCAGTTAAGAGTCAACCACATTGCTGTGGGGCTGGAGTCACATATCGGCCAGACCGGGTAAGGACGGCAGATTTCCTTCCCTAAATGACATGAGTGAACCAGATGGGTTTTTACGACAACCAGTAGTTCCTTGGTCACCATTACTGATGCTAGCTTTTTATTCCAGATTTATTTAATTGAATTTAAATTCCCCAGCTGCCGTGGTGGGCATTTGAACTCATGTCTCTGGATTACTAGTCCAGTAACATAACCACTCTACTACCATACCCAAGATGAGGCCGGGGAATTAAAATCACCTGTTCACTACACTGCCAAAGGTCAGGGGGATTTGCCGATTTCTGCCCACCCAGTTCACGCTCCAAGTTAAAAATCAGTCCTGTAGTAAAAGCTGAGAATTTGTAGACTTGACCAAAGTCACAAAAATAAAGCAGGATAACTTGTGGCGAACCAGATTTTCTCTGAGAGAAAGGCTGCTGAGGGTACAAGAAATAATACGAAAAGAAATACAGATTTGTATGTTAGCCAAAACCATAGTTTACCATGCCAAAGTGTTGAGGAATATAGAACCACTTAGTTAGTAGTTTGCAGATGATACAAAGATTTCTGTGAGTAGTAGAACCATAGAAGAGAAGAAATAACTACAATTGGATTGAGATATGATGGAGGAATGGGCCCACACCTGGCAGTTGTCATTTAATATAGATCATTATAGTGCTATGCTTGTGGGTAGGGCTAATGCGCTGCAGAGTTCTGAACTAAGGTCTTTTGAGCAGGAACGAGACCGAGGTGTTATAATACATGAGTCTCTAAATGGTCATGATCAGTGCCATGAGGCTATAGCAAAGAAAACAGAATATTAGAATGTATGACTAGGATGATGCAATATAAAAACAAAAAGCACTATATCATCCTTGTAAAAGACCGGGTTTAGGCTGTATCTGGAATACTATCTGGGTCCCCTCACATAGTTGGTGATATAGAGGCCCTGGAGAAAGTTCAGATTGGGGCCATTAGATTTATTTTTAGTTTAAAAGCTCCTAGTTAGCACAGTAGGCTTAGTGAGCTGGGTCTACTCTAGAAAAGTATAGATTTTGGGGGGATTTGATCGAGGCTTTTAAAATAATGAAGGGACTAGATTGTGCCTATGTAGATGGGCTGCTTGCATTCGATAAGTTAGGGAGAACCAGGAGACATGCATATAAGTTATGTAAGCTTAGAACTAAATTAGATGTCAGGAGATTTTTCTTTTTCTAGTAGTTCATTGACCTTTGGAAGAAGTTGCTGGCATGTGCAAGTATTCAACAGTGAGCTGGACAGCTTCCTGGCTGTGGCTGATATCACAACATATGTAAGGTAAGTGGGGTATTTGGCGATGAGATTCATGATAACTATGGTCTACTAGAACTTGTTTTGATCACTCCGGGGGTCGGAGAGGAATTTCCCAGGTTTATTTCACGAACAGCCTAGTGGTTTTATAAGTCTGCTTATTTTCTGCCTCTCCTAGATGACTTCTGATGGTATGCGGATTGAGGATCATGATGCTCAATAAAACCATGGCTGTATGGGGCAGGCTGGATGGACCAGTGGGCTCTTCCTGTTCATCAGTTACGTATGTCCATGGTGAAGAAAGATATTAGCAAACATTAAAACAAATCTGAAATGTGATCTGTCAAAACTAGGGTTAGATTAGGGATGGGCAATAAATGCTGACCTTGCCAGCAACAACCACATCCCAGGAACGAATTTAAAAAAAGATGATGTGGAGTGCAGAATCATGAGCCGAGATTTTCCGGGGGGGGTCAGCGGGCGCAATCGGTGGCGGGTCAGGTGGGAAAGTTTTTTCCCCCAGCGGGTCGGGACCCCGCTGTGAACCTGCCGACACGCGCCTTTCCCCGATGTCGGGTCTGTCAGCGTTGAGCAGACCCGACACGCAGCAGCGGGGGACCCAATTCAGGTAATTCTGACCTTGTTTAGAGATTATTAAGAATATATTTCTGCTCACCTTTTGATTTTACGTGCTCGCTCACGGGGTCCACGCTGCTCGGGGATCACGTCTGTTAAGCTGAGGCCGGAGTTCAGTGGCCATTGAATCAACTGTTGAGTTGACAGCTTCAAATGTAAAGTAAAATCTCCCACCTTACAGAGCTATCTTCCCTCAGTTACAAGTTCTTCCTCACTGCACTTCCACAACATATTCGGCAAGCTGCAAGTCTTTACACAAGTCTTCATCCAGTCTGACTTCATTACCTCGCTCACCATTGACAGATTGCTTCTGTCACCTCTACTTCACCTGCCATCTATTCCATCAGCACTGGTGCCCTTGAAACTCTCACCTTGGTCCTCAGAAGCCCACCACGATAAATCCCAACAACAGCAACACCAGGCACACCAGCATCACCAACAACAACACCAAACTTCTCCGCAATCAACTGATGCTGCACAGGACACAGGGCATCAGCACCCGACCTCATTGCTGCCTGGGAGGCCAGGGATGGCCTCACCATGGCCAGATTTACTTCACTTGACCCTATACACCCTGGCTGCCACATGATTCGCCAAGTTGGCACCACCCCACACCAACACCATAAAGCATCCCTACAATGGCCAAGCCATTCCTTTCACACTCATCACCATTGCGGTGGGGGGGGGGGGGTACAGTTATGTCTCACCATTCACTGCAACTCACTATACCACTTCCAAAGGTGCACATAAATCTGTCCAAGAACACAGAGGGTTGAAAATAAATGTTTCAATGTTTGATACCACGTTAACAGAAACTTTACATGAACATTACATAAAACATCCATGTGCCTACCCTTGTGTGTTGTTAGTTGGTATGATTGCACTAGGATAAGGGTGAGCGTGAGGGATGGCTAATGAGATGCAGATGTGATAACATAGATAGAGAGGGATGGGTGGAGGTGCAAGGTAAGTTGGTATGAGTAAGAATGTGCAGGAGTAGGGTAGGGAAGGCAGAGTGATGGGGATGTGATGAGAGGCACTGCAGGATGAGGTTGAGTGTGGCTTTGTAGTAACATTTCGTGATCGACTGAGATCATTGAAACATTTGCGACACTGCAGTCAGGTCCTCCTGACCACATCCCTGCTTGTGCCCTCCTGTGCAATGTGCAACCAGGCTGTGTTGATCTCCTGGGGAGGTCTCTTCCACCCATGGGAAGGGAAGAGGACTCCCTGCGTGCTGTGACTCCCTCCAAAAACATATGGAGGGAGTCATGGGAGAGCCTGGGTGCAGCCCTGCACCTCTGTGCAGTTATTGTCAGCGTTTGCAGCACCTCAATGCTGTAGAAGACTGACAGCACAAATGTCAAAATAAATTTGGCCATGGTCCCTTTAAGGAAACTGGTGTAAAGTTTGAAAATTTCTGCACAACCCCAGAACAGAAGGAAAGTTATTTTTGTTAAAATGATTTTGGGAACATTACAGAAGGACTCTGCAAAAAGGATAAAAGTGTGGTTGGGCCAAACAGAAGGATTTCTAAGAGTTTAATTTAAAGAAGAGATTTTTGGACTGTTTTCAAGGTTATTGGGCAAAAGGGATTTAAAATCAAAACCCCAGGATTTTGGCTAGTTTAATAGGCATGTTCAGGCTTGCAAAAGGCTGGAACAGCAGGGAGGCAGGGTGGGCAACCAAAGTTTGGATATTGCACTGTCTCAGGAATGTCCAGGGCTGCCCCAGTTTTACATGAGGACAATGAAGCCTGTTTTCCCGCCAAGCCAGGTATCAGGTAAACAGGACGGGGGAGAAATCCAGTTGTTAGCGCCAGCCGCTAGCGTGGCGAGACCTGCGCCTCTTGCGAAATTGAGCGGACATTTAGTGGCGGCACAAAACCGCAACGCCCGCTCAGCTGCGCGCGCAGATACTTATGTCATTTCATGGTGCAACGCCCTTGGTGCGCCCCGAACCGGAACTTCAGTGGCGCCCCCCTTCTTTCCGCCTGGCGCTCCCAGCGACTGGTTGACTGGAACGGTTCCCAGTCACTGTGGGGCTGGGCGGGCGCTATTTAAAGGGGGCTCTTCCTGGCTTCTTAGTGGTAGACATTTTTGGACCACTCCTTCTGTGTGAGAGAGAGAGATATTTGCAGAGAGACAAAGGGAGAGAGCTTTCTGCATTGAGTCAGCGCTCGCACAGGTACTTCTGGCTTCAGCCCAGGACTTTGCAGTTGGATTGATTTTTCAGTGCCATAGCCTTGAGTGGCCACATATTATGGGGGCTGCAATGGGTGGAAATGTTGGGTTTCTCCATTGCATTGAGAGGGCTCAGAGACGCCGAGAGAGAGTGCCAATCATGGCCAGATGGAGGAGGGCCAACAGGCGTCGGCACAGGAGGCCTTACCCTCCCAGGGTATACCGCCAGCAGTTCTCATACCTCAACATGTCTGAGGAGCAGTGTATTCGGAGGCTTCGATTCAGAAGGGAGGTGGTCACTGAGCTCTGCCACCTGCTTCAGACAGATCTGCAGCCTCAGCTGAGGAGCAGGATGTCTCTGTCGGTGGCAGTGAAGATGACAGTGGTTCTCAACTTCTATGCCACTGGCTCCTTCCAATCCGCTACTGGGGACATTGCCAATGTCTCCCAGTTCGCGGTGCATTGCTGCATCCGCCAAGTCGCGAATGCCCTCTTCAAAAGGAGACGTCAGTACATTTCCTTCCTCATTACCCTGGACAAGCAGCAAGAGCGTGCAATCGGATTTGCAAGAATAGCGGGCTTCCCCATGGTCCAGGGCGCCATTGACTGCACGCATGTGGCTTTGCGGGTGCCTCAAGAGAATGTCGAGGATTACCGCAACCGGAAGGGGTTCCATTTGTTGAACGTGCAGTTGGTGTGTGACCACAGACAGCTGATACTAGCTGTCAATGCCCACTTTCCAGGCAGCAGCCACGACACCTTCATCCTGCGCCAGACTTCTGTGGCAGACCTTTTTGAAGCCCCGTCTCACCCAGGAGGTTGGCTTCTCGGGGACAAGGGTTATCCTTTGTGCACCTGGCTGATGACTCCGCTCCGTGCGCCCAGCACCCCTGCTGAAGAACGATACAATGAGAGCCATCAAGTGACCAGGAACATCATTGAGCACACAATCGGCGTGCTAAAGCAACGGTTCCACTGTCTGGACCATTCCGGGGGAGCCCTTCTGTACTCGCCTGAGCGAGTCTCCCATTTCGTTGTAGTGTGCTGCGTGTTGCACAACCTGGCTTACCTCAGGACTCAGCCACTGCCAGCAGACATTGGAGGACCACCAGAGGAGGAGGAGGAGGAGCACCAAGACGGGAGGGAGGCACAAAGTGCAAGGGCCATCCGTCAGTGGCTTATTGCAAGTCGGTTCTAGGCCCCCTCTGAGGGAATGGCTTGTGCCATTGAAAGAACATGAATGGAACCATTCCGCAAACCCTGAGCCGTTCAAGGCAACAAATAGTTCAAAGAGCAAACATGCACAATCTGAATAAAGACAATTATTTATTTAACAAACTCTGTGCCCTTCCCGCATGACAAACAAATACAGAGAACCCCCCCAAAAAACAGTCAGACACATAACTGGCTCTCACAACCTGGAGACAATGAACAAAAGAGTTAACCAAAAATGACCATGATCCTCGGCCTTCACTAAAAAAATTCACAACATTTTGCCACACCTCCTACTTTTTGGCCTGCGAGGGTGATCTTGCGAGATTGGCCCCTTCCCACCCTGCAGCTCCTCCGCAATGGGACCCCAGTGGCTGCAGCAAGGCCGGGAGAAGGCTGCTGAGTGTCAGAAAGTGAGTCGGCAGATGCCCTTGGGGGACGGCCTGGACCAGCTCTGGGCATGGAGGGCCCGGCTGCTGACTGCTCCAACCCTGCATGGGCGGCAGCAGTCTGTCCTATGGGTGGTGGCAGCTGCAGTGAAGGAGTGACAGTGTTGGCAGCAGGAATGCTGCCATCCTGACAGAGCACAGGCACTCCCTGGTCGGACGACACACTGGCACTCGCACGGGGCAGCACTGAAGCATGCGGAGCAATCTGCTGAAGCACAGACTGCTGGCCTGCTGCGGCGCGGCGAGGGCCCCGGCGAATCCTGCTCGAACCAGCGAGGGTGGCAGCAGTCAGTGCTCGTGTGGCCCTAATCTGTGTCTGCATCAGATCAGCCAGTGACTGCATGGCACGACTAAGCACTTGCGTGGAAGCCGCCTGTGCTGCTCCGAAGTCCTGCAGACTCCTTGCCAGTGCTGCACCGAAGTCCTGCAGACTCCTTGCCTGTGCTGCCCCGAATTCCTGTACACTCCTTGCCAGTGACCCTATGGAGTCAGGCATCCTTGCCACTGCAGCCATGAGCTCAGTGTGCCTGTGCTCCGCCTGGGCGCCCATTTCAGCGAGGAGCCGCACCTCCTCTGCGTTCACTGTAGCAGGACTGGAGGCCAGACTCTCCCTCCGGGGAGAAGGCCGCCGAGCTTCCCTACCCCCCCTGCGTTGCTGCAGCCCGCTGGGCCCCGGAGCTTCACCCTCCTCAGACCCTTCCCCCCTGCTCCCCTCCAGGGAAGACGAGTCCCCATTATGGCCATGGGCTGCCTCGGCTGAGGGTGGCACTGATGGTCCGGCTTCCTCTTCCTCCGACTCGCCTTCAGAATCACTCATAGTGGCAGCTTGAGGGCCCGCCTCCTCACCTGGCGAATCAGCATCTGAAAGCAGGGAGGTACAAGAGTTGCTTTAGCATGAGGACAGGGCGGCAGCGAGGGAGGCATGAGTGCTGCAATGCACTGTATTGGTTCGATAGTGGCAAAGGATGCTGGTGTGAGGCACAAGTAGAAGGAGAGAGGTCAAAAAGGTGATGACCTTACCATTGCTGTCCAGAACAGGGTCGGCATCTCCAGTGGCGACGGGGCCAATCATCCGGCCTGCCATAATCTGTTCCACTCGCTGCTCCAGTTCGCTGAGGTCTTTAAGTTCAGGACGGCCTCCCCCGTTCTGTTGCTGCTGCCTCCTATTGTGCGCCAGCTTGCCCTGCAAGAGAAAGGACAGGCTGTCAGTACAGTGTGAAGCCCTGATCTTGGCTGCGCTGCCTCCCATGGTGGAATAGCCCTTACAGTGTGAAGCCCTGATCTTGGCTGCACTGCCTCCCATGGTCGAATAGCCCTTACAGTGTGAAGCCCTGATCTTGGCTGCACTGCCTCCCATGGTCGAATAGCCCTTACAGTGTGTAAAGTGGTGAATGTGCATGTGAGTTTCATGAAAGGTCCATAGGTGTTGGATGAGGGCTGGGCATTGGGGCTTTCAGGACCCTTTGGCCATAAAGTGAGGTGCACATGCAGGGATGAAGAGGATACTGGAAAGGGTACTCACCCTGACAACCCGGGTGAGGTCGTTGAACTTCTTCCTGCTTTGCACAGGGGTCCTAGGTACCATGCTGCTGTGTGCCACCCCCCTCCAAGCTTTTCGATATTTGTTGGGCAGCGGCCTCCTGCCACTGTCCGGAAACAGGATAGATCGCCTGCTCTCCACTGCGCCAACCAGAACCTTCAGGGCCCCCTCACTGAACCGCGGCGCTCGCTCCCTGGCCCTCTCCATGGTCCTAGGCGTTACAATGTCGCAACAGGTCTGTCCAGGCCGAGAATCAGGGCTCCAATGTGCAGGGTGTGGCTGCAAGCCAAATCGACCCTCCCCCTTTGAGGTGACCGGCGCCAGCTTGTCTGCCTGCAATCGCTAACTGGCCGCACCTGCGCTGCGCCCGCCCTCGGTGGTAGCGCCTTGCCTCTCCGGCTTAGCGCCTTAGGATAGTCGTGCAGCGCCTGCTTTAGCGCACCAAGAACCTTTTGGGGCGAAGCAAGTCAATTTTGTTGAAGGTGGCGATAATTTGCACCGGGCGCTAAATTTAGCACACGCTCGACTATAGCGCCCCAAACGTGGCGATACTGAATTTCTAGGCCGCCATGTCCCCAGCCATACAAAAGAAAGAACATCAGCCCTACAGTTACCATAAACAAACCACAGTCCAAAGTTAATTTAAAAGGATTAACAAACGTTTTGCATTTTAAATTGGTTTCAAGGCAATCCTGAAACCAGTTAAAAGCCAATTAAGTTTGGGTGAGCCATCCCCTAAACTCGTTAAGTTTTGGATGGGCCATCCCCGAAGCTCGTTAAAATTTTAAAGGACATTAAAAATAACGAGCCCGCCAAATTTGACAAAGGAAACCGAGATTTGGCGGTCAGATAAGCCAGGCCCCAAATTAGTATAATTGAGGCCTGCCTTTTCAGTTCAACAGTCAAGTTCAACGGAAGAATACAGTCAAAGTCAAGTGCAGTACAGCTCAAGAGAGAGACCATCATCGGAGACTCGAAGGAAGAAAAGAAGAAACAGAGATCGCGGCAACCAAAGGCCTACAGGAACCAACAGCAGCCAATATTACCACCTGTATTGATTTCTTTGTGGGTTCAATGACGAGACATTTATGAAAGAGAATGTCTTTTAATCTAAAGCTTGTTCAACTCTTTTTAACAGCATTACAGGAGACACCATGCTAGTGATCCATCTAAAGCGAAACTGAAACTAAACTCCTGCTTGTCTCTCACATGACCTCTGCTGGTCAGGCATAAGTAATCAATACATGCAAACATGCTGGTAAGGCATCATAATCAAACAGGCAAATACCATCACTATTTGCTGATATCATTACATCTCCTTTTCTTAAAACAAAAGTATTTTACTTTTAACTAACAACATGTTTTCTTTGTAATAATCTGCATTTTAACTGTAACACTTAATGAACTTACATTATCATTATCATGATCAAGGTTTTTTAACCTTGCTTTGTGTGTTCACATGAAATATGTAAATACACTAGAACTTGAAGAAAGTATAAGATAACATTACTTCCTTCTATAACAATAGTCCTTAAATTTGCTCAATGAGTCTCTCAGGAGGCTTCACGTGTCTTGAAGATTTTCTGATTGATTGTCCTTGAATCTGAGTTGTTGCCTCAGAGGATGGTTTCTCAGCTGTGTGATCAGGTTGTTCAACAGTATCAGTCTTTTGACCTGCTGTGTGATCAGGTTGTTCAACAGTATCAGTCTTTTGACTTGCTGTGGCTGGTCCCATGAGAAGATCTCGACGATTTCTTCTCAGAACAGCACCCTCATCTGTCTGAATGGTGTATGATCTTGGTTGAACTTCACTCAGGACAGTTCCCTTCTGAGTCCATATGTTTGTTTTGTCTTTGAACCTTACTTGGTCACCAGTGTGGAGTTCAGGTAGGTTTTGTGTTCCTCTGTCATAGTAGTACTTTTGCTTTTCTTTCTGTTGTTCTTTGAACTTCCTCACTTTCTCCCCCTCTTTTGTTTTCAGGAGGTTCTCCGGGATGGGTAGGTTTGACCTTAGCCGACGTCCCATAAGGAGTTGGACTGGTGACATAGCACACTCGAGCGGCGTTGTGCGGTATACAAGCATGCTCTGGTAGAAGTCAGTTCTACTGTCTTTTGCCTTGTACATCAGTCTTTTCACTGTCTGGACCGATTTTTCCACTAGACCATTGGACTGTGGAAAGTGAGGACTTGACGTTGTGTGGACAAAGTCCCACTCTTTGGCAAAGTGTCGGAAACTTGCATTGTAAAACTGAGGTCCGTTGTCTGTGAAGACCTCGCTTGCCACGCCATGTCTGGAGAATATGGCTTTCATACATCTTATCACAGCATCTGCAGTGGTGGTGTACAGTCTACAAACCTCTGGATACAGGGAGTAATAGTCTGTGACTACAAGATAGTCCTTCCCTTGACATACGAATAGGTCAGCGCCTACCTTCTGGTAAGGTCTGTCTGGCGCTGGGTGTGCCTTTAGTGGTTCTACCGGATAGCTTGCTCGATATTTCAGGCATATTGTGCAGTTTGACACTTCATTTGTCACATCTTGGTTGATTCGTGGCCAGTACATCACCTCTCGTGCTCTTTTCTTACACTTTTCGATTCCCAGATGTCCTCCATGGATCCTTTTTAGCATCTCTTTTCTCAGACTCTTTGGGATAACTATTTTACTTCCTTTGTAGATGATGTCTTCAACCACTGATAGTTCCGTCCTGCAGTTCCAGTACTCTGCCATGTCAGGTGAGCAGTCTTGCTTCATGTTGGGCCATCCATCCAAGAT
Organism: Somniosus microcephalus; assembly: GCF_052327205.1. Lineage (NCBI taxonomy): Eukaryota > Metazoa > Chordata > Chondrichthyes > Squaliformes > Somniosidae > Somniosus > Somniosus microcephalus. Next base: position 47,235,530 of record NC_140993.1, on the reverse strand, counting down.
GCTTTTCCTCAGTCGTCTCATTGTTTCATCTTTGTTTGTCTCAGTCTTTATGAGCTCCATTTTTGCATCTGCTATGGGCAGTGCACTTGTGATCATGTCCACGTAGGCGTTCACTTTTTCATCCATTTGGTGTTTGCAGGCTCACTTGGGTCAACAGCTCTGGACAACGTGTCTGCTGTATACATCAGCTTACCCGGTGTGTACGCAACATTCAGTGTATAGCGTTGCAGCCTGATCATCATTCTTTGTATTCTAAGCGGACAGCTATTTAGTGGCTTTTGGAACAATGCAATCAAGGGCTTATGGTCAGTCTCTACACTGATTGCTTGTCCTGCCACAAACTGGTGAAATCTTTCACAGGCGTATGTGATGCTGAGCAGCTCCTTTTCTATTTGAGCATATCGCGTCTCCGCGTCTGTCATTGAGCGCGATGCATATGCAATAGGTTGCCAGTCGTCATATTTTTGCAGAAGAACGGCACCGAGCCCACTTTGTGATGCATCTGATGATATCTTGATGGGCCTCGCTGGGTCATAAAACCTCAGAACTGGTTCCTCTGTGAGTAGTTTCTTTAGATCGCTCCATGACTTCTCATGCTCATGATTCCATTCCCATTCTATGTTCTTTTCAGTTAGTCTTCTCAGTGGCGCCATCTTTTCTGAGAGGTTGGATATGAATTTACCCATGTAGTTGATCATTCCATTAAACCTCTGCACGTCCTTTTTGCATTGTGGCTTTGGCATATTCTCAATGGCGGACACCTTTCTGGGATCTGGTCTGATGCCCTCACTGCTAAGGATATCTCCCACGAATGTCAGTTCTGTCACCCCGAGCTGGCATTTCTCTCTATTCAGCTTCAGGTTTGTTTTCCTTGTTGCTTCCAGCACTATTTTCAGTCTCTCGTCATGCTCAGTTCTCGTGGTTCCCCATACTATGATGTCATCCATTGATGTATCAACTCCCTCCAGGTGCTCATAGATCATACGGATAGTTTTGTGATACACTTCAGGAGCTGAAGCAATGCCAAATGGTAACCTTAGGAATCTGTATCTGCCAAATGGACTGTTGAATGTGCACAGTCTTGAACTTGCTTCGTCCCGTTTCATCTGCCAAAATCCTGATGATGCATCTAACTTGCTGAAATACTTTGCATTTGCAAACTGTGACATGATTTCCTCACGTGTAGGAAGCTTGAAGTGCTCTCTCTTTATTGCTCTGTTTAGATCTCTTGGATCCAGGCAAATTCTGAGCTTTCCATTCTTTTTGTCCACAACGACAAGGGAACTCACCCACTCAGTTGGCTCATCTATCTTCCGAATCACCTTCAGGCTTTCCATCCTGTCCAACTCTGCCTTCAGTTGCTTTTGAAGAGCAAACGGAACTTTTCTGCATGGATGTATGACCGTTGGCATACTTTTATCTACTCTGATCGTGTGTTCTCCTGGAATGCAGCCTAGACCCTTAAATAGGTCGTTGTACTCTTTCATGAGTTCATCATAGACTGTCTCTCCTTCGCTTTCCACAACGAGGACTCTCTTTACCAGGTTCAGTCTCTCACAGGCTTTTAAACCTAGTATGGCCTGCACATCCTTTGGCACCACGATTAATGCTAACGTGTGCTCTCTGTCCTTGTGTGTCACTTTGACAATGCATCTTCCTTTCACTGGTATATCAGTACCTGAGTATCCTGTCACTTTCACTTTTATTCCATGTATCTTTGGTCTGGGTCTAATTTTCTTAAAATCAGTCTCTGATATCACATTAACTTGTGCTCCAGTATCCAATTTAAATGGAATGTGTATGTCATTCACTTTTAGTGTCAACATCCAGTCTCTTTCTTCTTTTTTGTTTTCAGACACAACATCCACATTGAACTCCTCTATCCCGCTTTCATCTAGTGCATGGACCTTGCTTTGTTGCACTTGGTTCTTACAGCAACTGGCATAATGGTTGTTTTTGTTGCAAGTATCGCATTTTTTACCATATGCTGGACACTTTTTTGGTGTATGCTGTGTACCGCATCGACGACATGACTTTCGATTGTCTCTTTCATTTTCGTTCGCTGGCCACGCCTCTTTTTTCACATTGGCGCTCTTTTTGTTAAACGGTTTGTGTCCGTTCATTCTCACTGCATCCACGTTGCAGCTACTGTCACTGAACAGCTCCTTTGCCTGCAACTTCACAGTCTCTGTAGCCCTACACAATGCTATGGCTTTTCCCAGGTCTAGATCTTGCTCTCTTAGCAGTCTTTCCCTTAGATCATTATCCGGAATACCACACACCAGTCTGTCTTTTATCAGCGAGTCTGTCAGTCCCCCAAATTCACACGATTTGCTTCTGTTTCTCAGTTCAGTCACATACTGATCAATAGTCTCACCCGTTTTCTGTACACATGTGAAAAATCTGTGCCTCTCAAATGTCACATTACTTTTAGGTATGCAGTAGGCCTCAAACTGTTCCATTATTTTATCTAGCTTCATTTTGTTTCCATCAGCAGCGAATGTGAAGTTATTATACACCTCCAGCGCTTCATCACCCACGACATGTAAGAACAGTGACGATTTCTTTTTATTACTTTTCTCGTCAGCTCCGATTGCCGCTAAATACAACTCCACACGTTGTTTGAACCTCCTCCAATTTTCAGCTACATTACCTGTCAACTGAAGCTTCGCCAGTGGGAGTAAACCTTCCATTTTTTCACTTCGTTAGCTATTCTCCAATGGTACGTAACGATATTCTCTTTTGGCTTGCTAATATGTGGAGAGCTGATTTAACTTCAGATTTTTTCTCTTCATCTCTTTCAATCACTTCTGACACCATGTATTGATTTCTTTGTGGGTTCAATGACAAGACATTTATGAAAGAGAATGTCTTTTAATCTAAAGCTTGTTCAACTCTTTTTAACAGCATTACAGGAGACACCATGCTAGTGATCCATCTAAAGCAAAACTGAAACTAAACTCCTGCTTGTCTCTCACATGACCTCTGCTGGTCAGGCATAAGTAATCAATACATGCAAACATGCTGGTAAGGCATCATAATCAAACAGGCAAATACCATCACTATTTGCTGATATCATTACACCACTAACCAGGTAATATTGGGCCACCGCGACCAACAAGAAACCAACCGCCGAAAAACTCACGAACCAAAGACTTGCTTCCACTCTACAGGCTAGTCTGACTTACCCCTGGGTAAGATTTGGACATAAAAGACCTTAAAACTAGCCCTAACCAAAGAAAATTATGTACTTACCCGATAAGATTCAACAGAGCGACTAACCGCATCAACGGACTCAACCCAACTGAAGACCCAACGCAGGTGCAGTCTTCTATCACGTCTGAGGTACGGCAGGCCCCAACTGCCACAACTAAAGAGAACCCCGAAATCGCGAACCTCTACAACTGTCAAAAAAGTCGTTTTGGTGAGCATTTCCTGGTCCTCTGGGTTCCAGCCTAGCTAGTGTAGTGGGGTTGGGAGGGAAAGTGATTTTATATATTGTAATTCTCCCTCGCTTATTCTGTGTGTTCCCCACCCTTTTAAAGTGTAAATTTTATTGTATTGTATATTTTCCTGTCTCAAAATAAAGATCTGAATTCTTTTGACTAACCCAGGTGTCTGTTGCAAGTTTATTACGACCCCTAAATAAGTCCAAAGTCTAGAACAAAAGGGAGTGGGAGCTATTCGAACCGCTCAAAGGAGTCAGAGGTGAAGCTGACAAACCCACACACCACCCCTCTACACTGGCCGATGACGCATCTTCAAATGACGCCACCCGACCCACTTCCTCTAATTGGCTGGGAAACATGCTGGGTGGGCTTAACAAGCCCTATAAAGGTAAATTCATTTCAGACAGTGGGATGGAGCCAGCAGCGGGATTGGGACCCACCACAGACCTACTGAGCTGAGGAAAATCTTGATCATCGAATCATAGAATGGTTACAGCAGAGAAGGAGGCCATTCGGCCCGTCAAGCCCATCCTGGCTCCCTGCAAGAGCAAGTCAGCTAGTCCCACTCCCCTGCCCTTTCTCCGTAGCCCTGCAAAAAAATTTCCTTCAGGTACTTATCTAATTCCCTTTTGAAAGCCACAATTGAATCTGCCTCCACCACCCTTTCAGGCAGTGCATTACAGATCCTAACCATTCGCTGCGTAAAAAAGTTTTCCCTCATGTCGCCTTTGGTTATTGTGCCAATCACCTTAAATCTGTGTCCTCTGGTTTTCGACCCTTTCGCCAATGGGAATAGTTTCTCTCTATCTACTCTGCCTAGACCCTTCATGATTTCAAACACCTCTATCAAATCTCCTCTCAAACTTCCCTGCTCTAAGGAGAACAACCCCAGCTTCTCTAGTCTATACAAGTAACTGAAGTCCCTCAAACCTAGAACCATTCTTGTAATCTTTTCTGCACCCTCTCTATGGCCTTTACACCCTTCCTAAAGTGCGGTGCCCAGAATTGGACACAATATTCCAGTTGAGGCCGAACCAGTGTTTTGTAAAGATTCATCATAACTTCCTTGCTTTTGTACTCTATTTATGAAGCCCAGGATCCCGTATGCTTTGTTAACCGCTGTCTCAACCTGCCCTGCCACCTTCAATGATTTGTGCACATATACCCCCAGGTCTCTTTATTCTTGCACCCTTTTTAGAATTGTACCCTTTAGCCTATATTGCCTTTCCTCATTTTTCCTACCAAAATGTATCACTTCGCACTTTTCTGCGTTAAATTTCATCTGCCATGTGTTCGCCCATTCCACCAGCCTGTCTATGTTCTCTTGATGTCTATCACTATCCTCTTCACTGTTTACAATACTCTTCACAATACTCCCAAGTTTTGTGTCATCTGCAAATTTTGAAATTGTGTGCTGTACACCCAAGTCTAAGTCATTACTATAAATCAAGAAAAGCAGTGGTCCTAGTACCAAGCCCTGGGGACTGTGGACCTTCCTCCAGCCCAAAAAGCAATTGTACACCACTACTCTCTGTTTCCTGTCACTTAGCCAATTTCGTATCCATGCTGCCACTGTCCCTTTTTCCCATGGGGATTCAACTTTGCTGGCAAGCCTATTATGTGGCACTTTATCAAACACATTTTGGAAGTCCATGTACACCACATCAACCGCATTGCCCTCATCAACCCTTTCCGTTACCTCATCAAAAAATTCAATCAAGTTAGTTAAATATGATTTGCCTTTAACAAATCTGTGCTGGCTTTCCTTAATTAAGCCACACTTGTCCAAGTGACTGTTAATTTTGTCCCGGATTATCATTTCTAAAAGCTTCGCCACTACCGAGGTTAAACTGACTGGCCTGTAGTTGCTGGGTTCATCCCTACACCCTTTTTTGAACAAGGGTGTAACATTTGCAGTTCTCCAGTCCTCTGGCACCACCCCCATATCTAAGGAGGATTGGAAGATTGTACCTCCACAATTTCCACCTTTATTTCCTTCAGCATCCTAGGATGCATCCCATCCTAGGATGCTCAGGGAATTACATACAGGCAATTACAAAGGTATGAAGACAGAGTTGGCTAAAGTGGACTGGGAAAATAGATTAAATGGTAAGACAGCAGAAAAGCAGTGGCAGACATTTAATGAGATATTTCATAACTCTCAACAAAGATATATTCCAGTGAGAAAGAAAGAGTCTACGAGAAGGATGAACCATCCGTGGCTAACTGAGGAAGTTAAGGAGGATATCAAATTGAAAGAAAAGGCAGACAATGTTGCAAAGATTAGTGGTAGGCCAGAAGATTTGGAAATCTTTAGAAACCAGCAAAGGATGACTAAAAAAATGATAAAGAGGGAGACAATAGATTATAAGAGTAAACTAGCAAGAAATGTAAAAACAGATAGTAAGAGCTTCTACAAGTATATAAAAAGGAAGAGAATAGCTAAAGTAAACATTGGTCCCTAAGAGGATGAGACTGGGGAATTAATAATGGAAAACAAGGTAATGGCAGAGACTTTGAACAAATATTTTGTATCTGTCTTCACAGTAGAAGACACTAAAAGCATCCCACTAATAGTAGATAATGGAGGGGCAAAAGGGAGGGAGGAACTTAAAACAATCACTATCACTAGAGAAAATGTACTAGGCAAACTAATGGGACAAAAGACTGACAAGTAACCCTTGGCCCGATGGCCTGCATCCTATGGTCTTATAAGAGGTGGCTGCAGAGATAGTGGATGCATTGGTTGTGATATTCCAAAATTCCCTAGATTCTGGGAAGGTCCCAGCTGATTGGTAAATCGCAAATGTAACACCCCTATTCTAGAAAGGAGGGAGTCAGAAAGCAGGAAACTATAGGCCGTTTCACCTAACATCTGTCATTGGGAAAATGCTGGAATCCATTATTAAGGGAGTAGTAGCAGGACATTTAGAAACTCATAATACAATTAAGCCGAGTCAACATGGTTTTATGAAAGGGAAATCGTGCTTGACAAATTTATTAGAGTTTTTGAGGATGTAACGAGCAGGGCGGATCAAGTGGAATCAGTAGATGTAGTGTACTGTATTTGGATTTCCAAAAGGCATTCGATAAGGTGCCATATAAAAGGTTACAGCACAAGATAAGAGCTCACGGTGTTGGGGGTAATATATTAACATGGATAGAGGATTGGCTAACTAACAGAAAACAGAGAGTCGGGATAAATGGGTTATTTTCAGGTTGGCAAACTGTAACTAGTGGGGTGCCACAGGGATCAGTGCTGGGGTCTCAGCTATTAACAATCTGTATTAATGACTTGGATAAAGTGACCCAGTGTACTGTAGCCAAATTTACTGATGATAGGTGGGAAATCAAGTTGTGAGGAGGATACAAGGGGCTCGATTTTAATTGCCGAGGTGGGTTGGAGTCAGGTTGTGTAGTGGGCGGGTTCTGGAGCCATTTCCAGTGGATCAGCTGCTGATGTCCGATTTTGATTCAATGAGCTTGTTAATTTCAATGAGGCGCGCTGGCCGTTCCAATGAGTGCGATCGGGTCGGCTGGCCGCCTCTGATGACATCATAATTGCTGCTGCTTTTAAAACTGCCATACAGCCTAAGCCTTTCTCTTGTGGATTCCTGGACTCATTGAAATTGATTTTGATGCAATTACTTCTTCCAGGCAAGGCAACAATCTCATTTTAATGATGACTCCCTCCACGTTCTTGTGGATGCTGTCAGAGGGCTCAGGGAGATTCTCTTCCCTCCTGATGGCCTGAGGAAGCCTCCTCAGCAGACCAAGGCAGCCTGGCTGCGCATTGCTGAGGAGGTCAGCGCAAGGTCGATATATGCACGTTCATGGATCCAGTGCCGAAAAAGGTTTAATGATCTTGTGCGAACATCAAAAGTGACGATCCCCTCACACTTGCCTTCAATTTGCTTCCCTCTCTTCTCCTCACCAGCCCTCTGCGTTGTAAGCCTCCTCCTTCACATCCCACCTTACTCTTGCTTCTCTTGCACTCTTATCTATCCATCTCTGTCTCTGCACTGAATCACTTCAGCATTCTGCCTATGCACCCCTTAGACTCGCTCTCACTGTTATGCAGTGAAAACAACTAACAATGCACAGGGAGCTAGCTTCCTCTTGGCACCTTATCCCATCTTCATCTCCCTCAAAGCTTCTATGGTAGCGATTATTGACCCTCACTCCATCACTGTGGCTGAAACACCGCTTGTGTCCCTCCTTGCAGGAATAGATAGCCCACAGTAAGAGGGAGAGAGCAATGACTGGAGGAGGAACACCTACCCTAGCCACATTGGCCAGTGCTGAGGAGGCTGCAAACAAGATTGTTGGTGGTAGCAAAGACCTGGAAGTGGGCGATGGAGAGACAGGCAGACTAGAGGAAGCTGGTGATATAATAGAGTTTCATTCCTCTCAGAATGCAATGGCATATGATGTTCATAGAGAATCGTGTTGTATCATCTGCTCAAAAGGATGTGTCGGCTACATCAATATCAGATGTCTAAATCATGCCTTTACTCACCCACATGACCATCGAGTGCCCCCCTCCCCATGATCCAGGACAAAGAGCCAGACAACTCCTTAGAGGAGCCTGAAGCCTCTGAGAGAGCAGCGTCACCAGGACTCAGCGCACACAGCACCAGCGCAGCAACGCTCACCTCGGTGGGGCCCTCGTGAGTTAGAGTAGTGTTGCCACCTGGTCTGTCACAGCGCACAAGTGAGCATCAGCAGATGATGGAGACAGCAACAGCAGTGGAGAGTCCTCAGCAGAGGTCGCAGGACTCTCCTAGCTCTGCTGAGCTGCATGCAGACACTGGGCTGGATTTTGTCATTGGGGCGGGCTGGGGTCGTATCATCCGCTTTTCGTGTTATCCACCCGATTCCAAATCGATGTGGGAGATTGATGCGATTGGGCAGTTGAGTTCCAGCGTGTGGGAACCCATGGCCCAATTAGTTTTTTCAGTTTAAAACTCGCCTCCGATGACATCATCATTGCAGCTGCATTTAAGGTCTGCAAGAAGCCTTGCTTCTTCTGCAGACTGCCAACCTTTTGGCCTTTGCAGTGAGAGGGACCTGGAGGCCTAAGTCTGCTCCCAGATTTGATGATGTCGCCCTGCAAGCATGGGTGGAGGGAGCAAGAGCTAGTAAGGAGGTGCTCTTCCCTCCTTCAGGGAGGAAGAAGCCTCCCCAGCAGACGAAGGCTGTGTGGATCCAGGTGGCCCAGGAGGTGAACTCGTTGTCGCTCATCTGCAGAACCTGGCTTCAGTGCAGGAAGAGGTTTCATGACCTTCTGCGCACTGGAAAAGTGAGTATGAATTTGCCATCACCCTCAATCTGATCCCCATTGCCCCTCCTCACCAGCACTCAGCTTTAGCAACCTCTTCCTCCACATCCTACTTGACACTGACATCCAAGCACCCTTACCCATTCCCTCTCTCTCTATGGTCACATTCACCTAACTATTCGACTATGCAGCCCTCACACTCCCTATCACTGTGATGCTATAAAAAAAACACAGGGAGGGCCCTTGTTCTTGCCAACTCACTCCATCTTTGTCTCCTTCTAAGCATCTATGCTATTGATTCTCTACACTCACTCCTTCATTCTCACTCAAACTCCACTTGTCTCCCTCATTGCAGGAAAAGAGAACTCACAATAAGAGGGAAAGAGCGAGGACAGGAGGAGGACCACCCTCAGTAGCCCACCTCACCCCTTGGGAGGAGGCGGTCCTGGAGATAATGGGACTCAAGGATGATGTGCAAATGGGGGACGGACAGACGGGTGCATCAGAGAAAGCTGGTGACAGAATAGTTTTCCATCTCTCTCATTGACATTGCATGAGTCGCTGATAATGATTCTGAAGGTTTAACAGGTGGACTTATGATCATCTGCAATATGCAATGTGCATGTAACCTTGGCCTCACATCTCTGACTCTTTCCTTTACTCCCCCACAGGACCATCACAAGCACCCGTCCCCACTATCCAGGAGGAACAGCCTGAGTCTCCAGACTCCTCAGAGGAAGCTGCAACCTCTGAGGGCGCAGTGTCAGCAGAATTCAGCCAACCCAGCACCAGCGCAGGCACTCCCACCTCAGTGGGACCATCGCGAGATAGAGTAGTGTTGTCACCTGGTGTATCACAGCTCACAAGTGAGCATCAGCAGATTGTGGAGACAGGGACAGCAGTGGAGAGTCCTAGTCGGAGGGCGCAGGACTCTCCCAGCTCGGCTCAGCTATATGTCGACCCGCTGCCTCTGGGTCCATCCTGGAACACCAGGAACAGGTGCAGGAGTCTCTGGCAGGTTTTGTCTCCAGGGTCGCTGCGAGTGTGGAGTGAATGGAGGAGTCCATCGCAAACATGAGCAGAGCCTTTGTGGAGTCATTGGCGCATTAAGGCAGCACCATGGAAGGATGGCAACCTCCGTGGAAAGGATGGCTACAGTAGACAAGAGGATGGCTATGGCCATGGAGGAGCTAAGTCGCCAGAGTGTATAAAACATGGTGAATGTTCAGAATAGACTGACATCTCTGGAGGAGCGATGGTCAGCTATTGAACAGAGAAACCAGAGCTTCATGGAAGTCCTTCTGAGTAGGACTGCCAGTGCAGATACGGGTCCACATGGCCCCCCTGATGTGTAGCAAGGGGCTCTCAAGCCACTTGCAAGCGTTTATCCACATTATATTGCATCTGCCATGCTTCTGCCCAATCACCCAACCTGTCCAAATCATACTGGAGTTTCTCGGCATCCTCCTCACAGCACACACGCCCACCCAGCTTTGTGTCGTCTGCAAACTTGGAGATATTACATCTAGTTCCCTTATCTAGATCATTAATATATATTGTGAATAGCAGGGGTCCTAGCACTGATCCTTGCGGTACCCCACTAGTCACTGCCTGCCACTCGGAAAAAGACCCGTTTATTCCAACTCTTTGCTTTCTGTCTGCCAACCAGTTCTCTATCCAAGTCAATACCTTGCCCCCAATCCCATGTGCCTTAACTTTACACGCTAATCTCTTATGCAGGACCTTATCAAAAGCCTTCTGAAAATCCAAATACACCACATCCACTGGTTCTCCCTTATCTATTTTACCAGTTACATCCTCAAAAAATTCCAGTAGATTAGCCAAGCACGATTTACCTTTTGTAAATCCATGTTGACTTTGTCCGATCCTGTCACTGTTTTCCAAGTGCTCTGCTATTACATCTTTTATAATGGACTCTAGCATTTTCCCCATTACCGATGTCAGACGTACCAGTCTGTAATTCCCTGTTTTCTCTCTACCACCTTTTTTGAATAGTGGGATAAAATTAGCTACCCTCCAATCCATGGGTACTGTTCCAGATTCTACCGAATGTTGGAAGATGATCAGCAATGCATCTACTATTTCTAGGGCCACTTCCTTAAGTACCCTAGGATGTAGATTATCAGGCCCTGGGGATTTATCGGCCTTCAAGCCCATCAATTTCCCTAACACCATTTCCCTACAAATACTGATTTCTTTCAATTCCTCCCTTTCATCAGACCCTATGTTCCCCGACATCTCTGGGAGGTTATTTGTGTCCTCCTTTGTGAAGACAGAACCAAAATATGTATTTCATTGGTCTGCCATTTCTTTGTTCCCCATTATAAATTCCCCTGATTCTGACTGAAAGGGACCTACGCTTGACTTCACCAATCTTTTTATCTTCACATATCTATAAAAGCTTTTACAGTCAGTTTTTATGTTCCCTGCAAGCTCACTCTCATATTCTATTTTCCCCTTCTTAATTAATCCCTTTGTCCTCCTTTGTTGAATCCGAAACTGCTCCCAATCCTCAGGTTTACTGCTTTTTCTGGCCAATTTATGTGTCCTCTCCTTGGATCTTATGCTATCCCTAATTTCCCTTGTTAGCCACGGTTGAGTCACCTTTTTTGTTTTATTTTTATGCCAAACTGGGATGAACAAATTCTGTAGTTTTTCCCAGGCCAGATCCATTCTCAACCCATTGATATTGGCCTTCCTCCAATTAAGTATTTTTACTCTAGATTGCTTCTTGTCCACTTCCATAGCTAATCTAAACCTTATGATACTGTGATCACTGTTCCCTAAATGTTCACCTACTGACACTTGGTCCACTTGACCCACCTCATTCCCCAGAACCAGATCCAGCAATGCCTCCTTCCTCGTTGGGCCGGAAACATACTGATCAAGAAAGATCTCCTGAACACACTTCAGAAATTCTTCTCCCTCTCTGCCCTTTACACTATTACTATCCCAGTCTATATTAGTAAAGTTGAATTCCCCCATTATCACTACTCTATAGTTCTTGCACCTCTCTGTAATTTCCCTGCAAATTTGCTCCTCTATATCCTTCCCACTAGTTGGTGGCCTATAGAATACACCTAGTAGTGTAATGGCACCTCTATAATTTCTTAACTCTAATCAAATAGATTCTGTTCTTGACCCCCTCCAGGACATTCTCTCTCTCCAGCACTGTAATATTCTCCTTAATCAATACTGCCACCCCACCTCCTTTCTTTCCTTCCCTGTCTTTCCTGAACACCTTATAACCAGGAATATTTAGTACCCAATCCTGTCATTTTTTGAGCCAGGTCTCAGTAATCGCCACAACATCATATTCCCATGTGACTATTTGTGCCTGCAGCTCACCAACATTATTTACCATGCTTCGTGCACTGTAAACCTATCTCAGACCTTCTTGTATTCTCTCTTAGTCTGACTCCACCTAACACCATAGACAAATAAAGCCAAATCACAGTAGAACAGGAAAACCAAGAAGATTTGTCCCATGAGAAATTTTATGTAAGTGCTGTTTTGGCAAATCAAGCAAATGAGAAAGATTAGATACTCCCATTGGTAGTGAATAGAATTTAAATAGGATGCTAGAGCACAAGTGAATGTCACATCTGAATGAGATTGTATAAGATTATAGGTTGAATCTAATTTAGAAAGTATTAATTTTCTTACTGCATGATGGTGTAAAATGAGTGATATTGAATTAGTTGCCCATTTTCCCTACATAAGCACATAAGAACATAAGAATTATGAGCAGGAGTAGGCCAGAGGGCTCCTCAAGCCTGCTCCGCCAATCAATAAGATCACGGCTGATCTTTGACCTCAACTCCACTTTCATGTCCAATCCCCATTTCTCTTGATTCCCCTAGAGTCCAAAAATCTATCGATCTCAGCCTTGAATATACTCTATGGGCTGGATTTTATGAACCTTGGCAGGTCCATGGCGGGTGACGTCGGTGGCAGGTCCAGCCCCACTGTTGTCTCTATCCCAGCCTCTGAAATGAATTTCCCCTAATTGGGTTTGTTAAGCCCGCCCAGCGCGTTTCCCGGCCAATTAGAGGAAGTGGGTCTGGTGACGTCATTTGATGACGTGTCATTAGCTGAATTCCTTAAAGTGACCATGGCCAACTTTCTTTTGACAATTGTGCTGTCACTGTTCTACGGCATTGAGGTGCTGTAAACACTGCACCCAGGCTCTCCCATGACTCCCTCCATATGCTTATGGAGGGAGTCACAGCACACAGGGAGGTCCTCTTCCCTTCCTCTGGACGGAAGAGACCTCCCTAGGAGATCAACATAGCCTGGTTGCACATTGCAGAGGAGGGCACAAGCAGGGATGTGGTTAGGAGGACCTGGGAGCAGTGCCGCAAATGTTTCAATGATCTCAATAGATCACAAAACTTTAGTACAAAGCCACACTCAACCTCATCCTGCTGTGCCTCTCATTACATCACCATCACTCTGCCTTCCCTACCCTACTCCTGCACATCCTTACTCACACCAACTTACCTTGGACCTCCACCCATCCCTCTCTATCTACATTAACACATCCCCATCTCACTAGCCACCCCTCACACGCATCCTCATCCTAGTCCAATCATACCAACTAACAACACACAAGGGTAGGCATTTGGGTGTTTTATGCAATGCTCATGTAAAGTTTTTGTTAACGTGGTGTCAAACATTGAAACCTTTATTTTCAACACTTTGCATTCTTGGAAAGATTTGTGTGCATATTTGGAAGTGGCTCGGTGAGTTGCAGTGAATGGTGAGACATAACAATAGCCCCCACAATGGTGATGAGTGTGAAAGAAATGGCTTGGGCATTATAGGGATGCTTTATGGTGTTGGTGTCGGGTAGTGCCAACATGGCACATCGTGTGGCAGCCAGGGTGTACAGCATCAAGTGAAGTAGATCTGGCCATGAGGAGGCCATCCCTGGCCTCCCGGGCAGCAATGTGCTCGGGTACTGAAGCCCTCTGTCCTGTGCAGCATCAGTTGATTGCGGACAAGGTTGGTGTTGTTGTTGGTGCTGCTGGTGTACCTGGTGTTGTTGGTGTTGGGAATTATCGTGGTGGGATTCTGAGGACCAAGGTGAGAGAGTTTCAAGTGCACCCATGCTGATGGAATAGATAGAAGGTGAAGTAGAGATGGCAGAAGCGATCTGTCAATGGTGGCAGAGGTAATGAGGTCAGACTGGATGGAGACTTGTGTAAAGACTTGCTGCATTCTGAATCTGTAGTGGAAATGCAGTTTGGAGAAGTTAATGCTTAAGGGAACATTTCTCAATCAGCTGGGAGCTTTGACTTGACATTTGAAGCTGTCAACTCATTAGCTGATTCGATGGCCAATGACCTCCCACCTTAGCTTCACAGACGAGGTCTAGGCACAGTAGGAAACCGATGGGTGGCCTGTCAAATTCAAAAAGTTCAGACAAAACCATTGTTAAGTGGCTGTAAACAAGTGACTAATGATTTTAATTGCCTCCCCCGCCTCTGCGTGTCGTGAATGCTCACCGCTGACAGACCCGACATTTGGTCAAGGTGCATGGTGGTGGGTTCACAGCAGGCTCCCACACCCGCTGATCCCCCACAAAATCCTGCCCAACACTCAGCATCCACAGCCCTCTGGGGTAGGGAATGTAAAGATTTACAACCATCTGAGTGAAGAAGTTCCTCCACATCTCAGTCTTAAATGGCCGACCCCTTATCCTGAGACTGCCCCCTAGTTCTAGACTGTCCAGCCAGGGAAACAACCTCTCAGCATCTACCCTGCCAATCCCCCTCAGAATCTTATGTTACAATGAGATCATCTCTCATTCTTCTAAACTTCAAGAGAGTATAGACCCAATCTACGCAATGTCTCCTCATAGGACAACCCTCTCATCACAGGGATCAATCTAGTGAACCTTTGTTACACCACCTCTAAGGCATGTATGTTCTTCCTCAGATAAGGAGACCAAAACTGTGCACAGTACTCCAGGTGCGGTCTCACCAAAGCCCTGTATAATTGTAGTAAGACTTCCTTACTCTTGTACTCCAAACCCCTTGCTATAAAGGCCAACATGCCATTTGCTGTACTTGCTTGCTGTACCTGTATGTTAACTATCTGTGTTTCCTGTACGAGGACACCCAAATCTCTCTGAACACCAACATTTAATAGTTTCTCACCATTTAAAAAATATTCTGTTTTTATATTCTTCCTTCCAAAGTGAATAACCTCATATTTCCCCACATTATACTCCATCTGCCATCCTATTGGCCAAGTCACTTAATCAATCGGTCTATATCCCTTTGCAGGCTCTTTGTTTCCCCCTCACAGCTTACTTTCCCACCTAGCTTTGTATCATCAGCAAACTTGGATACATTGCACTTGGTCCCTTTAACTAAGTCATTAATATAGATTTTAAATAGCTGAGACCCAAGCACTGATCCTTGTGGCACCCCACTAGTTACAGCCTGCCAACTGGAAAATTAACTATTTATCCCTACTCTCTGTTTTCTGTCCATTAACCAATCCTCTATCCATGCTAAAATATTACCCCCAACCCCATGAGCCTTTATTTTGCATAGCAACCTCTTATGTGGCACTTTATCGAAGCCTTTTGGAAATCCAAATATGCTACATCCACTGGTTCCCCTTTATCTACCCTGCTTGTTACATCCTCAAAAAACTCTAATAAATTTGTTAAACACGATTTCCTTTCATAAAACCATGACTTCAATGGAAAGGAAAATCAGGTGTGGTATACAATGGGTGTCTAATTTAATATTGCCTGTGTTACACTATCCCCCAATGTTATAATGACCACCTAGGAGTTTAAAATAAAAGTGATAGAATACTTGGAAGTAGACACGCCAGTGAAAGGAAAATGTGTTGCTACTGTCATTTGTAGTGGTGCCAACAGATTTACAGCACCTTTCAGGTGTCAGTGCCTGTGGGAACCTCAAATTGGAAAAAAAGGGTGCTTGCAGTGAAGGCTCAAAATAATATATTGCACAGAATATATTTCTGCACGAATGAAGCGATTTATTTCAAAATTAACTGTTTTTGCCAGGGGAATACGGGATCAGGATGATTAAACAAGTTACCCCAGGAATACAATAGCAAAATACTGCGGATGCTGGAAATCTGAAACAACAACAGAAAATGCTGGAAACATTCAGCAAGTCAGGCAGCATCGTGGAGAGAGAAACAGACTTCTGATGAAGGGACATCGACCTGAAATGTTAACTCTGTTTCTCTCTCCACAATGCTGCCTGACCGGCTGATGTTGCCAACATTTTCTGTTGTTGTTACCCCAAGAATACATCGCAGCAAAGTACCATTTGCACTGCAAGAAAAAAATATAAAAAATGGACCTTGATAAAATGGAGGACTTAGAGGTCATAAAGAACAGAGGTAAACCTACACCCTCATTTTAAGCGTTGACAAAAGGAATGGTAAATTGCAAATTTTCTTGGACCTCTAAGGAATTGAACAGGACTTGTAAACAGGAACTTTTTATGAGGAAATGAGTTTGCTAATGTCACCTGCTGCAGCCTGCAGTGCCCCCGAGGCATAAATATTCTGGGCGACAGTGACGTTCAGAGCCACAGGCAAAGACAAGCATGGCCTGGTGCTGGGCCGCAGTTGGTGCTTTGAGAAGAAAAGAAAGAACATGCATTTATATCACGCCTTTTACAACCTCAGGACGTCGTAAAGCAGTTTACAGCTAATGAAATACTTTTGAAGTTCAGATACTGTTTTAATTGCCTGCCACTTTTCCTACATTACAATGTTACAACAGTGACTGCACTTCAAAAATATTTCATTGGCTGTAAAGCGCCTTGGGACATCCTGAGGTCATTTTAAAATTCTCATCCTTGCTTTCAAATCCTTCCATGGCCTCGCCTCTCCCTATCTCTGTAACCTTCTCCAGCCCTACAATGCTCCGAGATCTCTGCACTCCTCCAATTCTGGCCTCTTGCAAAGACTCGATTTTCATCATTCCACCATTGGTGGCTGTGCCTTCAGCTGCCTAGGCCCTAAGCTCTAGAATTCCCTCTATAAACTTCTCCGCCTCTCTCTCCTCTTTTAAAACGCCCCTTTAAACCTACCTCTTTGACCAAACCTTTGGTCCTAATATCTCCTTATGTAGCTGGGTGTCAAATTTCATTTGATAACTCCTGTGAAGCGCCTTGGGATGTTTTACTACGTTAAAGGCACTATATAAATGACAGTTGTTGTTGTCATGAAAGGCACTATATAAATGCAATTTTTTCTTTCTCTACAGTTTCTAGGCTATAATGTGCAGCTGCACAAGTTCAACATGATGTCTGAGGTTTCTTAACTTTCAGCTGCAGATGGTCCACATCTCTTTGAGATACTCTTTGTCCTTCATGTGCTTTCTGACTTTCTCATAATAGGACCAACATGTTATATAGTGTTAATACTCCACTGTCAGGTTTAATGTCAATGTATTATTGATGCAGTATACTTTAGGTTATAAACATCATCTACAGAATATGAACCTGCAACACTATTTAATAAGATATTATGTATCTGTAAAAAAAATTATTTAGCTTAATAAAACAAATTTAAAGTGTTATACATTTATCTAGAAGTGTTATTGTACTCAGCATATTTAATTTATATGAGTTGATATCAAATTAGACTTTCTCGCCACTGTGGCTATAGCTTATTAGTTCAAATAGAATTTATCTTAGGCACATACTTTTGATCTAATCTTCATGGAATAGAAACTGTTGCTCTTTAATATGGATTAATTTATTTAACAAAGAGAACTTAAGTCATCATGATAATATGACAAGATGTAATTGTTCTTTGAAGCAACGGACCCGACTGATACCTATCTCTAGATCTATTTTGTCCTGGGGAGGAAGATCAGGATCTCTGACTCTTCACTACTTGAAGTAGGATTACATAGGATATATGGCACAGAAACAGGCCATTCGGCCCAACCAGTCCATGCTGGTATTTATGCTCCACTCGAGCCTCCTCCCTCTTTCCTCATGTAAATCTATCAGCATAACCCTCTATATACAGCAGCAGCCAACTTCCTGGCACCATGGGTGGTTCTGCTGCACAGGACGGGAGGAAAAAGAGCGGGAGAGCTATAGTGATAGGGGATCCTATTGTAAGGGGAATAGATAGGTGTTTCTGCGGCTGCAAACAAGACTCCAGGATGGTATGTTGGCTCACTGGTGCAAGGGTCAAGGATGTCTCGGGGCGGCTGCAGGGCATTCTGGAGGGGGAGGGTGAACAGCCAGTTGTCATGGTGCAAATAGGTACCAACGATATAGGTAAAAAACGGGATGAGGTCCTAAAAGCTGAATATAGGGAGTTCAGAGGTAAATTAAAAAATAGGATCACAAAGGCAGTAATCTCAGGATTGCTACCAGTGCCACGTGCTAGTCAGAGTAGAAATAGAAGGATATTTCAGATGAATACATGGCTGGAGGAATGGTGCAAGGGGAAGGGATTCAAATTCCTGGGACATTGGAACCGGTTCTGGGGGAGGTGGGACCAGTACAAACTGGATGGTTTGCACCTGGGTGGGACCGGGACCGATGTCATAGAAACATAGAAACATAGAAACTAGGAGCAGGGGTAGGCCATTCGGCCCTTCGAGCCTGCTCCGCCATTCAACGAGATCATGGCTGATCATCCAAACCCTAGCACCCGGTCCCTACACCGACAGCCATCCCACCCAAGCCCTATCCCCGTAACCCCATGTATTTAATCCCCCCTAACACTAAGGGCCAAGTGTTTGCTAGTGCTAGTGCTGTTGGGGAGGGTTTAAACTAAAATGGCAGGGGGTTGGGAACCTGTGCAGGGAGACAGAGGAAAGGGAAACAAGGATAGAAACAAAAGACAGGAAGGAGAGAAGAAAAAGTGGAAGGCAGAGAAATCAAGGGTGTAAATCAAACAGGGCAACAGTAAATAATAATTCTAAAAGGATTAAGAGTGTTAAAAAAACAAGCCTGAAGGCTTTGGGGGAAAAATTCAGTTGGTTGCGCCTCCCGTTAGTGCCTTAAGAGGGTGCCAAGTGGGGCGCAAAGCAACTGGAGGCCGGGCGCGGCAATGTTTGTGCCGTTTGCGAAATTAAATAGACATTTTGCGGCGGCGCTAAACACTATCGCCACGATCTCCTGCGCCGGCAGTTTGTGACGTCATTTGAGTGCATAATGCCCTGTTAGCACCCTGGACCAGATATTGAGTGGCGCCCCCTGCCTTACTGTCTGCCGCTAGCAATGACAGGTTGAGGGTAGCGTTATGCTGCCAGAAAGGGACTAGGGGAGTGCTATTTAAAAGCGACCGCTTCCTGACTTTTTTTTTCGGTGACATATTTGCACCATGCATTCTGAGAGAGAGAGAGAGAGACTTCTGGAGAGATTCAATGCTGTGTGAAGGAGTTTTGAGTACTGAGCAGCACTTTGCAGGTTTATTTGGATTTGCCCTTCCTTGCTTCGCCAGCGCTCTGAAGTAACGCCTCGCTCCTCGGCCTTTGCGCCTTAAGACAGGTGTGAAGCCCCTGATTTAGCGCTCCAATCACCTCCAGGGGCGATAAAAGTCAAGTTTGTTGTCGGAGGCGATAATTAGCGCCAGGCGCTAAACTTTGCGCACCACCAATAATGGGGCACCAAATGGGGCGATACCGAATTTTTCCCCTTTGTGTCTTAATGCGAGGAGCATTTGTAATAAGGTGGATGAATTAGCTGCGCAAATAGATGTAAACGGATATGATATAATTGGGATTACGGAGACATGGCTCCAGGGTGACCAAGGCTGGGAATTCAACATCCAGGGGTATTCAATATTCAGGAAGGACAGGCAAAAAGGGAAAGGAGGTGGGGTAGCATTGCTGGTTAAAGAGGAGATTAAAACAATAGTAAGGAAAGATATTAGCTCTGATGATGTGGAATCTGTATGGGTAGAGCTGAGAAATACCAAGCAGCAGAAAATGTTAGTGGGACTTGTATACAGAGTGCTGAGGTTGGGATGGCATTAAATGGGAAATTAGAGATGCGTGCAATAAGGGCACAGCAGTTATCATGGGTGACTTTAATCTACATATAGATTGGTCTAACCAAATTAGTAACAATACTGTGGAAGAGGAAATCTTAGAGTGTATACGGGATGGTTTCCTGGACCAATATGTCGAGGAACCAACTAGAGATCAGGCCATCTTAGACTGGGTATTATGTAATGAGAAAGGATTAATTAGCAATGTTGTTGTGCGAGGCCCCTTGGGGAGGAGTGATCATTCTATGATAGAATTCTTTATTAAGATGTAGAGTGAAGTAGTTGACTCAGAGACTAGGGTCCTGAATTTAAATAAAGGAATCTACAATGGTATGAGGCATGAGATGGCTAGGATGGATTGGGGAACGTTACTTAAAGGGTTGATGGTGGATAGGCAATGGCAAACATTTAACGATTGCATGGATGAACGACAGAATTTGTTCATCCCTGTTTGGCATAAAAATAAAACAAAAAAGGTGACTCCACCATGGCTAACAAGGGAAATTAGGGATAGCATAAGATCCAAGGAGAGGATATATAGATTGGCCAGAAAAAGCAGCAAACCTGAGGATTGGGAGCAGTTTAAGATTCAGCAAAGTAGGACAAAGGGATTAATTAAGAGGGGGAAAATAGAGTATGAGAATAAGCTTTCAGGGAACATAAAACCTGACTGCAAAAGCTTCTATAGATATGTGAAGAGAAAAAGATTGGTGAAGTCAAGCATAGATCCCTTGCAGTCAGAATCAGGGGAATTTATAATGGGGAACAAAGAAATGGCTGCCAATTAAATACATACCTTGGTTCTGTCTTCACAAAGGAGGACACAAATAACCTCTCAGAGATGTTGGAGAACATAGGTGTAGTGTCCGTGTGTTGATAGAGACACTGAAGACAGGAGTTGGTTCATAGGTGTTTACTAAGCAAAGTCTGGAGGGGTACTAACGGATATAACACAATATACAGGCTTATATAGCCCGAGTGGCCATTACCGGCATTACAGCACATATAGGGCTCTTAGAGTCATAGGCCTAGAAATTCAGTTGCGTGCACCAGCCGTTAGCGCCTTAGGAGGAGTAGATCTCGAGCGCTAGGCACTTAGCGGCCGGGCGCAGGGCGATCTGCGCCTACGCCCAACTTCAGTAGACATTTAGCGCCGGCGCAAAGTGTTTGCGCGCGCTCAGCTGCGCGCGCAGCTTATGATGTCATTTCGTCATGCAACGCCCTTTGTGCGCCCCAAACCGGAACTTCAGTCGCGCCCGCCCAATGCGGGTGTGGCGGTGCTAAGAACTGTGAAGTGGAACGCAGCAGAGGCCCTGCGGGCCTCGGGGAGCGCTAATTAAAGGGCACTTACACTGAACTATAAAGGCCAGCCATTTTGCTGCAATGACTTTTGTGCAACGGATTTCTGGACAGAGACCAAGGAAGAGACCTTACTGATTTGGCCCAACATAGGAGAGGTATTTTTGGCTTCTGGCCAGAGCTTGGAAATTTGCCTCATTGTGATTTCATTGTTTGCAAGTATATTATGGGGGCTGCATGGGGTTCCAACCCTCAGTTCCAGCATTATGTGCGAAGGGCTCGCAGACGCTGTGTGAGAGGGGCAGCCATGCCTAGACGCAGAGGGGGCATCAGGCGTCGGCAACGTAGGCCTTACCCACTCAGGGAATACCGCCAGCAGGTGTCCTATCTCACCATGACTGCCGCGCAGTGTGTTAAGAGGCTGCGCTTCAGAAGGGAGGTGGTTGCAGAGATCTGCCAGCTGCTTCACAGAGATCTGCGTCCACAGCTGATGTGCAGGACGTTTCTGTCGGTGGAAGTGAAGGTCACGGTGGCTCTGAACTTTTATGCAAGCGGCTCCTTCCAAGCCGCTGCTGGGGACATAGCTAACATATCCTAGTTCGCCGTGCATCGCTGCATCCGGCAGGTCACCGATGCCCTTTTCACAAGGAGACACCAATTCATCTCCTTCCCCATGACCCTGGAGAGGCAGGAGCAGCGTGCAGTCGGATTTGCGAGGATCGCAGACTTCCCCATGGTGCAGGGCGCCATTGACTGCACGCATGTGGCTTTGCGGGCACCTATCGACAATGCCGAGGATTACCGCAACCGGAAGGGCTACCATTCCCTCAATATACAGCTGGTGTGTGACAACAGGCAGCGCATCCTAGCTGTCAATGCCCGCTTTCCAGGCAGCAGCCACGATGCATTTATCCTGCGCCAGACTACTGTGGCTGACATGTTCCAGGCACAGCCTCCCCCAAGAGGATGGCTTATCGGGGACAAAGGCTATCCTTTGTGTACATGGCTCATGACCCCGCTCCGCGCGCCCAGGACCCCTGCTGAGGAGGCATACAACGAAAGCCATCAAGCCACAAGGAACATCATAGAGCAAACGATTGGCGTCCTCAAGCAACGGTTCCGCTGCCTGGATCACTCCGGCGGATCTCTGCAGTATTCGCCGGATAGAGTCTCCCAGTTCGTCGTCGTTTGCTGCATGCTGCACAACCTGGCTATCCGCAGGACTGAGGCACTGCCACCTCACGTTGGACCACCACCTCAGGAGGAGGAGCAGGAGGACCATGAGGAGGAGGAGGAGGAGGAGGAGGAGTACCAGCCCAGGAGGGAGCCACAAGGTCCAAGGGCCGTCCGTCGGCGGCTTATTGAACGACACTTCTAGGCCCCCTGTCAGGGAATGGCTTGTGGCAATGAAGGGACATGAATGCAGCCGCTCCGCAAGCCCTCAGCCGGTTAACGCAACAACCACTTCAAACATCACACATGGACAAGCTGAATAAAGAAAAAGCTTTATTGAACAAACTCAGGGCCCTTCCCACATGAAACCCAAAAACAGACAACACCCCCAAAAAACAGTCAAACACATGACTCACTCCCACAACCTGGGGAGGAATAACAAAACTTTTCCATCCAAATGGCCTTCATCCTCGGCCTTACCAAAACAACCCCCCCCATAGACAACACAACCACCCCCATATAAAAAAACATTTGGCAACACACTCTACTTTGTGTGCCGAGAGGGCGAGTCCTTGTCCAGCCTTTTCCGGCCCCTGGCCGACCTGCTGCTCTGCCTCAACCTGGGCCCTGTGGGTGCTGCAAGGCTGGGGGAAGGCTCCTGAGGGGCACATTGCATGATGGCAGATGCCCTTGGGGGTCGGCCTAGACGAGCTCTGGCCCTCGAGGGGCCGGCTGCTGACTGCTGCAGCTGTGGCTGGGCAGCATCAGTCTCTCCAGCAGCTCGTGGCAGCTTCGCTGGGGGAGTGGCAGTGGTGGCTGCAGCAATGGGGGCAAGCTGGCTGATGCCAGGCGCTCGCTGCTCGCCTGAGACACTGGCACTCGGCCGGGCTGGCACTGCAGCAAGCGCAGCAATCTGCTGAAGGCCAGACCACTGTGCTGCTGCAGCGTGGCGGGTGCCCTGGCGATGCCTGCCTGACACAGCGAGTGTGGCAGCAGTGAGTGCCCGTACTGCCCTGGTCTGTGCCCGCATCAGACCAGCCAGTGACTGCACGGCACCACTGATCAACTGGCCACTCGCTGCCTGTGCTGCCCTGATGTCGTCCCGACTCGCGTCCTGTGCTGCCCTGAATTCGGCCCGACTCGCGTCCTGTGCTGCCCTCAATTCGGCCCGACTCGCGTCCTGTGCTGCCCCGAATTGTTCGAGACCCCTGGCCTGTGCTGCCCCGAGTTGTTCGAAACCCCTGGCCTGTGAGGCCCCGAAATCGGACACACTATGAGCCAGGGACTCGATGGCCTCAGGCAACCGTGCCACAACCCCCATGAACTCAGTGTGCCGGCGACCCGAGTCCGCGGACATTTGATCGAGGAGGCGCACCTCCTGGGCGAGGACCGTCTCCGGACTGGAGGCCGGACTCTCCCTCTGGGGAGAAGGCCGCCGAGCTGCCCGACCCTTCCCGCGTGGCTGGACGCCACTGGGCCCAGCAACTACACTCCCCTGCAACACTTCCCCCCTCTGGGGAGAAGGCCGCCGAGCTGCCCGACCCTTCCCGCGTGGCTGGACGCCACTGGGCCCAGCAACTACACTCCCCTGCAACACTTCCCCCCTCTGGGGAGAAGGCAGCCGAGCTGCCTGACCCTTCCCGCGTGGCTGGACGCCACTGGGCACAGGAGCTACACTCCCCTGCAACACTTCCCCCCTCTGGGGAGAAGGCCGCCGAGCTGCCCGACCCTTCCCGCGTGGCTCGACGCCACTGGGCACAGGAGCTACACCCCCCTACAACACTTCCCCCTGCCTCTCCTCCAGGGAAGACGTGTCCCCTCCATTGCCATCCCCTGGCGCAGATGAGGGTTCCCCCGATGGGCCGCCTTCCTCTTGCTCCTCCTCGTCCTCCTCTTCCGAGGGACTGTCACTGGCAGCTTCAGGGACCTCCTCCTCACCAGCTGAAAGCAGGAAGGCACAAGAGTAGCTTTAGAGTGAGGACAGGGCGTCAGCGAGGGAGGCATGAGTGGTGGCATTCAGCGCATTGGTCGGACAGTGGCAAAGGATGTAGATCTGAAGCGCAAGGGGAACGAGAGAGGTCCAAAAGGGCATGTCCTTACCATTGGGGCCCAGCACAGGGTCGGCATCTCCACATGCAACGGGGCCAATCAGCCGGCCACCCATGAGTCGACCCACGCGCTCCTCCAGGTCACTGAGCTGCTGGAACTGGGGACGGCCTCCCCTGGTGACAGTCCGGCTCCTCAGATTCTGGGCCAGCTTGGCCTGCAAGAGAAAGGACGGCCTCTAAGTACAGAGTGGTGTCCTGTTGCTGTGTGCACTGCCTCCCATGGTCGAATAGCTTGGCCAGTGTGGTGCCCTGTTGCTGTATGCACTGCCTCCCATGGTGGAATAGCTTGGCCAGTGTGTAAAGTGCAGAAAGTGCAATTGATGTTCATGCCAGTGCCATAGCTGCTGGATGAGGGCTGGCCATTAGGGCTTTGAGGTCCCTTTGCCCATAATGTGAGGTGCACATGCAAGGATGAGGAGGACACTGGAAAGGGTACTCACCCTGACAATCCGAGTGAGGTCGTTAAACTCTTTCCGGCATTGGACACCAGTCCTGGGGACATCGCAGGTGGCTGTGACCCTCTGGGCGATATCCCTCCAGGCTCTCCTGTACACCCTGGTGGCAGGCTTCTTGCCACTGTCCGGGAACAAGATATGGCGTCTCCTCTCCAAAGCCCTAACCAGCACCTTTAAATCATGGGCAGAGAAGCGCTGCGCTCGCTCACGGGCCCTCTGCATCCTTCCTGGCGCTATTTCTCTCCAGCAGCAGTGTTTAGGCCTAGCTGGAGGGCTGCAGTATCCAGGGCGTGGCAGCAGACCAAGTCGACCCTTCCCCCTTTAAGAGCTGGCCGGCGCCAGGGTGTCTGCTGTCAATCAAGACATGTCCGCACCTGCGCTGCGCCCGGCCTCTGCGGTATCAGTCTGCACCGCCGGCTTAGCGCCTAAAGATAGCCGTGCATCGCCAGTTTTAGCGCTCGAGCAAACTCCTTGGCCAAAGCTACTGAATATCGGCGAAGTGGCCTCCACTTTGCGCCGGGCGCAAACTTTAGCGGCCGCCCGACTTTACCGCCCCAAAAGTGGCTATACTGAATTTCTAGGCCATAGAGTCATAGAGTTATACAGCACGGATAGAGGCCCTTCGGCCCATCGTGCCCGCGCCGGCCGTCAAGCCCTGTCTAATCTAATCCCATATTCCAGCATTTGGTCCGTAGCCTTGTATGCTATGGCATTTCAAGTGCTCATCCAAATGCTTCTTAAATGTTGTGAGGGTTCCTGCCTCCACAACCCTTTCAGGCAGTGAGTTCCAGACTCCAACCACCCTCTGGGTGAAAAAGTTCTTTCTCAAATCCCCTCTAAACCTCCCGCCCTTTACCTTGAATCTATGCCCCCTAGTTATTGACCCTTCTACTAAGGGAAAAAGCTCCTCAGTATCCATCCTATCTATGCCCCTCATAATTTTGTACACCTCAATCATGTCCCCCCTCAGCCTCCTCTGCTCCAAGGAAAACAAACCCAATCTGCCCAGTCTCTCTTCATAGCTGAAGCGCTCCAGCCCTGGTAACATCCTGGTGAATCTCCTCTGCACCCTCTCCAAAGCGTTCACATCCTTCCTGTAGTGTGGCGACCAGAACTGCACACAGTATTCCAGCTGTGGCCTAACCAGTGTTTTATACAGCTCCATCATAACCTCCTTGCTCTTATATTCTATGCCTCGGCTAATGAAGGCAAGTATCCCATATGCCTTTTTTACCACCTTATCCACCTGTTTCGCCACCTTCAGGGATCTGTGTACTTGCACACCCAGATCCCTCTGACCCTCCATCTTGCCTAGGGTCTTACCATTCATTGTGTATTCCCTTGCCTTGTTAGTCCCCCCAAAGTGCATCACCTCGCACTTTTCCGGGTTAAATTCCATTTGCCACTGTTCCGCCCATCTGACCAACCCATCTATATCGTCCTGCAGACTGAGGCTACCCTCCTCGCCATTTACCACCCTACCAATTTTTGTATCATCCGCGAACTTACTGATCATACCTGTTACATTCATATCCAAGTCATATCCACAAACAGCAAGGGACCCAGCACCGATCCCTGTGGTACCCCACTGGCCACAGGCTTCCAGTCACAAAGTCTTAAAGGCACATACACTACAATTCCTCCCCTTTTAGCTAACCAGTACATCATTTTTTAAGTAATTATTAATTACATGTTATAAGAAAAATAATATACACATTGCTGTAGTTAATTAATTATAAGTCAGTCTCTCTGGAGGCTTCCTGACTCGGTCTGGATAATGCCTCGGTGGTGTAGTGGTTTCTGGTGGTGTAGTAGGTTCTTTTGGCAAGGCTGATTCGGCTTGAATGCCAGTGTCGGGTTCATCGGGTTCCAGTATCACCGGTCGGAGGTAGATATGGGTATCTCTACTTCATCGTTCGGCGTATAGAGTTGTGGTGTAGGTTGTCCCTGTTCGGATGACTCTATGATTTGGTCAGCATGGCGCCTTATTATGCTTTCTCCGATGTCCACGGTATACATCAGTGGTCCTAGTCGTGTGCAGATAGTTCCAGGTTGCCATTTCTCGGTACGGTAGTCCCGGGCCAAAACTTGTTGACCTATCTGGAAGGTTCTAGTTGGCCTTTCATTCATGCCTTGAAACTGTCGGTTCTCCACGTCCCTTCTGATGTTGGGCTTGACCAAATCCAGCCGGCATCTTAGGTTTCTATTGAAGAACATCATGGCGGGAGTTTGGTTGGTAACCATATGTGTTGCATTCCTGTATGCGAATAAGAAGTTATCCACCTTGTGCTGAAGTTTTATGTCTTCATTACCCATGGCCTTTATGGCCTTCTTGAAGGTCTGGACAAACCTTTCAGCCAATCCATTGGTGGCGGGATGGTATGGGGCGGACGTGTAGTGCTTAACCCCATTGTTTTTTAAGAACTTCCTGAATTCTTTGGACACAAATTGCGGTCCATTATCAGAACAGATCTGTTCTGGCAGCCCATTCCTGGCAAATATGGTCCTTAATACTGTGATGGTTTTTTCCGTGGTGGTGGAGGACATCTTTATTACCTCCGGCCACTTGGAGTGTGCATCAACCGCGATTAAGAACATTGAGTCCATAAATGGACCAGCAAAGTCGATGTGTACCCTTTGCCAGGGAGATGAGGGCCACTCCCATGGATGTAGAGGGGCTTGTGGTGGAGCGTTTTGGACCTTCTGGCATCCTAGGCAGCTCTTGATCATTTCTTCGATGTCTCCATCGATACCTGGCCACCATACAAACGCCCTGGCTAGGTTCTTCATTTTCACTCCACCCAGATGCCCCTTGTGGAGCTCCTTTAGCACTTTATCCTGGAGTTTGGGTGGAATCACCACTCTGGATCCACACATCAAGGTTCCTCGGCACACTGACAGCTGTTCTCTTCTTTGCGAGAATGCTGGCAACTGTGGTTCGCCATGTGCTGGCCATCCCTTCACTGTTAAATCGTAGACCCGTGAGAGAGTCGGGTCATTTCTTGTTTCCCTTTCAATGGCAGAATTTGTTACTGGTAGACATTCCACTATGGTAGAGTGGAACATCTCCACTGGGTCTACTGTAGGTGCCTCTTCTACCGTTGACAATGGTAGGCGCGATAACCCGTCAGCATTCCCATGCTGTTTTGATCCTTTGTATTCTATGTTGTATTGGTGTGCCCCTAGAAAAAGGGACCACCTCTGTAGCCTTTGTGCTGTCATAATGGGAACACCCTTTTTAGGGTTGAATATGGAGATGAGGGGTTGATGGTCAGTCACCAAGGTAAATTTTTGTCCGTGTAGGTAATGTTTGAATTTCTTCACTCCCCATACCAGGCTGAGTGCTTCCCTGTCGATTTGGGCATAGTTACGCTCAGCTGAGTTCAATGAGCGTGACGCAAAAGCTTTCGGCCATTCCGAGCCATCAGGGAATTTATGCGATAATACTATGCCGTAAGGGGATGCATCGCATGCCAGTCTGATTGGCAGTGATGGGTTGTAATGAGCCAAAAATTCTTTGGATGTGATTAAGTCTTTGCATTTATGGAAGGCACGTTTGCAGTCTTTGTTCCATTTCCAAATTACTCCTGTTTGTAGCAGTTCATTAAGAGGGTGTAGAAGAGTTGATAAGTTCGGTAAAAATTTATGATAGTAATTTATTAATCCCAGGAACGACCTTAATTGTGAAACATTTTCAAGTGCTGGGGCTTTTATGACCGCTTCAATTTTTTCAGGTGACTTATGCAACCCTTCCTTATTTATTATGTGGCCACAATATGATATTTGATTTCGGAAAAATTCGCACTTGCGGCGATTTGCTCGTAGGCCCCGTTCTCTCAGCCTAGTGAGCACCTGCTCTAAATTGGCAAGGTGCTCGTTGTCGTTTTCTCCTGTTACAAGGATGTCGTCTAGGTAGCATTGAGTCCCCGGAATCCCTTGGAGGACTTGCTCCATAGCTCTTTGCCAGATAGCTGGAGCGGATGCTACTCCGAAAGCCAGTCGATTGTACTGGTACAGACCTTTGTGTGTATTTATCGTGAGATATTTTTTTAGAGGCCTCTTCAACCTCCATCTGTAGATATGCCTGTGCCAAGTCAATTTTTGTGAAACGTTTCCCTCCAGATAGTGAGGCGAAAATATCTTCTATCCTCGGAAGAGGATACTGTACCGTGTGAAGAACCGGGTTTACAGTCACCTTGAAGTCTCCACAGA
The DNA here is from genome assembly GCF_052327205.1 of Somniosus microcephalus. NCBI lineage: Eukaryota > Metazoa > Chordata > Chondrichthyes > Squaliformes > Somniosidae > Somniosus > Somniosus microcephalus. Next base: position 47,206,510 of record NC_140993.1, on the reverse strand, counting down.
TGCGAATTTCTCTCTGTTCTTCAGATTTATCATTCTTCAATGCTTTCTTCATGACTGGGACGATGGGTGTTGCCCACTCGCTCCAATCTATTTTAGATAATACGCCTGCCTTTTCCAAATTCTCCAGCTGTGCCTCGACTGCTGGACGAATTGCGTATGGCACCGGTCTTGCCTTAAAAAACTTGGGAATTGCTGCATCTTCCACTTTTATTGAGGCGGTGATGCCTTTCAAGGTTCCTAGTTTCTCTTGAAACACTTCCTTGGCGTTGGCCAAGATGTCTTTTAATCGTTCAGGTATGACGTCATCATCATTTTTTTCCTTACTGGTCACCGTCAGTGCCTGAATGGAGTGCCAGTCTAAACGTATTTTCCTGATCCATTCACGTCCCAACAGCAGTGGACCACCATCTTGTAGAATGTATAAATACAACTTCTGTATTTCCTTGCCGTTGTATACAACAGGCACCCTTATTTTTCCTTTGGGGTATATTTTTCCTTTGGGGTATACTTTCTGCCCCGTATATGTTTTCAAGATAATGGATGTGTCTTTTAAAGGTATATGCGGAAATAGCCGCTCGTAATCCCATCGATTTATGACGGTCGGAGCTGATCCTGTATCTAGCTCCATTTTAACTGGGGACCCTGCTATTGTGAGGGTAACCCAAATGGTCTGGTAATCTTCTTTGGCAATTACATTATGTAATTTGAGAGAGCTTAGTCTCTTGTTCCCGGAGTCGCTATCGCTCTTCTGGTCTTTGGAGCTACTGTCCGTCATCATTTGTACCTTTCTGTGCTTTTCCTTATTGATTCTTTTCCTGTTAGTGGATTTTTTGTTTCCAGATCGGCACACATGTGTAATGTGTCCCATCTTTCCGCATTGCCTGCATGCTTTGTCCTTGAACCAGCAGTCCCTCTGGTCATGGGTGGATCTGCCGCAGCGATAACATCTCTCGAAATCCCGTGTCATTTCATGGGTGCCGAAGTCCTGTGGCCTTTGCTGTATCTCTGCAGCTCCTCTTGCACTGAAAGCCTTGTCCAGTGTTAAATCTTTCTCAGAAAATAGCCTTTTTTGTGTTCCTACACTTAGGAGACCGTAGACAAATTTGTCTCGCAGAGAATCTGCCAGTCCTGCCTCGAATTGGCAGTGTAGGGTATCAACAATCTCCTTAAAATTCTTGTCAATCGGGTCGGCTGGAGTGATTAAGTTTTGTAACAGCTTGTATGTCTTTGCGCCCATTAGATCCAGAAGTACTGAAGCTTTTTTCTCATCTTCTATTCCATTTGCGGTGCAATATACCTCCACTCTTTCCACATATGTGGTCCAATCCTCTATCTCATTATCAAAAGCATCAATATTGCCAGAATTAGGCATCTTAGAAAAGATATGGCGCTTCCCGCGCTTTTCTTTCTTTTCTGCAGAAAAGATATGGCGCTTCCCGCCGCTGCTGCCGATGACAACGCTGTTTCCCGCGGTTTCCGTTCTTTTTTTATTTATTTATTTATTTACCGTTGGAGACTCGTTCCCGCCACGGCCGTCTTCCAAGTGCTCCCTCCCAGTCTGTTACTGCTTGCCTCCGCTTTCGCTGCTTGGCCCAGCTGTAGAGCCAGCCGCTGGAGCCCCAGCCTGACGCCCAGGAAGGAATACCGCAGTACCTGCCACCAGCTTGGCCAGCTGGTGAAACAACAGCTTCTTTCACTTCTTGATTCTTCTGGACGCCAGAGGAATCGATGTCCTTGAGGTGCTGCCGAATTGTAGGTAAGTCCATTTCCACTTCGTCGCCACTGTAGTGTCCGTGTGTTGATAGAGACACTGAAGACAGGAGTTGGTTCATAGGTGTTTACTAAGCAAAGTCTGGAGGGGTACTAATGGATATAACACAACATACAGGCTTATATAGCCCGAGTGGCCATTACCGGCATTACAGCACATATGGGGCTCTTAAAGGCATATACACTACAATAGGGTATTATGAGAGGGAGGAATTGAATGAAATCAGTATTTGTAGGGAAATGGTGTTAGGCAAATTGACAGGATTGAAGGCCGATAAATCTTCACGGCCTGATAATCTACATCCTAGGGTACTTAAGGAAGTGGCCCTAGAAATAGTTGATGCATTGCTGGTCATCTTCCAAAATTCTATAGACTCTGGAACAGTTCCCATGGATTAGAGGGTAGCTAATGTAATCATACTATTTAAAAAAGGTGGTAGAGAGATAACGGGGAATTATAGACCGGTAAGCCTGACATCGGTAGTGGGAAAAATGCTAGAGTCTATTATAAAAGATGTAATAACAGAGCACTTGGAAAACAGTGACAGGATCGGACAAAGTCAACATGGATTTACAAAATGTAAATCATGCTTGACTAACCTACTGAAATTTTTTGAGGATGTAACTGGTAGAATAGATTAGGGTGCACCAGTTGACGTGGTGTATTTGGACATTCAGAAGGCTTTTGATAAGGTTCTGCATAAGAGATTAACATGCAAAGTTAAAGCACATGGGACTGAGGGTAAGGTACTGACTTGGATAGAGAACTGGTTGGCAGACAGGAAGCAAAGAGTTAGAATAAATGGGTCTTTTTCCAAGTGGCAGGCAGTGACTAGTGGGGTACCGCAGGGATTGGTGCTTGGACCCTAGCTATTCACAATATATATTAATGATCTAGACGAGGGAACTAGAAGTAATATATCCAAGTTTGCAGACGACACAAAACTGGGTGGGCATGTGAGCTGTGAGGAGGATGCAGAGAAACTCCAGGGTGATTTGGACAGGTTGGGTGATTGGGCAGATGCATGGCAGATGCAGCATAATGTGAATAAATGCGAGGTTGTCCACTTTGGTGGCAAAAACAGGAAGGCAGATTATTATCTGAACAGCAATAGATTGGGAAAAGGGGAAGTGCAACGAGACCTGGGTGTCCTTGTGCACCAGTCGCTGAAGGTAAGCATGCAGGTGCAGCAGGCGGTTAAGAAGGCAAATGGTATGTTGGCCTTTATAGTGAGAGGATTTGAGTACAGGAGCAAGGATGTCTTGCTGCAGTTGTACAGTGCCTTGGTGAGACCACACCTTGAGTATTGTGTGCAGCTTTGGTCGCCTTATCTGAGGAAGGATGTTCTTGCCTTGGAGGGAGTGCAACGAAGATTCACCAGACTGATACCTGGGATGGCAGGAATGACGTATGAAGAGAGATTGGGTCGATTAGGCTTATATTCGTTAGATTTTAGAAGAATGAGAGGGGATCTCATTGAAACTTATAACATTTTAACAGGACTAGACAGACTCGATGCAGGAAGGATGTTCCCGATAGCGGGTGCGTCAAGAACCAGGGGTCACAGTCTAAGTATAAGGGTAAGAAGTCACACAACACCAGGTTATAGTCCAACAGTTTTATTTGAAATCACAAGCTTTCGGAGCGCTGCTCCTTCATCAGGTGAAGTGGAGAGATGCCTATAAACACAGATTATATAGTCAGAGAATAATGCCAGATGATTACAGGTAATCTTTCTAACTGCCATTTATCACACCTCGGCAGAGAGATAATCACAGCAATCAAAGGTGTGAATGGTGTCCAAACAGGTTAGTCAGGAAAACATTACATAAAAGAAAAATGAGATGGGGTCACAAGGGGTCAAATGTTGCAGATGCTGGGGTCTGTATGAAAAACAAAAAACAGACAAAAAAACATTTTTTTTCCTGGAAATCACAGCAGGTCCGGCCGCATCTGTGTAGAGAGAACAAGCCAACGACGACTCGAGTCTGGGTGACCCTACGTCAGGTGGGGTTACATGTAGCGTGACATGAACCCAAGATCTCGGTTGAGGCCGTCCTCATGAGTGCGGAACTTGGCTATCAGTTTCTGCTCTACGATTTTGCGTTGTCGTGTGTCTCAAAGGCCGCCTTGGAGAATGCTTACCCGAAGATCGGAGGCTGAATGTCCTTGACTGCTGAAGTGTTCCCCGACTGGGAGGGAACACTACTGCCTGGCGATTTTTGCGCGGTGTCCGTTCATCCGTTGTCGCAGTGTCTGCATGGTCTCGCCGATGTACCATGCTCCGGGGCATCCTTTCCTGCAACGTATGAGGTAGACAACGTTGGCCGAGTCACATGAGTATGTACCCTGTACCTGGTGGGTGGTGTCCTCACGTGTGATGATGGTATCCGTGTTGATGATCTGGCATGTCTTGCAGAGGTTGCCGTGGCAGGGTTGTGTGGTGTCATGGTCGCTGTTCTCCTGAAAGCTGGGTAATTTGTAATCATCTGGCATTATTCTCTGACTATATAAGCTGTGTCTTTATGCATTTCTGCACTTCACCTGACGAAGGAGCAGCGCTCCGAAAGCTTGTGATTTCAAATAAAACTGTTGGACTATAACCTGGTGTTGTGTGACTTCTTACATTTGTCCACCCCAGTCCAACACCGGCATCTCCATACCATAAGTATAAGGGGTAAGCCATTTAGGACAGAGATGAGGATGAATTTCTTCACCCAGAGAGTGGTGAACCTGTGGAATTCTCTACCACAGAAGGCAGTTGAGCCCAATTCATTAAATATATTCAAGAAGGATTTAGATATACTTCTTAAGGCTAAAGGGATCAAGGGATATGGGGAGAAAACAGGGACAGGGTACTGAATTTGGATGATCAGCCATGATCTCATTAAATGGCGGAACATGCTCGAGGGGCCAAATTGCCTACTCCTGCTCCTATCTTCTATGTTTCTGTGTTTCTATGTTTCCCTTCTCCCTCATATGCTTGTCTAGCCTCCCCTTAAATGCATCTATACTATTTGCTTCAGCCAATCCCTGTGGTAGCGAATTCCACATTCTTACCACTCTTTGGGTGAAGAAGTTTCTTCTGAATTCCCTATTGGATTTCTTGGTGACTGTCTTATATTGATGGCCTCTAGTTATGCTCTTCCCCACAAGTGGAAACATTCTGTATCCACTCTATCAAAATCTTTCATAATTTTAAAGACCTCTATTAGGTCACCCCTCAACCATTATTCAAGAGAAAAGAGACCCAGCCTGTTCATCCTTTCCTGACATATATGCCCTCGCATTTCTGGTTTAATCCTTGTAAATCTTCTCTGCACCCTCTCAAGTGCCTCTACATTCTTTTTATAATATGATGATGACCAGTACTCCAAGTGTGGTCTAACCAAGGTTCGATACAGGTTTAGCATAACTTCCCTACTTTTCAATTCTATACCTCTAGAAATAAACTCTGGTGCTTGGTTTGCTTTTTTTTATGGCCTTGCTAACCTATGTCGCAACTTTTAGTGATTTGTATATTTGTACTCCGAGATCCCTTTGTTCCTCTACCCCACCTAGGCTCGCACCCTCCAAGAAATAAGTGACCTCCCTATTCTTCCTACCAAAATGTAATACCTCACATTTATCTATGTTGAACTTCATTTGCCAATTATATGCCCATTCTGCAAGGTTATTAATGTCCTTTCGTAATTTGTTGCAGTCCTCCTTAGTATTGACTACCCCCCCCAATTTGGTGTCATCCGCAAATTTAGAAATTGTGTTTTTGATTCCAAAGTCTAAATCATTCATATAAATTGTGAACAACTGTGGTCTCAGCACTGATCCTTGTGGAACACCACTACCCACCTTCTGCCACTGTGAATAGCTACCTTTTACCCCTACTCACTGCTTTCTGATTTGAAGCCAGCTAGTTATCCATTCTGCTACTTGTCCCCTGACTCCACACTCTCTGACTTTGTTCGTCAGTCTATTATGGGGTAACTTATCGAAGGCCTTTTGAAAATCTAGATAAATTACATCTACTGCATTACCATTGTCTACTCTCTCTGTTACCTCTTCAAAATATTCAATGAGGTTGGTCAAGCAAGACTTTCCCTTTTGAAATTTATGCTGACTATTCATTACTATATTTTTACATTTCTAGATGTTCTTCTATTTTCTCCTTTAGTGGGGATTCTGTTTTTTTTTCCTACCACCGATGTTAAGCTGACTGGTTTCTGTTATTTTTCCTACCACCAATGTTAAGCTGACTGGTTTATAATTACCTGGACATGTTCTATCTCCCTTCTTAAACATCAGTATTATGTTAGCTATCCACCAGTCCTCTGGCACTACACCTTTTTCTAACAAATTATTAAATATGTGTAGTAATGTCTCTGCTATCTCTTCCCTAGATTCTTTTAAAATGCGTAGATGCAATCCATCAGATCAGGGGTTTTATCCTCTTTGAGTTTGATTAGTTTATAAAATATGTCCCCTGTTTTTATTTTAAATGCACTTATCTCATTACTAATCTCATCATCCAATGTCATGTCCACCTGTTTTATCTCCCTGGTAAATACTGAAGCAAAATAATTATTTAATATTTCTGCCATCTCTCTATTGTTTCCTGTGGAATTATCCTGTCTGTCCCTTAATGGCCCTATTCCCATTCCAACCTTCCTTTTTTTATTGATGTGCTTGTAAAATATTTTACTATTTTGTTTTATGTTCCTTGATAATTTAATTTCAAATTTCCTCTTTGCCTTCTTAATTGTTTTTTGACTTCTCTCCTCATCTCTTTGTATTCTCCCTTATCATACACTCCCCTGCTGTCTATGTACTTAATGTATGCCTCTTTCCTTACCCTCAGTTGTACCCTTATGGCTTTATTCATCCATGGAATTTCATTAGTGTTTAGTTTGTTCTTTCCTTTTAGTGGAATATATTGTTCCTGCTCTCTGTTGAACACCGTTTTAAATGTTTCCCATTGCTGTTCTACATTGTTGTTTGCCGATATTGTTGCCCATTTTATTTTCCCAAGTTCTATTCTCAGCCCCTCAAAATCAGCTTTTCTCCAATCTATTACTCTGGTTTTCATCATACTGATGTCCTTAAAGCATATTATATTATGGCCTAGAAATTGTGTTTTGGCGCAGCAACGGCTTTAGCGCCGGAAGTTAGTGCCGGAGCTAAGTCGCGCTGGGCGGGCCAAAAATTCACTAGTTCTGCGCCCAAACGGCTGCCGGCGCTGCTGAAAGCTGTTTGCGCCTGAAAACTGGCGCTACACGCTGAATTGCGGCGCTATTCCGGCGCTGCGGCGCCCACTGCGGTGCGGCAGGTTCGGGAAGTGCAGGCCTCCTCCTTCCCTTAAGGAGGAGCTGCCTGCACCCGGCCGCGGCCCGCGAAAATCATTGTAAAAATGAGCCCGGCACCTCGGACAAGTGCCGGGCTTGCATCTGTCCCGGGGGGGGGGGGGGAGAAGTCCGGGGAGGGAGCTGCGGCCAGGCGGCCGGCGGGAAAGCGGCCGGCCGCCACGGGGCCTTTAATGCGCCGGCGCAAAGTCCAGTAAGGCACCTCTGCCAGAACGTTGCTTGCGGCTGCCACGGGCGAGGCGGCCGCAAGTCAATTTCGGAGTTCGGGCGGGTTACCATGGCAACCGGGACGCTGCGCACACCGATGACGTCATCGGTGCCGGCGCAGCGCTAACGGCCTAACGCCGATTTAGGGACCCACTCAATTTCCAAACTGGCCATAACTCCGGCGCTAGGCCCTCTAGCGCCTCAAAAGCGGCGCTAAGCCTACCGAATTTCTAGGCCTATGTTCACTATTTCCTGGATGTTCCCCTACTTTTACTTCTCTTATCTGCTTTGGTTCATTCCTCATTACTAGTTCCAATAGTGTATCCTCCCTTGTTGGGCTTTTTACATATTGGGTTAGAAAGGCGTTCTGTACACATTGTAGGAACTCCATTCCCTTATCCCCTTTACCTACCTTTTCCGTTCAATTAATATCGGGGTAGTTGAAATCCCCCATGATTATTGTTCTGTGTTTTTTACTCAATTCCCTAATATGACTGCATTTTTCTTCCTCCACCTCCCTTCCACTATTAGGTGGTCTGTTGACTACACCTATTAGTGTGATGGATCCTTTATTATCTTTTATCTCTATCCATATGGATTCTATTTTTGTCTGGCTGATAGCTGAGTCACTTTTTTCTACTACCATTATGTTATTCCTAATAAGTACAACTAATCCACCTCCCCTTTTTCCCTCTCTATATTTTCTAAATATGTTATACCCTGCAATGTTTAATCCCCGGCCCTGATTTTTCTGTAGCTATGTCTCAGTAATTCCTACTATGTCTGGTTCCTTGCAATGCAAGATTGCCTCCAGCTCCCCTGTTTTATTACAGACACTGTGTGCATTGCTGTACAGACAGTTTAACTCATTTTTAATAGGATATCCTCTCACTTTATATTTAACCATCTTTTTAGACTCCTGGGGGGAAAAATTCAGTATCGCCCCATTTGGGGCGCCATTATCGGCCTTGCGCAATGTTTAGTGCCTGGTGCTAATTATCGCCTCCGACTGCAAACTTGGCTTTCATCGCCCATGGAGTTGCTTGGAGTGCTAAATCAGGCGCTACACACCTGTCTTAAGGCGCAAAGGCCGAGGAGCGAGGCGCTAACTCAGAGCGCGGGCGCAGCGCAGGTGCTGTCAATTAGCGATGGAACACAGACACACTGGCGCTGGACAGTTCTTAAAGGGGAGGGTCGATCTTGCTCTCCAGCCACACCCTGCTCATTGGAGCCTTGAATCTCGGTCTGGAGAGACCTGTGCCTAAATCTTGCAGCCAAGGACTATGGAGAGGGTGAGAGAACGAGCACAGCGCTTCAGCGAGCGGGCCTTGGAGGCTCTGGTTGGCGCAGTGGAGCGCAGAAGATCAATACTGTACCCAGAGAGCGGCAGGAGGCCTTTGCTGCGTGAGTACAGAAGAGTGTGGAGGGAGGTGGCTCAGAGCGTCTCCTCCAGGAGCATGATGCCCAGGACCCATATAAGATGTCACAAAAAGTTCACCAACCTCACTCGGGTTGTCAGGGTGAGTGGCTTTTTTTCAATACCTCTCCATCCCTCCACCTCAACCTCACTCTATGGCCAGAGGGTCTTGAAACCCCAATGCCTAACACTCATCCAACACCTATGGCCCTCTCATGAAACACACACGCACATTCCACACTTTGCATACAGTAAGGGCTATTCACCTATGGGAGGCACATCAGGCAAGACCATGGCTGCATAGAGTAAGGGCTATTCACCTATGGCAGGCACATCAGGCAAAGCCATGGCTGTATATTTACTCAGACACCATCCTTTTTCTTGCAGGCCAAACTATCTCATAATAGGAGACAGCAGCAACGGACGGGTGGAGGGCGGCCTCAGCTGCAACCCCTCAGCGATCTTGAGGCGCGCGTCCACAGGATTGTGGCAAGGCGGGTGATCGGTCCCGTCGCCCCTGGAGAGGCCGACCCCATTCTGGACAGCAATGGTAAGGTCATCACCTATTTGTCCTCTCTCCTTCCACTTGTCCCTCACTACACCAGCCTTTGACACTTTCAATCCAACTTACTAAATCGCTGCACTCATTCCTCCCTTACTGCCACCCTGTCCTCACGCTAAAGCCACTCTTGTACCTCCCTGCTTTCAGATGGTGATTCACCAGGTGAGGAGACGGGCCCTCAAGCTGCCAGTGGGAGTGAAGCTGCAGGCGAGGAGGAAGATGAAGCCGGAGCATCAGTGCCACCCTCTCCCGAGGAAGCCCATGCCCACACTGGGAACACGCCTTCCCTGGAGGGGAGCAGGGGAGAAAGGTCTGATGAGGGTGAAGCTCCAGGACTCAGTGGGCTGCAGCAACGTGATGGGTGTATGGAAGCTCGGGGGCCTTTTCCCAGAAGGAGAGTATGTCAGCGAGTCCTGCTGCACTGGACGCAGAGGAGGAGCGGCTCATCGTTGAAATGAACACCCAGGCGGTGGACATGCACACTGAGCTCATGGGTGCAGTGGGAAGGGTGCCCGAATGCATTGAATCAATGGCAAGCAGTGTGGAGCACTACGCTGTAGCACAGGCGGATGCCACGCTAATGCTTAGTGCTGCAATTCAGACACTGGCTGCCATGACCCCATCTCTGACTGCTCTCATGCAGACTCAGATTGAGGCAACGCAAGCACTGACTGCTGCCGTCCTTGCTGGTTCGGACACATTTCCCTGGGGCTCTCACCACACCACAGCAGGCCAGCAATCTGTGCTCCAGCAGATTGCTCTGGATGCTGAAGTGCTGCCCTGTGGGTGCGCCAGTGTGTCAGTCGAGTAGGGAGTTGCTGTCCTCTCTCAAGATGACAGCATTCCTGCTGCCACCACTGTCACTTCTCCATTGCACTTGCCACCGCCTGTAGGACAGACTGCTGCTGCCCATGCAGAGTTGGTGCAGTCTGCAGCCGGACCCTCCAGGCCCAGAGCTGGTCGAGGCCGTCCTTCAAGGGCATCTGCAGTCTCAGGTTCCGATAATCAGCAGCCTTCCACCAGCCTTGCTGCAGCCACTGGGGTCCCATTACGGAGGAGCAGTAGGGCAGGAAGGGGGGAAGTGCGCAAGTGAAGGAGATCACCCTCGAAGGGCAAAAAGTAGGAGGTGTGACAAAATGTTAGTCAATTTTTTATTAAAGGCTGAGGTTCGCGGTCAAATTTTTGTTTAGTGTTTTGGACATTATCTCCAGGTTCTGAGAACCAGTTATGTTAATGACTGTTTTTTTATGTTTCTTTCTATTAGTTTGTCATGAGGAAATGACACGCACAGAGTTTGTAAAATAAATACGTTTCTGTATTCAAAATGTACATGTTTGGTCTTTGGAATTATTGCTGCATTGGCCGGCTTAGGGGTTGCGGTTTGGCTTCATTCATGTTGTTCTCAATGGCAGAAGCCATTTCCTCAGCAGGGGCCTAGATGCGGCTTGCAATCAGACGTTGATGGACGGCCCTTCCAGTTTCAACATTGTGGGCCTCCCTCCCATCTTGGTGCTGCTGATGATCATCCTCCTCCTCTTCCTCCTCCTCTTCCTCCTCCTCTGGTGGTGCTCCAAGGCCTGGTGGCATTGGTTGGGTCCTGAGGATTGCCAGGTTATGCAGCATGCAGCACACAACTATGAAGAGGCAGACTCGCTCAGGCAAGTACTGCAGGGCTCCTCCTGAGTGGTCCAGACAGCGGGACCGTTGCTTGAGCACGCCGCTTGTGTGCTCAACAATATTCCTGGTAGCGAGATGGCTCTCGTTGTACCGCAGCTCAGCAGGGGTGTTGGGTGTACGGAGCGGTGTCATCAGCCAGGTGCACAGTAGATAGATATCCCTTGTCCCGAGAAGCCAACCACTTGGGTGATGCAGTGCCTGGAAAAGTTCTGCCATAGTAGTCTGGCGCAGGATGAATGCATCATGGCTGCTGCCAGGATAGCGGGCATTGACAGCGAGTATCAGCTGTCTGTGGTCACAGACCAACTGGTTGTTTAAGGAGTGGAACCCCTTTCGGTTGCAGAAATCCTCTGCATTCTCATGCGGTGCACGCAATGCCACATGCATGCAGTCAATGGCGCCCTGCACCATGGGGAAGCCCGCTATCCTCGCAAAGCCCAATGCGCGTTCATGCTGCTTGGCCCGGGTCATCAGGTAAGAGATGTACTGTTATCTCCTTTTACAGAGGGCATTTTTGACCTGACGGATGCAGCAATGGACTGCGAACTGGGAGATATTGACAATGTCCCCAGTAGCTGCTTGAAAGGAGCCGGTGGCATAAAAGTTCAGAGCCACTGTGACCTTCACTGCCACTGACAGAGACGTCCTGGTCCTCAGTAGAGGCTGCAGATCTGGCTGCAGCAGGTGGCAGAGCTCAGTGACCACCTTCTTGCTGAAGTGCAGCCTTCGCTGACACTGCTCCTCAGGCATATTAATGTAGGGGAATTGTTGGCGAAATACCCTGGGAGGGTAAGGTCTCTTATACAGAGGCCTGTTGGCCCTCCTCCGTCTGGCCATGATTGCCACTCTCCCTCTGCGTCTCTGTGGCCTCCGATTCTGCTGGCGCAGGACGATGCCCCAAATCAATACAGCCCCTATAGTCTCTTGCAATCAAAGTAATGAAGGTCAAAAACCAAAGTACCTGCAAAGTGATGCTCACTAGCCAAAACTACTCCACACAGCATTGACTCTAAGCAGAAGTCTCTCCTTCTCTCTCTCAGAATCTCTCTCTCTGTCAGAATGAGTGGTGCAAAAATGTCTACCACAGAAAGGCCAGGAAGAGGCCGCATTTAAATAGCGCCCCCCCAGCCCCACAGCGACTGTGAAGCGTTCCAGTCTACCTGTCATTGCTTGCGCCAGGCGGAATGGAGGGGGGCGCCACTCAATATCCGTTCCGGGGCGCCACAAGGGCGTTTCATGCTCGAATGGCGTCAAGATCTGCATGAGCAAGAGATCGGGGCAGTATTGTTTAGCGCCGCTGCAAAAGTCTGGTCAATTTCGCGAGAGGCGCAGATATCGCCGCGCCCGGGCGCCAGTTGCTTTGTGCCCCATTAGCGCCCTCTTAAGGCGCTAACGGGAGGTGCAAACCAACTGAATTTTTCCCCCCTGTTCTATAACACTATTTATTCCCTTGCCATCAATGTCCTCCCTTACTTTATTCTTTCCTCTGCTCTCTTTTCCTGTTTTGTTTATAATTAGGCTGGTTACATTTCTGGTAGATCCTTCCCCCCATCTTACTAGTTTAAAGCCTTTGCCACCTCCCTATCTAACCTTTCCGCTAGGACACGTGTCCCATCCAGGTTCAGGTGGAGCCCGTCCTATCGGTACAGCTCCTTCCTGCCCCAGAACTGGTGCCAGTGTCCCATGAAAAGGAACCCCTCTTTCGCACACCAGCCCTTACTACATTATCAGTGGTATAACATTTTTATGAAATATGTCATTGCAGGCTTTTTAAAAATTTCTCAAAGACACCATAGTTCACCCAATAAATTCTTGCATTACCATTCACTGACTTCAATCTGCTGTACAACTTCACTTTCAATGAGCATGCCTAGACAGGTTATTCAACCACATTACAGCTGAACCTTGTCCTCACCCAATGTCCACACACAAATTCTTCAAGCAGTGTTTACTGTATAGCAATTAGGAGCACAAATCCTGATCTTATCCCCTCCCTAACCCAGGAATGCTCGCACCAAGTGCAGGTCACAAATTGTTTCCCTAACTGCGATAAGCTGACTCAGAACGGAACACATGAATCAAGCATAGTACCTCCTGCTCCGCTCTACATCAGGGCTATATCAAAATCCACGACAAGGCCTTGGACAACGTGGACCACTTTCCATACCTCAGGAGCCTACTGTCAACAAGGGCATACGTCGACGACGAAGTCCAACACCGCCTTCAGTGTGCCAGTGCAGCCTTCGGTCGCCTGAGGAAGAGAGTGTTTGAAGACCAGGACCTCAAACCCGGCACTAAGCTCATCGTCTACAGGGCAGCAGTGATACCTGCCCTGCTGTATGCCTCAGAGACATGGACCATGTACAGCAGGCACCTCAAAGCACTGGAGAGGTACCACCAACGCTGTCTCCGCAAGGTCCTGCAAATCCATTGGCAGGATAGGCACACCAACGTCAGTGTTCTTGCTCAGGCCAACATCCCCAGCATCGAAGCTCTGACCATGCTCAATCAGCTCCGATGGACGGGTCACATTGTCCGCATGCCCGATACGAGACTCCCAAAACAAGCGCTCTACTCGGAGCTCCGGCATGGCAAGAGAGCCCCAGGTGGGCAGAGGAAACGCTTCACGGACACCCTCAAAGCCTCCTTGAAAAAGTGTAACATCCCCACCGACACCTGGGAATCCCTGGCCCAAGACCGTACAAAGTGGAGGAGAAGCATCCGGGAAGGCGCCGAACACCTCAAGTCTCTTTGCCGGGAGCAAGCGGAAGCCAAGCACAGGCAGTGCAAGGAGCGCACATCAACCCAAGCACCCCACCCACCCGCCCCTTCAACCACTGTCTGCCCACCTGTGACAGAGACTGTAGGTCCCGCATTGGACTCATCAGTCACCTGCGAACTCATTTTTAATGTGGAAGCAAGTCATCCTCGGTTCCGAGGGACTGCCTAAGAAGAAGAAGAAGAAGAAGACTTGGTGGGAAACTTTCTCTATGTTTTTTTCATTTATTGAGAAAAGCAGAGAAAGAAATACAGGGGGGTAATTTTAGCTTTTGGAAATAGAGTAAAACGGACGATGTCGGATCGGCCGCCCATTACACCGGGGATGGTCGCACAGTGGTTAAGTTACTGGACTAGTGGTTATGTTACTGGGCAGTGTCCTAGGCCCAACCATATACAGCTGCTTTATCAATGACCTTCCCTCCATCATAAGGTCATAAGTGGGGATATTCACTGATGATTGCATAGTGTTCAGTTCCATTCACAACTCTTCAGATAATAAAGTGATCCATGCCTGCATGCAGCAAGATCTGGACGACATTGGGCTTGGGCTGATAAGTGGCAAGTAATATTTGCGCCACACAAGTGCCGGGCAATGACTCTCCAATGCAAGAGAATCTAACCACCATCCCTTGACATTCAATGGCATTACCATTGCTAAATCCCCCACCATCAACATCCTGGGGGTCACCATTGATCAGAAACTTAACTGGACCAGCCACATAAATACTCTGGCTACAAGAGCAGGTCAGAGGCTGGGTATTCTCCAGGGAGTGTCTCACTTCCTGACTCCCCAAAGCATTTCCACCATCTACAAGGCACAAGTCAGGAGTGTGATGGAATACTCTCCACTTGCCTGGATGAGTGCAGCTCCAACAACCCTCAAGAAGCTCGACACCATCCAGGACAAAGCATCCCGCTTGATTGGCACCCCATCCACCACCTTAAACATTCACTCCCTCCACCACCGGCACACCGTGGCTGCAGTGTGTACCATCTACAAGATGCACTGCAGCAACTCGCCAAAGCTTCTTCGGCAGCACCTCCCAAACCCGCAACCTCTTCCAGCTAGAAGGGCAAGGGCATCAGGCGCATGGGAACACCATCACCTCCAATTTCCCCTCCAAGTCACACACCATCTTGACTTGGAAATATATTGCCGTTCCTTCATCGTCGCTGGGTCAAAATCTTGGAATTCCCTCCCTAACAGCACACAGATTGCAGCGGTTCAAGAAGGTGGCTCACCACCACCTTCTCAAGGGCAATTATGGATGGGCAATATGCTCTGGCCTTGCCAGCGACGCCTACATCCCAGGAATGAATACAAAAAAATACTTCTGGCTAAAGATGGTGGCGAACGCTTCAGCTTTGTCTTTTGCACTTATGTGCTGGGCCCCGCCATCATTGAGGATGGGGATGTTCATGGATCCTCCTCCTTCCATTAGTTGATTAATTGTCCACCACCATTCACGAATAGATGTGGCAGGACTGCAGAGCTTTGATCTGATCTGTCGGTTGTGGAATCACTTAGCTCTGTCTATAGCATGCTGTTTCCGCTGTTTAGCATGTATGTAGTCCTATGCTGTAGCTTCACCAGGTTGGCACTTCATTTTTAGGTATGCCTGGTGCTGCTTCTGGCGTGCTCTTCTACACTCCTCATTGATCCAGGGTTAGTCCCCATGGCTTGATGGTAATGGTAGAGTGAGGGACATGCCGAGCCATGAGATTACAGATTGTGGTGGAATACAATTCTGCTGCTGCTGATGGCCCACAGATCATCATGGATTTGAGTTTTGAGATGCTAGATTCTGTTCTGAATCTATCCCATTTAGCATGGTGTTAGTGCCACACAACACGATGATGACGTTAAGACGGGACTTCATCTCCATAAGGACTGTGTGTTGGTCACTGCTACCAATAGTGTCATGGACAGATGCACCTGCGACAGGTATTTTGGTGAAAATGAGGTCAAGTAGGTTTTCCCTTGTGTTGCTTCTCTCACTACCTGCCGCAGGCCCAGTCTGGCAGCAATGCCCTTCAGGACATGGCCAGTAGTGGTGCTGCCAAGCCCCTCTTGGTGAGGGACATTGAAGTCCCCCCACCCAGAGTACGTTCAACATGGAGGAGTACTGATTCATCAGCTGAGGGAGGGTGGTAGGTGGTAATAAGTTGGAGATTCATGGGTTCTGGAGTCAATGTTGAGGACTCCTAGGGCCATTCCCTCCTGGCTGTATATCATTATGCCACCACCTTTGGTGGGTCTGTCCTGCCGGTGGTACAGGACATACCTAGGGATGGTGATTGAGGTGTTTGCTGAAAGCTATGAGTCTGACTAGTTTGTGGGACAGCTCTCCCAATTTTGGCACATGTCCCCAGATGTTAGTGAGAAGGACTTTGCCGGGTCGACTGAGCTGGGGCTGCCTTTGTCATGTCCGTTGCCTAGTTCTGTAAGGATATCAGCAAATAGTGATGATATTTGTCTGTGTTTGATTACTTATGCCTTACAGCATATTTGTCTGTGTGTTTGATTACTTGTGCCTGACCAGCAGAGGTCATGTGAGAGACAAGCAGTCCAGAGGAGTTTTACTTTCAGTTTCATTCTAGATGCATCACAGCATAGTGTGTTCTGTAAAAAGCTGTAGAAAGTCTTGAACAAGACTTTAGATTAAACAACATTCTCTTTCAGAAATGAGTCTTTATTGAACCCAAAAAGAAATCAAAACAAGTTTGATGTTGAATAGTCCGTCCAGTTTTAATCTTAGTATACTTCTTTGTAGCAGTTTGTTACAACTGAGTGGTTTGCTAGGCCATTTCAGAGAGCAGTTAGGAGTCAACCACATTGCTGGCCATGTAGGGCAGACCAGGTAAGGATGCCATATTTCCTTCCCTAAAGGACATTAGTGAACCAGATGGGTTTTTATGACAATCTGGTAGTTTCATGGTCGTCATTACTGATACTAGCTTCTTATTCCAAATTTGTTTAATTAACTGAATTTAAATTCCACTGCTGCTATGGTGGGATTTGAACTAATATCTCTGAATCATTAATCCAGACCTCTGGATGACGAGTTCAGTAACATAACCACTATGCTACCCTTCCCGTGTGGTAGGCAGATGCTTGCTGTGGCCAGGATTCCACAAGAATGGAAAATCACAGTTTATGTTTTGGGAATGCGCCTGCTTTGTATTAGTGCTCCCTCTTGCAACTGCGTCAAAATCAAATATCTCTGTAATACTCGGCATGTCCCAGAGCTGCCATTTCCATAGAGTAGCAAGACAAGCTAATATTGCAGTCTCCAGAATTGCAATTTAGCTGAATTGCATGTACTGTACATTTATAACACCTTAGGCACTGCTTCAAAGCCATAAAATGCCTTCCAGATAGACGAGGCTGTGAATTTTAAGTCCTTTGCTTTCGACAACTACGTTGAAATGCTACCTAGGGTTTGGAAGCTAAGTTCACAGGCTTCATAAGGAGGACCTGCAGAAATGAAGAAGCAGGTTAGCTTGCAGATGAGAGATTGAGGGTTAAATGCTGCGACATGCCCATCTGTGTAGGTCGGATGCCTTGATGTGGTGTATTAGGATTTCTGGCAGAAATTGCAGTTCAGAACCTAGCACTACCAGGGATGGAAGATCAGGTTTATGAGAGGCAGGAAATTCCTCTTTAGAATCTTTAAGTAGTTAAACAATACACTTATGCATTCAAAGCATTAATTGGGTGTCCTTGCTCAGGGCTTCCCATTTGCGTATGACAGGTGGAATGTGTGAACATGGAAGGTAATTAAAGTGTCCGTCGATCTAAACTCCATGTATTCATGTCTTGTGCCAGATATTTTTATACAGAAATCAAGAACGAGCCTGAGAACTACTCAGTCTCTCAACTAAGATATTTAATTAAGAAAAAAGAAGCGATAGTTACTATAGTCAAGTTCTCCTATGTGGAGGCAATTTTTAATGTCGGTGAAAGATGAAAGGCTGTAAAAAAGGCATATGGGACCCTATAGAGCTGATAGAGTAAATAAGGAGAAACTGTTTCCAATGGCAGAAGGGTCAGTAATTAGAGGACACTGATTTAAGGTAATTGGTAAATAGGTGAGATGAGCAGAAATGTTATTACGTAGTGAGTTGTTATGATCTGGAATGCACTGCCTGAAAGGGTGGATTAGGGCCCAAAAATAACTTCCAAAAAAGAATTGGATATATATTTGAAAAGGAAAAAATTGCAGGGCGATGGGGAAAGAGAAGGGGAGTGGGATTAATTGGATAGCTCTTTCAAAAAGTTGGCAAGGGCACAATGGGCCGAATGGCCACCTTCCATGCTGTATCATTCTATGTTGTTCCGTGATCTCTAAACACAGGTGTCCCCTGTATCAGCTGCTTAACTAAATCCTAATATCACAGAGCTCTTCCAATTTCTTAGTGTGGTAAAGAAGTGCTCAGTGTGCATTTGACCCTTACAGGCCATCAAGGTCCAATCTGAGTTGAGTTAGTCAAGGCAACAGTTTGCAAATTACGCTTGTCCTCATCCCTCAGTTCGATGGAAGAAAAATCAGTCAGTGTTTCTAGTCTCAATCATTATCCAGTGCCTGCCATTGGATAGTGTATATATACACTTTGGTTTGGGCAGAAGGAGGCTATGGTGCCTTCCATGGCCAAATAGTTTACCAACATTCACTGCCGAACGTCCCAAATGAAACAATGGCCCACATCTTGCTGGAGCTGGGCATCTCGCGGCATGCCGAATTAGTTAGACATTGTCCTGCAACCTTCAGCTCAAAAATTCTTTGGGGGAGAAATTTGGTATCGCCCCGTTTGGGAGCGGTAACTTTTGAAAGTTGGGAAACTTAGCGCCAAGCACTAATATCTTAACATCACTTATGGCTTCATGTGGTACACAAACAAGATCTGTGCTGCCCTCCAAAGTAGCCCCACTGGCAAAAGTAACAAACTTAAGACTGCAAATGGAGCGTGGAGTAAGAAATCTAGATATATTATATGGAATGTAAGTTTTATTTTTATTGAGAAACCAAGGTGAAGGGGCAAAGTCCATAGTGCGGGACACCATCAGGATTCGTGCGATTAAACGCAACAACTTGTATTTATATAGTGACTTTAACGTAGTAAAACGTCCCAACATGCTTCACAGGAGCGTTATAAAACAAAATTTGACACCGGGCCACATAAGGAGATATTAGGGCAGATGACCAAAAACTTGGTTAAAGAGGTAGGTTTTAAGTAATGTCTTAAAGGAGCTTCTTAAAGGTGGAAAGAGAGGTAGAGAGGCGGAGAGGTTTAGGGAGGAAATTCCAAAGCTTAGGGGCTTGGCAGCTGAAGGCACAGCCACTGGTGGTGGAGTGATTGAAATTGGGGATGCTCAAGAGGCCAGGATTGGAGGGGCGCAAAGATCTCGGAGGGTTGTTGGACAGAGATAGGGAGTTGCGAGGTCATAGAGGGATCTGAAAACAAGGATGACAATTTTAAAATCAAGGCATTGCTTAATCGGGAGCCAATGTAGGTCAGTGAGCACAGGGCTGATTGGTGAACGGACAGCTGAGTTTTGGATGACCTCAAGTTTACGGAAGGCAGAAAGTGGGAGGCTGGCCAGGAGTATGTTGGAATAGTCAAGTCTAGAGGTAGCAAAGGCATGGATGAGGCTTTCAGCTGCTGATGAGCTGAGGCAGGGACAGAGTCTGCTGCAGTTCCGGAGGTGGAATAAAGAGAAAACAGAATAAATCTGGAATTAAATCAGGACTTTAGAAGCCTGAAGATAGCAGGAGAAAGGAAAGATTGAAGGTTCGACTGAGCTATTGAGGTCCATAGTTTTCAGACTCTGGGAAAGAATGAGTTACAGTAGGAGACTGCAGTGGCGCTTGATTTCAACACAGGATCCATGCAGGAAGGAGGCTGAACACGGAGGTGTTCCAATATAGTAAAAGGATGCTTTATCTTAAGTCCTCATTGCATTGGAGCCTAAGTCATATTTAGAAACACAAGAACATAGGGCTGGATTTTGCGGGGGGTCAGCAGGCACAATCGGTGGCGGGTTGGGTGGGAAAGTGTTTTTTTTCCCAGCGGGTCAGGACCCCAATGTGAACCCGCTGCCACGTGCCTTTATCAAATGTCGGGTCTGTCAGCGCTGAGCAGACCCGACACGCAGCGGCGGGGGAGGCAATTAAAATAATTAGTGGCTTGTTTACAGCCACCTATCAATGTTTTTTTCCCAGCTTTTTGAATTTGACAGGTCCCCCACCGGTTTCCCGCTGTGCCTAGAGCTTGTCTGTGGAGCTGAGGCGGAGGTCAGTGGCAATTAAATCAGCTGATGAGTTGACAACTTCAAATGTCAAGTCAAAGCTCCCAACTGATTGAGAAATGTTCCCTCAGCCACTAGCTTCTCTAAATTGCATTTCCACTACAGATTCACCATGCTGCAAGTCTTTACACAAGTCTCCATCCATTCTGACCTCATTACCTCTCTCTCCATTGATAGATCGCTTCTGTCATCTCTACATCACCTGCCATCTATTCCATCAGCATGGGTGCCCCTTATACTCTCTCACCTTGGTCCTCAGAATCCCACCATGATCAGCCCCAACACCAGCATCACCAGGCACACCAGCAGCACCAGAAACAACACCACCCTTTTCAGCAATCAACTGATGCTGCACAGGACAGAGGACACCCGACCACATTGCTGCCCGGGAGGCCAGGGATGGCCACACCATGGAAAGATTTACTTCACTTGATGCTGTACATCCTGGCTGCCATATGATGTGCAAGGTTAGCACCATCCCACACCATAAAGCATCCCTACAATGCCCAAACCATTCCTTTAACACTCATCATCATTGCAGGGGGGTACTGTTATGTCTCACCATTCACTGCAACTCACTAAGCCACTTCCAAAGGTGCACACAAATCTGTCCAGGAACAAAAAGTGTTGAAAATAAAGGTTTCAATGTTTGACAGTACATTAACAGAAATGTTAGTTGAAAAATTGGATACAACACCCAGGTGCCTACTCTTGTGTGTTGGTAGTTGGTATGATTGGACTAGGATGAGTGTGAGTGAGGGGTGGCTAGTGAGATGGGGATATGATAATGTAGATAGAGAGGGATGGGTGGAGGTACAAGGTAAGTTGGTGTGAGTAAGGATGTGCAGGAGTAGGGTAGGGAAGGCAAAGTGATGGAGATGTGATGAGAGGCACAGCAGGATGAGGTTGAGTGTGGCTTTGCACTAACATTTCGTGATCTACTGAGATCATTGAAAGGTTTGCGCCACTGCACCCAGGTACTCCTGATGACGTCCATGCTTGTGCCCTCCTCTGCAATGTGCAACCAGGCTGTGTTGATCTCCTAGGGAGGTCTCTTCCGCCCATAAGCATATGGAGGGAGTCATGGGAGAGCCTGTGTGCAGCCCTGCACCTCTGTGCAGTGCTTGTCACACTTGCAGCACCTCAATGGTGTAGACCACTGACAGTACAATGTCAAACTAAATTTGGCCATGGTCCCTTTAAGGAAACCGGCTGATGATGCATCATGAAATGACGTCACCAGACCCGCTTCCTCTAATTGGCCGGGAAACGCGCTGGGTGGGCTTAACACGCCCAATCATGGTAAATTCATTTCAGAGACCGGGATGGAGACAGCAGCAGGGTAGGGAAACAGGAATCGGCCTTCAGCCCCTCGAACCTGTTCTGCCATTCAGTTAGATCATGGCTGATCTGCACCTCAACACCTTTGATCCATAGCTCTTGCTATCCTTACCTAATAAAAATCTGTCGATCTCAGCCTTGAAAATTTGAATTGACCCAGCTTCTACCGCCATTTGGGGGAGAGAATTCAGATTTCCCCTAACATTTGTGTGAAAAATTGCTTCCTGATTTTGCTATCAAATGGCCTATCTCTAATTTTAAGATTGTGCCACTTGTTTTTGGATTCCTCCACCAGATGAAATAGCTTCTCTATATTGACTCTATCGAATCATTTTATCATTTTAAACATCTCAATTAGATCACCCTCAGCTTTCTAATCTCAAGGGAACACAACCCAAGTTTATGCAACCTGTCATCATAATTTAACCCTTTAAGCCAGATTATGTGTTATGTTGTGGGTATTGGCCCAGAAATTTGGGTTGGGGGCTTCCCGCGGGTGCAAGCCCCTGACCTGCACTTACCTACCGCGCCGGCCGTTGAACTGTGGGTCCACGTGGAATTCCGATCCTGGGCCTGCTCCAACTGCCAGCGTGCAGTGCTTGCGTATCCCAGGGGCGCAGTTAGTTCAATGCGTCCCCTGGGATCACGTGGACCATGGAGAGCCAATGGTAGCAGGGAATGCTTCATTCATAAGTTTGACAGGAAGACCTGTCAAACCTATCAATGCTATAAGCCCCAAAACATCACTAAATCTTCAAATACATTTACAAAAAAATCACATTTTTAAAATAAACTATAAATTACATGAAATAACTATTTTAAACAATAATTTAAATTTTTGAAAAAATTAATTACATTTTCTAACGGGGCTAAAAATAAACTTACCTTTCTTTAAAGTATTTAAAAATAATAAACCTGTGGAAAAAATGTTTTAATTTTAATTAATTCACCACTTACCTTGTAAAAAGCAGGCCTTGCGCCTGCTTTGCATAAGTGTAACTCCTGCAGACTTACCCTCCCAGGAAAACCTGCAAAAAAAAGTAAGTTCGATGCGCACGCGCTGCCTCTCCTGCGCACACGTTCCACCTCTGAACCCCTTCTTTCAGGGGAACGGAAGTGCCGGTTTCCCGCGCATGCACAGTGCATGCATGAAACCGGCACTTCCATTGGGCTTACGGGTGAGTACCCCATGCGCACTCACCTGTGGAGACCCGAATTTCTGGGCCAAACGAGCTGTAATACTAATCTGGAATATTCAGTTAAATGTTTATAGTATCGCTACTGTTCAAGTCGCATGGCACCAATTGACAAATTATGGAAATTGGTAATCATTTACTTAATAGAAAATTTAAGAGATCCTTAATTTAATGTATATGAATGTACAGAAAGGGTGGGAAGCAAACCATCTGGTCCATCTCAAGCCCACCTCATTCCAGATATGGTACAGCCCCATACACCTGCAACCCGTCTCTCTGTCATGTGATCTCCTGGTAGAGGCAAAAATAGAGAATCAATCCAGAGGTCAATTCATGAAAAAGTTTGGCAAATTCCCCTCTGATGCCCTGAGGTAATCAAGTTTCAGGAGACCATGTAAACTCATGAAATTCATTATCACCAGTTACACCAGAGCATATCCTCTATAACGTGAAACGTCTTCCTCTCGGGAACTTGTCCAGCTCACTTTTGAAGGTCCGCAGGGAATCCATACTCACCAGATGATTCAATAATCTCTTCCAGAGGTTTAATGGAAATATGTCCTAACATTTATGTTAATTCTCTGCCTATATATTTGATATGCAAATCTCCAGTTCTCCCATTCATATGAGACATCAAATGCCTCTACACCTCCATCCCCCACCAGGACGGCCTGAGGGTGCTCTGTTTCTTCCTTGAGCAGAGGCCCAACCATTTCGAATCCACCACCACCCTCCTCCGCCTGGCTGAACTGGTTCTCACATTGGACAACTTCTCCTTTGACTCAACTCACTTCCTCCAAATTAAAGGTGTTGCTATGTGAACCCGCATGGGTCCTAGCTATGCCTACCTTTTTGTGGGATATGTGGAACATTCTTTGTTCCAGTCCTACTCGGGTCCCCTCCCTCACCTCTTTTTCCGGTACATTGATGACTGTATCGGTGCCATTTCCTGCTCTTGCCCTGAACTGGAAAATTTCATTCGCTTTGCTTCCAATTTCCACCCTTTCCTCACCTTCACATGGTTCATCTCCGACTCTTCCCTTCCCTTCCTCGACTTCTCTGTCTCCATTTCTGGGGATAGGCTATTGACAAACATCCACTATAAGCCCACTGACTCCCACACCTACCTGGACTACACTTCCCCCCACCCAGCTTCCTATAAGGATTCTATTCCATTCTCCAATTTTCTCTGGCTCTGTTGCATCTGTTCTGACAATGCCACCTTCCATACCTGTGCTTCCGATATGTCTTCCTTTTTCCTCAATCGAGGATTCCCATCCACCGTGTTTGACAGGGCCCTCGACCGTGTCTGTTCCATTTCCTGCACTTCTGCTCTCACCCCTTCTCCTCCCTCCCAGAACCATGATAGGGTTCCCCTTGTCCTCACCTTCAGCCCAATCAGCCTCCACATTCAATGGATCATCCTCCGACATTTCCGTCACCTCCAGCGTGATCCCACCACTTGGACAAAATAATTTTAAAACCTCAATTATCTCTCCTCTAAATCTGTATTTCCCTAATGAAAATAGCCCTAACTGATCAAATCTATCCTGATAACTAAGATCCTCAGACTGGGTATCATTTTGGTTGCCTTCCTGTGTAACTCTTAAAATTTATTCCTTGGAAAGAACTGTGGACATGCTCTTAGCTGGGATGAAGACGCTCAAGGCTAATTGTCTGCTGGACCTGATGCCATCCACCCCAGAGTGCTAAAGGAAATGGGGGATGTTTTATGTGAACCACATGCTCATATATTTAATAGCTTTTTAGAACTGGGCTGGTTCCAATGGAGTTTATTTTATAGTCATTCTCAGGAGGTGGGCATCACTGGCAAGGCCACATTTAATATTCATCCGTAGTTACCCTGAGAAGATGGTGGTGGGCCTCCTCCTTGAACTGCTATGTGTAACAGTTTGTTACAACTGAGTGGCTTGCTAGGCTACTTCAGAGGGCGGTTGGTGTGGGACTGGAGTAATGTGTAGCTCATGTATAGGTAATGTATATACAGTAATAGAAAGGATAGCAGGTTTGTTTCTCTAAAAGGCATTAGTGAACCATTTGGATTTTAAACAACAATCCAAAAGCTTCATGGTCACTTTTACTGATACCAGCTCATTATTCCCAGATTAAAAATAAATTAATTCAAGTTCTCAGACTGCCATAATGGATTGTGAACTGGCGTTCTTTGGATTATTAGACCAGGCCTCTGGATTACTGGTCCAGTAATATAGCCACTGCACTATTGTACCCGGACATGGAGAAAGGTTGGTGTGTTCCCAACATTTAAGAATGGGAATAAATGGGACGCTGGACGTTATAGCTCTGTTAGTTTAACATTGACGGTAGGGAAGACGCTGGAGGACATGGTAAGGAATGTGGTTTCTGAACACCAGGAAAGATCAACAGGAATTAAAGAATCCCAGCACTGCTTTAGGAAACAGAGGTTCTGCCTCACTCAATTGAATGAATTATTTGAGAAAATGACCACATTAGTGGATGATGTTGATGTCTAGGTGATTTTGTACACCTTGATTCCCTGAAAACCTTTGATAAAGTGCCACAAATTTGTCTATCAGAGAAATTCCCCTTTGGGTCTTTAATGAGCCATAATTTTGCAGTAGCAGGGCATCTAATGACATCTGCCATTAGTTAGACTTGCGCATTTAGGTTTTTAAATTTTTTGCATGCAAGTTGTTTAACGTGCGAGCTGATAACAGCGCAGCGAGGGAAACATCTGGGACCTGAGTCAACAGGGAAAGCAACTGAGTATTTCCCTTAACAATCAAATTGAAGGATTGTGAAATGAACAGCACAAGGACTGAGAAGGAAATGTAAATTAGAGTGGGTGAATTCAATGTCAAATCAGGTACAGAAAGAGAAATAAGCCGAGGGAAATAAAGACTGGATTAAAAGCAAGAGAACAGAGACAGAAAGGAAAAGGAAAAAAAAATGTTTAAATTTAAAATTTTACGTTAAAAAAATCTCCAACAACAATTAAAACTTGAAGGAATGGCTCCACACTTTTCAGTATTAGAGAGGTTGTTTGGCAGTAATTAACACTTACCATGTTATTAGAAGGGTTCTTAAACTGAATTAGACAAGACGTAGCTTTCTGTGGCGAGTTTAGTTCGTATCTACCGCGCAAATACAGCAACTTCACATTGTTCAATGCAAGTCAACGGTGATTCACAGCAGTCACCAAGATGCCGTTTATGTGAAGCTTACGACAGAGCAGCTCATCTCAGACAGCAACATTTGGATTTTTGACTTGATCCGGGTATCAGTCCCTCGCCTGAAGTTGCTGTACTGTTTACACATAGATAATGGCAAGTGTCATGAGCCTCACTGTTATTTTTGGCAGCAAATTATGGCCCAATGTTAATCACTAAACATTTACTGAAGAAAGGCGAAATACTGCGGATGCTGGAAGATAAACAGAAAATGCTGGAAATTCTCAGCAAGTCAAGTAGCAGCTGTGGAGAGAGAAACAGAGTTAACAGCCCTGATATTAACGGGGAGGCGGGGTGGAGCGGGGAAAGGGGCAATTTTGCGGTTAGGGCCTTCAAGTCCTGCCGAATTTAATGGCAGGCCCTGATTACCATTATTTGACTCCATTTCCCGGCTGCAACCAGCCAGATCGAGAGGCTGGCTGGCTGTTGGGTGGGTAAATTGAGGGAGGTGGGGAGAAGATCGCGGGAGGCCAGAGAGATTGGAGGAGGAGGAAGGGAGAAAATCATGGAAGGAGCCGGAGAGGTCTGGGGAGGAGGGGAGAAGATCGCAGGGGGCCCGTGGCTAACATGGAGGGGGGTGTGCAGGTGGGAGGAGATCGCTGGCCATGGAGGACATCGGGAGGGCATCTGATTGCTGGGGGGGGGTGGAGGGGGTTTCGCTCACAGGGGAGGTTCACAGATTTGCTTGGGGCAGGGGAGAAGCACTCCTGCTCCTCATAGCCCACAAACAGTGCTGGAAAAACACTTACCTGTTTCATGCAGTAGCCCTCACCTCCCTTTAAGCTGACGGGTTTCCCGAGGCCCGGGAAACCCGGCCGACAAGAATTAAAGCTGGAACAGAGAAAAAAAAATCTGAGGCACGCAGTCTCATTATAATATTTAAATAGATGACCCGCCTCCTGGGAGCAGGTTGATCACCGATCCCCAGTCCCGCCTCCATTAAAACCGGAGTGGGCGGGTTGGAGGTAGGTTTGGGTGGGGATTGAGATTATTTGCATTTTTACTTCCCACCTGACCCAAACCCACCCCTTTTTAGGGGGGTTAAAATTACCCCCAAGAAATAATTTTGGTGACCTTTCGTCACAATTGGAAATTGTTTTCCAGTTCTGACAAAAGGTTACCAACCTGAAACGTTAACGCTGTTTCTCTCTCCACAGATGCTACCTGACTGGCTGAGTAGTTCCAGCATTTTCTGTTTATATTTACTGAAGAAACATGTTGCCTGGTCCTTCTTCTAAATGCAGTATTGCAACATTAATTTTGTTCCTGTTATCAGCACAGTGTCCTGTAGATGGTGCCCAAACACTATTCTTCGAATCCTGGGTTAAATTAATGCCGCAGCGAAAGCACTGGCACTGAAGCATTGCACTGTTCATTTTTTTTAATAGCCTGGCTCCTAAGCAATCAACATAAATTAAGTATTTACAAAGCCTCTATCTTTTCTCATAAAAAAGGGGTCACTGGAGTCTCACCAATGGTCAGGCAGAAAATCCCACAGAAATGCCTCAGTTGTTAAGTAAATACTTTGCAGCCCATTAAGCTGAGGCTGATTTAAGTTCCCAGTTCATGCTCTGATTGTTGATCTCTCATCACTGGCCACCGTTTAATTTGGCACCGATGCAGAACTGACACAGGATGGAATGCTTTCTGTCCTTCTTTATTATAATTTCAAAGCAATTATACCAAACTGTAACTGGAATTATAATTAAAAGAGTAAAAATTCTTCGACCTGACTATCTTTTAGAATTTTCAATTAACATTTGCTTTCCCTTTTCTTATTTGTTCACGCCTTCCTTTATTTGGTAAATCAAGTGGTCAGGCATTAGTTCCTCCAGTACCGTATTTAAAGAAAGGATGAACATGGAAATAAGCAATTTATGTTGACCCTTATCATACCTCTCATAATGCCACGTGAACAATGAATTACTTTGAAGTTGTGACTTTCTGCTGTGACAATAATTAAGCCAGCCATTCTGCACGCAGCACGATCCCAATGAGGTGGATCTACTTTTGGCGCTGTCAGTTCTAGAAGGAATTCTGACCAGGACTGAAACTTCCTGACCTTCTTGAAATAGTGTCCTGAAATGTTTAACATCCAGCTGAAACACAGTGGCCCCAATTTAACACTTCATTTAAAGAACAGCGTGGGTAAAATTGGTCTTGGGGGCAGCACTAAGTTGGACGATAGCGAATTGGCAGCCCGTTTCACACCCCGCCTGATTTTCCTTTCCATTTTGTGCTACTGCCCAAGACCAATTTCACCCCAGCACGTCTGGTGCAGTGCAATACTCACTCAGTATTGTATTGGACTGACAGCCTAGATGACATGCTTAGGTCTCTGTAGCATGGATTAAATTTACAACCATCTGAATCAGGAGCCATATTGTTCTAAACTGGAACAACGAGTGTCAATGAGTCTGAATCTGGCTCGTTTGATAGACTTAAGCCAAAACCTTGATATTGTTAATTTGTATTTTAATTTTCTCTCATTTCTTGCCTCCTGGAGGTGTTGATTCAAGTATGGGATAGAGGTCCATGTTGATGTGCCTCAATAATTCCGAGACTCGAAGTTAGCAGAACAAAAACAAGGCTTTTATTAACTTAGAAAGTAACACGTAAGAGAGAGAGATGTCTTCCTTCTGGAGACTGAGGCCAGACTGAAGCTAGCTTACAAACGGGGCCAGGTATGGGCGGAGCCCTACACACAGCACATTCCAGCACATTCCAGTATACAATACAGCACATTCCAGTACACAATACAATGAGGTCTGGGGGAAGGGAAATGACACTGAAACCGATCTCAGTCACAGGCAGTGGTGAATGGAATATTTCATCACATTCACCCCTTCTATAGATTTAGTCTGTTCGGGGGTTTGATAGTCCTCTGCGACCGACGTGGCTGTTGCGGTGCCGCGGGTGTCGGCTGGGTGTCCCCGGTAGCCTCCTGGGTCTCTGCCGGGGGTGCCGCCAGGGTTGTTGGAGGGGTAGTTGGTGGGGGTGCCGTTGGTCGGTGTTCTTCCGGGGGTGATGAAAGAGTAGTGGGTGGGTAAGAGTTGCTGTGATCGTCGTTGCCGCTATTGCCGTGGTTGTTGTTGATGCCGGCTGGGGCGACGTTTTTTATGGACACGGTGTCCTCCCTTCCGTCGGCGTGCCGGACATATGCGTATTGGGGGTTGGCGTGGAGTAGGTGTACTGGCTCCACGAGAGGGTCCGTCTTGTGGCCCCTCACATGCCTTCGCACGAGTACCGGACCTGGGGTGGAGAGCCATGACGGCATGGATACGCCTGAGGTGGATTTCCGGGGAAAGACAAACATTCGTTCATGAGGCGTGGTATTAGTGGCCGTACACAATAGCGACCGTATCGAATGGAGCACATCCGAGAGGACTTCCTGCCAGCGGGAGATAGGGAGGCCCTTGGTCCTTAGAGCTAGAGTGACTGCTTTCCATACTGTCCCGTTCTCTCGCTCCACTTGGCCGTTACCCCGGGGGTTGTAGCTGGTGGTACGGCTCGTGGCGATCCCCTTGGACAGCATGTACTGGCGTAGCTCTTCACTCATGAAGGACGCCTCCCTATCCATATGGATGTAGCTCGGCATACCGAACAGGCAGAACAGGCTGTTGAGGCATTTAATGACCGTGGCGCTGGTCATGTCTGGGCAGGGGAAGGCGAATGGGAACCGGGAGTATTCGTCCACAATGTTCAGGAAGTAAACATTGCGGTCGACGGACGGGAGGGGGCCCTTGAAATCTAAGCTGAGCCGCTCAAAGGGCCGTGTAGCTTTGATTAAGTGGGCTCTATCTGGGCGGTAGAACCGAGGCTTGCACTCAGCGCAAGTGCGGCAGTTCCTGGTCAGGGACCGAACTTCCTCAATCGAGTAGGGTAAGTTACGGGACTTTATGAAGTGGAACAGCCGCGTGACCCCTGGGTGGCAGAGGTCGTTGTGGAGGGTCTGTAGCCGATCCCCGGTGGCGCTGGCACACATCCCTCGTGAGAGGGCGTCAGGGGATTCGTTAAGGGCCCCTGGCCGGTAAATGATGTCGTACTCGAAGGTGGAGAGCTCGATCCGCCACCTAAGAATCTTATCATTTTTAATCTTCCCCCTCTGTTTATTATTGAACATAAACGCTACCGACCGCTGGTCGGTAAGTAGGGTGAAGCGTTTGCCGGCTAGGTAGTGGCGCCAGTGGCGCACTGCCTCCACGATGGCTTGGGCCTCCTTTTCCACGGAGGAGTGTCTGATCTCGGGCCCTTGGAGGGTCCTCGAGAAGAAAGCTACGGGCCGCCCCGCCTGGTTGAGGGTGGCCGCCAAGGCAAAGTCAGACGCATCACTTTCCACTTGAAATGGAGTGTTCTCGTCCACTGCCTGTAGCGTGGCCCGCTCAATATCCTGCTTAATGCTTTTGAAGGCGGCGTGGGCCTCAGCAGAGAGCGGGAAAGAGGATGCTTTCAAGAGGGGGTGGGCTTTGTCGGAGTAGTTGGGGACCCATTGGGAATAATAAGAAAATAACCCCAGGCACCTTTTCAGGGCTTTGGGAGTGTTGGGCAGGGGCAGCTCCCGTAGGGGGCGCAATCGGTCGGGGTCTGGCCCGATTTCCCCATTCTCCACCACGCTGCCTAGTATGCAAAGGCGCGTGGTGTTGTAAACGCACTTGTCCTCGTTGTAGGTGAGGTTGAGTTTTTGTGCGGTTTTCAGGAACCTCTCGAGGTTCGAGTCGTGATCCTGCTGGTTGTGACCGCAGATGGTGACGTTGTCGAGGTAGGGGAAGGTTGCCTGCAAGTGGTGGTCATCGACCATGCGGTCCATCTCCCTCTGGAAGACCGAGACCCCATTCGTCACCCCAAAGGGGACTCTGAGGAATTGGTAGAGGCGTCCGTTCGCCTCGAAGGCGGTGTACGGGCGGTCCTCTGGTCTGATAGGGAGCTGGTGGTACGCTGACTTGAGGTCGATGGTGGAGAACACCCGGTATTGGGCGATTTGGTTCACCATTTCTGATATGCGGGGTAGCGGGTAGGCGTCTAGTAGGGTGTACCTGTTGATCGTTTGACTATAGTCGATCACCATCCGTTTCTTCTCGCTACCCCTTACCACTACCAATTGGGCGCGCCACGGGCTGTTGCTGCGTTCAATAATGCGCTCTTTCAGGAGCCTGTCTACCTCGGTTGCGATAAACCGCCTGTCCTCCCAGCTGTACCTCCTGCTTTTGGTCGCTATTGGCCGGCAGTTAGGGGTAAGGTTCGCGAATAGCGAAGGCAGCTTTACCTTCAGGGTAGCCAGACCACACACTGTGAGGGGCGGCTGGGACCCACCGTACTTGAGCGTGATGCTTTGGTGGTTGCACTGGAAATCCAGGCCCAAGATCACGCTCGCACATAGGTTCTTCATGATTAATACTTTAAAATTATCATATACAGTTCCGTTAACGCACAATTGTACCGTGCAGTAACCCAGAATGGTCGATGTCTGGGTTTTATCAGCCATAGAGATGGTACCCTGAGTAGGGACCACCTTTAGGGAGAGTTGTTGTGCCAGTTCTGGGTGGATAAAGCTCTCCGTGCTTCCACTGTCAATTAAGCATTTAACCCGGCACCCGTTTACCTCGATGTCCACCATTGATCTGGATAGCGGGTGTGGCCTGGTCTGGTCCACTGTGACCGATGCCACTGTAGGGCCCTGATCGATACAAGATGGCGTCCACGCTGTCTGCTCACAAGATGGCGGACCCCACGAGGTCGGGCAAGATGGCGTCCAAGATGGCCGCTCCCACGGCGCACATGCGGCGGTGGCGGGTTTTCCGGCGGTTGGTTTTCCGGCGGGGTTCCCTCTGCACACCTTCCCGAAGTGCCCCTTCTTACCGCACTTAAAGCAGGTGGTGCCTTTCGCCGGGCACAGGTTTCTGGTGTGCTTTGGCTGCCCGCAGAAGTAGCAGTTGGGTCCCTGACGCGTCGCGGCTGTCGTAGGGCTTCTGGGGGGAGAGCGGGGCCCAGCCGGTGTCGGGCTGTCGGGCGGGGAAGATGCCTTCCAAGATGGCGGCGCCCTCGGTGCACACGTGGCGGCGTGGACGGCGCGGGCTGAAGAGTAGGCGTCCGAGTTTCTCTGGGCCACATCCAGGGATCGCGCGGTGTCCGCAGCCTGTTTCAGGTCCAACCCCGTTTTTTCCAGCAGTCTTTGCCGGATGTAAGTGGAGCTGAGGCCTGTGATGAAGGCATCGCGAACAAGCTCGTCAGTGTACACTGCGGCTTTTACATCTCGGCACTTGCAGTCTTTGCCAAGCATTTTCAGGGTGCTTAGGAACTCCTCCACCGATTCCCCAGGTCGCTGTGCGCGGGTAGCGAGCAGGTGCCTAGCATACACCTCATTCGTAGGCTGCTGGTAATGCGCCTTTAAGATGTCGCAGGCGGCCAGGTACGCCTCGGCGTCTTGGATGAGGGGGTAAACCCGGTGGCTTACCCAATTCCGCAGAATTCCGAGTCTCATCCTCGCAGCGTCCGTAGCGTCTTTGATGGCTGCGGAATTGTCCAGGAAGAATTCCATACACTCAAACCAGTGTCCGAAGCGTGCTGATGCGTCCGGAGCATGTTGATCCAAATCCAAACGTTCGGGTTTCAGGAGTTGATCCATAGTGTTGAAAAATAAGTTAATAAAATTGATGTGCCTCAATAATTCAGAGACTCGAAGTTAGCAGAACAAAAACAAGGCTTTTATTAACTTAGAAAGTAACACGTAAGAGAGAGAGATGTCTTCCTTCTGGAGACTGAGGCCAGACTGAAGCTAGCTTACAAACGGGGCCAGGTATGGGCGGAGCCCTACACACAGCACATTCCAGCACATTCCAGTATACAATACAGCACATTCCAGTACACAATACAATGAGGTCTGGGGGAAGGGAAATGACACTGAAACCGATCTCAGTCACAGGCAGTGGTGAATGGAATATTTCATCACACATGTGTGCCAAAAGGTTAATACACCTCATTTAGATAACCAGAAGTAAACCTGAGCTGTGAGTGGCAGCAGGCTTTTTGACTGTGGTTATGAATCTAAATTCACCTGATCCTGTGCTTTTTCAGCATGCACACTTCATAGAATGTCACTGAATTACAATCAGGGATATTAACCTTGTCCATTTTTTTCAACAATATGCTCAAGTCTCTAGAGTGGGACTTGAACTCAAAACCTTCTTGCTCAGAATGCACCACTTAAGCCAAGGCTAATCCATAGCCCACAGCAGCTAACTCAACACACATCACATATGGAACCTTCTGGCTTAGTTCTGCATCAGTTTGCTGCTTTTACCCACAAGGCTAACTGTTCTTTTTGTATCTTTACACTGTTCCTTTGGAGAATAGTGTGAAGTAGTGGAAGGATTCGCAGGCTCATGAGTAGGATGACCTGCCACAATGTAAACACATCATCCACGGCTGTAACCCTCTTTATAACGGCGGATAGGGTGGTTAGTCCTACATAACGGGAGGGTCTTATGAACTATCACAACCTATACATTTTGGGCGGGTTATCCACCAGGTATGAGCATCCTGTTGGATGCCAATCCAGAATTAAGAGCTAGAGAACTGGCCTCCAATCGTCGGGACTGTCTGGAATGGGGTTCGATCCGTGACACAGAGGCAGCAATGCTACCATTACGCCAAAGTCTCACTTCACCCACAGGGGTAAAGTCCACACTCTCAGCTCAGAAGCTGTGCTCAAGGAAGTGTGGATCAGAAATAGGACTACAAAACAAACCTGATCCTATGACCTGCACTCCCTGTGAGAAGGGTTAAACGAGTTTAACTACCATAATATGTTGGTGTGATATATTAATAGTTTCTAATAATTCTTCCCCCTCTTTTTTAGATTCTTTCCTGGATTACATCACCAATCCTTAACCAAGATGAAAGACAAACAACTTTCTCCAAGAGTTTTCCAATATAACTCTACCTGATCACTAGAGGATCATTTCCTATCTGACCTTTCTTCCTTTTGGTGGATGGACCTTGTCTCCGCATTTGAGTTTGCCCTTCTCTGCCAGTTGAGGTGACTTAGATTGGATTGCAGTGTGTTTCAAAGCAAAATCCTACTTGTCCCTACCAACATAGTGTGAACCACCCAAATGGAGCTTGTTAGAATATTTTAAAGTGGTTTAAATGGTCAAAGTATCCCAGCATGCTTTGCTTTAGCATTTTAGCCAGAGAGCGAATGTGGAGGAAAGGGGAAATGTATGACCAAAGACAGTTCGGAAACTAAAAAGACAGAGAATGATAAACACCCAGGTCAAGAGTAGGCCCATGCCGAGATAAGTGGCCAGTTGCGAAGACACCATATATGAAAGCCTGCAAGGCCACTGGGCCTACTCATTTAAAATACAATAAACAAAGCTTGTAGAGCAGAGATGAAGGCTGAAAGATTAGATGACGGGCCGAAAAATGGGCCGAATGGCCTCCTTCTGTGTCGTAAATTTCTATGATTCTATTCTAAGTGGGGTAAACACATCAATACGTGACCTCAGTAAACATGCAATACAAATATTGTTGTGCATGGGTGCAGCCCAAGGTAGCCAAATGGTGTAAGAATGGGACCTTTATCCTCTAAAATTTAGAGCGCTATTGGGACAGTCGGAAGTCCATTCGCCTTAATGGTGATCCACGAAGGTTACAAGTCTGATCAACTTGAATGAGATTTTGTGAATGAAACAGGTTGTATTAATTGCTCGCCGTTTAATGTAATACTGTGGAACAGTTGTGTAAAAAAATTGTTAGTCCATGCTTGTTGTTTAAAGCCACTCGGGCCTGAATCAAGCGAAGGTTATTGTTGCCAGACTAACAACCCTGTGTTGTGACCGTAACCACGGGAAATCCGCTAACAGACCTCAACATGCCTGTATTTCTGGGTTTAGGTCATTAGCATGGCCTTGGAATGGGTGTGTGCCCGAAATCAGGGGATGGAAATGGACTCTCAAATCACAAGCTTGATAATAGCTGTTGGCTTTAGGCATCCTAGCTGCTGTTCAAAAGCACTGGACAGAAGGCTCCCAGTCCCGCTTATTCTCCTTGGTTCCAAAGAGGAAGTCTTTCCATATATGATAGTGTGAGGAGGTTGCTAGCTACCCCTTCTCAACTCCTCCACCTGATGCCCCTGACCAGGAACATCGTGGACCTAATCGGAGGAGGCAGCGGGACATAAAAGAGAGTGGAGGAACAGCACGGACTGAATCGGAGGAGGCGGCGGCGGTGGGACATAAAGGAGAGAGCGGGGGAACAGCACGGACCTAATCGGAGGAGGCGGCGGGACATAAAGGAGAGAGCAGAGGAACAGCATGGACCTAATCAGAGGCAGCGGCGGGGGCGGGACTTAAAGGAGAGAGTGGAGGAACAGCGTGGACCTAATCAGAGGCAGCGGCGGGGGCGGGACTTAATGGAGAGAGCGGAGGAACAGCACGAATCTATTCGGAGGAGGCGGCAGTGGCCGAACCTTCCACAATTTCCAAAAAAAAATAAGGTGTGACGTCACAGGACAGCAGGTAGGTGATTGGTTGGTGAGTATTAAGTTTTTTTCTCTCTCTAACCTAGGACAGTGGTTTATACTAGAAGCGGGAAACTATAACATACTGTATTAAATTTATAGCTTAACTCGTTAAACTAATTAATATAACTATAAATAATCATTGAATAAAGACTTTAACTAATTAAATAAATAAAATAAGGCGAGACTAAGATACGGCAGTGCAGGTTGTGTGTCTGGACAGCAGTATGTGGGAGTTTGCGGACAGCGAGACTGTCCCGAATTAACATGTCTGCGGGAGATGTCTCCATATCGAATCTCTCCGGCTCAGAGTCATTGAGCTGGAGTGCGAGATGGAGACACTCCGTCACATAAGGGAGGGGGAGGAATTTCTGGACAGTTTTATCCTCAATACAGTCACACCCCAGAGGAAAGCACAGGTTCAGGAAAGGGAGGGTGTGACTGTTAGGGAGACGGGTAGCCGGGATTTAGGAGAGTTTGAGAAGGAGGTCCTGCAGACACTGGTGCTGTCCAACAGGTACAATGTACTCACTATCAGTGAGGACAAGGAGAAAGACTTCAGGGAAGGCAGCCACAATGCAGACCAAGGCACCGTGGCTCAGAAGGCTGTCCAAGGGGGGGAAGAGAAGGATAGAAATGTGGTAGTGATAGGGAACTCTATGATTAGGGGGATAGATAGCGTCCTCTGCAGCCAAGAACGAGAATCCCGAAGGGTGTGTTGCCTACCCAGTGCCAGGGTAAGGGATATCTCACGGCAGCTGGAGAAGAACTTGGAAATGGAGGGGGTAAATCCAGTTGTCATATTGGAAAAAGCGACATAGGTAGGAATAGGGAGGAGGTCCTGCTGAAAGAGTATCAGGAGTTAGGATTTAAATTAAAAAGCAGGACCTCAAGGGTAATCATCTCTGGATTATTGCCCGAGCCATGTGCAAATTGGCACAGAAGCAGACAGATCAGGAGAATTAATACGTGGCTAAAGGCTGGTGTGGGAAAGAGGGGTTCCTTTTCATGGAACACTGGCACCAGTTCTGGGACAGGAAGGAGTTGTACCGATGGGAACGGGCTCCACCTGAACCGGGATAGGAAAGGGTAAATAGGGAGGAGGCAAAGGCTTTAAGCTAGTAAGGTGGGGGAGGGATCTACAAGAAATGTAACCAGCCTAAATAAACAAAACAAGAAAAGAGAGCATAGGAAAGAATAAAGTAAGGGAGGACATTGATGGCAAGGGAATAAATAGGGTTATAGAACAGGAGTCTAAAAAGATGGTTAAACATAAAGTCAGAGGAAATCCTATTAAAGATTAGTTAAACTATCTGCACAGCAATGCACACAGTGTCCGTAATAAAACAGGGGAGCTGGAGGCAATCTTGTGTTGTGAGGAACCAGATATAGTAGGGATTACTGACCCATGGCTACAGAAAAATCAGGACTGGGGATTAAATATTACAGGGTATAACATATTTAGAAAAGATAGGGAGGGAAAAAGGGGAGGTGGAGTAGCTGTACTTATTAGGGATAACATAATGGCAGTGGAAAAAAGTGACGCAGATATCAGCAAGACAAAAATAGAATCCATATGGATACAGATAAAAGATAATAAAGGATCCATCACACTAATAGGTGTAGTCAACAGACCACCTAATAGTGGAGGAAGAAATATGCAGGCAAATTAGGGAAATGAATAAAAAACATAGAATAATAATCATACGGATTTTCAACTACCCCGATATTAATTGAACTGAAGAGGTAGGTAAAGGGGATAGGGGAATAGAGGCCTAGAAATTCAGTGGCCTGCGCCACCAATTTGCGCCCAAAGAGGGCACTCAGTGGCTTTTGCGCCACTGGCCACACCTACCGCGATATTTAGCGGGGCGCTAATGGCGGCATTAGCCTGTAGCGCTGCGCTGCCACCGATGACGTCATCGGTGTGCGCAGCGCCCCGCTCCTGCCCCGATGACCATATTTGGTCGCGCCCGCCTCTTCAGCGCCGGCCGCAAATAGCGACCGGTACACAGGGGCCTACCTGTGGCGGTAGTGGTGCTAGTTAAGGTGGAGGTGTGGCCGGCCGCTTTTTCGGCGGCCGCCTGCCAGCACCTCCGTCCCCGGCCTCCTACACCCCCCCCCGCGGCATTGCCGGCTGTTTCCCGAGAGCCCGGCACTTCTCCTTGGTGCCGGGCTCATTTGCCGGCACTCGCGAGCGTGGATCGCGCTGTTGCAGGCACCTCCCCCTTAACAGTGGGAGGAAGGCCTGCAGTACCGCAGTGTGCCGTGCCGCAGTGTGTGGCGCTGCGGCCCTTAGCGCGCCGATATTCAGTTTCAGCGCCCCAAGCGGGGCGCGGGAAGCCTCGATTAGCGGCCCGCTTCCATTTGGGGCGCAGAAACTGAATTTTCGGATGGCGCAAGTGGCTCCGCTCGCAGCGGTAATTCCGGCGCCCAGGCGAGCTTGGCGCCCCAAACGGCGCCCAACTGAATTTTTAGCCCAGAGTTCCTACAATGTGTACAGGAATTCTTTCTAGCCCAAGATGCAAACAGCCCAACAAGGGAGTATTTGCTATTGGATCTACTTATGGGGAATGAGATAAGAGAAGTAAAAGTAGGGGAACATATTGGCAATAATGACCATAACATAATACGCTTTAAGATGCTAATTGAGAAGGACATAAGTATGATGAAAACCAAGGTAATAGATTGGAGAAAAGCTGATTTTGAGGGGCTGAGAATAGAACTTGGGGAAAAAAATGGGCAACAATTTTGGCAAACAACAATGTAGAACAGCAATGGGAAACAATTAAAACGGTATTCAACAGAGTGCAGGAACAATATATTCCGCTAAAAGGAAAGAACAAACTAAACACTAATGAGACTCCATGGATGAATAAAGCCATAAGGGAACAATTGAGGGTAAGGAAAGAGGCATACATTAAGTACATAGACAGCAGGAGAGTACATGTTAAGGGAGAATATGGAAAGTTTAGGAGAGAAGTCAAAAAAACAATTAGAGAGGCAAAGAGGAACAATGAAATTAAATTTTCAAGAAACATAAAACAAAATAGTAAAATATTTTATAGGCAAATCAATAAAAAAAGAAAGGTTGGGATGGGAATAGGGCCATTAAGGGATAGACAGGATAATAACACAGGTAACAATAGAGAGATGGCAGAAATATTAAATCATTATTTTGCTTCAGTATTTACCAGGGAGATAGAACAGGTGGACATGACATTGGATGATGAGATTAGTAATGAGATAAGTGCAATTAAAATAAAAAAGATGATATATTAAATAAACTAATCAAACTCAAAGAGGATAAAACCCCTGGTCCGGATGGATTATATCCATGCATTTTAAAAGAAACTAGGGAAGAGATAGCAGAGGCATTACTACACATATTTAATAATTTGTTAGAAAAAGGTGTAGTGCCAGAGGACTGGTGGCTAGCTAACATAATATCAATATTTAAGAAGGGGGATAGAACATGTCCAGGGAATTCTAGACCAGTCAGCTTAACATAGGTGGTAGGAAAAATAACGGAATCCCTACTAAAGGAGAATATAGAAGAACACCTAGAAACCAAAAATATAATAATGAATAGTCAGCATGGATTTCAAAAGGGAAAGTCTTGCTTGACCAACCTTATTTTTTGAAGAGGTAACAGAGAGAGTAGATAATGGTAATGCAGTAGATGTAATTTATCTGGATTTTCAAAAGGCCTTCGATAAGGTATCCCATAATAGACTAATGAACAAGGTCAGAGAATGTGGAGTCAGGGGACAAGTAGCAGAATGGATTGGTGGCTGGCTTCAGGACAGAAAGCAGAGAGTAGGGGTAAAGGGTAGCTATTCACAGTGGCAGCAGGTGGTAAGTGGTGTTCCACAAGGATCAGTGCTGGGACCACTGCTGTTCACAATTTACATTAGCGATTTAGACTTTGGAATCAAAAACACAATTTCTAAATTTGCGGATGACACCAAATTGGGGGGATAGTCAATACTGAGGAGAACTGCAACAAATTTCAGGAGGACATTAATAAACTTGCAGAATGGGCATGTAATTGGCAATGAAGTTCAAAACAGATAAATGCGAGGTATTACATTTTGGTAGGAAGAATAGGGAGGTCACTTATCACTTGGAGGGTGCGAGTCTAGGTGGGGTAGAGGAATAAAAGGATTGCAGAGTACAAATACACAAATCACTAAAAGTTGCGCCACAGGTTAGCAAGGCCATAAAAAAAGCATACCAAGCACTAGGGTTTATTTCTAGAGGTATAGAATTGAAAAGTAGGGAAGTTATGTTAAACCTATATCGAACATTTGTGAGACCACACTTAGAGTACTGCATACAGTTCCGGTCACCATATTATAAAAAGGATATAGAGGCACTGGAGAGGGTGCAGAGAAGATTTACAAGGATGATGCCAGAAATGCAAGGGTATACATAGCAGGAAAGGATGAACAGGCTGGGTCTCTTTTCTCTTGAAAAAACAAGGCTAAGGGGTGACCTAATAGAGGTCTTTAAAATTATGAAAGAGTTTGATAGAGTGGATACAGAGAGAATGTTTCCACTTGTGGGGAAGAGCATAACTAGAGGCCATCAATATAAAATAGTCACCAAGAAATCCAATAGCGAATTCAGAAGAAACTTCTTTACCCAAAGAGTGATGAGAATGTGGAACTCGTTACCACAGGGAATGGTTGAAGCAAATATTATGGATGCATTTAAGGGGAGGCTAGACAAGTATATGAGGGAAAAGGGAGTAGAGGATTATGTGGATAGATTTAGATGGGGAAATATGAGGAGGTTCGTGTGGAGCATAAACGCCGACATGGACTGGGTGGGTCAAATGGCCTGCTTCTGTGCCTTATATCCTATGTACGAGGCCCGGGGCGAGGATGAGGCCCAGGAGCAAGGATGAGCCCAGCAGCGAGGTCGAGGCACAGGAGTGGCGCAGTGTGGACCAGCAGTGGACCTATGAAACCCAGGCAGAGAGGACCTGCGGGAAGGAGGGAGGAGGACAGTAGAAGTGTGTTTGTGTGTGTGTGCTAGGCTGATGTTGCAGAGCCTCGTCTCGAATCATCTTGGATCCCCTTGCCATTGGACCAAGACCTTGCTCTGTCAAGCCCACGTTAAAAGAATTCACGCACAGGCATCTTCCACCCTTTAAAATGAAGTTTGGGACCTGGAACATCAGGACCCTAATGGACAACCCCGGCAGCGACAGTTGCTTGGGAGCTCAGACATTTTGACATAGACATCGCTGCCCTAAGCGAGACTCGACGGGCAGGGGAAGGCCAGCTCAAGGAGCAAGGCGGTGATTACACCTTCTTCTGAAAAGGCAAACCTGAAGAAGAACGCCACTCCCATGGGGTAGGCTTCGCCATAAAAAATGAGCTAGTTGAATGTCTCAGAGACTCCCCTCATGACTATGGCTCACCCTAGCCCAGAACCAGTGCGCTACGGTCATCAGTGCATACGCCCCAACACTGGAAGTCACTGATGAGACCAAAGTGCAATTCTACTCCAGCCTCAAACAATCCCTGTCCCAAGTCCCAACGGGCGACAAACTGATCCTCCTTGGCGACTTTAACGCCAGAGTTGGAAAGGACACAGACCACTGGGGAGGTTTGATCGGCAGAGAGGGGGTAGGGAAAGCCAACTCCAACGGCACCCTCCTCCTGATGAAATGCTTAGAACGTGGCCTTGTAATAAACAACACCTTGTTCCGTCAGAGAGACAAGTACAAGGCTTCATGGCAACACCCTCGCTCCAAGCACTGGCATCTGCTGGACTACGTCAACGTCCGAGTGAGGGACCACAAGGACATCCGCATCACCCGCGCCATGACAGGAGCTGACGACTGCTGGACAGACCACCGCCTAATCCGCTCTGTCATCTCCATCAACGTAACCCCAAAACAACGGCGGCAACAGAAGCAATGCCGCAGGAAAATCAACGCTGGAGCACTCAAAGACCCTGTTAAGAAAGCCCTATTCAGCCTGCGCCTCACAACCAACCTGACGACTCCCAGTGATGCAGAGACACAGAGTGCCCACAGCACCTGGTCTGCACTCAAGGCCTCCATAATCAGCACCTGTGAAGAGACGCTCGGCCACTCGACCAGGAAACACCAAGACTGGTTCGACGAGAAAGACCAGGAGATCCAGGAGCTAATAAGCTGCAAGTGCAAGTCATTCCTGATCTGGAAACAGCAACAGAACTCGAGAGCAAGAAAGCAGCTCTACAGACGCCTGAAGACCAAGGTCCAACAAAAAACTCGTGACCTAAAGAACAGATGGTGGGTAGAGAAGGTGCAGGAGATCCAGCAGCTAGCCGACAACCAAGACGTGCGTGGATTCTTTAGCACAGTCAAGACCACCTACGGCCCAAGCACACAAGGTCATACCCCACTGCAGGCCAAGAACAGAGAGGTACTCATCAAGGACAGAGAGGCAGTCAGTGCCCGCTGGAAGGAGCACTTCAAAGATCTCCTTAACCGAGACTCTGTCTTCGATGCGAGTGTCCTCAACTCCATCCCACAACATGCTACCCGCCACCACCTCAGCACAACCCCAGCCCGGCAGGAGGTTGAAAAGGCCATCCAACAACTGAAGAACCACAAGGCCTCAGGAGCAGATGGAATCCCCGCCGAGGCACTAAAACATGGCAGAGAAGCACTTTTGGCGTGAATACATGAACTTGTTTCTCTTATTTGGAAGGAGCAGAGCATGCCACGGGATCTCAGAGACGGCGTAAGCGTGACCATCTTCAAGAAAGGTGACAAGTCTGATTGTGGTAATTACAGAGTAGTCTCCCTGCTGTCTGCCACAGGGAAAGCCATCGCAAGAATCCTCCTCAATCGCCTTCTCTCAGTGGCTGAAGAGCTCCTCCCAGAGTCGCAATGCGGATTCCGCCCACTAACAGGCATAATGGACATAATCTTCACCGCGCATCAACTACAAGAGAAATGCAGGGAACAGCACCAACTGTTGCACATGGCCTTCTTTGGCCTCACAAAGGCCTTCGACACCGTCAACCATGAGGGATTATGGAGTGTCCTCCTCAAATTTGGCTGCCCTCAAAAGTTTGTCACCATCCTCCGCCTGCTTCACGACGA
This sequence comes from Somniosus microcephalus, assembly GCF_052327205.1. Classification (NCBI taxonomy): domain Eukaryota; kingdom Metazoa; phylum Chordata; class Chondrichthyes; order Squaliformes; family Somniosidae; genus Somniosus; species Somniosus microcephalus. Next base: position 47,164,030 of record NC_140993.1, on the reverse strand, counting down.
CATGCAAGCTGTGATCATGACCAATGGATCCACCACAGACCCAATTCACTTATGGACTGGGGTCAAGTAAGGCTGTGTCATCGCACCAATGCTCTTCATGATATTCCTGGCTGCAATGCTCCATCTCACCCTCAGTAAGCTCCCGGCTGGAGTGCAGCTAATTTACAGAACAAACGGGAAACTGTTCAAGCTCTGTCACCTCCAGTCCAGATCCATGGTCATCCCATCCTCTGTCATCAAATTACAGTATGCAGATGACGGTTGCATCTGCGCACACTCAGAGGTCGAACTCCAAACCATTGTCAACACCTTCACCGAAGCGTAAGAGAGCATGGGCCTTACACTAAACATCCATAAGACAAAGGTCCTCTACCAACCTGCCCCCGCCACACCTCCCCGATTATCAAAATCCATGACAAGGCCTTGGACAACATGGACCACATTTCATACCTCAGGAGCCTACTGTCAACAAGGGCAGACGTCGATGACGAAGTCCAACACTGCCTTCAGTGTGACAATGCAGCCTTCGGTCGCCTGAGGAAGGGCGTGTTTGAAGACCAAGACCTCAAACCCAGCACCAAGCTCATGGTCTACAGAGCAGTAGTGATACCCGCCCTCCTGTATGCTTCAGAGACATGGACCATGTACAGCAGGCACCTCAAAGCACTGGAGAGGTACCACCAACGCTGTCTCCGCAAGATCCTGCAAATCCATTGGCAAGATAGGTGCACCAATGTCAGTGTTCTCGCTCAGGCCAACATCCCCAACATCGACGCTTTGACCACGCTCGATCAGCTCCGATGGATGGGTCACATCATCCGCATGCCCGATACGAGACTCCCAAAACAAGCGCTCGGAGCTTTGACATGGCATGAGAGCCCCAGGTGGGCAGAGGAAACGCTTCAAGGACACCCTCAAAGCCTCCTTGAAAAAGTGCAACATCCCCACCGACACCTGGGAATCCCTGGCCCAAGACCGCACAAAATGGAGGAGAAGCATCCGGGAAGGTGCAGAACACCTCGAGTCTCTTTGCCAGGAGCAAGCAGAAGCCAAGCGCAAACAGCGGAAGGAGCGCACGTCAACCCAAGCACCCCGCCCACCCGCCCCTTAAACCACCATCTGCCCCACCTGTGACAGAGACTGTAGGTTCCGCATTGGACTCATCAGTCACCTGCGAACTCATTTTTAGTGTGGAAGTAAGTCATCCTCGGTTCCGAGGGACTGCCTAAGAAGAAGAAGATGTAACCTCTGATGCCTACTTTCAGTGAGCACAGCAGCATATGGGCTTCTGCCAGGTGAAGCCCCAGGAAAATGATGCAGGAAGAATTCTGGCATTACTCCCGCATTATTTACAAAGAGCTGTCTGTTTGAGAACTCTGTCCACACTCTGGGGAGCGAAGACATGGGTGCACACTGTTTCACACCTGAGAAATAGGCATACCCTATTGGGTGCACAGGTGTAAAGTAGTGGAAAATCAGGCCCAACAGGTCCATAATTCTGTTTTGTTTTGAGAGACTTGCAGCAGCAGATGGCATCATGTTAATGCTACATCCCTGTTATTTGCTGAGTGCATCAAAGCATGATGTTGCAGTTTGGATCCTGTGAGTACTGAGGGAAATTTTCACACAAACTTAGAAGTAGAAAGAAAGCATAATAAGATCTAATTTATGTAGATTATTCTTCTATGGTTCGATAAAGATACAGGGGTGTGAGGAGAGTGCAGTCAGTGGACTTACTTTTGGATTGCTCTAGCAAAGAGCTGGCAAAGACACGATGGGCTGAATGGCCTCGTTCTGTGCTGTAACTTGCGTAAACTTGAGGCGATCCAAAACTCGGCTGCCCGTGTCCTAACTCGCACCAATCCTGTTCACCCTTCACCCCTGTGCTCGCTGACCTACATTGGCTCCCGGTTAAGCAACGCTTCGATTTCAAAGTTCTCATCCTTGTTTTCAAATCCCTCCATGGCCTTGCCCCTCCCTATCTCTGTAATCTCCTCCAGCCCCACAACCCTCCCCACGATATCTGTGCTCCTCTAATTCTGCCCTCCTGAGCATCCCTGATTATTACCGCTCAACCATTGGTGGCCGTGCCTTCTGTTGCCTAGGCCCTAAGCTCTGGAATTCCCTGCCTAAAGCTGTCCGCCTCGCTACCTCTTGTTCCTTCTTAAGACGCTCCTTAAAACCTACCTCTTTGACCAAGCTTTTGGTCACCTTATGTGTCTCTGTGTCAAATATTTTGTCTTATAATCCTCCTGTGAAGCACCTTGGGACATTTTACTATGTTAAAGGCGCTATTTAAATACACGTTGTTGTTGTTGTTGTAACATTTATGGATATTGTGAATGAAATATTATACCACATGATAGCTTCAACTCCCTGAAACATGAGACGTAATTGTGCAGAGAAGGCTATTATAAAAAGAACCAACTGACTGACTTCACATAAATCCCCAGGAATAGATGTCATTTATCCCAGAATACCAAAAGAGGCTAGAGAAGAGAATTGTAAGGCACTGACAATCATTTTAAGGGCATGATTGGACACTGGGAGGTACAAGTAGATTGCAAGCAAGCTAAGGTGGTGCTCATACTCAAAACAAAAAGTGACAGAATAGACACAGGCAACTATTGGCCCATTAATCGTACTTCAATTCCGTGTAAAATAATGTCAGGAGTAAACTTGCGGATTATCTGTACAACAGTAACCTAGTTAACGGCAGTCAGTATGAATTCAGAAGAGGAATATACTGCCTGACCATTTATATATAAATTTTCAAACTTTACTTTGCATTTTACATTCAAACTTTACAGAGAATAATTTTGTTAAAGGTTCAGGAACCAGGGATGAGGGAATTCAGTTATGCCGTGGGATTAGCGAAGCTGGTTTTGTTCTCCTTAGAGCAGAGAAGGTTATGGTGAGATTTAATAGAGGTGTTCAAAATTATGAAGGATTTTGATAGAGTAAATAAGGAGAAACTGTTTCCGCTGGCAAAAGGGTCAGTAACCAGAGGATACAGATTTAAGATAATTGGCAAAAGAACCAGTCGGACTAAGTGGATAGCATGTTCAAAGAGCACAGGCACGATTGGCCGATTCTATAATATGATTCTATGATTCAAAAGGAATCGCTCAGAAATATGCATATTTGAAATCTGATGAAAGCTTTCAATACCCAACATTTGATAAAAGGGATTCAGCAAAAAAGAGTCAACCTTTACCCTAACTTTGTGTTTGTTCAGAATGGTCTTCTTTCTTATCCGAGAAACCTAAGTGATGGGTCACAGCTGGAAAGAGTAGGAAAGAAGATACATTAAGAAGTAGGTCAGATGATGGTCTACATTAATGACTTGGATATGAATGTAAAAGGTATGATCAGTAAGTTCGCGGATGATACAATAATTGGTAGGGTGGTAAATAGTGAGGAGGGGAGCCTCAGTCTGCAGGACGATATAGATGGGTTGATCAGATGGGCGGAACAGTGGCAAATGGAATTTAACCCGGAAAAGTGCGAGGTGATGCACTTTGGGGGGACTAACAAGGCAAGGGAATACACAATGAATGGAAAGACCCTAGGCAAGACGGAGGGTCAGAGGGATCTGGGTGTGCAAGTACACAGATCCCTGAAGGCGGCGGAACAGGTGGATAAGGTGGTAAAAAAGGCATATGGGATACTTGCCTTCATTAGCCGAGGCATTGAATATAAGAGCAAGGAGGTTATGATGGAGCTGTACAAAACACTGGTTAGGCCACAGCTGGAATACTGTGTGCAGTTCTGGTCGCCACACTACAGGAAGGATGTGATCGCGTTAGAGAGGGTGCAGAGGAGGTTCACCAGGATGTTACCAGGGCTGGAGCGCTTCAGCTATGAAGAGAGACTGGGCAGATTGGGTTTGTTTTCCTTGGAGCAGAGGAGGCTGAGGGGGGACATGATTGAGGTGTACAAAATTATGAGGGGCATAGATAGGATGGATGCTGAGGAGCTTTTTCCCTTAGTAGAGGGGTCAATAACTAGGGGGCATAGATTCAAGGTAAAGGGCGGGAGGTTTAGAGGGGATTTGAGAAAGAACTTTTTCACCCAGAGGGTGGTTGGAGTCTGGAACTCACTGCCTGAAAGGGTTGTGGAGGCAGAAACCCTCACAACATTTAAGAAGCATTTGGATGAGCACTTGAAATGCCATAGCATACAAGGCTACGGGCCAAATGCTGGAATATGGGATTAGATTAGACAGGGCTTGATGGCCGGCGCGGACACGATGGGCCGAAGGGCCTCTATCCGTGCTGTATTACTCTATGACTATGATACCAACCCTGTAGGTTGTTGGGGGGAAAGAAAAAGTTAACACAGGGGAAAAATAAGCTACAGTTGAAGATAATGTGATGAATCTTGATTTGAACACAGTTTGGATACAGGGGGAAGAAAGAAACATTTGCATTTATATAGTGTTATGTCACATCTCTCAGAATCTCTCAAAGCGTTTCACACACATTGGATTACTTATTTGGAGTTCAGTGAATGTTCAGCATCTCACAAACTGTGATGAGATTTTTAAAAAAGCAGATAATCTATTTTTGAAAGTTGTCCAGGACTTTGAGAGAAATCAATGCTCTTCTTGAAATAGTGCGATGGAATATTTAGTATACACATAAAAAGGCAGATGGGATTTTACTTTAAGATTGCGTTCAAAGGATATCTCCTCGACAATCTAGCACTCTATCAGTACTGCCAGCCTAAATAAGGTGCTCAAGTTCGTGGTGTGGAACTCAAACCCACAAACTTCTGATTCAGGGATGGGAGTGATACCAATTGAGCCAAGCTGATACTGCAGAGCATCGAATGGTTAGGCAATTTGGAATACACAGCCTGATAGGGTGGTGGAAACAGATTCAATAGTAGCTTTCACAAGGGAATTGGATAAATACTTGAAGGAGAAAAAATTGCAAGGATATGGGGAAAGAGCGGGAGAGTGGGACTAACTGGATTACTCTTCGAAAGAGGCAGCGCAGACTTGATGGGCCGAATGGCCTCCTTCTGTGCTGTACTATTCTATGATTCTATAATTCTATAATTGTTAGTGGCAAGTGTTAGCAGAAATAAGGCTGCAATATTAGCGGCTCTGCATCTGGTACGGAGTTATAATACCTGCCAAACACATGACCTCTACCACCTGGAAGGACATGGGCAGGAGGTGCATCGGAACATCATCACCTCCAAGTTCCCCTCCAAGTCACACACCACCCTGACTTGGAAATACATCGCTGTTCCTTCATCGTCGCTGGGTCAAAAACCTGGGACTCCTTCCCTAACAGTATTGTGAACATAAGAACATATGAAGTAGGAGCAGGAGTAGGCCATATGACCCCTCGAGCCTGCTCCGCCATTCAATAAGATCATGGCTGATCTTCGGCCTCAACTCCACCTTCCTGCCCTATCCCCATATCCTTTGATTCCTCTAGAGTCCATGGTACTGTGGGAGTACCTTCACCACATGGACTGCAGTGGTTCAAGAAAGTGGCTCACCACCACCTTCTCAAGGGCAATTAGGGATGGGCAATAAATGCTGGCTTTGCCAGCGATGCCCACATCCCAGGAACAAATAAAAAAAAAACATCAAATTACCCCCTGTGTAGGAAGGAAGGAGTGACATATTTAGAACTGAGGAAGAACAAGGCAGGAAAGTTCAGAAGAGTAACGACTTCAATATTATTGATAAAATAGAAAAAGACAAACAACATTACAGTGAAGAAAGAGGTTGGAGACCGGAGACAAGAAAAGGCTAATCATAATACTGCACCATTACCCTAGCTAAGATCAACCATCTCAGCACAGGTCAGCAATCAAAGCTAATCTGAATGACTCAGTGCCACAACGTATAATATATTTAACAACTCAGCCACTGGGGAATCTGATTGGCAGCTCTTATTCGCAGCTTGTGGCTCAAACAGCTTTTCTTGTACAAGCTTTTTAATTATCCTAAAGAAATATTTATGCATGAGTCTGGTACCCTGTGGAAATTCTGCCATTCCCCTCCCCAGTCTATTACCGTGTATTTCATTTAATGCCAATGTGAAGAAGCACCATCGCGTTCCCTTGAGATTTCCTCAGTTGTTGGGATCAAGATCAGGAGTGTTACACTTCACGATCTGAAAATATTCACTCAGTGAAGCCAATCTCTCCGCTAGTTGCTGGTGAACCATTACAGGAGAATCATCAGGTCAAACTTAATAGACTGCAGGCAGGACTGTGAATGGTGCAGATCCGACTGTTTGGCGAAATGTCACTTGAGAAATTACTGCACTGCATGAGCAGATGTGAAACCGGGAGGCTTTTATGCTTTATCTTTTTCTTTCGTAGCTGTCATTTTCCACTGACAAGTTCACATTGGAAAAATAGCACTTTCACCCTTTCCCTAAAATAACTAAACACATTAGTCCAAAGTGACATAAGTTTTCAACACTTGCACTGAATAATTGATTTTGATAATGGCCAAGGATTTCTTGGGGACATTGAACCATAGCTTATGTGTACCTGACACTGTGGTCAGGTCTAGCATTTTTTCAATAATACTGTATCAGCTGTTTATTGATTATTTCCCATTATCTCGTTTCATAAATGTTCTCCTGTCCTTTAGAGAAAGAAGGTGAAATGGGCCTCAGACTGGTTCTTAGCTTTAATTCCCAATTAAGCTAATTGAGGTCAGTTTTCACTGCCTTTGCCTGGCGTTAACGGGGTGATAAGAGCCGAAAAATGGGGTCGGCAGCCTTAGTGCCGCGTTAACACAGACGACGCAGCCAGCTCCATTTTGAAAGGGACCTAATGTTGAGTGTCCAAATCACCCGCCTGTTTCAGGCGATAGGCCCTTTTTAATATGGAAATTGGGGTCCAGTCACTGTCAGCCACAGAAGTTACAGTAGGATTACGCTGAAATGGCCGTGGCTTTTCCTGGCCTTAATTTATTCTCTCTCAGCACATTGCTCCCAAGCTTCTTATGAAATCCTGTGGCTCAGTAGTAGCATTCTCACCTCTGAGCCAGACAGTTGTGGGTTCAAACCCCACTACAGGATCATAGAATTATACAATACAGAAAAAGGTTATTCAGCCTATTGTGCCTGTGCCAGGTTTTTGAAAGAGCTATCTAATTAGTCCCACTCCGCTGCTTTTTCCACATAGCCTCCATCCCTCTCTCTGTCGACTGTCTGAGGCTGAACAGACTGTTCGCAACCTTGGTGTCATATTTGACCCCGAGATGAGCTTCTGACCGCATATCCACGCCATCACTAAGACTGTCTATTTCTACCTCTGTAACACCGCCCGAATCCACCGCTGCATCAGCTCATCTGCTGCTGAAACCCTCATCCATGCCTTTGTTACCTCTCGACTTGCCTATTCCAACGCACTTCTGGCTGGCCTCTCATTTTCTACCCTCCGTAAACTTGAGGACATCCAAAACTCTGCTGCCCGTTTCCTAACTCGTACCAAATCCCGTTCACCCATTACCCCTGTGCTCACTGACCTACATTGGCTCCCGGTAAAGTAATGCCTCAATATTAAAATTGTCATCCTTGTTTTTAAATCCCTCCATGGCCTCACCCCTCCCTGTCTTTGCAATCTCCTCCAGCCCTACAACCCTCTGAGATATTCTGCGCTCCTCCAATTCTGGCCTCTTGAGCAGCTCCGATTTTAATCGTTTCACCATTGGCAGTCGTGCCTTCAGCTGCCAAGGCCCTAGGCTCTGGAATTCCCTCCCTAAACCTCTTCGCCTCTCTACCTCGCTTTCCTCCTTTAAAACGCTCCTTAAAACCTACCTCTTTGACCAAGCTTTTGGTCACCTGCCCTAATATCTCCTTATGTGGCTCGGTATCAAATTTGGTTTGATAATCCTTCCTGTGAAGCGCCTTGGGGCGTTTCACTACGTTAAAGGTGCTATATAAATTCAAGTTGTTGTTTTTGTACCCCTGCACATTTTTTCCTTTCCAAGTATATATACAGTTCTTTTTTGAAAGTTACTATTTAATCTGTTTCCACTTGTGGCAGTGCATTCCAGATCATAACAACTCGCTACGTAAAAAAATGTCTCCTCATCTTTCCTCTGGTTCTTTTGCCAATTATCTTAAATCTGTTTCCTCTGGTTACTGACCCTTCTGCCAGTGGGAAAGTTTCTCCCTATCTACTCTACCAAAGCCCTTCATTATTTTGAACATCTCTATTACATTACCTTCTCTGCTCTAAGGAGAACAATCCCAGCTTCCCTAGTCTTGCCACATAACTGAAGTCTCTCATCTCTAATATAATTCTTGTAAATCTCCTCTGCACCCTTTCCAAGGCCTTGACATCCTTCCTAAAGTGTGGTGGCCACAATTGGACACAATACTCCAACTAAGGCTGTAGGAATTAACACTAGCGGGGTTGGGGTTATTGTCTCTGGCCAGTCAGAAGCCTCTGAGCTGCTCCAGGGACCCCCGTGCGGTTTTGAAGTGCTCCCCTATTCCTGGTTCTGACCGCCAGACTTATTCTGTAGCGGTGTAGACAGAAAACGTGACTCGTGGTTTGGGTGCAAAACAGACCAGTATTTATTGAAACAAAAAGAAAGAAACAACTTAAAAATAAACAATACAACACTCCTATGCTCGATACAGCACTTTTACTCAACGCAGTACACTTAGTGTCCACTAGAGCACTCTTTGCTCAGTGCAACACTCCTTTATTTAAATACAGCACTTTTAAATATAGAAACACCTTGCTCACTACAGCACCTTTGCTTAGTGGCTTTTACTTAAAAAAAACAGCACTTTAATACAGAACCCTTAGTGTCCACTGAAGCACTTCTCTGCTTAGTGCAACACCCTTTTTAATAGCACTTTTAAATATAGAAACACCTTTCTCACTACAGTACCTTTGCTTAGTGGCTTTTACTTAAAAACAGCACTTTAATACAGAACCCTTAGTGTCCACTGAAGCACTTCTCTGCTTAGTGCAACACCCTTTTAAATAGCACTTTTAATGTAGAAACACCTTGCTCACTACAGCACCTTTGCTTAGTGGCTTTTACTTAAAAACAGCACTTTAATACAGAACCCTTAGTGTCCACTGAAGCACTTCTCTGCTTAGTGCAACACCCTTTTTAATAGCACTTTTAAATATAGAAACACCTTTCTCACTACAGTACCTTTGCTTAGTGGCTTTTACTTAAAAACAGCACTTTAATACAGAACCCTTAGTGTCCACTGAAGCACTTCTCTGCTTAGTGCAACACCCTTTTAAATAGCACTTTTAATGTAGAAACACCTTGCTCACTACAGCACCTTTGCTTAGTGGCTTTTACTTAAAAACAGCACTTTAATACAGAACCCTTAGTGTCCACTGAAGCACTTCTCTGCTTAGTGCAACACCCTTTTTAATAGCACTTTTAATATAGAAACACCTTGCTCACTACAGCACCTTTGCTTAGTGGCTTTCACTTAAAAACAGCACTTTAATACAGCTACTCAGTGTTCACTACAGCCTTATCTGCTAGTGCAACACTGTTACTTAAATAGGGGAGGAGAGAATGGATACAATGAGGGAAAATCGACTAAAATCACAGTTCTAACAAAACCCCCATACCTATTCTAAGTTGCCTTGTAATGGGCCAGAAAAAATATATGCTCACCAATGAAAAACTGCCTGCTCAGTGCCCTGTGATCTTTGATCTTCACTGCCCCGAAGTAAAAACACCCCAGTATTTTAAAAGTAAACTGCTGGTGTTCCACTCCTTTAGGCAGGCTCCCACGTTGTAAAGGGCACGGAGCCGAGGCCACAGAGAGAGAGAGGCTTCTGAGAAGCTATCTTTTATACCCCATTTGGGGCCCGCCCAAATCTGGATGTATCTGGGCTAAACAAAAGGGATCCAAACTGTCCCCATTGTCTGTAATGGGTTTGAATAAAGCTGCAGTTTAAATGTGTCCTCATTGTCTGTGATGGGCTTTTGAATAAAGCTGCCGTGGTTTGAAAAAAAGCATGTCTATTTCCTTGATTGCTTGAGTAGTGTAAACATAAGAACATAAGAACATAAGAAATAGGAGCAGGAGTAGGCCAATCGGCCCCTCGAGCCTGCTCCACCATTCAATAAGATCATGGCTGATCTGATCCTAACCTCAAATCTTCTATCACTCTGCATCCACCCGAACCCATGTGATCTCCCGGGAGAGGCGAAAAACCAGATAAAGACCCAATGGCCAATTTGGGAGAAAAAAATCTGGGAAATTCCTCTCCGACCCATCTAGGCGATCGAAATTCTTCCAGGAGATCACTCTGTCCCTATATTTTCTCAAGTGGTTAATCCTTTGGGTAGCAGTTTCTGTAAACACATCGATTGTCTCTGCAGGGAGGGGAAACTCCCTGAACTGCCATTGATTGGCAGTCTGCTCAGCCATCTTTGATCTTTACCTTTTTCACAGACACACACACAAGCTGCCTTTTCAATGTCTTTTGTCTTCTGCCATGCGGTCTGGTGGCCATTTTGATCCCTGGATTTTTAAAGGTATATTACCCAGGTATTCTTTAATCAAAATTCAATCTTCGGAACTGTAGGAAATTTTGAAATTATTGCGAAATCCCTACAAGGCCTAACCAGTGATTTATAATGGTTCAGCATAACTTCCTTACTTTTGTAATTTGTGCCTTTATTTATAAAGCACAGGATCCCATATGCCTTTTTAACAGCTTCACACTTGAGCACATATTCTAGGATGACACTTTAGTGCAGCACTGAGGGAATGTTGTACTATCAGAGATGCCATCTTTTGAATAAGACGTTAAACCAAGGCCCCATCTGCTCTCTCAGGTGAATGTAAAAGATCCCATGGCAATATTCAAAAAAGAACAGATTTTTCCCCGGTGTCCTGGCCAATATTATTTCCCTCAACCAACACCTAAAACCAGATTATCTGGTCATTTGTTTCATTGCTGTTTGTGGGACCTTGCTGTGCACAAATTGGCTGCCACATTTCCTACATTACAACAGAGACTGCACTTGAAAAAGTGCTTCATTGGCTGTAAAGCATTTTGGGATGTTCTGAGGTCGTCAAACATGCTATATAAATGCAAGTCTTTCTTTTTACTCTAACACCACATTTAAACCTCTGACGCAATATGAACAATGCCACAGGAAGTCCACTTGTTCAAGATAAAATCCAAGGTCACAGAGATTTTTAGAGCTGAATTTATTTTGATGAACAAGTTAGACATTTCCAAGATTAAGTTGAACTAGGACCCCGGTAGGTTTTAAGATAATCAACGATATAACCTACAAAAATAGCTTCCTTCCTCACAACCTTAATGTGAAATTTAATGCATTTTAAACAAACATTGGTCAACCAACATGTTAAAGTATATATTTTTCTGCAGAGAAACTGTTGTAGACTGATGTTTCCACCTTGCACAATAGCCACAAATAGTAGATAATATCAGTGACCAATGAGATTTTAAAAAACACCTTAAAAAGTAATGATGGATGGTTGCATGTGTTGAATGTTGGGATTAGGCAGGTCAGTTGAAGGAAGAGATCATAGGTTCAAGCAGTTTGCCATCTTCAATTCCTCAATTCAATACAGGAGGAGTCCATTCCTTCCATTTATTGTTGTTTTTCAATCATACTTTGGAGAGAATGGCCTTTCATTGGCATCTTTATCCCTGCTTTGAGCACTGTTTACTGAAACTCTGATTTTATGCATGTGTGGCGTACTGGAAGACCCTGTGCAAACCACCACCTACAGAAGAAGAGAGAAGATAAAGAAATTTGAAGGGTTATCAGTCAATACCTGACAGTCAATTGAGGTAATTTCTTATCACAACAACATTGTAGTTTATTTGGAAGAGGGGATAAACATTGCTATTCTCAGCGTGGAGCCTTAATAGATGCAAGTTAGAGATAGTGCTATAAGACTGCAGTCCTGATTGTATGACCTGTGCTCACCATTAGAGGCACTCTGCACCACGAGCAGAGGCTCGTGAAATTACCACTATTGTGCACATTATCGATTATAAACCTAAGTAATGAACGTTAGTGAGAAACTCTACCATAGCACGAGGGAAGAGAATAATAGTTCGGCTGATCTGTTCTGACCTGTTGTTTACATTTTCCGGCAATGCTCACTCCAACTCTGGCCTCATGTGTATCCCCCACTTCCTTCATCCCACCTTTGGCGGCCGTGCCTTCAGCCATCTAGACTCTAAGCTCTGGAAGTGTTGAGTGGATGATTGATATTGGCCTCCTCCTGAGGTCTCCATCATCACAGAAGCCAGTCATCAGCCAATTTGATTCACTCCACGTGATATCAAGAAATGGCTGCGCGCTCTAGATACAGCAAAGGCTATGGACCCCGACAACATCCTGGCTGTCGTGCTGAAGACTTGTGCTCCAGAACTAGCTGCACCTCTAGCCAAGCTGTTCCAGGACAGCTACAACACTGGCATGGAGTGCCCTCCTCAAATTCGGCTGCCCTCAAAAGTTTGTCACCATCCTCCGCCTGCTTCACTATGATATGCAAGCCATGATCCTGACCAACGGATTCACCACAGACCCAATTCAAGTATGGACCGGGGTCAAGCAAAGGCTGTGTCATCGCACCAATGCTTTTCTTGATCTTCCTGGCTGCAATGCTCCATCTCACCCTTAGTAAGCTCCCCGCAGGAGTGGAGCTAATCTACAGAACAGACGGAATACTGTTCAACCTTCGTCGCCTCCAGTCCAGATCCAAGGTCGTCCCATCCTCTGCCATCGAATTACAGTAGGCAGACGACGATTGCATCTGCACACACTCTGAGACTGAACTCCAAACCATCGTCAACACCTTCACTGAAGCGTACGTGAGCATGGGCCTTACACTAAACATCCATAAGACAAAGGGCCTCTACCAACCTGCCCCCGGCACACTAATGCTCCCCGATGATCAAAATCCATGACGAGGCCTTGGACAACGTGGACCACTTTCCATACCTCGGGAGCTTACTGTCAACAAGTGCAGACGTCGATGATGAAGTCCAACACTGCCTTCAGTCCATCATCAGTCGCCTGGGAACTCATTTTTAGTGTGGAAGCAAGTCATCCTCGGTTCCGAGGGACTGCCTAAGAAAAAGATCTATCCGACAATGTGGAAAGTTGCACAGGTATGTCCTGTCCACAAAAAGCAGGATAAATCCTAACTGGCCAATTATCGCCCCATCAGTCTACTCTCAATCATCAGCAAAGTGATGGAAGGTGTCATCGAAAGTGCTCTCAAGCGGCACATACTCACCAATAACCTGTACATTGATGCCCAGTTTTGGATCCACCAAGACCACTTGGCTCCCGACCTCATTACAGCCTTGGTTCAAACATGGACAAAGGAGCTGAATTCCAGAGGTGAGGTGAGTTGAGAGCTTGACTGAGTGTGGCATCAAATCAAATCAAATCAAATCAAATCAAATCAAATCAAATCAACTTTTATTGTCATTGTTAGTGCACAAGTGCAGTACAACGAAATGTAGGCTTGCGGCTCCTGAGAGTGTACAATTTGGATTAGGACACTTAAACATTTCAACATACATTTGTACATATATATTAGCATAAATATGACCATAATAAAGTGCATCGGCAGATGTGCAGGCTTTAGTGTTTATTTGTGGAGTTCAGTAGGATGACAGCCCTGGGAAAGAAGCTGTTCCTAAATCTGGTCGTACGGGTGCGAATGCATCTGTAGCGTCTTCCAGATGGTAGGAGGGCGAACAGACTGTGGCTGGGGTGGGTAGGGTCCTAGTAAAGGGCCCTAGTAAAACTGAAGCCAATGGGAATCGGGGGGAAAAACTCTCTACTGGCTAGAGTCATACCTAGCATAAAGGAAGATGGTTGTGGTTGTGGTGTATGTAACCTGTTCCACCTTAAGAGAACTACCTTAAGAGATGTACTACTTTCTCTTGGCTGCTGTATACTGTAATACTGTAATACTGGTGGTGACCACACCGGTATATAAGTGTTGTGCAAGGATTTGCTGGGCAGTTCAGCCCTGACCTTCGAATAGTAAAGACCTGTTAAAAGTTATTCTTGTTGTCTGTGTCCAGTGATTGATCCTAAACATAACTGGGACATACAGACTCAACAGTGGCGATGAGTCCGATCTTACCCTGCGACAAATTTACATCCAAGGCAGCTTCGTCCTCAAAACGGGCGTCGAGAAGAGGCATCCGCCCTCATCATCCTGCTGAGCACCATCGCACGGGAGGCATCGAGAACCCGGGTTAAAAAGAAAAAGAATTCTGACCACGAAGTCCTCCATCAGCGACAGGCAGTGATCATCCCTTCTACCACGGTGGTGGGTAAGCCGATCAGCGACGCGAGCAGAAAGTCGGCCGCGTTGACTGTGGAGTAGGGGAGGGAAAACGGAGGAATAAGGGCGGAGAGCTCGACCACGGCCGGTAGAAAGGGCCGGGCTGCAATCGAGGCTGAGAGGCGCAGTGACTGGGGCAGCTTAAGGCTCGAGAGCCGCGGAGAACTCAAACGCAGCCGGTGTACAGGACCGGGCTGCGAGCGGGGCTGCGAGGCAAAGCAGCGTCGGGGAGTTGAGAAGCTTAAGGCACGAGAGCCGCGGAGAATTCAAACGCAGCCGGTGTAAAGGACCGGGCTGCAAGCGGGGCTGCAAGGCAAAGCAGCGTCGGGGAGTGAGAACCGCTGGGGAGGCGAGTACGGCAGCAGCAAGGCAATCGCCATTGCAGCCAGCGGGGGAAGAAGGCAAACGCGGGAATCCGCCATTGTAGTCGGCGGGGGAAGAAGACGAGTGCGGGAAAGACCGCCAAGCGCGGGAAGCCACCATTTTAGTAGGCGGGGGAAGAAGACAAGCGCGGGAAGCCGCCATTTCAAAAAAAATATATATATTTAAAAAACTTGCAAGGATGCCTAAACATGGGAGCATTAATACCTTTGATAGTGATGTCGAAGATTGGACCACGTATGTAGAACGCATGGAAGTTTATTGTAAAGCAAATAAGGTACCAGATGATGAGAAAGCATTAACCTTATTAAGCTCAATGGGGGCGAAGACATACGGGCTATTGAAGCACCTTCTATCACCAAATAAACTGGCGGATCAGACCTTCGCGAATATTGTTACTGTCCTGAAAAATCATTTAAACCCCACGCCGCTGATGATAGCGGAACGATTTAAATTTTACAGAAGAACGCAGTTGAAAGACGAAAGCAACGCTGAATTTTTAATTGAACTACGTAGGCTATCGAAGTACTGTCAGTTTGGGACAGGGCTAGCAGATGCGCTGAGAGATAAATTTGTGTATGGATTGTTAAAAGAAGGAACACAAAAGCGACTGCTTGAAGAGAATGATCTTACACTTGATAAAGCTGTCACTATTGCAGCATCGCAAGAAGCCGCAGCAAGAGGCACTGCGGAAATGCAGCTACGGTCACCGGAACTCTGCACCAATCAAATGGTCTTGAGTACAGTAAAATGTTATCGTTGTGGAAAGACAACACACGATCAGAACCAGTGCTGGTTCAAAAATCAGGGATGCAGAAAATGTGACAGGCTTGGTCACATAGCTAAAGTATGCCGGTCAGGAAAGAAGACCAGCAACAAAAAGTCACCGCAGGAAAAGTACAAAAAGGTACACAAGGTGACAGAGAACAGTTCGAACGAACAGAAGTCAGATTCAGACGCCAGCAGTAATGAACTGGGTAGTCTAAGAGTACACAATGTTGGTAAGGAAGCAGACCTCCAAACAATTTGGGTCACACTTCAGATAGCAGGAGTCCAAGTGAAGATGGAATTGGACACTGGATCGGCATTGACGGTCATGAATAAGAAAGATTACAAAAGGTTATTCCCACATATTTCCCTACGGGATACGGAGATTGTATTGAAAACATACACGGGGCAAAGAGTGTACCCCATCAGGAAGATAGAGGTAAAGGTGGTCCACAAGGGCAAAGAAAGCTGAGGAATAGACATATATGTGCTACCTGAGGGAGGTCCACCACTACTGGGACGGGAGTGGATTAGGAAAATAAATATGGACTGGCATTCCTTAAAAGCACTAACGGTAGATTCCGGTACAAAAGATGTCAAACCTAAACGATTGTCCAGAATATTGGACGATGCTAAAGAGGTGTTCCAACAAGGACTGGGAACACTGAGAGGAATTACGGCAAACATCAAGGTTGAAGAACATGCAAACCCGAAATTTTTCAAAGCCAGACCGGTACCTTATGCAATACGACCTGCTGTGGAAGCTGAGCTGGAAGGGCTAGAACGTTCAGGAGTACTGTCTAAGGTAGACTGGAGTGAGTGGGCCACGCCCATTGTCCCAGTCATGAAGCGTTCATCGCGCAACAAGCCGGGGGAACCGGGGAAGGTTCGCATCTGTGGTGATTTCAAGATCACTGTTAATCCGGTGCTTCACACGGTGCAGTATCCGCTTCCACGGATTGAGGATATCTTCGCTTCATTGTCTGGTGGGAAACACTTCACCAAGATAGACCTGGCGCAGGCGTACTTACAGATGGAAGTTGAGGAAGAGTCACGCCAGTATCTCACGATCAACACGCATAGAGGCTTGTACCGGTATAATAGACTGGTTTTTGGAGTGGCATCGGCTCCAGCAATTTGGCAGAGGGCCATGGAGCAGGTATTACAGGGAATTCCAGGTACACAATGTTACCTGGACGATATTCTGATTACAGGAGATGATGACGAGGAACACCTTGCAAACTTGGAACTGGTGCTCACCAGATTGAAAGAATATGGTCTTCGAGTTAATCGCCAGAAATGTGAATTCTTCAGAAGCGGATCTCGTACTGTGGTCATGTCATTGACCAGGAGCGGCTTCATAAGTCTCCTGACAAGATCGAAGCTGTTGTGAAGGCTCCCGCTCCGGATAATGTATCCCAATTGAGGTCGTTTCTAGGGTTGATTAACTATTATCATAAGTTTCTGCCAAATTTATCCACGGTGCTGCACTCGCTGAACGCTCTTTTGCAGAAGGGAGTACCATGGAAGTGGAGCGAGGACTGTAAGAGGGCCTTTCGCGAAAACAAGGCACTGATCACCTCAGAGGAAGTGTTGGCTCACTTCAACCCAACGCTGCCCATTCGTTTGGCTTGTAATGCTTCTCCATATGGTATTGGGGCAGTACTCTCACACAAGTTGCCAAATGGCCAGGAGAGGCCAGTTGCATTCGCATCCAGATCATTGACCTCTGCTGAGCGCAACTATGCTCAGATAGATAGGGAGGCTCTCAGCCTTGTGTGGGGAGTAAAGAAGTTTAATCATTACCTGCAGGGCCAAAAGTTTACGCTTCTGACAGACCACCAGCTGTTGGTATCCATTTTTAACCCTAAGAAGGGTGTTTCGGTGATGACAGCACAGAGACTCCAGAGATGGTCCCTTTTCCTAGGGGCACATCAATATCAGATAGAATTCAAAGGTACAAAGCAGCATGGTAATGCTGATGGGCTGTCGCACCTGCCACTACCAACAGAGGAGGAGGCACCGACGGTTGACCCTGTTGAGTTATTTCACTCGACCATCATCGAATGTTTACCAGTCACCAATGCAAGTATTGAAAGAGAAACCAGGAACGACCCGACACTGTCCAGGGTCTACGAAGTGACAGTGAAGGGATGGCCAGCACATGGTGATCCACTGTTACCGGCATTCTCAGCAAGACGAGAACAGCTGTCCGTCTGTCAAGGAACATTGATGTATGGAACAAGGGTGATTATTCCTCCTAAGTTAAGAGAGAGAGTTCTAAAGGAACTGCATGAAGGTCATCTGGGGGGAGTCAAGATGAAAAGCCTTGCTAGGGCTTATGTGTGGTGGCCGGGTATCGACCAACAGATAGAGGATCTGACGAAAAGCTGCTCAGGGTGCCAAAAAGTGCAAAATGCACCTCCGATTGCACCGCTCCATCCATGGGAATGGCCTTCAACCCCATGGCAACGTGTACATATTGACTTTGCTGGTCCTTTCATGGACTCCATGTTTTTAATTGCGGTGGACGCACATTCTAAATGGCCAGAAGTGATTAAGATGACTACCACTACCTCGGAAAAGATGATCACGGTGTTAAGAACGATATTTGCGAGAAATGGATTGCCAGAACAAATATGTTCAGACAACGGACCGCAGTTCGTGTCAGAAGAATTCCAGAGATTCATGAAGAAGAATGGGGTGAAACATTATACCTCTGCCCCATATCATCTGGCTACAAACGGGTTGGCCGAGAGATTTGTACAAACGTTTAAAAAAGCAATAAAGGCCATGAGCGAAGATCAGATTCCACTACAACACAAGGTGGACAAATTCCTACTGGCATATCGAAACGCCACTCATGCAGTGACAAACCAAAGTCCTGCCATGATGTTCTACAACAGGAGGTTGCGGTCCAGGTTGGACTTGTTAAAACCAAATGTGTGGAGGGAAGTTGAAAACAAACAGTTCCAGCATATAAATAACAAGACCACTCGGAGTTTCGAAATAGGACAACCAGTGTTAGCCCGGGACTATAAAAACGAGAAATGGCAATCTGGAACAATTTGGGCCAGACAAGGACCCCTGATGTACACGGTAGATGTTGGTGAAAATGTAATATGGCATCATGCTGACCAACTGGTAGAATCGAGAACAAGGGTCGAACCCATGGTTACGGCAGAGACAACCGTGAAAGAAATTAGTGAACCTGAAGCATCTACCTCAGAAGTGAATGTACCTGATGATGATGTCCAATCCATAAGAGACCAACTAGATGAGTCACCCCAGCAACGAGAATCAGAGACCCCTGAAAGGCGTTATCCAACTCGAATCAGGAGGCCTCCTCAGAGACTGAATCTTTGAACTGTTTTGCATGAAGTTGTATATACATATGTTATTATGTTATGTTAAATGGGGATATAACTGTTAAGCTAAAAAGGGAGGATTGTGGTGTATGTAACCTGTTCCACCTTAAGAGAACTACCTTAAGAGATGTACTACTTTCTCTTGGCTGCTGTATACTGTAATACCGGCGGTGACCACACCGGTATATAAGTGTTGTGCAAGGATTTGCTGGGCAGTTGAGCCCTGACCTTCGAATAGTAAAGACCTGTTAAAAGTTATTCTTGTTGTCTGTGTCCAGTGATTGATCCTAAACATAACTGGGACATACAGACTCAACAGTGGTGGTTGTAAGTTAATCATCACAGCCCCAGGACATCGCTGCAGGAGTTCCTCAGGGCATTGTCCTAGGTCCAACCATCTTCAGTTGCTTTATCAATGACCTTCCCTCCAACATAAGGTCAGAAATGGGGATGTTTGCTGATGACTGCACAGTGTTCAGTGCCATTCACAATAATGAAGCAGTCAATGCCCGCATGCAACAAGACCTGGACGACATTGAGGCTTGGGCTGATAAGTGGCAGGTAACATTCACGTCACAGAAGCCTTGCCAGCTACGCCCACATTCTATAAATGAATTTCCCAAACCTCTTTGCCTCACCGCCTCTCTCTCCTCCTTTAAGACATTGCTTAAAACTACCTCTTTGACCAACCTGTCCTAAAGCCTCCTTCTTTGGTTCGGTATCATTTTGTTCTGATTACATTCCTGCGAAGCACCTTAGGACATTTTACTAAGTTAAACGTGCTATATAAATGCAAGTTATTGTTGTTATGCAAGAGTGTTACAAATCAGTCGAACTGAATGATTTTTCTCTTCCCTAGGCCAGCGGCACTGTATCTACTTGTAGCTGTCTACTTCTGCCCTGTCTGCAATCATCAATTGAACATGGCACTTTTCTGCTTTTGATTACTATTTTATACCAGGCAGTTACCAACTGAGTCATCAAAAGCTTGCTGCTCATTCTTTGATTTATTTTCCCATTTAATGGCACTGATCAACTGATGACCTCTCTGAATTCAGCCTAAGGTTACAGATCACAGTTTAATTGCATTTTAATGCTAAGTTTATATAGCAGTGTTATTGATGTAAACATGACAGCTTTCTGTCAAAAAAGTATTGGATGACACAACTTTATCCTTCAACCAATTAACTGTTAATCCAGTTGCCTTTTACGTGATGAAGATACATATCAGGAGCGCAGATTTGTAAAATTGGCCCTAATTATTTTTCCTTGAATTGAGAGATCTAGCTGTGGGAAAGATTCATTGGTAGAGGCAAGTTTTCTCACTGAAAATTCCGACACTTTGGAGCCAATCATAATTATTGTGCAACTCTTATATACTTCTCTATGGGCGAAAGAACTTTTCGCTGTGAAAGTTAAGCTCAGAGCTTGACATGTCATTGCGCTGTTGATGGTTGGCAGTAAGTACGTCATCAATCACAATGCTTCCGTTGCTCTTTATTTTACTTGGGAGGAGAAAGATCTCCCATAGATCAGTTGGAGTTCACTGAATTACTTCACTGCTGAACTAAATCGGAGCCTCAGAAATAGCACTTCAGAGACTTGGAGCCCATTCAATGTATGTTTGCTTGGCTTTCGAAATTTAGTTAGGAGCCTGTGGTACCAATTTACTGACCTCTGATCAAATTATCTAATTGTATGTCCTATAGATGATTGATATAGTATTTAGACACCAGAAAGGTCTTGACATTGGAAAAACTCCAACAAAAATTGAAGTTTCCTTGGACCCCAGCTATTCACAATATACATTAATGATCTAGACGAGGGAACTGGATGTAATATCTCCGAGTTTGCAGACGACACAAAGCTGGGTGGGCGTGTGTGCTGTGAGGAGGATGCCAAGAAACTCCAGTATGATTTGGACAGGTTGGGTGATTGGGCAGAAGCATGGCAGATGCAATATAACGTGGATAAATGCGAGGTTATCCACTTTGGTGTCAAAAACAGGAAGGCAGATTATTATCTGAATGGCAATAGATTGGGAGAAGGGGAAGTGCAACGAGACCTGGGTGTCCTTGTGCACCAGTCGCTGAAGGTAAGCATGCAGGTGCAGCAGGCGGTTAAGAAGGCAAATGGTATGTTGGCCTTCGTAGTGAGAGGGTTTGAGTACAGGAACAAGGATGTCTTGCTGCAGTTGTACAGGGCCTTGGTGAGACCACATCTTGAGTATTGTGTGCAGTTTTGGTCGCCTTATCTGAGGAAGGATGTTCTTGCCATGGAGGTAGTGCAGCGAAGATTCACCAGGCTGATACCTGGGATGGCAGGAATGACGTATGAGGAGAGATTGGGTCGATTAGGCTTATACTCGCTGGAGTTTAGAAGAATGAGAGGGGATCTCATTGAAACTTATAAAATTCTAACAGGACTAGACAGGCTGGATGCAGGATGGATGTTCCCGATGGTCGGGGAGTCCAGAACCAGGGGTCACAGTCTAAGGATAAGGGGTAAGCCATTTAGGACAGAGATGAGGAAGAATTTCTTCACCCAGAGAGTGGAGAACCTGTGGAATTCTCTACCACAAAAGGCAGTAGAGGTCAAATCATTAAATATATTCAAGAAGGAGTTAGATATATTTCTTAAGGCTAAAGGGATCAAGGGATATGGAGAGAAGGCAGGAACAGGGTACTGAGTTTGGATGATCAGCCATGATCTCATTGAATGGCGGAGCAGGCTCGAGGGGCCGAATGGCCTACTCCTGCTCCTATCTTCTATGTTTACTACAGTGTGAATGTCCTATCACGAGGTGTCACTGAGATATATCTTAAGCACTAAGACATGCTTAAACTCTTCTCCAGCCGGAGTTTCTGGGAGTGCTTGGAAATGGGACATTTTTGCTTTTGGCAGCAATGGGAAGTATTGTATCATCAACAAGCAAGGTTAGATTAGCTCAGATTTATAAAATAATGCATCGCTGATAGCTCAGCAAGTTTATCCAGTGAGTAGTTGAGCCAGGCAAACCAAGAGTGTCCCATTTCCAAGCACTCTAAGAAACTCCTACTGCAGAAGTCTTTTAGCGTGTCTTACTACTTAACAAATGTATCAGTGACACCTAGTGATAGGACATTCACAATTTGTTCTGTACAGAGTTAACTGGTATCACTTGACGTAGTTAGACGGGTTCTATAATTGGCCTTAGCACCTGTCATTCAGGGACAGGAAATTGGCCAAGTTGGAAGTCTTGAATTCTGTTTCATTTTGTGCTGGTTAGTCCCTGTGGAATACTGCAGTTGAAGTTTTGATCAACTCACCAGAGGAAGGATATTGCTGCCTTTAAAAGTGTACAGAGATGAGAAACAAAGATGGATTCCAGGTATCTGGAGCTTAAGATATGAGGAAAGCTGAAGGAAATAGGGCATTTTTTTTGCTGTATGAAAACACAAGTACTACAAGTTAAAATCCTCTGAGTGAGAAATTCGATTTGGGGCTAAAGTCATTGGAGTGATTGCTCTGGGCTCCCAGCCTGAGGCCTGAGCCAAATTCGGCATCAGGCCTTTTTGGTTATTTTTTTTTTGAGCAGCCTCTAGCAGTCCCTTTAAGGATTGCTGGTTAGGGTGCTCAAGATCTGGTACAACTAGTTAGAGCGTGCTCCACCCATTTGTACCTGAATTTGGCACTGGGGCCCTACAAGTGACTTAAACATAAGATAAACATAAGAAGTAGGCGCAGGAGTAGGCCATACGGCCCCTCAGGCCTGCTCCGCCATTCAATAGGATCATGGCTGATCCAAACCTAGACTCACGTCCACTTCCCTGTCCGCTCCCCGTAAACCCTAAGGGCTAGATTTTCAGTATAGACAGTTTTGGGGCGCTAACCTTAGCGCCCGCCCGAAGTTAGCGCCCGCCCCAAAGTAGCGCCCCGTTGCCGGAAATTCAGTGGCTTCGCCCTAAAAGAGTGGTGGAGCGCTAAAAGAGGCGTTCCACTCCTACCTTTAGGCGCTAAGCCGGCGGTCCAGAGGGATAGCGCCCAGGCGGGGCGCAGCGCGGGTGCGGTCATTTTTGCACTGACAGCAGACCCCGTGGTGCCGACCAGCTGTTAAAGGGGGAAGGGACGAATTGGTCTGCTGCCACGCCCTGCACACTGCAGCCTTGCAAAGAGGCCTCAACACTGCTGCTCAGCCCCAGGGAGTCATGGCAACGCCAGAGAAGGCCCGTCAGCGTGCCCTGCGCTTCTCAGAGGGTGATCTGGACATAATGGTCACAGCTCTGGAGGTGAGGCGCAAGATCTTGTTTCCAGAGAGTGGGAGGAATCCAACCCACCATGACTACACCAAAGCCTGGAAGCAGATCGCCCAGAGGGTGACGTTCACCGGTGAGGCCCCCAGGACCCACAAACAATGTCGTAAAAAATACAACGATCTGACCAGGATTGTGAAGGTGAGTAGCCTTTCCAGTCTCCTCCTCATTCTTGCATGTACACCTGACATGATGGGCAAAGGGAGCTGAAAGTCCTATTGGCCAGCCCTCAGCCAGCAGCATTGGGACAGTCATGAGCATCAAATGGCCATTCGGCACTCTACACTTTGGCCAAGCTATTCCACCATGGGAGGCAGTGCACAGTACATCAGGGCTTCACTCTGTCCAAGCTATTCCACCATGGGAGGCAGTGCACAGTACATCAGGGCTTCACTCTGTCCAAGCTATTCCACCATTGGAGGCAGTGCACAGTACATCAGGGCTTCACTCTGTCCAAGCTATTCCACCATGGGAGGCAGTGCACAGTACATCAGGGCTTCACACTGTCCAAACTATTCCACCATGGGAGGCAGTGCACACTACATCAGGGCTTCACTGCGCACTTACAGCCCGTCCTTTCTCTTGCAGGCTAAAGTAGCGCTTAATCACCAGGCCCGTGCCAGGGGTGGCCGCGCCAAGCTGCAGAAGCTCACTCGGCTGGAGGAGCGCGTGTGTGTGCTCATGGGAGCCCGTGTGATTGTCCCCACAGCGTGCGGTGTACCCGACCCTCCACTGCCCGGCAATGGTAAGGACCTCACCTTTTGGCCCTCTCGCGTCGCACTGGCCCATCCGAGCTACCTCCTTTGCCACTGTCCCACCAATGCGCTGAATCCCACCAGTCCTAACTCCCTCGCTGACGCCGTCTCCTCACTCTGAAGCTACTCTTGTGCATTCCTGCTTTCAGCTGGTGACGACCAGGACCCTGAAGCTGCCAGTGACAGCACCTCCGACCAGGAGGAGGAGGAGGAGCAAGCCGGACCTTCGGGGGAACAGTCACGTCCCGCAGGAGAGGAGGAAATGCTTGACACCTCCTCACTGGATGAGTGCCTGGAGGAACTGTCGCAGGGCAATGCAGCTTCTGGGACCAGTGGCGTCCAGCCACCCAGCAGCCGTGCGCGTGGCCCGCGGCCTTCCCCCCAAAGGGGGGAAGGATCAGAGGGGAGTGCTGCTGCTCGGCACACTCGCCGTCACCAACGCGGCAAGGGTCCCCTAGTTCGGCCCCCTCCTCCCCAGCGGGAGAGTCGTGACTCCAGTCCGGACACCTTCACTTCGGAGGAGGTGCGGAAGCTGGATAAGATGGCCGACGACTCGGACCGGCGACACACGGAGCTCATGAGCATGGTGGGGCGCATGCCTGAGGCCATCGAGTCGCTGGCGACCAGTGTGCGCGAGTTCGGGGCAGCAACTGCCGCGAGTGGCCGCATGCTGACTGATGCCGTCAAGACCCTGGCGGATGTGATGCGCGCGCACACCAGGACCACAGGGGCACTCACTGCTGCCACACGCGCTGTCTCAGGCAGGCATCGCCAGGGCAGCCGCCGCGCTGGACCATCCCAGCAAGCCGCCCGTCGGCTGATTGCTGCGGATCCTGCAGTGCGGGCCCGGCCGAGTGCCACTGCGCCACAGCACCAGCCAGCGCATCCCAGACGCCAGCTGGCCCACATTGCGCCATCCGTCGCCGCCATTCCCCCTCTGGGGCGTCAAGGGCAAGCGGCTGCAGCTGATGGTGGCCAGGCTCAGGTGCGCCACTCAGCAGACGGCCCCTCGAGGCCCAAACGCCGTGTAGGCCGCCCCGCAGCGGCATCTGGCGGAAGGGCATCTGAGCCTCAGGCGCCTTCCCCCAGCCTCGCAGCAGCCACTGGGCAGAGCTTGCGAAGGAGCAGCAGGCCGGGCAGGGGAGGCAAAAGGCTGGCCAAGGTCTCGCCCTCGCGGGCCACTCAGTAGAGGGTGTGGGCAGCTTTCCTTTAATATGGCGGTGGCCATCTTTAGTTTGCCCATGGTTGTGCTTTTGGAGGGCTTATTTTTTGCGTTAGGCCGACGTTGAGGCCCGGTTTGAAGAAAGGTGGAGTGACTCCTCCCCAGTTTGTGGGAGTGAGTCGTTTGTTGGGCTTTTTGTGGGGCCCGTTTATTGTTTTTGGGGATTCATGTGGGAAGGGCTTTTCATTTTTGTGCAATAAAAAATTATCTTTATTCATGCAGTCTCCATGGTTGTTCTTCTTAGTGTTTGTTGGCTTCGCCGGCTGAGGGCTTGCTGAGCGGCTGCATTCATCTTCCCTCATGGCCCCTGGCCATTCCCTGACAGGGGGCTTAGAAGTACCGTGTAATAAGGTGGCGTCGTGCGGCCCTTGGCCCTGGTCGCTCCCTCCTGGGAACGTACTCCTGCTCCTCCTCCTCCTCCTCCTCCTCATGCTCCTCCTGAGGTGCTGGTCCAACGTCAGGTGGCAGTGCCTGAGTCCTGCGGATAGCCAGGTTGTGTAGCATGCAGCAAACCACCACAAATTGGGAGACCCGGTCCGGCGAATACTGGAGAGCTCCTCCGGAGCGATCAAGGCAGCGGAACCGCTACTTGAGGACCCCAATAGTTAGCTCAATGATGTTGCGGGTGGTTTGATGGCTCTCGTTGTAGGCCTCTTCAGCAGCGGTCCTGGGCGCGTGGAGCGGGGTCATGAGCCAGGTGCACAAAGGATAGCCTTTGTCCCCGATGAGCCATCCTCTTGGGGGAGGCTGTGCCTGGAACATGTCATGCACAGTACTCTGCCGCAGGATAAAGGCATCGTGGCTGCTGCCTGGGAAGCTGGCATTGACTGCCATGATGCGCTGCTTGTGGTCACATACCAGCTGCACATTCAGAGAATGGTAGCCCTTCCTGTTGCGATACTGCTCGCCATGCTCCAGAGGGGCCCGCAAAGCCACATGCGTACAGTCAATGGCGCCCTGCACCAAGGGGAATTCCCCGAGTCTGGCAAATCCCAATGCGCGCTGATGCTGGCTCTCGAGGGCCATGGGGAAGGAGATGAATTGGCTTCTCCTTCTGAACAGTGCTTCGGTCACGTGGCGGATGCAGCGATGCGCGCCATACTGGGAGATGTTTGCTATGTCCCCAGCAGCGTATTGGAAGGAGCCGGTGGCATAGAAGTTCAATGCCACCGTCACCTTCACTTCCACCGACAGAGACGTCCTGCACCTGAGCTTTGGCCGCAGATCTCGGCGAAGCAGGTGGCAGATCTCTGCAATCACCTCCTTTCGGAATCGGAGCCTTCTAACACATCGCGCGGCACTCATGTTTAGGTAGGAGCGCTGCTGGCGGTATAGCCTGACTGGGTAAGGCCTACGTGGCCGACGCCTGTAGCCCCCTCTGCCTCTAGCCAGGGCTGCCCCTCTCACAATGCGTCTGCGAGCCCTACGGACATGGCGCTGCAGCTGCGCGTTGGCACCCCATGCAGCCCCCATCAAATCCTGGCAAACAGTCTAATTTCCAAATGGCCACTTGCAGCGCTATGGCCTGAGTCCAAAAATACCTGGCTCTTGCTGCTTGAAACCAGTTAGCTATCCTCCTTGTTGTGTCTCCAGAAATGCGTTGCACAAGACTGTTTTCTGAAAAAAGGCTGGCCTTTATACTGGAGAGGACGTTCCCTTTAATTAGCGCCCCCCGGGGCCCGCGCTGGTTGTGTTGCGTTCCTTTTTCCAAACGCTCCGGCCGCCCGCCGCACAATGGGGCGGTCCGACTGAAGTTTGCAATCGGGGCGGCCAAAGGGCGTTGCACGAGGATGTGACGTCATTTTCTGCGCGCGCATCCGGGCGGGCGCTAAACTTTGCGCCGGCGCTAACGGGCAGCTTAATTTGGGGCGGGGCGCAAACTGCGCTGTGCCCGGGCGCTACACGCATAGCGCCCGGAAATCACTTCTCTTAAGGCGCTAACTGCTGGCGCAAGCGACTGAAAATCTAGCCCTAATTCCCTTATCAGCTAGTGTACAGATAACTGTAGCTGTAGTAAAGACAGCTGCTTTACGGTAGCTGTAGTAAAGACAGCTGCTTGACGGCAGCCGTATAAATAGGAAGCCATCTTGGCCATGCGGCAGTACTGCACGAGCTGGCACTGACTCAAGACCTAATGAAGAGTACTCAACGATATCTACTCGTAAGCCTCTT
This sequence comes from Somniosus microcephalus, assembly GCF_052327205.1. Classification (NCBI taxonomy): domain Eukaryota; kingdom Metazoa; phylum Chordata; class Chondrichthyes; order Squaliformes; family Somniosidae; genus Somniosus; species Somniosus microcephalus. The sequence goes on along the minus strand of NC_140993.1, from coordinate 47,136,733 downwards.
AATACTAAGATATAAGATAACATTACATGGTACCAGGATTTATAGAACGCACGGTACGGGCATACCACAACAATGGAAGGGATAAAACCACCGACTAGCCTGCAACTTGAAGGAAATCTGGACGAAAATTGGCACGAATTCAAACAACGCTTTCTTCTCTACCTCACAGTGATCGACGCCACGACTAGCTCTGGAACACGTAAGGTAGCTTTGTTGCTAACAATGGCTGGCTCGCAGGCAATCGAGCTGTATAATACATTTACGTTTGCAGCTGAAGGTGACAAAAATGATCTGGACAAGGTGATAGATTTGTTCGATAAATACTGCACACCTAAAAAGAATGAAACGTTCGAGAGATTTGTTTTTCACTCCTGCGTGCAAAGGCAAGGAGAATCCTTTGATGTTTTTCTGACGGACTTGAAAACAAAAGCATAAACATGTAACTTTGGAGACGTGAAGGAATCGATGAGACGTGATCAGGTTATTTTCAGAATACTTGACAAGAAGGTGAGGGAGAGAATGCTTCGGGACAATGACTTAACTTTGGATGCTGCAGTAAAAATATGTCATGCTAGTGAACTCTCAGCCATGCACACGCAAACATTCGATGGGAGAACTACAGCAACGGGCGTGAGAGCGCTGGGACTGGACAACCTACCAGTGGATGTAGTACACAGAAGGGACACAAGAGGGCACACAGAGTTCAGGACTATGACGCCATATGATTGCAGACGGTGCGGCAATAGACACGTGGCAAGACAATGTCCGGCTTATGGGAAGAACTGCGCAAAATGTAAAGGCAGGAATCACTTTGCTAAAATGTGCTTTTGGGAAGAGAAAACCGAAGGTAAAAAGACAGTGCATGCTATTGAGACTGAAGACACAGAATCGGAGACTTTGTATGTTGGAATGGTGCAAAATGACTTAAAACAGGGTAAAGATATGGAAAAGGAAGTACATTCCGGAGGACTAAAGACTGAAGTTTGGATAGCCCCCTTGCTGGTAAATGGCACCATTGTTCCCTTCAAGCTAGATACAGGTGCTAAGGCAAACCTCATAAGCTGGAGTGATGCACGGAATCGCAAAGTGAGACCAAAAATACTGAACAAGAAAGTGGCTTTGAAGGTGTACAATGGACAAAGTATTGAAACAAAAGGAACGTGTAGGCTGAATGTTAAGGTAAAAAATCGCATTCACCCATTGACGTTTGTTATAGTGCCTGAAGGACATGAGTCACTGTTGGGGGATAAGGCATGTGTGGATTTGGGCTTGGTAAAACGAGTCTATACTATTAATGAACTGAACTGTGTGCAGAGTGTCCCCCAAGACAGTACAAATATAAAGCATGATGCTATAACACACAAGTACGCAGATGTATTTCAGGGTTTCGAAGCACTGCCCTTTACATACTCCATCAAACTGAGAAATGATGCACAACCTGTGATTCACGCACCCAGGAGAGTTCCGGTGGCCCTCCGTGAGAAACTGCGGAAAAAGCTAGACCGCATGGAGGGAATAGGTTTCATAAAGAAGACGGAGGAACCGACTGACTGGGTAAATTCCATGGTTTGCGTCAATTCAAAAAAGACTGATAAATTGCGTGTCTGCATGGATCCCAAGGACTTTAACGCTAATATAAAAAGAGAGCACTATCAAATCCCTAAGAGAGAGGAAATAGTCAGCGAAATGACAGGAGCAAAATTCTTCTCCAAGATGGACGCCTCGCATGGATTCTGGCAGCTGAAACTTGATGAAGAGAGTGCTAAGCTGTGCACCTTTAACACCCCGTTTGGTTGATACTCGTACCAGCGCCTACCCTTCGGCATTAGCTCCGCCCCAGAAATCTTCCACAGAGCAATGGAGCAAATCATCGAGGGCCTGGATGGTGTGCGGGTGTACGTGGATGATCTGGTAGTATGGGGCTCCACTCAGGGAGAGCACGACACCAGACTGGAAAAAACACTTCAGAGGATATGGCAGTATGGACTCAAACTAAATAAAGACAAATGTCAGTTCAGCGTCAATGAAATCACATTCCTCGGGGACAAGATTTCTGCAGAAGGGATTCAGCCAGACAAGTCAAAGGTAAAGGCCATACATGACATGGAAAAACCAAAGGACAAGAAAGGGGTTCAGCGGGCCCTTGGCATGGTTAATTACCTAGTGAAATTCATCCCAAATCTGGCAGTGAAAACCGCTCACTTGAGAAAACTGCTGCACCAAGAGACAGAGTTCCAATGGGGACATGAACATGAGAATGAATGGAAGGGGCTGCTACACATTCTAGCAAATGAACCCCTACTGAAGTTCTTCTGCCTTGAAAAGAGGACAAAAGTGTCCACAGATGCCTCTAAGGATGGATTAGGGGCTGTCCTTCTACAGGAAGATGAAGGAGGATGGCGACCAGTGGCATATGCGTCACGCTCCATGACGGCTACAGAGTGCCGGTATGCGCAAATAGAGAAGGAGTGCCTGGGCTTGGCATTTGGGTGTGAAAAATTTCATACCTACATCTATGGACTTCCCAAGGTTATCCTAGAAACTGACCATAAGCCACTGCTAGGGATCGCAAAAAAGAATCTGTGTGACATGTCATCACGGATACAGCGCCTAATGATGAGACTACAATGTTATGATTTTGAGCTCACATATGTGCCAGGGACACAAATGTTCATAGCAGATACACTATCCAGGGCTGCGCCTCGTGCCACACAAAACAGTGAAACAGAAGAGGATGTGGCCCTTCATGTGGATATGATCTATGCAGCATTGCCCGCCTCACAGGAACAACTATCAAAGATAGCCACAGAGACATCAAAGGACCCTGTTCTGAGGAAAGTGATGAGAAATCTTCAAGAGGGTTGGAAGAAACGGTCAACATGTAAACAATATCATCATATTCAGCCTGAGCTTTCTGTGGTCAATGGACTACTGCTTAAGTGTGACAGGATTGTAGTGCCCATCTCTATGCGACGAGAAATGCTTCACAGGATACATGAAGGGCACCTGGGTGTGGAAAAGTCAAAAAGGAGAGCACGTGAGGCACTCTACTGGCCAAACATGAACTCTGATATTGACCAGATGATCAGTGAGTGGGCTACATTTCAGGAGTATCACTACAAGCAAACAAAAGAGCCCCTCATTACCACAGAGCTCCCATCACAACCTTGGGAAAAGGTAGGAACTGATATTTTTCACTACAAAGGAAAAGACTATTTGTTAGTTATTGATTATTACTCTAATTATCCTGAGATTGCTCTCCTACCCAGCACCATGTCAAGAGCTGTGATAACTCACCTGAAGTCAATCTTTTCCAGGCAGGGCATCCCTCTAACTCTGGTCTCTGATAATGGCTCTCCCTATGCCAGTCATGAGTTTCAGTCGTTTGCTACAGAGTATGAGTTTAAGCATGTAACCTCCAGCCTGCTCTACCCTCAAGCCAATGGAAAAGCGGAGAAGGGGTACAGATTGTGAAAAGACTATTAAAGAAAGCAGCACACAGCAACACTGACCCTTATCTGGCCATGATGTCGTACAGGGCGGCCCCGCTGGAAAGTGGCAAGTCTCCAGCTGAGCACTTACTGGGTCGCAAAATCCGTACTTGACTTCCCAGGCATGTCACACCTGATCACAGAGATGAGGTATGGGCAGACAAGGCCCGGAAACTTCAGCGGAAACAAAAAACGCTCCATGACCGCACAGCCACTGCACTAGTGCCTCTACAGGAGAAGGATGTAGTTCGCATTGAAGGGCCTGGGTCATGGAATCAAAGAGCCACCGTTCTACAACAGGTCGCCCCCAGGTCATACAGTGTCATGACAGAAAATGGCAATGTGTATCGCAGAAACAGGAGGCACCTACTGAAAACCACCGAGACCTATCAGCCGCAGGAGGACAGAGAGGATGAGCTGATGATGGAAATCCGACAGAGTGACGAGGAGACGAGGGCAATGCCACAAAGTGATGAAGTACACAGGGGTGACAATGAGACAAGGGGTCCGTGTGGTACAGACATGAACTTAATGGACACAACTGGGTTGGCCCAGCAAATACCCGCTCAGCTACGCAGGTCACAGCGCACCAGAAAGCCTGTCGTTAGACTCGACCTGTAGACAAGGGAAAGACTGTAAACAGCTAATGGACTTCTGGGTGTGGGTAGCGTTTATATGTACCGGCAGTTATTGCAAGGTATAGTTACACTGACTGTTTTTATATGTTGTTAATATGTGTTCTATGTGTTATGTTATGTTATGGTGTTTACTGTTTATGTCATCGTTGAGGGGGAAAGATGTACAGATAACTGTAGTTGTAGTAAAGATAGCTGCTTTACGGTAGCTGCAGTAAAGACAGCTGCTTGACAGCAGTCGTATAAATAGGAAGCCATCTTGGCCATGCGGCAGTACTGCACGAGCTGGCACTGACTCAAGACCTAATAAAGAGTACTCAACGATGTTGTGTCCATATATAATAAGACACAGACTGCTGGAGAAACAGTACAACAGGTGTTTACTCAACATGGCTCACATTGGAACTGAGTGTACAGATTACTACTCAGTGCTATATACAGGTGTGGTCACTGCCGGTACTACAGTATACATGAGCTGTAAAAAGTAGTTCCCCCCTTAAAGGTATATACATTACAATTCCTCCCCTTTTAGATTAACAGTACCATAACACTCATTTAACAATTAAATATCAAACTAATTACAAGTAACACTTTTAACATGCAACATTAGCTGAAAATAGTCTATTTATATATTCAGTCTTTGGGGAGGCTTCCTGATCCTTTCTGGATAGCGCCTTTCCCGAGTGTCTTGCTCTTGGTGCGGAGGCGATTCTGGGCCCCTGTCATCGGTTGGTTCATCAGCTTCCGATGCTACTGTTTCTGGGGTAGATGCGACCTGTACGTCGGGTTCATCACCAGGTACGTATGGGCGAGGCATGGGGTTGACTTGTTCCTGTGACTCTAGGATCTGGTCAGCATGGCATCTCATGATGCTCTCCCCAACGTCCACTGTGTACATTAGTGGGCCCTGCCGTGTGCATATCGTTCCTGGTTGCCATTTTTCTGTTCGGTAGTCGCGGGCCAAGACTGGTTGCCCTACATTGAAGCTTCTTGTTGGCTTCTCATGGATGTGCTGGAATTGCTTACTCTCAACATCTCTTCGTACGTTTGGTCTGAGCAAATCCAGGCGAGATCTTAGCCTTCGGTTAAAGAACATCATGGCCGGGGCCTGGTTGGTGACTGCATGTGTCGCATTCCGGTAGGCGAACAGGAAATTGTCCACCTTGTGCTGCAGCGGAATGTTGTCATTGTACATAGCCTTTATTGCCTTCTTAAAGAGTTGTACGAACCTCTCAGCCAATCCATTTGTGGCTGGATGATACGGGGCGGATGTGTAATGCCTTACCCCATTCTTTTTCAAGAACCTCCGGAACTCTTCGGACACAAACTGTGGTCCGTTGTCGGAGCAAGTCTGTTCTGGCAAGCCATTCCTGGCAAAGATGGTCCGTAGGACTGCAATAGTTTTCTCCGTGGTGGTGGAGGACATTTTGATGACCTCAGGCCATTTCGAGTGCGCATCCACGGCTATTAAAAACATTGAGTCCATGAATGGACCAGTAAAATCAATATGCACCCGTTGCCATGGAGATGAGGGCCACTCCCATGGGTGTAGAGGGGCCTGTGGTGGTGCATTTTGGACTTTCTGGCATCCTGAGCAGCTCTTGGTCAGGTCCTCGATTTGTTTATCGATTCCCGGCCACCACACATAAGCCCTGGCTAGGCTTTTCATTTTTACCCCTCCCAGATGAACCTCATGAAGCTCATTGAGCACTCTCTCCCTTAACTTGGGTGGAATTACCACTCGGGATCCACACATCAAGGTCCCCCGGCACACTGACAGCTGTTCTCTCCTTGTCGAGAATGCTGGCAACAGTGAGTCGCCATATGTTGGCCATCCCTTCACCGTCAAATCATATACCCAAGACAGTGTCGAGTCATTTCGGGTTTCCTTTTCGATACAAGCGTTAGTTACCAGTAGGTATTCAACTATAGTCGAATGGAATATTTCGACAGGATCCACTGCTGGTGCTTCCTCCGCAGTAGGCAGTGGCAGGTGTGATAGCCCATCAGCATTTCCATGCTGTTTCGTGCCCTAATACAGGTAGACTACCCTTTATCCGGATTTCCGAAAACCGAAACCCTCTAAAAACCGAAGGTTTTTTTGTTCAGCGTAAGTCGTGCGTACGACTTACGCTGAACGAAAAAACCTTCGGTTTTTAGAGGGTTCCGGTTTTGGAAGTTCGGATAAAGGGTAAGTCGTGCGCACAACGCCCCGCGGACCCCCCCGCCGGCCCCGACCCCCGCCGACCCCGACCCCCACCGACTTATGCTGAGCGTCAGCGTAAGTCGTGCGCACGTCCCCCGCCGACCCCCCCGCGGACCCCACTGGCCCCGACCCCCGCCGACCCCCCCGCGGACCCCGCCGGCCCCGACCCCCGCTGACCCCCCCCGCCGACCCCCCCGCGGACTCCACGGCCCCGACAACCGCCGACCCCGCCCGCCGACACCCCCGCGGACCCCGCCAGCCCCGACCCCCGCCGACCCCCCCGCGGACCCCGCGAACCGCCGACCCCCCCCACGGAACCCGCCGGCCCCGACAACCGCCGGCCCCCCCCGCGGACCCACGCCGACCCCCCCGCGGACTCCGCCGGCCCCGACAACCGCCGACCCCCCCGCGGACCCCCGCCGGCCCCGACCCCCGCCGACCCCCCCGCGGACCCCCGCCGGCCCACCTTCCGAAATCCGAAATTCTCCGAAAACTGAAACTCGGCTGGTCCCGAGGTTTTCGGATAAAGGATAGTCTACCTGTATTCAATCTCATAGTGGTGCGCGCCTAGAAAAAGTGACCATCTTTGCAGTCGTTGCGCAGTCATCACCGGAACGCCCTTCTTCGGATTAAAAATGGAGACAAGAGGCTGGTGATCAGTCAGCAAGGTGAATTTCTGCCCGTGCAGATAGTGATTGAACTTTTGCACTCCCCACACTAGGCTGAGGGCCTCCCTGTCAATCTGGGCGTAGTTACGCTCGGCTGAGGTTAGTGATCGTGACGCAAAGGCTATTGGCCTCTCTGAGCCGTCCGAGAATTTGTGCGACAGCACCGCTCCAATGCCGTAGGGTGACGCATCACATGCCAACCGAATTGGTAATGCTGGGTTGTAATGGGCCAATACCTCTTTCGATGTGATTAGTGTTTTGCTCTTCTGGAAAGCCTGTCTACATTCATCACTCCACTTCCATGGCACCCCAGTTTGCAGTAGGGTATTCAGTGGGTGTAGTATTGTAGACAAATTTGGCAAGAACTTATGGTAGTAGTTTACCAGCCCGAGGAACGACCTCAGTTGTGACACATTTTCCGGTGCTGGAGCCTTGACTACTGCCTCAATCTTCTCTGGGGACTTATGTAACCCCTCTTTATCGATAACGTGGCCACAATACGAGATCTGTTTTCTAAAAAACTCGCATTTGGGGCGGTTAGCTCGGAGCCCATATTCCTGCAATCTAGTGAGCACCTGCTCCAGGTTGGCAAGGTGATCACTGTCATTTTCGCCCATGACCACGATGTCGTCCAAATAACACTGGGTCCCTGGGATCCCTTGCAGGACTTGTTCCATTGCCCTCTGCCAAATAGCCGGAGCTGATGCTACCCTGAATACCAGCCGGTTGTATTGGTAGAGACCTTTATGGGTGTTGATTGTGAGGTATTTTTTTGATGCTTCTTCTACCTCCATTTGCAGATACGCCTGGGCCAGATCAATCTGAGTGAAGTGTTTCCCTCCAGATAGTGAGGCGAAAATATCTTCAATCTGCGGAAGTTGATATTGTACGGTGTGAAGGACCAGGTTCACTGTTATCTTAAAGTCCCCACAGATGCGAACCTTCCTTGGTTCCCCAGGCGTGCTGCTCAACGACTTTTTCATCACAGGGACGATGGGTGTAGCCCACTCGCTCCAGTCTACCTTGGACAGTGCACCTGAACGTTCCAGACTCTCCAGCTCTGCTTCACCGGCTGGGCGGATAGCATAAGGTACCGGTATGGCCGTAAAAAATTTTGGACTTGCGTTTTCTTCAATTTTAATCATCGCTGTCATGCCATTTAGTGTTCCGAGTCCTTGCTGGAACACTTCTTTCGCGTCAGTTAGGATCTTTGACAGTCGCCCAGGTGTGACATCGTCATCCTTTTTGTCAGCCACAGTCAGTGCCTGTATGGAATGCCAATCCAGTTGTATTTTCCGGATCCATTCACGTCCCAGTAATGGTGGTCCTCCATCTTGCAATACATACAGGTCTAGTTTTGGTGTTTCCTTACCGTTATATATAATGGTCACCCTTATTTTTCCTTTTTGCCCCGTGTACGTCTTCAAAATAATTTTTGTATCTCTCAAGGGTATGTGTGAGAATAGCCGCTCGTAGTCCCGTCGGTTTATGACTGTTAGGGCTGATCCTGTGTCCAATTCCATCTTTACCCGGACTCCTGCTATCTTGAGAGTGACCCAAATGGTTCGGTGATCCTCCGTTGTGATCATATTATGTAGTTTCAGACAACTCTGTTCCCTGCTTTCAGAGTCGTTATCACTCTTTTGTTCATCTGAACTATTCTCCGTCATCTTATGTACCTTCTTGTACTTTCCTTTGGTAGGTTTCTTATTGCTGGTTTTCTTTCCCAACCTGCAGACTCGTGCTATGTGTCCTACTTTTCCACACTGTCTGCACACTTTGGCCTAGAAATTCATTAAGGCGCTGCCAGCTTTGCGGCCAGTTACCGCTAAAGAGGGCTTCTGCGCCAAAAATGAGTTTGCACTGATAGTCAGCGCAGCGATATTGGCAGCGGTAGCCGTTAGCGCTGCGCCAGCACCGATGACGTCATCGGTGTGCGCAGTGCCCCGGTTCCGCCCCAAAACCGGCCCGATCCCCATATTTAGTAGTGGCCGCCTCCTGCGAAGCGGCCGCAAACAGCGACCAGAAAACGGGGCCGTGCTGTAGCCTTAGTGGGGCGCTTTAAAGGGGAAGGTGCGGCCGGCTGCTTTTTCGGCGGCCGCCTGCCCGCACCTCCTTCCCCGGCCTCCTCCACCGCCCCCCCCGCGGCATTGCCGGCTGCTTTCCGCGAACCCGGCACTTCTCCGTGGTGCCGGGCTCATTTGCCGGCACTCTCCAGCGGCGATCTCCCCATTGCAGGCAGCTCCCCCTTAAGAGAAGGAGGAGGCCTGCAGTGCCGCAGCCTGCCGCTCCGCAGCGGCTGGCGCAGCGGCGCCAAGAGCGCTGAAATTCAGTGTCAGCGCCCCAAGCGGAGGCACGCACATCCTGGTATAGCGCCCGGTTCCGAATTGGGGCGCAAACACTGAATATCTGACGATCGCTAATGGCTCCCCGACCAGCGCTAACTTTTGGGTGCGAGCGAGCTGGCCGCCCCAAAGTGAATTTCTAGGCCTTTGTCTTTGAACCAGCAATCATTCTGGTCGTGTGTTGTTCTGCCGTAGTGATAGCACTTCTGTGTTCCATATGACATTTCGTTTGTGCCATATTCTTGCGGTCTCTGTTGTATCTCTGCAGCGCCCCGTGCTGCTGCTTCATATGATACTGCAATGCTGAAAGCCTTTTTCAGCGTAAGGTCCTTTTCAGATAAAAGCCGTTTCTGGGTTCCTTCACTTTGAAGCCCACACACAAACTTGTCCCTTAAGGTATCTGCCAGTCCTGCTCCAAACTGGCAGTTTTTCGATAGTTTGCGCAGTTCTGTTAAATAATCAGCATTGCTTTCATCCTTATGCTAGTTTCGTTTGTGAAACTTGAATCTTTCTGCTATCAGCAGCGGTGTGGGGTTTAAATGTCCCTGTAGTATCGTTACTATGTCTTCAAAACTCTTTTCCATTGGCTTCGTTGGGGTTACTAGATTTCGTAATAAACCATACGTCTTTGCACCCATTAAATTTAACAATACCGACGCTTTCTTGTCATCTGACACCTCATTTGCCTTGCAGTACACCTCTATTCGTTCGACATATGTAGTCCAATCTTCGACTTCATTGTCAAATGCGGTGATACTGCCACTCTTCGGCATTTTGGGTGTGGTTTAAAATGGCGTCTCCCAATGGCTTAAAATGGCGTCTCCTGCGCTTTCCTCCTCCCCCGCTGCTGCCAACGCCGCTCCCGGCGTTTCTCGTGGCAATGGCGGCGCCCTGTAGGTTTCGCATGCTTCGCCTGCGCTGCTGCCAACGCCGCTCTCTGCGGTCCTCGTGGCAGTGGCGGCGCCTCGCGGGTTTCTGCGCGTCTCTCTCTCCCTCTCTTCGATGCTGCTCGGCCCCTGAACACCGGCTGCGCCCTGTGCGCTCTGCCCTCTCTCTCTCTCCCCCGTCGACGCCGCTCGGCCCTTTGCTGTGCCGCTCGGTCGGGCTCTAGCCCACCGCTGTCCGGGAAAGGTCTGTGCACTACCTGTTGCCAGCCCGTTTCGCTGGACCACCTCGACTGTAAAGCCAAGCCTGGCTCTCGACAACCTCCCCCGCAATTCTCCAGTCTCTGCTGGATGACTGGGCGGTTGCCCGTGGTCGACGCCCGAGTCTCTGGCCTTGACCTCCAATCCACTGATCTCCAGGAACGAATCCCCGGGAGGTGATGCAGCGTTGCAGGTAGGTTCAAACTTGCCTTGTTGCCAATGTTGTGTCCGTGTATAATAAGACACAGACTGCAGGAGAAACGGTACAACAGGTGTTTACTCAATGTGGCTCACATTGGAACTGACTGTACAGGTTACTACTCAGTGCTATGTACAGGTGTGGTCACTGCTGGTACTACAGTATACATGAGCTGTAAAAAGTAGTTCCCCCCTTAAAGGCATATACATTAAAAACGATATCTACTCGTAAGCCTCTTAATACTAAGATGTAAGATAACATTACAGCTAGGAAACTGTCTATCTCCGTTTTAAATTTATTTAATGTCGCAGCTTCCACAGCTCTCTGGGGTAGCAAATTCCATAGATTTACTACCCTCAGAGCGAAGAAGTTTCTCTTCATCTCAGTTTTGAAAGGGCAGCCCCTTATTCTAAGATTATGCCCCCTTGTTTTATCTCACCCATCAGTGGAAACATCCTCACCGCATCCACCCGATCAAGCCCCCTCACAATCTTATATGTTTCGATAAGATCGCCTCTCATTCTTCTGAATTCCAATGAGTAGAGTCCCAACCTACTCAACCTTTCCTCATAAGTCAACCCCCTCATCTCCGGAATCAACTGAGTGAACCTTCTCTGAACTGCCTTGAGAGCAAGTATATCTTTTCTTAAATATGGAAACCAAAACTGTACGCAGTATTCCAGGTGCGGCCTCATCAGTACCCTGTATAACTGAAGCAAGACTTCCCTGCTTTTATACTCCATCCCCCTTGCAATAAAAGCCAAGATTCCATTGGCCTTCCTGATCATCTGCTGTACCTGCATACTAACCTTCTGTGTTTCATGCACCAGGACCCCCAGATCCCCTTTAGGACACCAATTTGTGCAGTAAAATAGCCTTTTCACCTGTTTCAGATGGACAGGCTGCTTGCCCATTTACAGGCTTGCCTGAATATTACATCAAGCGGGCCTTGGGCATCAATGGACGTGCCCCTGTCCCCACCCCCCACCGGTTTTGTGTTGCTGGTTGCCTGCTTTTCAGGTGCAAATCAGCTGGCTGTGAGTTTTCCCCCTTTTTGTCCACAGTGTAACAGACTTGTTGAATAAGTTATCAGAGATGCCTATTTAATGGACAATATTAATGAGTTCAAGGGACAACTTTACGTGTTTCAGGGGAGAAAAAGGACCAGGGGTTGTAGATGGGGTTGGTTTCCTCAAGAGGGAGAGGCTTCTTTCCTGACACTGCAATATTCTTCTCAGTAGCATTGTTAACCCTCGAGTTTTGTTCCATTAGGTTTAATTTTAGGGATGTTAATCAATTTAAGATATTTTACAAAATGAATTGCAAGCTGTCTGTGGAACCAGCTTCTGCATAAAATTAAACAAATCAATTCCTTTATTGGCTTAGAAATTCAATCACAGCACCTATTTTTCAGGCACTATTCAGGAGTTCTTTGGTTTCAGCAGAATTCTTTCTAACTTTCTGACCCTAAACTTCTGAGCCAGGAGATTACCAATGATTAACAGTATCATCCCCATGACTGGTTCCTGTAATGATATCAGCAAATAGTGATGGTATTTGCCTGTTTGATTATTTATGCCTTACCAGCATATTTGCCTGATTGATTATTTATGCCTGACCAGCAGAGGGCATGTGAGAGACAAGCAGTTTAGTTTTGGTTTTGTTTTAGATGGATCTCTAAGATGGTGTCTCCTGTAATGCTGTTAACTGAGTTGAACATACTTTAGATAAAAAGTCATTCTCTTTCATGAATGTGTCGTCATTGAACCCACATACAAATCAATACATGGTGTCAGAAGTGATTGAAAGAGATGAAGAGGAAAAATCTGAAGTTAAATCAGCTCTCCACATATTAGCAAGCCAAAAGAGAACATCGTTACTTACCATTGGAGAATAGCTAACGAAGTGAAAAAATGGAAGGTCTACACCCACCGGCGAAGCTTCAGTTGACAGGTAATGTGGCTGAAAATTGGAGGAGGTTCAAACAACATTTGGAGTTGTATTTAGCGGCAATCGGAGCTGACGAGAAAAGTGATAAAATGAAAGCTTCAGTGTTCTTACATGTCATGGGTGATGAAACATAGAAACATAGAAACATAGAGATAGGAACAGGAGTAGGCCATTCGGCCCTTCGAGCCTGCTCCGCCATTCAATGAGATCATGGCTGATCTTCGTCTGAGATCATAGCTGATCTTACCAGTTCAGTACCCCGTCCCCGCCTTTTCTCCGTAACCCTTAATCCCCTTAGCCTTCAGAAATATATCCAATTCTCTCTTGAAAATATTTATTGAATTAGCCTTCACAGCCCTCTGTGGCAGGGAATTCCACAGGCTCACCACTCTTTGAGTGAAGAAATTCTTCCTCATCTCTGTTTTAAATGATTTGCCCGCTATTTTTAGACTGTGGCCCCTGGTTCTGTGCTCCCCTGCCATTGGAAACATTCTCTCTGAATTCAGCCTGTCCAGGCCTGCCATAATTTTATATGTTTCGATGAGATCCCCTCTCAATCTTCTAAACTCCAGTGAGTACAAGCCCAAACTATTCAATCTCTCCTCGTAGGTCATTCCCGCCATTCCAGGTATCAGCCTGGTGAATCGCCGCTGCACTCTTTCCATGGCAAGAACATCCTTCCGCAGATGGGGCGACCAAAACTGTACACAATACTCCAGATGCGGTCTCACCAGCACCTTGTACAGCTGTAGTAAGGTATCCCTATTCCTATACTCGAACCCCCTTGATATGAAGGCCAACATACCATTTGCCTTCTTAATCGCCTGTTGCACCTGCATGCTCTCCTTCAGTGACTGGTGCACAAGAACACCCAGGTCCCTCTGCACTTCCCCATCTCCCAATCTATTGCCATTTAGATAATAATCCACCCTCCTGTTTTTACCCCCAAAGTGGATAACCTCGCATTTATCCACATTATAGTGCATCTGCCACGTATCCGCCCATTCCCCCAACCTGTCCAAATCGCACTGTAGCCTCCTGACATCCTCATCAGAGCCCACCCCTCCTCCTAGTTTAGTGTCGTCAGCGAATTTGGAAATATTGCATCCAATTCCCTGATCCAGATCATTTATATATATTGTGAACAGCTGGGGTCCCAGGACAGATCCTTGCGGCACCCCGCTGGTCACTGCCTGCCACTCCGAAAACGAGCCGTTTATTCCAACTCTCTGTTTTCTATCCGCCAGCCAGTTCTCTATCCACGTTAATACTTTGCCCTCAATCCCATGAGCCTTAATTTTGCATGATAATCTTTTGTGTGGAACCTTATCGAAGGCTTTCTGGAAGTCAAGGTACACCACATCCACTGGCTCTCCCCCATCTATTTTACCAGTTACTTCCTCAAAAAATTCCAGCAGATTAGTCAAACACGATTTACCCTTTGTAAATCCATGTTGACTCTGTCCGATCCTTTCCCCATTTGTCAAGTGCTCCGCTATTTTATCCTTAATAATGGACTCTAGCATTTTGCCCACAACCGATGTAAGGCTTACCGGTCTATAATTCCCTGCTTTCTCTCTACCCCCCTTTTTAAATATTGGGGTAACATTAGCTACCCTCCAATCCACGGGTACTGTTCCCGAGTCAATGGAGTTCCGGAAGATGATCCTTAGAGCATCTGCTATCTCTAGGGCCACCTCCTTAAGTACCCTAGGATGTAGTTTATCAGGCCCCGGGGATTTGTCGGCCTTCAGTCCCCTCAACTTACCCAACACCATATCCCTAGAGATACTAATTTCTGTCAGCTCCTCCCTCTCATTAGTCCCTATGTTTGCCGATATTCCTGGGAGGTTATTTGTGTCCTCCTTTGTGAATACAGAACCAAAGTATGAGTTTAATTGGTCTGCCATTTCCTTATTCTCCATTATATATTCTCCCGAATCGGACTGCAAGGGACCGACTTGGGATTTTACCAGTCTTTTCCTCCTGATATACCGATAAAAGCTTTTGCAGTCTGTCTTTATGTTTGCTGCAAGTTTACTTTCGTATTCTATTTTCCCCTTCCTGATTAATCCCTTTGTCCTCTTTTGCTGTATCCTGTGCTGCCCCCAATCTTCCGGTCTGGTGCTTTTTTTTGCCAGTTGATATGCCCTTTTTTTTGATTTTATGCTGTCCCTAATTTCCCTCGTTATCCACGGTTGAGTCACCTTTTTAGGTTTATTTTTATGCCAAACCGGTATAAACATGTTCTGGAATTCTTCCATTCTATCTTTGAATGCTTGCCATTGTCTATCCACTGTCAATCCCCCCAGAAACACCACCCAATCAATCTTACCCAATTCCCGTCTCATACCCTCGTAATTCCCTTTATTTAAGTTCTGGAGGTGTATAATAACTTCACATTCGCTGCTGATGGAGACAAAATGAAGCTAGATAAAATAATGGAACAGTTTGAGGCCTACTGCATACCTAAATGTAACGTGACATTTGAGAGGCACAGATTTTTCACATGTGTACAGAAAACGGGAGAGACTATTGATCAGTATGTGACTGAACTGAGAAACCGAAGCAAAACATATGAATTTGGGGGACTGACAGACTCGCTGATAAAAGACAGACTGGTGTGTGGTATTCCAGATAATGGTCTAAGGGAAAGACTGCTAAGAGAGCAAAATCTAGACCTGGGAAAAGCCATAGCACTGTGTAGGGCTACAGAGACTGTGAAGTTGCAGGCAAAGGAGCTGTTCAGTGACAGTAGCTGCAACGTGGATGCAGTGAGTAAGAACGGACACAAACCGTTTAACAAAAAGAGCGCCAATGTGAAAAAAGAGGCGTGGCCAGCGAACAAAAATGAAAGGGGCAATCGAAAGTCATGTAGTCAATGCGGTACACAGCATACACCAAAAAAGTGTCCAGCATATGGTAAAACATGCAATAGTTGCAACAAAAACAACCATTATGCCCGTTGCTGCAAGAACCAAGCGCAACAAAGCAAGGTCCATGCAGTAGATGAAAGCGAGATAGAGGAGTTCTATGTAGATGTTGTGTCTGAAAACAAAGAAGAAAAAAGAGACTGGATGTTGACACTAAAAGTGAATGACATACACATTCCATTTAAATTGGATACTGGAGCACAAGTTAATGTGATATCAGAGACTGATTTTAAGAAAATTAGGCCCAGACCAAAGATACATGGAATAAAAGTGAAAGTGACAGGATACTCAGGTACTGATATACCAGTGAAAGGAAGATGCATTGTCAAAGTGACACACAAGGACAGAGAGCACACGCTAGCATTAATCGTGGTGCCAAAGGATGTGCAAGCCATACTAGGTTTAATAGCCTGTGAGAGACTGAACCTGGTAAAGAGAGTCCTCGTTGTGGAAAGCGAAGGAGAGACAGTCTATGATGAACTCATGAAAGAGTACAATGACCTATTTAAGGGTCTAGGCTGCCTTCCAGGAGAACACACGATCAGAGTAGATAAAAGTATGCCAACGGTCATACATCCATGCAGAAAAGTTCCGTTTGCTCTTCAAAAGCAACTGAAGACAAAGTTGGACAGGATGGAAAGCCTGAATGTGATTCAGAAGATAGATGAGCCAACTGAGTGGGTGAGTTCCCTCGTCGTTGTGGACAAAAAGAATGGAAAGCTCAGAATTTGCCTGGATCCAAGAGATCTAAACAGAGCAATAAAGAGAGAGCACTTCAAGCTTCCTACACGTGAGGAAATCATGTCACAGTTTGCAAATGCAAAGTATTTCAGCAAGTTAGATGCATCATCAGGATTTTGGCAGATGAAACTGGACGAAGCAAGTTCAAGACTGTGCACGTTCAACAGTCCATTTGGCAGATACAGATTCCTAAGGTTACCATTTGGCATTGCCTCAGCTCCTGAAGTGTATCACAAAACTATCCATATGATCTATGAGCACCTGGAGGGAGTTGATACATCAATGGATGACATCATAGTATGGGGAACCACGAGAACTGAGCATGACGAGAGACTGAAAAAAGTGCTGGAAGCAACAAGGAAAACAAAACTGAAGCTGAATAGAGAGAAATGCCAGCTCGGGGTGACAGAACTGACATTCGTGGGAGATATCCTTAGCAGTGAGGGCATCAGACCAGATCCCAGAAAGGTGTCCGCCATTGAGAATGTGCCAAAGCCACAATGCAAAAAGGACATGCAGAGGTTTAATGGAATGATCAACTACATGGGTAAATTCATATCCAACCTCTCAGAAAAGATGGCGCCACTGAGACGACTAACTGAAAAGAACATAGAATGGGAATGGAATCATGAGCATGAGAAGTCATGGAGCGATCTAAAGAAACTGCTCACAGAGGAACCAGTTCTGAGGTTTTATGACCCAGCGAGACCCATCAAGATATCATCAGATGCATCACAGAGTGGGCTCGGTGCCGTTCTTCTGCAAAAATATGACGACTGGCAACCTATTGCATATGCATCGCGCTCAATGACAGACGCGGAGACGCGATATGCTCAAATAGAAAGGAGCTGCTCAGCATCACATACGCCTGTGAAAGATTTCACCAGTTTGTGTCAGGACAAGCAATCAGTGTAGAGACTGACCATAAGCCCTTGATTGCATTGTTCCAAAAGCCACTAAATAGCTGTCCACTTAGAATACAAAGAATGATGATCAGGCTGCAACGCTATACACTGAATGTTGCGTACACACCGGGTAAGCTGATGTATACAGCAGACACGTTGTCCAGAGCTGTAGACCCAAGTGAGCCCGCAAACACCAAAATGGATGAAAAAGTGAACGCCTACGTGGACATGTCACAAGTGCACTGCCCATAGCAGATGCAAAAATGGAGCTCATAAAGACTGAGACAAACAAAGATGAAACACTGAGACGACTGAGGAAAAGCATCTTGGATGGATGGCCCAACATGAAGCAAGACTGCTCACCTGACATGGCAGAGTACTGGAACTGCAGGACGGAACTATCAGTGGTCGAAGACATCATCTACAAAGGAAGTAAAATAGTTATCCCAAAGAGTCTGAGAAAAGAGATGCTAAAAAGGATCCATGGAGGACATCTGGGAATCGAAAAGTGTAAGAAAAGAGCATGAGAGGTGATGTACTGGCCACGAATCAACCAAGATGTGACAAATGAGGTGTCAAACTGCACAATATGCCTGAAATATCGAGCAAGCAATCCGGTAGAACCACTAAAGCCACGCCCAGCTCCAGACAGACCTTACCAGAAGGTAGGCGCTGACCTATTCGTATGTCAAGGGAAGGACTATCTTGTAGTCACAGACTATTACTCCCTGTATCCAGAGGTTTGTAGACTGTACACCACCACTGCAGATGCTGTGATAACATGTATGAAAGCCATATTCTCCAGACATGGTGTGGCAAGCGAGGTCTTCACAGACAACGGACCCCAGTTTTACAATGCAAGTTTCCGACACTTTGCCAAAGAGTGGGACTTTGTCCACACAACGTCAAGTCCTCACTTTCCACAGTCCAATGGACTCGTGGAAAAATCGGTCCAGACAGTGAAAAGACTGATGTGCAAGACAATAGACAGTGGAACTGACTTCTACCAGAGCATGCTTGTATACCGCACAACGCCGCTCGAGTGTGGTATGTCACCAGCCCAACTCCTTATGGGACGTCTGCTAAGGTCAAACCTACCCATCCCGGAGAACCTCCTGAAAACAAAAGAGGGGGAGAAAGTGAGGAAGTTCAAAGAACAACAGAAAGAAAAGCAAAAGTACTACTATGACAGAGGAACACAAAACCTACCTGAACTCCACACTGGTGACCAAGTAAGGTTCAAAGACAAAACAAACATATGGACTCAGAAGGGAACTGTCCTGAGTGAAGTTCAACCAAGATCATACACCATTCAGACAGATGAGGGTGCTGTTCTGCGAAGAAATCGTAGGGATCTTCTCATGGGACCAGCCACAGCTGGTCAAAAGGCTGATACTGTTGAACAACCTGATCACACAGCAGGTCAAAAGACTGATACTGTTGAACAACCTGATCACACAGCTGAGAAATCATTATCTGAGGCAACAACTCAGATTCAAGGACAATCAATCAGAAAATCCTCAAGACACGTGAAGCCTCCTGAGAGACTCATTGAGCAAATTTAAGGACTCTTATTATAGAAGGAAGTAATGTTACCTTATTCTTTCTTCAAGTTCTAGGTATTTACATATTTCATGTGAACACGCAAAACAAGGTTAAAAAACCTTGATCATGATAATGATAATGTAAGTTCATTAAGTGTTACAGTTAAAATGCAGAGTAATACAAAGAAAATATTTTGTTAGATAAAAGTAAAATACTTTTGTTTTAAGAAAGGGAGATGTAATGATATCAGTAAATAGTGATGGTATTTGCCTGTTTGATTATTTATGCTTTACCAGCATATTTGCCTGATTGATTATTTATGCCTGACAAGCAGAGGGCATGTGAGAGACAAACAGTTTAGTTTTGGTTTCGTTTTAGATGGATCTCTAAGATGGTGTCTCCTGTAATGCTGTTAACTGAGTTGAACATACTTTAGATAAAAAGTCATTCTCTTTCATGAATGTGTCGTCATTGAACCCACATACAAATCAATACAGTTCCCTCTGCCAAATTATTTTTTTTAATAAAGTGTGAATCAACACACCTGATATGATCTCAGTATTGTTTAAATTTTTGCTGTCGGAAAATATTTGTAGTCAATATACTGTGACTCACTATTCACTATGTACACCCTTTCTAAAAAAATAGATTTAAAACCTATTGTTAAATATCAGTAAACAGGGTATTTCACATTTATATTGGACTCTTATGTAATCAACTCAATAGCCTTGTGGAAATGGAAGGTGAAAGCTGTCAGTTATGTGAATCAAAGGCAATGATTTCAGCATGTCAAAAATACTAATATATTCATGGCTTTTCTGTTTTAAAAAAATAATTTTATCATGAAATGTATTCCTTTATTATAGGTCAGTTGGTTTTCTTGGAGATGAGGGTGTAAATTTTCATTTTCACCACATGGGCACTAAGCTGGAGGACTGGAACACCCATCTGATGTACAACCTGCCTGATTTTCAACCCATTGAAATCAGTGGAATGAAAATAAGACTGATTCAGTAATGGGTAGGAGGCCTGCTCCTCCAGATTACCACCCGCACGATGCAGATAAACACTTACCTTGACATCTCCAACAACTGCTACAGCGCCTCTAGAAGAGAATTAAGTATTTATACGTGGCTAATATTTTGAGTGCATATCTGTTAATATTTTAAGTACGACAAGAGCACCTCCCATTAATCATTTGTATGAGTTGTCCAAAATGCACTGTGCTTCCTTATTGGATAGTTTCATAACTAATGTATTTGCCCTTTATCAGGTCTTATCTAAAAAGAAATATAAACAGAAAATGCTGGGAACACTTAGCAGGTCAGGCCGCATCTGTGGAGAGAGAAACAGAGTCAACATTTCAGATCTGGGGATAGGCTATTGACAAAGATTCACTATAAGCCCACTGATTCCCACAGCTACCTGGCCTACACTTCCTCCCACCCAGCTTCCTGTAAGGACTCTATTCCATTCTCCCAGTTTCTCCATCTCCACCGCATCTGCTCTGACAATGCCACCTTCCATACTAATGCTTCCGACATGTCTTCCTTTTTCCTCAACCGAGGATTCCCCTCTACTGTGGTTGACAGGGCCCTTGACCGTCTCCGTTCTATTTCCTGCACTTCTGCTCTCACCCCTTTCCCACCCTCCCGGAACCACGATAGGGTTCCCCTTGTCCTCACCTTTCACCCCACCAGCCTCCACATTCAACGGATCATCCTCCACCATTTCCGCCACCTCCAGAGTGATCCCACCACCAAACACATCTTCCCCTCACCTCCCCTTTCAGCATTCCAAAGGGACCGCTCCCTCCGTGACACCCTGGTCCACTCCTCTATCACCCCCAACACCCCTTCGTCCGGCATCTTCCTGTGCA
This sequence comes from Somniosus microcephalus, assembly GCF_052327205.1. Taxonomy (NCBI): domain Eukaryota; kingdom Metazoa; phylum Chordata; class Chondrichthyes; order Squaliformes; family Somniosidae; genus Somniosus; species Somniosus microcephalus. Next base: position 47,116,091 of record NC_140993.1, on the reverse strand, counting down.
AGCACAGGAGATGCAACACCTGCCCTTTTACCTCCTCCCTTCCCACTCTCCAGGGTCCCAAACACTCCTTCCAGGTGAAACAACGATTTACTTGTACTTCTTGCAATTTAGTATACTGTATTCGCTGCTCACGATGCGGTCTCCTGTACATTGGGGAGACCAAAAGCAGATTGGGTGACCGCTTTGCAGAAAACCTCCGTTCAGTCCGTAAGTGTTGACCCCAAGCTTCTGGTCGCCTGTCACTTTAATTCTCTGCTCCACTCCCACTCTGACCTCTCCACCCTCGGCCTTTTATACTGTCCTAATGAAGCTCAACGTAAGCTCGAGGAACAGCACCTCATCTTTCGATTAAGCACTTTACAGCCTTCTGAACTCAACATCAAGTTCAACCATTTCAAACCATAACCTCTGCCCCTATCAGTTTTTTTTCTTCTCTCTCTCACATGGCAGCTGTTGATCATCTTGCCATTGTCATTTATACTTCATCTAGAGCCATCTTTTGTTTCTTAGCTTGTCCCATTACCATCTCCTTTTGCCTTGTACCATCATTCTTTTTGTCTCTTAATCTCTCCTACCTTCCATCCTATCACAGACCTTCCCTTTTGTTCGTTCCTCATCCTGCCCCCCTCCCCCCTCTCCGTGCCCCTACACTTGCTTAAAAACCTGTTACATCGCCAACTTTTTCCAGCTCTGACAAAGGGCCATCGATCTGAAACATTAACTCTGTTTCTCTCTCTACAGATGCTGCCTGACCAGCTGAGTATTTCCAGCATTTTCTGTTTTTATTTCAGGTCGATGACCTTTCTTCAGAACCTAAACTGAAACTGCTTTTAGATCAAAGTAGAATCCTAGGTATAAAAGTTACGGAACTGCTATTACAATATTTTAAAGTGGTTTAGCCAGACAGCGAATATGAAGGAAGGAGTTAATGGATGGAATCTTTGTCTTGATGCCTGTGAACAAAGGAAGCTTAGAAACAGAGAATGCTGAAGTTCCCTTTGGCTGGAACAAGAGGTGACCCTTACTTAAATAAGAAAGTTGGTTGATTGGAGACCCACATAACCGACATGGGAAATTACACTCACTTACATGTTTTGACTGCCATAAAAGAACTAATGCTTTGATAACGGATTCTCACTCGCATTGCTGAGAGGTACAAACTGCATCTCTAGGCGAGATAAGAATTGAGGCCACAAGCCATCCCATAGTCCACTAAACCAGAGCTAGAATGATGGGATAATTTATGACTAGATGAAAAGAACAGGGGTATATACGTGCAGCCTAAGTTGGTTGAATAGTGTAAAGATAGAGCTTTCCCCCCTTCCAGCACTAGAATTCTCAGGACAGTCAGAAGTCCACAGTCACATAGAAACATAGAAACATAGAAGATAGGAGCAGGAGTAGGCCATTCGGCCCCTCGAGCCTGCTCCTCCATTCAATGAGATCATGGCTGATCATCCAAACTCAGTACCCTGTCCCTGCCTTCTCCCCATATCCCTTGATCCCTTTAGCCTTAAGAAATATATCACGCAGCAGCCTGGAGAGCTGGAACTGATCACTCCAGGCCTGGGAACCATGTTGTATTATTTGCATATCATCTTGTAATTTAATATAATACTGTAGAATGGTTATATAAAACAATACTGTTATCAGTTTATATATATTTAATCTTGTTGAAACCACTCGAGCCAGAATCAGATGGAAGTTATTGTTGCAGGATTAACAACCGTTTGTTGCAAAAGTTGTTCTCAATTTGACTTTTCCATGCATAGAGTAGTTACAAAAACGTTAGATGATTATCGTTTTACACATGTTACACAAACATGTCTCTACACTGGAGAGATATGACGTCCTTGGTGATTGAGGATTCTGTGAAGCACCCATTATCCAAGCCTTTAGCAGAGGTACCAGTCCTCCTTCTCCTGCTTACAACATTCCAACACAGTTACGACTGACCTTGGCTCCCAGACACAGCTGTCTCTGGTCTAACTCAAATTCTTGCCTGTGGTTTCGTATCCATCTTTTGCTAACTTGCCCATAGCCTATTTTTATGATTCTGTTAACGCTTTATCAATCCATCTATTTAATACTAAAGAACCCCCCTGAAGTAGCTTAGCTTACTCACCTCACATGTTCCAACAACAGGAAACATGGTAGATTTAATCTAGCGGTCGTTCAACTGCTAACTATGATTCAGTTTGGCTGGTCTTGCCATGGAGCACGGAAATGATTTAGACTCTGTAAACTTGCACATATAATTCACATAAAACCTTTATTCTATTCTCGCTGCAGAACAAGATTGTTTATTTCTTTTGTAGGAAGTATTTCATCTCAAGTTCTGTTAGAAGAATTGAAAGGGTTTTGGTTGACTCGTTTGTTTGATTAACCCCTTTTGAATTGTTCTAGACTTCCAGGACTGCATTGGACTGTTCAATCTCTCACCTATTTGACTCGCGTCTGTATATAATTCTATCGCAAATAAATCTATTTAATGGTTTATCTTGTTATGTAAGTACCTGGTTTAGCTCATATTATCCATTTTCTGAATTGCCATAAGATACAACACAGAAATGGATATGGTAATGTAGTGGGTATGCTGCTGGAGTAGTAACCCAGTTGTGATGAGTTCAAATCTCAGCATACAAAGTTGTGATATTGAATTCAATAAATCAGGTAATTTGTGGCCTAAGTGCATCAAGGGATATGGAGCAAAGCTAGGTAAATGGAGTCAATCAGTGATCTAACTGAGTGGCAGATTAGGCTTGAGGGCTGAAGGGCCTACTTCTGTGAAACTGATGATGAAAGCTACTGGATTTTTTAGAAACCAAACTGCTTCACGAACCTCCTTCAAGGAAGGGACCACCTCCCCCCACTCCCCGCCCAGTCTCCAGCCCCACATTATATGGTTGTCTCTTAGTGCCCTCTGAAATGGCCTAGCATGCCACTCAATAAGAAGGACCACCACCATCACATTCTCGGGCCAACTAGGATGGGCAATAAATGCAACCTTCCTGAGAATATATTTTAATAAACTTTAGGTATTATCCGGTAATGGTTTTCCAATAAGTGATTGTTTGCCCTGTCTCATGCTATATCCCAATTTAATTGGGGCAGGGGATATTTTGTGTCTGCGCCCAAGTGTACTGGATTGCTTGGGCATCGTGAACACCAGAAAATCAGGCACACGCCATCAAGGAACATGTCTGATCTTTCCATTAATTTAAACGGAACGATATTGAGTGAGTTCCTTTACACGCATGAACTTCGCCCCACCTAACTTTCAGATATAAGTGTTCCAATGTGCCTGGGCACATACATAGGGAAAGCTCCCCTTTAAGATTAAGTTGCCGATCGTAGGACGTGTGACCTCGCCTATGGAAGCTGCCTTTTGCAACGAGAATGAGTACAAAATATGTTGGAAACAAGTCTGAATCATAGCAGTCTGCATTGGGACTAGATTGCTTTCTGCTTTTTGACACCTATCAGATACTCCCAGGCCAAATAAAGCACAGTCAGATCCTTCTACTGTGCCTGAACAATGTGTCCCCTCCCTTGGGTTATATGTTTTTCAAGGAAGTCACTTTTTGCACAAGTTCCTGAAACTCAACAAAGTTGAGGAGACCCAATGATTTGCAGATATTTATTGATGGTCCTGGCAATCTTTTCAATCTGAGAGGAAAATCTATGTTTGATCCCTGCAAGAGTACTAATCTTGGTGTCCAGTACCTGCCACTGCAGTGATGACTATCTATCTGTATTATCCAATGTTGGGCTCTGTCCATGTAGGCCGATAGATCAAGAAGGCTTTGACACATAATTACTGAATCAAAGTCAAATGTTTCCCTAGGTCTCCTCCCGACATCCTAAAAAATTCCAATTGAAAAGGAACTAAAAAAAGTTAAAAATAACTGAAAAGTTGCTTGTAATGTCAGTCCAAAAGCCATTACGACCAATTCATTTTCAAATATATAAACACTTTGCCAATAGACTTGTTGGTTTGTTGTAATCTAGAACACTTTTTAAGGTCTGAGTGGCACTATCTTGATTAGCAGTGGGAGCTGTGGATGTAGCTTAGAACGGTCAGAGATTCAGTGTTATTAGATTCAGCTTCTGATAACTTAGCTGGCATGCTATTCACTGCAAAGACGAGACTTACCACACAGTTAAATATTTCAGATGAAATGCTTTACTGATGAACAGTAGAAGTGAAAAGACACGTATTAGGTTTTTAGATACACTGAAAAAGAAAAAGTTGCCCTCCACGACCTCCCACCTTGCACCCTTCGTAAACTTGAGCTCATCCAAAGCTCAGTTACCTGTTTCCCGTGCACACTTCCGACGGGATGTGCGCAGGATGCCATCTTGGTAAAGGGGTTTGCGCGCATCTAACGACTGGCAGCAGCAAGCAGAGCAGGCAGATTATGATATCAATCAGTGTGCAAAGCTGATTTGACACCAGCGCTGCCATTTTTGAACTCCACACTCCAGCCAGTCTTAACCGTGCACAGCTGAACACAACGATAAACGGAATGAAGGACCCCCCCACCAGCGCTATTTAAAGGGATCATGAACTTCTTACAGGTTAATTACCGGATTATTTCTTCTGACTGCTAGTGCAATTGTATGTGTTTTTGGAGCTTTCCTATACTTGGCTAAAGTTTGAATACTCTACAGGGAGGGCATGGTCTGGCTGATGCTGAAGTACTATTCTAATCATTTAAAAGCTTGTGTTGCAACCAGTTGCTTCCAGACATGGGTGGCCTGGTAAGCTTTACTCTGGGAATTGAGCATGATTAAGAGAATGAAGAGAGGCCACGCAGAGCAGAACAAGCTGCTAGAAGAGAAAGGAGGAGGAGATGGAGCAGGAGGCCATATCCACCGAGGGTCTTTAGGGAGCAATTCTCTTACATCAACTTCAGCAAGGACCAATGCTTGAGACGTCTTCGCTTCACAAAAGATGTTGTGACTGAAATCAGCCAACTGCTGTAGCCACAACTGCAACCTCAAAGCTGGGCAAGGACAGCATTGCCTGTGGCTGTCAAGGTGATTGTGACTCTTAACTTTTATGCGCCTGGCTTCTTCCAGGCTGCTGCTGGAGATATAAGCAACATCTCGCAGTTTGCAGTGCACTGCTGCTTATGGGTCAGAGAGATACAGATGGAGTGAGCACAAGGGTTTGCATGCATTGCAGGCTTCCCCATGCTGCAGGGTGCCATTGACTGCATGCACATAGCTTTGCGTGCGCCTCATGCAAACTCTGCCATTTTCATGAACCAAAAAGGATTCCACTCCCTCAATGAGCAACTGGTGTGCGACCACAGGCAGCATACAAAAATAAACAAATCACCCTTCTGTATTCCCTTAGTGCCTGTCTTCCGTGTGCCTTTGCCTAGCCTGGTGCTCCTACGAGGTACTTCCCCAGTGCAGCAGTACAGTGGAAGGCTGCTGACCTTCAATTGAGGAGACTGCAGATGGCCTTGGAGCACGACCTCAAGCAGCTCTGGGCCGAGAAGGCCTGGCTCCAGACTGCACCTGCAGCCTGGGCTGGCTGACTGACAGGCAACAGCAAGGGCACTGGAGGAGTGGTGGGGTGTGAGCACGAATACTGTCATCCTGAGAGAGGACAGCAGGTTCGTGCTTCATGGAGCCACTGCCACTTCCCCAGGGTGGTGGTTCAGCAAACCTACTGATCTGTTGGAGGACAGATTGATGGATGACTGTGAAGCCCTGGAAGCCCCTTTGAACAGTGGTATCCAGAGCCGCAATGGCAGCAGTCTGATCTTACATGGCAGCAGTCTGAGCTTCCACTACAGCACTCAGACCTTTGATGGAAGCTGTTTGTGCTGCAATGCAAGCTGTGATATTGGCCATCAGACGTTGTATTATGGTGGGTTCCACAAGTGCGCTGATGGAGGTGGCCACCTGTTCCGTGTTGGAAAGGATGGGCTCCAAACTCTGCAAAGCCTGTGCCAAGTTGGTGTTGGACTCCTCCATGCTCCTTGGCATTGTGTGCAGGCTTTCCGATGCGCCAAGCATTTGGTTGTGTGCGTCCATCAGTCTTCTTCTGTATCCTGGCCCATCAAAGCACTCATCTGACTCCACTGCAGCAGAACTAGTGTGTGATCTCACTGTCATGTGAGTTGGCACCTGCGCTATCCTTTCCCCCTGCCCTGTGCCCGGTGTCTCATCATGTGTAGATCCCTCTTCTATCCTAGCCTCTAAAATACACACAGTGTCAGTCTCTGAGCTGGTGGCTGCAAGCAGAAGATCAACGTGATGGTGTCTCTTCATCTTCACTGTAGGATTCGCAAAGTTGGACTTTATATTAATAAGGGTCAAATGGCAGAAGAGGCCATGATTTTACAGACTGTTTTTAAAGAAGCCCAGAAAAAGGGGCATACAAAATGGCCACCATATCATGTGACCAGCTTATTGGTACACTTTAAAATGGTTCCTGCGCAACCTCAGACAGATTTGTGGATTCAACCCACAGTAAGTTCTGGAAGCTGTTTCTGAGAGAACAAAACTAGATCCACACGTATGCATATGGATTAGATGCAGATCTAGTCAAGATCGGCCTGGAGACAGAGGCCATCAAAATGTTGCCCCAGACAAAAGGGGACAATTTCATATTCATGAGAACAGCACCCAGGACTAGATAACGAGATCAGCAGGTCATTAAAAACAATGAAGGTAACTCCAGACCAGAGATGGGCCTGTTACCAGCCGTTTAAGACATTTAAAATATAATAACTACCCCACTGTGCTCCCAGCCCGCCAAAAATAATACAAAGACTAACCTGATTTTGGGTGGGAAGTGAAGCCTCTGGAAGAAAGGTATATCTGGAGAGACTTTTCGGCAGTTGGAACAAGCTGGCAGCTGGAGGACATGCAGGCACACAGGCAGACACGCTGGGTTAGAGAGCTGGAAACACGCAGCTTGAATCCGGACACCCAGAAGAAGGAGCAGTCAACCGCAGGAGGAAGAAGAAAGCCAACATCGAGAAGGCCGTTTCGAAACCGACGTTCCGCCCCGGGGAAGCACATCGGGAGATCATCGACCATCCCCGGGCCGTTGCCGGAACGAGAGGCCATCGACCCAACTTGGGAGAAGAGACAAAAAAATAAAGGTCCCGAGAAAAGAAACCTTCCAGCCACCCCGGCTCGGGAGAAGAGAAAAGAAACTGAAGAAGCGATGGGAGCCAGCCCAAGGCTCCTCTAACCAGGGTCGAGCCGACGATCCTCGACCCCGCCGACATCCAGGCCTGCCGGTGTCCAGCCGCCCCCGACCCCCACCTCAGGAGAGAGGTGTGGCGCAGCTCGCAGGGGCTCCACAATCCACGTGGAGACGAAACGCCTGAAAGGACCAAACACAGACTCGATTTCAAAACCTTGCACTTCCTAGTAGGATTGGTGAGCATGTTTCTGGCCCTTCACAATCAGATCTAGATAGGTTTAATAAGGGGGTGGATTTAAGGGTACAATTAACATGAGTTGTTGTCCCTCGATGTTCCGTGTGTTTCCTTATTTCATGATGATCTTTGTAGAGTATAAGATGCCTGTATTTGCTTTAGTTAGTACTGTGTCGTTATGATTTGTTTGTGTGTTTTTCCCTCCCATGTACTCTCTTATCTGCTTGCATTTGATTTGATATTTTTCCTTATGCAATAAAATTTCATTTTGTTTCATCAAACTTGGTCTACAAGAGTTTTCTCTATATTGTAGTTCCTGCACCTAAGACCAGAGTATAGAATCTAAGGGGCAAGTGGGTCGAACCACTCAAGGTTTTACTGTGCAAGAGAGAGAAGCCTCTAGAGAGAGAAACCTCAGGGAAATCTCTTGAGGAAAACCCCTTACATCACTATCTTCTTCCTCTTTCTCCTCTGACCGGGTATTTGAATGAAAAAGAGACAAGGGTCGGGTTGTGGTGAGGGGAGAGGAGAAATTAGGAAGTGTGTGCTTACACCATCTGCAGCTTGTGAGTCAGAAGAGATTGTGGAATGAGGGAGAAGTGGGATGAGAGAAGGAGGATTATGTATGCAGATACCCTCATCATAGATCCCTCCAGTCCTGCTAGTGACCACGGTGTCAGCAATGCCCCTTCTCATGATGGTCAGCAGGTTCTCCTCCATGGGAGTTAAAACATGCAGGCGTACTTGTCCTCCATTTCTTGTCTGCTGCCTCCTGTTATGCACTACCTTCTCCTGCAAGAAAGAAGGAAGTGTATCAGTGAGTGTCCTGCAATATGTTTGGATGACATGGTTGTCATGATAGAATAGCTGCCAGTGTGCGAGCTGTGAATTGTGGGTGCGAGGCTTTCAACAGTGCTAAGTGTGTGCGGGTGAGGTAAAGCATATGAATTGAAGGGTTGAGTACTGATTGATAGCGATTGTTGGTAGGTGAGTGATGGGGGTGTAGTGGATTGAGAAGTGGATGAGGCTAGTGCTGCAGTTGGTAGGATATGCCATTTGAAGATGAACTCACTCACCTTGACAACTCGTTTGAGATTGTTAAACTTCTTCCTGCACTCCATCCATGTTCTTGGAGCAACACTCCTGGTATTGACCTCTGCTGCTACTTCTTCCCACTGCCTCCTGAGCATATGTCTGGAGGGCCTCCTGCTTCCCCTGTGGATGCAGGATGTCTTTTCTTCTTTACACCTCTTCCGCCAAGACATAAAGTACATTGTAAGAAAACCATCCCTCAAAGTATCACAGCCCAGATTCACTTTTCAAAAAACACCCAGCACTTCTTGCAGCCATAATGCACCTCCCCTTTAAAAGGTACAGGATGCCTTTAAGTAACGCTAGCCGCTCGCGATTTTGGGCCCACTACTGATGTGTGCAGCCAATGAACAGCACAGGTAGCACTGTCTGCATGCAGAAATCATTTAAAACAGCAGGCAGCACCAATTTAACTTGCTGCCTGCAAAGCAATGAACAGGCCCAGGTTAATCGTTTACCGCGATCCCCAAGCCCATTTTTGGGAGTTGGCAAATTTAACCTCTTTGGCTTTCTTATGATCATACCCAATTGGAAAATCAATAGTCATTCTCCAAATGGACCTATGACTTGATTGACAGTCAGTAATGCTAAGATAGGTTGCCAAGATATCTCTACTTTTACATTTTCTAGTCCTTACGCAATTTGCTTGTCGAGTCTGAACATCAAGTACTTATTGAGATCGATGAGTCAATAGTGAGTCAATCTTTATTTTAATGAGGACAAAATGTAAAATGAGCAAGAGTGACAATCTAAATACAAATTGTAATCTCCTTAAAAGAGAGAAGCAATTACATGGCACTTATATGACCTTACACAGGCAAACAGCGCAAGTAAATTTCTCGATGTCGCAAGCTAAATTGCCTAGTAAGACTTTATGCACAGAATGATGTGCCTCCCAGGTAACAATTTTTGCAATTAGTTTATTATCATATTCACAGAATGTATACCTTTAACCTTATTTTATTCAAAGTGTTTCAAAATACTTTAATAGATTTAAATTCTTATTGCAAACACCCCATTTTGAGTCCCATTTTCTTGGCACCACTGGCGACAAAGCACCAAAGTAAACAACACAATGCTTATTTCTCACCAAGAGAAATGGCAACCCATCACCCCTGTGCTCACTGACCTGCATTGGCTCAGGTCCAGCAAGGTCTCGATTTTAAAATTATCATCCTTGTTTTCAAATCCCTCCATGGCCTCACCTCTCCCTTTCTCTGTAATCTCCTCCAGCCCGCCAAGATCTCTGCACTCCTCCAAATGTGTCCACTTGCGAAGCCCCAGTTTTCACTGCTGCACCATTGGCGGCTGTGCCTTCAGCTGACGAGGCCCTAAGCTATGGAATTCTCTCCCTAAATGCTCCTTAGGACCCTCCTCTAAACCTACTACCTTTTGACCAAGTTTTTGGTCAGCTGTCCTAATATCTCCAATGTGGCTCGGTGTCAAATTTTGTGTGATAACACTCCTGTGATCCTGACCAATGGTACCACCACAGGCCCAATTCATGTACGGACCAGGGTCAAGCAAGGCTGTGTCATCGCACCAACACTCTTCTCGATCGTCCTTGTAGCAATGCTCCATCTCACCCTCAGTAAGCTCCCCGCTGGAGTGGAGCTAATTTACAGAACAAACAGGAAACTGTTCAACCTCCATCGCCTCCAGTCCAGATTCAAGGTCGTCCCTTCCTCTGTCAGCGAATTACAGTATGCAAATGACGTTTGTGTCTGCGCACACTTGGAGATCGAATTCCAAACCATCATTAACACCTTCACCAAAGCATACGAGAGCATGGGCCTTACACTAAACATCCATAAGACAAAGGTCCTCTACCAACCTGCCCCCGCCACACAGTACTGCCCCCCCGATTATCAAAATCCATGACAAGGCCATGGACAACGTGGACCAATTTCCATACCTCAGGAGCCTACTGTCAACAAGGGCAGACGTCGATGACGAAGTCCAACACCGCCTTCAGTGGGCCAGTGCAGCCTTCGGCCACCTGAGGAAGAGAGTGTTTGAAGACCAGGACTTCAAACCCGGCACCAAGCTCATGGTCTACAGATCAGTAGTAATACCCGCCCTCCTGTATGCCTCAGTGACATGGATCATGTACAGCAGACACCTCAAAGCACTGGAGAGGTACCACCAACACTGCCTCCACAAGTTCCTGCAAATCCGTTAGCAGGATTCTTGCTCAGGCCAACATCCCCAGCATCGAAGCTTTGACCACGCTCGATCAGCTCCGATGGACGGGTCACATCGTCTGCATGCCCAACACGAGACTCCCAAAACAAGTGCTCTACTCGGAGCTCCGACACGGCAAGAGAGCCCCAGGTGGGCAGAGGAAATGCTTCAAGGACACCCTCAAAGCCTCCTTGAAAAAGTGCAACATCCCCACCGACACCTGGGAATCCCTGGCCCAAGACCGTACAAAGTGGAGGAGAAGCAGCCGGGATGGCGCCGAATACCTCGAGTCTCTTTGCAGGGAGCAAGCAGAAGCCAAGCGCAAACAGCGGAAGGAGCGCACATCAACCCAAGCACCCCACCCACCCGCCCCTTCAACCACCGTCTGCCCCACCTGTGACAGAGACTGTAGGTCCCACATTGGACTCATCAGTCACCTGCAAACTCATTTTTAATGTGGAAGTACGTCATCCTCGGTTCCGAGGGACTGCCTAAGAAGAAGAGAAGTGCCTTGGGACGGTTTAATACGTGAAAGGCGCTATATAAGTGCAAGTTGTTGTTGTAGCCTGTGCCAACAAAGGCAGCACTGTTTCCTGCAGCAGTGCAGAAGTTTGAAAGTTTCTGTTATTCCTACGGCAGCAGCTGATGATTTATCAGCAAGTTAAGATCTTGTGCGAAAGACTGATACTTGGATGTTTTTAGAATAACATCTATAAATATAAGTGTGAGTGTAGAATAATAAACTTCCCATTAACCAAATATCTATAACCAACTTCTAAGAATGACTTGTAGTGACTTGTGCATAAAATGCTGAGGTTTGCTCAAACTGTAACTGCAAGGACAGCCAAGACTGGTTCTGATAACGGATGGAACATGCAGCTATATGGCTGAAAGTTGAAGGTCTGATAACGGTGAACAATGGTAGAATGTTGTTAAAAGTACTGGGCCGGGAGGAGTCAAGATGCTATCCTTAACTTGAGTGACAATGGCATCTTGACCTTTAAAACCAATTAAATGAAGTGATCTTGTTAAAAACCATTTATGGACATTGGCCTAGAAATTGGGTTTTGGCTTAGCCAGGGCTTTAGCGCCGGAAGTTAGTGCCGGCGCTAAGTCCCCCTGCGCGCGGCAAAAATTCAGTAGCGCCACGCCCAAACGGCTGCCGGCGCTACTGAAGGGTCTTAGCACCTGGAAAAGGGCGCTAACTGCCGTTTAGCGCCGCAATTCCGGCGCTGCGGCACCCGATGCGGTGCGGCAGGCTGGGGAAGTGCAGGCCTCCTCCTTCCGTTAAGGAGGAGCTGCCTGCACCCGGCCGCGGCCCGCGCAAATCTGTTTAAAAATGAGCCCGGCACCTCGGACAAGTGCCGGGCTTGCATCTGTTCCGGGGGGGGGGGGGGAGAAGTCCGGGGAGGGAGCTGTGGGCAGGCGGCCAGCGGGAAAGCGGCCGGCCGCCGCGGGGCCTTTAATGCGCCGGCGCAAACACATGTTGGACTCTGTTGCCAGAGTCTTAGTTGCGGCTGCCACGGGCGAGGCGGCCGCAACTGAATTTCGGTGCTGGGGCCCGTCGGCATGGCAACCGGGACGCTGCGCACACTGATGACGTCATCGGTGCCGGCGCAGCGCTACCGGTGCAACGCCGCTTTAGGGCCCCAGGGAATTTTTCAACTGGCCATAACTCTGGCGCTAGTCCCTCTAGCGCCTCAAAAGCGGCGCTAAGGCTAGTGAATTTCTAGGCCATTGACTGAGTAAACTTTGGATAAGAAGGATAAAAACCTGACACACAAAGGGGAGCTCAACAAAGATCTACTGCGAAGACCCAAGAGCGAGAGAACAGACTGAAGATGACATCACTTGTGTCCAAGAGGCTCCAGAGACCAAGGGCTGTGAGCTACTCCTTGAACTATCACCTGTTGTTAAGTATATTATGCTGTAAGCTTAATAAACTCTTCATCTATTACCTGAACATCACTAACTGCTGCCTATTTCTGTGTCTCGTCTGAGAACTCTGGAAAAATCTTTCTGATCTAGAATACACTGCCTGAAAGGGTGGCGGAAGCAGATTCAGTAACTTTCAAAATGAAATTGGATATACAGTTGAAAAGGAAAAAAATTGCAGGACTATGGGGAAAAAATAGGGGATTGGGATTAATTGGATAGCTATTTCAAAGAGCTGACACAGGCACGATCGCTGGATGGCATCCTTCTGTGCTACATGAATCTGTGGCTGCGAATTTGCTGAACTCAGTGGGTCCGTGGCGGGCGACGTTGGTGGCAGTTCCCGACCCCGCTGCTGGCTCCATCCTGCTCTGTGAAATCACCCCGTTGATTGGGCTTATTAAGCCCGCCCAGCGCGTTTCCCGGCCAATTAGAGGAAGCAGGTCTGGTGACATCATTTGATGATGTGTCATCAGACGGTTTACTCAAAGGGACCATGTCAAAATTTATTTTGACATTTGTGCTGTCAGTGTTCTACAGCATTGAGGTGCTACAAACACTGACAAGCACTGCACCAGGTGGAAGAGACCTCTCTCGGTGATCAACACAGCCTGGTTGCACATTGCACAGGAGGGCACAAGCAGGGATGTGGTCAGGATGGCTTGGGTGCAGTGCCGCAAATGTTTCAATGATCTCAGTAGATCACAAAACGTTCGTGCAAAGCCACATTGAACCTCATCCTGCTGTGCCTCTCATCATATTCCCATCACTCTGCCTTCCCTACTTCCCTATCCAACTCCTGCACATCCTTACTCACATCCAAATTATCTTGGGCTTCCACACATCCCTCTCTCTCTCTCTATCTATGTTATCACATCCCCATCTCACTAGCCACCCCTCACACTCACCCTCATCCTAGTCCAATCATACCAACTAACAACACAAAAGGGTAGGCACTGTTCATGTAAAGTTTCTGTTCATGTGGTGTCAAACATTGAAACCTTTATTTTTAACACTTTACATTCTTGGACAGATTTGTATGCACCTTTGGAAGTGTCTTAGTGAGTTGCAGTGAATGGTGAGACATAACGGTACTCCCTGCAATGGTCAAGAATGTGAAGCAAATTGCTTGGGCATTGTAGGGATGCTTTATGGTGTTGGTGTGGGGTAGTGCCAACCTGACGCATCATGTGGCAGCCAGGGTGTACATCATCAAATGAAGTAAATCTTGCCATCGTGAGGCCATCCCTGGCATCCCAGGCAGCAATGTGGTCGGGTGCTGATGCCCTGTGACCTATGCAGCATCAGTTGATTGCGGAGAAGGTTGGTGTTGTTGTTGGTGCTGCTGGTGTATCTGGTGTTGCTGATGTTGGGGCTGATCGTGGTGGGATTCTGAGGACCAAGGTGAGAGAGTATAAAGTGCACCCATGCTGATGGAATAGATGGCAGGTGAAGTAGAGATGACAGAAGTGATCTGTCAATGGTGGGAGAGGTAATGAGGTCAGACTGGATGGAGACTTGTGTAAAGACTTGCAGTTTGGCGAATGTATTGTGGAAATGCAGTGAGGAAGAGATGTGGCTGAGGGAACTTCTACAGTATATTTGAAGCTGTCAACTCAACAGCTGATTCAATGGCCACTGAACTCTCGCCTCAGCTTGACAGACGTGGTCCATGACCTGCGTGGACCTCATGGGCGAGCTGTCAAATGCAAAAGTTGAGCTGAAAATCATTCCTACCAAAATGTAATACCTCAAATTTATTTTGAGCATTTCGCTGTCTAGATGGCTCAATGGTAATTGTATGGAGCTTTTTTTTGGAATTATTGAGATGACCAAGTGAAAAATCAAAATTAAAAAGAGGAGAGAAGATGAGAAAAAGTACTGATTAGGTGTTGCCAAATTTGGCTTTTAAATTATCATGGATTGTAGGAGAAAAGGAAACAGAGGAAGATAAAAAAAATTCCACACTTGTGAGGGCCTGGAAAAAAATAAAGTATCGGAGAGGGTTGATGAAGGGAGTACAGTTGATGTTGTATACATGGACTTTCAATTGGTGTTTGATAATGTACCACATAATAGACTTATTAGCAAAATTAAAGCCAATGGGTTTAAAGGGACAGTGGCAGCATGGATATGAATTTGACTAAGGGACAGAAGGCAGAGTGTAGTGGTGAACAGGTATACAATGGTGTTCCCCAGGGGTTGGTATTAGAACCACTTTTCTTTTTGATATATATTAATAACCTGGACTTGAATATATAGGGCATAATTTCAAAGTTTGCAGATGATACGAAATGCTGAAATGTAGTAAACAACGAGGACGATATTAACAGACATCAGGAACATATAGGCAGACTGGTGAAATGGGCAGACACATATGAAACGCACATGAAATTTAACGCAGAGAAGTGTGAAGTGATTCATTTTGGTAGGAAGAATGAGGAGAGGAAATATAAACTAACTGGTACAATTTTAAAGGGGATGTAGGAACAGAGAGACCTGGGGGTGTACGTACACAAGTCTTTGAAGGTGGCAGGACAAGTTGTTAAAAAAGCACACGGAATCTTCGGCTTTATAAATACAGGCATAGAGTACAAAAGCCTAGAAGTTATGCTAAACTTTATAAAATACCGGTTAGGCTCCAGCTGGAATATTGTGGCCAATTCTGGGAACCATACCTTAGGAAGGATGTCAAGAAAGGATGCAGAAGAGATTTCCTAGAATGTACTAGCGATGAGGGACTTCAGTTATGTGGTGAGACTGGAGAAGCTGGGGTTGTTCTCCTTAGAGCAGAGAATGTTAAGAGGAGATTTGATAGAGGTGCTCAAAATCATGAATGGTGAGAAACTGTTTCCAGTGGCAAAAGGGTCAGTAACCAGATTTAAGGTAATTGGCAAAAGAATCAGATGCGACATGTGGAAAACATTTTTTACACAACGAGTTGTGACCTGGAATCCATTACCTGAAAGGGTGGTGGAAGCAGATTCAATAGTAACTTTCAAAAGGGAATTGGATAAGTACTAAAATGGAAAAAATTACAGGGCTATGGGGAAAGAGCAATGGGGTGGGACTAATTGGACAGCTCTACCAAAGAGCCGGCACAGGCCTAATGGGCCAAATGGTCTTGTTCGATGCTGCATCATTCTATGATTCTATTATTCTAAGTTATAGTAGGAAATTCAAGTGAGTCTTAATTTTAAAACAATGAGAATATAGGGAGAAGGAAGATTGTGTAGATAGTAATAAGATGGTTTATGACACTATCTTAAAGCCTCAATGAGTCACACTCCAGAACATAAGAACATAAGAAATAGGAGCAGGAGTAGGCCAATCGGCCCCTCGAGCCTGCTCCGCCATTCAATAAGATCATGGCTGATCTGATCCTAACCGCCAATCTACTATCACAGAACCATCTCCTGAATCTAACAGAATTAGACACACAAAATAGGAGCAGGATCAGGCTACACGGCCCCTGGGCCCGCTCCACTACCCACAGGGCCATGTCCGATCCGAACCTAGACTCATGTCCAAATTCCTGCCCGCTCCCCGTAACCCTTAATTCCCTTTACTTCTAGGAAACTGTCTATTTCTGTTTTAAATTTATGTAATGATGTAGCTTCTACAGCTTTTTGGGGCAGCATATTCCATGGTCCTACCACCCTCTGAGTGAAGTAGTTCCTCCTCATCTCAGTTTTGAAAGAGCAGCCCCTTATTCTAAGACTATGTCCCCTAGTTCTAGTTTCACCCATCATCGGGAACATCCTCCCCGCATCCACCCGATCCAACCCCTTCACAATCTTATATGTTTCAATAAGATCGCCTCTCATTCTTCTGAACTCCAATGAGTAGAGTCCCAATCTACTCAACCTCTCCTCATATGTCCATCCCCTCATCCCCGGGATTAACCGAGTGAACCTTCTTTGTACTGACTCGAGAGCAAGTATGTCTTTTCTTAAGTATGGACACCAAAACTGTATGCAGTATTCCAGGTGCGGTCTCACCAATACCTTGTACAACTGAAGCAATACCTCCCTATTTTTATATTCTATCCCTTTAGAAATGAAAGCCAACATTCCATTGGCCTTCTTAATCACTTGCTGCACCTGCATACTAACCTTTTGTGTTTCGTGCAGCAGGACCCCCAGATCCCTTTGTACTTCAGTACTTTCCAGTTTCTTGCCATTAAGATAATAACTTGCTCTATGATTTTTCCTGCCAAAGTGCATAACCTCACACTTTCCAGTATTGTATTCCATCTGCCAAATCTCTGCCCACTTACTTAGCCTGTCTATGTCCCCTTGCAGGTTTTTTATGTCCTCCTCACTCACTACTTTCCCTCCCATCTTAGTATCATCTGCAAACTTTGATATGTTACACTCGGTCCCCTCCTCCAAATCGTTAATATAGATTGTAAAGAGTTGGGGACCCAGCACTGACCCCTGCGGAACACCACTAGTTACTGATTGCCAGTCTGAGAATGAACCATTTATCCCAACTCTCTGCCTTCTGTTAGATAGCCAATCCTCTATCCATGCCAGAATATTACCCCCAATCCCGTGATTTTTTATCTTAAGCAATAATCTTTTGTGTGGCACCTTGTCAAATGCCTTTTGGAAGTCTAAATACACTACGTCCACTGGTTCCCCTTTATCCACCCTATATGTTACTTCCTCAAAGAACTCCAGCAAATTTGTCAAACATGACTTCCCCTTCATAAAACCATGCTGACTTTGTCCTATTAAGTTATGATTATCCAAATGTCCTGTTACTGTCTCCTTAATAATGGACTCCAAAATTTTACCTACCACAGATGTTAGGCTAACCGGTCTATAGTTTCCAGCCTTCTATCTACTGCCCTTTTTAAATAAGGGTGTTACATTAGCAGTTTTCCAGTCTGCCGGGACCTTTGCCGAGTCCAGGGAGTTTTGGAAAATTATTACCAATGCATCCACAATCCCTACCGCCACTTCCCTCAAGACCCTAGGATGTAAGCCTCTAATTGAATATGGAATTCAACCATGTTATGGTCACTCATTCCAAGGGGATCCTTTACTAGGACATTTTAAATTAATCCTGTCTCGTTACTGTGGTAAACCACTGTTATTGTTATTCACTGTTGTTGTTGTTGTTGCACACTGTTGTACCTATGCATGCCCCCTGCCTTCTTGGAACCCAGTCAACCACGAGAGGTATGCTCTGTTCTTTGCTAATAAAAGCCTTTAGTTACTCTCCTAACTCTCCGTCTTTTATGAGTAATTGATAGCGCATCAATTTTATTAGCAAAAACAAAATGTCGACAAACGCTGAACAGCAGGCTGCTGCACCAAACGCTGAGCAGCAGGAGCTGCTGCGAGCCCTCAGACCAACATGCCTGGACCTAGACCCCCAAGAAGCGGGTTCGGCTACCAAATTTACGCATTGGCTGCGTTGCTTCGAGGCCTACCTGCAAGCCTCAACTGTGACCCTGGACGAAAACAAGTTGGAAATCCTGGCCTCAAAGGTGAGCCACCAAGTTTATACAATAATCCAGGACGCGACGACCTACGCGGCGGCTATCGATCTGCTAAAAGGGTAATACGCACGCCCGGTAAATACGGTCTATGCCCGGCACCTCTTAAGATCCCGCAGGCAGCAGCCCGGGGAATCGGTGGAGGCCTTCCTACGGGCACTACGGCTACTCGGCCGAGACTGCGATTGCAAAGAAGTATCAGCCGCAGCACACACGGAGGGACTGATCCGAGATGCTTTCGTTGCGGGTCTAAGGTCCGACTACTCCCGGCAGAGACTGTTGGAAAAGGGAGAAATGGACCTGAGAAAGGCAGTGTCCCTCGCGCTCTCGCTCGACGCGGCCCACAGGAATATGGACGCCTTCTCCCCTAACCGCTCCGCAACGTGGACGCCACAACCTTGGGTCATGGGACCGCCACCTTCAACTGCTGCTGCGATGTCCAAGGCACAGAAATGTTATTTTTGTGGCCAGGCAAAACACCCCAGAGCACGCTGCCCGGCGAGAAACGCTACCTGCTCCGGCTGCGGGAAGAAAGGACACTACGTCAGCGCCTGCAAAGGTAAAACCGCTAACGCCAGCAGCGCCGCGTGCGAACTGTGGGGGCAGCCATCTTGTCCGCCATCTTGGGCTCCCCCAGCCGCGTGGGGATCGGGACCATGGGCGCCGCCATTTTGTCCGCCATCTCGGACGTCTCCAACTTCAACCACGGGGGTCCCGGACTCAACCACTACCTCATCTGACGACCACATCGACTCGCTCGACCATACGCTGGCCTCCGTGATGCTGGACAAATCTCTCCCTCATCCACTGTCCAGGTCCATGATGGACATTACGGTAAACGGCCGCGCCACTACCTGCCTTTTTGACAGCGGGAGCACGGAAAGCTTTATCCACCCCGACACGGTGCGCAGTTACTCTCTCCCGGTCCTGCCGACGCGACATCGGATCTCTTTGGCTTCCAAAGCCCAGTCAGCGGACGTCGGTGGCTACTTTGTAGTGACCCTTTCAGTAAGGGGCACAGAATACAGAAATTTTAAACTCCTGGTCCTGCCCCATCTTTGCGCTGCCGTTCTACTGGGGTTGGATTTTCAGTGCCACCTTAAGAGTGTCACATTAGCGTACGATGGACCCCTCCCCCCACTCACAGTCTGCAGCCAGCAGCTTTTAAATCGCCCGCCGCGCACCATTTGCAGCCTCTCCACCCTTAAAGTCCCCCCCCCTCCTTGTTCGCTAACCTCACCCGCGACTGTAAGCCCATCGCTACCAAAAGCAGGCGTTACAGAGCCGGGGATAGGAGCTTCATTAAATCCGAGGTAGCAAGACTCCTGAAGGAAGGGATTATTGAAAGTAGCACCATCCCATGGCGAGCACAAGTGGTGGTAGTGAAGACTGGCGAAAAACAGCGCCTACTTATTGACTACAGCCAGACGATCAATCGCTACACCCAGCTAGATGCATACCCACTCCCCCGCATATCTGACATGGTCAATCAGATAGCACAATACCGGGTGTTCTCGACGATTGATCTGAAGTCGGCATACCACCAGCTCCCCATCAGGGCTGAGGACCGCCAGTACACAGCTTTTGAAGCTGACGGTCGTCTCTACCACTTCCTCAGAGTTCCCTTCGGCGTCACCAACGGGGTTTCAGTCTTCCAACGGGAGATGGACCGGATGGTTGACCAGAACGCGCTCCAGGCCACTTTCCCCTATCTAGACAACATCACCATCTGTGGCCGCGACCAGCAGGACCATGATGTTAATCTAGAGAAATTCCTCCGTACGGCCCAGCGGCTGAACCTAACATACAACAAGGACAAATGTATGTTTCGTACCAAGCGCCTTGCCATTCTTGGCTGTGTAGTGGAGAACGGAGTCATCGGCCCCGACCCCGACAGGATGCGCCCCCTTATGGAGCTCCCCCTCCCCCACTGCCAAAAAGCACTGAAGAGATGCCTAGGGTTTTTCTCGTACTATGCTCAGTGGGTGCCCAACTATGCGGACAAAGCCAGACCCCTCATCAAGTCCACCTCCTTCCCCCTGACAGCAGAGGCCTGTGCAGCCTTCACTCTCATAAAAGGAGATATTGCGAAGGCCACAATGCACGCAGTGGATGAGTCCATCCCTTTCCAAGTGGAGAGCGACGCATCCGACTTTGCCCTAGCTGCAACCCTTAACCAGGCGGGGAGACCCGTGGCCTTTTTCTCAAGGACCCTCCAGGGCCCCGAGATTCGGCACTCCTCTGTCGAAAAGGAGGCCCAGGCCATTGTGGAAGCTGTGCGACATTGGAGGCATTACCTGGCCGGAAAACGATTTACCCTGCTCACTGACCAGCGTTCAGTAGCTTTTATGTTTAATAATAAGCAGAGGGGCAAAATCAAGAACGACAAGATCTTGAGGTGGAGAATCGAACTCTCCACCTACAATTACGATATCTTGTACCGGCCCGGGAAACTCAATGAGCCCCCAGATGCCCTATCACGTGGTACATGCGCCAACGCGCAGGTCGATAGACTGAAGACCCTCCACAATGACCTCTGCCACCCGGGGGTCACCAGGTTTTTTCACTTCATCAAATCCTGTAACCTGCCCTACTCCATCGAGGAGGTCAGGACCATGACCAGGAACTGCCAAACCTGTGCCGAGTGCAAACCGCATTTTTATAGGCCAGACAGAGCAAGCCTGATCAAAGCCACGCGCCCCTTTGAACGGCTGAGCGTCGATTTTAAAGGGCCCCTCCCCTCCTCCGGCCGCAATGTGTACTTCCTCAACATAATTGATGAGTACTCCCGTTTCCCGTTTGCCATCCCTTGCTCAGACATGACCAGTACCACGGTCATTAAATGTCTGAATGACCTCTTCGCCTTGTTCGGTTTCCCTAGCTATATTCATAGCGACAGGGGCTCATCCTTTATGAGCGACGAACTCCGGCAGTACCTGCTCTCGAGAGGTATCGCTACAAGCAGGACCACCAGCTACAACCCCCGGGGGAATGGCCAGGTGGAAAGGGAGAATGCGACGGTCTGGAAGGCAGTCCTTTTAAACTTGAAATCTAAGGGCCTTCCGACCTCTCGCTGGCAGGAAGTCCTCCCTGCGCCGTGCCATTCCATTCGGTCACTGCTCTGTACAGCCACCAATGCTACCCCTCACGAGAGAATGTTCTCCTTCCCCAGGAAGTCCACATCGGGGATCTCGTTACCGACATGGCTGACTTCTCCAGGACCCGTCCTACTGCGGAAGCACGTGAGGTCCCATAAGACGAACCCCCTGGTCGAGAGGGTGAGCCTCCTCCATGCCAACCCTCAGTATGCTTACATGGTGTACCCGGACGGGCGGGAGGACACAGTCTCCATACGAGACCTCGCACCTTCGGGTGCTCCCGAAACACCTCCCTCGCCACCCACCACTACCCACGCCTACCCCCAGTACGCTTACGTAGCGTACCCGGACGGGCGGGAGGTCACAGCCCCCACACGAGATCTCGCACCTTTGGGTGCCCCTGAAACACTACCATTGCCATCCACCACTACCCACAACCCAACCCCGCTAGACGGCATGCCGCAGCCCCAGGCCCCGTCATTGACCACCCAACCACTCTATGAGACGCCAGATTCAACGTTGGATGCTGCACCATCACCGCCGCCACCACGACGATCAGGACGGCCTACAAGGCCACCTGATAGACTTACTTACACGAACCTTTAGTACACTTCACCCCGCCGGACTCAATTTTAAACAAGGGGTGAATGTGGTAAACCACTGTTATTGTTATTCACTGTTGTTGTTGTTGTTGCACACTGTTGTACCTATGCATGCCTCAACGTGTCTCGGCTGGCTCCACCCACAGGCCCAGGTATAAAGGTGATTGACCTGCAGCCCCCTGCCTTCTTGGAACCCAGTCAACCGCGAGAGGCATGTTCTGTTCTTTGCTAATAAAAGCCTTTAGTTACTCTCCTAACTCTCCGTCTTTTATGAGTAATTGATAGCGCATCAGTTACACAGGCCCAGATCTAAGGTTGCTTGCCCCCTGGTCGGTTCAGTTACATACTGCTCAAGAAATTGGTCCATCAGTTTTTACTAAATGTTAAAATTTAAGCTACCACCCAGACAACAGTGAGTGAAGGTCTACAGATATGGGTAATCACATATATTTAAAGTTCTTTTTCTCTGACCAGAGAATGTCATGGAGCCAATAGTATAACTCAGATCGCTTGGTCAATGTCACTCTCAGGAAGTAGCAACATGCAACGTAACGCCACTCATTCAACATATCGTGTCATGGGAATAATAACCAGACATCATGAAAACAGCTGTTGTATGGTTTCTAGTGATAATCAGGGATTTGTTGGAGAGCTTACATCTACAAGCATACATGTACAGCAGGCACCTCAAAGCACTGGAGAGGTATCACCAACGCTGCCTCCACAAGATCCTGCAAATTAATTGGCAGGATAGGCGCACCAACATCAGATTTCTCGCTCACGCCATCATCCCCAGCACTGAAGCTTTGACCATGCTCGATCAGCTCCCATGGACGGGTCACATCGTCCGCATGCCCGATACGAGACTCCCAAAACAAGCGCTCTACTCAGAGCTCCAGCACGGCAAGAGAGCCCCAGGTGGGCAGAGAAAACGCTTCAAGGACACCCTCAAAGCCTCCTTGAAAAAGTGTAGTATCCCCACCGACACCTGGGAATCCCAGGCCCAACATCGCACAAAGTGGTGGAAAAGCATCCGGGAAGGCGCCAAACACCTCGAGCCTCTTCGCTGGGAGCAAGCGGAAGCCAAGCTCAAGCAGCGCAAGGAGCGTACGTCATCTCAAGCACCCCACCCACCCGCCCCTTCAACCACCTCTGGCAGAGACTGTAGGTCCCACATTGGACTCATCAGTCACCTGAGAACTCATTTTTAATGAAGCAAGTCATCCTCAGTTCCGAGGGACTGCTTAAGAAGAAGAAGACAAGCATACAGCAGGTAAAGATGCAGTGATGCTATGTGACAGCATGCTATTAAACTGCATGCAGCCACTGTGAATTAAATAAGAATAAAGTTTTTTTTTCCAACAAATAAAGCTGTATTTGGTTTGGATGGAAGAAAATTCACAATTAGACAGATAATCTGTGTGTTACTGAAGTTCAGGAAAGAACTCCCACACCTCTTCATCACTCTCTGCATGTGTTACTTTACAGGTCTTACAGCCACTTATTCCTGTGAGGTGTTCCATGATGACATTCATCTTCTGTTGGTTGACATATGGTATGAGTTGAAGAAGAATGTTAAGTGTATGCAGAGCTAACAGTATAATTCAGGACTTCATCGGGACCAAAGTGCGCAGGTTTCTGAAGTCATAGCAGACAAGAAGGCTTAACCCACAACAGGTTACTTAATATAAAATGGATCCTACAATTAGTTTCAGTGCCCTGGGCTAGAGAGGTAAAAAAATTAGATTGGGTTCCTGCTCTTGATTACATCTGGTGGACAGTCAGATGAGGACAGAATCAATGGTCCTTACAGCCAAAACGATCTGAACTCACATACGAGAAATGGCCACTTTAATGACCTGCAACAGGATGGCCAGTGGACCTGTGGAATCATACTTAGCATGAGTCAGTGCTTTTAGGAGAGGGTGGGAGTAAAGTGTGGGAGATAGAATGTTGGAAACATTATCCTTATGTGGCTAGGTGTTTTATACACTCCTGTGAAGTGCCTTGGGACGTTTAATGATGTTAAAGGCGCTTTATAAATACAGGTTGTTGTTGTTTTTGAATCTTAGGCCCAATAGACATTTATGGCTCATCTTCTCCCCTACACATTTTAATCTTGATGCTGTCCTGCACTACAGACTTTTCACTAGTCATCTCAATGACTAAAAAACGAATTCATATATTTTGGAAAACGTTTGATAATGTGCCTCACAGGTGACTTATAAGTAAATACCCTTGGGACAAATGGAGAAATCAGAAATTAAACAATAGCCTGGTTTAAAAAGTGATCTATGTTAGTGGTTTCTAATTACTCAGCATTGGTTGTGACGTGCAGAACTCCACAGTTGGATCACTGTATCTATCTACCTATATACATCTAGCACATATCTGTCACACCTCATAGTGTTGCACTTGAAAATGTAAGTCACATTTGCACTTGATTGGGTCAAGGCTCCTAGTCATAAAACAGCAACAAATCACAACTCAACAGATAGAGAACATACCGACGAATAAGTAGCATCTTTAAAAATAGAGAATCACCAGCAGCAATTAGCTTCTAATTGACCTAACAACAATTGGCCTCTTTTGATCTCAGGAATTATCTATTTATAGTAAATAGCAAATTGAATGAGAAATACTAATAGTCTAAGTAACATTGTTTTAGATGCTCCATACAATCTGCGGGGGCACAATCTTCCCTACTGCCATTAATGTTCTCCAGGTCAAGAACCACATGGTGGCAGGATTGTTAAACATTTACTTGGGGATCATCCATTTGAATGTTATATAGACTCCATCAAGCTCCATCACTTAAACATTTAAATCGGGCAATCAATTGAATTGGCAAAAATCGCTAACCATTTTCCATTTCCCTTACAGTCAATTACAAAGTTGCCGCTTACAGCGTGTTAAACGCTCCAAGTATTTTGGGCAGAAACAGGTGTTCACTCAATAGTTCGCATCTCGTTAAGGTGCAATTCCCTTGTATACTTAATCGCCTCTATCTAGTGTCGTGTTACAGCTTGCACTACTCAGCACTGCCTGCAATAACAAACATGTTCAGTAAGTAAATGGCACCTCGATAAGATCCAATTACCTTGTGTACTTAATCGTCTCTAAGAGGTGTGGGGTTACAGCTTCAATAGTGATTTTCTATAGTCTTGTTGAATAGCTACAGCGATACCCCTTTAAACCATCCAACACATATCGTGGGCAAATCGTGTTAGCACCATTATAGTCCACAAGAGCTGGGTACTGTGTTAGTAACATGAATTTTATACAGTAAGAATAGATTGGAGCAGTGAGTAAAATCCCAATTATTTGGAGTGAGATTCCTTTAATTTAGTTTAAAAATGAAATCTATTTGAATGCTTCCATCAAAAAAATAGCATTACTCCATTCGATGGAGTTAAGATACAGATTAGCCATGATCAAATTGCAGAACAGGTTCGAGGGGCTGTTCCTTTATATGTTCCTATGTTGCAAACTCATGGGTCCACAGTAAATAGTCTCTCAGGTTCCACTGTCACTCCCATTGGTGGATCTCGCATCCCTGACAATTGGTAGAGTACGTTTACCCTCTAGTTTCTAGTCAAACGATAATATCCTAACTTGCACCAAGTCCCGTTCACCCATCACCCCCGTGTTCACTGACCTACATTGACTCCTGGTCCATCAATGCCTTGATTTTAAAATTCTATCCTTGTGTTTAAATCTCTCCATGGCATTGCTCCTTCCTAAATAACAACGGAAAATACTGGAAAAACTCAGCAGGTCAGGCAACATCCGTGGAGAGAAATTTGAGTTGACGTTTCGGGTCGAACCCTTCTTCAAAACTGGAAAGAAAAGAAAACAGATCGAAGGCAGGGCTGCAATCGGACAAAAGAAGTGAAAGAAACAAAAGAGCTAGACGAGCTCTTTTGTGTCTTTCACTTCTTTTGTCCGATCGCAGCCCTGCCTTCGATCTGTTTTCTTTTCTTACCAGTTTTGAAGAAGGGTTCGACCCGAAACGTCAACTCAAATTTCTCTCCACGGATGTTGCCTGACCTGCTGAGTTTTTCCAGCATTTTCTGTTGTTATTTCGGATTTCCAACATCTGCAGTATTTTGCTATCGTATATTGCTCCTTCCTACCTCTGTAATCTCCTCCAGTCCTACAGCCCACTGAGAACCCTGCGTTTCTTCAATTCTGGCCTCTTGTGCAGCCTCCACTTCCATTGCCCCAGTATTGATGAGTGGCCTCCAATCGTCTAGGCCCTAAACTTTGAAATTCCCTCATTAAACCTCCCTGCCTCTCCACCTCTCTCTCCGCCTTTAAAACTGTGCTTAAAACCTACATCTTTGACCAAGCTTTCGGTCACCTGTCCTAATGTCTCCTTTGAATCATGGAATCATAGAATGATACAACACAGAAGGAGGCTATTCGGCCCATTGCGCCTGTGCCGGCTCTTTAAAAGATCATAACAACTTGCTGCGTAAAAAAATGTCTCCTCATCTCGCCTCTGGTTCCTTTGCCAGTAACCTTAAATCTGTGTCCTCCAGTTACCGACCCTTCTGCCACTGGAAACAATTTTGCCTTATTTTCTCTATCAAAACCCTTCATGATTTTGAACACCTCCCCTTAGCCTTCTCTGCTCTAAGGAGGACAAATACAGTGTGTCTAGTCTCTTCACGTAACTGAAGTCCTGATTCCCTGGTGCCATTCTAATAAATCGCCTCTGCACCCTCTCTAAGGCTGCATCATTTGACATCATTCCTAAATGCGCCACCTGTGGCCTAACCAGTGATTTATAAAGGCTTGGCATAACTCCCTTGCTGTTGTCCTCTATGCCTCTGTTTATAAAGCCAAGGATCCCGTATGCATTTTTAACAGCCTTCTCAACTTGTCCTGCCAGCTTCAAAGATTTGTGTACGTACACTCCCAGGAATCTCTGTTCCTGCAAGCCCTTTAAAATTCTACCATTTAGTTTATATTGACGATTTCTTTAGCTCGGTGTCAATTCTTGTCTGATTACGCTCATGTGAAGCGCTTTGGGACATTTGACTAAGGTAAAGATGCTAAGTTGTTGTTGTATTGCTGCTTGTACAATAAAACAGAACAAAATTTGCAACTCTGCCCCTGTTATGAGCTAAGCTCACTTACAAGTTGGCCAAAAGTGTTCATATCTGAGGCTATAGTCTCACAGCCTCCCTCACTAACGATAGTGAGATTTCTCTCTCTTTCTGCCCCACTAAGATGTTTCAGGCTCAGACTGTCCTAGATGCACTTCTCCAGAGAGAGATAGAGAAAAAGGCTGACCTCCGACCCTTCCCTCATGCTGTGTGCTGAGGATTGGTCACCAAACCGCCAATCAACGTTAGCACGTTGAGAACACTTCACCCCACTGGTGTGATAGCTCATGGCAATTGCATTGTCTATTTAGTTAAGCTCTGTTGGACATATTGAATGAAAAGCCATTCTATCCCCAGGGTGGAACTGCTCTGGGATGTGCTTAACTGTGAGATAATTTGATGGTTGTTCCATCTGCTGCTTCATCTCGTCATCCTAATAAACATTGTAAATGTCTTGTGTCTCTGTTGAAGTTAACCCTTTGTCAATTGAACCTGACCTTACAGCAACACAATAATATAAATTAAATCAAAGCTCCTTCTGGGTCAAATACATAAAACTCTCAAAAGGCCACATTAATTGTTTCAAATAGTGTTGTAACATTTTTTGACTAGGAATCTCACACTTGACGTTTTCCTATATTATTTGCTATTTTGGCATTGATTGGCTCATGAAGAAATAAAGAACTTGCATTTATATAGCACCTTTTGCGATCTCAGGGTGCCCCAAAGCACTTTTCAGCCAATGAGGTACTTTTTAAAATGTAGCTGGGATTTCGCCAGTGGAGGCGGGATCGTGGCGGGAGAGGTGGTTGGCGGGTTCCAGTCCCGTTCCCGACTGCAGCCACTCTGTAAAAAGGATTTTCCGTTAATAGGGCTTGTTAAGCCCACCCTGCGGGTTTCCTGGCCAATTAAAAGGAAGCGGGTCTGATGACATCATTTGATGATGTGTCATCAGATGGGTTACTTAAAGGGAGAGAGAAAATGGGAAACTACAGACTTGTTAGCTTCACATCAGTAGTTGGGAAAATGCTGGAATCTATTATAAAGGATGCAATAACTGGGCACTTAGAAACTAATAGTAAGATTGGGCAGAGTCAACATGGATTTATGAAAGGGAAATCCTGTTTGACAAACCTATTGGAGTTCTTTGACGATGTAACTAGTGGAGTAGCAAAAAGGGGAACCGGTAGATGTGCTGTTTCTGGATTTTCAGATGGCTTCCAATAAGGTCCCACACAAGAGGTTGGTGAACAAAATTAGGGCACATGGAATTGGGGGTAATATACTAGCATGGATTGAGAATTGGTTAACAGACAAAAAACAAAGAGTAGGGATAAACAGGTCTTTTTCAGAATGGCAGGCTGTGACGCTTGGGGTACCGCAAGGATCGGTGCTTGGGCCCCAGCTGTTCACAATCTATATCAATGATTTGGATGAGGGGATTAAATGTATTTTTCCAAATTTGCTAATGATACAAAGCTAGGGGGCAGTGTCAGTTGTGAAGAAGATGTGAAGAGGCTTCAGGGGGATCTCGACAGGCTCAGTGAGTGGGCGAGAACATGGCAGATGGAATATAATGTGGATAAATGTGAAGTTATCCACTTTGGTAGAAAAAACTGAAAGGCAAAGTATTTCCTAAATGGTGAAAGATTGGGGAATGCAGATGCTCAAAGGAACCTGGGTGTTCTTGTACATGAGTCACGAAAGTGAATGTGCAGGTGCAGCAAGCCATTAGGAAGGCAAATGGTATGCTGGCCTTCATTACAAGAGGATTTGAGTACAGGAGTAGAGACGTTTTACTCCAATTATATAGGGCCTTGGTGAGACCACACCTGGAGAACTGTGTACAATTTTGGTCTCCTTACCTAAGGAAGGCTATACTTGCCATAGAGGGAGTGCAATGAAGGTTCACGAGATTGATTCCTGGGATGGCAGGACTGCCGTATGAGAAGAGATTGAGTAAACTAGGCCTGTATTCTCTTGAATTCAGAAGAATGAGAGGGGATCTCATTGAAGCATACAAAATTATTACAGGGCTTGATAAGGTAAATGCTGGGAGAATGTTTCCCTTGGCTGGGGAGTCTAGAAGCAGGAGCCACAGCCTCAGGATAAAGGGTAGGCCATTCAGGACTGAGATGAGAAGAAATTTCTTCACACAGAGGGTGGTGAATCTTTGGAATTCTCTACCCCAGAGGGCTGTGGAGGCTCAGTCATTGGGTATATTCAAAACAGAAGTCGATAGATTTCTGACTAGTAAAGGCATCAAGGGATATGGCAATAGGGCCGGTGAATGGAGTTGAGGTCGATGGTCAGCCATGATCTCATAGAATGGCAGAGCAGGCTCGAAGGGCCAAACATCCTACTCCTGCTCCTCTTTCTTATGTTCTTATGGAACATGGCCGCATTCATTTTGACAGTTGTACTGTCAGTGTTATACAGCATTGAGGTACTGCAAACACTGATAAGCACTGCACAAAGATTTTGCAGATCAGGCGGCCAGTGAGCATTGCACGGTCACTGATGTCACGATTTGCCTGGCACTGAAGTTCCCGGCGGTACCTCGTACCGGCGTCACAATGGGGGAGGGCAGGGTTTGCCATGCGGCGCTGGATTTTCCTCGCCCTGGCGCTGCTGCATCAGTGTCCCGTTACCGCCATCTGCTGGTGCTAATGGAAGGTGCTATGGTACTGAATTTTCCCCCCAAAGATGCTAGTTGTTTAATCTTTGCGGCAGCAATACATTTTTAACAACTGGGAGTTTAAACCCTATCTTGGAGCAATGCATCACATCACTGCAAAGCCACTTGGACCATTATTTTTAAGTTTAAGTGGTAGTGGCATGAAAACTGGCTTAAATGCAGGAAAATCTCCATTGCCATTGATTTTAATGGGGGCAAAGCTATGATAATGAACTGTTTTTGGCAAAGGTAATGACGGAACTGCGCAAAAGTCCCAGGAAACTAATGGCATAAGTCACTTACTCCATTATTTTCTTCTTCATTTGTGCTGTTCAAAGGTCCATTGGCAGAAAAATCTGGGCCATTGTATTTACAGCATTTTTAACACAAATGATTTCCTTTGAATATCAAAACAAAAATAATATTTTGACATGTGACAATAGCAAATTGTTTTTCAACCAGTCTAAGATTAGGCTACATTATCACGACGTAGACTCTACAGAATGCGAAAAAGGGAAATGCACATTGTCTGGATTCTTAGCAGGTTTAAAGCAGGCATTTTAGTTTAATGAAAATGAGCGAGAATCCATCTTAGATTTGGGTTATCACAGCTTTTTAATATATGTACAAACTGTCTGGTCAAAATTCCTGTACTTATCACAAATGTAGACTGAGTAGATTTTCAATAACTTCCTGTAATTATCATATAACAGCCCCAAAGTACATAATGTAACAGCTTTGTATGGAAATTCTACAGCAACTGTTTTCCTTCTTGATGAATTGTACCATTACTGTCACTATAAAATTTACTTTCGGAGAGTATCAAGGTCAGTTTGCTTACTTGTTTACAAGAATGATATACTGAAAAGACACGTGGAAGAATATTCAGCTTTACATTCCAAGCAGATAGGAAACCTTGACTTATTCACATTGCACTGGTTGTAGACTGCTGGAAGTCATCACTGCACTGCCTGTAACAGTAGCACATAATGCTGCCTTCTGCAGGGCCTTGTGTCCTGTATTCTGGCTTCTAAACTCTGAACATACCTGAGGAAATTGGAGACTTTGTACGGCCGATAGTTGAGTAGATAAATTGATTAGAATGTAGTTCTGGAGGAACTTTAGTATGGTGTTTTGCCTTCAATACCCCTTTGATAGGCTGCAGCAAAATCTTTTCGACTTAGAATGAAAATGAGGTCACCTTTTCCCCATCGTGGGGGAATCTAGAACTAGGGGGCCTAATTTCAGAATAAGTGGGCACCCATTTAAAATGGAAATGAGGAGGAATTTCTTCCCTCAGAGGGTCGTGAATCTTTGGAATTCTCTTCCCCAGAGTGCTGTGGAGGCTGGGTCATTGAATACATTTAAGGTGGAGATAGACAGATTTTTGAATGGTGAGGGAGTCAAGGGTTATGGGGAGTGGGCAGGGAAGTGGAGTTGAGGCCAAGATCAGATTGGCCATGATCTTATTGAGGGGCCAAATGACCTACTCCTGCGCCTACGTCTTATGTTATTATATTTCGTCAGTATGGCTAAATAGACTGTGAATCTTTCAGTATCAATAAAGAAGGGCATATTGAGAATTGACAAAACTGGACTGGAGTGATTTGCAAGCCAGACTGGATAAGAACAGCAGCAACTAAAGGACATTAGTGAATCAGTTAGGTTTTTACGATTATCCAACAGCTTCATGGTCACTTTTACTGATTCCAGTTTTTTATTTCCATATTTTTTTTAAATTGAATTCAAATTCTGAAGCTATCATAGTGGGGTTTAAACTCACATTCTCTGGATTATTAGTCCAGGCCTCTGAATTACTAGGCTAATAGCATAATCACTACACTACTGTACCCCTAAATAGCACCTTTAATGTAGAAAATAAAAAACAACGCACTTTGCAGAGGCGTAAGAATAAAAATGGGTAGTGAGCTATAGATGGAGATATTAGAAAAGGTGACCAAAAGGTTGGTTGAAGAGGTGGGTTTTAAGGAGGAGCTTAATGGGGGAGAGGCAGGTGAAGGAGTTAGGGAGGGAATTCCAGAAGGTGGGATCGTATCAGTCTAAGCGTTTGGGAGCTGGAGAAAGTTACAGAGATAGAGAGGGGCGAGGTCATGAAGGGATTTAAACATTTAAACACCATTGACTACTGTTTACTCATAGAGTCATAGGTAGAGTCATAGAGTTATACAGCACAGAAAGAGGCCCTTCGGCCCATCATGTCCACGCCAGCCATCAAGCCCTATCTATTCTAATCCCATTTTCCAGCACTTGGTCCGTAGCCTTGTATGCTATGGCATTTCAAGTGCTCATCTAAATGCTTCTTGAATGTTGTGAGGGTTCCTGCATCTACCACCCTTTCAGGCAGTGAGTTCCAGATTCCAACCACCCTCTGGGTGAAAAAGTTTTTCCTCAAATCCCCTCAAAACCTCCTGCCCCTTACCTTGAAACTATGCCCCCTGGTTATTGACCCCTGTACTAAGGGGAAAAGTTCCTTTCTATCTACCCTATCTATGCCCCTCATAATTTTGTACACCTCAATCAGGTCCTCCCTCAGCCTTCTCTGCTCTAAGGAAAACAACCCCAGCCTGTCCAGTCTCTCTTCATAGCTGAAGTGCTCTAGCCTAGGTAACATCCTGGTGAATCTCCTCTGCACCCTCGCCAATGGAATCACATCCTTCCTATAGTGTGGCGACCAGAACTGCACACAGTATTCCAGCTGTGGCCTAACTAGCGTTTTGTACAGCTCCATCATAACCTCCCTGCTCTTACATTCTATGCCTTGGCTAATGAAGGCAAGTATCCCATATGCCTTTTTAACCACCTTATCTACCTTCCCTGCTGCCTTCAGGGATCTATGTACATGCACACCAAGGTCCCTCTTATCCTCTGTTCTTCCTAGGATCCTACCATTCAGTGTGTATTCCCTTGCCTTATTAGTCTTCCCAAAATGCATCACTTCACACTTTTCAGGATTAAATTCCATTTGCCACTGTTCTGCCCATCTGACCAACCCGTCTATACCGTCCTGTAGCCTGAGGCGTCCCTCCTCGCTATTTACCACTCCATCAATTTTTGTGTCATCTGCGAACTTACTGATCATACCTCCTACATTCATATCTAAATCATTAATGTACACTACAAACAGCAAAGGACCCAGTACCGATCCCTGCGGTACACCACTGGACACAGGCTTCCAGTCATAAAAACAACCTTCGACCATCACCCTCTGCCTCCTGCCACTAAGCCAATTTTGGATCCAATGTGCCAAATTGCCCTGGATCCCATGGGCTCTTACTTTTTGACCAGTCTTCCATGTGGTACTTTGTCAAAAGACTTACTGAAGTCCATGTAGACCACATCAACTGCACTACCCTCATCCACTCACCTAGTCACCCCCTCGAAAAATTCAATCAAATTGGTTAGACATGATCTCCCCCTGACAAAGCCATGCGGACTATCCTTCATTAATCCTTGCCTCTCCAAGTGGAGACTAATTCTGTCCCTCAGAATTTTTCCCAATAATTTCCCTACCACTGATGTTAGGCTCACTGGCCTGTAAGTCCCTGGTTTATCCCTACTACCCTTCCTGAATAATGGTACTATGTTAGCTGTCCTCCAGTCCTCTGGCACCTCCCCTGTGGCCATACATCTCGTCTGGGCCTGAGGATTTATCTGCTTTTAAGCCCGCTAAAACCACTAGCACCTCCTCCCTCTCAATACTAATTTGTTCAAGAATATCACAATCCCCCTACCTGATTTCTATGCCTACATTGTCCTTCTCCATGGTGAACACAGATGCAAAATATTCATTTAAAACCTCACCTACATCTTCCGGCTCTACACACAGATTGCCACTTTGGTCCCTAATGGGCCCTACATTTTCCCTGGTTATCCTCTTGCCCTTATTATACTTATAAAACACCTTAGGATTTTCCTTTATTTTGCCCGCCAGTGTTTTTTCATGCCCCCTCTTCGCTCTCCTAATTTCTTTTTCTGATGGGATCATGGCTGCTTCCTGG
Source organism: Somniosus microcephalus (assembly GCF_052327205.1). NCBI lineage: Eukaryota > Metazoa > Chordata > Chondrichthyes > Squaliformes > Somniosidae > Somniosus > Somniosus microcephalus. Next base: position 47,082,449 of record NC_140993.1, on the reverse strand, counting down.
CTAATGGCCAAGATCATTCATAATGTTATTTCAGTGGCCAAAGACCACTTGAAGATGTGAATGATATGGCCTCCATGCAAATATTTTCTTTGTATGTAGGCCATATGATTCATATGAGGAACCCTGTCGGCCTCAATTGCGCCATCTGTGGACCCTTACACTTCAGGAAAGCTTACCAGGAAACTCTGCGTCCTGTCCAGCCTCCTTTCTGCAGGTGAAGTGGTCATGCTGTAGTCCCTTACAAGCTAATCATCAATCACTTTATTGATACAGCTCTGCACTATAGACTGCCTGATGTAGCATAGGTCCCTGGTTGGCTTGGAAAGATCCAATAGCATGAAAGCTTCTACAAGAAGAGCTATGCCTGACAGAGATCTTGTGTGCAAATCATTTTGCAGCAGATAGCACAACTCTGTGATGGTGTGTCTTCAGAAGCAGAGGTGGCGAAGACAGGTCTCCTCTCAAAAATCCAGGTAGAAATGTGTAAACATGGAACTTAGGGTAGTGATGGATGCAGACAGAACATCTTGAGTATTGGTGCACCAACATTTGGTGGACCTTCATAATTTCCTCTTCCTCATCTGAAACATGCAGTACATTTGCTCTTCCCTTTCTGTGGTGTTATTTAAATGCCGCAGAAACTGAAGGACAGTATTGATAGCAATAAATATCAAAAATGGCAGCATTCCCAGACAAAATATTAATGCATGGAGCAAGATGGAGCATAAACAAAAAAGCTTTCCAATAAGCACATCGAGCTATCTTTAAGAGGCCCGCTTGAGCAAGTTAGGCCCTGTGAGCCCTAATGTGCCAAGGTAAAACGGATGAGCAAGATGCCATAATCGGTCCCTTGCCCACAGTAAGAAACTTCCATGAGGGACTTAATTTAAATGAAAATATAATACCAAAAAAGAAGCCCTTGCATGGCAAAAGTGCAGTCTCATTTGCGCGGTGAAAATTGATGGTTGTAAAATTGGGTGCACCGTGAATTGGATCTGTGCAGCTTCATGCACGATTTCCTGACAAATGACTAACTGCCACGTGATAAACAACAACAACTTGAATTTATAGGGAGGGGTGAGGCCATGGAGGGATTTGAAAACAAGGATGAGAATATTAAAATTGAGGCGTTGCCAGACCAGGAAACAACATAGGTCAGACAGCACAAGGGTGATGGATGAACGGGACTCGGTGCGAGTTAGGATATGGGCTATCCAGTCGGTGTCTTCTATTCCTTGGGAAAATGATAAAGTTGTTTTGCAGGCAAAATGGTATCAGTTAGTAGCTTGATGCAGAAACAAACTGCAGTTGGTATTATCTGGGAAATTCCATCTGCGGCACATTAAGAAGTTTAATGCTGTGGTGACCTTGACATCAACGGGAAGAGCTGTGCCAGTCTGTGATGTTAGCTGTTAATCAGGTTACGACAGATGGTATATTGCAGTGGAGGTGGCAAAGACCTGTGTTTTCTGACCAGTGAGGCATGGACTTAAGTTCTGGACAGTGAGGAGTCTAAGTGAAAACCCGGTGCCTATTGTGCAGGATGTCTCCAAGGTTGAAAAGAGTGTAAGATTAAAGTAGACAAGGTAAATCAAGGATTAGTGGTTAGGTATTTCCAGAGTGGGTTTTAAAAGTTAATGGAATACAGATAGAAAGGAAGGCTGAGAGATGTAAGGAGCTTCACACTTAATGTGCTTATTTTCTTTGCAAAGAGAAAACTGAGTGATCTAATTGAAGTGTCAAGATTATGAATAAGATCACCAAAATTCATTCAGGCAAAAAAAATCAAGAATGAGGCGGCAGTCAGGAAGAAGGAAGAGCGTGTATGAAAGTGTATTTGAAACTTAAGAGGAAGAAAAGAGGAAAGTTCAATTGCAAAGTCCAAAGTTGTATTGACAAAATGGAGAGAGAAGATTCAAAAATCTTGAGGAATTGAGGAACAAAGAGGGCAAATAACACACAGCATCGCTGTACCCATTCTGTTTGTGAGGTGAGCGGGAGAAGGAAGAGTGTGCAGAAGCACAACATTTAAGTGTTTCAAAAACAGCTTTAACCTCAAATGCAATTAAATGAAATTGGTGTCATTTTTATCCAAGAGAGGGCACTCAGGCAGCACAATAGGCCAGTAAACAATTTGGTGAAGCAACCTTACTTACGCTATGTCTAAAAATTAATAAAAAATTTCCTCCTCGAACATTAAGGTAATCCATAATTGTGTTAAATAACAAAAGGCAGTTAGTTAAATAGAGCAATTAAGGTTTGGCCTTATTACAGAAGTAATATTAACATGGAAGGGACATACAGAAAGTAGTAGTGGCAAGATATCTTCATCATCTTCATCATTTATTTTGTTTAAATAAGATGAGGTATTACTTTCATTTGGAAGAGCATTTCTTGCTAAATGAGCTCCTTGATATTTGGAAGCAAATTTTAAGTGTAGCGTATTATTTTTCAATGTATTTTCTCTACTCCTTATTGTTTTATCCTCAACTTCTGCTTCCTTTGCAGCTGAGCTAACCTCTTCATCAGAACCATTACACCCAAATCATTGGCCTGTCTTTCTCTTTCAGATGCTTCAAAAAAATTATTCTTGGGATGTGGGTGTCGCTGCCAAGGCTAGCATTTATTGCCATCCCTAGTTGTCCTTGAGAAGCCTTCAGCTTGAATCGTTGCAGTCCAAGTTGCAAAAGTCCTCTCATAATGCTAATAGGTAGGGTGTTGCAAGATTTTGACCCAGGGACAATGAAGGAACAGCGATATATGTATAAGTCAGGATGGTTTGGGCCTTGTAGATGAACTTGCAGGTGGTGGTGTTCCACTGCTCCTGCTGCCCTTGTCCTTCAAGGTGGTGGAGGTTGCGGATTTGGGACGTGTTGCTGAAAAAGCCTGGTGATTTGCTGCAGTGCATTCCGTAGATAGTGGAGGGTGTTCATGTTTAAGGCAGTAGATGGGGTGTCGATCAAGCGGACTGCTTTGTCCTGGATAGTACTGAGCTTCTTGAGTGTTGTTCGAGCTGCACCCTTCCAGGCAAATGAAGAGTATTCCATCATACTCCTGACTTGTGCCTTGTTGGTGGTAGAGAGGCTTTGGGGAGTCAAGAGGTGAGTGACGTGCCACAGAACACCCAGCTTCTGACCTGCTCTAGTAGCAACAGTATTTCTGTGGCTGGTCCAGTTCAGTTTCTGGTCAATGGTGATCACCAGGATGTTGATAGTGGGGGACTCGGCGATGGTAATAACCTTGAATGTCAAGGGGAGGTAGTTACGCTCTCTCTTGTTGGAGATGGTCATTGCCTGACACTTGAGTGGCTGATCAGCATGCTGCTTGTTTCCAGATTTTATAAAGTAGAAACTCTCAGTTGCTGATAAGACATTGGCCTAGAAATTCAGTACAGCCACTTTTGGGGCGGTAAAGTCGGGCGGGCGCTAAAGTTTGCGCCCGCCAGAAAGTGGAGGCCACTTCGCCGATATTCAGTAGCTTTGGCCAAGGAGTTTGCTCGAGCGCTAAAACTGGCGTTGCACCCCTATCTTTAGGCGCTAAGCCGGCGGTGCAGACTGATACTGCCGAGGCCGGGCGCAGCGCAGGTGCGGTCATGTTTTGATTGACAGCAGACACCCTGGCGCCGGCCAGCTCTTAAAGGGGGAAGGGTCGACTTGGTCTGCTGCCACGCCCTGGATACTGCAGCCCTCCAGCTAGGCCTAAACACTGCTGCTGGAGAGAAATAGCGCCAGCAAGGATGCAGAGGGCCCGTGAGCGAGCGCAGCGCTTCTCTGCCCATGATTTAAAGGTGCTGGTTAGGGCTTTGGAGAGGAGAAGAGATATCTTGTTCCCGGACAGTGGCAAGAAGGCTCCCAAGAGGCTGTACAGGAGAGCCTGGAGGGAAATCGGCCAGAGGGTCACAGCCAACAGCGATGTCCCCAGGACTGGTGACCAATGCCGGAAAAAGTTTAACGACCTCACTCGGTTGGTCAGGGTGAGTACCCTTTCCAGTGTCCTCCTCATCCTTGCATGTGCACCTCACATTATGGGCAAAGGGACCTCAAAGGCCTAATGGCCAGCCCTCCTCCAGCAGCTATGGCACTGACATGAACATCAATAGCACTTTCTGCACTTTACACACTGGCCAAGCTATTCGACCATGGGAGGCAGTGCACACAACAACAGGGCACCACACTGGCCAAGCTATTCCACCATGGGAGGCAGTGCACACAACAACAGGGCACCACACTGTACTTAGAAGCAGTCCTTTCTCTTGCAGGCCAAGCTGGCCGAGAATCTGAAGAGCCGGACTGTCACCGGGGGAGGCCGTGCCCAGTTCCAGGAGCTCAGTGACCTGGAGGAGCGCGTGGGTCGACTCATGGGTGCCCGGGTGATTGGCCCCGTTGCAATTGGAGATGCCGACCCTGTGCTGGGCCCCAATGGTAAGGACATGACCGTTTGGACCTCTCTCGTTCCCCTTGCGCTTCAGATCTACATCCTTTGCCACTGTCCGACCAATGCGCAGAATGCCACCACTCATACCTCCCTCGCTGACGCCCTGTCCTCACTCTAAAGCTACTCTTGTGCCTTCCTGCTTTCAGCTGGTGAGGAGGAGGTCCCTGAAGCTGCGAGTGTCAGTCCCTCGGAAGAGGAGGACGACGAGGAGCAAGAGGAAGGCGGCACATCGGGGGAACCCTCATCCGCGCCAGCGGATGGCAATGGAGGGGACACATCTTGCCTGGAGGAGAGCCAGGGGGAAGTGTTGCAGGGGGGTGTAGCTCCTGTGCCCAGTGGCGTCCAGCCACGCGGGAAGGGTCGGGCAGCACGGCTGCCTTCTCCCCAGAGGGGGGAAGTGTTGCAGGGGGGTGTAGCTCCTGTGCCCAGTGGCGTCCAGCCACGCAGGAAGGGTCAGGCAGCACAGCGGCCTTCTCCCCAGAGGGGGGAAGTGTTGCAGGGGAGTGCAGTTGCTGGGCTCAGTGGCGTCCAGCCACGCGGGAAGGGTCGGCCAGCTCGGCGGCCTTCTCCCCAGAGGGAGAGTCCGGCCTCCAGTCCGGAGACGGTCCTCGCCCAGGAGGTGCGCCTCCTTGATCAAATGTCCGCGGACTCGGATCATCGCCACACCAAGTTCATGGGGGTTGTGGCACGGTTGCCTGAGGCCATTGAGTCCCTGGCTCATAGTGTGGCCGATTTCGGGGCCTCACAGGCCAGGGGTTTCGACCAACTCGCGGCAGCACAGGCCAGGGGTCTCGAACAATTCGGGGCATCACAGGGCGCGAGTCAGGCAGAATTCAGGGCATCACAGGACGCGAGTCGGTCCGAATTCAGGGCAGCACAGGCAGTGAGTGGAGAGTTGACGAGTGGTGCCGTGCAGTCACTGGCTGGTCTGATGCAGGCACAGACCAGGGCAGTACGGGCACTCCCTGCTGCCACACTCGCTGTGTCACGCACGCATCGCCAGGGCACCCGCCGCGCTGCTGCAGCACAGCGGTCTGGCCTTCACCAGATTGCTGCGCTTGCTGCAGTGCCAGCCCGGCCGACTGCCAGTGTCTCTGGCTACCAGCGAGCGCCTGGCATCAGCCAGCTTGCCCCCATTGCTGCAGCCGCCACTGCCACTCCCCCAGCAAAGCTGCGACGAGCTGCTGGAGAGACTGATGCTGCCCAGCCACAGCTGCAGCAGTCAGCAGCCGGCCCCTCCAGGGCCGGAGCTCGTCTAGGCCGACCCCCAAGGGCATCTGCCGTCACGCATTGTGCCCCTCAGGAGCCTTCCCCCAGCCTTGCAACACCCACAGGGCCCAGGTTGAGGCGGAGCGGCAGGTCGGCCAGGGGCCGGAAAAGCCTGGACAAGGACTCGCCCTCTCGGCACACAAAGTAGAGTGTGTTGCCAAATGTTTTTTTATATGGGGGTGTTTGTGTTCTGTATGGAGGGGGTTTATTTTGGTAAGGCCGAAGATGAAGGCAAATGTTCTTTTATATGGGGGTGTTTGTGTTCTGTATGGGGGGGTTTGTCTTGGTAAGGCCGAGGATGAAGGCCATTTGGATGGACAAGTTTTGTTATTCCTCCCCAGGTTGTGGGAGTGAGATATGTTTTTGACTGTTTTTTGGGGGACTTGTCTGTTTTTGGGTTTCATGTGGGAAGGGCCCTGAGTTTGTTCAATAAAGCTTTTTATTTATTCAGCTTGTCCATGTGTGATGTTTGAAGTGGTTGTTGCGTTAACCGGCTGAGGGCTTGCGGAGCGGCTGCATTCATGTGCCTTCATTGCCACAAGCCATTCCCTGACAGGGGGCCTAGAAGTGTCGTTCAATAAGCCGCCGACGGACGGCCCTTGGACCTTGTGGCTCCCTCCTGGGCTGGTACTCCTCCTCCTCCTCCTCCTCCTCCTCATGGTCCTCCTGCTCATCCTCCTGAGGTGGTGGTCCAACGTGAGGTGGCAGTGCCTGAGTCCTGCGGATAGCCAGGTTGTGCAGCATGCAGCAAATGACGACGAACTGGGAGACTCTATCCGGCGAATACTGTAGAGATCCGCCGGAACGATCCAGGCAGCGGAACCGTTGCTTGAGGACGCCAATCGTTTGCTCTATGATGTTCCTTGTGGCTTGATGGCTTTCGTTGTATGCCTCCTCAGCAGGGGTCCTGGGCGCGCGGAGCGGGGTCATGAGCCATGTACACAAAGGATAGCCTTTGTCCCCGATAAGCCATCCTCTTGGGGGAGGCTGTGCCTGGAACATGTCAGCCACAGTAGCCTGGCGCAGGATAAATGCATCGTGGCTGCTGCCTGGAAAGCGGGCATTGACAGCTAGGATGCGCTGCCTGTTGTCACACACCAGCTGTACATTGAGGGAATGGTAGCCCTTCCGGTTGCGGTAATCCTCGGCATTGTCGATAGGTGCCCGCAAAGCCACATGCGTGCAGTCAATGGCGCCCTGCACCATGGGGAAGTCGGCGATCCTCGCAAATCCGACTGCATGCTGCTCCTGCCTCTCTAGGGTCATGGGGAAGGAGATGAATTGGTGTCTCCTTGCGAAAAGGGCATCGGTGACCTGCCGGATGCAGCGATGCATGGCGAACTGGGAGATGTTCGCTATGTCCCCAGCAGCGGCTTGGAAGGAGCCGCTTGCATATAAGTTCAGAGCCACCGTGACCTTCACTTCCACCGACAGAGAAGTCCTGCACATCAGCTGTGGACGCAGATCTCTGTGAAGCAGCTGGCAGATCTCTGCAACCACCTCCCTTCTGAAGCGCAGCCTCTTAACACAATGCGCGGCAGTCATGGTGAGATAGGACACCTGCTGGCGGTATTCCCTGAGTGGGTAAGGCCTACGTTGCCGACGCCTGATGGCCCCTCTGCGTCTAGGCATGGCTGCCCCTCTCACACAGCGTCTGCGAGCCCTTGGCACATAATGCTGGAACTGAGGGTTGGAACCCCATGCAGCCCCCATAATATACTTGCAAACAGTGAAATCACAATGAGTCAAATTTCCAAGCTCTGGCCAGAAGCCAAAAATACCTCTCCTATGTTGGCCCAAATCAGTAAGGTCTCTTCCTTGGTCTCTGTCCAGAAATCCGTAGCACTAAAGTCATTGCAGCAAAATGGCTGGCCTTTATAGTTCAGTCTAAGTGCCCTTTAATTAGTGCTCCCCGAGGCCTGCAGGGCCTCTGCTGCGTTCCACTTCACAGTTCTTAACAGCGCCACGCCCACATTGGGCGGGCGCCACTGAAGTTCCGGTTTGGGGCGCAGAAACGGCGTTGCACGACGAAATGACGTCATAAGCTGCGCGCGCAGCTGAGCGCGCGCAAACACTTTGCGCCGGCGCTAAATGTCAACTGAAGTTGGGCGTAGGTGCAGATCGGTCTGCGCCCGGGCGCTAAGTGCCTAGCGCTCGAAATCTACTCCTCTTATGGCGCTAACGGCTGGCGAACGCAACTGAATTTCTAGGCCATTGTTTCTCGTGGCCTTAACATCTACTTGGTACACTTTTCCCTGTAAATTTTACCAACTTTCACTTATTTGCATTTTATGGAAGAGCTGTGCAGCGATAATTGGGAAAGTATAGTTCTGTGGCAGATCTTGTGCAGTAAAGCTGCTACAATCCGTGATTATACAGAAACAGACACTATCTGTATACATGAGTCCCCTTTAACTATCAAGTATTCACTTGTTCTCTGCAGTAATTTTAGTGACAAGAACTTTAACAACCATTTATCCTCTTTAATACAAGATTTTGTTTTTGTATGACTGTCTTGGAGAAGCAGATATCTTATTTTAAAGTAGAGCTCTGGATAAAATTATCTATGCAGAAACTGAAAAGTAAATGCCCAGGTTAGTCAACATGGTGGAGCAGTATTGAATGGACAATTAATATGGGCAATAGAAGAAATTTGAGGTGAGGTCACCACAGTCTGTTTCTCTTGGGGAGAGAAAACTGGCTGAGCTTGTTTGGAGGAAGTAGAAGTAAATTGGAAAAAAAATTATGTGAATCAGAATTGGGAGCAAGGTGGCTGTTCTACTTCCCAGTATAAAATGGGAATGGCAACGGCTCCAAGATCAGAGAGCTTGGCTCCTCTCCAAACAGCTTCTCTTTTTCTCCATCTGCCAAAAGATGTAACATAAGTGCGTAGGACTGGTGAGGAGGGAACTCAAGCTGAGTGTTAGCTTGGCCCACAGCCAAGGTTAAATCCAGAGAGAGAATGGGAGAATGGAAAAAACAAAGAAATATCTGTTAGGAAAGCCAGGTAGGGATGCGTGCGATATAGACAATGCAAATATAAAACTAAGAAACAATCAAAACTAAAGGTTTATGTTTTTCTTACCCTCCCACTCCACTGGAGGGCTCCCCTGACTCAACAATATCCTGATCACTCCCCCGCTGTCCCTCTATTCCCCCGAGACTTAGCTTTGGGTCACTGCCTGCAAGGCAAGCAATTTGGTATTCAATTTGTTCAAATAGGCAAGCTGCCTGTGGAGGTGCTGACAGCAGTCTGGGGTCCAATTCCCGGCCGGCCGGCCTCGAGCCAACCGCTTCGGGTACACATTGCGGCCGCATTGCCACCCATGCACCCGAAACCGGGCATTGGCGAATTTCTGCCCCATAGTGTTTTCAGTGTGTAACCCTTCTGGAGAACAGAAAATTTTGATAAATGCTCTAGAAATCTGAAAACTCTATTGCACGCCTTCTGTCAAGCCATGCATTGATATTTCTAATCTGCTTCTTCCCAACTAGTCCAGGGGTAATTCTAAGGTTACTAATCTGGAGGTACTGCTTTTTTATCTGACACCTAACTGCTCAAACTCTCTGTGTGGGACCTTGATCTTGTAAGCAGTTTGATTCTGACACCGATTATAGGTTTGCAACATTTCTCAGTTAATTGTATTCGACTAAATCCAGACACACACAATGTTTTAAAGCAGTAGGCATACAGAGAAATAAATGATTTACCCCATCCTTTCCCCCGGGTAGAGACGTGACCTTGTCAATCTCTTTCAAACATGACTCTACAATTTGTTAAAGAAAAGCTTAAGATTTTTATAGTCTGTTTCTCATGAACACTGTCATTGCTGATGTAGGGGGTGGTGTGTGGGTCAGCCTCACCACTGACTTATGAGTGGTTTGAATCGTTCCCACTCCCTTGATTCTAGAACTTGGGCTTATTTGGGGGGGGGTGACAAAAGTGCAGCAGACAACTGGTTTTGGTGCAAGAAACTTTGATCTTTATTCAAGAAAGAAAATACAACATAACAATCTTATACTCTAATAAAAATGGGGAACATTTTAATACATACGAGGGAAATACAGTAGAAAATACCTCACCCCTCCCAATCCCACTTCCTAGCTAAGTTGAACTCTAGAGGACCAGGGATAATGCTCACCAAACGAATCCTTGATAGTCGAGCTGGTTTGCGGTTTCGGGTTCGCTGGATGTGTTGGTCGGTGTCTGCCGTACCCCGGATGTGGTAGCGGACTTCAACTGCTGGTCAGTCTTCACGAGTCCGCTGATGCGGTAGGGTGCATTTTGGATTTATGGGGTGAGTACCCACTTTTCTTCTGTAGAGATAGGGTTTAGAATTCCTTTTAAGTAAAAATCTTACCCGGGGGTAAGTCAGGAATAGATTGTAGAGTGGAAAACTTTTGAATCTTCGGTTTTCTCCTGAGTTGTTTTTCTTTGGTCGCGGTGGCTTGATATTACCAGGTTGGTTGGTGGTAATATTTTGTTGGTAGTTTCGTAAGGCTCTTGTTGCCGCGATGTGTCCGATGATGTCCTGGGTCACTGAAGCTGTTGAACTTGGGTGTACGGTAGAATGCTGCCCCGTCTCGATGCTTCGGTTCCTTCCTGTGTTTTGCTTCTAGAGAGAATTATACTTTGAGGGGCCTTCTAATCTGCGTGCCAAATCAGTCCCGGTTTATTGTTTGATTTGGGCGGGCTCGTTAATGGTAACTTGATTAGAAATGTGTAAAATGGTTTCAGGATGCTGTACTGATTATTCAATGAGCTGTTGAGCTCCTAGTTCATTGTCATAGCTATACTCAGGTTTCGAGTCTCCTGTCTGAGCCCGAGACTTCTATGTAGGTTGGCGAGGTGATTTGCATTATGCATGTTTTGGATGTGTCCTGTGTTTTGGGTGGGAACTGCTTCTCCGTGGGCCGATTGTTAGGATGTTAATGTCTGATAGGGGCTGAGTGAGGTTACACAGTTCCTCAGACAATTTGATTTACTCCAATACCCAAACTGTCTTCAGAGGTTGATACCATTCCCTGTTGCAGCCTTTTCTCCCTTTACAAGCCCAACATGCCTTTTAAAATACCAAATCTTGGCTTCCGACCTTGAATCTCCCTCTGTTAGGCCCAATGTGTATTTTATCATCCTGAAGCTTGTTAGAAAGAGTCCAAAGTCATTTTCCTTAGGGTTTTCTTCTAGCTTTGGGGGATCTGTGAATTTTGAGAATCTTACACTGATTCATTGTGGCATGACAAGTGTTATTGTGAACAAAACCCCAGCAAGCAAGTATTTCCTTCAAAACAACAGATGCCAACTTGTTACCATCCTGTCTCCATTGTTCTACTTATTATCCCAAAACTGTCTTGATGACCTCATCTTAAAATGTGGCCACAAAAATAAGACAAGAGACATGAATCTTACACATCCTGTAGTTTCAGCAAACAGTTAAACAACAGTGTCAGCTAACTTACATCCTGACACAAGAAACCCTAAAACATCCAGGAAATGAATTTTTTTAGCCATTTTATTATTTCTAGCTACAGTTTGTTGGGGGTGGCATGTGTGTAGTCAGCCCACCTCTGACTGGGTTCCTGAGCAGCTCAAATCGCTCCCACACCCCTGGGTTCTAGACACCGGACTTAGGTACAGGCGGCGATACAGAATTGGAGTAGACAAGTGGTTTGGTACAAGAAAACCGTATTTTTATTAAAAGGCACAATAAAATTACAACACCGGAAAAATTATTGGAATAGTTACAGGCTTACAAGAGTATACTTAATTAGGAATGGGGAACACACGGCATATCGAGGGAAAAATCACAGTATTAATCCCCTTACCCTTGTCTCACCCCCAATATCTAACTAATTGTGCTGTGAGGGGCCAGGGATTATGCTCAGCAATAAGGGTTTCTGGACATGTCGAATACTGTCGATTGGGCCGGTTGCGGTTTTGGGGTTCGCTCTTGGTGTCCTTTGGGGCCTGCCGTCGTCACGTGGTCCCAGGGCGTGGCTGTGGAGTTGTCTGAGTAAAGTACCCTCTTTTCCTCCGTTAGAGATAGGGAGTAAAGTCTTTGTTGGGTACTTTACCTTGCAGAATGGAAACTTCGGGTTTTGTTCTTCTGGTGGTGGTCTGGTCGTCGAAGTTTTGTCGTGGTTGGGGTTTGGTGTTGGCTTGGCCGCGGTGGCCTAGGTCATTACCTGTGCAGTGGTAATGATCCGAAGGTATAGTTTACCCGGCCCTTTGTTACCGCGGTGCTCGTGGTCGTTGGCTTCTTCTTCTAACCCTGCTTCGAATGTCAGCTTTTGTCTGGACCAGGGTGTGTGCCCGCTCGTCCCCAGCGCTTCTCTACGCTGCCCTTCTCTGCTTATCAGCCTTGCCGTTCGCCTCATCTCGCCTCATCTTGTCTTCCTTTTCGTTACCGGTGGGCCTATCATTATACTACTTTGGAGGTTCCTCATCTGCGCGCCAAATCAGGGTTAGTTCTTTGTCTAATTTTGGCGGGCTCATTAAAGTGATTATAGTCGTTCACTTTAACTGCTTTTTGGGTGGTTGCCCCGTTGTTAAATGTTCCTTAATGTCTCAGTGTTTGTTATTCATAATGTTTAATCGGCATGTTCCTGCTTGGTGGCTACTTCAAACTGTAACCGATTATTTATGCAAAAGGTTTGATGGGTTGAAGATTAAGTCTTTCCTGAGTTGATTGGTTTATTGCATATTCTGCATTATCTAATGTCTGGCTTGAGAAATAACAAGTCCCTCACAGACCCAGACATGTCATCTGACCTGCCGTTTTGCAGGGCCCTGGTTTTTTCAATCTTGCAGGCTTCTGCCACGAGGTCCAGAAGCCATTTTGTTTAGGGTACCCTTATAACTTCGCCCTTCAGGGTCCCTTTATTAATAGCTCTGGGGAATGTGGGAATTTTGAGAACCCTACACTCCCCCCTGTTGATACTAAACTCGCTTTAAGTATCATACCTACGAAGGTGAGCAAAATTCCAACCCTCCACAGCCAATCTTCCCCGTAATTACCTATCTCCCCGTAAATCCCATGACACACGCATTTCCCATTCTTCGAAAATGTAGTGTGCATGAGCATACATAGGCAAAAATACAATTATTTACACACATCCAAGCATGGAGGGGGACCCACACCCCTGCACCACTTGGTACATACACATCTTTATTAAAGATAACAAATCAAAGTCTTTATTAAAAATAACAAAACACAAAAGAACAACAATCTTTATTCGGAAATACAAAATAAAAGATTCAAACAGGTGTATCTCCCTCCACCTTAACATAATGCTCCTTCCAAGTTCTTTGTTTTCAGAATTCTAGTATCTGAGTGCAAACTAGGTGCAATACTATTCCCAGCTGGCAAACCACGAGGATGTGGGAAGCCATGTAACCCATGAAGGGACCTCTATATTTTCAAAAATATCCCATCGGAGTGGAACTACAATGTCCAATATCTTGGCCCCTATCTCTACTGTCTTCTGCTCTAATGTGTAGAAATGTTTCTGTGAGACGATTACTGCTTTTAGTATCTTGGTCAGATGTTCTAGTAGAGGGGGAATTTCATAGCCGAAATGCACTACTTATTTTTGCAGGTTGGTGAAATTCTCTTTTACAGTGAGGTGAACAGTGGAGGGTTCAGGAATGGGGACAATTCATTCCTGGGCCACTTGAACTTCTGCCTCGGGATTAAAGCAGAAACTGCTGTCACTTACCGGACACCAGCTATGCTGCCCATGCTGGTAGTGGGGCACGCCTGTGGTGACACAATATGTCCCATCTCCTATATATGCTACCTGTGCGGGAACATGGTCTTGTGCCATTACCTCCATGGTGCAGTTTATAGGTTTTGCGCCAGCAGCTTTAAACCCGCACTGTAGCTTTGAATAGGCGTTCAAGTGCTGGGGACACAGTATTATGTGTGCTCCCCGGTTCCAGCACCCCGAGAGGTCAGTACCTGTCATAGCGTGCTCCCACTTTATGACATAAGGTGGGACCGCTGTGAAACGGATGTGTGCACCCCCTTGAATGACTCCAATGTTCTCTACCCTTTATACTGGTGCGGGTCGGGCTGTCCCACCCATGACTGGCATCCTCACTACTATCCCCATGCTAGTGTGGTTAGCGCGCCCACAATCTACTGGAACAGGGTAGGCCTCAGAAGCTAGCCGGAATTGACACGAGCTCAATGCATTCTAAAATGGATGGAGGGCTGCGAGGTGCTTGTTGCTGATCCAGGAGGGGACTAAACCCTGTTTTAAATCCTCCAGGTTACTGCGGCCCTCGCCCAGCAACCATGCCCCGTACAGTATGCACACCTCGTTCTGTGCAGCCTGATCTGAAGCATTTCTGTCCTCTCTTATAAGGGCATTTACAGTCTTTGCATGCTTCTCCAGCTCATCAATGATTTCTTTTAAATGGACCGTCATAGCTTGACCCTCGTGTAACTGAGCCTACTACTGTATTTTCATCCATTAAGATTTTTCGCAATTGTGTTTTCAAACCGTTTATCTGTGTCTGTAATTCTATGTCATCCAGGCTGTTGATGACAGAGGACTCTGTGTTAAATGCTGTGAAAACATCATTCCAGGCTCCCCTTCTTTGTCTCCCCGCATTACCAAAATACTCATTGTGTGTAGTGTACAGTTCGGTTTTTTCTACATTGGCAAAATCGAACTCGTAGAATTTCCTAAACATTTCTCTTAACAGGGCCTGGTATAGCTGTTCTGTCTCTTTGGCGCACCACTTAGGTAAGTGTACCTCGGTGAGGTTTAGGATCGCGGAAGCTACCACGTAGTGTACCCCCTGGTATAGCACCTTTTCCGTCGGCACTAGTACCAGCCCGTTCCCTGGTCCCTTGGTGGTGGCAGGGCACCCCTCTCTGTGTGTTCTTGCTGCCTGAGTTGTGGGCAGGGGCTTTCGGGCGCGTGCCACGACTTCAGTGGCTTTAACTGGGGCTGGGTAACATCGGCCTATGCAAGTGTGTAGGTGGGAATCCCATTCCACCACCCCACCCCCCTTATCCTGCCATTATGCGGAGAAGATGATGGATATGCCTGTGGGGCAGGCCCTTTGCGATCCCCACATGCAAACAAACATTCCCTTCTCCGACTCCCACCACTTATCAGGGCATTCTCTAGTCCCCCCTCGGGTCCCTCTGACCGCCCAGTCAGCTGTACAGTCCCCCATGCCTGTGCTCAGCTTCCTGAGTCACCACCACCTTCCCAGGGGAATCTGTCCCCTGCAGGTCAGGCACACTCGTTTCCCCTCAGTGACCCCAACCGATGTGTCCACCACCTGTACGCTGGGGCAGGGGAGCGAGGCCTCCCCGTAGGTGAACCCGGTCTGGCTGGAGTACCGGGTGGAGTTGGATCCCAGCCACCCTGGCCATCTTCCCTCATGGGAATAGATGGCGAGCTCCTCCACACCTCGTTTGCCGCCCCCAGTAGTCACAACCGGTGCTCTCTCTCCTGAGCACCCATAGATGTGGGAGTCCACCACATCACCTCGCTTCCCAGTGCTCATTCCTATCAGGGCGAGTAGGAATATGCCCCCCTTCATCTCAAAATCCCTTCTGTAAAGAGACACAAGAGCATATAGCCGGGTCCCGAGAAGATTCTCTGGCTTGGGTAAAACATAGTCGAGTCTTGCGACCTCGACTCAATACAAACACTCTTAAAACAATATCTAAACTACCAATCACCTCGTTTAAAATTAAACTAAAACACCCAAACTTACCAATCCCAATATTACATTACAGAAGCTATGTACATCCGCCGCCCATCTCCGGGCGGCCAGGCTAATCCCTGTTCGTGCTGCAGCACACTACTCCCTTCGGTGTGGCTGCTCTGTCCTGTACTTTTGGTCCCTCGCAGCCTGCGGTTGCTGGCTGGGGACCTCTGCCCTCAGATTGATCCCTGACTCGAGAGGCTGCCCTTTAAAACTGGGGAGCCGGTGACCATGGTTTCTGTGGCTGTGGCGTTCGTGGGGACCTTCTAGGGACTTTGGCTGGTGGGGGTTTTCTGGCTGGTGGTTCTTTAACATGAGCCACTGCCCCCTCAGGTGCGGTCTGTGGGCTCTCCATTGCCGCTGGCTGGGGATTTTCATCCTCAGCCTTTACCTCTCCTAAACCTGTGCGAGGGGCAGGTAACTCTTCGCAGCCTGGTGCTGCAGGCTGAGGGTCCTCGCCCTCAAGCCCCAAATCTGGGTCCGGGGCAGGGTCTTCACCCTCAGGTCCCACCTCCTCTAAATCCCAGAGGAGTGGGGGAGTGTCCCAAACGGTGGGCGGGATGGCTCCTCCCCTAAAACAAGCCACTGCACCTGCCTATGCAGTCTGTGAGTTTTCTCCTGCTGCAGGCTGAGGATTTCTATCCTCAGTTCTTGTCACAACTGGCTGTCCTTTTTTCTCGGGCTTAAACAATTTACATTGCTTAATATGGAACCATTTGATGCGCCGAGGCATCTTTATGGCGTATACCATGGGGCTTGGCTTGTCTACAATGCTGTAGGGCCCCAGGTATAACGGTTCTAGAATTCCTACCCGAGCAAAATTCCTCACCATAAACTGATCCCCTATCTCCCACTCGTGGTGTTTTCAGGGTTCTAACAGCAATCGGTTACTCCGATGCTGCTTTCCCATGTTCCCAGCCGCCTGCCCGTGGAGCTGCTTAAGGTGCTCGAAGAGGTTCCTGACGAACCTGTCCCAGTTTACCTCCCTGAGCTGACGATCTGTGAGCACCGGGGCTAGTACATGGGTGGGGGTCCGCATAACTCAGCCAGTCATCAGCTCATGCGGGGAGAACCCCGTGCTTTTTAACTGGCTGGCTCGGATCCCCATCAGGACCAACAGTAGGACCTCTGCCCATTTCCTAGGTGAGTCCACCGTCTCTTTCCTCAGCCTTTCCTTCAAGGTCCTGTTCATCCTCTCCACAATCCCTGAGGACTGTGGGTTGTGTGCAATGTGCCATTTCCCCTCGATGCCGAGTACTATAAGGGTATTCTGCATGACCTGCCCGGTAAAGTGACTCCCTTGGTCGGACTCCACATACTGCGGTAGCCCCCATCGCGAGAACACCTCCCTGACCAGGATCCTGGCTGTACCCAGAGCTGTTGCTGTTCAGCAGGGGAAGGCTTCTACCCATTTTGTGAACACATCTACCAGGACTGGGCGGTGGGTAGGGGCCTGATGTAGTCAACCTGGATCGATTGCCATGGTCCCTCTACCCTCCTGATGTGTCCCATAGGTACCTTCCTTTTGTGGGGGTCCGGCTTGTTAGCAGCACACACCAGAAAGCTGGCGCAGAACTCGCGGACATCTTCCCTGAGTCTTGGCCACCATCCCGCCTGTTCCACCCGCTGCCAGATGGTCTTAGGCCTGGGATGCCCCGCTCCTGGACCCTCATGGGCCAGTTGAAGGAATTCCCTCCGGTGCTGCCGTGGTACCACCCATTGCTCTCCCTTAAACAGCATGCCTTCTTTCACAGAGAGGGCTGCTGTGCCGTAAGGGCCCTCTACCCTATTTCCCTCAGTTACTGCACTGAGGGCTGCCTTGAGGATGGGGTCTTGGGTTTGGACTGTCTAACGGTCCAGGGCTAAAGCTACACCTGCACTCCCTTGTGTCCCATTCCTACCCCTGACTGCTGCTATGGGACTGGACCCACATGGGTCCCAGAAAATGCCTGTGCGGGCACCCAACTTAGCTAGCACATCGGCCTGCTGGTTGCCCTGACTATGAGGTTCCGCAGAGGAATGGGCTTTCACCTTATGGATGAAAACCTCCCCTTCCTCACCCACTGCTGCTAAGATTTTCTCCAGCAGGGGTTTCACTGTGAGGGGTCTCCCGTCAGCGGAGGTGTATCCACGGCGGGACCAGATGGCCAGGTACTCTGTACATGAATTGCATGTGAACATGCTGTCCGAGCAAATCGTGTATGGGGTGGGGAAGATTTCGGGGTGTGTAATGATGTACACTACCGAGGACAGTTCAGCCTGCTGGGCACGCATGGTGCTGGGGAGCTTAATTGCCAGGGCAATGTTTGCCGCTGGGTCATAAACTCCACACTCTGTGAGTCGCTCGCCAGCAGATACCGTGCTGGAGCCATCCACATAGATTTTGCGGCCTGTGGGGTGTATCCCGGCCCGCAAACCTATGTCCACTTCCCAAACACATTCTATGGAACACCGGTGGGCTGTTCCAGGATATACCAGGTTAGCTGCGAGCTTTGGCTCGCAGAGACCTTTCACCTTTAGGTCCATCTGTGAGAGAAGCAGGGTCCAGCGAGCAATGCGGGCACTGCTCACTGTCCCATCCTTGATTCTCCCATCCAGGAGCATCTGGGTGGGCATGTGATGGGTGAGGAGGGTGATGGGAGAGGTGCCTGTGAAGATCAGCGATCTTTTCACAGCCCAGTGTGTGGCCAAGAGGTGCCTCTCACAATTGGAGTAGCTCTTCTCCACATCCGTGAGTATCCTGGAGGAGTAGACCACCAGCCTCAGCCTGCCATGCCGCTCTTGGAGCAGCACAGCACTCAGGCTGTCCCCACTGGCTGCTACCTCCAGGAAGAACTCTTTCCCCCCATCTATGGCCCCT
This sequence comes from Somniosus microcephalus, assembly GCF_052327205.1. Taxonomy (NCBI): domain Eukaryota; kingdom Metazoa; phylum Chordata; class Chondrichthyes; order Squaliformes; family Somniosidae; genus Somniosus; species Somniosus microcephalus. The sequence goes on along the minus strand of NC_140993.1, from coordinate 47,064,153 downwards.
AGAGCTGGTGCGGTCTGCAGATCTTCCTTGAGCCTGACAAATGCTGCCTGGCAACCCTCATCTCAAGCTCACTCCACTCCCTTGTGTAGGAGTCAGAGCAGAAGGGCTGCTGTGGCTGCATAGTCCTCAATGAAATCTCTGCAGTACCCGGTTAGCCCTAGGAAAGATTGCACTCCTGTGACTGTGTTGGGGACTGGTAACTCCTGTACCACTTCCCTTCTAGCTTTGTCTATGGTCCTTTCCCCAGCGCGTATGGTCAGGCCCAGGAGTTTCACCTCCTGCTGGCCGATTTGCGCTTTCTTTGTGTTTACTTTAAAACCGTCCTGCCTGAGCAGTTCCAACAGTTTGGTCAGTAGTGGGCCATGCTCCTCTCTTCTATCCGTGAATAGGAGCAGGTCATCCACATACTGTACCAGTTGCCTGGGCTGGCTGAAGCCCTTTAAACTGTTTGCCATGCATTGATGGAAAATGATAGGGCTATTGTGGAAGCCCTGAGGCAAACAGTTCCAGGTGAACTGTTGCATTTGTAGGGGGGCATCTTTTAACTGGTTTATGGTAATTTACCTGGTCAGCAGCCTTTGCCTGCACTCTGACCAATTCCAACCTTTCACCTGGTTTACGGTAATTCACCTGGTCAGGCAGCCTTTTGCTGCTACACTGTAAACCAATTTAAACAGCGGTTTTGAATCGCTACCCCACCTTCCAGTTCTGACTGGAGGGCTTATAATTAATGATATATTAAAACGGACAACTGGTCTGGGTGTGAGAAAGTCAAACTTTATTTAAACTAAAGAAACTATAATCAAATTTTAAACTATACCACACGAACACAGTAATTACAGTAAAATTGCTTAAATGGGGGAAGGCAGATGGCAAAAACGAGGGATTAATGGCTACAATGCTGATTAAACAATCTTAGCAATTTCCCCTAAATTACCACCCCCTAACTCCTTACTAGATTGCCTTGCTGAGGAGTCAGAAACCTGCTCACCTGGGGTCCAGCGAAGTAAGAGAGAGAGATAGCTTCTCAGGAGTTATCTTTATATCCTGCCAACTCCTGCTGTTTGGCGCTGAAAAAATAAAAGGGTCTGTGTGCAAAATTCGTGCCCAAAAGTCCGAATACACAAGAGAAAGGCTGTGATTGGCTGATTCAAAGTGGTTGGAGTGGTTTGGGTGTGTCTACCTTCTGGGGCCGAAGTGTACCCGCCCACATCCGGAGTTCACCTGGGCTAAAACAAAAGGGAATCCAACTGCCCTAGTGTTCAATTAATGGGTGATTCAAAAACCCATTCATTCCTAAACTGGTCTCTTTCAAAAGTCCTTTTCCGGATTTTCAATAGTGCCTCAATGTGTGTAAGAGGTGTTGAAATGGGGCTAGATTGCTGTGTAAACAGAGCTGATTGTTCTGCAGTTTAGTTCAAGTGGGTTAATCCCTTAAGTCAATAAACAAACATCGATTGCTTCTGAGAAGGGAACTCCCTTTGATTGGCAGGTCTAACTGCCACTGCCACTTTTTCACAGAAATACTCCAGGAGCTGCGAGCTGCTTTCTTTTGTCTTTTGGCCATGCTTTCTGACGGCCATTTTCAAACCTCTTTGAAATATACACAGTTCGAAACTCAGAGGTACCATTTTTAATAAAATGTACTGTCTTAGATCCTGATGTTGCCCAAGTGCTGCTCTGCCCAATGCAGCCTTTCACAATTCTGGGTATGTTTTAAAAACACTGTCCTATCCAGAGGCAATTCAAAACACATAATTCTTCATCCACGATGTGGACCAATAGTTCCCGATCTTCAGGGAAAATAGGGGAATTTTGTGAACCCCTACATTCCACCCTTTTGATACTTCCAACTTGATTGTAGTATCCACTCGAAGGAGTGAGCAAAATTTCTGACCCCCCGACAAACAACCATCCCCTGTATTTACCTAACAGCTACCTACCACTGATCCCCGTCCCGTATATTCCCCTCAAATTTGAGAAAGAACCGTGATACGGTAGGCATCTTACAGATACATCAATTTACAATAAGGGGTCTCATACCCCTGCATCACTTGTTACATTACAACTTATTACAACATGTTGCAATCTTAGTCATACAATGTAATCACAATGATCCCAAGCACGGAGAGAGTCCTACGTCTCTGCTCAACTTGGAGTTGTCACAAATGATCCCAAGCACGGAGAGGATCCTACGCCTCTGCGCAACTTGGGGCTGTAACACAAAATACAAAAAAACTTGAACAACATGCTTAAACAAACCCCGACCATCACGTGCCAATGATGGGTCGTGAAATTCGAGTGGGTATTGCTCCTCCCACACGGGCAGTAAATGTTCCTTCCACCCCCCTTGAGTGGTCTTGGACTTTTAAAACATGCAGAATGGATTTACAGACCAGCCTGCTCCACCAGCCCCGAGCCGTTACCTTGTCCCTTTGTGGAGACGGGGTACCCCTCATGTTTAAAATTACCTTGGCACAGACCGAGACCGGGGAATATGGGATCGTGACTCCCAGTCCCTCCCACTCCTGTCTTCTCTCGACTGGCTGCAGAAAATGATGGGTGCCTGTGTGGCGGCGCTCCCTTGCCCCACACTCAAACTTGGATCCCAGATCCGGCCACCCACTCATCCTCCCCAGCCACACTTACACTCCAACTTTGCCCGTGGGCCCCGGGTGAGTTCCTCCCTTCCCCGAACACACCCACGCAACTCTTGGGTCTCCCCCTCCCCTTTACAATCTTACCCGGGCCATCACCACCCACTCCTGGGGAACGCGTCCCTATCTGACAAGGCGCCCACGCTTCCCCACCATGACTCCTCAACAGCGAGGTCTCCCGCAAGTGAACTTCGCTCAGGACAGTGCTGGGTTGGGGGCCGTGCCCCACCAAGCTGGGGCCATCTCTTCCGCATAGGAGGAGTAGGCAAGTTCCTCCGGACCCTGTCCGGTTTCTCCCGAAGGTCGCTGCGGGGTTTCCCTCTGGATTTGTCCAGTGGCGAGGTGATTCCCAACATTCTGTATCCTTATATTCATTCGATGCCCAGCTTGAGCTGGGCGAACAGGGCTGCTTCTTTGCTCAATCTCCTGCAAAAACTTAAAAGGACATGCAGCCAGGTTTCTGACTGACCTGCTGCCTTAGGCGGAGGTGTGGTCGGGTCCCTCAACCTCGGACCAAAAATACAAACATTTGGCACACTTATAAACTTAAACTTTATACTTAAACTTGAAACTACCAGTTAATTTTAAACTTACAATTTACAACTTAAAGCAAGCTATGTACACATAGCTATAATACAAATGCCACCCATTTCTGGATGGCCAGGCTAATCTCTGGCACTGTCGCAGATTACTGCTGGCTACAGCAAAGCTGGACTACCTTCTGCCTCTGGTCCCTTGCAGCTTATGGCTGCTGGTTGGGGACCTCTGCCCGTTGGCTTCTCCCCGGTTTGGGAGATTGCTCTTTGTGGCAGGTACCCTGGTGACCACCTTTTCTTGAGCTTGTGGGCCTGCTGAGACCTTCCGAGGGGTGTCTCTGTGGGGGAAACTTTGGCTGGCGGACCCTGAGCTTGGGTCACAGCCCTAACTGGCTGGGAACCTTTTCCCCCTGATGCAAACATCCTGGACTGTATAAGATACCTGGCAGCCTGCCGGTACTCCGGGTTTGCCTCCTTTTCCCTACCCACTCCTGTACTGGGGGCAGGTATTCCCTCACCACCCGCTGCTGGTGGCTGGAAATTTTCCTCCCCATGTCCATAACCTGTTACCAGCTCCCCTGCAAGAGGAATTGCTATCCCTGCCTCCCCAGGGTCCCACATCATTTGGGGAACCACTCTAGAAGCGGGCTGGGAAGCTGGTCCCTTTAAACAGGCGACTGCGCCTGTGCGAATCTCCTCCCCTGAGTCCCTCGGCAGAGGCTGTGAAGCCTCTGTATTGAGGCAGGCAACTGCGCCTGCACAACCCTTCTCCCTGGAGTCCCTCAGCAGAGGCTGTGAAGCCTCTGGCTTCAAACAGGCAACTGCGCCTGCGCAGGGAAACCAAAAAAGAGCTGCTGTGGTCCCGCCGGCAACTGCGCCTGCGCAAACCTTCTCCCCGGAGTCCCGCGGCACAGGCGGTGAAGCCTCTGGCTTCAAACAGGTGATTGCGCCTGCGCGGGCAAACCGATGAGGAGCCGTTGGGGTCCCGCAGGCAACTGCGCCTGCGCGAACAATCTCGCTGAAAAGGGAAGGAAGAACCGCTGGGTCTTCCAAGCAGGCTACTGCACCTGTGTGTATAGGTTGGGAAGCGGGGACCTTTAAGTGGCCAACTGCGCCTGTGCACGCTGCCTTACAATGAGCAAGAGACGCTCGGGGTTCCAAGTCCACGACTGCTCCTGCGCGAGCCCAGTGTTGGCAAACCTCTCACCTCAGGCACGCGACCGCGCCTGCGCGGGAAAACTGAGGAAGATCCGCTGGGGGTACGGGCTGTGGAACCACGCTTGCGTGAACCTGACCTTGGGAAACCTCTCCCCTCAGGCGCGCGACTGCGCCTGCGCGAACCTGTTCAGAAGACTGGGGGGTTCCTGTCTCCAGACCAGCGACTGTGCATGCGCGGGCAGTCTCCAAGCAATCTTCTGTGAATAGACTGGCAGCAGCCTGCAGATTTCTAATCTCAGGTTGCTGTTTCTCTGGTTTTGAGCCACATAACTTGCTCAAATTTAAACTTTGGTTCGAATTTAAGCTTTTGCCAAAATTTAGGTCCCACTGGGGCATGGAAGTGTCCCAATTTGTGGGCTGGACAACTTTTCCCTGGAAACAAGCCACAACGCCTGTCTTTACAGGCTGTGAACTTGAACTTGTCTGGTCAGCAAACTCATGTTCTCTTACCCGGGTGGCTTTAAATGGGGAATTTTGGAACTGGACCTGCCTTTGGTCTGGGGCCAAAACTATTCCCTGTGTGCCTCCCTTGTCCCAGATTTCTGCTACCGGACCTGCTCTACAGGGGTCCCACAACTCTCCTTCCCTGTGCCCCTCCTTAAGCAGCTTAGTCCTCCTTAACTCCATACCCAAACCCTCTATCTTTCTGTTACATGGGGTATGATCTGCTCCACTAAACCTTTGGTCGCAGGCCAGCTTATAAGCTGCCTTTACCTCCCTAACCTTCTCCCCCTGCTCTGTTACTTCTGAGGTGAGGCGGGCATTCTCTTCCCGCAGTCTCATCTCGTTCCTCTTTGAACTGTAAATTTGGCACTTTAGGAACTCTATCTTGTTCCTCGCGTGGCTTTTGCCCTCGCTAGCTTCTTGGGTGAGGTGTGCATTTTCCTCCTGGGGCCACATCTCACTGTCCCTCGCCTCTGTGACTTCCTGCACGAGGTATTCTATAAATGCCTGGCATTTCGTGACCTCTAGTGTGAGGCGTGCATTTTCTTCCCGCACCCTTATTCCACTAGCTCTGGCCTCATTCACTTCTCTTATGAGGTGTTCTACCTCCGCCTGGCATTTTTCAAGCTGGGACTCTCAATTCTTATCCTCTTTAACCTCCTCCTGCACCCTCATCTCACCCTCCTTAACCCAGCCACCTATACCATGATAGGTCAGCCTACACGCTGCCGCTAACATCCGCAGGGCTACCCACATACTGAAAACAAGAAAAGCAAGAGCTGGTGCTTTCTCCAGATCCAGATCAGTCATCATATCAAGAACTGCCTCCAGTCCTGCCGTGGTCGCCAATTTGTAGGGGGGCATCTTTTAACTGGTTTACGGTAATTTACCTGGTCAGCAGCCTTTGCCTGCACTCTGACCAATTCCAACCTTTTACCTGGTTTACGGTAATTCACCTGGTCAGGCAGCCTTTTGCTGCTACACTGTAAACCAATTTAAACAGCGGTTTTGAATCGCTACCCCACCTTCCAGTTCTGACTGGAGGGCTTATAATTAATGATATATTAAAACGGACAACTGGTCTGGGTGTGAGAAAGTCAAACTTTATTTAAACTAAAGAAACTATAATCAAATTTTAAACTATACCACACAAACACGGTAACTACAGTAAAATTGCTTAAATGGGGGAAGGCAGACGGCAAAAACAAGGGATTAATGGCTACAATGTTGATTAAACAATCTTAGCAATTTCCCCTAAATTACCACCCCTTAACTCCTTACTAGGTTGCCTTGCTGAAACATAGAAACATAGAAGATAGGAGCAGGAGTAGGCCATTCAGCCCTTCGAGCCTGCTCTGCCATTCAACGAGATCATGGCAGATCATCCAAACCCTAGCACCCGGTCCCTACACCGACAGACATCCCACCCAAGCCCTATCCCCGTAACCCTGTAACCCCACGTATTTAATCCCCCCTAACACTAAGGGCCAATTTTTTTTATCATAGCCAATCAACCTAACCCGCACATCTTTGGAATGTGGGAGGAAACCGGAGCACCCGGAGGAAACCCACACAAACACGGTGAAATAAAGAGTAGATTGCCTTTCAAAAGCTAGGCTTTATTAACTTTAAAAACTAGCAAGTACATGTTGAGCAACCAGTCTCAACCACTGTAGAAAACTGAATTTAAGATGGCCACCACAGGTCACATGGAATCAACTAACCAATAAGTTTACAGCATATATCTCAAGGCAGGAAAACAGGCAATCAATTACAATGCTTCTTATAAAACAAGAATAATCACCACATTCACCCCTCCTTTTAAAATATACTTCAACCTAGGTAGCCTTTACAGTTTACAATTAGTTATTTATGACTAGAGCAATAATGCCTTCAACAATTTTAAAATTTTACTATTAATTTATTAATTATTTTAAAAGTCCATTTTTAATCGGGCGACCGGATATCTTGTTCGTGTCGACCTTCTTAGCCTTGATGGAGTTCCTTGCCCTCCCACACCAGGAGACACAGAAATATCTTCTGCAGGGAGGCTATCAATATCCCGATTATCAACGGTTTCCAGATTGGAAGTCCCATTAGAAGGTAGACTGGGAGGGTCATGAACATCCATCGGGGGCAGACTAAGAGAATTGTAAGTGTCTGCAATAGGATTGGAAATGTTCGTAGTATCTGTGACGACATCAACATTATCTGAATTATGGCTATTGTTAATGTCCTCAGGAGAGGGCTGGCCACCACAAGGAGCTAAGTCTTTAACTGAAACCGTACTTTCTTTCCCATCTTGGAATCGAATGTGAGCATATTGGGAATTTGCCTCCAATAGCTCCACCTCCTCCACTAAAGGTTCATACTTTGACAGTCTAACATGGCGTCGGAGCAGCACAGGTCCCTGCATAGTAAGCCATGAAGGTACCGAATATCCCGTAGTGGATCTCCGCAGATAGTTGAAGAGCCTTTCATGGGGGGTCACATTAGTAGTCGTTGAAAGCAATGATCTAATGGAATGCAGGGCATCAGGCAGTACCATTTCCCACTGTGTATTCTTAAGGTTCCGGGATATCAAAGCCAACATAACTGCCTTCCAGATCACCCCATTGTATCATTCGCACTGTCCATTACCCTGGGGATTATACGGGGTAGTTCTGCTAGTAGAAATTCCCTGACTCTGGAGGTATTCCTTCAACTGGGAAGACATAAAAGAACTTCCCTGATCCGAATGGATATACGCAGGCATCCCAAAGATGACAAAAAGTTGAGTCAGACATTTAATAACTGTAGCAGCTGATACATCTGCACAAGGAAAAGCAAAAGGGAACCTTGAAAACTCATCCACAACAGTAAATATATATCGATTCTGAGTCGTTGAAGGAAGAGGCCCCTTAAAATCAACGCTCAGGCGTTCAAAGGGAGAAGTAGCCTTTATAAGATGAGCTCGTTGAGGCTTAAAGAAATTCGGTTTAACCGGGCGCAGACAGAGCATGACGAAGTCATCCGCTTGACGTCTTCAACTGAAAAGGGCAAATTCTTACTGCGTACGAAGTGTATCATCCTCATAACACCAGGATGGCACAAAGCATTATGAAGATTAATAAGCGTATCTCCGTGAAGCACAGAACAATAAGCCCTCGACAGCGCATCAGCGGCAACATTATCCTTCCCCGGACGATAGACTATATCGAAATGATAGCATGCCAACTCGATCCTTCACCTCATTATTTTATCATTCTTAATCTTTCCGAAATGTTTGATATCAAACATGATGGACACAGATTTTTGGTCTGTTACTAACGTAAAATGTCGCCCAGATAAATAATGTCTCCATTTATGCAGTGCTTCTATTATTGCGTACGCCTCTTTCTCTATTGATGAATGTCTCTGCTCACTATTGCTCAGAGTACGTGAGAAAAAGGCCACAGGTCTTCCATTTTGGTTCAGGGTAGCCCCAATTGCAAAATTGGAAGCGTCCGTCTCAATCACAAAGGGAATCTGCTCATCAATAGAATGCACAACTGCTCCAAGGATATCCTTTTTAAGATTATCAAAACACATCCTGGCCTCCCATGATAAAGGATATGTCGTAACCCGAATAAGGGGCCGGATCTTCTGCGAGAAGTTTGCAATCCAATTAGAATAATAAGAAAACTGTCCAACAACTCGTTGCAAGGCCTTAGAATTAGTAGGGCAAGGTAACTCAATCAGTGGTCGCAGCCGTTCTGGATCTGGTTTAATCTTGTTTCCCGAGATAATATACCCCAGTAAATTTACCTCGGTGGTCGAAAAGATACACTTCTCTTTATTGAAAGTTAAGCCAACTTTTTCCGCAACTTGAAGGAATCTTTCTAGATTAAAATCGTGCTCCACCCTTGATTTGCCACACACCGTGATGTCATCTAAATATGAGAAGGTGTCAGAGAGAGAGTTATCACTTATAAAAGCATCCATTGCCCGTTGAAAACAGGCGACACCGTTAGTAACACCGAATGGTACTCGGCAAAACTGGTACAGCTTTCCGCCAGCTTCAAAGGCCGTATATGGTTTGTCCCTCTTAGCGATAGGAATCTGATGATAAGCACTCTTTAGGTCAATAGTGCTAAAAACCTTATATTGAGATACTTTATTGATAAGCTCATCAATCTTAGGCAGGGGGCACGCATCTAATTGAGTATACCTGTTAATAGTTTGAGAGTAGTCTATCACCATTCGCTTCTTATGTCTCTCATTAGTGGTGACAACTACCTGTGCCCACCAGGGCGAAAAACTAGGTTCAATGATTCCTTCCGATAAAAGACGTTGAACTTCAGAAATAATAAATCCTTTATCCTGACTGCTATACCTTCTTGACTTGGTAGCAATTGGCTTACAGTCTGGCATCAAATTGGAAAAAAGTGATAATGGAGAAATGAATAAAGAAGTTAATCCACAAATAGACAAAGGTGGCTTGGTTCCTCCGAAAGAAAGACTGAGGGACTCATTTAATTGAAGCACATCATGACCAATCAAAATGTCCGCACAGAGATTAGGCAGAACGGATAGGCGTATATCAGTATACGTATTACCTAGGAGAATTAATTTCACAAGGCAACAACCAGCTACTTGTGAGGTGAGAGTCGTCTGAGCCATACACACCTGATAGGAAACAGGCGAAATTTTCAAACGCTTCTCCCTCACAAACTGAAGACTTATAAAGCTCTCAGTACTGCCCGTATCTATAAGGGCCTTCACTTCTAACCCATTAACTTGGGCCATAACTATAGCTTTGTTTAGGCCATGGGAAAAGGCGGCAGAAACTGATGCAATAAACGCCCTATCTAAAGGCTGAATGGTCGCAGAGGAGGCAACCGATTTGCAAACACGTGCATAATGACCTCCCTTGCCGCATTTACTACACACAGCCTCCTGGGCAGGGCACTTCAGACGGGGGTGCCGGGCGTTCCCGCAAAAATAACACTTCTGAATCCTAGAGGCAACAGCTGCCGAAGTAGAAACTGTTTCGGAATCTGGTAAACCACTCCTATTAAATCCACGTAACTCCCTTTCATCCGGAACTGCCGAAACCACGGTCGCAGGCCGATCAAAAAGAGCATAAGAATCCAAAATTCTCTGAGCCAAATCCAATGTAGAGGCTTGCTCAAAAGCACTCTTAAGATCCAAAGTCTTATTTTCTAATAACCGCTGACGAATTGATCTAGACAGTAATCCATTAATAAATGCATCCCGTACCAACTCTTCCTTTTGTTCTTCTGCAGACACGGCCTTATAATTACAGTTAGCACCAAGGCGCTGGAGTGCTTGTAAATAAGCATCCAAGGATTCTCCCGCCTGCTGCCTACGGGCAGATAAAAGGTGACGTGCAAATACCTCATTTTTGGGTTTAACAAAATTTTTTTCCAACGTAGCAATAGCCAATTCATAAGTTTCACAGTCCAAAATATACTTATACACATCCGGAGCAATGTAGTTGATTAGTATATCCAACTTATTCAGGGATTGCTGATCCAACACACCCAAAACGTTTTTAAATGTACGATACCAATGTTTCCATTGATCATCCACTCCTGCAGAATTAGGGTCAGCATTAAATCGTTCCGGTCGAAGATATCGTTCCATTATAGCAAAAGGTTAATAAATTGAAATAAAGAGTAGATTGCCTTTCAAAAGCTAGGCTTTATTAACCTTAAAAAACCAGCAAGTACATGTTGAGCACCCAATCTCAACCACTGTAGAAAACTCAATTTAAGATGGCCAGCACAGGTCACATGGAATCAACTAACCAATAAGTTTACAGCATATATCTCAAGGCAGGAAAACAGGCAACCAATTACAATGCTTCTTATAAAACAAGAATAATCACCACACATGGGGAGAATGTGCAAACTCCACACAGACAGTCACCCAAGGCCGGATTTGAACCCGGGTCCCTGGCGCTGTGAGGCAACAGTGCTAACCACTATGCCAACGTGCTGCCCTGTGCTGAGGAGTCAGAAAACCTGCTCACCTGTGGTCCAGCGAAGTAAGAGAGAGATCGCTTCTCAGGAGCTACCTTTATAATCCTGCCAACTCCTGCTGTTTGGTGCTGAAAAAATAAAAGGCTCTGTGTGCAAAATTCGTGCCCAAAAGTCCGAATACACAAGAGAAATGCTGTGATTGGCTGATTCAAAGTGGTTGAAATGGTTTGGGTGTGTCTACCTTCTGGGGCCGAAGTGTACCCGCCCACATCCGGAGTTCACCTGGGCTAAAACAAAAAGGAATCCAACTGCCCTATTGTTCAATTAATGGGTGATTCAAAAACCCATTCATTCCTAAACTGGTCTCTTTCAAAAGTCCTTTTCCGGATTTTCAATAGTGCCTCAATGTGTGTAAGAGGTGTTGAAATGGGGCTACATTGCTGTGTAAACAGAGCCGATTGTACTGCAGTTTAGTTCAAGTGGGTTAATCCCTTAAGTCAATAAACAAACATCGATTGCTTCTGAGAAGGGAACTCCCTTTGATTGGCAGGTCTGACTGCCACTGTATTTGATCCTCCCACTTTTTCACAGACATACTCCATGAGCTGCGAGCTGCTTTCTTTTGTCTTTTGTCCATGCTTTCTGATGGCCATTTTCAAACCTCTTTGAAATATACACAGTTCGAAACTCAGAGGTATCATTTTTAATAAAATGTACTGTCTTAGATCCTGATGTTGCCCAAGTGCTGCACTGCCCAATGCAGCCTTTCACGATTCTGGGTATGTTTTAAAGGCACTGTCCTACCCAGAGGCAATCCAAAACACATAATTCTTCATCCACAATGTGGACCAATATTTCCCGATCTTCAGGGAAAATAGGGGAAGTTTGCGAACCCCTACACCCTTTAAAAGTAAAGGCAAACTTGTACTGATACTCCCTCCTTAAAGGGATGGACCAAAACCCGTTGGAAATATCCAGCACCGTGAAAGTGGTTGTGGATGCTGGGATACTTCCTATCAGGTCGGTGACTGCTGCTACCATGGGTGCACAGGCTGGGATGGTACTGTTGAGCACCCGATAGTCCACCGTGGCCCTCCAGGAGTTGTCCGGCTTTCTAACCAGCCACAGTGGAGCATTTACGTGGGTGGCTATCGGTCTCAGGACCCCCTGTTGTACCAAAGAGGACATGGCTGCTTCCATGTCTGGCTTTGCTTCCCTGGGGAAGTTATACTGTTTTAGTGGTCGGGCCATGGGTTCCCCATCTATGCTGACCTTGAACCCGTTGACCCTCCCACAGTCGTGCTTGTGTGTGGCAAATGTGGCTAGGTGGGCTCGCACAAATGCCTGGAACTCCTTTGGGGTATTACTGACCATGAGCTCGATGTTATAACCCTCTTTAGGCTTCATGGTGCACAGGGTCCCCTTCCCCTGTTTCCCTGGGTGACTACTACTCCGCCTTCCTTTCCTGTACTTGCCCCCCATAGGCAATGATTCCTTAAATCCACCAGGATCCCGTGGCCTACAATAAAGTCGGCTCCCAGGATCCCTTTTCCACACTCCACTTCCCACTTCATTAGGATACAGGTCCACTTAGAGCGGAGTGTTCCTAAGCGAATGGACAGCGAGGTGGAAAATTAGCCTGCCTGTTCCCTACCAGTGAATCCCGACAGATTGTATGGGACCCCGCTAGATAGAGGTGAGGTGGTGGGGTTACCTGAATGGATCATGGTGCATGATGCTCCCGTATCCAACAGATACCTTTTCTACCTCCATCTCAACGAGGGGTCTCTTCCATAAGTCGTACTACAGGGAACACAGATAAACAGGCAGCGCTGGCTCTAGTCAGGGCGGTGGGTTGGATGGGGCTGAATGGGTCAGAGCACCGGTAGTGTCTGCTACCCTCCCAGGGCCAGTCAATAGGGTCCTCATTGCGTCCAAAAATAACTTGACTGTGGCCGGAGGGATCCCTAACTCTGTCTTTTGGGCTGGGGCTGAGGAATTCTTTCCCTTGTTATCCTTCCAAGGGTTTTTGCATTCCTTCCTCCAGTGTCCATCCTTCCCACACCCATAACAATTAAGCTTCGTGCTGGAAGGGTTATTCCCTTTCTGATGCCACTCCTTCCTACCCTGTCCGGGTTTTACTTCATGCACCTTCCCCTTAGGTGGGTGTGCATCAGTTCCCCTACCATTCCTATAGGCTAGGGTCAACTGTCTGATCACCGTGAGTTCGGTGGTCAGGGGATACTTAGAGTCAAACCAGACTTCCGCCTTGGCCCTGACCTGTGGCAAGCTGCGGGCAAGCCTGCGGGGTTTCCCCTGCGATCTGCACTGTCTTCTCCACCCGGGAGAAAGGACTTCCCTGATTCATCCCCAAGGCCTCAAGAACTTCCTCCTTAAGTTCCCCATACTCACGCTGTCCCTTCTTACACTGGTCAGAAAGGTACTGGAGGAGCTTACTCTCCAGGGAGAACAGCAGCATTTTGGCCTGCTCGGCATCATTGCACTCATTGATGCTGGCTGCCTGCTCCACCTCTCTGAAGTGGACTGAGGGGTCCCCTTTCTCTGTGAGCTTTTATATGTGGCTTACCATAGCTCTAAGCTGTTGGGTGCCGTAGGGAACTATGAACTGGTTTTGGAGGGGTCCCTCTTCCCCGTCATGAGCGGGTGGGCCAGACCTCCGCTGCCGGGCTGGGCACATTGGCCCCGGTTCCAGCCTCTCTTGCGGGGGTTGTTCCATCTCCGCTTCTACCCCTAACTCCACCCCCGCTTGCTGGCAGACCTCGCTAAAACCTGGCGCTACGGGTGGTGGTTGTGGGACCTCTTGTCAACATAAGAACATAAGAACATAAGAAATAAGAGCAGGAGTAGGCCAATCGGCCCCTCGAGCCTGCTCCGCCAGTCAATAAATCATGGCTGATCTGATCCTAACTGCCAATCTACTATCACAGAACTATCTCCTGAATCTAACAGAATTAGACACACAAAATAGGAGCAGGATCAGGCTACACGGCCCCTGGGCCTGCTCCGCTACCCACAGGGCCATGTCCAATCTGAACCTAGACTCATGTCCAAATTCCTGCCCGCTCCCCGTAACCCTTAATTCCCTTTACTTCTAGGAAACTGTCTATTTCTGTTTTAAATTTATGTAATGATGTAGCTTCTACAGCTTTTTGGGGCAGCATATTCCATGGACCTACCACCCTCTGAGTGAAGTAGTTCCTCCTCATCTCAGTTTTGAAAGAGCAGCCCCTTATTCTAAGACTATGCCCCCTAGTTCTAGTTTCACCCATCATCGGGAACATCCTCCCCGCATCCACCCAATCCAACCCCTTCACAATCTTATATGTTTCAATAAGATCGCCTCTCATTCTTCTGAACTCCAATGAGTAGAGTCCCAATCTACTCAACCTCTCCTCATATGTCCATCCCCTCATCCCTGGGATTAACCGAGTGAACCTTCTTTGTACTGACTCGAGAGCAAGTATGTCCTTTCTTCAGTATGGACACCAAAACTGTACGCAGTATTCCAAGTGCAGTCTCACCAACACCTTGTACAACTGAAGCAATACCTCCCTATTTTTATATTCTATCCCCCTAGCCATGAAAGCCAACATTTCATTGGCCTTCTTAATCACTTGCTGCACCTGCATACTAACCTTTTGAGTTTCGTGCACCAGGACCCCCAGATCCCTTTGTACTTCAGTACTTTCCAGTTTCTCGCCATTAAGATAATAACTTGCTCTACGATTTTTCCTGCCAAAGTGCATAACCTCACACTTTCCAGTATTGTATTCCATCTGCCAAATCTCTGCCCACTTACTTAGCCTGTCTATGTCCCCTTGCAGGTTTTTTATGTCCTCCTCACTCACTACTTTCCCTCCCATCTTAGTATCATCTGCAAACTTTGATATGTTATACTCGGTCCCCTCCTCCAAATCATTAATATAGATTGTAAAGAGTTGGGGACCCAGCACTGACCCCTGTGGAACACCACTTGTTACTGATTGCCAGTCTGAGAATGAACCATTTATCCCAACTCTCTGCCTTCTGTTAGATAGCCAATCCTCTATCCATGCCAGAATATTACCCCCAATCCCGTGATTTTTTATCTTAAGCAATAATCTTTTATGTGGCACCTTGTCAAATGCCTTTTGGAAGTCTAAATACACTACGTCCACTGGTTCCCCTTTATCCACCCTATATGTTACTTCCTCAAAGAACTCCAGCAAATTTGTCAAACATGACTTCCCCTTCATAAAACCATGCTGACTTTGCCCTATTAAATTATGATTATCCAAATGTCCTGTTACTGTCTCCTTAATAATGGACTCCAAAATTTTACCTACCACAGATGTTAGGCTAACCGGTCTATAGTTTCCAGCCTTCTGTCTACTGCCCTTTTTAAATAAGGGTGTTACATTAGCAGTTTTCCAGTCTGCCGGGACCTTTGCTGAGTCCAGGGAGTTTTGGAAAATTATTACCAATGCATCCACAATCCCTACCGCCACTTCCCTCAAGACCCTAGGATGTAAGCCATCAGGTCCAGGTGATTTATCCGCCTTGAGTCCCATTATTTTCTCAGTTGTCCCAGTTGTTCCTCAACTGGGTAGTCCCTTGGCACTACCACTGGTGGCTGAACCGTTCTCCCCTCGTTCCCTGTGAAATCCGCCTGGGCTGCCTTTGGGCTTATGTGGCACACCATGCCCTTTGCCTTCCTTAGGGTAAGGCTCAGATACTCTATCTGTTCCTTGCAGGGGCCATGATCTGTGTCTTCAAACCCCTGTTCGCTTGCTAACTTATAGGCTGCCTTTATGTCTTTTACTTTCTCCTCCTGCTCTCTTACTTGTCTCGCGAGGCGGACATTCTTCTCCCGCAACCTCAGCTCATTGCTCTTGGCTTCGGTGACCTGGCACTGTAGATATTCCAGCCTGGCCTTATGCTCCCCCATTAACTGTACCCTTTCCTGATTCAGGGCGTGCAACGCTATCAGTAACTTTTCCCCTGCTAGAGTCCTGTCTTGGACTTCCAGGGCTGACTCCCGTATCTCGGCTGCCTGTGCTTCAACGAGCCTGTCCAGAAGCTGGATCTGTTTCTTGAAGCAAATCAGCCAGACTGCCTTTTCTATGGATTTCCTATGATCCTTCCCTTCTGTCCATTTAGCTGCAGCATCTACCGGACGCCCAGCCTTTAACAGATTAGTGATCCACTTCTTAGTGATATTCATTTACTGAATACATAGTCAGAAATCCTCTCTTCCATTACAGTTTGCTCTCCCAAACCAGTGTCTACTGTATCGCACCCATGTTGTCGGAGTCCTGCCGTGGTCGCCATTTCTGTAGAGGGTGGCGTGTGCGCAGTCAGCTCGCCTCTGACTGGGTTCCCGAGCGGTTTGAATCGCACCCACACCCCTGGGTTCTAGTGACCGGACTTAGGTACAGGCGGCGATACAGAATTGGAGTAGACGACTGGTTTGGTACAAGAAAACTGTATTTTATTAAAAGGCACAATAAAATTACAACACCGGAAAAATTACTGGAGTAGTTACAGGCTTACAAGAGTATACTTAATTAGGAAGGGGGAACACACGGCACATCGAGGGAAAAATCACAGTATTAATGCCCTTACCCTTGTCCCACCCACAATATCTAACTAATTGTGCTGTGAGGGGCCAGGGATTATGCTCAGCAATAAGGGTTTCTGGACAGGTCGAATCCTGTCGATTGGGCTGGTTGCGGTTTTGGGGTTTACTCTTGGTGTCCTTTGGGGCCTGCCGTCATCACGTGGTCCCAGGATGTGGCGGTGGATTTGTCTGAGTAAAGTACCCTCTTTTCCTCCGTTAGAGATAGGGAGTAAAGTCTTTGTTGGGTACTTTACCTTGCAGAATGGAAACTTCGGGTTTTGTTCTTCTGGTGGTGGTCTGGTCGTTGAAGTTTTGTCATGGTTGGGGTTCGGTGTTGGCTTGGTCACGGTGGCCTAGATCATTACCTGTGCAGTGGTAATGATCCGGCCCTTTGTTACCGCGGTGCTCGTGGTCGTCGGCTTCTTCTTCTAACCCTGCTTCGAACGTCAGCTTATGTCTGGACTGGGGTGTGTGCCCGCTCGTCCCCAGTGCTTCTCTATGCTGCCCTTCTTTGCTTATCGGCCTTGCCGTTCGCCTCGTCTCGCCTCGTCTTATCTTCCTTTCGGTTACCGGTGGGTCTATAATTATACCACTTCGGAGGTTCCTTATCTGCGCGCCAAATCAGGGTTAGTTCTTTGTCTAATTTTGGCGGGCTCGTTAAAGTGATTATAGTCGTTCACTTTAACTGCTCTTTGGGTGGTTGCCCCGTTGTTAAATGTTCCTTAATGTCTCAGTGTTTGTTATTCATAATGTTTAATCGGCGTGTTCCTGGCTTGGTGGCTACTTCGAGCTGTAACCGATTATTTATGCAAAAGGTTTGATGGGTTGAAGATGAAGTCTTTCCTGAGTTGATTGGATTAATGCGTATTCTGCATTATCTAATGTCTGGCTTGAGAAATAACAAGCCCCTCACAGACCCTGACATGTTATCTGACCTGCCGTTTTGCAGGGCCCTGGATTTTTCAATCTTGCAGGCTTCTGCCACGGGGTCCAGAAGCCATTTTGTTTAGGGTACCCTTATAACTTCGTCCTTCAGGGTCCCTTTATTAATAACTCTGGGGATTGTGGGAATTTTGAGAACCCTACATGTTCAAATCTACAAGTTTTCTATAAGTAATAAAAAACCAAAAACTTGAATCATATGAAATTAAAATAAATCCTAATAAATATGTATAAACAACTAGGATATCTCACAACCTTGTTCTTTCCTACATCATCAGTTCAAAGATCAACTTCAGCTTCAGACTACCCACTGCAGTGTGGTTTGAGACCTTTGACTTTGTGACTCCTGAGGTGAGAGTGCTATCACTGAGCCAAGCCGACACCTAACCTACTACTAACCTATCTGTAGGGTTACTGAGAACCCCAGAAGGAGATTTCAGCAAGTTAGTAGTGGAGTCCCATGGGGAGGTGCAGGTCCTGCCTTCTGCAAACCCGCCAACGGAAGAAGAATTCCGCCCCTGTAACTCAAACTCATCTGACTCAGAGGCAAGTGTACTATCAACTGAGCCAAGCTGATGTAATAAGAACACCAGAGGTTTGCATCTATGGAACACTTAAAACTACCAAAACAGTTAGAAATCAAGGCAAATAACATACCCCAGCTCTGGAATCAGCGGAAAGAATAACTGCAGTTATAACAACAACAACTTGCATTTATATGGAACTTTTAACGTAGGAAAATGTCCCAAGGGGCTTCCCAGGAGCATTATCAGATAAACGTTTACACTGAGCCAGAAAAGGAGATATTAGGATGGGTGACTAAAAGCTTGCTTAAAGAGGTAGGTTTTAAGGAGGGTCTTTTGATCAGAGATAGGATTGTCTGAGGAACTAAGGGTTCACATGTGAGGGAGTTGTGACAAGATCTGGAAGAACTGTTAAGATAACAGCTTGTCTGAAAGATTTTGATACAATGGGCCAGTAATTCCGTTCCCAACACGTGAGTACGGACGGTGTACTCACGCATGTGGCCGGAGGAATTTCAGCATGCACAGCGCATGCGCGGGAAACCGGCATTTCCTCTCCATCGAACTAAGGGGTTAAGAGGTCCAGCGCGTGCGCGCAGGACTCTGCGCGCACGCGTTGAACTTCCTTCGTTTTGACAGGTTTGCGCGTGTGCAAGGGCCTGAACTTTTTGGAAATGAATAAAGGGGACGTAAGGAGTGGATTCTTGAAGGTAAGTGGTCTATTATTTAAAATTATTGCATTTTTTCCACAGCTTCATTGTTTTTAAGGACTTTACAGTAAGGTAAGTTTATTTTTAGACCCGAATTCGTAAAAAAAAAAAAATTTCAAAAATTTTATTTATTGTTTTAAATAGTTTTTTAAAGTTATTTATAGTTTATTTAATTATTGGGATGTTTTTTAAAATTTTAATTAAAGTTAAACTAGTCTTTTGGGCGCCCGTACTTTTCATGAGTTTGACAGTCTTTACTATCAAACTCATGAATGAGTTTCCCCTCCCCTGATTGGCTGCAGAGTGCTCACCTGATCCCAGCCGGCACATCGCACTAACTACGCCGCTGGATCAGGTAAGCACATCGCGCCGACATCGGAACCGGGCCACTGACAGGAAATGCAAGCAGGCCCGGGCTTCAGATGTCAGCGCGCAGGGTGAGTGCACATCGGGGGCTTGCACCCGCGGCAGGCACCCGATCCTAATTTCTGGCTCTTTATGATTTGTTTACTTGGAGTATTTACTTGTTGAGTCATGTGAGTTGCCATCCTTGGGTAAGTAAATTCATTGATTCTGCACCAGGAAGTTGTGCTTGAAGGGAAAGCAAGTTGGAGATAGGCCTGCAACACTCGGCAAACTAAAATAAATAATCTCAATAGGACCTTGTGTGAATCAGCTGGATGCCTCAACCACTTGGTGTTAAAATCATTGCGGGATGGTATCGGAGCTGCAAAAAGAGCCTTATCGTTTGATTTCTTCCTGATAGTATGAAGAACGAGAGTGGGGGGGAGGGGTGGTAAAATACCCGATCTTGGTTCAACCCCAGCTATTTGTAGATCACGCCATATACAAACATGATATAGGGCTCCTTGCACAAAGGTCTGGCAATTCTGCAGTTGTCACCTATTGGAATATAAAATGATGGGTCAACACAAAATTAAGAAACAATTCTGAATTAAAGGGATGAAGCAGCAATCCCATGCTCACTTGCAGGAAGAATGAGCCAGAGTTTGCACCAATTCTCCACTCCATGCTCCCTGTGAGTGTGGTTCCCTGCTGGGGGCGAAGGATCAAGGAATCAACCCTTAATTGTGAATCACTTAAAATGGGGAACACTGACATTAGGACAGCATTAATTTATTAATTCAGATGCAGGTAACAATTAGACATTTTTCTGTTTAGAAAAACACTAAACCAAGTTTCTGCCTGCGACCCATTGGAAGACACACATACATGATGCACTCAAAGGGAATTAGCCTTCTGATAAGAAATTCAAATCGCAACAACCCCCATTTTGACCTTTACCTTGCGTTACATATTGAATGATATGTCAATGGACTCAAGAAGAGGGCACGAGCTGTAACATTTCACGCCAGAATTCACGTTGACAATGAACTGCATGTTGCTTTTGATCAGACACAGCCCCAGGCTTGCATAAAGGTCATTTTAATACAATTGATCTATCCATTAGTGAATCTTTGTAAATGTCACTAAAGGTTAGTTGGTGCTTGCTGTAGCTACACCACACAACTCAAATTGATGCTGATGGATTGTTTGAATTATTTCAAGAAGCCAGACCTAAATCTTGTTTCTATCATTTTTGCTTTGGCAACCAAGCATAATCGGGCCTTAATACCAGTTGCACGTGGGCACCACAGGAAGCACTGGTACCCTGCTTTCATAGAGCATGGCATTTTCACTTGGAGGCATTGCACATATTCCCGTGTCTAATGTTAGGTAGGAATGAAGAAAATAAAGTAGCACTCAGGTAGAGGAGGAAGCAAGAAAGTGCAAGAGAAAAATTTGGAAATTACAAAAAAGTTACAACCATAAATAAGATTTTCTTCCAGTCTTCATAAAGCACCGCAGTGTGTTCCTTGCAGAGTTCAAAGTTATGATTAAACTGACATTATACCATCACGCCACCAAATATGTTCAGATATAATGACCTAGCGATGATTTATTTTTAAATGCGAATGGTGAGTAGAAACATCACAGGTTAATATACTGAGCAATTTATGTTTAAAGACAGTATGAGAACTGTGTCACTGGCTCTGGTTTACATTATGACCCCTCAGCATTGGCCCCAAGTTTAAGTTTGCGACACGCTGGGACGGGGTGGTGGGGGTCCGATAGTGGGCGGGAAACCCGGAAGTAAGTGCAGCGCGTCTGTCAGTGGCTTTTTAACTCAGTCACCTCATTATCATTTTACTTCCGGGTTTCCCGTCCAATCAGCAGCAGTGGGGCGTGATGTGGGCCCACATGACGCGATCTCAACTCCAGTATTTAAAGGGAAAATCCAAACATGCAAGTTGAAGGAGTTGGAGTTGGCTGTCAGAGAACTGAAAGTGTCAGAATGGATTCCAGGCAGGCAAAGGTTGCGCCTCATTTCACGGATGCCTCTGTGGATGTGTTGCTGGGGGCTGTGAGGAGTAGAAGAAAGACACTCTTCCCTAGCAACGGGAGGAAGAAGCCTGCAGCTGAGACTAAGAAGCCATGGTTGGAGGTTGCAGAGGTTGCAGAGGTGTTACGCTCCTGGATTCAGTGCAGAACGCAGTTTAATGACCTAAGCCAGTCAGGAAAGGTGAGTACAGTGGCTACATCCTGCTGTGCGCATAACTGCACCCCCTCACTCTGTCGTCTCAAGCTTACCCCATCACATCACTCCTCGCACCCTCTTAGCTGCTGGAATCCATTATTAAGGAAGTGGTAACAGGGCACTTAGAAAATCATAATACGATCAGGCAGAACCAACATGGTTTTATGAAAGGGAAATCATGTTTAACAAATTTATTAGAGTTTTTTGGGGATGTAGCTAGCAGGGTAGATAAAGGAGAACCAGTGGAGGCAGTATATTTGGATTTCCAAAAGGCATTTGATAAGGTACCACATAAAAGGTTAAAAGAAAGACTTGTATTTATATAGCGCCTTTCATGACCACTGGACGTCTCAAAATGATTTACAGCCAATGAAGTGCTTTTGGAGTGCAGTCACTGTTGTAATTTGGGAAATGCAGCAGCCAATTTACACACAGCAGGCTCCCACAAACAGCAATGGTGATAATGACCTGATAATCTGTTTTTGTTTTGTTGATTGAGGGTTAAATATTGGCCAGGACACTGGGGATAGCGCCCCTGCTCTTCTTCAAAATAGTGCTGTGGGATCTTTTACGTCCACCTTGAAACCACAACCTTCTGACTCAGTAGCGAGAGTGCTACCCACTTTTTAAAAATATATTATTTATTGAACATTAAAAACATTTACAACATCGTGATCATTCCATCGTATCATACAAATCCATTCCGCCACTCTGCACAGCCATTCCTCCACCACATATTAATATCAAAACTTGAAGTTTAATTTCTCTCCCATAACATACATTAGCTATTGTACTTTAATAATTGATCATAAAATACTATCTTTAAATTCCTTTCTGAATAAAACATCCATAGAGGCTTATAATGATCTTTTAGCTCATATTTAAAATACTCCTTTAGGTTTATTCTCCTCCCCTTAAACAAAAGAGCATTCCTTCTTTGCACAATCACAAATCTAGCCAAACTGAACATTAAATTAATTGACGCTCCGCTAGACTCAAGCAGACTCTCCTGCAATCCCCATCTCAAAATTGTGTCCCACGGGATTCCCATTCTCGCTCTTCGGTTCCCACCCAGCAAAAATACCTCATACAACTGTCGAACATAGTACTTAAAATCCTTCAACTGCAGACATAACACCAGTAAATGGGACAGAGTCTCATCCCGTGTCCCACACACTGGGCAAGTTGCCCGCTCCACTCACCCAATCTTACATCAGACTGTCATGGTAAAAATCCAGTTATCAGACAATTTGAATTCCAGTTCAATCCACTCTGGACATTTAAAATTCGCCCACACAGCCTTCCAAATCCTGTTGAAGTCCAGCCACAGGCATATACTCTGTCAAAACTCCTGACCAGCAGGTGTCTTGAATCTCCATTCTCTAAACACTCCATAGAAATCTCGAGTATTACAGTTGTCAAATTGGACCAACTCCTCCCCTTTCTCCAGCAGAGAGCTTGGAAAAGCGGGATGCATTTTACTTCCTTTGGAGATTTGCACATTTATTTCTTCCATCCAATCCTGTGGCAATGCCCTCACAATCTTCTCATACATGATCATAATTGCTTTTTCTGCAACCTCCTGATCCTCCTCCCAAACCATATCCCGGGTCCCAGACCTGAAACGTTAACTCTGTTTCTCTCTCCACGGATGCTGCCTAGCCTGCTGAGTATTTCCAACATTTTCTGTTGTTATTTCATGTCCCTTGTTAGATCCGTGTGTTAATGGAGACACGGAATGCAGGAGTTGATTTAACAAGTGTTTACTGAACAAAGTCTGGAGTTGAACTAACAACACAAGACGCTACACAGGCTTATATACCCGAGTGGTCACTACTGGTACTACAGTATACAGGGGCTTCAAAAACATAGTTCCTCTTAAAGGTACATACACTACAATTCCTCCCCTTTTAGATAAATAGTACATAACATTTTAAGTAATCATTAAATAACATTTTTACAAGAACAATAATATACACATTTGCTGAAGTTAATCAATTACAAATTCAGTCTCTCTGGAGGCTTCCTGACTCAGTCCGGATAACGCCTCGGTGGTGTAGTAGGTTCTTTTGGCAAGGTCGATTAGGCTTCAATGCTAGTGTCGGGTGCATCTGGTTCCAGTATCACCGGATTGGAGGTAGATACTATGGGTATCTCTGCTTCATCACTAGGCGTATAGAGTTGTGGTGTAGGTTGTCCTTTTTCGGATGACTCTATGATCTGGTCAGCATGGCACCTTATTATGCTTTCTCCAATGTCCACGGTATACATCAGCGGTCCTAGTCGTGTGCAAATAGTTCCAGGCTGCCATTTCTTGGTACGGTAGTCCCGGGCCAAAACTGGTTGACCTATCTGGAAGGTTCTAGTTGGCCTTTCATTCATGCTTTGAAATTGCCGGTTCTCTACGTCCCTTCTGACGTTTGGCTTGACCAAATCCAGCCGGCATCTTAGTCTTCTATTGAAAAACATCATGGCGGGGGTTTGGTTTGTAACCACATGTGTTGCATTCCTGTACGCAAACAAGAAGTTATCTACCTTATGTTGTAGATTTATGTCTTCATTACCCATGGCCTTTATGGCCTTCTTGAAGGTCTGGACAAACCTTTCAGCCAATCCATTGGTGGCGGGATGGTATGGGGCGGACGTGTAGTGCTTAACCCCATTGTTTTTTAAGAACTTCCTGAATTCTTCGGATACAAATTGCGGTCCATTATCAGAACAGACCTGTTCAGGCAGCCCATTCCTGGCGAATATGGTCCTTAATACTGTGATGGTTTTTTCCGTGGTGGTGGAGGACATCTTTATTACCTCCGGCCACTTGGAGTGTGCATCCACCGCGATTAAGAACATTGAGTCCATAAATGGACCAGCAAAGTCGATATGTACCCTTTGCCATGGAGATGAGGGCCACTCCCATGGATGTAGAGGGGCTTGTGGTGGGGCGTTTTGGACCTTCTGGCATCCTAGACAGCTCTTGGTCATTTCTTCGATGTCTCCATCGATACCTGGCCACCACACAAACGCTCTGGCTAAGTTCTTCATTTTCACACCACCCAGAAGCCCCTCATGAAGCTCCTTTAGCACTCTATCCTTGAGTTTGGGTGGAATCACCACTCTGGATCCACACATCAAGGTTCCTCGGCACACTGACAGCTATTCTCTTCTTTCCGAGAATGCTGGCAACAGTGGTTCACCATGTGCTGGCCATCCCTTCACCGTTAAATCATAGACTCGTGAGAGAGTCGGGTCATTTCGCGTTTCCTTTTCAATGGTAGAATTTGTCACCGGTAGACATTCCACTATGGTCGAGTGGAATATCTCCACTGGGTCCATTGTAGGCGCCTCTTCCAGTGTTGGCAACGGTAGGCGCGATAACCCATCAGCATTCCCATGCTGTTTTGTTCCTTTGTACTCTATGTCATATTGGTGTGCCCCTAGGAAAAGGGACCACCTCTGTAGCCTTTGCGCTGTCATAATGGGAACGCCCTTTTTAGGGTTGAATATGGAGACGAGGGGTTGATGGTCAGTCAACAAGGTAAACTTTTGTCCGCGTAGGTAATGGTTGAATTTCTTCACCCCCCACACCAGGCTGAGTGCCTCCCTGTCGATCTGGGCATAGTTACGCTCAGCTGAGTTCAATGAGTGTGACGCAAAAGCTATCGGCCACTCCGAGCCATCAGGGAATCTATGCGATAATACCGCTCCCACGCCGTAAGGGGGTGCATCGCACGCCAGTCTGATTGGCAGTGATGGGTTGTAATGAGCCAACACTTCCCTGGACGTGATCAAGCCTTTGCATTTATGGAAGGCACGTTTACAGTCTTCGCTCCATTTCCAAACTACTCCCGTTTGTAGCAGTGCATTAAGCGGGTGCAGAACCGTCGACAAGTTTGGTAAAAATTTATGATAGTAATTTACTAATCCCAGGAACGACCTTAATTGTGAGACATTTTCAGGCGCTGGGGCCTTTACGACCACTTCAATTTTTTCAGGTGACTTATGCAACCCTTCTTCGTTAATGACATGGCCACAATATGATATTTGTTTCTGGAAAAATTCGCATTTGGGGCGATTTGCTCGTAGGCCCCATTCTCTCAGCCTTGTGAGCACCTGCTCCAAGTTGGCAAGGTGCTCGTTGTTGTTTTCTCCTGTTACAAGGATGTCGTCTAGGTAGCATTGAGTTCCCGGAATCCCTTGGAGGACTTGCTCCATAGCTCTTTGCCAGATAGCCGGAGCTGATGCCACTCCGAAAACCAGTCGATTGTACTGGTACAGACCTTTGTGTGTGTTTATCGTGAGATACTTTTTAGAGGCCTCCTCAACCTGCATCTGTAGATATGCCTGTGCTAAGTCAATTTTGGTGAAACGTTTCCCTCCGGATAGTGAGATGAAAATATCTTCTATCCTCGGAAGAGGATACTGTACCGTGTGAAGAACTGGGTTTACAGTCACCTTGAAGTCCCCACAGATGCGAACTTTTCTCTGTTCTTCAGATTTATCATTATTCAACGTTTTCTTCATGACCGGGACGATGGGTGTTGCCCACTCGCTCCAATCTGCCTTGGATAACACGCCTGCTTTTTCCAAATTCTCCAGCTCTGCCTCGACGGCTGGACGAATTGCGTATGGCACCGGCCTTGCCTTAAAAAACTTGGGAATTGCCGCATCTTCCACTTTTATTGAGGCGGTGGCGCCTTTCAGGGTTCCTAGTTCCTGTTGAAACACTTCTTTGGCATTAGCCAAGATTTCTTTTAATCGTCCAGGTATGACGTCATCATCGTTTTTTTCTTACTGGTCACCGTCAGTGCCTGAATGGAGTGCCAGTCTAAACGTATCTTTCTGATCCATTCACGTCCCAACAACGGTGGACCACCATCTTGCAGAACGTATAAATACAACTTCTGTATTTCCTTGCCGTTGTATACAACAGGCACCCTTATTTTCCCTCTGAGTTATACTTTCTGCCCCGTATATGTCCTCAAGACAATGGATGTGTCTTTCAAAGGTATATGCGGAAATAGCCGCTCGTAATCCTGTCGACTCATGACGGTCAGAGCTGATCCTGTATCTAGCTCCATTTTGACTGGGGACCCCGCTATCATGAGGGTAACCCAAATGGTCTGGTAATCTTCTTTGGCAATTACATTATGTAATTTGAGACAGCTTAGTCTCTTGTTCCCGGAGTCGCTATCGCTCTTCTGGTCTTCGGAGCTACTGTCTGTCATCATTTGTACCTTTCTGTACTTTTCCTTATTGACCTTTTTAATGTCAGCGGATTTCTTTCCAGATCTGCATACACGTGCAATGTGTCCCATCTTTCCGCATTGCCTGCATGCTTTGTCCTAGAACCAGCAGTCCTTCTGGTCATGGGTGGATCTGCCACAGCGATAACATCTCTCGAAAACCCGTGTCATTTCATGGGTGCCGAAGTCCTGTGGCTTTTGCTGTATCTCTGCAGCTCCTCTTGCTGCTGCTTCGTATGATACAGCCACACTGAAAGCCTTGTCCAGTGTCAAATCTTTCTCAGAAAGTAGTCTTTTCTGTGTTCCTTCGCTTAGGAGACCGCAGACGAATTTGTCTCGTAGAGAATCTGCCAGTCCTGCCCCGAATTGGCAGTGCTTTGACAGCTTTCGTAATTTGGTGAGGTAATCAGCGTTACTTTCATTCTTGTGCTGATTCCTCCTGAAGAATTTGAATCGTTCCGCTATCAGCAGTGGTGTTGGGTTTAAGTGCTCCTGTAAGGTATCAACAATCTCCTTAAAATTCTTGTCCATCGGTTTGGCTGGATTGATCAAGTTTCGTAACAGCCCGTATGTCCTTGCGCCCATCAGATTTAGAAGTACCGATGCCTTTTTATCATCCGCTACTTCATTCGCCTTGCAATATACCTCCACTCTTTCCACATATGCGGTCCAATCTCCTATATCACTATCGAAAGCAGTAATATTGCCAGTCTTCGGCATCTTGAAAATCTAAAATGGCGCTTCCCGTGCTTTTCTTTCTTCCCCGCCGAGTTAAGATGGCGCCTCCCGCGCTTTCCCGCTGCTGCCGCTGCTGCCAACGCTGTTCTCCGCGGTTCCCATTGCGACCTGCAGCTTTTCGCGGTATTTCTATTTTTTTTAATATATCGCTTCAATAGTTTCTCCGTTACTTGGAGAACCGTTCCCATCGTGGAGCGGACCCTCTGGGACTTTCCCCTCCCTCTGCTCGGTCCGAACGCCGACCTGCTTTGCAGCACCGGCCGCGCCCTGAGTGCTCCACCCTTTCTCTCTCTTTGCTTCTGCTTCCCGACTCGCTGCCCGACCCCATTGCAGAGCCACCCGATCGAGCTCTAGCCCGCTGCAGCCCAGGAAGGATCAGTGCACTACCTGCCACCAGCCCATTTAGCTGGGGAAACCACAGACCGGAGACCAAGCCTGGCCCTCGTTTTCGAGTTTCTTCAAGGTATTTTTTTCTTTTTTTTTCTCTGGCTTCGACCTTCGTCTGAGGAATCGATCCCCTTGAGGTGCTGCCGAATTGCAGGTAAGTTCGTTTCTAACTCATCACCACTGTTAGATCCGTGTGTTAATGGAGACACGGAATGCAGGAGTTGATTTAACAAGTGTTTACTGAACAAAGTCTGGAGGTGATCTAACAACACAAGACGCTACACAGGCTTATATACCCGAGTGGTCACTACTGGTACTACAGCATACAGGGGCTTCAAAAACATAGTTCCTCTTAAAGGTACATACACTACATCCCTCACTACCTCTTCCGGCAACCAACCTGGAAATACCTCATATAATACATCTTTTACATATATAATACTAGCTTTTATAAAAACTTGATTAAATAATACCTCTCCTTCAATGTTGACCCAGCTGTTCAAAAATAACAGCTGTTCTAAAAATTCCTCAGCACCTTTGGGCATAAACTGAACACTTTTTAAAAATTGGGCCTAAGTCTCTAGAACCCCCTTATAAAACCTAGGGAGAGGTTTAATCAATTTCAAAAACATATTGGCCCAGAAATTCGGGCCGGGGGCTTCCTGCGGGTGCAAGCCCCCGACCTGCACTTACCTTGCGCGCCTGCCGTTGAGCTGTGGGCCCACCTGGGATTCTGATCCTGGGCCTCCTCCAACTGCCAGCGCGCAGTGCTTGTGTATCCCAGGGGCGCAGTTAGTTCGATGCGTCCCCTGGGATCACGCGGGCCATGGAGAGCCAATGGTAGCAGGGAATGCTCCATTCATAAGTTTGACAGGAAGAGCTGTCAAACCTATAAATAATATAAGCCCCAAAACATCACTAAAACTTCAAATACATTTTTTAAAAAACATCACATTTTTAAAATAACTATAAATTACATGAAATAACTTTTTTAAACAATTATTTAAATTTTTGAAAAAATTAATTACATTTGCTAATGGGGGTGGGGCTAAAAATAAACTTACCTTTCTTTAAAGTATTTAAAAATAATAAACCTGTGGAAAAAAATGTTTTAATTTTAATTAATTCATCACTTACCTTGTTAAAAGAGTTCCACCTGTCAACCCCTTCTTTCAGGGGAACAGAAGTGTCGGTTTCCCACGGATGCGCAGTGCCTGCATGAAACCGGCACTTTTGTTGGGCCTACGTGTGAGTACCCCGTGCGTACTCAAGTGTTGGGACCCGAATTTCTGGGCCATTATTGTATTCCATATACAATATCCCCTGTCCTCCTATCCCACTTGGTTTAAAAAAAATGCTCAAAACAACTCTTCCAAAAACTTGTATTTGACGTCTGAAGAAATCGCTTCACCCATTTGATTCTAAAGGATTTTTTCTTCAAATCAATATCTGGGAAATTGAATCCTCCCTGATTTCTCCATCCAATGCTGGTATTGTAAACAACCAAGGCTGGTTTCCCTTCCCATCAAAACCTCACACAAGTCTCTCAGATGGACTTTCCTGTCCACTCAGGAATATCCTCCACTGTCGATAAGTGCCATAGTTTAGAGAGCAGGAGAACTGACACCACTGTCGCTCTTCCTTGCACTTTCAACCACCTTCTTTCCCATCTTCCTAAAATCTTTTTAATTTTCATAACCTTTGGTTCCCAATTTAATCAATCCACTTCATCCGTGTCATTCTTGCACCCCATATGCACTCCCAGAACTTCCAAAACCTTCACCACCTTAAAGGGGCATTCCCCCAACCACACCCCACACCCCTTCCCGCAACCAGGCATTGGGACTTATTTAATTCACTCTGGCTCCTGAAGCTCTGTAATACTCCTCCACTACTCCCATAGCTTTCCTCACTGACTCTCCACCTCTCAAATTTAAGATTGTGTAATCTGCATATTGGTGTATCACCGACACCCACCCGGAACTGGGAACCGCAATCCTGACTACGCCTTGTTGCTTTCGTATCATGTAACCTAATGGTTCTGCTACCAATGTGTGCAACAATGGGAACAGGGGACAACCCTGTCTCACTGACCTCTGTATCGGAAAACATTTGGAGAAAAATCCATTACATTTAACACAGCTAAATATGTTTGAATAAAAAATCCTTATCCACTCAATGAAATTTTCCCAAAACCAAATGCTTCCAAAACCATCAATAAAAACTCATGAGAGACCCTATCAAAGGCTTTCTCTTGATCTATCTTTAACACATAAGCCTCCCTCCCACTCTATTCCATGAGCTCTATCACATCTTGGATTGAGACCACAGAGTCTGCGATGTCCGGCCTATGACTCCATAGGACTGAGAGGGCGAAACTAACTGCAGCATCACCTCCTTCATACGATTTGCCATAACTCACGCCAAGATCTTATAATCCACATTTAATAATGTGATGGGCCTCCAATTCTTTAGATCCCTTCTATTCCCTCTCCTCATAGATGGGGCCAGGCTTCCCTCAATTTTAATCTCCTTAAAAACCCCTAAGAGCAATAGACTAAAAATCTCTAAAAATTCTTCATAAAATTCTGCACTTAGTCCATCGGACTCACCCCCCTTCTCCACCCACCCCCACCCCACTTCAGTCCACTTATTGCTACTTTTATTTCCACTAATCCTACTTCTTTGTCACACATGCTTCTCTCATCCTCCTTTAAACCCTCTTCAATAAAAGCATTAACATTCTCTATCGCCAATTTGGAAATGTCTTCTTTTGTATATAAGTCTTGATAAAAGATACTAGCTGTCTCCAAAACCCCCCAACTTTCATTAATGGTCTTCTCCCCAAACTTCAACTCTCCAATTAATGATAATCTCTGTCGCAGCTTCTCTTGCTCTAGAAAATATCTAGTGTAACTTTCCCCCTCCAATACATCTTTAGCCTTTTCACAGAGAATGGCACCCTTGCATTTTTTAGCTTGCAACAATTCCCACTCTTCCTTTAAAACCACCCACTTAGTCTCTGCTCCTTTATTCCCTCTGTCAACTGCTTTACAGATATCCATAAACCTTCTGTTTATATTCTCTTCTCGACGCCGCTCTCTCCCATAACGTACCAAAAGAACTTTTACCTCATTTTTGAAATTGTCCCACGAAACTCTCCTTTCGTTCAAGAATAAAGGTTCCTTCCGAGCATTCTTTATTGTATTTAAAATCCCTTCTTTATAAGCAATTTCTTTCATGTATTGATTGTTTAAAATCCATACCCCTGGACCGATCTTAACTACGCTGTTCTTAATTCTAAAAACCAAAGCCAAATGGTCACTAAAAAATACTTTTTATAATAAATCTCCATCACCTCAGAACTGAACACTTCCCGCATTAACACAAAATCTATTCGGCTCTGTTTTAAAACATCACCCACCCAACCTCTTCTGGAGAACTTCCTTTTTATGGGGTTCCGGTCCCTCCTTAAGCCCCTCAAATTTAAATTTGCCATCATTTTCACAATCATCCCTCTGGAGTTATCATCCTTAAAGGTCATCTGGGCTGAAATGTCCATCCGAAATAATAATACATTAAAATCCCCCACTATACAGGTGTTTTCCACCTCTCCCACTTCTGTGAAAAACCACCGAAAAACTCGCGACACTTGCAATGGTCGTTCGGTGCATAGATATTAAAGAGATCGCAGTTAAATTCCTCCATTTTTATCTTTAGCCGTAAAAATCTCCCCTCAGTGTCCTTGTCCACTAAGGCAATGTTCTCTTTTATGGACGGACTCACCAAAACAGCCACCCCTCTACGGTTATTTTTTGCGTAACTTGCAAACACCTCTTCCTTCCAAACCTTGCAAACTCTTTCTAGGATATCCTCATCCCAAAAGGTTTCTTGCAGACACAACAAGCCCGTGCCTTTAAAACATTGCAACAACTGCTGCAATTTCTTCTCACCCCTCAGTCCGTTCACATTAATCGAGACCAATATAATCATGGCTCCTAATAAAGGAAGTGTGCCTGATAATCCCCCCATCATTTAATCTTCAACTCTTCCCACCTCTCATGCTCCTTCCCAACTTTTCAGGCTGCTGTAGCTTTCTCCTGCAGCCTCCGGCTCTTTTTCACCTTCTGTTTGAACCTTGCCTGCAGTTTCAGCCTTTTCCTTACATTGGATTTGGGCCGAAGAGCTGCCCCTGCTCCCTCCTTCTGCCCCTCACTAACCTTTCCCTTTCCACATAATGCCACCCCAACCCCCAACTTCCATGTCTCTGTCCCCCATCTGACTCCTCACTCTTGAGCTCTTCTGTAACCTCCCTTCCCTTCTCCCCATCCGATACATAATCTCCCTTAGAGAGTCTTCCTGCTATCACAGTTTCTCCAACAGTGCCGCTCCCTTCAGCCTCATCTCCACCACTGACCCTTGCTCCCCGTTTCTTCTCTCTCTGGGACAATGGCACATCTTCACCTATCTTGCCCCTTTCTGGTGTCTTTGCCTCCCCGCTCCTGTCCTGCTGCCCCTTTAAGGCTCCTGCCTCTTGCACCCTCTCCTTATCTTGCCCCTTCATGCTCCCCAAGATGTCTGACTCCCCGTCTTTTTTTGGAGTGCTTACACTTACCCCACACTCCGCTCCTGCCTCCTCTCCCCTCGCGGACACCAGATTCTTTAGGAAGAGCTGAGCTATATTATGGCTTGACTCTGCCCTCGGCCCGTGCTACACTCTGCTATATTTGTCCTTTTCCACTGTACTTGGTGTGTTTTCCACCATCTCAATCCTGTTCTCTGCTCCACAATTTTCTGCCTCTTCCTGTGCTCTCCTCCTTCCATTTGCCAGCTGTGTCCTCTGCCTGCTCTGCTTCTCCAACCACTCCACTCACACTTCCTGCTCCTTCTCCCACCTCCCCATCTCTCAAGGGGCGTCCTTCTGCCTCACACTCACAGTGGGTGGGGCCTTTGTGACACACCCCAGAGCTCTCCGCCTTGCAGCTGCGAGTGATGTGTCCAGACTCACTGGAGTTATAACAGTACAAGTCTGGACAGCTTCTTACAAGATGATTGTGTCCAAGACAATAATAACAAACCTTCACCTGGTTATCATGCAGTACTCGGAAGTACTGCACTCCTTCCATTGCCTTGAATTTCATGCTATATGGCAATGACTTCACCCCGTCTGGGAACAGCACCTTTACAGTGGGTTCCATCTGCTACCCTTGTTCCTGGATAGTATCTCCTCTTATTGCCGAGCAAGTTTTAATGTCCCACGACTCCAACATTTTTATTAGCACATCGTCCTCAATATAAACCAGCAGGTTTAAGAATGAGAGCACCACCTCTTCAGAATATAGCAGAGATACCTCCAACTAATCTCCAACCTTCAGATTCAGTAAAAGTCTTTCCACCTGCTCTCGGCCATTGACCTTCACCTCGAACCCAACATTCGGCTTTGGTCGGTAGGCAAAGCAGCTTCCCTCGCTGCAGTCCTCATGTACCACCTGGATAATATCCCAAACTCATATCTCCTTATCCGTGCACAGAACCACACACCTTCTTTTCTTTTCCAAACCTCCTGGGGTCACGGCCCAAATCTTTGGGCGTTTTTTTCTCCCTTCCCCCAACATTTCCTCCCCTGAATAAATTCATCCTGGTGTAGGAATGTCTAGTTCCTATCCAAAAGACTGAGGTCCACTCAGGTGATCAAATAAACGAGGTTTAATGAAAACTAACAGAGTTTAACGGATAATTACAGGAGAACATCGAATATAGGTCTAGTCAGTTTGGAGGCTCCACGAGGACTGCTTGGGCGGTCCCGTGGCTGACGTCATGACGCATCATGTTTTTCCCGCTGGTGGGGGATCACGTGATGAACGGCGTGACGACATCGCGTTTACCCGCGCTATTAAAGTGATCGCGCTCTGTACATGTAAACAGTGAAAACAAAGATACAGACTCAGGCTGTAGCTAACATATTATTAAAGGGAATTATATACAATTGATCAGAGTCCCTTAGTGATCCACCACATGTGCCCCCCCAGAATTGTCTTTAACAGCAAAAGTAAAATGTCGAGGAGGCCTGACAAGCCTGTCAGATCAACTTCTGTAGCCTTGAAGTGGAAGCTGATGGATGGCGGGCGAGCTGGTGGGCAGTTGCATTTGACCTGGCACGGCGACTGCGGGCGGTCGGCCACATTTTGGCGGTTGTGCGATCTCGGCTGGGCGGTTGAGGTCCAAGTGAGCCGGCTTCAACGGTCAACCAAAATGTGGTCCGGTTTACCTCCGATATCGACCAAAAAGTTTCGTCTCCCAGCTCTATCATGCGGAAAGGACCACTGTAAGGGGGTTTGAGTGGATCCCGATGAGCGTCGTGGCGGATAAACACATAGTCAGCGTTCTTCAGCTCAACTGGGATGTGGGAGCTCTTCAAGCCGTGATGCGATGTAGGCACTGGAGCTAAACTTCTGGCTGCCTCCTGGTGGCTGATGAGCTGCTGGGATGCGGATCATGGCTCTGTTGGAGTTGGAAGGAAATCCCCTGGTACGCATAGCGGCTGGCCATATATGAGCTCCGCCGAGGACGATTGAAGACCTTCTTTAGGTGCAGTGCGAAGACGCAAAAGGACCCATGGAAGCCTGTCCACCCAGCCTGCGCCTTGAAGGCTGGCTCGCAGTGCGGCTTTGAGCGACCTGTGGAATCGTTCGCACAGGCCGTTCGCCTGTGGATGGTAGGCAGTGGTGCGATGTAGCTTGACGCTGAGCTCCTGAGCCACAGCGTTCCAGAGCTCAGACGAAAACTGCGGCCCCCGATCAGACGAGATGTCCGCCGGTACCCTGAAACGGGCGACCCAAGCGGAGATGAATGCCCTGGCGACGTCTGCGGAAGTGGTGGATGCCAAAGGAACTGCCTCAGGCCATCTAGTGGTGCGGTCCACCATTGTAAGAAGGTGAGTAAACCCGTGCGAAGGCGGAAGTGGCCCCACCAGGTCCACATGTACATGATCAAACCTACGTTCCGGAACAGCAAAAGTGGCCAATGGAGCCTTGACGTGACGCTGCACCTTGGCCTTTTGGCAGACCACGCAGGTGTTGGCCCAGTCGCAGACATCCATGTGCATGCCCCGCCACACGAATTTGGACGACATCAGCCATTGCGAGGCCTTCATGCCAGGGTGCGACAACCCGTGTATAGCGTCAAAAACTTTTCGGCGCCAGGCGACCGGCACGATAGGGCAAGGATCTCCTACGGAGACGTTGCAGAGTAGCGTATTGCCCGCGGCATAGAATTTGACGTCGGCCGCTTGGAGGCTAGAGGGGTTGGTTCTGTAAGATTGTACTTCCGGATCCGAGGCTTGATCCGCAGCCATGAGGGCATAGTCAATGCCGAGCTGGACTGCATGAACGGTCGTGTGGGAGAGGCAATCCGCCACCAGGTTGTATTTACCGGACACATGCTGAATGTCAGTGGTGAATTCTGAGATAAACGCCAACTGACGTTGTTGCTGAGCTGACCACTGTTCAGCGGTCTTGGCCATAGCGAACGTTAGTGGCTTATGATCCACAAAAGCCGTGAACGGACGGCCCTCTAGCAAGAACCGGAAATGGCGGATGGCCAGAAAAAGGGCCAGCAACTCCCGGTCGAACATGCTGTACTTCCGTTTGTTTCGCCGTAGTTGACGGCTGAAAAACGCCAGCGGTTGCCACGTCCCATTGACCCACTGTTCCTGCACTGCGCCGATGGCGTAGTCTGACGCGTCGGTGGTAAGGGTGATGGTGGCACCTGGCAGCGGGTGCGCCAGCATGGTTGCGTTGGCTAAGGCACCTTTTGTGTCGACGAACGCCCGGTCCATGTCGACCGTCCAGCTAAGCGGATCCTTGCCAGACTTGCCCTTGAGGGCCTCGTACAGGGGCTGCATGAGCAGAGCTGCATTAGGGATGAACCGCTAATAAAAATTTACCATCCCGAGGAACTCCTGCAGGGCCCTGATGGTCTGCGGGCGCGGGAAAGAAGTAACTGCCTCCACCTTCGTTTGCAGGGGAATTGCGCCATCTGACGTGATGCGATGGCCTAAGAAATCAATCTGCTGCAGGCCAAACTGGCACTTGGCCAGGTTGATGATCAAGCCATGTTGACTGAGGCGTCTAAAGAGGGTGCGTAAATGGCAGATGTGCTCCTCTTTACTAGGGCTGGCAATGAGGGTGTCGTCGAGGTAGACGAATAGAAACTTGAGGTCCTGAAGCATGGAGTCCATCAAGCACTGGAAGGCCTGTGCAGTGTTCTTCAATCCAAACGGCATCCGCAGAAATTCAAACAGGCCGAATGGGGTGATGACTGCAGTTTTCGGGACGTCTTGCGGGTGCACGGGGACCTGGTGGTAGCCACGGACAAGGTCGACTTTTGAAAAAATGGTATTTCCCGCCAAATGGGCAGAGAAATCCTGAATATGAGGGATTGGGTACCGATCAGGAGTAGTGGCTTCGTTCAGGCGTCAGTAGTCACCGCAAGGCCGCCATCTGCCGCCAGGTTTTGGAACAATGTAGAGAGGCGAAGACCAGGGACTATTCGACGGGCGAATAATCCCTAGCCGCTCCATCGTGTAGAACTCCACTTTCGCAGCCGCGAGCTTGCCAGGTTCGAGGCGCCGGGCCTGTGCGTAGACCGGGGAGCCAGTAGTGGTGATGTGATGTTCGACACCATGTTTCGTGGCCGTGGAAGAGAAAGTGGGTCTGGGAAATCTTCGAGGAGGCGAGTGAAGTCATCCGGAGGTGGGAATGCACAGGAGACAGTGCGCGACATGGCGTTACCGCGGTGGCACGGGATGGAGTGAAAAGTGGCCGCATTGATCAACCGGCGGTGCCTTACATCCACCAGGAGGCCGTTGGCGCGCAAAAAATCCACCCCGAGGATGGCTTGAGAGACTTTGGCCATGATGAAATTCCAGTAAGACCGCTGGCCGCCGAAGCACACCTGGACCCGTCGTCTTCCGAAGGTCCGAATGGCCCCGCCATTAGCCGCCTCGAGGGAGAGGCCATGCCCCCGGCTTGTATATCAAGATTTGATGCGGGTAGGATGCTACACTGCGCCCCGGTATTGCAGAGGAAATGTCAACCAGATAGGGAGTCGGTGATGAAGAGGAGTTTCCCCGAATTACCGATTGCCATTGCAGCCACGGGGCGCTCGTTATAACCGGTCCTCTTTTGACAGGGTTGCTGTTGATTTTTTTTTGTTGAGTGAAAAGCTGCAGGGAGGGCGGCAGCATCTTGCTTTTGCGCCGAAACGGGCATGGTAGGAGCACAACCCCGCAGGTTGAGGGGCTGGAGCAGCATCTGTGGGGGATGGGCGCCTCGTGGCTGCACAGTGCTGCTGTGTCACCGCGAAAATCTTGTCCACTTCGGCAGCCAGCTCTGCGCAGTCTGTGACTTCCGACCTGGCTAGGGCAGCCTGAATTTGCTCCGGTAGCTGGCTGAGGAATAGCTCCCTGAAGAGGAAGCATTCTGGTTCGGAGCCCAGGAGCATGAGCATTTGGCTCATGAGCTCGGACAGCTTGGAGTCCCTGAGGCCAGGCATAGCGAGCAGCTGGCGGGCACGCTCCGACTTCATGAGCCCGAAGACCTGTAACAACCGCGCCTTTATCATTTCATACTTGCGATCTTCTGGTGGATTACCAAGCAGGCTGACGATCTGCGAGGCTGTGGCACTGTCGAGGGTTGAGACCACGTAATAGTAACGGGTCTGATCCGCAACGATGTTCCTGATTGTGAATTGGGCTTCAGCCTGGATGAACCACGCAGCTGGCTGTTGCTCCCAGAACTGTGGTAGCTTCAAAGCAACGGCGTTCGTTTCCATGTTCAATAACTTCTGCGAAAACCGTTCGCAAAAGTCGGGGTCACCAATGTAGGAATGTCTAGTTCCTATCCAAAAGACTGAGGTCCACTCAGGTGATCAAATAAATGAGGTTTAATGAAAACTAACAGAGTTTAACGGATAATTACAGGAGAACATCGAATATAGGTCTAGTCAGTTTGGAGGCTCCACGAGGACTGCTTGGGCGGTCCCGTGGCTGACGTCATGACGTCATCACATTTTTCCCGCCGGTGGTGATCACGTGATGAATGGCGTGACGTCATCGCGTTTACCCGCGCTATTAAAGTGATCGCGCTCTATACATGTAAACAGTGAAAACAAAGATACAGACTCAGGCTGTATCTAACATATTATTAAAGGGAATTATATACAATTGATTGGAGTCCCTTAGTGGCTCTGCCACACTGGGAACATTGTCCTCTGAGGGGCCCGGCACTCCAGGCCCCTCAGCAGCCATGAGGCTGCTGTTTATAGCCCAAAAAGACCCTAGAACCTGAAAAAAACCCACCACCAACTTTTTACAAATTCATTCCAGTAATCCCTGCAGTAATCAAGCACCCAGCTGCACCTGCTCACTCCTAGCCTCTCCCACCTAGGGAGTGCTACCAACTGAGCCACAGCTGACACTAGATTGTTATGCAAGATAAGGGCACATGGGGTTGCGGGTAATATATTAGCATGGGTAGAGGATTGGTTAATGGATAGTAAACAGAGAGTGGTGATAAACTGGTCATTTTCAGCTTGACAAGCTGTAACTAGTGGGGTACTGCAAGCAACAGTGCTTGGGTCTCAGCTATTTATAATTTATATTAATTACTTAGATTAAGGGACCACGGCCTAGAAATTGGGTTTTGGCTTAGCCAGGGCTTTAGCGCCGGAAGTTAGTGCCGGCGCTAAGTCCCCTGCGCGCGCCAAAAATTCAGTGGCGACGCGCCCAAACGGCTGCCGGCGCTACTGAAGGGTCTTTGCGGCGGTACATCGGCGCTAACTGCCGTTTCGCGCCGCAATTCCGGCGCTGTGGCACCCGATGCAGTGCGGCAGGCTGGGGACGTGCAGGCCACCTCCTCCCATTAAGGAGGAGCTGCCTGCAACCGGCCGCGGCCCGCGCAAATCAGCTTAAAAATGAGCCCGGCACCTCGGACAAGTGCCGGGCTTGCATCTGTTCCGGGGGGGGGGGGAGAAGTCCGGGGAGGGAGCTGTGGGCAGGCGGCCGGCGGGAAAGTGGTCGGCCACCGCGGGGCCTTTAATGCGCCGGCGCAAACTGGAGTAAGGCACCTCTGCCAGAACGTTGCTTGCGGCTGCCACGGGCGAGGCGGCCGCAACTCAATTTTGGAGTTCGGGCGGGTTACCACGGCAACCGGGACGCTGCGCACACCGATGACGTCATCGGTGCCGGCGCAGCGCTACCGGTGCAACGCCGATTTAGGGCCCCAGGGAATTTTTAAACTGGCCATAACTCTGGCGCTAGTCCCTCTAGCGCCTCAAAAGCGGCGCTAAGGCAACTGAATATCTAGGCCCAAGTGTAATGTATCCAAGTATGCTGATGATACAAAGCTAGGTGGGAAAGTAAGTTCAGAGGAGGACACAAAGAGCCTGTAGAGGGATATAGACAGGTTAAATGAGTGGGCAATAAGGTGGCAGATGGAGTATAATGTGGGGAAATGTGAGGTTATTCACTTTGTCAGGTAGAATAGAAAAACAGAATATTTTGTAAATGGTGAGAAGCTATTAGATGTTGGTGTTCAGAGAGGTTTAGGTGTCCTTTAATAGGAAACAGAGAGAGTTAGCATGCAGGTACAGTAAGCAAATGGCAAATAGGGAGGCAAATGGCATGTTGGTCTTTATTGCAAGAGGGTGGGAGTACAAGAGTAAGGAAGTCTTACTACAATTGTACAGGGCTTTCGTGAGACCACACCTGGAATACTGTGCACAGTTTTGGTCTCCTTATCTGAGAAAGGATACACTTGCCTTAGAGGTGGTGCAACGAAGGTTCACTGGATTGATTCCTGGGATGAGAGGGTTGTCCTATGAAGAGAGATTGAGTAGATTAGGCCTATACTCTCTGGAGTTTAGAAGAATGATAGGTGATCTCATTGAAACATATAAGATTCTGAGGGGGCTTGACAGGGTAGATGCTGAGAGGATGTTTCCCCTGGTTGGA
Organism: Somniosus microcephalus; assembly: GCF_052327205.1. Lineage (NCBI taxonomy): Eukaryota > Metazoa > Chordata > Chondrichthyes > Squaliformes > Somniosidae > Somniosus > Somniosus microcephalus. The sequence continues at coordinate 47,024,556 of NC_140993.1, read as the reverse complement.
GAATCTAGAATTAGGGGGCATAGTCTCAGGATAAGTGGTCGGCCAGTTAAGACTGAGATGAGGAGGAATTTCTTCACTTGGAATTGGCTACCCCAAAGGGCTGAATCATTGAGTATATTCAAGGCTGAGATAGATAGATTTTTGGACTCTCGGGGAATCGAGGGATGTGGAGATCAGGCGGAAATGTGGAGTTGAGGTCGAAGATCAGCCATGATCTTATTGAATGGCAGAGCAGGCTCGAGGGGCCGTATGTTCTACTTCTGCTCCGAATTCTTATGTTCTTACGTTACCTTGCAAGTGCACCCATCCTTCTCTTTCTATGCACGTCCTCATATCTCCATCTATCCATCTCCCACTCCCACTCACCCTCAACTTTATGCAATGTCATGGCTCTCCCTCATAGTCACCTTCGCCAAATGCACTCCATCCATCAGATGAACACATACCATCACATTCATTCATAGTCCTTTTCCATCCCTCCTTGTAGGAGAAGACAGCATAAAACACCAGGGAGAGTGAGAGAATCGGTAGGGGCCCTCTGCAGATTACGCTGCTCACAACTGCAGAGGAGGAGGTACTGGAAATCAGTGGAATTTCGTCATCCCTGGCTGTTGGAGATGGGGAGACGGGGTGCTCCCAGCCACCCGGTGACACAATTAAATAAAAGCCACTCACTTGTCATATGGCATTCAGTCATGTTGACTTGGTTTCAACAGCGAGTGAAATATGATCAGCTTCATAATGGTAACTTGCAACATTCTTATCTTGCCAGGACTAATTCATGTCTTTTATCTCCCACAATCTTCATGTGTGCAGCAGGAGTTGGTAGACATGGTGGGCGATGAGTCCTCAGAGTCCTTCTGAGGGTGCACAGTCACAGGATTCATTCAGACCATGTACCAGCTCAGATACTCACATTTTCGATGGGACCTGTTAGACAGATGGGTTTTCACCTGGTGACTCACACTTCACAAGTGAGCAACAGCAGATAGTGGTGACAGGGACAGCCATGGAGAGTCTGCATCAGAGGGAGCAGCCATTTCCAGGCTCTGCTCAGCTGGAAACAGATGCTGTACCCTGGGAGCCATCAATGAAGAGAAGAACCATTGAGCAGCAGTAGACAATGTGTGATGCAGTGAGAAGCCTTAAAGTAGACTCACTATGATTGCAGAGAGATTGGAGGAGTCCAGCTCAAGCATGAGGGGGGTGATGTCACAGGCCACTGAGATGATGTCTTCTTCCATGGATTGCGTGGCCAGCGCCATGGACCATCAAACACTTCAATCAAATGATTCCATGCACGCCTTGAACACCACCATGCGGACTCTGGATGCCAACATGTCTGCCACCTTAAATGGATTGACAGATACCTTAACCTTGGCCTTACAAGGCTGCACTGATCTGCACCAACATGTTCTCCAGCACAGTGAAGTGCAACTGGGCCATGAGAGGGATGATGCCGAAAGGGGTCATGGAAGTGGGGACTCCACTCACAGCGCTCCCACTTCTCACCCATTGGTTCAGGGATAGATAACAGAGAGTTGTGAATGGCTCTTGGTTGGACTGGAGGAAGGCATACAATGGAGTTCTCCATTGGTTCAGTACTAGGACCACTGCTGTTTCTGATATACGTTAGTGACTTGGACTTGGGGGTAGAGGGCACAATTTTGAAACTTGCAGATGGTACAAAACCTGAAAGTGTAGTAAACACTGAGGAAGATAGTAATAAACTTCAAGGGGATATAGGCAGGCTGGTGGAATGGGCAGACACATTGCAGGTGAAATTCAACGCAGAAAAGTGTGAGGCGATATATTTTCACAGGGAGAATGAGGAGAGACAATACATACTAAATGGTACAGCTTTAAAGGGGTTGCAGACCCTGGGGGTGCTTGTGAACAAGCCTTTGAAGGTGGCAGGACAGGCTAACAAAGCAGTTAATAAAGCCTATGAGATCCTGGGCTTTATAAATAGAGGTATGGGGGAGAAATTCACTATCGCCCCATTTGGGCTAATTTTTAAAAGTTTGAAAAGTTAGCGATTGCAAACTTTTGAAAAATTTGCCGTTTGCACGCCAAGAAGGAAGTGGAGCACTAAATCAAGCGCTCTACTTTCTTCTTGGAGCGTAATCCACAGCAGGCGGGGCGGAGACTTCAGCAACGCTGCACAATGGGCCGTGCAGCATTGCCGTGTTCAAAGGCTCCTTCCCTCCCTTAAAAAGGAAGGGCCATCGCTGCAAGATCTGCAATATGAAAAGTACCTACCTGGACCACCAAGGCAGCTGCGATCCCGTGCGATCAGCCTGGCACTCAAGCAGAGTGCCGGGCTGAACGATCGCGGGCAAGAACCCACGAAAAAAACTGGAACAAGAAAGGTCCTGCAGGGGGCGGAAGTCAATTTCGGGTCCGGGGCGCTACAGTTAAGTGGATAGACTGGAGAACCTAGGGTTGTTCACTTTAGTGTCAGCTGTGGCTCAGTGGGTAGCACACTTGCCTCTGAGTCAGAAGGTTGTGGGTTAAAATCCCACTCCAGGGACTTGAGCACATAAAGCTAGGCTGACACACCACTGCAGTGCTGAGGGAGTGCTGCACTGTCGGATCCAGTGGTGTCTTTCGGATGAGACATTCAACTGAGGCCCAGTCTGCTCTCTCAGCTGGATGTAAAAGATCCCACGGCACTATGTTGAAGAAGAGCAGGGGAGTTATTACCCGGTGCCCTGGCCAATACTTATCCCTCAATCAACATAACAAAAACAGATTATCTGGTCATTATCACATTGCTGTTTGTGGGAGCTTGCTGTGTGCAAATTGGCTGCCTCGTATCCCACATTATAACAGTGACTGCACTTCAAAAAATTCTATAGATATGTGAAGAGGAAAAAGATTGGTGAAGTCAAGCGTAGGTCCCTTGCAGTCAGAATCAGGGGAATTTATAATGGGGAACAAAGAAATGGCCAACCAATTAAACACATACTTTGGTTCTGTCTTCACAAAGGAGGACACAAATAACCTTCCAGAGATGTCGGGGAACATAGGATCTAACGGGAGGGAGGAACTGAATGAAATCAGTATTTGTAGGGAAATGGTATTAGGGAAATTGACGGGATTGAAGGCTGATAAATCCCCAGGGCCTGATAATCTACATCCTAGGGTACTTAAGGAAGTGGCCCTATAAATAGTAGATGTATTGCTGGTCATCTTCCAAAATTCTATGGACTCTGGAACAGTTCCCATAGATTGGAGGGTAGCTAATGTTACCCCACTATTCAAAAAAGGTGGTAGAGAGAAAACGGGGAATTTAGACCGGTAAGCCTGACATCGGTAGTGGGGAAAATGCTAGAGTACATTATAAAAGATGCACTTGGAAGACAGTGACAGGATCGGACAAAGTCAACATGGATTTACAAAAGGTAAATCGTGCTTGACTAATCTACTGGAATTTTTTGAGGATGTAAAAGGTAGAAGATAAGGGAGAACCAGTGGATGTGGTGTATTTGGACTCTCAGAAGGCTTTCGATAAGGTCCCGCATAAGAGATTAGCGTGTAAAGTTAAAGCACAAGGGATTGGGGGCAAGGTACTGACTTGGATAGAGAACTGGTTGACAGACAGGAAGCAAAGAGTTGGAATAAATGGGGTTTTTTCTGAGTAGCAGGCAGTGACTAGTGGGGTACGGCAGGGATCAGTGCTAGGCCCCCCCAGCTCGTCACAACATATATTAATGATCTAGACGAGGGAACTAGATGTAATATCCAAGTTTGCAGACGACACAAAGCTGGGTGGGCGTGTGTGCTGTGAGGAGGATGCTGAGAAACTCCAGTATGATTTGGACAGGTTGGGTGATTGGGCAGATGCATGGCAGATACAGTATAATGTGGATAAATGTGAGATTATCCACTTTGATGGCAAAAACAGGAAGGCAGATTATTATCTGAACGGCAATAGATTGGGAGAAGGGGAAGTGCAACAAGACCTGGGTGTTCTTGTGCACCAGTCGCTGAAGGTAAGCATGCAGGTGCAGCAGGCGGTTAAGAAGGCAAATGATATGTTGGCCTTCGTAGCGAGAGGATTCGAGTACAGTAACAAGGATGTCTTGCTGCAGTTGTACAGGGCCTTGGTGAGGCACACCTTGAGTATTGTGTGCAGTTTTGGTTGCCTTATCTGAGGAAGGATGTTCTTGCCATGGAGGGAGTGCAGCGGAGATTCACCAGACTGATACTTGCGATGGCAGGAATTATGTATGAGGAGAGATTGGGTCGATTGGGCTTATACTCGCTGGAGTTTAGAAGAATGAGAGGGGATCTGTAGGGGGTGGTCGTGTGTGTGGTCAGCTTTACCTCTGACTCCTTTGAGTGGTTCGAATCGCTCCCACTCCCTTTTGTTCTAGACTTTGGACTTATTTAGGGGTCATAATAAATTTGTCAAAAGAATTCAGATCTTTATTTTGAGACAGGGAAAATATACAATACAATAAAACTTACACTTTAAAAGGGTGGGGAACACACGGAATAAGCAAGGGAGAATTACAATATACAAAATCCCTTTCCCTCCCAACCCCACTACACTAGCTAGGCTGGAATCCAGAGGACCAGGAAATGCTCACCAAAAACAACTTTCTTGACAGCTGTAGAGGTTCGCGATTTCGGGGTTCTCTTTATTTGTGGCGGTTGGGGCCTGCCGTACCTTGGACGTGGTAGAAGACTGCACCTGTGTTGGGTCTTCAGTTGGGTTTGGTCTGCAGATGCGGTTAGTCGCTCGGTTGGATCTATCGGGTAAGTACACAATTTTCTTTGGTTAGGGCTAGTTTTAGGGTCTTTTATGTCCAAATCTTACCCAGTGGTAAGTCAGACTAGCCTGTAGAGTGGTTGGTTTCTTGTTGGACGCGGTGGCCCAATATTACCTGGTTGGTGGTAATATTGGCTGTTGTTGGTTTCTGTAGGCCTTTGGTTGCCGCGATCTCTGTTTCTTCTTTTCTTCCTTCGAGTCTCCGATGATGATCTCCCTCTTGAGCCATACTGCACTCGGCTTTGACTGTATTCTTCCGTTGAACTTGACTGACTGAACTCGACTGTACTGTTGAACTCAAAAGGCAAGCCTCAATTATACTAATTTGGGGCCTGGCTTATCTGACCGCCAAATCTCTGTTTCCTTTGTAAAATTTGGCGGGCTCGTTATTTTTAATGTCCTTTAAAACTCTAACGAGCTTTGGGGATGGCCCATCCAAAACTTAACAAGTTTAGTGGGTGGCTTACCCAAACTTAATCGGCTTCTAACTGGTTTTGGTATTGCCTCGAAACCAATTTAAAATGCTAAATGTTTGTCAATCCTTTTAATTGACTTTGGACTGTGGTTCGTTTATGGTAACTGTAGGGCTGATTTTCTTTCTTTTGTATAGCTGGGATATGTCTTGTTTACTCGAAACGTGGCTCTGGAACGTCCCAGTCGGGAAAACAGGCTTTATTGTCCTCGTGTAAAACTGGGGCGGTCTTGGACATTCCTCAGACAGTCCAATATCCAAACTTTAGGGGCCCACTGCACCTCCCTGCTGTTCCAGCCTTTTGCAAGCCTGAACATGCCTTTTAAACCAGTCAAACTTCCTGGGATTTTTATTTTAAATCCTTTTTGCCCAATAACCTTGAAAACAGTCCAAGAAATCTCTTCCTTAAATTAACTCTTTGAAATCCTTCTGTTTGGCCCAACCACACTTTTACCCCTTTTCCATATTCCTTCTGTGATGTTCCAAAAATCATTTTAAAAATGACTTTTCCTTCTGTTCTGGGGTTGTGCAGAAATGTTCGCACCTTACACACCCCCCCGTGATACTTTATAACACTACAGTATCATGCAGGTGTGAGCAAAATTTCTGATCCTCGGGCACCAACCTTCCCCTGTATTACCTAAACTAATATCCAAACAAAACACTCTCCCATTTCCTTTAGGTGTAGTGTTTATCAAAATACACAAAGTACAAAACTTTTATATACATTCACATCCAAGCACGGAGGGGGTCCAACACCCCTGCACCAGTTGGAAAACACACACAGGAAAAATAAATTGACACGCACACTTGTCCAACTTTATTTTTAATCACGCTCACGGTTGTTTTTATAACTGGGCATAGCCTTTATTTTTGTTTTTGTCCCATGCTCCCTCATGCTGAGAGCAGAGCATTTGGTCCCTTCCTTTGCACTTCGCACACAACAAATAGAAACTATTCCCAATTGGCAAACCACTAAAATGTGGGAAGCCAGCCTAATCCAAGAGGGGACTTCTACATTTTCAAAAATGTCCCACCAGGGTGGAACCACAATATCCAATATCTTGGCTCCTATCTCTACTGTCTTCTGCTCCAATGTATAGAAATGTTTCTGTGAGATGACCACTGCTTTTAATAGGGTGGTAAGATGTTCTGGTAGAGGAGGAATCTCATAGCCAATATATGTTACATAACTTTGCAGGTTGGTGATGTTTTCCCTGACAGTGACGTGAACAGGCGAGGGTTCAGGGATGGGTACAATCCGTTCCTGGGCTACTTGAACTTCTGCCTCGGGTTTAAAACAAAAACTGCTGTCACTCACTGGACACCAGATGTGCTGTCCATGCCAGTAGTGGGGCGCACTTGTGGTGACACAATATGTCCCACCCCCTATGAATGCTACCTGAGGGGAAACATGGTCTTTTGCCATTACCTCCATGGTACAGTTCACAGGTCGTGCACCAGCAGCTTTAAACCCACACTGTGGTCTAGAATAGGCATTCAAGTGCTGGGGACACAGGATTATGTGTGCTCCCCGGCTCCGACACCCGGAGAGGTCAGTACCTATCATAGCGTGCTCCCACTTTATGACATAAGGTGGGACCTCTGCAAAACGAATGTGTGCACCCCCTTGAATGATCCCAATGTTCTCCACCCTGTATACCGGTGCGGGTCGGGCTGTCCCACCCATGACCGGCATCCTCACTACTATCCCCATGATAGTGTGATTGGAACATCCACAATCCACTGGGACAGGGTAGGCCTCAGAAGCTAGCCGGAGTTGACACGGGCTCAGCGAATTACTAAACAGGTGGAGGGCTGCGAGGTGCTTATTGCTAATCCAGGAGGGGACTAAACCTTGTTTTAAATCCTCCAGGTTGCTGCGACCCTTGCCCAGCAACCATGCCCCGTATAGCACGCACACCTCATTCTGTGCAGCTTGATCCGAAGCATTCCTGTTCTCCTGTATAAGTGCATTTACTGTTTTGCCATGTCTCTCTAGTTCAGCTATTACCTCCTTTAAATGGACCATCATGGCTTGGTCCTCATGCAACTCTGAGCCCACCACTGTGTTCTCCTCTGTTAGGAGTTTTCTTAACTGGGTCTTTCAACCATTTATCTGGGTTTGCAGCTCTATATCATCTAGGCTGTTTATCACTGAGGACCCTGTACTGTAAGCTGTAAAAATATCATTCCAGGTCCCCCTTCTTTGTCTCCCTGCGCCCATATTGTGTTCAGGGTGTAAACTGTACCGCTTCGCTTTGTCCACATTGGCAAAGTCGAACTCATAAAACTTTCTAAACATTTTCTTTAACAGGGCTTGGTACAACTGTTCTGTTTCTTTAGGGCACAACTCAGGTAAGTGCACCTCGGTCAGGTTCAGGATCACTGAGGCCACTGCATAGTGTACCCCCTGGTACAGCAGCTTATCTGTTGGTACTAGGACTAAACCATTCCTTGGTCCCTTGGTGGTAGTAGGACACCACTGGACTATAGTCCGTGATGTTGTGGTCGTGGACAGGGGCTTTCGGGGGCGGGTCACAAGTTCTGTGGCATTCATTGGGATTGGGGAGTGTGGGACCACGCACACATGCAGGCTGGAATCCCACTCCACCCCCTCCCTGGCATCTTGCCATTGCCGGTGGAAAATGATGGATACGCCTGTGGGGCAGACCTTCTCTGACCCCCACATACAGACATAAATCCCCTGATCCGGTTCCCACCACTTGTCCCAGCACACACTCAACCCCCCTCGGGTCCCTGTAATCATCCGATGGGTATTGTTCCCCAATCGTTCCCAATCGACTGCGGGGTCTCTTATATCCTTGCTCAGCTTTCTGAGCCACCAGCACCTAACCAAAGGAATCTGTCCCTTGCATGTCAAACACACACGTTTCCCCACAGTGACACTGACCCTTGTAGCAATGACCTGTACCCTGGGGCACGGGAGGGAGGCCTCCCCATACGTGAACCCGGTCTGGCTGGAGTACTGGGTCGAGTTAGATCCCAACCACCCACCCTTGTGGAAGTAGATGGCGAGCTCCTCCACACCCCGTTCGCCACCCTCATTGGTAACGATCGGTGCTCTGTCTCCTGAACATCCATAGATACGGGAGTTCTCCACGTCTCCTCGATCACTGATGCTCACCCCTACCAGGGCGAGCAGGAGCAGAACCTTCCTCATCCCGACTTCCTCTCTGTAAGGTCACACAAACAAAATAGCCATGTCCCGAAGGTTCTCTGGCCTGACACAGTTATCAAAATTCAAACTCCAACTTATACTAAATCAAAACTAAACCACTAAAATCCCAAACTTCCAAACTGTAAAAACACACTTAAAATACCTCAAAAAGCTATATACATCTACCGGCCGTCTCTGGGCGGCCAGGCTAATTCCTGATTAGCCTGTACCTTTTGTGGATTCTGGGCAGCTTGTACACCTGGGCGTAAAGTGACCTGTGCCACCGGACTCGGAGAGTCCTTCTTAAAACAACTGGGAGTTTCCCTGTCCCCCAGTTAACCAGGGTAGTGTGTTCTCCGGTGCTGCAACACACTACTCCCTTTTTTGTGGCTGCCGAATCCCTATCTTGTCCTGTGGGTTCCCCGCAGCCTGATGCCGCAGTCTGGGGACCCTTCTCTCTCTCTCTTCCCAACACTACCTCTCCTGTGAGTCCCTGACCTTTGGAGGCTGTAGGCTGGGGATCTGTATCCTTAGACTTGTCCCTGACCTTTGGTTTTCCCTTCCTGCTAAGGGTTCTCCTGGGGCTGGACCATTTAAAATGACACTCAGGTGACCAAGGTAGCTTAGGCTGTGGTGTGCGAGGAGACCTCCTTAAGGCTCCAACTACTGGGAGTGTACCCGAGTCCCACTTAATTGGTGGGAGGGCCTCTCCAGTCACATAACTCACTGCCCCCACCTTTGCGGTCTGTGAATCAGCTACAGCTGCAGGTGGCTGCTCTCTAGCATTAATGCTGACTGTTCTCCACTCTCCGTCTTAAACAGCTTGCTGATTAATGGGATCCCGTACCTGGGTCTGCTTTAGGTCCGGGACCAAAGCCACCCCTTGTGTGCCTCCCTTGTTCCGAATTGCGGCTACCGACCCTGTCTGATAGGGGTCCCAAAACTTTCCTTCCCTAGCTCCCTGCTTGGCTAGTTCATCTGCCCTTTGGTTACCCTCCCACGTGGTATGGAGGGATCCTAAATCTATGGCCAGAGGTTTGGGCATTTCCCCAGCCTGCCCATTCCCTGTGAATCCCATTAGGCTAAATGGGACCTTGTTAGACCTGAGTGAATTGGTCGGGTCTTCCGAATGGACCACCGTGCTGGAAGCTCCAGTGTCCACCGAATATCTCCCCTGCACCGTCTCCACCCCCATCTTAACACAGGGCCTGCTCCCCTCATCGTGTTCAAGGGGACACAGGTCGACAGGCTGCACTCGTTCTAGTCATAGGTCTGGATTGAATGGGGCAGATGGACTTAAAGCACCCGTGGCTGTGGCTACCTTCCCTGGGTCAGCCAGCAAAACTTGAAGTGCAGCTACTATTAAATCAACTGTGGGTAGAGGTCGGTGTTTCTGCCTTTGGGGCGGGAGCTGGGCATTCTTTCCTGCACTATCCTTCCAAGGATTTTTACAGTCCCTTCTCCAATGCCCACTCTTCCCGCACCAGAAGCAGTTACACCTCACATCGGAAGGGTTACCCCCTTCCTGGTGCCATTCCTTCTTACCCTGGCTGGGTTTTAACTCATGCACTTTCCCTTTTGTCTGTGGGTCTTCTACCCCCTACCGTTACGGTAAGCCAGGGTCAGCTGTCTGACCACTGTCTCCTCGGTGACTTGGGGGCCGTTTGGGTCGAACCACAGCTCGGCCTTGGCTCTGATCTGTGGCAAGCTGTTTGCCACCAGACTTCGGAGCCAGTGAGCCAGTTCATCCTGGTTCATGTTAGCCCGGCCGAGATCCCCATTACAGGCACTCCTGTACACAGGCCACAGCCTGTCTGCGAAAGCCTGTGGGGTCTCCCCTGCTAACTAAGTAGTCTTCTCCACCCGGGAGAACGGACTACCATCATTCATCCCCATCACCTTCAGAACTTGATCCCGGAGGGCAGCGTACCCTCCCTGTCCCTTCTTGCACTCAGCAGAGAGGGACTGGTACAGCTTGCCATCCAAGGTGAACAGGAGCATCTTGGCCACTTCTGAGTCATCGCACTCATTAATGCCTGCTGCTTGTTCCACTTCCAAAAAGTGAACTGAGGGATCTCCCTTGTGTGTGAGCTTACTCAAGTGGCTTACCATAGCCCTAAGCTGTTGAGTCCCATGGGGAACCACAAACTGGCTTTCAAGGGGCCCCAGGCCCCCACCTACCCCAGGTGGGCCAAACTTTTGCTGACGAGTCGGGCACATCGGCCCCGGCTCTGACCTTTCCTGTAATTGTTTGCCCATTTCACCCTGCTGCCAAACCGAGTCAAAACCCGGCGCCACAGATGGCGGTGGTGTGCACTCCTCCCCGTCCTCTCTACAGATTGCTTGTCCCTCCTGCTGCCCAACCGAGTTGCTCCCCGGCGCGACAGGTGACGTCTACACAGTTTCAACTTCTACTTCCAGGTCTACCTGGGCCGCACCCGGGCTTACTAGGCATACCATGCCTTTTGCCCTGGACAGAGCAAGTTTTAAACTTTCTATCTGCTTTTGACAGGGGCCGTGATCTCCCGCTTGTTCCCTTAACCGTCTGGTTAGGCGAGCGTTCTCTTCCTTCAGTACCAGCTCATTTCCCTTTGCTTCGGTGACTTGACACCGAAAATACTCATGTCTGTTTCTGTGTTTCTCTACTAATTGCAATTTTTCTTGACTCTGCGCTTGTAATTCCTGCAATAGTTCCTCCCCTGCTACAGCTCTCGCTTTGGACAGTTTGGCCGCCTCCTGCAGCTTTGCTGTCAAAGCTTTCACCTGCTGGTCTAAAAGCTGGATCTGTCGTAGGGCACAGATGAACCAGATGGCCTTCTCTACCGACTTTTTATGATCCTTGCTCTCAGTCCATTTGGCTGCAGCATCTATAGGACGCCCAGCACGCAACAGACTGATTATCCACTTCTTGGTGATATTCACCTTCTCAAAAACATAAGAGGAAATCCTCTCTTCCATCTTTGTCCTTTCATCAAACACAGGGTCTATTGCATTACTTCCCTTTTGCCAAAGTCCTGCCACGGTCGCCATGCTGTAGGGGGTGGTGGTGGTGTGTGTCAGCTTCACCTCTGACTCCTTTGAGCAGTTTGAATTGCTCCCACTCCCTTTTGTTCTAGACTTTGGACTTAATTGGGGGTTGTAATAAACTTGCAACAGACACCTGGGTTAGTCAAAAGAATTCAGATCTTTATTTTGAGACAGGAAAATATACAATACAATAAAACTTACACTTTAAAAGGGTGGGGAATACACGGAATAAGCGAGGGAGAATTATAATATACAAACCCCTTTCCCTCCCAACCCCACTACACTAGCTAGGCTGGAATCCAGAGGACTAGGAAATGCTCACCAAAAACGACTTTCTTGACAGTTGTAGAGGTTCGCGATTTCGGGGTTCTCTTTAGTTGTGGCGGTTGGGGCCTGCCATACCTCAGGCGTGGTAGAAGACTGCACCTGCGTTGGGTCTTCAGTTGGGTTGAGTCCGCTGATGCGGTTAGTCGCTCTGTTGGATCTTATTGGGTAAGTACCCAATTTTCTTTGGTTACGGCTAGTTTTAGGGTCTTTTATGTCCAAATCTTACCCAGGGGTGAGTCAGACTAGCCTGTAGAGTGGAAACAAGTCTTTGGTTCGTGAGTTTTTCAGCGGTTGGCTTCTTGTTGGTCGTGGTGGCCCAATATTACCTGGTTGGTGGTAATATTGGCTGTTGTTGGTTTCCGTAGGCCTTTGGTTGCCGCGATCTCTGTTTCTTCTTTTTTTCCTTCGAGTCTCCGATGATGGTCTTTCTCTTGAGCTGTACTGCACTCCAGTTTGACTGTATTCTTCCGTTGAACTTGACTGACTGAACTCGACTGTACTGTTGAACTGAAAAGGCAAGCCTCATTTATACTAATTTGGGGCCTGGCTCATCTGACCGCCAAATCTCTGTTTCCTTTGTAAAATTTGGCGGGCTCGTTATTTTTAATGTCCTTTAAAACTTTAACGAGCTTCGGGGATGGCCCATTCAAAACTTAACGAGTTTAGGGGATGGCTCACCCAAACTTAATTGGTTTCGGGATTGCCTTGAAACCAATTTAAAATGCTAAACGTTTGTCAATCCTTTTAATTGACTTTGGACTGTGGTTTGTTTATGGTAACTATAGGGCTGATGTTCTTTCTTTTGTATAGCTGTGACATGTCTTGTTTACTTGAAACCTGGCTCTGTAACTTCCCAGTCAGGAAAACAGGCTTCATTGTCCTCGTGTAAAACTGGGGCGGCCTTGGACATTCCTCAGACAGTCCAATATCCTAACTTCAGGGGCCCACCCCGCCTCCCTGCTGTCCCAGCCTTTTGCAAGCCTGAACATGCCTTGTAAACCAGCCAAACTTCCTGGGTTTTTTTAAATTTTAAATCCTTTTTGCCCAATAACCTTGAAAACAGTCTAAAAAATCTCTTCCTTAAATTAACTCTTTGAAATCCTTCTGTTTGGCCCAACCACACTTTTACCTCCTTCTGTGATGTTCCAAAAATCATTTTAAAAATGACTTTTCCTTCTGTTCTGGGGTTGTGCAGAAATTTTCAAACCTTACAGATCTCATTGAAACTTATAAAATTCTAACAAGACTAGACAGACTAGATGCAGGAAGGATGTTCCTGATGGTGGGGGAGTCCAGAACCAGGGGTCACAGTTTTAAGATAAGGGGTAAGCCATTTAGGACAGAGATGAGGAGGAATTTCTTCTCCCAGAGAGTGGTGAACCTGTGGAATTCTCTACCACAGAAGGCAGTTGAGGCCAATTCATTAAATATATTCAAGAAGGAGTTAGATATATTTCTTAAGGCTAAAGGGATCAAGGGATATGGGGAGAAGGCAGGGACAGGGTACTGAGTTTGGATGATCAACCATGATCTCATTTAATGGCAGAGCAGGCTCGAGGGGCCGAATGGCCTACTCCTGCTCCTATCTTCTATGTTTCTATAAGTACTTCATTGGCTGTAAAGCGCTTTGAGACGTCCAGTGGTCATGAAAAGCGCAATATTAATGTAAGCCTTTCTTTTCTTTCTTTAGAGCAGAGAGGGCTAAGAGGTGATTTGATAGAGGAGTTTAAAGTGATGAAGGGTTTAGATAGAGTAAATAAAGAGAAGCTGTTTCCAATGGCTGAGGGTCAATAACCAGA